>NC_072794.1:118478502-119728502 GCF_028583425.1 Eublepharis macularius | reverse complement strand
AGAGCACCATTAAGTAATTAACTCTGTTGATGGGAAGGTGGGAATGTGTGCAATGTGCATGAGTGCATCTTTGTCTTTTCTGGCACTGCCCAGGCAATGGCATTGTCTCCCTGCTTATCAGGTTCTCTCACAAGGGGAGGAGCACCAACCCGTCCCCACCTATTGCTTCAGAAATATTCATTTAACTCTGTGGTAAGAAAGGGGAAATGTGCATATTTTGATTTTATGGTGTTGCCTGGGCAACGACATTGTCTCGCTGTTGCAGTTGCAATAGGCAACAGCAGGTTGTAAAGTTAATAATTTATTGGCGCTATCATTACTTATAAAAAGAAAAAAAGTGAACAAAACCCAGGATTTTTAAAATGTCATTGTGCCACACTGGTTGGAGTGCTCCCCTGTTTGGGTGCCACCCTGCCATCACCGATGCTTTGCCAGTTTCCTACCATAATGTACAATATGGGCCTTCTTCATAATCTGTTGTTATTGTTATGTGTGTAGTGTACTTAGGAAAAACTCAGTGGTTTAGAGGGAGGACTATGGTCCATGAAATTTGGGAGCCATTAAGTATGAAAGCAGCTGCCTTCATATCCCCAACACCCCCCCCCCAAAAAAAAGAACAGCAAACACATGCTTTCCCCAAGCATTCCTCGAGGTCTTTAAACACCAAACAGCATTGACGTGTGTGCTTTAAAACTCAGTGTGTTGATAGTTTAAAGGGAGGACTGTGTTCTGTGTGATTTTGGTTGCAGTTTGTGCAAAAACAGCTGCCCCAAAGAGCCTTGAAGACATCATTGTAAAGAACAGGGCTGAAACTTGTAATAACAACAACAGAACCCCAAATTGTTTAGATCTGAACTGGCAAACATCCCTTCTAGAAAATACCAATACTGGTAAATAGTCTGGAAACTCTGGATTCAAAACTGAAACAAAATTTTTCTCAATGCACGCTCCTACCTGTGGCATTTGTTCACTTCTACAATATGGTGACGAGGAAGTAAATGGTGTATAGAATGATTTCTGGGCTGGGTGAGTATGTTGATAGTTTGAAAGGATTAGAAAATTATTGTGAGCAGTGATTTTTTGTTTTTTAAAAAGTCGGCAGTACGCATTGCACCAGTTCCCTCCTCAGGATTTAGGAACAACCCCCCCCCTCAACATACACACAAATATTCAGTACCAGTAAGTATTATTTTTAAAAACCCTAATTGTGAGGATAAAATGAGGAGAGGAAACCACACAAGGCTTCCTCAGAGCCTAGGAAGAAGGCTGGGATAAAAATATAATAGATAAAAGTGTTCCTCAACTATGATGCCAATTAGTTTCCATTTCAGTTCCAGGAGGTTCAGGAATCCTTCAGTTTGTAGCAGCCCGTGAATCCAAGTTCCTGTTTAAACTAGCCAGCCTATTTTTGCACTGTGCATAAAAAACGCACAGGAAAAAAGGGCTAGATGTTGGTTTTTCTTTCACAGGAAGGGAATTAAAGAGAGAATGGACTTCTTTTTTCTGGCCTTTTTACTAGTAAAAACGAGAGAGTGGACAGGTTGCTGGCTGCCAGACTCCCTTTCCAACTAAAATCAGAGTTTATTGAAGAAGATAATAAAATGGCAAGAAAATCTGAATGAGGAGATCTCCTTGCTGTGTCCCCCCCCCCCCCACACACAAATCTGACCAGATTGGTCCTTCCACATGGAATACTGATCTGGAAAGACTTGGGTGTGCGTGCATGTGTAAGTGTCAGTTAATGGTGGGTTAACAGTTTTAATCAGAAAATCTCCCAAAGACAGAAAGCTTTCTGGGTAAGATAAAATTGCTCCTGGCGCTCCTCAGCCTGCTATCTTTGGAGGACTTCTTAAGTCACAGTAATGGGCCCTGGCACCTAAACAATGGACAGTAGCAGCAAAAGGCCACTAAATGGGCATGAACAGCTCCACATGCC
Organism: Eublepharis macularius; assembly: GCF_028583425.1. Taxonomy (NCBI): domain Eukaryota; kingdom Metazoa; phylum Chordata; class Lepidosauria; order Squamata; family Eublepharidae; genus Eublepharis; species Eublepharis macularius. The sequence goes on along the minus strand of NC_072794.1, from coordinate 119,726,566 downwards.
TGGGAGGAACCTCCTTGGTACTGCTGTACCTTTTTTTAAAAAAAATATCTTTATTTAAACTATACATGATAACATAATAAACAATAAACCGAGATTAAGAAAAAAACACAGTTCTAAACATGACACACTAACAATACATATATCTATATAATTAAAGGGAAAAGAAAACAACAACAACAACAAAAACCTAGATTACACTACAGGTTGAGTTCCGATTTTCTCTGCAACAAGTATATATCATTTCTAGAGTCACACTTATTCTATGTTAGTCATAAAACTCCTCTTTTTTCTATTGTTCATGTTTCTTAGTCCATAAATGCAGATGTCATCAAGTTAACTAATGTCCTTTCTCTAATCAATGCAGTAAGTTTTGCCATTGAGTCAAACTCCAAAACTTTTGTCAACCATTCCTCCACTGTAGGCAATGTAGTAGTTTTGTGCAATGTTGTAGTTTTGTGCATAAAGTACTCTTGCCACTGTAATAAAGTTTAAAAACAGTGTTCTAAAGCTTTTTTCCAACTGGCTGTCCGTTATTCCCAACAGAAAAGTCTCTGGTTTCAGCTGAAGTTTAATCTTCAAAATCTTCTGAATCGATTATTGTATCTGCAACCAAAAACTCTTTGATTTCTTACATGTCCACCACATATGAAACAATGTCCCTTTTTGTTTTGCACATTTCCAACATACATTTGATGCCCCCTTATACATTCTAGCCAATTTTTCAGGAGTCATAGACCAATGATACTTAATTTTGTAAAAAAATTCTTTAATACTGACGAGTTATGTCTATGTGAATTGGGTATGTTCAAGTGTACAGTTCATATTTTGCTGGTGTTTGTATGGCTTATGGCTTTGGCCGGAAAAGCAATAAACATCTTATATTATATTTCCCCATTGCTCCATTAATATATCGTGTCCACAATTTTTCGCCCATTTAATCAAACATTCTTGCACTTGCTCTTCTTCCGTCTCAAACTTCAACAAAAGTTTATACATTTTAGAAATAACATGTTCATCATTTGTACAAAGGGCTATTTCAAATTCAGTTTTAGATTTCTCAAAGTCAAAATGACTCTTGTCTATTTTGAATCTCTCCAGAATTTGCATATATGGAAACCACTGACAGGTGTGCCCTTCTGCTGCTAAATCCTCTCTTGATTTAATTTTAACTTGGTCCTAAGAGAATTCCAATAAATCCTGATAAGTTAACCATTTAGGTGGACTAACCATTTCCCTTCTAAAATGAGCTTTTTGTGATGACAGCCAGAGAGGTATTTTGAACATAATCTAAGTTTGTATTTATTCCATACTCTCAGGATTGCATGCCTTACATAATGATTATTAAACTCCACTTTGGCTTTAACTTTGTCATACCACAGATACCCATGCCACCCAAATTTTAGATCATGCCCTTCCAGGTCCAGTAATCATCTATTTTTTAACAGTATCCATTCCTTCATCCAAACCAAACAGTTAGCTACAAAATGTAATCTCAAATCTGGGAGGCCCAAGCAGTGCTGCTGTACCTTAATAATGGCTTTTTCTTTCCAATTTTCACTCTAATCTGCATAACATGAGCCTTTGCAGCAACCAGGGACTCGGAAGCTGAATAAGACCCCTCCCTCTTCAAACCCATGTGTGCAGGCACATGTGACTGTTGCTAGCCTTTCCTTGCACTGTGCATAAAAACACAGAGAAAAGGATGCCAATGGTGATGCTGGCACTGAGGGCACCATGCCATCTGCTGCTCCCCTTCCTGACATAAAGCAAACCTTTGATCCCTACAAGGCTTGAACTACTCAATAGGGATGTGTGAATTTCCCAGGAAGCACTGAAGAAAAAATGCACTCATGCACGCCATGCACTTCCATTTCCTGCCAATGGAGTTAACAGCTGCTTGAGCCAATTAGTTGCATGATCAGCGGAAACAGACTCACAGTTAAGGTATACAAGATGCTGCCAGATGCCAGCCTCTCCCACTACCTGGCTTGTTTGTGCAGCCTCTGCAAGGTAAGAACCAAAACGAAGCACACAAACTTTTGGGGGGCAGGGGGGAGGGGTGTAATTACATCCTCGTTTCCTGATTTTGTTCTGCTGTTCCAGATGTTGTTTTAATGAGCTGAACTGGCAATTTCTGTATGTATTTTAGGCTTCCCCCCCCTGTTATGCAGACCTCTTGTGCCAATCCTGCATTCCAGTCTTGTCACATAAAATGTTGTTTTAGGTTAAAGTATGGGAGGACACGCTCCAGGAGAGCTAAAGATGGGAAAACCCTCTCCTGGGCTGTTGGCAACGGGTGTGGCAGCCTTATCACAGCCTGTTTCACATTGCTTTTTCAAGCCTCATCATGACTGCATCATCAATGACAAGATCCTCTTAACAGGCAAAGGTATTCATTCAAAGGTTAATTGGGAAATTAACCTTTGAATGAATACCTTTGCCTGTTAAGTGCCGACAGGAGTTTGCCTGCAGAGAAAAGGAAGGGAAAAAATGGATCACAGAATGGTTATGTTGAAGAAACTGTGAAACTCACCAGCGTTGTTTCTTCAGTGACAATTTATTGACAGTAATTAGGACATTGTCTGATTGTGAACATTGTTATTAGGTATTGGTTATATTGTGGTCAGTGAGCTTTGAGCAATTATCAAGAGCTATGATATTGATTGGGATTTTCTTGCACTTTGCTCTTTCACTGATATATTAAATTTATACTTTATATACAGTGGTCTCTTAGGACTGTGTCTCTGAACGGGGTCCTCCGTGTATATTTGCTGTATTAGAAACCACTTTCCTCGTGTTGTTTGATATCTTAGTTTAAAGTACAACTATTTGCTAGTGCTCTTTGTGAGTCTAGCACTCTTTGTGTGTTTTCTATCAGTTTCCCATTTTAGAACTTAATTCATATAAGTCATTTACCTTCATATTGAATAGCTATTTGATTCCTATCTAATGCCATATGTAATCCTTAATCATCCATAAGAACATGTGTTTCTTCCTTACTCCATACTATTTCAGGATCCCTCATTCTTTCCTCATGCCCTTTAAGATTCCATGCACTGTCATTCAGTAATGTAAACTTTCCCTGTACATCCTAATCCCCGGCATGGGTCTCTTACAAAGCTATGCAGTGCAGAAAGTTCAAGTGAGGCTAGCCTGGCCTTTTGCCTTCACTGACCATGCTGAATGTGACCATCCATTATGAAGGAATTCCATCAGTGGCTGGACCCTAAGGGAAACAGTAACTTACAGTGCAATCCTAAGAAGAGTTACTCCAGTATAAGCCCATTGAAATCAATGGACTTAGACTGGAGTAGCTCTGTTTAGGATTACACTGACAGAGAAGGAGAGAAGGGTAGGAACAGGAACATTTTCATTTTTATAGAGAGATCTTATTTGGAAGCAACAAATGAGCAACTTTCAAGCCTCAGAAGTGATTAATTTCTTGCCAGAGCTGTCAGCAGAGCTGTCACAGCCTGACAATCCTGACATAAGTGTCATTTATAATGTCACAAGTCTATTACACATAAATGTCATTACATAATTATGCTGGGGAGGAGGAAAAGGCTCATTGTGGGGGAAAGTCTGTGTAATATTTAGTCAATTAGGTGTCATAATGTTATTATTCCATTGTCCCCCTCATACAATTACAGTGTCAGATTTGGTCGTTTGCATAAAATTACCAGTTATTCCTTCTAGTGATATTATGAGGCGCACAGGTAGGGGGGGTTGTATTATTACTAAAACATTGGCACTAGGCAGTAGGATTGATATTAATGCCAAGATCATGGCACTCTGATCATTTGCATTCCCCTTCTGGAATGTACTGGCATATGGGCAAGACCATTAATCTTTTTGATTTAAATAAAATTGGCTGGTTTTTCTAACAGGGGTGACTTTTTGTGCCACCTGACAAAAGGGAGCCTCTTTGTTAGGATGGGAGAACTGTAGCCAAGTCCCTAGTGTGTCTCCTCAATTATTCCTGCAAACTTGTATAAGAAAAAGGCTTCATTAACTTCTAACAAGCTTCCATCCACATTGGGCCAAGATGCAAACAAGCCTTACCGTGCTGACTTTATTTGAATGTATTATGGATGAAAGAGTGCGGTTAACTGTGCTGTGTGTCTTGAAGAGAAAATGGGGATAACCGAGACAGTGTTATACTTACCACATCTCGTCAGCTAGATTTAAAGGACCCTAGATTTTTAGCTGATGAGACGTCATATGTATCGTTTTTAGGGTTGTAAACCTAAAGTGCCTGCCAAAATGCAGGAATGATTAGGTAAATTTCTGTGCTGCCTCTAGAACCCTTTGGGCCACATACTGATATTGATCACATATCCCATTTTTAAATTAACCTTATTTTGGTGTCTGTAAGTTGCATTATTCATGTGGAAGCTTTGCAAAATGCAAAGATTACAACTTGTATGTTCAAAGTATGGATGCGCACCTAGAAATTTTCTCTTTTGATTCCAGGGGTTACATAACAATCCTGTCTCATTACCAGTTTGTTCCAGCTGGGGTGGTGCCGGCTCAGAACTGATCTTTTTTTTTTTCATTTCATGAGTTGCAGCCTCTTGCAAAGTGTTAGCCATGCATGCGCAAACACATGCTCTTCTTTTCAAGGAAACGAGGCTTTGGGGCAGCTGTTTTTTGCATGCAACAGCAGAAAAAATTACACAGAAAACACAATCCTTCCTCTAAACCATCGACCTACCAATCTGAGAGCATGCAACAAGAAGGTTTTGTGTTTATGGACCCTAAGGAATAGCAAAGGTGTACATCAAAGTGAGCGTGGGGCAGCTGCACATGCACACATACGCTGTTCTTTTTGCATTGTCCAAAAACCCACTGGTTCAATAATTTTCTCTTCAAGAACATGAAAACACACAACAATGGACCCCAGGGGATTTTCTTTCATTAAAAATGAAGTAGAATGAGGATGGTCCTCCCCTCCCCCCTATTTGTACTGGTAAAAGTGGTAGACTGGACAGATTGCTGGCTGGCTCCCTTTCTGACTAAAACCATTAGCCCTGAATGCAATGAAAAGGAAAAATGAGAAACTGGGATCACAGAAGAAACTGAACAAGAGAGTTACGTTGTTATGCCTGAAAATAAAAAAAAAAAATCTGACCATATTGGTCCTTCCACATGGAATACTGATCTGGAAAGACTTGGGAGTGATTGCATGTGTGAGTGTGTAATACACACACATGCCTGCTACCTTCCCATCATTTAATGCTGAGTTAATAGCTTTAATCAGAGAAGCCCCCAAAAACTGAGGGCTTTCTTGGCCTGATGAAATTCTTCCTGGTACTCCTTGACCCACTATCTTGGGAGGATTTCTTAAGTCACAGTGAGTGGCCCTGGCATCATGGAACATAAGTGAAGGACAGCAGCAGCAGAAGGCACTGGATGGGCATGAACCAACTACACATGTCTGGGACCTTCTGGCTCACCTTTGATAATTGCTTTTTCTTTTCAATATTTACCCTAATCTGCAAAACGTGAACCTCTGTGGCAACCAGGGAGTCTGAGGCTTAAACAAGACCCCTCCCTGCCTCCTCAAACCCATGCGTGCACACTCACATGGATGTTGCCAGGCTGGCCTTTCCTTGCATTGTATGTAAAAGCACACAGAAAGTGAGGGTATCATGAGGGGGATGCTGGCATGATGGCACCGTGCCATCTGCTGCTCCCCTTCATTGTGCAAAGCAAACCTGTGATCCCCACAAGCCACTCAATGCCAATGCTACTGCCCAGGAGGTGCTGGAAAAAATGCACTTATGCGCACCATGCACATCTCATTCCTGGCAACAGAGTTAACACTAAGGGTTGGTCTCTCCCCTTCGGAGCCAATTGGTCACATGTGCAGACCAATTTGCCATTAAAGAAAACAAGATGCTGTCAGAGAGTCCCTGAATGCCTGGTCTGCCTGCGCAGGAGCTGAGCAGTAAGTACCAAATGAAAAACACAAACTTTTTGATGATGGTGGAGTCATTACAACCTTGCTTCCTGGATTTGGTTCAGCATTCTGGAAGCTGCTTTAACGAGCCAAACCAGCAAGATCTGTGTGTATTTTCAGCTCTTTTGTTGTTGTTATGTACACCACTAGTGAATAGCCTCATCAGTAAAGCAGGTCTAAAAGAAAGTGAAAGAGTTGCTGCTGTGTTACAGGGTAACACCATGAATGATGCTGATTTTAAAACTTGTATAATTAATGAAATGAACTGAAATAATCCCCTCCTTCCACCCCAAGTTTTGATACAGAGGTAGTGTAAGGTTAGGATATTGGGTCAGTCACAGCTCTTCCAGAGCTCTCTCAGCCCCACCCACCTCACAGGGTGATTGTTGTGGGGATAATAATGACATACTTTGTAAACTGCTCTGAGTGGATGTTAAGTGATCCTGAAGGGCAGTATATAAATTGAATGTTATTGTTGTTGTTGTTGTTGTTGTTGTTGTTACTTGATTTTCCTAGCTGCTGAAATCCTTGAATGCCTCACCTGGCCTGGACAACATCTCCCACCCTCCTTCTTCCACTCCAGTTGATGAGAAGTGATAGGTTGACAGTCACATGAAAAATTATTGTAGCGCCATCCTTCCATCTTGCTTTATTCCTATATTTTCTCACCCAGTGCATTATGGGAGTTGCAGTCTCCAGAATGTCTAACATTAACTATCAGGCACTGAGGAAATTACATTCCCAGAGTATGCCAGATTCCTTTTCCTCCTTTCCCTCAGTGCATGCTAGAAACTGTAGTTCCCAGAGCATCTGCTAGGCATTCTGAAATTACAGTTCCTCTAATGAACTGGAGTTAGGGTTGCCAACAGACATTTAAGTTGGGCTCTGCCTGCCAAGGAGGCTACTCTATCAAGGGCTGAGTTTTTCCACCTGCCAGCCCTGCCCCCTGAGTGCTCTGGCCGCAAAGGAGCTGCTGCCGGGGACTCTGCTGCTGGAGTTGCTGTGCTCTGCCTGCCAGGGAGGCTACTCTATCAAGGCCCTCATGCTAAATGGAAGAGCTTGAGTGGTCTGAGAGACTGTCATTGTACCAGGTAGCCAGTGATGAACTTGAGGGTCACTTTAAAGTGTCTGAAGGATTTGTCACTGGTAATAGCTGGGAATCTTTGGGGTCATTGGAATTTATGAGGGGTTAGCTTCTGGAGGTGGGAATGGTATGCTGTAGCGCCCTTTAAATATAGTGGGTTGCCAACTAGGGTAGGTGTTGAGGAAAACCTGGAATGTTTATACCTGTAATTGAGGGCAGCTGTATGCCCCTGTTGTACTGCGCTGTTGTGAGATACATTATGGGGTGGCGGTGGGGGTTGTGTGAGAGAGGATGCAGGAGTAGGGCTTGGGATTTCAGTGCTCCAGGGTTGAGGGAGGTATGGCGGTAGGATGCAAGTTTGGCATGGAGACATGGTAGAGCTTGGTGTCCTTCCAACCTGTGTCCCATCCCAAGGCGTGCTGGTTGTGGGGCTAGGAAGATAGACTACCTCCCTCCAACACTGTTGTTGTGCAATGCCAGGTCCATTAATAATAAGACCAGAACATTGCAGGACTTTTTTGCAATAGAGCAAGTGGACCTGGTGTGCATGACCAAGACCTGGGTGAAGAATGGCGAAATGATTGCCCTGAAAGAACTCCCCCCCCCCCCCGAGTTTTCAGTCCTTCATCAGTCTCGGATGGATGGTTGGGGGGTGGCTATTCTCATTTGGGAGTCTTTCTCCTTCAGGCTGCTCTCCACACCAAAGATCACTGGCATTGATTGTGTAGGCCTGATGTAGGATGCTGAGGAGAGTTTGGCTATCTGCTTGGTGTACTGACCACCTAGCGCACCAGCCGCTACCCTGTCGAACCTGTTGTAGGTGGTGGCAAGGTGGGCTTTGGAGAACTCTAGGCTAATAGTCCCGGGTGACTTCAATGTCCATGTCGATGACATCGCCTCCTTACAGGCTGTGGACCTAGTGTCATCCATGGCAGCACTGGGACGCTCCCTATTTGTTTCAGCCCCCACGCATCAAGCAGGCCACACACTGGATCTGATCTTTGGAGTGGGGACTAAGGTGGACCTTGATTCCATTAAAGGAGTGCCACGGTTAGACCACTTTGTCCTGAGGGCCTGTTTGGGAATGCCAACCCCCTCCTGCATAGGCAGTGAGCTAATTTATGCTCACCTGCACAGACTAATGGATCCAATTGGCTTCCAGAATGCTCTGCAGAATCTGATGCCCCCTGGCGGTTCATTGGATGAGCTGGTGGAGGACTGGCATGGCCATCTCTCAGAAGCCATCGACACTATCGCCCCCCGTTGCTCACTCCGTCCCCGTACCAGACTGTCCCCCAGGTATACAGAGGAGCTATGAAGGATGAAGCGGAAACTGAAATTGCTGGAGCAAGTGTGGCGGTGGAATCGGGTCAGAGAGACAAGATCATCTTACAGAGCATTTATGAAGGCCTGTGAGATGGCTGTGAAGGTGGCGAGGAAGGATTTCTCTGCCGCCTCCATAGCATCTGCAATCTCATGCCCGGCAAAATTATTTCAAGTAGTTCGGTTGCTGGTCTCCCTTTTGCAGGGAGACTGTCAAATTAAAAATTCAGCCATTAGCCGTGAGGCTTTGGGGTGCTTTTTTGCAGATAAAATCCTGTCTCTCCATCACAACCCGCTGGCCAGAGTTGAAAAGTACGAGAACTGGAAACCCCTTGGCCATCTTCAAGTTCGACTTTGGATCACTTCAGTCTGGTCTCCCAGGAGGATGTTGGCAGGATGGTGAGCCTACTATGTGCTCCCTAGACCCCTGCCCTTCATGGCTGGTCAAGGCCAGCAGGGATGGGCTGAGGACCCAATTGGAGGTGATTATTAATTAATCATTGAGCTCTGAGATTTTTCCCAGGGTGTTGAAAGGAGCCATAGTGAGGTCTCTTTTAAAAAAAACAAACCTACAGTAGACCCCACCAATCCATCCAGTTACTGCCCAGCCTCCAACCTCCCGTTTCTGGGTAAGGTGATTGAACACACAGTGGTGAAGCAGCCACAGGCTTTCCTGGAAGACATATCACTCCTGGAGCCATTCCAGTCTTGCTTCCATCCGGGCCATGGGACCAAGGTGGTGCTGGCTGTCCTCACAGATGATCTTTGTAGGCAGCTGGATTGGGGCGGGTTGGTGCTGCTGGTGTTATTGGACCTCTCAGCAGTGGTTGAGCATGGCCTGTTGACCCACCGCCTAGCTGCTGTGGGGATTTGAGCGACTGCCTTGCAGTGGCTCATCTCTTTTCTCCATGGTCAGGGACAGAGGGTAGTGCTTGGGGGGAGACTATCAGCATGTCAGCCATTGGTGTGTGGTGTCCTGCAAGGGGCAATACTCTCTCCTTTGTTATTCAATCTGTATATGCACCCCCTCACCCAACTGGTACAGAGTTTTGGACTGGGCTGTCTTCAATATGCGTATGACACCCAGTTGTATCTGATGATGGATGGCCGGCCTGACTCTGCTCCCAATGCCCTGAACAGAGCTCTGGAGACCGTATCTGGGTGGGTGCAGCACAACAGACTGATGCTGAACCCTACGAAAATGGAGGTTCTGTACTTGGGTCGCAGAGTGATGGATATGGGGATCTGGCTCCTGGCATTTGATGGGGCACTGCTTGTGCCCGTTCCAACAGTCAGGAGTCTCCGTGTGATGCTGGACTCCTCAATGGAGGCCCACGTCATGGCAGTTGCCCAGTCTGCCTTTTTCCATCTTCAGCAGGCCAGGCAGCTTGCCTCCTATCTTTCAACCCAGGATCTAGCTACAGTGGTCCATGCAACGGTCACCTCCAGATTAGACTACTGTAACTCGCTCTACGCAGGGCTTCCCCTGGGTCTGACACAGAAGTTGCAGTGGGACCAGAACGCTGCTGCTCATGTCCTGATGGGTACACCATACAGGGCACACGTGACTCGAATTCAGCAGCAGCTTCACTGGTTACCCATGGAGTTCCGGATCAGGTTCAAGGTTTTGGTTCTCACCTATAAAGCCCTAAATGGACTGAGATCAGCATACCTGAGGGACCTCCTCTCCCCGTATGTACCCTGGAGAGTGTTCAGATCAACAGGACAACACCTACTGGTGGTCCTGGGCCCTAGGGAGGCTTGACTGGCCTTGACCAAGACCAGGGCATTCTCAGTCCTGGCCCCAACCTGGTAGAACTGTCTGTCGGAAGACACCCAGGCCTGCCAAGACCTTCTGTCTTTTCAGCGGGCCTGCAAGACAGAGCTGTTCCACCAGGCATATGGTTGAGGCCAGTTCCCTAGATCCATCTAGCCTCCCACCCTGTCTCTTATCAGCGGGGGGAAATATGGGTTGCTTGCCCTCTTGTAGGAATAGTAACAAATTGTATGCCAACTCACGTGGCTACCCCCCTTCTCCTGATGGATTGTAGGGAAGGGTGAAGGAAATCTGTCCTGGGATAATAGGAATTATGAGCAGAATTTTATGTTGCTGAATTGATTTTATGATCCATGGTTTTATTGTGTTTTAGTGTAAAGGACACACGGTATTATTGTGTTTTTGACAATTGATGTAATCTGCCCTGAGCCCGTTCGCGGGGAGGGCAGACTATAAATGTTGTTGTTGTTGTTGTTGTTGTTGTTAATAATAATGATGATGATGATAATGATAATAATAAATTATTGTGCTTTTTATAATAGGCTTGCCACCCACCTGCCCCCTCCTGCAGCCCCCCAGCACCATTCACCTGGCTGGTGAGAGGGAAGGCATGGGGGGGGGGAGAAGTACGTGGATGTGCTCCTCGATCGCACAAGTAAAGGAGAAATTTTGGTGCATGCTGAAACCAAGCTCTGTGAAAACTGTTACTTTGGAGGCAGTTTTCACTGAGCTCCACTTCAGCATGCAAAGCTATTCCTCCATCACACTCATTTTCCAATGTGATGGAGGAATTGTGGTAGGTACTGAAGCAGAGCTCAGTGAAAACTGCCTTCAGAAGGGTGGGTTTCACATGGCTTTGACATCATTTTCTGGTGCAACAGGGGAGCTCAAGAGTGTGTGCATGCTATGTTTATGAACGTGAGGTAATCACTCCACTGCGTACCCGCTTTAAGCCCTGGGGCCCAAGACAATCCTACTTTGTAAATGCGCAAGCATAGTGGTTTCAAACCAGTTCATATGCATAGTGACTTCTAAAGAGATACAGATCTTCAAACATTTCTACACAGACTCATTCATAAAGACTAATTTTCCCCACAATTGCCACTTAGGCTGAAAATATCTCCAAAAGAGAAGAACATGTAATTATCTGAGTTCCCAGGCGTTCACTTGCTGCATAGACTGATTTTCTCCACTAACCAAACCCACAGACTTCATCAGCAGCACTTTTCTCACAGAATAACACTCTCCCTTCAAACACCAAGACCCAGACTTCCACACAAACTAAATGAACGTTTTCTCCCCTGTTCCACTAAGGGCGAAGCTACAAGTGACGAATGACACTTGAACGGCAAGTGTATTTCTCCCTGTTCACTTGCACTCCACTCAATCCACTTGCCGTTCAAGTGTCATTCGTCACTTGTAGCTTGGCCCTAAAACTTGTAGCTTACTCTACTCCCTAGGGTACAGTTAACATCCAATCAGAACATACCTCACTCACTCATCCAGTCCCCCTTTATCTTACCTCAGAGGCCTGCATTTTTAACCACAGTAAATATACATTTGAAACCCCACATTAATTAGCAGAAACAATTATTTGCATGGCAAATAATTAAACCAAAGAATTAAAAAGATGTAGTGAAATAAGGTGGAACTGACCTACTACCATCTAGCACAAGGATTTCCAATGTGGCACCCACAAACAGCTTTCTTGGTGCCTGCCAAGTAGGGTTGCCAGGTCTCTATACCCTCCCGGCAGGAGGGGGGGGGACTGGCACTTACCTCATGCCAGTGGCAAGGCCTTCTTCTTCTATGTGTGCTCTGGAGCCTGTGCAAAGATGTCACTTCCGGAAGTGGTGTCATTGCATCGGCCATGGGAGCCATCCTGTGCTCCATGCATGGCTGATTCAGCCCGTTTGGGGGCCAAATTGGCCCCAAATCAAGTGCAGGAATGTTCTTCCAGCTGGCATGATGATGTCACTTCTGGAAGTGACCTCCAGGAGCTTGCCCAGTCCTGCCAACCACTGGCAGATCAGCAGGCAAGGTGACAATTCCCCAGGAGTTTCCCCGCCACCGACAGGCACCTGGGAACCCTACTGCCAAGTGTTTTTAGAAAGTGTGTGATGTCTGGTTGGGTTTTTGCCCAGAAGGACTTCTGATTGGCCACTGGAGATCTGGTTGGCTCAACAGATACTTTAAAAGTTGATTTGGCAGCAGTTGCTGCCACAACACAAGGATCTACACTGTGTAACTGAAATGTGCACGCAAGAAAATATTTTAAATCTATATGTTCTTTTATCCTGCTAAACAAAGCTTCTGCCTGAAATGTTGAAGAGGTACTATTAGAGTTATGCAGAACTTCATTCCCTGATATTTTGTGGTTGGCTCTATGCCCTCTGGCAGACATTTTTTGGTTGCACCCACCATCCTGCGTCAGAATTCCAAAAGTGGCTGCAGGCTTTAAAAAGTTGGGGACTCCTTAACTACAGTCTGCATTTGTCTTCCCTTACTCAGCCAAAGTGACCAGGACTGCACACTTTTGCCCCCAAATCTGGCCCTAGTGGCACTTTAGTAGGTAATATAAAGCTTGTTTCTTACTTTCCAGGCTATACTTTATGAAACAGCAATTACCATCACATGAAATGTTTTCCCAGGTTACTAAATGAAGTTCAGATTAAGCTGTCTTCCTGTTCGATATTCTTGATCTCTTTGTCAGAATGATTTGATCCAGGCAGATTCATTTTTCTGTAGAAATCATAACTGAAGCTATTTATTATGTCTCTCCATGTTTTCGAAAAAGAAACCCTAACATCATCCAGCTAATAAAGAAGAAACATTTGTCTTTGTTGTGTCAGCCACATTAACGGATTACAAGCCTAAAGGACAGAAATAAACTGTTCCACGAGGGCATTAACACACACACACACACACACATACCACATCTGTTCGATTTTCCAGGAGAAAATCTTTTCCACTTCCCAACAGCTGCAAACTGGGTCCCAGGTGCTTTGGGAAAATTGAAGTGATTTTGTGTTGATGTTAGGGCTAATACCAGAAAAAAGCTAAATTACATTTTAAAAGGAATCCATCCCTTTATCTTTTAACCTTATGCCTCCCTCAGCCATGTAGAAAAATCAATCTTGACTAATCCACTGACCAAGAAAAAGCGAAAAGCAAAAATGGAACCTGAATAAATGCCTCCTTGATTTTCTTTAAAAGGCTTTCACAGGATATATGATCAAAGCATCCTCAAGCTTCGATCCAGACCATGGGATTGAACTCTAAAGCAGTAGGAGGGCTGTCTGTTACAAGGAGTCATTTGGAGACTTACACAGGGGGGCTGGCTATGCTTATGTGTAGACATAAAACATGCTGAGCACTGTTGCATGTTGCAGAGCAGCCACAGGAACTAGGTTCCATGGGGAAAACTCGGAATACAGGGGCAGATCACTTCATTCAGTGGCTGCTGTAGCTAATATGTGCTCCCCTTCTCCAGTATGCCTGTCTTGAGGACTACAGTGCCAGCAGCTATACATGCAGGGATAAAATGACAGTGCATATGGATTCTGGTTGTACAAAGTCTCAGGGCCAAATTACATGTGATGCTGGAGTTCTGTGACTTGAACTCTAGGTGTGTATAAAGCTATCATTGGGGCCATTTTGCTGAGGAAGTGGGCTAATTATTCTCCTTGGTCCATTTTATCAGAAATGGCCTCCCATGCTTTAATTTTCAGTAGGGAAAAATATCTCCTCCTCCCATAATGTTTAAAGCAGCTCAGGGGTTGCATTTGGGAAAGATCTTTATCTTTCTCCTTCTTCAAGACCATGAGCTCAGTTCAGATCATGACCCATCAATGGCTGTGTTGTTTTGTTTTTTAAACAGCCCAGTCATATATCTGGCTTTCCATCTTCAAACTTCCAGCATCCCATACATGCCTTAAGGATTACATGGATTTTTTTTCTGGGAAATTGGCCATGATATCTGGGCATATAGATATATTTGTGCATACATGCCATGTCTGAATATTATTCCATCCCCTCCCAACTGAGAAAGTTGGTGGCATGAGAAGTAGAGGAGATGTTTTGGTTGCACAGGGAGGTAAGGCATATTGTTAGCTTCACCACCTCACATACAAGGCACATATCATCTGATCCAGGCTTCAGCCACCACAATAATATCGACTGTTTCACTTCTGTGGTTTATCTGACTCTTTGCTTTATATCTGATATCTACAAAGTGCACTGAAAACGTTATTGATTGCATAGGGATATATAGGTGAATTATCTCATTATCAGGTGTAGATACCTTGATTTGGATATTGATGATTTTTACTGTTTTTAGGCCAATTAAGAATATGACATATTTGCAGATTCTTTTTAGTTTATTCAGATTTATATGCAGAGTTCAAAGTTCAGTTTGCCTTTTCAAAATATGATTTGGAAAGTCTTTTGCATATTTAGTGTAGATGTATGGAAGGTATTTATTTATTTAGGAGATGTTTGTGCTGCTTTACCACCATGAACACAATCAACACAATCAATTTACCACGTTCAAAGACAGCAATCAGATGTGAACTGATCAATTGCTTTGTTTGGTTCATGCTGTGCAGCTGCAAATGCCTCCCAAAATGGTTCACATCCGCTTTTCCCAAAACTTCTCATGTGCAAAGATTCTGTTGATTCAAAGTGATCAAAGGCCATTAGAATCACTAGGACTACTGAGCCACTCAACCAATCCAACCAAGCACTAAACTATTAGCCTTAAAGGGTAAGGGTGCAAGCCTAGACACAGTGGGTTATAGACTTCCAAGCCGCTTATCCACTAATAATGTATGAGTCCCAACTCCCAATCTAAAGATTCTTATGCTCAAGAGAAGATTGTGCACAAGGTATCATGCGCATAGATTTTCCAATCAAACAGGTGGTTAGCACCAATGTTAGATTTAAAACTAATCAGGTGTTTAGAGGCAGAAAATGTTGGCTGTGACTTTATGGTGACAGGTTTATTGATTTCAGATTGTCAGTTTTTATATCTCTAGAGTTTTAGTAGGGTAACCTTTTTAAAACTCTGTTGTGTAAAATGCCTTGTATTTGCTTGAACAAAAAAAAGACAATATAGAAATATTTTAATAAATAAGTGCTCTTAACAAATAGGTGTACGTGCCCCCAGTTGCAACCAAGAACATTCATAGAGAGTTGACATATGATCGTGCAATCCATATAGTAAGACATTCTATAAATTGGCTGAGTGAACATAATGCATTCTCTCTGACTCCTTATTCTTTGCACATCAATAGAAGAGCATGGAAATCTTAATTTAAGAAAGAAGGGCAAGCCTTAATCTGTTGCTAAGCAGATCAGCTCAGTGACTTTATAACAAAATAGGGAACTGATAATGCTGGAATTAGTTTGAAGGAAATGAATTCTGAACAAAAATGTGATGTGAAAAAATATTTCACTTAGGCATTTCACTAGCATATAAGAAGACACTACAGCAATACCGCAGCAAGTGAAAAGATTATTTTGAGTTAATTCTTATTTTTAGCTGATAATTTCTAATTAACTTGCTGTAGTTATCTTGTTAAATGTCAATTAAATCTCAAAGCGCTCCTTACAGGTTTCCTGTATTCACATAATGTAATTACACGTCTGTTTCTTGAGTAGCCTTAGTGTTCTTATCATCTTTTGCTAAATATGAGACAAATGTGCTTTTAAATATACTTTTGAAAAAGCTACAGATAATCAATAATTGATTTCAAATAAATAAATAAGATTGATAAAAGGAGTAATAATTGTCTTCTAGCAATCTTACATTTATGCCCCCATCAAGGTTAATTATTGTTTAACTGTCAGAGTGCCAGTTTGCTGTTCAGTTCTCGAAACATAGCTACGCCATGTTCTCATGTTATAATCTGTAGCTGTTTAGTTCTCTCCTTCCAGGCCCAGGTGCTGTCCAGGCTGCCTATATCCATGGGAATGAAGAATTCTCTTATCAACCCGTTCCGGCCGACCTTGACATCCTCGCCTTCCCAGGCTCTCTAGACAGGACTAAGGGGGGAGGCTGGGAATGGGTGTCTGAAGTATTGTTACTTTCATTTTGTGTGTCATTCTCAACAAAGCTTTCATTCAGCCAAGGCTTTTCTAGCCCTTGGAATATGGCTACCTGTATCCCGAGCATTGTCTTTCAATAAACCTTTTGGAATCAAGAAACTTTGTGCTTCTTGCAGAAGGGGGGAGATGAACTCTAGATAACTGGGATTCCATAGTCTGACATTTTGTTGAGAATACCCTTCAACTCCACCAACCCCTCACCTGGGAAGGATGGATACTGGAGCGGATCCGACAGACCCGTCTATTCCTGGAAGACAGGGTGTGGGGCCACCTAACTTGCCTGTCGGTGGTGTCAATCAGGACAGAGAGTTCAGAGAGGGTGCCAGGCCAAGAATCAGCGTGGGAAGAGGTATCCCCCCGCGAGTATCGTTGCCTACACCCTGGCAGTGGGATTCAAGACCCCGGCATGCCCACAAATGACTTGTTGGCAGCATGTTCTCCCCTCCATGCTGGAAGGTCCAGGGGGCCGGAAAACCCTCCGAACCGTCACCCAGCCCCGGGACTACTGGGGTGAGGAGAGTCTCCCAGATTGGGAGGTGCTGTGCTTGGAGCTAGGCTGGGGCAGCGAGGATGCTGAACCAGCTGTGAGGAGCGGGCCAGCAGTCCCTGGTGGAGAGAGGCATTGGAGCGGTGTTAACCAGCGAGCCCAAGTGACGCAGTATGGAATACTTGCAGTGACTGGGATTGCGAGGGGCTGGGTGGCCAGTTCTTCGGAGTGGAAGGGCCCCCTATACAGGGGGCTGCAGAAGATTTGGGGGGCCCAAACTGGCAACCGGGGTTGCCCAAGGAGGCTGTGGTGAGTGCGGATCACCATCAATGAGCCTGGGAGGAGACCCTACTTCAGCAAGGTCAGGAGGAGGACCGGGTGCCGGTGCAAACCAACCTGGGAGAGGGAGAACCAGACTCAAACAACCAAGCAAGGGATCGCTATCAATGTCTGGAGGCACAGATGGAAGTGATGAAAAAGGACTTGGCCCAGACCACTTATTGGCCTAATGGCACAAGAAGAGACTGGGGCAGAGACTGACGAGGGCGCAGCACAACCGACCCCGCTCGGGTCCATAGTGGGGACAGCGCAACCCAGGGATCAAATCCAGCTGAGACCTCAGCAACTTCCTGCCTCACCAGCACCCAAAGCTCATCCGCAGGCCCAAGCCCAGCCAACTCCGGGGCCGCTCATCCCCTTGCCACCACCCCTGAGACTGGCCGGCCTGGTGGTGCAGGTGGGGTGTGTGCCAGCAGGACAAGCGCCAGGAGGCCCTCCAGCAGGTCCAGGACCTGCTGCACCTGCGGCAGCAGCACCTCAACCTCAGGTGCCAGCACCACCACCGCAGCCAAGGCTGCAACCTGGACCAGGGGGAGCGAGGCTGCCAGGTTGTCTTCCAGCCCCACTGCCACCTCAGCCACGTCCGGGTGCACCAGGAGTGCCACCAAGACCAAGGCCGCTTATGCCGGTTCAACAGCTTCCCCAAGGCATACCTCCGAGAGGGCATGCACCACAACTGCCACCGGCCCAGCCTCTTTACGAGGGGGGAGCCAGTGGGGCTGAACTACCGATGGGATGGATTAAGCTGGAAGCTACCTTTGATGGTGATCCCCGCAAATTAGGGTTCTTTGTCGTACAAGCCCTGCAATTCTTCAACCAGTGGGGTTACCTGTTTCCCAATGAGGAGAGCCAAGTGATGCACCTCACGGCCCGCTGGGAAGGCATAACAGCTGAGTGGTATGCAACCCTCTACTATACAGGGGCCCCAGAGCTGGGGAGTCTGCAAGCCTTTATTGCCGCGCTCAGAGCCCAGTATGGAGATCCTCTAGAAGGGGAACGAGCCCACACAGAACTACAAACCTTGCGGCAAGGGTCCCAATCAGTGAGAGAATATGCAGCCAAGTTCCATCAGCTGGCAGCCAAGTGCCCACAGCAAGAGGAAGGAACCAAGGTTGTGCTATTTCGGAATGGAATGAAGCCCAAGTTACTGGACAGGGTGCTAATGCAGGATGATCCACCAATGCTTCTGGGGTGGATACAACTGGCTTGTGAAGTGGAGAATCGCACTCAAGTTGTCCGAATGGTTGAGCAACAACAGGCCACGGGGACCCGACGAGCCCCGCCAAGCCAGCGGGGAGGATGGGGTGCTCCCACTGTGAGAGGAGCCCATGAGACGAGGTGGAGACAAGGACTATGCCTCCAATGTGGAAACAGTGGACATTTTGCAGCCCAATGCCCCCTCTGGGTGCAGGCGCCGGCGCCCCTGGCGCATCCCACTCCGGCCCCATGGTCCAGCACAGGCCGGGATATAACTAAAAAAGAATGCTCCAAGACCAGCCTGGAGGCAGAGGAAGTGCACATGGAGTTCGAAGCCCAGGTCCTGGAGGCCGATGAGCTCAGTCCGCCATCGGAAATGGATGAAATGAAATGGATCTGTCGTGAGGAGGCCCCAACGGCAGATCGAGAAAATCACCACCCTGGAGGATGTGAGAGAAAGAGGGGCCATATTATTCATTCCCGTTATGCTAGTAAACCCTAAGAGGGGGACCCACATTCGAGTCCAAGCATTAATTGACTCAGGGTGCTCTCGAGATATTATAGCACCAGCACTAGTAAACGGGCTGGGACTAGAAACACATGAACTAAAAGTCCCGATTATTTTTGAACAAATGGACGGCTCTAATATGAACCCAGCAGTCCTAGAAACAGAGCAAGTGCCCACAGGCATGGGCAAGCACTGGGAAATGTGTCCGTTTATTGTAAGCCAAGCCGCCAAATACCCGCTCATCTTACGCAGTAGATGGTTGTGGGATCATAACCCCTACATCAACTGGGCCAAAGGAATGATAGTGTTTGAGCCACAATATTGCCAAAAATATGGTTGGAAGGTAGAATGGGGTGCAGTAGCCCCCACGAGTTCAGAGGTCGCCCTGTTAACCTCTGAGGAACTAAGTCTAATTCCTCCAGAGTATCAAGACATGGCTCAAGTCTTTAGTGAGGAGGAGGTGGATAGCCTGCTGCCGCACCGGAACACCAACTGTGCTATTGAATTAATTCCAGGAGAAAAGCTCCCCAAAGGAAAGTTATATTCCATGAGTCCGGCGGAGAGGCAAGAACTCAGGAAATGCATAGACAAGAATTTGGAGAGATGATTCATTCGCCCGGCTAGCTCCCCACATGCCTCTCCTGTGTTGTTTGTAAAGAAAAAGGATGGGGGACTCAGACTCTGTACAGATGTTCGAGGCATCAATGCTGTGTCTATGACCAACGCCTATCCGATCCCGTTAATCCGAGACCTGCTGAGTGTAGTGGTGCAGGGTAAGATATTTTCAAAATTGGATCTCAAAGATGCATATTTTCATGTTAGAATAAGGGAGGCGGATGAATGGAAAACTGCGTTCAATAGGCCAATTCGAATACTTGGTCATGCCATTTGGCTTATCTGGGGCCCCTTCAGTTTACATGTCAATGATAAATGTGGTCCTACATGAATTTTTGTACAAAGGGGTTGTTGTTTACCTTGATGACGTGCTTATTTATTCGGAAAATAAAGAAGCACATGCAAAATTAGTCCAGAAAGTCCTTGCCACCCTGATGCGCCATAAACTTCCAATCAAACTATCCAAATGTGAGTTTCACAAAGAGGAGTTGGACTATTTAGGCTACCATATTTTAGGGCAAGGACTAAAAATGGACCCGACTAAGATCAAAGCAGTGCAAGAGTGGCAGGCACCCACCACACGCAAACAATTACAGTCATTCCTGGGCTTTGCTAATTTTTACAGACAGTTCATTGAAGGTTTTGCCCAGATAGCCCTCCCCCTAACCAAACTACTCAAAACAAAAGGGAAGGGGGAGCAAGCCACCAAGCCCATGGCCAGACTCCTTTGGACCCCAAGCTGTCAGCTAGCG
Source organism: Eublepharis macularius (assembly GCF_028583425.1). Lineage (NCBI taxonomy): Eukaryota > Metazoa > Chordata > Lepidosauria > Squamata > Eublepharidae > Eublepharis > Eublepharis macularius. The sequence continues at coordinate 119,706,414 of NC_072794.1, read as the reverse complement.
TTCGAAACACTGAAGGATCAGTTTACTACTGAGCCGGTCCTACAACACCCCGATGAGAACAAAGCCTTCATAGTACAAGTGGATGCCAGTGACTCAGCCATTGGGGGCATCCTTATGCAGAAAGGGGAAGATGGTCAAGTGCGACCCTGTGCATATTTGTCCAGAAAATTTACAGAAGTGGAAAGGAATTGGAGTGTGTGGGAAAAGGAAGCATTTGCTGTGAAAATCGCTCTTGACTCTTGGCGCCACTGGTTAGAGGGGGCGCGTCATCCATTTCAGGTCTGGACTGACCACAAAAACTGAGAAGCGCTCCGAACGCCCCGGCACCTTAATGCTAAACAACTCCGCTGGGTGGAATTCTTTTCTAAATTTGATTTCACTCTGAATTTCCTACTGGGCAGATCTAATTTCCTGGCTGATGCCCTTTCACGCATGCCCCAACACAAGAGCAAGAAGGAGGAGACTGTTGACACAGTATTCTCCCCCACTCAATTGGGGGGAGTGGTTACTACTCGTAGCCAGGCAATCAGGCAACCAGATAACCAGAAGGGGTGGAGAGCTAAAGTGAAAAGCGAAGTGGATAAAGAGGGGGAGCAAGCGCCCACAGGAAAAATGACACAAACGGCGGCTGGAGAGTGGTTTAAGGGAAACCGGCTATACATCCCTTCTAGTTTGAGATGGCTGGTGCTTCAACAATGTCATGATGCCTGGACCGCCGGCCATTTCGGATACCTGAAAACCCTACATTTGATACAAAGACAGTTTTGGTGGCCCAGTATCTGAAGAGATGTGTCGCAATATGTAGCTTCCTGCCCTATGTGCGTTATGGCGAAGCCCAGGAGGGGTAAGCCCCCCGGACTACTACAACCCTTAGAGACCCCCAACAGGCCTTGGGAAGTGGTTTCCATGGACTTTATTACTGATCTTCCTCCGTCTAAGGGTTGCACATGTATTCTAGTAGTAGTGGATCTGTTCTCCAAACAAGCACACTTCATCCCATGCTCCAGTATTCCGTCAGCAAAAAAGTTGGCCAGTCTGTTCATGAAACATATTGTAAGGCTGCATTCTTTTCCTTCCAAGGTAATATCGGATCAGGGAGTTCAGTTTGTTGCCAACTTCTGGCGGGAGCTTTTACAAGCGGCAGGCATCGAACAAAGAATAAGCTCCGCCTATCATCTCCAGAGCGATGGGCAGTCCGAAAGAACTAATCAAGTGCTGGGGCAATTCCTCCGATGCTATATTAATTTCCAACAGGATAATTGGACCCTGCTCTTGCATCTTGCCGAGTACACTTACAACAATGCAGTACACAGCTCCACAGGAGAGACTCCATTTAAAATTGTCCATGGATACGAGGGAGTAGCGTTCCCCTTTGAAATACAACCATCCAGCACCCGCTCGGGGGACTTGGGCGAATGGTGGACCTCCCTGGTAAAGCAGTGGGCGGAGATCCAAAAAACTTTGACTAAGGCCAAAGCTGACTACAAGAAGCATGCAGATTGCCATTGTGTGGCACAATGGAAATTACACCCCGGAGATAAAGTATATGTCTCCACCAAAAACTTCAGAACGGAACAACCTAGTAAAAAGTTGGGTCTGAAATACCTGGGACCCTTCCCAATAAAGAAAGTAATCAATGATGTGACTGTAGAACTGGAGTTACCAAAGAATCTATGCCAGGTCCACCCAACTTTCCACATCAGCCTGCTCAAGAAGGCACCCCCCCCCCCCGATGAGTGGCATCCCAGCAGGGTGGTGTCACATCCAACCATGATAGAAGATCAAGTTCACTATGAAATTGAGGAAGTTTTGGATTCCAAACGCAGACATAATAAGCTTTTTTACCTGGTTAGGTGGAAGGACTTTGAGGAGGGGTTTCGTGAGTGGGTAGAAGCTTCTCATGTAAATGCTCCTAGACTGATTGCTAAGTTCCATAAAAAGTACCCAGAGAAAGCAGGAGCAGAAGGGTGAGGGAAGGGTCTTAAGGGGGGCAGAATGTCAGAGTGCCAGTTTGCTGTTCAGTTCTCGAACCATAGCTACGCCATGTTCTCATGTTATAATCTGTAGCTGTTTAGTTCTCTCCCTCCAGGCCCAGGTGCTGTCCAGGCTGCCTATATCCATGGAACAAGGAATTCTCTTATCAACCTGTTCCGACTGACCTTGACGTCCTCGCCTTCCCAGGATCTCTAGACAGGACTAAGGGGGGAGGCTGGGAATAGGTGTCTGAAGTATTGTTACTTTCATTTTGTGTATCATTCTCAACAAAGCTTTCGTTCAGCCAAGGCTTTTCTAGTCCTTGGAATATGGCTACCTGTATCCTGAGCATTGTCTTTCAATAAACCTTTTGGAATCAAGAAACTTTGTGCTTCTTGCAGAAGGGGAGACGAACTCTAGATAACTGGGATTCCATAGTATGACATTAACCTCCAACTCCCTTCCTCACCCAATGCTTCAGTGGGGGCATCTGCAACTTCCTATTTCTTCTAGTCATATATTGTTGAAAATCACAGTTGCTGCATGATTTTACAACTAATAGAACCCAGTTATTTATGGTTTAATCTCTTATGCAGATAGGAAAAGTAAGAATAAATTTATTTCGTTGTTGAATCACTAGCAACTATAGTTTGTAAGAATATGTAAGGTATTTTCTATAAAAATGAAGCAAACTGATGAGGAAGAAGAGGTGGAGTCGCCTTATAAAGTGCCTGGCTCTGCCCTCTTCCCCAGATCCCCAAATGGCTGTGAAGAACATGCTGCCATTCTTCCTCCGCTAGGGAGGCAAAAGGTGTCCCCCAACCCAAAGCAGCTACGCAGTTGGCTAGGATGACTGAATTCTATTAGTGAAGACCTACTTTGTGTGACTGAATCTGTGAAAATACCTTTAAGAAAATATATTTGAAACAACAAAGCTTAAAAACTATTCTGAAACTAATACACTTATCAAAACTCAGCAACCATCACACTTACGTTCCTAAAAATAGTCTATTTTTGCTTAAGAAAAAAGATCCTTTTTTACTTCACAACTACCCTCACATGCTGACTGCTTTGTTAAACTACCATTTATAACAAAGCCTTCCAATACCAATTAAGCAGAAGACATCTAAGGTGAAAGCTTTTGGTGGTGGTGAAAACCTTTTAGGAGGGCAGCAATGTATAGGTCACACAAACAAAACTGAGAATGTGTTCTTGGTACAGTAGAGAATACCTGAAGCTCTGTGTGAGTGGAAATGTAAGGAGTGTTTATTCTGGACTGGGGCCCTCCTCAGGCAAAAGTTTAAGGTAACTATGACAGACCCCCCCTTCACTCCTCCCCATTGTGAGGCAGATTTCTCTGTTAAAATTCAGTCTCTTTGCTCTGACTGAGCTGTCCCAAGTAGAGTGGTAACATTTGTGACCTAGAAAGTCTGTCCCACCCTGGCATGCAGATATAATTTTCGTTTTTAGCCTAGCCCAGGAACTTGATGGGAAAAAGCAGAAGCCATCTTCTTTTTTTGCTTGGACATGGCACTAGAGACTGTACAACATTTGAAAATAAATAACTTTATTTTATAGGCAGGGATTGACTAAGTATAGTCAGGGGATGGAAATATGAAGGTAACATTTCATTGGTATTACAGAATACTCTTTGTGTAACAGGCAAAGTAGTAACCTTGAAGCTTATTTTCATATATTCTTGGTTCTTAACACTAAGAGATGTTTTACTTAGTAATTTAGTTACAGTAACAATGTTTCTTCTGGAAGTTTCCTATGACAGTTCAGGTATTCTGGAGTTAGTCACTTTCTTTGTACACCTCACTCACTCTTTCTTGAAATTATTTCTATCTTCTGAGTAGTCTAAAACCATTTTCCCTTCACAACAGACCTGGGGTCCACCTCAGAACCAACTCCCCTTAGAAACTGGGAGAAATTAATCTCCTCAGAAGATATAACCCTTCTTTCTGGAGGAATGTTCAACCTACTACCTAATCACTCTTGCCCAAAACACACTCCCAGTTCTTTGGTGCCTGTGTAAAGTGTACAGCTTATGCTGACACTTAGAATTTGAATTCTTAGATATAAGTCTTCCTTAGGACAGTAATATTACAGTTAAGGCAAAGGAATCTTCTCACTTCACTCTAAATGTGAACCTGTCTGACTTTTCTTGTCAGACTCCCTGATTTCAAATCTTGTGAGAAACAAACTGACTGCCTTCAGCATGGAATTTTTTTTAAAAAAACTATTCCTCAGCACTCAATTTTCTTTTCAGCTGGCACTAACCAATCAAAGAAGAGGGAGCAGCCTGCCACTTAAGATCTCCATTCTATGGAATAGTTAACCCTTCCCCCCCATGCTCTCTGATTTTGCTGCACCTTGGAAACCTGTTATTAAGTGCAGTCCATCACAGTAACATAAGGAGAAGGCAAACTAAAAGTCCAAAGGCAAACATTTAACAAAAGATTTAAAAACTAAGGAAATCATTACAGCAGTTCACTCAAGAGAGGCTTTGAATTCATTCCGTCTTTTACCACAGCACCTCTCTTCTTCTCTAACCCTGTGGCACTCTTGATTTATAGTAGCCTAACTCCATTAAAGGAACCAGTGGATGCTCATGTTGTGTAGTGCAGTAGTTGGAGAGTTTGACAAAGACTACGGAGCCCTAAGTTGCCATGTTATCAATTACCCTAAGCCTAGTTTACTTCATAGGATTATTTTAAAATGGGAAAAGGAACTATTATGTACATCAATTCTGAGGTCCTTGGAGGAAAGGAAGGATAAAAATCTGATAGATATAGGGTGAGGGAATGAAGTTGTTTCAAAGGTACTTACAGCACAATCCTATGCAGAGTTACTCCAGTCTAAGCCCATTGACGTCAATGGCCTTAGACTGGAGTAACTCTCCATAGGATTGCATTGTTAGTGTTGGAGGTTGTATTAGGTCCAGTGCTTCTTTATATGATGGCCATTCACCATATAAAATAATATAAAGCCTTTCTTCCTAGGGACTCAGAAAAATCAATTTTTTCCCTCCTCACTGGGGAAATCCCAACAGAACACTGGGCCATTTACCTCTTGGGGCTTTTCCAGCAGACCCACAAAATCAATATAGAAGTTCTTTGTAAGCTTATCAGAGTTCTTCAATGAAAAAAAAATCAGCAATAGCTGACAAGTTTATTTGAAATGATCTGCCACATCTAATCATCTCTGTGCAACATGCAGCCAAATGTGCAGCCATACAGGAGTGTTAGCTGTATTCCATGGTGTATTTATTTGCTATTTATTTATTTATTTACAAAATTATTCTCCACTTTTCTGCCCTTATGAGGCCACTAAGTCAGCTAACAGATTAAAAAGACACATACTAAAAAAAATCTTTGAAAGCATTAAGACCATACAAAAACACATCATTAAAAATTAAAAGCAAGATAATATACACAGACAAAATCATAAAAACAAAAATTAAACATAGAACAGGAAGGACAGATCACCAAGGGACACTATATGAAACAAAAGTCTTCTGGAGAAAGATGACAGCAGAAGAGGTCAGGTAAGTCTCTGGGGAGAAAGTTCCAAAGTTTTGGTGTCATGACTGAGAAGGTGGGGCTACCCAAAGCAGGGCCTCCAAAGATGGACATAGTGGTTGAGTAGACATGGCCACGAATAGGAAAAAAAATCCGAACACCCTGTTCATTGTTTGTAGCCATCCACGAACAACGAACAACAAACAGAACAGAACATATCCCCCTAACGAACATATTTGGTGTTCGTGTTCATGGCCCTTTAAAGATCCCTTTAAACTATCAGCTGGCAGGTGGCGGGGGGGGGGTCTCCCTTGCCGCCTGCCAGCTGATAGTTTAAAGGGCCCTTTCCTGCCACTTGCAAGGGACAGGGCCCTTTAAACACCCCACAACGCCCAGCCCCCACCCCAGCACCGCCGGGCTGCTGCTGCCGGGTGCGAAAGGGATGGAGAAACTCTCTCTGTCTCTCTGACAGTGGGCAGAGCTGGCGCCATGGGCTGCTTCTGCCCATTGTCAGAGGGACCAGGAGAGTCTCTCCTCATCCCTCTCCTGGTACCTCTGTCAGTGAGCAGAGCCGGTGCCGCTGCGGAGCCACTTCTGCCCGCTGTCAGAGAGACAAGGAGAATCTCCTCATCCCTCAGACAGCATGCAATGCAGGCGCTGCTGTGGGGCCATTTCTGCCCGCTGTCAGAGGGACAAGGAGAGACTCCCCTCATACCTCTGACAGCGGGCAGAGCCAGTGCCGCAGCGGGGCTGCTTCTGCCCACTGTCAGAGGGACCAGGGGAGTCTCTCCTTGTCTCTCTGACAGCGGGCAGAGCCGGTGCCACAGTGGGGCTGCTTCTGCCCACTGTCAGAGAGATTAGGAGAATCTCTTCATCCCTCTGACAGCAGGCAGAGCCATCACCGCCATGAGGCTGCTTCTGCCTACTGTCAGAGGGACGAGGAGAGACTCCCCTGATCCCTCTGACAGCAGGCAGAGCTGCCACCTCAGGGCTGCTCCTTCCTGGTGCCAGCAGGACAGAGAGATTCTCTCCATCCCTCTTGCACCAGGAGAGCTGGCGCCGCCCCCTTTGCTGACATTTTCTCTTCATAGTGGCAAAAACTGTACTGCCTGTTGGAAGCTACTTTGAGGGGTTACAAAACTAACCTTCCCAATGTTCAATACCCACCAAATTTGCAGGGAACATAGTCCTCACTGTCCTCTGAAGACCCCCCAAGTTTCAGAGTGGCAAAAACTGGATTGTCTGCTGGAAGCTGAAGGGTTAAAGCCAGAAGGAAAGCCAGGAGTTCAGACAGAGTTCAGTCCTTGCCATTGCCAGAGGAATTGATTGAAGGCGCCTGAGTGTCTGGCTTCCTGAACAGTGGTCGAACACAATGAATGAGGCTTGTGATGACCACCTATTCGTTTGGAATGGGCACTCATGAACAGCCCGTTCGCAAACAGATGAACAGGCTGTTTGTGGCAGACGAACAGGCTGTTTTTTTCATTCTCATTGCTGGTTGTTGTGGATTTTCTGGGCTGTATAGCCGTGGTCTTGGCATTGTAGTTCCTGACGTTTCGCCAGCAGCTGTGGCTGGCATCTTCACAGGTGTAGCACCAAAAGACAGAGATCTATCAGTGTCACAGTGTGGAAAAGATGTTGGCAGGTCATTTATATCTAAAAGAACATGACAGAACATGAAAAACACTGCAGACTTGGCCATCCTGAAAAATCAGCAGTGGTTGAACATAGCCTAACTCAAACAGGACACAGTATCCTATTCCAGGACACTAAAATACTTGACAACACTTCCAACTACTTTGTCAGACTGCACACGGAAGCCATTGAAATTCACAAGCATAAGCACAATTTCAACAGGAAAGAAGAGACTTTAAGAATGAATAGAGCATGGTTTCCAGCCCTGAAAAACACCAGGCTAACAAAACACTCTATACCTGACAATAGCCCTGTAGAGAAGATTAGCACATCAAGCACCAATCCAGATGCAAAAGAACCTTCTCAGGATACAGTGAAGCCTCCCTCTATTAGCATTCCACACCCTGGGAAACTCTTACAGGGTGACTCAGCCCAACCCCACCCCTCCTGAGTAGATATAAATGACCTGCCAAGTGCCAACATCTTTTCCACAGTGTGACACTGAGAGATCTCTGTCTTTTGGTGCTACAGCTCTGAAGATGCCAGCCACAGCTGCTGGCAAAACATTAGGAACTACAATGCCAAGACCACAGCTATACAGCCCGGAAAATCCACAACAACCATCGTTCTCCGGCTGTGAAAGCCTTTGACAATATATTCTTATTGCTGTTCGTACCCGTCTAGTGTCGAGTAGGTTTTTAAGGAGGCAGGTGGTCCTTCAGGTATGTTGCACCCAACCTATATATGGCTTTGAAGTTTAACACCAGCACCTTGAATTGTGCATAAACATATTGGGAGTCAATGTAGATGGGTATAGATTTGACTGATATAGTACCTATTACCCACACCAGTTAACATTCTGGCTGCAGCATTCTGCACTAATTGAAATATCTGAATATTTTTCTAGGGCAGCTTCATGTAGAGTGTATTCCAGTAATCTAATCTAATAGTAGTTCTGGGTCCAAGAGCACTCCCAAACTGTGAACTTGTTCCTTCAAGGTTAACACAACCCCATATGGATTGGGTGAGTCCTTAAGTCCCAGCTAAGACCATTCACTCACCAGTAGTACTCCATCTTGTTGAGATTAAACTTAAGGGTTGTATAACAGATGGGTTGTGGTTTCCTGGCAGATAAATAAAAGTGGCCAGAGTTCTCTGAAAGAAGAAAGCTTGCAAACTATATCCATAAATTATCTTTTCCCAAAGATCCTCATAGGTGCTTGTGGATTTATTTGGTAGAGGAGGGGGAATCTTTTTGATTTTATTATAGATGCAAAGCTTGACCTAGTCAAGGAAATTGCTCATGGGAACAATTAGAATCAGCTAAAATCTTTCAAGGTGGAGGAATTTAAACCAAGCCTCTGGAGTGAAGACAACTATGTAGTTTCTGAGTTATCCTTCATATCTTTGATTTTAACATTAATTCCAGTGTGTTACATCTCTGCTCTGTTAAATTCGATGCTTATTTTGTTTCTTCCAGAAGTTGACTTTCTCCTCAGATGGATTGTCATTTGTTTATTCTGCAATCTTTGCTTTGTGAGCAGTTTGCTTCAATTCCCTTGTCATTTTGTTTCACTTCTGCTTTCAAGAGGATCTTATCCCAGCAGGTGCTTGGTTCCTGCTTCAGGGTTTACTTCATTTCTCTGATGAGTATTGATCTTGTCTGAACTACCTTTCTGTATTTCTCTGTTTCTGTCAGAGTATTAGTGTCTGTCACAGAACCAGGCTTGTTGGGACTGGAATGCATACAATATATACATAGTGGTTTACCATATATATCTGAATTGCCCCCCATGTCAGAAACTTAAAGGTAATGCTGACTTTTCTGAATTCATTAACACATTTGTTTTTTCTTTCCCACTGATTTCCTTGTTAGCTCAATTATTCACACAGGGGTGTATTCCCAAGTGGCATCTCACTGTCATCCTATGGTTCCCCCACTCAGTAGGGGTCTGGGGGGAGCATGTGGGTCATCGGCTTGGCAAGCAGGTCAGACGATGCTAGAATCTGTGCCCTATGTGTGCCTTTGCTCCCTGAGCTGTAATCTCAATAAAATTGTGGCCTCTTTACCTCCAGCACTGTGTCCATGTGTTTTTGTCACCATGCCCCCTCCCTGCTCTCCTCCCCCACTTAGCACTCACCTGCAAACAACGGCTCCCAGACTTACCTGGGAGCCCTGATTGCAGGTGATGCGGGGGAATTGAACGGGGAGGTGGCATAGTGGCCGCCATGTTGTGAAGGGGTGAGCAATGACCAAGGATCAGGGGAGTATGCCCAGGCACATCCAGTGCAAGCCCCTGGTCTGGGAAACTGGCCCCCGCCTGTCAGCACTTGGCCTGTGGCAGCATCCCACCCAGCTCTCCCTTTCTTCACAACTTTGGAGTGAGTAGGCTGTGGATTGGAGCATTGAGCATTGGCTTGGCAGGCAGGTCAGCCGATGCTTGGATCTGTGCCCTATGTGTGCCTTTGCTTCCTGAGCTGTAATCTCAATAAAATTGTGGCCTCTTTACTTCCAGCACTGTGTCTGTGTTTTTTTGTCGCTGTGCCCTCCCCACTTTCCTCCCCCGCTCAGCACTCGCCTGCAAAATGGGGCGGAATGTTAGGCCGTGGAAACTGCAAGAAGTGAAGGACTTGTATGCTGCCCCTTGTTCCTGGTCTCAGGTTACAGAGGGGGCTTACTATAGAGAGGAAGACATTCTGCTTTATCTGATGCTATCCCTTTGATCATAGATTGCTACTCTCAGGGAACTTCCTTCTTCTTCATCTTTCTAACATGCACATACATGCTATCTCTATCTTGCTACCATGGAGGACACAGAGTTTGCTCCCTGTATCCACCAGCATCCTAGCTTGGATAGATTAGATTCTATCTCTCATCTTTCCTATTCTGAATGGAGTTCCTAAATAAAAGAACCTTCTTTACTGAACTAAGTGGTCTCTGTGTGAGTTTATTGCCTTATCAGCATGCACACACACACACCCAAACACTTAGCTGTGCTTGCTGAATTGCCTGCTTTACTTATTTACTTCACAATAGAAAGAAAAATCCTCCAAAGTCTACAGAAATATTTATATATAAATTTTGTAATTTTTATGGTCCATCGGCTTCACAATCACTTGGAGATGGGAATCTAAATGCTGGAGCAATTTATATAATACATTCATGAGCCTTTGAAAAAGCATTTGCCGAAATGGGATATCAGGCTGACAGAACCTGTCAGGCTCTTCAGCCCAATTTTTTGCTTTTGACTGTAACCACTAAACCGTGTTGTCTTGCGAAGAAGCTCTAGAAGGATGTTAACACCTCCACAATGGAACCACAGGATAAGGGACATTGTATACAACATCTCAAGTGTATAAAACAACATCTGATTGGAGCAACTATACTGGTTGGACTTTTTGATCAGGATTGCATGTATCTTTATTAACTTATTTATTGAATATTTACTGGATTATTGAATGGCATATTTATCATGAATTATTTATTAGCACTTTAGCACTTTGTATTATGCACTGAACTCTAAAAATTACAAAATTTATATATAATTATTTCTGTACACCTTCGATGTTTTTCTTTCAATTGTGTAGTATTTACTCGGAGGAGCTCCCTGTTGTTGAAGTGATAGATACATCTTACTTATTTACTTACCTATTCTACATTGCCAGCGTTAGGTTACCAAACTCACCATAAATGCTCTTGTGTAGCTTACATACAAGTTTCTCTTTGCCTCTTTATTTGAATCCAGGAGGCTGCTGTATGTAGATGTCTTCCTCAAGTTCACCATGCAGAAAAGTAGTTTTCAAGTCTAGTTGCTCTACATACATTTCTCTGGCAGCAGTGACACTTAAAAGTTTTCTCACTGTTGCATGCATAACTACAGGTACAAAACTCTCATCAAAGACTTGTCCATATTTCTGGGAGTATTCTTTTGCTACTAGTCTAGGTTTGTATCTTTGTACTTCAGCAGTTTCATCATGCTTCACCTTGAAGACCGACTTGCATCCCATGGCCTTTCTTCCTCATGGTAGTAGTGTTTGAGAGTACATGTTTTGTTCTTATGTAATGCTTCAATTTCCTCTTTTTCAGCTTGTCTCCATTTCTGTGCTTCTTCTTTTTTTAATAACATTTTTTATTGTTTTCCAACACATATGTACAAACATGAGACAGTTATCATTTTACTTGTCGATATCTATTATCTATTTCTTTTATCTCTTATATTCCACCTTATTACATCAATTGTGAGCTCTATTATGTCATTATACAGTTAATCTTAGTATCATATTTATGTTTACTGGTTATTGTTATTTGTCATCCATTTGTAGAAAAGTTACCATGGTATAGAAAAATCTTCTTCCACTTGCCCTTTCATTAGCAATGTTAATTTATCCATTTCCGCCGTCTCCATTACCTTCGTTATTAATTCTTCTTGTTGGGGGACTCTTTGTTGTTTCCAATAGGTTGCTAATAAGATTCTAGCCGCTGTTACTATATGGATTACTAAGTGTTCTTGCTCTCTCTTCATATCCGACATACAGTTTAATAAAAATTTCTGGTTTCAAAGGAATTGTTATCTGTAAGATATTTTGTAGTAACTTATGTACCATTAACCAATATCTATGTACTTCTTTGCAGGACCACCGCATATGGAAAAATGTCCCTATACCTTCTTTACATTTCCAACACTTATTTGACATATTTTTAAACATTTTACCCAGTCTAACTGGCGTTAGATACCATCTATGGAACATCTTACATAAATTCTCTTTAAACACAGCAGATTTAGTTATTTTAACATTTACTTTCCTTATCTTATCCCACTTTACTTGGTCGATATCATTACCTAACTTCTGTATCCATAGTCTTTTACATTTCTCCACCCCATCATTTTCTTTCATTTCCATTAGGAAGCTATACATTTTCTTTATCAACTTTTCATCAATCGCTTCTCGGCCTTTTGGCTAAGATCAAGTGTAGTAGTGTATCAACTTTTCATCTGAGTCACATAACAGTTTTTCAAACTCTTTTTGTTCTAGATAAAAGCCCCCCATTTTTAAATCTTTATTGTATCTGGATTCAATCTGAACTCTTGACCACCAGTCTAAGGTAACATCTTAGTTTTGTAGTTCTTTCGTTTTCAGTAGTCCTTTATCGTCTAACAACTCTTTATATCTAATAATTTTGCTTGCCGAACATACATTTGGTTGAGTGAACGCTTCTAATGGGGAGACCCATTGAGGGTCTTCTCATATATTTATGGTGCAATTTTTTCCCATATTGTCATAAGGGATTTCCTTATCAGGTGGTTTTTAAAGTATTTATGTCCAGCTGTCTTCCCATACCATATAAATGCATGCCATCCCAGCTGTAAGTCATGACCTTCAAGGGCTAATAGTCTTGAATTTTCCAATAAAATCCAATCTCTCATCCACACTAGACCACACGCTTGGTAATACTTTTCCTAGTCTGGTAGCGTGAAGCCTGCATTTTCTTTCAATCCTTGGAGTACTTTTAATCTAATTCTTGGTTTTTTCCCCTGCCAAATAAACTTACTAAAGTTTTTATTTAGTTCTTCAAAATATGATTTGCTGATACATATAGGGATGGTTTGATACAAAAATATTACGCTTGGCAGTATGTTCCTTTTAATAGTTGCTATCCTTCCTAGTAGCGACAGTTGTAGTCCTTTCCATCTGTCCAGATCTCCTTTTATTTCCTGTAGTAGCTTCACATAGTTATCTTTCATTAATGAGCTACATCTTGCTGTCAAATGTATCCCCAGATACTTTACTTTACAGATACTGTTATTCTGGTCAACTCTGTTTTTTGTTGTATAGTCATGTTTTTGGTTATCATTTTTGTTTTTTGATAGTTAATCTTCATTCCCGCCATCCCTCTGTAGTCTTCTATTTGCTTTATTAATTGTTCTATTGATTCTAATGGTTATTCCAATATAAATAGTAGATCGTCTGCAAATGCCTGTAGTTTGTATTTATGTCCTCTAATCATTGCTCCCTTTATTATCGGGTGTTTCCTTACAGCTCTTGCCAATATTTCTTGCATTAGAATAAATATTAACAGTGACAGTGGACAACCCTGTCTCGTTCCCTTTTCTATTGAAGTTGTTTCTGTCATATCGTCATTCAACAATATTTTTGCTTTCTGTTTCTTATATATAGCTTCAATTGCTTTTATGAATTTCATTGCAAAGTCCATTTCTTTCATTTGTTCAATAAAGAAATTCCAATTAACGTTGTCAAATGCTTTTTCAGCATCTAAAAATATCATCGCCATCTCTTTTTCTGGATGCACCTCATAGTATTCTAACAAGTTTAGTGCAACTCTGATATTATTCCTCAGTTGTCTTTTTGAAAGAAAACCTGTCTAGTCTTGATGTATCTTATCTAGTAATATTTTTTTCACCCTTGTAGCCAATATTGTGGCAAATATTTTATACTCACAGTTCAGCAAAGAGATCGGTCTATAATTTTTAATTTCTTTCAGTTCTGTTCCTTCTTTATGTATCAGCGAGATTGTTGCTTCAGTCCATGATTCCAGTAATGTTGTTTCTTCCACGGCTATAGTAATCATATTTTGGTATGGTATAATCACAATCTCTTCTAATGCTTTATAGTATTCTGCCGATAATCCATCCGGACCAAGACTTTTCCCATTATTTTGCTTCTGTATTGCTTTTTTTTTTTTTAAAAAAAAAAACTGTTCCTTTTATTTTAACACAAATTTTTACAAAGTAAACTTCCCGGTATTGTTATACAGGTTTCTTTTTTCCTTACCTTTCCCTCCCTCCCTCCCCTCCCCTAATCTTCTTCTGTCATTGCTTCAGCCACGGGCACAAGGTCCAAAGTTTCCAATTAATATCCTTCTTGGCTTCTTCCTCTATTATCCAGTCAAAATAAGGTGACCACTTCTTATTAATCAAACTCTTCTTTTCCTCCCAGGTCTTCTCTTCAGTAGATAAAGCCACAATATCTGATTGTACAAATTCAAAGAGATAGTTATTCCAATTCTCCATAGTCCACTTGTTCTCATTTTTCCATCCCAATACTATCACAGCTTTCCCAGCTAATACCATAGCTTTTAGGACCTCTTGACATTTACTCTCTATTTTCTCCGTCTTTAGGGTACCCAGTGTCATTAGATTGTTATCTATTGGTATTGATACCCCTATCTTATCTTTTATCCTATCCACTACTTTCTTCCAAAATGTCTGCACTTTAGCACATTCCCACCACATATGCGAATACCAGCCTTTAGCCTGGTTACAGTGCCAACAGTTCGAACTCATCCCCTGTACCATACTGGATAATTGGGCTGGTGTCCTATACCATTTCGTGAAATATTTTAGCTCCATTTCTCTAAACTTATCCATTTTAATCTTTTTCACCCCTGCCATTAATTTTTTTTAAAGTTATTTCTGAGGTCAGCCCTTCTCTATGCCATTTCTCCTGAAGACTTTTAATTATTGAGTCCTCGTTGGTGGATATTATTTTATATATCTTACCAACTAGCCCTTTACTTGTCTTCCTCTTCTCTTTATAAAATACTTCTGCAATTTCCTCCAAGCACCTTCCCTCCTTTTGCTGTTGCTTTCTTATTACACTATATAATCCCGTCAATTTCAACCAGTATTGTTTTCCTATTGTCTCTGTTATCTTTTGCAGGGGTTTAAGTTGACCTCCTTCATCATACATGTCCCTTACTCTAGTAAAGCCTTTTTCTTTAAGTACTTCCCACCAATGCGGGTCATTGGCTTCCTCGTATAAGCTTTCTATTGGTGCCCAATCGGAAGGTTTACTTAACCAAATTGGTTGCCATTTCTTCCAAACCTTCAGTAGCTTCTGTATTGCTTCTGTTACTTCCATTGCAGTAAAGGGGTCGTTCAAATTTTTCCTTTCTTCTTCTGATATTTTGGGTAATTTCTGGTTCTTGAGATATCTTTTTTGTATTTCCAATGAGATCTCCTCTTTCTTGTATAGCTGTTTATAAAAGTTCTCAACTATCTTGTGCATTTCCTCTTTCCTCATTTTTTCTTTCTTTGCCTCGTCATACAAACAACAAATATATCTTTTTTCCTTTTATTTTCTAAGCTTGTATGCTAACCATCATCCTGATTTATTTGCATGTTCAAAGTAATTCTGTTTAGCAAACCTAATATTCTGTGCTATTTCTTCCATCAGTAGTAAATTTATTTGATTCTGTAGGGTTTTTATATTTTGTCTTAAACTTGCATTTGAGGGGTCTTTTTTAAGGTCTTGGTCTTTTCTTTCCAACTTTCCCATTATTTCTTTGTATCTCTGTTGCTTCTTTCTTTTCCTTCTTGCTGCATATCTTATAGCCAATCCTCGAAAGTATGCCTTGCTTGCATCCCAGACAAGGTTCATATGTACTTCTGTATTTATATTTTGTCTAAAATAGTTTTTCATTTCTTCTTTAGCCTCATTCAAAAAAAAATTATTCTTTAGAAGCTGTATATTCAATTTCCATCTGAATTTCCTTGTTGTTTCTGCTATTTTCAGTAGCAAGGGGTTATGGTCAGTGTAGGTCCTTGGAAGTATGTCTATATCTCTGACTTCCTGTATCAAGCTTATGAATAGCCAACACATATCAATTCTAGACCAGGATTTGTGATGATCTGAATAGAATGTATAGTCCCTTCCTGTTGGGTTTCTGGTTCTCCACACATCAATCAGTTTATGTTCTTTTGCTAATCTAAGGAAGGATCTTGGGAGAAGTCCTTTCACATTTTTGGATTTCTTTATCGTCTTTCTGTCTAGATCTTGAGCTAGTACCGCATTAAAGTCTCCAATTAAGCATAGTTCCTTATAGTCAAATCTTGCCAAAATTTCAGACAGGTTCTCATAAAAGTTTTCCTGGTGGTCATTTGGTGCATAAATCATTGCCAAAGACACAGATTTTGTGCCACCTTCTTCAGGAGCGTGTCACACTCCCCCTCCGAGGAACCATCACCACTTCACTTGCGCAAGAGAGCGCAGGTCTAGCCATTGTCCAAGACGGGAGAGATATGAAGTGGTGATGGTTCCTCGGAGGGGGAGTGTGACACGCTCCTGAAGAAGGTGGCACGAAATCTGTGTTCGTAGCCGGCCCCAGATTGAGCGTGGCGGTCCTTCTTTCCCCTTAACATTGAGAACGGTATCACCTACCTGGAAGAACCTGGGATTGAAATAACAACATGAGAAGAATGAACAAACTAACTAAAGGAAGTATTTGAAGGACTGGAGCTGGACTGAGTTTCTACCAAACCTAAGTCCATTTGTATACTGCGCCGTCTTTGGATTATTGTATGTTTAGGAATTGTAGTTATGAATGGATTTGTAACACTGTTTGAAGAAGTAAGATGCACGTGCACTTTGTAAATCAAATATTTATTATTATAAGAGAGATTTTGCACATTGAGTGTTGTTGCTTCCTGCAGGGAATTTTCCCTTCTGCATACCAAAGGGTGGCATGTGGACATCTGTTCCCCTAGCACCACCCTCTTTCCCTGACTGTGGAGAAAAGAGTTCAGCCACTGCATGGCTGTCCCATGTACCCCTACAGTGGTGAGGCAGTGGTCAGAAGATTGCAATCAACTGCATCAAGTGCAGCTGTAAGATTTAAAAGTAACAGCCATGCTGACCTGCCCTGATCCAGGTGATGTTGCAGATCATCTGTGAGGGTGACCAGTGCTGTTTCAGTGCCATGACCTGGTTGGAAGCCAGATTGGTATAGGACCAGGATAGAGGAATCTTCCAGGATTCTTCATGCTTATTTCATAGCCTTTCTCACTTAGATTATTCGGAGAAATCAAGTTTGCATCTGATTCAGGAACATACCCCTGTCATTTGGATCACATTGATGCTGTCAGTTTGGGGTAATTTACAGTTCAGCACCAGAGATGGGCACGAACCAAAATGCGAACCAAAATTAAGCATGAACCAGGCCGGTCCGTAGTTTGGGAACCGCGGTTCATCAGATCCCATTTCTGACGAACCTCCATGAACTTTAGGCTGGTTCGTTTGGTTCATTTTTTCATTTATGACTGCAGACAGCCTGGTGCCAATCAATCAGTTTCCTAGGCAACAGGGGATGGATTTCCTGCAGATCTTCTGCTGACCCAGATGTGACCTTCTGCTGGCCCGTAAGTGACCTTCTTCTGACCCAGAAATGATGCTTTTCTGACCCAGATGTGACATTTTCACAAACCAAACGAACCAGTTCGCGAACCAGGGGCAGGTTCGTGAAAGTTTGTGGTTCATGAAATTTGACGAACCATGAACCGCATGGTTCGGGTTTTTTCCGGTTCATGCCCATCTCTATTCAGCACTCCAGACCCCACCAAATTAGGAGTAACAGTTGACCCATTAGTAAGCTGCATTCTGAGCAGGGATCCTTTCAAGTATGGTAAAAAAAACCCCTTGAATTGCAAATGTGAACTGAATATCCAGAATTGAGAATGAAGGTAGGTAATCCATATGTTAAAAATACTATGCTTGTAATTTTTACTTGGCCACTTGCTGATTGATGCATTGTTAGGGCAGTGGAAGGCTTTATGACCTTCTTGGTCACAGACAAAGCATCTTGCCTCGGGCTTTCTTGGAACATTCTGGCCCATTCCTTTGATGGGTTAATTGGCCTTAATGGTGTTGTCTTGGTAATCTGGTTCTCTCTTTGTGCAAATTAAAGCCTCAACCTAAGTTTCCACTATAGCCCTTACTAAAGACACAATTAGATTTTTCAATATGCATTATTTTATTTCCATTTAATGCTCATTGTATAATATCTTGGTAGAAGGCCACAAGGGCTGTTTGAAAATCTAATGATCGCTTAGTCTGTAAGCTACTAATCATGTGCCCATATGATTCTGGCATACTAGGAAATAACTGATAGTTTCATGGCATCATTAACTGGAAATTCAGCACTGAAGCTCAGATAACAATTTGCATAGCCTTTTCCCATGCAATTCAAAGGAGATTCTCTCAATATATTTTTGCTGGTACATCTTAGTCATCAAATTAGTTTGAAGAGCCCATCCTGATCTTTGATCATACATTTGCTTAGCAGTTGGTGAATCTTTTATATGTGCAAGAAAAGCGCCACAGAGTTGATGATCATACATCTTGCTTTCGTGTCTTTTTGTCTTCCACAGTCATCTCACAGCTGCGTCAGTGATGGTGGGTGAGTCATCACTTGCCACAATGATTAGTGGAAGACATGAAGTTCAGTAGGCTTTAAACATAACCGCTTTATTAACTCAGAATAAAGCTAACTAGAATGGCTGAAACTCCACCTCCGTCAGCCACCTCAATAACTACAGGAGCTGAGAAGGTCCAAACTTAAAACCAAGGTACAATACCCTCAGACATACGCAACAGTTTCCCCTCCCTTTTTTCCTTCCACTGCTCATTTGAGCAGTGGTAAGCAGTGGTGGAGGAAAAAGGTAGGAGGTGGCCAGCCAAAGTGCCACCCACCCAGACCATGAAAAACTGCTGCACTGTATACTCAGACTTGATAGGTATGGTTGGGGGGTTGCTGCAGCACAGGACTCTCAAGATCAAAGAACAAGGCACTAGAACTCTATGATTGCATGACATAGGTGGAGAAACATCTGACAACTTAAAATGCCTTTTGCGGCATTGTTGCCTAATTAGGAGAAATATAGGAGCAATATTCAGGGTTTCCCCAAAAGGGACAGATAGTAACTTTGGGTTTGAAACTGGACAAATGGCTCAGGGAAAGCATTAAATCTCACCCCCACCTTATGCACACGTCTGTCAGGTGGCTCAATCCAGATACCTTCTCCAGTGGTTTCTATTTATCAATAAACACTGTACTGGAGATTTGATCACACATAGGGATGCTTGAGCACTAATTGGTTTGTCTCACATCCTGTTCAGCAATTGTGAACAGGGAACTGATTTTTTAAGGTGTTATACATGAGTTTGTTAACTCATTCATGCCTGTTTGCCAGGTTGCTTCACCTAATAGTGCAATGCAACACAATTGGTTTTTTGCAATGTGCCTTTGCAAATCACTTGATTGAGTTCTACTCCCTGCCTCTTTTTGTGCCACTGCTGTGCTCAGCAGGCTTTTTTTAAAACAGGTTGCCCCCTCGCACAACTGGAGGCTTTTCTCAGGGTTTTTTAAAAAATGGCAATTACTATTAAACTAACATTCTCTGTGATTCTAATGATCTATCTATCAGGTTCTCTGAACTTAAAATAAATAAATAAACCTCTTACTTGTTTTGTTGCAAATATATAAGGGGAATGGCACAGCCCATACATCTTTGCAACAAAAAAGGGCTAGAGAATTTTTGAAGACAAAATGAAAACTCAGAATTCAAAGATGTTAGTGGATCATGGCAACAAATCATTAGGATTCTAGAGCATGTTAGTTCAAAAGCAATTACTGATTTTTTAAAAAAAGCTCAAAAAAACCCAACAACCTCTCTAGACCAACCACAGTTAAATCAGTCACAAATATATAAATCAGTAAGAAATAAACACTATTTTTTTAAAAAAAAATCCTACCACTTGCTGTTCACCTAAGTAATGCCTAGCAACCTTAACAGTTACTAATCTGCCCAATGGACAGTGTTTTGGCACATATATATTTAAAAAAATGATGGAGAACTGGTCTGCAAGTGTTCGAGCAAGTTGGGGCAAATGGAATAGATCCAGTGATCGGCTCATGTCTGATCATCACAGTCATTCTGATTGTCAAACATGTTCAAGAAAAAATTAATGGTATCCCTAATCTCACATTTTCAAGAATCTTATCTAGTTTGAACCTCAGTGGAAAGCACATGTGTGTTGAAGTGCACAAGATTATATGCCACACTGTGGACCTCTTTTTTTACCCTGTGCATGGGAAATAATGAGGCCCAGAGTACCATGTACCTTGTAAAATATTTAATGCTCCTGAGTGAAGAAAATCAGGGAAAGGGTATGGACATGCAAAGCCTTCGCTTGCATTTTTCCAGGTTATAATAAATTGCTTCCCCTATTTTCTTCAGATGTTCAAAAATATTTACCTTCAAATTTAAAAAACAGAGAAAAGAGAACATCCCAGAATGGAATGTGTGTGTATGTGTGTATGTATTACAATCATTCTCTCCCAAATGTGTTCCTCAAGTATATTCAGAACAAGAGGAGTGAAGGAAATCAGATAAATGCATTAGAGAGAGTTCAGCTGGCTGCTGAAGCATGTTTTTAAAATCAAATAAGGGTATAATGTTATGCATAGTTTCCATATCAAATTACGACATTATTGGCAAAGATGAGAAGGTGACACAATTCAGAGCCTTCCTACTTCCCTGATAAGAGATGAAGAAATCTGAAATGGAATACAAAAGCAATCCTGTAATCAAGCATGGGCTCACTCAGCATTCATTTAGCTCTGGCAGAGGGGATCCACATGGAGAGAAATAATTGGTTTCTTTTTTCTTAAGGAATAAAAAGTGTGTCATATTTTTGCTGATGAAATTTATCAGATTGACAGCACTAGTGATTAACTTATGCATGGGAACAAAAGTGACATATGGGAACAGGCAAAATGGTTTATCTAACCCTCTGACTTGTCCCTGAGAGTGGCTGCCAAACAGCCATTTCCCATTTTCATATACACATGAAATGGACATGCATGCACTCTGTAAAATGGGAATGGATACATTTTTTTTATCATGATATAATATAACCCCTGCTCTGGTATCCAAATAATCCATCACAAATTATCCTGGCATGGCCTAATGTTTTACAAACAATATTTGCCTACTCTAAATGATGGTGCATTTGTGTGTTTAAAAACCCAATAATCTTTGCAGGCCAGCTTAGAAAAAATATTCTAACCAAATACTCTAACCTCTAACAGAAGAGGTACACACCCAAAAGATTGGGATACAACTACGCCACTTTCAGAACCTCATGAGATGTACCCGTCTCCTACTCAGTTCCATATGCTCGTGTTTTTCATATGAAGTCTGTGATCCAGAGAGCTAGTTGTGTGGAGCTTCTGGGCATACACCAGGGCTTCTGAACTGCAGTTCGCTATGCTCCCTTCCTAAAAGTCATTCCCCAAAGTTAGAAGTTTTTCCAGAGCAGACTCACATGCAACACAAGGAGCAGCAGATGGAAGGGGAAATCATGCCAGCTCTAGCTGTAAAGATTTTGCTGAGAGAACACTGCAAAATGTCACTGAACCTTTGCTATGGTTAGGCATGGGGCCTCGTTCCCATGTGACATATACTTGGCACTTTCCATCAGCATTTGAAATGCAAAACAACAAATTGAATTCCAGTAATTAAATAAAGAATAATGTGTGCAACCCTCGCCAGATCCTCCCCTCAGACAAACCTATCTAAATGCACGTCACAGCAGATTATGTATTTAATATGTCACATATTGTTGACTTCCCTTGGTTATATCCCAAGGAAGCAGCAATGGTAATGAACGCAGAAACATCTGGAGACATTTTACTGGCACTGAAAGGTCAAAGCAATTCATTAAATATTAAGGCTCTGGTTGTATGAAATCCTTAAAGTTAAAAATGCTCAGAAAGCAACTGTCAATCTTGATAAAAGTATGAAAAACAAGGGGGTGGGAAATAAAAGATTATAGAAAATATCAAAGTGCACTCAATGCTTTCTATATCTTTATACAAGGAGAATATTTAAAAAGAGATCATGTAGTGATTGTGACTTGGCTGGGGATACTTTTGTTTAAATTCCTGTTCAGCCTGGAAGTTCATAAGACAGTCATTAGTTTACAAGATTAGTGTGAAAGTCATGTATACCACTTCGAACATCTAAAAGGAAGTGTGAGGCACCAACATAATAACAAAGAAGGAGAAGAAGGAGAGTGATAGAATACTTATGAAGACAGGAAGGAAGGGACAGGCTCAGTTTCTCAGAAGAGAAACTAATTCTAATTCTCAATATGATCCCATCTGTGGATCTGGAGACTGGGGGCATGGACAAATGAGACAGATCTTTCTACAAATCAAAAAAGCCCCACATTGCAGAAAAATCTGAAAACTAAAAAATATACATTGTGGATTAGAAAGAAAAATAATAGAAGCAGTGCCTGCAGCTTTATGAAATAAATACCCTCAGTGGCTGTTGCTAGAAAACCACAATGGTATTGCCAGGCTTCAAGTTTTAGTTTGTATCAGTAAAAGGCAGAGGGAGGGGACAAGACCAAGACCCTTTCCAGGGCTGTTTTGGCCTTTGAAAGAGGACTTATTAGGTCCAGGCCTTGCAGCAGGCAGCAAGTACCGAGTGCTTACTATTAAGCAGCAGCTATTGCGGCACAGAGTGGTAAGTGGCAGTACTGCAGCCCAAGCTCTGCTTGCGCCCTGAGTTTGATCCTGGCAGAAGCCAGGTTCCGGTATCTGCCTCAAGGTTGACTCAGCCTTCCATCCTTCCGAGGTCGGTAAAATGAGTACCCAGTTTCCTGGGGGTAAAGTGTAGACGACTGGGGAAGGCAATGGCAAACCACCCCGTAAAAAGTCTGCCAAGAAAACGTCATGATGTGATGTCCCCCCTGCCCCATGAGTCAGTAATGACTTGATGCTTGCACAGGGGACTACCTTTACCTTTATCCCACAACAGCTAAATGATGTACTGGTTAAAATTTCAAATCAGGACCTGGAAGATCCTTACTTTGCCATGGTACTTACTAGGTGATTTCGGGTCAATGATGTCAGACTGTGGCTTGCTAAATGTTGTAATCCAGACTACCTCTTGCAATGAGACATGAGTCCATTGGTTTCAAAAGATTTACTGAATATAAACAACCATTATAGTCCACAATCCAAGATACTAGGATCTTGGCTGATACAGAAGTATTGTTACGAATGACAGGCAAAAGCAAAGGTACAGAATAGCAATCCCCTGTAGGCCCCATCCTCCCCCACAGTTCTCAAAACAAACGGCCCGAGGGTGAGAAAGTGAAAGCTTCCCAAGGCTGGAAAAGTTGTAGGCATAACATTCTTCTTCTCTCTGTGATGTTCCAGTGAACTGCTTGCCACCTGCAACAGAAGCACTTAAAATACTGACAAGATTAAAATGGAGTCTCTTTGGTTTGAAGACATAAAACATACTCAGAACCTGACAAATGACACACACTAAGCCTAATCTACCATACAGGTTTTTTGTGAGGATAAAATGGAGATGAGAAGAATATTGTAAACTGCTTTAGTTCTATATGGTGGGAAAAGGCAAGGTATAAATGAAGAAAATAAATAATAAAGTAGCAGAAGATACATGGCAAATAAAAGTAGATTGGTGGGTTAGCAAGTTGGTGGAAAGGAATAAAGAAAGTAGTGAAAGGTGAGATTATGGGGGTTGCCAGGAGGAGAGGAAAAGGAAATAATGTAAGGAGAGGGCTAAAGGGGAAAGTGAGTGCTCCACTGTGAAACCGTGCCCAGTGGCTATCACTGCATAACTGGGCATAGCCCAGAGGCCAGCACTAGGCAGGATGAATAGCAGGATTTGAGTGCAGTGGCACCTTAGAGACCAACAAGATATTCAAGGTGTAAGCTGTCGAGAGTCAGCACTCCCTTCTTCAGGCACCTGTAGATCTCTGAACCTTTATATCTCAGCCCAAGGTGGGTGAGGTGTTACAAGGAAGGGCATCAAGATATAAAGGATGAGCTGTACACACACAGCTTCAGGACTGTTAAGGGTTAAACCCTCTCAGAATCAGAGAACTTTGAGTGACAGGCTACTCCAAGGGATCTGATTGGGTAGCATGAGCTGGAAGGAGGAGGGTCTGTTTTCAGTACTAGCTGAGAGAGATTGAGTGTGAAGAGTTGGGACGAGGTGTCGTAATGGTAAGCTGTTTTAACACTTGCAGGAGTACTGGGGAAAGTTGGTAAGGAGGTTTGGGAAGTAGGTGCAGACTTCCAAATGGACCAAAGAATGGAGATAGATCTTCTAAGAAGATATTTTTCCTACCCAGTCAAACAAGGAGGTAGCTCTGGAAAATGAAGAGATCCCTGGCCAGGTGTGGTTGGAAACTCCCTGTGGAGAACTTCAGATTCAGTTATTGATAATGTCATCCACCTCAGGGTTGGGATATCAAGCCTCAGGGAGGCCCATTCCTACTTGTGTCTGAAGAAGGAAGCTCTGACTTTTGAAAGCTCATATGGTGCTTTCAAGAAAGTGAAAGACGAAACAGTGGGGAGGGAAATATGAGATATCTCTCACAAGTCCTTGCAGGTCCCCTACTTGCTAGATCCTGATTTCAGTCTTCAGAACTGATGGATAGTATTGTTCCCTTTTCATATCCTTTGTTCCTCCTGTAGTATACATTGTTTTGATCTACTCATTTTTTGTTGCTGGACTGGTACTGATGATTGTTTTACACAAATTTATGCACACAGTGTATGCCATTTATATGCATGATGTACATATAATACATAACAGTCGTTTATTGACACACAATGCTAAACAATGCATGGAGTTTACAAGAGACAGAAAATGATGCAGAAAGAGGCTTATGGGTTCAGTTTGCCCAAGGAAGAAGCAAAATCAACACCAGGACTTTTAAAATCAAACCAGCTTGGATGAAAGATTCAATAGCACTGCTAACTTCTAACTTAGTAATCAGTGGGAATAAACTAAATTTCAATCATGATTCCTATAAAAATATGGAGATGAATGGGAGAGCAGGTTTTATCACAGATGTCGAAGGCACATTTACCCTATACTCCACAGCAGAATATGCCCATTTCCACCTCTCTCTGGAGTCTACACACCTGCTTTACTATTGCAGCAATCTCCCCACAAAGAATCAGCGATGCTGTTGAATTATGGATGGAGCTGAATATTCAGTTCTAAGAGTCATACAGCTCTTTGTAATTGATCCAGATGTTACCCAGGGTGGCAACATTTCACAGGTCTGAATTCATGCTTTGGCCTTGGGCCTTGAGAGCAGGCTCCTTCTGAGCAAAGTTTGCCTAATCTGGCTCTACTTCACAGGAGACAAAGGGTGATGATAATTCCTCATAGGAGCCAATAGACAGTATGCAGCCCTGAATTTTCCCCAGGCCAGCAATACTGGTCAGATTTTGATATACTACAGTAAAGAGTGGAGGGAGGGGGAACTAAACTTTGTTTTGCAAAGCTGGGGAATATTATATTAATATTTTATGGCTGGTTATAGTGTTATGCTTGCTCAACAGCTTCATTTCTCCACATCTGTGGGGTCCCTGGATCAGTAGCTCAATCTCTCAGGGAATATTTGTTAAACTAGAGAGCTCTGTAATAATAAGGAAAGTTTTGGACAGGAGAGGCTTTTTTAAATGTTTGCCAGTGGTAATATATAATTTGGGATCAAAATATAGAAAACAAATGCAGTTATTTTTGTTCTCTACCTGTTTGCTTCCCTTTAGGATTGACTAATAGGCTGACTGATAGTTTCTGCTACTGTAGTCAGCTTTCTCCAGTGGAGATACTTTACCAGCACTTTATGAAAACACTTGTGCAGTGGTTTTCAAACCTTTTGAAGCAGGACTTGTTAGCATCCAGATTCCTGCTCCCACTAAGGGGCAGTTTATAGATATAAAATCATAAATACCCTTTCCTCCTATAGCATAAGTGCAAGAAACTGCCTGGCCTGAAATAAAATAAAATAGATACCAGCAGGGCAAGAGATAGGGGAAATATTTCAAAAGGAAACTTAGAGTGGCTGGCTGACTAAACACCCCCTCCTTGCCCCAGAGAGATGCATAATTTAGGACAATGAAGCTCCCAGGAAGCTCCTGGCAAATCTCATCCACGCCCTGCCTCACTTCCCTCACCCATTCACCTTGATTAAGCACCGCCTAATGTTATTCAGCAGATCTGGCAGCTTTTCTCATTTGGTATTCAAAGGATCATCAAGCACAATTCACATCTATAGTCCACCTCAGGAAGACCCATTAAGCCTCTCCCAACTCCATTGTCCACTTCTAGAGAAAAGCATTAAGTCATTGTTTCAGCTTGCCCTAGGAAGCATTTTGCCTATATCTGGACTCCCTAGCCACCACTGAGTGTTTGTGCATTCTTGGATCAGTCCACATGCTCTCAAATCTGTTTGGGCCTCTTCTCTGTGAAATGCTGGTCGTTTTGCTGTTGCCTCCATGGTCCTCTATCCTCAAGACTGGTAACTATCGCCTTCCCCAAAACTGCTTTCTTCCCTTTGCCTCCCTGATTTTCTCTTAGTTAGCCTCGCATGTATACAGGCCTCACATGTATAATGTGTGTGGTTTTATGTATGTTTGCCCTTTCAATTCTCTTTACTACTACTACTACTACTACTACTACTACTACTACTACTACAACTAATAATAATAATAATAATAATAATAATAATAATAATAATAATAATAATAATAATAATAATAATAATAATAAACCTTTCTGGTTGAACATCTGTCTGGCTTATTCCAAGAGTTCTCTTAAGGGAATAATCCCCATAAACAGTTGGAGAATCCAAGTTACCCCATCTTGCTTGTCTCCTTGAAGCTAATTCCCCCATAGGAGACTGCCTATTTGGGTAACAGATTAACTTCCTAATTTTTGTGAATCATCCACTACCTTTTGTGTCTCATCACTGCAGTGCCAATGGCTGTCAACAATGTGAGTCTAGGCAATGAATGAAGGCTATGCTAATCGCTTCCTGTACCATTAGGTGGTTGCTCAGAATGAGCAGAGAAGCATGGTAAAATAGAGGAGCAGCAGGAGAAAACACGTCAGGTCTATTCTCTTTCCCCCACTGCTGGGGAGAAAGCAGCTAGGAATCTCATCTCCCAGCTAAAGAGTTTGTGCCTCACAATCAACCAGTGGGATACCCATTTATTGGAACCTAACCCACAGTCCTGCACTAGAGCAACTTCACCTTTCATTATATTGCTGCTCCACTAGTCTTTTTGCTTGCACTGCTCACAGATCCCTACTGCTTGTTTCCCCTCTGCTGCTGTTTGTGTGTCAGTTATTCTGGTTAGGCTTCTTCTCTGAGCCAATCAGGGGTAATATAAGGAACATAATGGCATCACAGTACCATGTAGTCAATCAGATTTGTGACAATGTCACTGAGGGCAAATGAAGCCAGTGATTAAATGAAGCCTTCAGATTAAACGTGTATGAGGAGTGAAAGGAATGTTCTCCATTGCCCAGTCAATTGTGTTGTTAACTGATGCAATTTCTTAAACACAATGTGTTCCCTGCCCCTTGAACATGTTTGTAACTCTTTCAGCCCCCTTCAGACAGAAAATGGACCAATTTTGAGAGGTTCAAAAGTGTTGGTGGAACTCAGGGGGAGGATCTAATTCAGCTCACCTTTTAAAATGTCTTTGCACATACAAAACTATGCCAGAGATAAAACTAGCAGAGTCTAGAACTCAAGGGTAAGCATATGTTAATAAGGAGAAGCAGTACTCTGTGAAAACCCACATTTTGAAAGGCTGTAACACAAGCATTTTGAAAAAGAGACACACCTGTGCTTCTTGTGCCTTCTTTTAATTCCATTCCCCACACCCCTACCTGCACCCTTGTACAGAGGAGGCTGATGTGGTCAGGGTAGTATAGAATTCGTCTTCTGAGTTCTTTCAGTTCATCCCATAGCATGAAAAGGGAAAGCAGCAAGAATAAGAGCTTGCATCTCTAAAGCACATCATGTATGTGGCAAACTTCTTCATCAATTACTGTTGCTTTCTTGAGATTGTCTCTGGAGTCTGTCACTCTTCTGACAACTCAGGCACCATATATGCCCATTAGGCCATAGTTCTGCCAAATGCTGGACCAAAGCGGCTCTCCAATTCACAGAACTTTTGTTCTGTAATAACTTGCCCATCACTCCAGAATTCCGCAAATAGTCCATAACAAGGTGTTATCCTTGACAATGATTACAAGGGGCACTCTGACAGAATGCCTATATAATTATGCATACAATGAATGCTATTTCCAAATGTTTTTTTTAACTTGATCTCAGACTTCCACACTAAGATATGGTTTACATGAAAATTCACAGAAATTCCCTTTCTAAGTTCCTCTCTATGTCTCAAGGCCAGAGACTCTATAGCAGAAGGGAAATGATTTGCCAGCTGCAAGCAAGAGGTTCCAACTGGTTGCAACTCTTATTATATGCTCTGATGGCTCTTAGAACAACAGGAGACTGTGTGACTTAGTGAAACAGAAGGCAAAAAAGCAGGCCTCACAGGTGTTCTACTTAGCTGTACCCAATGGAATCTGATAGCCAATTTAGTTTTCCTGCTTCACTTGTCTGTTTGAGATGGTCACCTAGGAAGCTGTTGTTGATGATGTGCCCTGCCAATTACAAATCCATAGTTCTTGGCAGAAGAGATATTAGCCTTGGATGCAAGAGGCATGGCTCCTATAACACAGACAGAAGGCATGCAAGTAACAAAGGCCTTCATCTGACAGTCATGTAGTGAATTTACCGGCACAGGCCTTCAGAGGAGATAGCCAACCAAATCTGTTATTAGGAACTCAAATGAATTGGAAACATATTTGCGACCCATTTTTGCTTCAAAATATAATTCAATGTCAATTTATTCCAGTGGAAGGTCAATATAAAATGGAGGGTCATGAAAAAACAGTTGGCAACTTCTATTAGGTGTGAATATGTTATATTGTAGTGAAGGAGCGAGAAGATTAAACATAGTTACCCCCGATTCACTTCATAATTGGCTCAATCACTCTGAGCTTTTATAGAGATCTGGGGGGGGGGTTCACTTTCCCTCCTGTTCTGTTCTGGCTCATAAGGTTGCTCAATTACCTGCTGGTTTGGCTGGTATCCTTCTCACATCTAGGAATCACAGGAGCTGAATGTCCAACGGGTGTTGCAGCTGAACTGCTTTAACATGCCTGATAGCTGGGAAAGGGAACTGTGTAAATGTGATTACATGTTGCATTCTCATAATAGCCACCTCCCCATGACTGTTGCATCTAGCACCAATGCCATCTCCAACTTAAATGCTACATTAATAAAAATGATGTTTGACATTTGAATCAAAACTTACTACTCTGCGGTCTCTGTATGTGTTGTTATTGCATAACCTAATTGACAAATCTTCTAATCAGTTCTTATGATCACTATTGATGTTGCTGACATCATAGCTGCAAAACATAGGCTGTGTATGTACTGCTAGTCATTTAAACAATGAATGAGGCCACCCACGGCAGCCATGAATGGCTTTGGCCGTGGGGCCGGAGTTTGCCTCCTCGGATGGAGGAGGAGACTCGTTTCCTGGCCATCCGGGCCTTTCAGGGGGCGGGCGGAGAGAGAGCCGTTAGGCTCTCTCTCCGCCCCCCTTCCCTGTGCAGTTGCTCCAAGTGTTCGGTGCGAGCAGGACGTGTCTTGCCCTGCTCGGCCGACGCTTGGAGGGGAAGGCGCAGGACCGCGCGGAGGGAAAGGCGCAGGACCACGGAGAGCCTTCCGGATCACAGCTTCTTTGCCGGTTGGCCCCCGGTGCCTGCTGCGCTTCGAGGCGGCGGCACTCTTGCCAGAGGCGGACGGCTGCAGCGGCATTTCGGCGGCGGTTCTTGCGAGTGGCGGCGCGCCGTTTTTCTGTGGTCGGCGCTCCGCGCCTGGGTTTAGCTGGGGCTGTTGGGCAGCTGGAGGGCTAGTGGCTCCCTCCCCTTGGCCTTCCTTCCCTCGCCGGCTTTCTTACCCACCCACCCCGGTTCCCCCTGTGGCCGTGGGTGCTTTCCTGGGAGAGCTATTAGGCACAGTGCGGCCGCCCCGACCCTCAGCCTCCTCTTGGCTGCCATTTTGTGCGCCGTGCGGCAGCCATTTTACAGGTGCTGCACATTTGCAGCTTGATCGGGAAGGGGGCTTTGTTGCTGGACAAACCTTTCCGTTGTCCAACAAGGCTTGCCATTTTCTGCTGCTGCTTGTTGGCAGCTTTCGGGCTCTTGGGTCCTTTATTATTGAAGAGCCAGCTTACAGGCAGGGGTTTGAGGTTTTCGTAAGTGGCCTTTACCCCCCCCCCCGTCAGTGATTTATTACTTGACCCCGTCCTTTGGTCATTCGTTTGGGTCAGGATGCCTTCCAGGAAGGGTAAAGGTGCTGCCAAGGGCAAGCAGCCTGCTAAGAAGCTGCCTCCCAAAAAGCCTCCCCCTGCTATTTCTTCATCTGACAATGAGGGAGATAGCAGCTTTAATTTGGCAATATTACAACGCTTGGAAGCTTTAGAAAAGGGCTTGGGAGCTCCTGCTCCATCAGGTGCAGCCGGTGAGCGCAGTAGGCCTGTTAGGGCGGCGTCATCTGCATCCTTTCGTAGGGAGATCTTAAAACGTCTTTCTGCTTTGGAGTCTGCTTCAGGTGCGCCGGAAGCGGGACCTTCGGCTGGAGGGAGCCCCCCTGAGGAGGATGAAGTCATAGTCGGCAATTCTGAACCGGAAGGACAGACGGACTCTGGCCAGGTGGCGGTGGCTATGGAACCTAGTGGGCCAGATGGTAAGTCTGCCTTGCCTCAGCAGGCATGCACCTGGCCATGGGGACCCTGGGGTCAGGCCGCTGCCTCCGGGTCCTCAGGCCCCACCACTCCATCTACATCACTTACCACAGCATGGCAGTTTCCGGGGCACATGAGTTTGGCTAATACGCCCCCTGGATGGTCCAATGTGTCACCAGTCACGGGGTTTTCTGCTGGTCCTTGTGTGGGGGCCGACAGCCAGGCTTCAAGCATACCCCCTGGGGGTTGGCAATGTGGTGGTTATCAGTCTTGGGGCTTTCCGCCTTATGGTGTCTATGGCCAGGTCCCTTATAGGGCATTCCCATATGGGGATACAGCTCTTCCCCTTGGTGATCACCTTACCTAGGCTACGAGGGATAAGATAGTGAGGGGGGAATATGTGGACGTGTTTACCCTTCTTTTCCAGGAGCTCGAAAAGAAGGACAAAGAGGATCTTGAAGAGCGTGATAAAGAAAAAATTAAGCGTCGAAAGGTGGACCATTCATGGCACAACTGGCTCCCGGGGTTTTTAATTTATGCAGGTGTGCTAGGGAGGGCGCAGCCTTTACGGGCTGTGTCACTATTTCAGTACCTCAATATAATTTATAGGGGATATACTGACTTCGTGGGTACTGCGTGGTTGCAGTTCGACGAAGAGTTTAGGATGAGGGCCGCGCTGAACCCTCAGATTCCCTGGGACCAGATTCACCAGCAGCTGTGGCTGCAGGTGATGTCCCCTTCGAAGCCTAATTCTGGTGACAGGGCAGATAGTGGTCACTTGATTCACCGCCCCCAGGCAGCTGTCTCCACCCACTCCCAGGTGGGGCAGCAGGTTCAACCCCGGCTGCTCTGTTGGGACTTCACTTCTAAGGGTGTCTGCAACAGAAGGGCCTGTAAATATAAACACGAATGTCCGGCGTGTTCTGGATTGCACTCTTATTCATACTGCCCCAGGGCCAAGTCTGGCAGGGGGGGGCAAGCGGTCAGGCTGGGGTGGGGGCCAGCAATCGGCTGGAAAAGGGTCCCAGCCCAGTAAATCTGAGAGCACTTGAGCGTTTGCTGCATTCTTACCCCAAGCGGCGTGCTGCTGAGTTCCTGTTGAATGGTTTTAGGTATGGTTTTAGAATACCGTTTCAGGGCCCGCGGGTTTCTGTCATGTCAAAAAATTTACGTTCTGTTATTGGCATGGAAGCTGTTGTGTGGGACAAAGTTTTGAAGGAGTGCGCTGAGGGCAGGGTATTAGGCCCATTTCCTACACCTCCGGTGCCGTTTCTTCGGGTTTCCCCCCTTGGGGTTGTTCCTAAGAAGGCCCCTGGTGAATATCGTTTGATTCACCACCTTTCTTTCCCAAAAGGGGCATCGGTTAACGACGCCATTCCTGAGGAACTCTGTTCGGTGCGTTATACGTCCTTTGACCAGGCGGTCAAGGTCGTGCGCAGATGCGGGGCCGGCGCCCTAATGGCTAAGTGCGACATTAAGTCTGCCTTTCGCCTGCTCCCGGTACACCCAGGTGATGTGGATCTTTTGGGTTTCTTTTTTGAGGGGCAATATTACATGGACAGGGCCCTCCCTATGGGGTGCTCTATATCATGTGCTGCATTTGAGTGTTTAAGCTCCTTTCTAGAGTGGGAACTGAGGCGAAGGTTCAAATGCTGGGATACCTGTCATTACCTCGATGACTTTATGTTCATTGGGCCAGCTGGCTCGGCTCAATGTGCCAGCCTTTTGGAGGGCTTTGTGTCCCTGGCAGGGGAATTGGGGGTCCCCTTGGCACATGAGAAGACGGAGGGTCCATCCCAGGTCATGACCTTTTTGGTATTGAACTTGACTCGGTGCACTAGTCGTTGCGACTCCCGGCTGATAAAGTCGGCAGGCTAAGGGAGCTGTTGGCTGCATTTAGAGGTAAGCAGAAGGTATCCCTCCTCGAGTTACAGCAGCTGGTTGGCTCGCTGAACTTTGCATGCAAGGCGGTCGCCCCCGGCAGGCCGTTCTTGCGCAGGTTGTGTGATGCTATGTCAGCCCTTCGCGCCCCTAACCACAAGGTGCGGATTGACAGGGGTATGCGCGCTGACATTGAAATGTGGGAGGAATTTTTGGGTTCCTTTAACGGGGTCACTTTTTGGTGCGATGAGTTGCTGGCCGGTGCCCAGTTTCAGGTTGCCTCTGACGCATCAGGGTCCACGGGTTTTGGTGTATTTTTTCGTGGGCATTGGTGTGCCGAGCAGTGGCCGGACAGTTGGGTAGGGAGCGAGATTGTCAGGGACTTGACATTCTTAGAGTTTTTCCCCATTCTGGTCGCAGTCTTTCTTTGGGGCCATGAGCTTGCTAACCATGTTGTGTACTTTTGGTGCGACAACATGGCAGTGGTGCAAGTGGTTAATTCCCTTACGTCTAAATCCGCCAGAGTTATGTCATTGGTTCGGGCATTCACGTTGAAGTGCTTGCAGCTTAACATACTGTTTAGGGCCAGACATGTGCCTGGAGTCAACAATGGTGTGGCGGACGCTTTGTCTCACCGACAGATGGATCGCTTCCGGCGTCTCGCTCCCGGGGCCGACAGGCTTCCGTCCAGGATGCCACTGGAGCTGTGGCTGCTTGGCAGGTCGAAAGGAACAGAGCTATTCGGATGGCCATTGCTCCCAGCACTCATCGGTCGTATGAGCGTGCGGTAGGACTGTTTCAGGACTTCAGGGAAGGGGCTGGGCTGAATCTGGCATGGCCCATTCTTGCGGAGCATCTTCTGCAATTTTGTGTAGCCCAGAGGGCTCGTGGTTTAGCGGTTAAGACTATTAAGGGCCAGATGGCTGCGTTGGCGTTCGCCAGCAAAGCGCGTGGCGTCCCTGACAATACGGGCGATTTTAGGCTGCGGAAGATGTTTGAGGGTTGGTCTCGGGAGGCTGGGGTCATTAAGGATTCGAGGCAGCCAATTTCCCCCGCTATTCTTAGAGTCCTTGGGGCTCTATGGGGAGAGATATGTAACTCTGATTTTGAATGCAAGCTGTTTCATGCCGCCTCCCTCACAGCTTTTTTCGGCGCTTTGCGGGTAAGTGAGCTAGTGGTTCAATCACAACGGGATGTTTCAGGGAGGGCTTTATCATCCCATGATATTCAGTTTATAGGTAGTAAAGTCTTGATTCGTATTGGGAGGTCTAAGACCGATCAGAAGAGGGCGGGGTCTGTGTTAACCTTGGGCCCTTGTGAGGATGAGGCTTTGTGCCCTGTTAGGGCACTTTGTGCTTATCTGCAGGTTAGGGGTGAGGATGAGGGAGTGTTGTTCCGACACGTGGATCGCTCTCCCTTGACCCGCTACCAATTTTGGGCTGTGACGGATAGAGCATTGTGTCGGCTGGGACTGAGGGGTGTCAAATTTGGCACCCATTCATTCCGTATTGGAGCTGCATCTACTGCAGCGGCCATGGGTTATGCGGACAAGGCCATTCAGAAGGTGGGCAGGTGGAAGTCTGCTGCATTTCGGTCTTACATTCATCCTCTCCTGTTGTTTTGAGTCTCACATAGTTTGATTTTTTTTCCAGGTGCAGGGAGCATCCTTGAGAGAAAGCGAATCCTTATAGCTGGCCACAGTATGGTGTTCTGGGCTGCAGTGCAAGCCAGATGGACGCCGATTGGAGCTCAGCTCGGGTTGAGCGAAGATGCCTCCATTGAATGGTTGGGCCGTCGCGGCCTTCGGTGGTCTGGGTTGCTGCCTCTCTTGTTTGGAGGAAGGATGGGTCCTCCTCCGCATATTCTGGTCTTACACGTTGGTGGTAACGACTTGGGTTTATTGAAAGGCAGAGCCCTGTCCTTGCAAGTGATTGCCGACCTGCGGGAGATCAAGAGCCGGTGGCCTGCTGTTTATATATTTTGGTCTGAGATGCTCCCCCGATGTAGATGGAGGGAGTCTCTGGACCCCAGGGGTATGGCTCGTGCTAGGCGTCGGGCCAATAGGGCCATTCAGAAAGCCTTGGCAACGGGTCTTGGCATCTACCTCCCTCACCCGTGCATTAAGGCCGCTAATGCCGCCCTTTATAGGGCTGATGGGGTTCATTTGTCCCCATCTGGCAATGACATCTTCTTGGACGACCTGCGGCTCGGGCTCAGGTTGGCTCTAGGCCACCTGTGGGGCGCGAGGGCCTAAGCAGAGGCTTGGCCTATCGCGTTGGCAGGAGTAAGTTGGGAAATAGGGAGCGGGCTGGTGAGCACCCCTTTGGCAATTCCCCATCGGTGGGGAAATGGGGTCTCTCAGGAAGGATGGTATGCTTCATGGCTACCACCACCTGTGCAGACTGCCTCCAGGGAACCCCAGGTGCAAGTCCTTCCCTCATGCTGTATGGCTGAGGCTTTAGGAGCTTGAGGGGGAACCCTTTGCCTGGCCGGCCGGGCTGAGGCCATACCACGAATGGATTACGCCCAGGGCAGCGGGGCTCGCCCATACAGGTCAAGGCGGTGGTCAAAGGTGACCCCGTGGCTTGACCTGTACCGCATAGTTTGCCCTTGCCGCAGTTTAGCGTTGATGTTATGTTTAATAAAGCGGCCATTTATACCCAAACCTGTGTCAGTCTCTTTCTTCCAACTGAGGGGGCAATATTCTTTCTTGATGGATGCATTGAGAAAGAAGGGACCTTGGGAAAGAAGGGACTATGACAAACTGGTAACATCTGTATGCATTAAGTCCCACAGTTCAATTGCCAGTTTGACAAGAAGCATGATACAAATTTTCAATCAAATGGGAACTCTGGGAGCTCTGCATTTACCTAATAGAAAGAATCAGAGCATCCCATGGAGTTTAGGAATAGCACATATTATGTCTTACTGTTTGGCCCTGGGTCTCCATGCATGGATTGCTTGTTTTTTAACCACTTTACTCTTCTAAAAAAATAAATATAAAAAGTAGCCATTCAGTCAAGAGTTTGGGTTGTATACACGCAATGACATATGAGAAGCATTGCGGATTTTAAAGGTAGTGTGTGTGAATATTGTGTGTAGCTATGAGAGACTCCTGTGCCTTCTTCCTGCAGCCAATCCAATGTCCTTCATGGCTCTCTAGATTCATTAAAAAAGGCACAAAAGCACAGGCTAGTTCAAAGGTCTGGTAATTCTTCATATCTTGCCTACCAAGACTCCTGTCCAGAAGTTAGTATTGGACATCTTACACTTGCACAACTTCCTGAAAGTGTTTTATGGGTTTTTTTTTTGAGAGAGACAGCTGCTCAGCCTTGCATTTCTCCACTCGGACTGCTTACTCAGTACCTTCTATGTGGCGATAGCCACTTTGTTTTATTAACACATATACATAGAAATCTTAAGAAAATGTCAGTAAGCTGTCACAGATCCCATGGGAAAATCTTTCACTTGCTCTGCAGAACTGTGTGAAAAATTCACCAAAACTACATAGCAGTATGACTGGCGGTAACCCTAAGCACCTAGGCAATATCCATCTATATGCTGCCTCCTTGTGATAAGCAACATTCAGAAAGCAGTGTACCCCATCACATGGAGGGAACATACACATAGACATGCACTGCTCATGTAGGTGCTATACTTGCAAGCTGCCAATCATGTAGAGATGGGGGAGCAGGGCAAGTATGTTTATGTTCACTCTCCCTTCTGCACTTATTCAATCAATGTACAGACGGGTTTGTATACAGAGCGATTGAATCAGGCCATTGATTTATAACAGCATCTAACAAAGGAAACTTTGACTCTCAAAATAATCATACCTTGGAAATCTGGTAGGTCTTTAAGTTGCTATTGGATCTGAATCTTTCTCTTCTATTGCATACAGAGACAGGCAGTCACTCTCCAGGGTTTCAGGTAGAGGTTTTTCATACCACCTGTTATCCGATCTCTTTTTCTGAAAATGTCAGAGATTGAACGTGCATTTTTTGTCACCGGCATATTACCCACTAGCATGGTTTCATTTTGTACCATATTACTCAGAAGCATCAATACTTCTCATCGACTTTTTAGTTCTGTAGACTGAATGATTGCGATTATAAATAATTAAATTATTCTCTGTGATAGGTAGGCGAATTGTGTTGATAACATTGCTATTGTTGAGAATTATAAAGAAAACTATAAAAAAATTAATGAATTTCACGGTTTTGTATACCATTTAGTTCTATCCATGTATTCTCAAAAGAAAGTTACACTATTTCCAGTGGAACTTAAACCTATAGCTTTAATTTTGAATGCATGAGTGGACCTTTGAGCCTTGCATCTCTCTCTCTCTCTCTCTCTCTCTCTCTCTCTCTCTCTCTCTCTCAATATATATATAAACACACACACACACACACATACACATATGTTTGTATATGTATGTGTGTGTGCAGACTAACAGACATAGACATTTGCACATGCATAGACCTGTAGAAACTTTGTAAAAGTCTCGAGGGCTGTCTGTTCCCTTCAGTGTCCTTTTTGTTTGAAACTTTGAAATTAGAATTTTATGAATGCAAGGCACGTATTTTACCTCTAAGCTTTCTGCAGCCTCCTCTCTGCAGCCTCCTCCTGTAACCTCTTTGCTGCCTCTCCAGAGAGGGGAACTCTTGCTCCTGTTGCCAAGATAGTATCAACTGTGTGGCTCAGTAGAAGGCTGCCAGGCATTAGTGATGTATATGTAGCACTCTTTACAAATAGGAAACCTGTGGAATGAACTCTGCAGTTTTAACAACAATTGCCCCATTTGTTTAATTCTTCCTGTATCATAGTTTTTGTAGTATTAATATGATAGTAATGAATAACTAAAAATATTTATCATGTTTGATTGACATCCATAGAATCATCACTCTTGGCATGCATTATTTCGCATACCTCTTTAAAAAATGAAATAGAAAATGTATAATTTACAAACAAATGGAAAAAACCCTTGCTTATTATTCAAATACTCCAGGGTTGTATGTGACTAATGGCCTGCTAGCACTGGTATAAGAAATTGTTTTTCTGCAATGCTTGCTAGTACATATATATGCTACCTAGCCCATAGAAATGGCCATACATCACTCTCCCTTTTGGGCAGGTCTGACTTAAAGGACAAATCCATCTTGCCAGTGTAAATTAATTTTGGATATGATAGGCTAAAATTCTGCTAAGAGAGCTTGGTAGAATGACCTTTTTGGCTTCCCTGGCATTTAGGCTACAATCTTTTCCTTGGAGTAAGCGCTATTAAATAAAACGCACTTATGTGCCAGACATCCCTGCAGGATGGGTATGCATCTCTTGGAGAAGTAGGGGATAGAGGCAATCTTCCTCTAGTGCCCTCCTGGCAATATGGTTCTATTAGTTAAGAAGTGTCTTATGATGTCTGTGGTTAGCATGGTGAGTTTCAGCCTATTTCGTTTCTACAATCTAACTCTCCTAGTAGCCTGTGCTTGCTTCTAAATTAATATGCTGGTGCTGGAGAGGCTGGAGAGGGACAACGATGATCATGACTGAATAAGCTGTGAACATATGAAGTTGTCTTCTGTAGAATCAGATCATTGGTCTATCTTGCTTACTCTAACTGGCAATGACTATCCAGGGTCTCAGTCAGAGAAAAGCCTTTCCCATCTTCTTCTACTTGAGATCTTCTAACTGTAGATGCCAGTGATTGAACCAGAACCCTTCTGGATACAAACCACATACTACAGTACCTTGCTCTTGTGACCGTGAATTAATTCTTCAGTACCGTAGTGACCAGTCACATGGCTGCACTATCTTTGCCTCTTAATTGCAGTCAGCTCACAGTCATGCAAATTTTAAAGTTCATTTATTCACGTGCAACTGGTCATGCAGCGAGTCACTAGAGCAGTGCAGCTTTTGAGGGAGACACATCTTAAAACAGAAATCCCTATTCATGGAATTTGGTGCTATAATCTTGCACAATCACCACTCTCATATTTTATTGTACTTACCTGAATGAATTTTAAGGCCATTTTATAACGTATGCATTAGCTCAGAATATCTAACTGGCCAATTAAAGACCAAGGTAAATGAAATGGCTGCCAAATCACAGACATTTTCCAGGATCACCCAGACAAGCTGTTGCACATGAAAAGCTCATCAGGTGGAGGTAGCTTCCTATTGGTGTCACTAGAAGTGGCCATTTTGTGGTCCCTGCTTCTTAGTAAAAAGAATAGGAATGTATGTGGAACATCGGGTTTGCTTGTGGAAACTGATATAGAAGAGAAACAGAAGCTATACCATAGCTTTTTAATCTCCGTACAGTAAAAGAATGAACATTTAGGTCTGTTGAATAAAGAACACATTCAAAATGTGTCTGTGGCCATACAATTTTCTTAGAAACCAATACAAGCATTTACTTGGGAGGGAGAGGTGGATTAAAGTCTTCTGATTAGCATTCATAACTCATTATTTTTAATTTTTTTATTTAGGAGCACCACATAAGTTTGTCTTTTGCCCCGTGAACAGTTTCATTGACCTCAGCTCAGCTACTTATATGAATCTAAATTAAGCATATGTAGAAGTGTCGATAAGGCTGGATTTTAAATTATCACTATTATAGCCTTCATAGTGGGGAACAAATGAACAGTGACTTAGAATGGGAAAGTAGGTTCCTTTATCTCTGTGTGTGCCACATAAAATCTATAAAACAAGGAAGGGGAAGGCTCAGGAGTTTAGTAATGGTATTGATTCAACATATTTTTCATTAAAATAAAAATGAGAAATAGTGTGTTTTGTTTTTTATTTTATTTTTTTCTGCCCCATTTCCTTAGAATAATTTATGATGTAATCCCATAGAAAGTTTCAGCTTCTAAAATACTTCTTGGTTTGATAAAATTCAGATCTGTTCATGCACTCATCTACCCATATGCATGAAGACTATCAGTTCCCATCACATCTAATTATCCAATACTCATGAAGATAATTTCTCCACAAACATGTAGACATGTACATATAGCATGTTAATATGTATCTTCTGCCTATTAAAATAGATTTTTAAAAGATTTAGGTTGTGACCGTCCATGATTTGTATATAAACTGGGTTCCTGAGAGTATCAACAGGGAGTGACTTCTTTATTTAGGCCTGGCCTGTAGGCCTGATGAGGGAATCCACTTGGCTACTTGATTGCCACCTTCCAGGGTTTGCACATCCTTCCCTGATTATGCTAGGCAGTTCATGCAACTGGGAGTGCTGCTGCCGTGAACCATCTGCAAGCCCCTCCCCTCGCAGCATTAGGCAGCTTTTGGGCCTGGTGTGTGGCTGCTAGGAGAGCTCTGAAGAAGCAAGTGGGCAGCAGGGGAAACAAGCAAGTGGGTGGGCAGCAGCAGCCCAAACAGCCCTGAGGTTTGGCTCACACGTAACTTTCTGATGTGCCAGTGTGATGTAGTGGTTAGAGTGCTAGACTAGGACATGGAAGACCCAGATTTAATTCTCCCCTCTGCCATTAAAGCTTTCTAGGTGAGCTTGGACCACTTGCACACACTCAGCCTAACTTACCTCACAGGGTTGTTGTAAGAATATAACAGAG
Source organism: Eublepharis macularius (assembly GCF_028583425.1). Classification (NCBI taxonomy): domain Eukaryota; kingdom Metazoa; phylum Chordata; class Lepidosauria; order Squamata; family Eublepharidae; genus Eublepharis; species Eublepharis macularius. The sequence continues at coordinate 119,666,335 of NC_072794.1, read as the reverse complement.
GAGAGTTATGTAAACTATTTTGAGCCTCTATTGGGGAAAAAGGTGGGATATAGAGTAAATTAAATGAATTAAATAACTTGCTGGAGGAGAACTGAAGGATGGAGGGACTGAGGAAAAACAATGCACACATACACACACCCCTTTTCCAATGGCAGCCCACCCTACAAAAAATTATTCCCCCCACTGGCCCCTCAGAAGCAACTTCTCCATTCCCATTGGGAGACGCATGTGCTTCCCTTCCCTGTATCATGTGCACTGCAAGGGGGCTGGGCCCTCCTCTGTTTCTCTTGAGGGGGAGGGGGGGTCAGAAGGAAGGCTCGGGCTTTGGCTCTCCTCTGCTTCTCCTTCAGAGAGCAGAGGGGGAAGGGATAGAGCCCTTCCTTTGGTCTTATGCCTCAGCAAGTGGGCCTCTGGGCAGTCTTTGGGCCCCAGCAGAGGACTGACTTTGCTGCCCCCTGCTGCCAGCCCAGGAGGGGAGGGTGTTTCCTACCCTTTCAGTCCATTCAGGTTCCTGTGGCAGCTCAGGGCCAAGCTACACATGACGAAAGACACTTGCCTGGCAAGTGGATTGAGTGGAGGGCAAGTGAACAGGGAGAAATATACTTGCCATTCAAGTGTCATTCGTCATGTGTAGCTTGGCCCTAGGTCACAGGTTGGGGAGGGAGAACCTGAGTTGGCAGGAGAAGGAGGGGTTGCTCCTCCAGGGGGCTTTGCTCCACACACTCACATGCCCTTTTTGGTCTGGCATGCAGAAATGGGGTGGGGGCTCAGAGGACCTCTCTCTCTCGACTCCAGTCCAGCCACACCCAAGGACTACTGAGTATGAGCAATGGCATCAGGAAGGGGAGACTCTAACTCATGCCCCCTCCATCTTATCCCATGACACCTGCCTAGCTGCCTGCCCTCCTGGCAAGAAGTTGCTGCTTCTGCAGAAGCTGCCACTTGCTTGCTCACTCACCCACATCTCAGGCCCCAGCACACAATGAAGCACGGAGACAGAGAAGCCTGGGGGGGGGGATACCAGTACCCCAACACAGGCAGCCTAAGCTCTGCTGGTAAAGTGTACCAGGGTGTTCTGGCACGGAAAAAAAAGCCCTGCTTGGAATGAACCGATCAGGCTGTCACTTGACTTTACACTCTTTAATTGGTTTGGCCTTTGATCAATCAAGACTTGTTATTTCTAAGAGCTGGTTCACATGCCTGTATTTATCACTTGATAATTTCAACATCAAGTGGAAAGTTGCAAACATAAATGAACAGTCACAGATAGCGGCACCAACAATATGGAGCAATCTCCCTGGGCAAGTTTATTATGCTGCCTCACTGCTCATACTTACAAAGCAAATGAAAATGAGAGAGCTGTTTCAGGTTAATATATAGAGATGTTTTAGTTTTTATTTTATTGCTTATTATTTTATTTATTTTATTTATAGTCTACCTTTCTCACAGACCCCAGGAAGATTATACAGTGCAAGTCAATAAGATCAACAGCTGGGACCTTCAATTAACAATATAATAGGACGTGGGTTGTAAAATTGCTTCAGGCTCCCTTTCTGTTTTTTGCTGGCCTGTTTAATTGCTGTGCTTTGTGTAGACGTGTACTTGTTTTTGCTTCTTCCAGTTATTGTTTATGGACCTTTACTAGGTCAAAGTAAATAAATAAATACCACAGGCGGTGAAGTATAAAAGGACAAAAACAGGCAAAGAAAAGAAAGAAACCCCAAAGTAAAATAATTCCAAGCCCCCCTCCCCCCAAATTCAGCATCGTTCTTAGAGTGGTCGAGCTTCAATGCTTTTTATTTAAGGCGCCCTAGTTATGTACTGGAAAAATTACAGACTTCTATGCTCCTACATGTGTGTATATGAAGTGGTTCAGGTCAGAGTCCATATGCTTGGTGCACCCTAATTAAAGCCAAATTCACAAATAACACTTCAAACTTTTCATCCCTTCTTCCTGTCTTGGTATGCATATGTGAAAAGCAAAAAAGCCGGTTCTAAATGAGTGTGTATCAGGTTTCTGATGTGTGAAAAACAAAAAGACCATTTGAAATGCATTGCTACAAAGTAGCAGAGTTGATTGATGGTCATGCAGGAGGGCTGATTTACAATCAAGTTTCAACCCTGTACAAGGCACATGTGGTTTTAGTCTTGGACTAAATAGCTTCTTCTTCTTCTTCTTCTTCTTCTTCTTCTTCTTGGTGAGTCCCTCCATGGAATCAGGTGAAATCAGTTTTGTAGATCTTTATAAGGTTTCAGGTTGCACCCTGGAAAAGCAGGGCAAAGAAGCACAATTAGAACTGTAACTGTCACAAACAACTGTTGAATTGTGCCTGTGATGAGCGACATTCCCCATTCTGCCCCAAACAGTTTTGGAAATATGCCATTTTTTCTCAGTACTGAAAGGACGGTGCTCATTCACAAATCTGCACCAGCACTCATATAACTCTTCAAAGAGCTAGGGAGCAGTACAGATTCCCTTAGGAGTTAAATTTGTTAGAAAGTCAGTGTTATCCAATGCTGTCACTTCCACACATATTTCCATGTGCATGCACACACATGCACAAACATATATGGAATTAGAGAAACATCATCCACCCATTAATACATATATACACCTCTCTCATCCTACTGATACTGACTGAGAGTAGTTCCATTCTAGTGTAGAGGAAGAAGGTGCTCCCAATGCTCCATATAAATATAATTAAACAACTTTGTCCCTCTTTCTCTTATCTTGCTGCCTTTTGTGTATTAAATGATTACAAAGTCAAACCAGGATCCCAACTGCTGATTTAAATGGAATCCATATGGCACATAACTGTCTCAGAAAATGCAGGCTTTAAAGCTGCTTATTTGAAGGTAGAAAAGTTTCTATACAGTCTGTGCTGATCTTTTAGCACATGCTGAAGATATTTATCTCATTTCCTGCAGCGTTCCATTTGCAATTGGTTCTGAGTGCATGAATCGCAGCCCCATAAGGACTCAGGCATGGGAAACAAGCTAATCCTCTCCACCCCACCCTCCTCCTTCTCTGGCGATGGTCATCAATAACAACAGTTTTGCACAGAAATCATCATAACAGCCGAAAGTCAAATAAATATATTCATCTTGACAGCTTAACTACAAGAAGGCCATTTGTACAGAAGGGCCAGACGGTTTGCAGAGAGCGAACTCCCTAAATCATACACTAGAGGGTGCTGTTAGCTAGTTTAGCAATATCATTGGAAAATATTTTCTGCCCTGTCAAGAAGAGTGCAGCTGGTGCCACTCTCAATACCCGATTTAGGTTTTACTGCCACTCTGTAAACAGTGTTTTAACACTATGGGGTACTTAAACAAAATGAAAGCTAAAGATCTTGCACATTCAGATCACTTGCTTATTGTTTCACATTTCCAATGGCACAATTTGAATCCTCTTTGCACAAAATCATGCACATATCCACTGCAGATGTAAATGCAAATGCTCGTCCAATGTTACAAGATGGAATTTACATAGCACAATCGATCCCTGTCTGAACACAGCTTGTCAAGTGTGTAGAAAATAAGGTGGTTGCGCCAGGCAAACCCAAATGTTCTTTAAGCTCTTTTGAGCACAATACTTAATATTTATCAATGCAAATATGATTACTTGCAGCCTATATTTATGCGGCACTCTGTAATCATAACATACCTTGAAAGGTTTAATGAACCCTCATATAAATGTATGCTTCTCAGATTAACTATCAATGAATGTAGTTACTCCTTATCAAAATTAAGCAGCATGGTTAAGTTATACAGCTGTTTGGCAGCACAAGGAAGGATGACTACTCCATTCAAATGAAGGGTATATGGAAATAGTTGTTTTTCAGCACACACACACACACACAAAGAAAGAAAGTATGTATAATCTCATTCTTCTTTTCTGAGTATACAGAATACATTGCTGGTCTGCATAAAACCTCCAGAAGAGGCAACGTCTCTTCTTCCCCCCAGAGTCCAAGGCAGACAACGAAGAATCTTCCCGTTCCTTCCTTCCACCACACCTCCCCAAGTATAATCAGTTTTCAGCTGCTGCCTCTGATTCCTAGTTTTGTATTTAACTGTCATTGTTCAGGTGGCACCTGTGTTTCAGCCTGAAAACAAACACCACACCAATGAGTGTATAGCTTTTGAAAAAAACTGCTGTAAACCTGAGAACGAGCTTGTGGAGGCAGCACAACAGCTAAGGGAGGAGGTAGAAGTGCTGCCAATGAATTGTTACCAGGAATAGCTGCAGAATACTTCTGACACCTAAGCGTACTTCAAGCAGAAGCATATTTCTGTCATCTGGTCTTATACTCTTTTCCTCTTTTTCATTTCTCAATGTCATTTCTCAATGTCAGTGTCCCAATATAGATCCTCTGGAAACCCCACTTGGACCTTCTGGTTCTATTGACTTCTTGTTATTTTTCAGTTTTTCAGCCAGTTTTCAAACTTTCAAGTTTGTGATCTCAAATGGACAGAGTTCTTCAGATACACTCACCACGAACTTTGGTATGGGTATCTCTCAGAGTTCTTCTGCAGTGAAAGATGATGTCAAATATTCATTTAGCTTCTCTGCAATTTCTCCATCTTCCTTCAACATTCCTTTTACGCAGCTGTCATCCAATTATCTTTCAGTCTTTCTGCAGAGAAATGTCTTCTATTTTCTGTTTTTCTTCTTGCCATTATTAGCACACCTTAACAATGCATGTTTTTGAATAGAAAACTGTTAAATGCAGATTCGTTTTCGTTTTCCCGGCCATGTCGGACGCTCCTCTCCGCAGGTCCGGAAGGAAACGTCCAAGCAGCCTGACCGGGTGGTTGACCTGCGAGGGTTAACCCCCAGGACTCCCAGTGAGGGGGCCAGGGTCCGGAGCGCGGCGGGAAGAACCCCCTGAAAGCAATGCAGGGGGTAAATTGCCCGTTTGCTCCAACGGAGGCCGGCAGACTTGCGCAGCACATTGCGTGCCGCCGGGCCATGGAGAACGGCAATAAGCAGATTTAAGGTGAAAATCTGTAAGTAAGTGAATCCCTTCTGATTTCTAAGCGTATGCGAACGATTGGTGGGAGTTGAAGCTAAGAAGGCTCGGATTTCTTCCCCTTCACGGAGTTTCGGAACTTAGCTGGCGCCCCCCCCCCCCCAGATGGCGACGAAAAAGCAGAGCCCTGTGATGAGTAAATCAGTGATGGCGATGTTACAGGGGAAGGGGGAAACCCTGGAAGAGATGGTCAGACGAGCGGTCTTTGAAGCTATGCAGCCCTTTGTAGCGAAGTTAAATGAAATGGGGCAAAAGGTTGATTCAGTGGAAAGCGAAGTGAAAACCATTAAAGAAACAGCGTCTCGAGCAGAGCAGTCTGCACGCGAAAACGTAGTACTCATGAAAGCAACAAGTAAAGAAGTGAAGCTCTTGGAGAATCAAATAATAGGATTGCAAGTGGACCGTGCCCAAACGGTACTGCGTCTTCAGAATGTAAAAGAGGAGCAAAGTGAAAATTTAAAAGATTTGGTGTCGGAACTTTTGGCGTCATTCGCAAAGGCAACTAAAGAAGAGTTAAAAAGCGATATTCTGGAAGTCCATCGGACATCTTCAAAATATGAAATGAAGCGTCAGCTGCCTCGCAAGATTATTATTGACTAAGAAGACTCGGGACACCATCTTATTCATATAATGTGGACTTGGACTATCTGGGCAATAAGGTTAAGATATTGAAGGATGTTCCATTTTTGGCTCGTAAAAGAAGATTTAAATATAAAAGACTTGCGGCTTTCCTGAGGAAATGTGAAGTAAAATATAAATGGTTGTTTCCGGAAGGCATCTGGTTCAGATACAAGGATCAAACCTACAAGATAACATCGGAAGTACAGCTGAGGGACTTTTTGTTTAACCATCAGGAGTTTCAGCAAGAAGAAAGTCCAAAGTCTGAAGGGGAGAGTGGGGGGGGGGAGGAGGAGGGAACGAGCGCAGCTATTGTAGCTGCGCAGAGAGAACTGAGACCGAGACGCGGGGGGGGGGGGGAGACCTGATCCTGAATGCAGTCTGTATTTTATAAGATCTACCAATCTGATAGCATGATAGAAAGTTAACTTTAAAGAAAAATTGCAGTATGAAGGGAATACAAGACATGTAGATATAGTGTGTGTTTTCTGTTTATATGTTGCTCTTCCCTTTTCCCCAATCCCCTTTTTTCCTTTATCTTTTTGTAGTCTTTTGTAGTTTTCTATGTTAGAAATTAAAATAAAAAATATTTTTAAAAAAAAGAAAAGAAAAGAAAACTGTTAAATGCAATGAAGAGGCCATCTCCAGCCAACATTTATTCCTCCACTGATATAAGGTTCACTCATCCCATGGTGATCAAACTTCTTTGAATACAAGCGAGTTGAACTCCACATTGGATTGCCTTTACAGTTTTTCTCAAAATTCATCTTGACCACCTGGCAAATAATTTTGTGCTGAAGTAGTACAGCTTGTGCTAAAGGTCCAGATCTGGCTTAGGTGAGAAAATTTCTAAGGAGACATGTATAAGATCACATTCATGTTAAAAAGGTGACTTTTGGAGAGTTCATCATGTGATGAAGTGGACATGTGTGCACATCATTATGCACCTATCTTGTAACTCAGACCTCATTAACTTCTTACCATATGGCTGCATGAACTGGCTCTGTATTAGTTGTTAATGTACAGTACTAAAACTGAAAACCAAGAGGGCAATCACGGGCAAGAGCCAAGTCAAGCAGACACTAGGTGTCCCCATAATGATTACTATATACCAAATTACACTATTCAAAGTATATACATCCAATATAATTACTACCAATCATGTAAAGTGCAAGTGCTATACAATTCCTATTGTATAGCACTTGCACTTTACATGATTGGTAGTAATTATATTGGATGTATATACTTTGAATAGTGTAATTTGGTATATAATGTACAGTACTAGGCAGGAGTGGTCAACAAATATGGAAGAAAAGCCAGTGCCCACAGCAGATGTTAACAAGCTTCCCATTTCTCTTAATTTTCACTAGTTAAAAAGACTTTAAGACTAACCAACTTTATTGAAGCATAAGCTTTTGAGAACCACAGGTCTCTTCATCAGACTAACATGGCTAACTCCTCTGGATCTTAATTTTGACTGTGGCCCTTGTTCTTTCATTTCCACATATGAAGGTTAAAAAGAATCCAACATACCACTCTTAATATAAATCTAATTCTGTTTGCATGAAATATGCTTCTGTCATTAAGAATGAGTAATAACTCAGCCAGCATTGCTGTCTCTGTACATTCAACTCAATGAAGAAGGTATAATATTATTTTTGTTAATAATGTCCATCCTTCCGCAGTAATAGAGTTTTGCCCATCTAGGCTAGTTTGGCAGCTTGACTCACAAAATTAAGTTTCTGTGCCGCGTGATTCAGCTTTTCGTATATGGAAATGATGGGTGTTATTTGGCTAAGAAACAACAACAAAAGAAAAGCCATTTATCATACTGTTTAAACACCCAGGTTTAGAACAGGTCTGACATGGGAAAGCCATTTGACATCTTGGTAGCAACAGCCTTCTCTGTCCACATGATGAAGTTTATTTCTAAGTGAAACTGTCACCACTGCCATGTGGCTGCAAAACAACCTTAGAGTGAAAAGAACTGGGCAGTCTAATCCCAACCAGCCAGCATAGATACAATTGCATGACTGATGGCTTGCACTTTATGGTATTCTAATCCTAGCAGACAAGCTGAAACCACAGAAATACCCCACTATTAAGCAACAGATTTTGTAGGATCACTGTCTCTCCCAGTATACTTGCAGGGCTCAGGTGGAATACCAGAGGGGAAATTAAAAGGAACAAGCAGAACAAGCATGAATCCTGTAGAATGGATCTTTCCAATGCGTGGCCTACACAGCCAAATTCAGTTTCCCAGCCACCTATCAGGGAATCAAATCTGTTGTTTGCCACCTGCCTAGGAATGCAAAACAAGGAGTTTTATAAACTTCCGGGAGGCCATAACATAAGGATGATGGATTGCATTAAACTTGGTATCTGACAAAATGAAGTTTGAATCATGGAAAATTTTGTTTGTCTTTAATATGATACTAGACACACAGATTGTTCTGCATTAAACCTGATGGATCGCATGCTATTCACCCCAGTACGGCATTCTGGCACAGCTTAAACATATCCACGTGACTGGTGGGTATTTTTAAGGGGAATTTTTAAAATGGCCTGTTTCAGCCACTTTGGCCTGAAAAGGCCAGGATAGGGCTGCTGCAGGGCAGGGGAGTGGTCCCCTGCTCGGCAGCAGCTTGTTCCAGGCCAACTTGGGCCTGATTCAGGCTGTTTCGGGCCCATTTTGGCCATTTTGGGCTCATTTTGGGCCCAAAATGGCCATGATCAGGACTGAAAGGGACAGGATCTGGCTGCTTCTGGGTGGGGGAGGGTTCTCCCAACAGGCAGCTGCCAGATCCTGGCTATTTTGGGTCCCTTTCAGCCATTTGGGGTTTAGCTTGATGGCATATTTTTATTTGACTGCCTTGGAAGGCAGGACAAATAGCAAAATGAAGGCAGAGTTTCCTAGTGGGGGCAGCAAAACTGTGCATGGAACAAATATCCACACAGAGCCTGGCTTTATCTTCAGCATTCTATTCTGTCTAGGCCAGGATGCTGAAAGATGGGGGAAGCATGTTCTGCTCTCATAGATGCAATATGGAGAAGAAAATGAGGAGAGGAAGGTGAAGACAAAAGGAAGCAAGTCCCTAAGAATACCAATATGCACTTCAAAGGGATAGCATCAGGACAGCAGAAAGGGAAAGATGCACAGAACTTTGACCTCTCTATCTTGCTAACTCTCTTGCAGTCCCCCTCTGAAACCTGGGACTAGGAGAAAACAAAAAGTCCTTTGCTTCCTCCAAAATGGCTACCATGTGGGATCATAAAATCTTGAGCGGTTCCAAGAGATGATGGCGCATCATTTTATGGGTGTTCCTTGCTGACCCAAAACTGATGCCTCATGAGATCTTCTGAAGGGCTTCTTGGTCTAATGAGGTGGAGACTGCCTCTTTGCTTTACAGAAGAAAAAGTATGTGTGTGTGTATTCTTGGAACCCTATGCACATCCTCAGATGCATGTCGGAGGGCCAAGCTACACATGACGAATGACACTTGAACGGCAAGTGGACTGAGTGGAGGGCAAGTGAACAGGGAGAAATACACTTGCTGTTCAAGTGTCATTCGTCATGTGTAGCTTGGCCCTAAGTCTTAGGGTGAAGCTACAAGTGACGAATGACACTTGAACGGCAAGTGTATTTCTCCCTGTTCACTTGCGCTCCACTCAATCCACTTGCCGTTCAAGTGCCATTCGTCACTTATAGCTTGGCCCTAAGTCTTGCCGCAAAGTGCTGGTCTCTACGGCTGGTCTCTACTCACTACAGACATCCTCTATCTTCTAGACAGGTAAATATCACCTGACTCTGTACTCCTTTCCCTTTTCCTCTCTATTTTCTAGTTAGCTCTCTGTGTATGCAATGAATGATTTCCTGTGTGTTTGCTTTTTCTGCCCCTTTAATAAAACCATTCTTGTTGAATACCCTCCTGGTTCATTCAGAGAGTTCTCTAAGGAGACGATCCTGGTATATATTGGTGGACATCCTGCTAGTTACCCCCTCTCACTGCTTCTCCTTGTATGCTAATTTCCTCAGTTTACAAGGAGACCTCCCATTTGGGTAACAGCTATACCATAGTAGTTAAGTGGCTAGGATGTGAATTGGTTTGATTCCCGCTATTGCCCTGAACTCAGTAGGTGGCCTTGGGTACCCCACTCCTGTCGTTCCCAGCTCCCCAGCTGTATTGTAGGGATAATAATGACTTTGTTCACTGCACTGAGTGGGGCACTAATCTGCCTAGAAGAGCAGTATTTCATTCACAATATTGTATGCTAAATTTTATTTTGCATATATGCAATGATAAGAAGGGAGCATGACATATGGATTTTTGCTTTGTTTTTACAGTCCAACCTTTTTAAAGGGGTTTCAGGTAGGTAGTTGTGTTGGTCTGCATTGAAGTGCAGGATCTGAGTCCAGTAGGACCTTAGATACCACAACATTGGTTCAATCTTTTTGGTTTCTAAGGTGATACTGGACTCAAATCCTGCTTTTCAGAGAGAGTTACATCACCCTTTTAAAATTATTCATCACAGCATAACAGACTTGCTCAAAAGGGTATAGTATTCCCTTGGATCCTTATTAAGGATAAATGATATTATGATCTGTGGGAGAATCATACCTCTACTTTTCCCAAAAAACAGGGGGGGGGGAATCAATATTTTAAATCCTGCTCAAGGTACAGGAGATGCTAAACTGGATGACATCTAATTCAGTGATAATGAATGTTGCTTGATCCACAAACTTGTACATAGACTCAAGGTTTTTTTAAAAACATGAAATTTAACTGAGTAGCTTTAATCTTACTTTATACATATACAGAAATTTCCTACAAACATATTTTTAAGCTTTATGTCTTTTTCCTACCACATTCTCAGAGAACTTGCTCATTATCATGTGGCTGCATCTAGAATTCTGTGTATAATTCTGGTCTAGTCATTTTTAAAAGGATATCATAGATCCAAATATGGATTTGGTCTTTATTTTGGAAAAGGTTAAGAAAGCTGTAGTCATTACCAAGGGCTTGGAATACCTTGCATACAAGGTAAGGCTAAAGCATTTTGGGATTTTTTTTTAAGTTTAGAAAAAAAGATAAATAAAGGGCAATTTGATATATCGATAGAGTTATGCATAGATTGGCGAAGGTGAATAGAGAACTATTTTTCTTCTCCTGTAATACTAAAACTCAAGTCATCTTGTACTAGAACTCAGTTTTATGCTGTTTTATATTTTTATTTAGGTGTGTGCATTTGAATATTTCCCACCTGAAACAATGCCCAACACTTCTTGTTTTGGTTGTTGTGGATTTTCCAGGCTGTATAGCCGTGGTCTTGGCATTGTAGTTCCTGACGTTCTGCCAGCAGCTGTGACTGGCATCTTCAGAGGTGTAGCACCAAAAGACAGAGATCTCTCAGTGTCACAGTGTGGAAAAGAAGTTGGCAGGTAATGTATATCTACTCAGGAAGGTAGGGATGGGCTGAGTCATCCAAAACCTCCTCAGGATACAGTGAAGCCTCCCTCCATTAGCATTCCACACCCTGGGAAACTCTTACAGGATGACTCAGCCCAACCCCTCCCCACCTGAGTAGATATAAATGATCTGCCAACATCTTTTCCACACTGTGACACTGAGAGATCTCTGTCTTTTGGTGCTACACCTCTGAAGATGCCAGTCACAGCTGCTGGCAAAATGTCAGGAACTACAATGCCAAGATCACGGCTATACATCCCAGAAAATCCACAACAACCATCCTTCTCCGGCCGTGAAAGCCTTCGACAATACTTCCTGTTTTATTTTGTACCCAAAATACTTGAAACAAAGGAAGTTACTTCTAAAATTTTGGCAAAAAATGAATTATGTCTCCTGAATGTTTGTGATGGTTTGGCTTTGATAAGAGTTGGTCTGGGGAGAAAGGAGGAGAGCTCCACATTCCCCCTGACATGTAGCAGAGGCAGCAGGAACAGTGAATGAAGAGGAAAAGATGCAATAATTACGTCCAAAGCTGGGCCACTGATGTTGCTACCCATAGACCTTTAAAGGATGGCATTTGGCACCAGTTCAGCAGTGGTAGAGGGAGAACATGATCATTCTAGGTCTCTCATGGGCATTGGGTGGGCTGGCCCTTCTACTATTATATATGACAGTAGACCTGGCCTCCAGTTTCAACTGCTCAATGGAATCAACTTGGGTAGACCTGGCCTCTGGAAGCTAACACTGAAAACAGTGGAAGTATACCTGACCTCCAGTGGCCAGACTGAAAATGATACTGGTAGACCTGTCCTCTGGAGTCTGGCTACAACATCTACAGCCCACTGAAAATAGTATAAGTAGACCTGAACTCTTGAGACTATGATTCCAATGAGGGGTAAACCTGGTGTCTGGATGAGGCCATGACTACAGAAACCCAATATCCCTGAACATGAAAATTTCTGAAACAGAATTTTGAAACGGTACCAATATTCTCAAAATTTCAGGAAAATGACAATGGTGGTCTTTATGAAATGCTGAAACAAAATCTATTTTTAAAAAAATTAAGTGCACACATCTAGTTTAATCATTTTTTTATAAGCCACTTCAAGGAGGTTCCTTGTACAAACGTTTTCTAAAAAAAAAATCAAATATTGATGAACAATATATTAAGGGAGGATACTTCACACAACATATAGCCAACTTATGCAAGTCTTTGCAACAAAATGTGATACTAGGTACTACTTTTGTTGGCTCTAAATGGAGATTGATATATTAATCTATCAGTATCAATGGATCTATCAATAGGTATTGGCCATGGTGGTTAATGAGAAAATTAATGTTCAGAGGTGGTATGCCATTAAATCTGGGGGAAATTGTTGGCTTCTTGCTCTGTTTATAGATTTCCTAGGGACATCTGGTAAGAAGTGTGGGAAACAAAACATTGCACTAAATAGACCCTTGGTCTGTGCCAGCAGTTATATTTGTCTACAAGCCACAGGCCAAGGGTCAAAATTTTTTTGTCTCATGCTACGGTTACGAGGTCCCCTTAGCTTCCTAGTGGGAGGTGGGGGACTTAGCACTAACTTTTTGCTGGACCCATGATGCACCAGTGCCTTGCGCCAGTGTGATGATGCCACTTCCAGGAAGTTATATCATCGCATGGACATCGGGGTGCATGTATGTGTTTCACAGCATGCCAATTTTAGCCTCATATGGGCCAAAAACAGGCCCATTGGGAGCCAAAATGAGCCTGCTGCAAAGTGAAGGAGTGCTCTTGGCGGGAGGGGCTGATAACATAACTCTTGAGAGTGATGTTGTCACATCACCCCCGGAGCATGCCCAGGAGGCCCATTCCCATGTCTTCCTCCACCACTAGCCAGATAAGTGGAGGCGGGGGGTAGAGGGTGAAAGCAGGGGATCCCCCACACCCACTGGGGGAATGGGATCCCTAACTCATGACCAGGGATCAGTTGCCTGAAAATAGGAGAGGGGAAGCTGCTCAGACATCCATCTTGTTCACCTAGCTCAAAAGTTCCCAGTTTCTTCCCATCCTCTCTTTGTAAGTATATCATGCTTTAATGCTCCTTATAAGGAAAAAGACAAAACTCTGCACTGAGGAACACAAAACTAGATCCAGCAATCCATCAGCAGACAGTGCTGGCAGTTGCAGATCTTCCCCCATTTCTCTTCCCCACAGTAACTCTTTCCAGTCCAAATAAGAGAATGTCTTACTTTACTAGTTTAAAGCTGGCTGTGAACTGAAATAAACTCTTTCCAGTCCAAGGAAAGTTGATTGCTGGGATGTGAAGCCATGCAAGTTGAAGGATTGCTCTGAGGAAGGGGAAGAAGCAAAATCACTCTCGCTGTCTCTTTCATCTGCAGAACCTCATTAATGGAAGAAGCAGGAGGAAGCAACTTTTTCCCTTCTCTCCCCCCCCCCCCCCATGGAAGAAAGAGGCAGGCAAGGTATTTGCAAACTAAAGGGCCATTTTATTTGGCAACAACATTAACACTCAACATCACAGCAAGGGCCTAACTAATGGTACAGGTCAGGCCCTAGGGTCGCCCCTGAATCTCCACCCTGACCTGTCTGGGTGAGCCCCACTGCCCTGGGTACGAACCATCTATATGCATGGCTGGGACCCAGCCAGCCAGGCAAAAGGGGGTCCCCCTTACAAGCTCCTACTATCCCCAGCCATTAAACATGAGAGAAGGACTTGTACAGGGTGTCCCATCCAGCAGCCTGCCCTCTCATCTGGCAGTCATCAAACATGTCAGCCAATCCTGATAGACCCCAATTCTCTCAACAATGAGGATGTGCCAAGGGTGCTGACTGGTCCACTCACCTAACCCAGATTCTATCCTGCCACCACAGAAGCCAAGCCTCTGCTTAGGCTTTTTTGCCCCACAGGTGCCTTTAGGCCAACCAGAGCCCTTTCTGCAAGTCTTCTAAGGAGAAGTTGTTGCCCTTCACCAATAGGTGACACCATCACCTCTGTAGAGGTCAGCAAATTTGGCCCTCATTTGCAGTTGGGCAAGGATTTGCCTAGTCCTCCCTGCCCAATCCTGCAATAGGGTCCTATGCCTAGTCCATCCCATTTCTTTTGTGTTCCAAGCTTCTTGCACATACCTGGTAGGAAAGCATGGCGAACAAAAAGACAACAAAATAGGATCTCAAGCTTCTTGCACACATTCAGTGTTACCATTACACTATGCAATTCCTGTGGCACCAGAAATCAACTTTCATAAGGTTGGTAGTGCTATGAGGAAGAGAAAGCAGGGAAGATCCAAAATCCTTGCACATAGAGATTGCCGGATCCAGCTTGCAGACTCGTGCACACACACACACACATATGGATAGAATTCCCGTAATGTATGACTCAGCAACACACATGCTCATACCCCAAATGCTGTACATTTACAGACTAGTTTAGCAGCACATTCCTTAGCACAGAGTAACTCACCATGCTAGCAGTCCTTCATTTTCATGAGTACTAAAACTGACTCTAAATTAGATTTAGAAAAAAAGAAAAGAAAAGCTTTTATCTTGGATTGATAATATAAACCATATGCAACATGTAAATATATGCAAGTGTCAAAAGCTTTCAAAATAGGGAGCTGGCAGCTTGCATGCTTATTTTTATTGTAGGAGGGGAAGAGCCATTTCTTTGCAATTGGATATATGCAGTAGTAGAAATATTATCCTGACAACCAACTTGACTCCCATACCTAATATATTTTTTTCTAAACTTTTTATGCTGATTTCAGGAAATACAGCTCATGTAATTTGCATCCTGACATCAGGAAGTCATGCATTAGCAGAACATTTCATCTTCTGCCAGAGATGAGCCCATACAAATCATAAATTTCTACTTGTACCAACAAAATCACAGGTGAAAAGTGTTTTTAAAAGACTGCTATAGGAATTGCAATTTTCTGCTGCAGCTTGTAAATTATGAACACTGGGAAGTTCAAACTGTGCTATTGTACCTTTTGTAAGTAGCTCAATGCACCATAGGCCCACCTTCTCCATCCTACAAAACCCAGAAGGAATTTGCCTGCCTTTCTTTACTAAGGCTCTGGTATGTCACCTTTGAGATGAAAGAAACCCACCATCTTAAAAATTCAGGGCCTTGGATTACTGACGTCTTTAGAAGAGGTGTCTATATGTTTGTCTCTTACTCTTCCAGAATATTGTAGTATCTGAGTACAGCATAATTGGTTAACACTTTTGTTGTCTTATATCCCTGGTATAATCATTACTGATTTAAACAGGCCTGAATAAAACTTCAATTTTAAAATAGTCTAGAGTTTTAATTTCCAGAATACCAGGGTTTACTTAAAACTCATGTTTGCAAACTATCTAGTGTTCAGTGTTTTTTTTAATTGATTGCAATTCCTTGATGTGTAAATTGTGTAAGCTTGAAACAAATTATTTATAGGGCAGAAAATTCCAAGGTGACTGCAAAGTGATTTCCTTTTAACCAAATATTCCCCAAATGCTGAACCTCTGTGCTCTGTTCTAGTTCCTTGTTTGTTTGTTTATTAGTCCACTGTGATCCCTTTATACGTTGCCACTAACTGTAAACCTCCTTGCACAGGTCTGGGGATTCACAAGCAGTTTATGACAGTCACAATGCAACACTTGTTTGGTCCCTAATTATCAGGGAGAAAGCCTTAGAATCATAGAATCATACATTTTGAAGAGGCCATCTAGTCCAACCCCCTGCCCAATGCAGGAACAGCCTAAAACATCTCCAACAAGTATTTATCTATCCACTATGAAGACTGCTAATGAGGCCGATCCCATCATATCCCCAGGCAGTCAGCGCCACTGCTTAATTTCTTTTAACATGATAAACGGGTTCAGCCAGTACCTTCCCTCCTGAAGTTTAAACCCATTGTTTCGAGTACTATTCTCTGTTGCCAGCCGGAACAACCCCCTTCCCTCCTCTCACAACCTTTCAAATGCTTAAAGAGAGTTGTCCTTTTGGTGTAGTGGTTAAGAGCGTGGGACTCTAATCTGGAGAACTGGGTTTGATTCCCCACTCCTCCACTTGAAGCCAGCTGGGTGACCTTGTGTCAGTCACAGCTTTTAGGAGCTCTCTCAGCCCCACCCACCTCACAGGGTGATTGTTGTTGTAAGGATAATAATAACATACTTTGTAAATTGCTCTGAGTGGATATTATCCTGAAGGATGGTATATAAATCAAATATTATTATATGATCATCATGTCTCCCCTCAAGCTCCTCTTCTCCAAACTAAACATTCCCAGGTCCCTCCGTCTTTCCTCATAGGGCTTGGCATCGAGGCCTCTGATCATCCTGGTTGCTCTCCTCTGCAGCTCTTCCAATTTGTCCACATCCTTTTTGAAGTGAAGCCTCCAGAACTGCACACAATACTCCCGGTAGGGCCTAACCAACGTGGTATATAGTGGGATAATGAATGACATCTTGTGATTTGGATCTTATGCCTTCACTTGCTTCTTTCCCTTCTAGCACTCTTGTCTATAGAACAGCTCTCCATCATATCTCTAAGTATATTAAAGTTTGCCCTACTAACATCTATCCTGAGAGTTTGGCTACAAACTCCCTTGGTACCCCCGCAGCAAAAGGAATTCTAGGAGGATGTATCACTTCTCCTAAGGTTCCCATCACCATTAACCATATCTTTCTTGATGGTTAATATTAAGTCCAGTATGGCCCCTCATCACTTTCTCCACTATTTGAGAAAGGAAGTTGTCAGCCAGGCAAGTCAGGAAGTTGTGTTGAGTGACCTTGAACACGTACTAGAGTGTCAGGATGCCTCTTGTCATACTCTGCAAGGCCCTGTGTATTGCTTGTGCTCTGCAAGGTCTTTGTGCTGTTTGATTCTATTTGACTCTGACGTTAGAAGCTGAAGCTGTTCTCTGCCTGGAATGTGAGAGCCTACTGCTATCTGTGCTGTTTCTTTCATCTGGGAAACTGGGTCTCATGGCCTTGGAGTTTCCAACACATCATTTCTGCTTTGTCTTGCTGTTCATCTATTGAACTTAGCTATTGAACTGTTTCCTGAAGGGGATGGAGACTCTGGGAATTAGGCTGAGCTTAGAATCCTATATATGTTATGTGCTTGTAGTAAAACACCTTTCCTGGTAAGGAATGTAATAGGGAATGACACTAGCAGCTTATCAATAAAATTGCTTTAACTCATGCAGTTCCTGGACTCATGCAGTGAAGTCATTGAGAGTTGCTTGGCAGAACTTTACACAGAGTTGGGCTCCCAGCACACATCAGGGAAAATGAAGTTTCCCATAACTATAAGGTCATGTTTCTTGGATGTCTTATTGTCATGAGTCAGCCAGAGCTCAGTGATAGTGAAGACTCCTCAGGGGAAGAGGAGCCCCGTGCAGCCAGCCTGGAACTACCACAAACTAAGGACTCCTCAGGAGAAGGGCAGCTAACAGAAGCTGACCAGCAGGGTGCTGATCAGCAGAGACAACCAACACCTGAAGCAGAGCCAACACCCTCTAGCTCTAATCCAGCAGGTGAAACTCAGCTGGCCCCAGCCCTCCAGTTTCACCTCCACCCTTAGAGTGCTGTAGATGGAAGCTGAGAAGGGAACTGCAGGTAAGGAGGCAAAATACATACCTCCCGAGCCAGCGCCAGCTGGCTCCTGATGATGAGAAAGAGTAGGTTCAGGATCCTTGCCCAAGCAATTGGCTGCACTCATGGCCCTTAGCCCTGGGGCTATAAAACCAGTCAAGAGAGACTGCTGAGTGTGGATGTAATGTGTACAATTGCTATGAAGCCATTCGCTCTGCCTTACTGTGCCAGAAAGACTGACTACCTTACCCCTGACCCTGGATTGCCAGACCTCTCCTCACCTGCTGGAACCTTGACCTTGGACTGCCTGACCCTGCCTAGCCTGACTAATTGAAACTCTGACCTTGGACTGCCTGACTTCACCTAGCCTGCCTGCTGGAACCCCAACCTTGAACTGAATGGCCACGCCTAGCTTCTGGAGTCTCAGCCTTAGACTGGGTGTTGGAGCCCAGTCTGCTTCCTAGCTCCAGTACTAGGAGCCTACAGGCCAGTACACTTATTAAGCTGCTCATGGAGGGCAGAATCTACCTCATCTCCTTGGTCAGGCAGACTATAACAGAACTCACCCACAATACTGCTCACGCTTCTCTCCTTTATCTTCAACCAGACACTTTCCACTGGGTTGTCACCCTCCTTCTCCAGTATTTCCTGACAATCAAACTCTTTCCTCACATACAACCTCACTTTATTTCCTTTACTACATTTCCTGTTCTTCTTGAATAACTCATACTCACCCACCACTGTACCCATCCTTGACCCAGTCCATACAGGGCCCTCTCTCTCCTCATCCCAGGAATTTTGCCAGACAGGCAGCTCATCCCTTTAACTCACTACCCTACATGCAGCTGAATGCCCAAAGCCATTGGAGTTAGGGAACTCAGTATTTCTTCCTCTTTTGTGTTGCCACCATTTATTTTAGATAAATTGGTTATGGTCAGAAACGTTTGTGTGTGTGTGTGTGTGTGTTTAAACAGGGTTTAAACAGGGTTTGTTTAAACAGGGTTTAAACAGAAAAAAAAGTTAAACTTTATTTACAACATTAACAACATTTAGATTACTCTGTGTTAGAGATACATTATTTTGAATATTTGAGCTTTTGAACTCCAGCAATCAATACACAAAGTATCAGTTCTCAGAGGGCAGCTATATCCAAGCTGCTGCTGTCACAAACTCAGAAATTTTAATAACAACAACAACAACATTCAATTTATATACCACATTTCAGGATGACTTAACACCCACTCAGAGCAGTTTGCAAAGTGTTATTATTATCCCCTCAACAACAATCACCCACTACACCAAACTGGCTCCTCAGGCTGCCTCGGTTCTCCTCCTATCTATTTTAACATATCTCAACTGTTACCAGCCCCAGCATTCTGCTAGCTCTCATTAACAACAACAACAAGAAGAATAAGAATAATAACTGCACTTATATACTGCTCTTCTAGACAGATTAGTGCCTCACCCAGAGCAGGTGGGTGAGGCACTAATTAATTATTATTATCCCCACAATACAAATGGGGAGCTGGGGTTGAAAGGAGTGGCTTATTGGCCACTTACTGAGCTCATGGCAGTAGTTGGAGTGAAACCAGTAGAGTGCTGATTTCCAGCTGAACCACTTACAGCAGCTGTTCCCTGAGAGAGGTGGAGCTGGAACTGGTCTTATCTGTCACAGCCACCATTTCCTCTGAAACTTGAGGTGGATTACACAGTATGAAACAATGCAATCCAATAGCATATGATATCTAATAAGCAATGCAATAGAACTAGGATTACAAATGAGAGACAATGCAAAAAAGTGCCAGATATGATATGAGAAACATTGTAATTACAAAGGAAAAAAACACAATGTAGTAAGAGCAGGATAATACATACAATAAACAGGTAATACAAACCATCAAAAACGGCACAGACTGCCGTCTTCTGCTTTTAAAAAAGTAGCTTTTTTGGATTTGTTTGAATATAATATTTAAGCAACACTTTATTTTTACTAAACAATTAGTTCAGTTCAAGTATTTTGCTACTGGGACATAAATTTAATGTGAGATACTTTAAAATTTTGTTTAAATTTTGCTTGTAGGTCAAAAGAATAGTGCTATATCAGATCATACACTGTTGAGAGCATCATAAATTTCCAAGAAATCATTGAGTTCAATTCCCCCCCCCCCCGCCCCCAAATTCACATCACTGGACAATCCACGTGTACAAAAGAGTGCACACATGGATTAACTCTACCTGTCATTAAAATGAATAGGCAAGTCATTCCAGATATTTGTACACTTTTATATTTATTTAACATATTTACATGCTGTCCCCCCACCCCTGGAACTCAGGACTAGAAGCATTTTACAAACTTTAAACCCATAGATAATCTAAGATTAGCGTATTACTCCAAATCCTGATGTATCCAAACGCTCATTGCTCAAAACTCTTATTACAAAACTCAAAACTGGGGAAAATTATTCTACTAGCAATAAACACATGCAGAGGAAAAATAACAACAACAACAACAATAAAAGAGGGGCAGTCTGCTCTCTTCTAGGCTTAGGTAGCAGAGTTGAAACCTAGCAAGCAGAAAGAGGAGCTGGCAATGTGGAGATCCAGATTATAAGCAGCCTCTGGGACAAACTGCTGGATCAGAGCAAAAACTTCTAAGCAGTGTTTCTGGGTCAAGATCAGTGGATACATTGGCTGGGAGACAAGATCTGTAGCAACACAATGTCAAATGAACATTTTTCCTGCATAAATATGGACTTTATTTAGCTGTCAGTCCAGGATCCTGGATTGTCAATACAATAAACAAAGAGACGAGGAAGAGCAGTTTGTGTGAAGAAGAGATACCATATTGCTGAAAGTTAGGGGTGCCTTGCTGCCTCAGCAAGGTTTCTGGCAGCTTATGCCAATGATCAGCAAATTGCTAAAATGATTTACCCCTTTCATTACTTCCCCCTCTTTATTTGACACTTTGATTGCAAAGCATAACTGCAACTGGCTGCAGAAATGTAGTATCACACTATTTGCAGAAAGGAACATGACATCCTTAAGGAGTATTTCACACATTACACAGAGACAAACCTGGGTTTGTCCAAGTGCACTGTTAGCAGGAAACTGTAGTCAATCATGATCTAAGTGCATCTATGTTATATTATGTATTATGGTTGAAGATATTCACACTTTACCTTTCTAGGCATACCTTTACATAATCTTAGATCTATATCTCTGCAATGTACTATGTGACAAGCTACGTGCAAAGGAAACACAGCTGAGCATCACTTTACCTGGTTGAATCCCCCCAGCTTTTCAATTTGGCAGTACTTGATTAAACTATGTATTCCTAAATGGTAGCTTTATGAGTTTCTGATTTGGTCCTACAACAGGGATGTGCATTATGAACTTCGTGAGTTGTAAATATATACAAAAATCACTGTTGTGGGTCATTACCATGGTTTTCCAAAATGGTAACACAAATCCAGGATTCTTAGACATTATAAAAATGCCCTCTGAAAAGTCTGTGTTATTTTTCATGTTCCGGTGCACGAGTACTTTCAGCCAATCACCTTTGGACACAACTCCCAGAGAAGGCGTTTCCATGGAGGAGTCTTTGCCAAGTAGGTGTGTGTGCTCCAACTTCCCTGGTCCGATGGCTGGATTTATTCCAATCTGGCATAATCCAGTTATACTGAGTCAAATTAAAAAATCCTGGATCAGATCCTGATGAGCTGGATTGGATCAGATCCTGATGGGCTGGATTAAACCAGATCAATTTGGCTTAATCCAACAAATGTTACCTTAAAGTGGATTCTCCAAACTTTTATTTTTCCAGGCATGAGAGGAGGCAAGACTGTCTCCCTTGGCTCATGCTCTAATGGCTCCCCATGTTTCCAGGTGGCTGCTCTCCCAGCTTCTCTGTCTGTCGTCTCCTGTCCCCCACTGGCCTCACGCACACCACTCTGCTGCCACCAAGCTTGCCTTGGCTCTAAGGCTCTTCAAGCTGCTGCCCCCTTGCTGCTGCCTGCTCTACCTCTGCTGTTGCCTGCTTTTCTCCATCTCCACTCCTGAACTCCAAGAGAGTCCTTAAAGCTGAAGCTACTGGCCGTCTTTTAAACTCTGCAGCTTGTTTTAATCTCTTTGATTCCGTTTGGGATTCTCTGGTTCGACGTTGGTTCTCTTGGTGTAGTTTGGTTCTGTTGGGTTTTGTTGGTTCAACTTGCATTGGGAATGGGACTTGCATTGGGACTAGCTTTTGGCTAGGGGTTGCCTTTGCTTAAGGTTTCTCTTTGCCTGGAAAGCCATGTAAATATTTTCCCCACAGGGAACAATAGAGAGTGACTGGGGGGCACCTTGTTCGGGGATCCATAGAATTGGACTCTGGGGTTTAATATTCCTGAAACTTGGAGGATATTTAGTGAACAGGAAAGAGTAGGTTACCTGCAAATTTGGTGGAGTTTTCTTAAAAAATGCCCCCAGTGTTCCCAGATAATTTTCTCCATAATGGCTGAATAAATTTGGGATTCTCTAATCTTATCAAAACGGATTAGAGAATTTTACCTGGATTTGGGGGATATTGAAACTTGGATCTGGATTCTCCCCCCCCCTTTGGGGGGGGTGCACAGCCCTGGGGCTGAATGGTTAGTGCTCAGATTTATGTGAATAACTTCCTACTGGGGGTTCTTTAGGATTAAGGAAAAGGCTGGGAGAGGGGAAGCAAGGGCTACTTCCTCTTCCCATGCTGCCCTTTGTCAGCAAAATCAGCTTCTGTGTTTTTTAGACAATATTCTTGAAAATGAATCAATATTCTTGAAAAGTGACTCTAATCAAAGCAGTGAGCCCAGATACAACTTGTAAACAAACATAACATGTAGTTTAGCTCTTGGAATCCCCCACACCCCAGTCTCCTGTCACCACTGTCTCCTTCAAGAACTCTTTAAATACTAGGAATACTAATTACTAGTTAAGGTACGCTTCAGAGGATGCCCATCATGAAGACATGTGTCTCATAGCAACTGGATAATTGATTCTTCCCATGTAATCACACACACACACGCTCTATTTTTTTTTTAAAAAAAATTGAACTATTTTAAAGATTTCAGGAAAGGGGGGGGTCTTCAAAGGAAGCCTTCTTTACTTTGTGAAAGGAAACAACAAGGAAGGATGGCAAATGCAAGAGTTTCCAACAGAAAGTTAAACATATTTTTGTCAGTCAGTCACTGTAAGATTACATTAAAAATGGATACAGACAAGGATTTTTTTTAAATGCCTGTGCCAGCACCATTTCCCCCCCACATAGGAATCAATGGAGCAACCTTCCCAAAGGACTGGTGCATATCCCTTATTCAATTAGACAAGTACCGCCCAGTTGTGAAGATAATTACCTTTTTGTGTGTTATTTCAGTACTGTGTATGTAATCTCAGCATCATCTTCCTTTATCTAGGAGCTTAATGGAATTTGACAAAATAATAATTTAATATGATCAGTAAAAGGCAGTAGAGATGAATTAGTTATGGCATCTAGTTTACATTCCTGCGTATCTTGTCACATTCAGGACAGCTGATTCACCTCTCCAGATTATGTCCTCATACTACAATAAGAGAGTAAAGGTTGGATTCCACTTAATATAGTTATGGATAGAGCTAGATGATGCCCTGACATGGATGTCCCAGTCTAGCCCAATGTCATCAGATCTTGGAAGCAAAGAAGGTCAGCCCTGATTAGTACTTATATGGGAGACCACCAAAGAAGTCGAGGGTCATTATGTAGAGGCAGGTAATGACAAACTACCTTTGAACATATCTTGCCCCTGGGGGTGCCATAAGTCAGCTGTCTTGATGGTACTTTCCACCAAGGTTCTTCTTTGTATTTGTTCTTTGGCATAAGGACAATAATGACTCACAGTTACCATGGACATTAGGAATGCATAGGCATAGAAAGGAGGAGAATAAAATAGTTGATAACCTAATCTCTGCTCATGCTAAAATATTAGACTCAAAATGTAAGAATTGCTTTGCTGGATTTGCTACAGAGTTACTTCTGCTTTGTGGGGTAGGGCATTAAAAAGGCACATGGAAACTGAAAGTCTCTTCTACTGTTTTAAAGCTAACCGCTAAACCACAAGGCTGCGTGAATAACTATCAGTGTTTCCAATGATCATTCAGTGCAAGTCTTCTCACTGGGAAGAGGTCAGAACTTTATTTATTCCAGGTCTTGGTGAAAACCTTGTAACCCAGCCAATGAATACTCAGTGTTGTCTTTCTTAAGAAGTTTATTGAAAATCACTCTTGTTATTCTTGAACAGATTAAATAAACCAGAATCACATTTATACTGAAAACAATAGCATATATAAATGAGATTATAAATAAAAAATATATATGGCATCTCTTCTCCTGGCTATCCTGTATTTAAATAGCAATTTCAAAAAAAATTACCAAGCCTTTCCAGAAAAGATAAGATAGTCTCACTTCAACCCTGATTCGAGAGTTTTAGGGTGTGGCTATCTTATTTAACCCAACTTGATGAGCTTTACATGACTTTTTAAAACCATTAATTAATTTTGATGGGGTTAGTTTGTCTGACACTTGCAGACTCGGTTAAGAACCTAGGGGTTATATTGGATCCAGTGCTACTGCTAGAAAAGCAAGTTAAGGCAGCTGCAAAAAAACACATTTTACAACCTCAGGGCCAAGCTACACATGACGAATGACACTTGAACAGCAAGTGTATTTCTCCCTGTTCACTTGCCCTCCACTCAATCCACTTGCCGTTCAAGTGTCATTCGTCATGTGTAGCTTGGCCCTCAGTCTAGTCTGGAAGATGGCCCCCTACCTCAACATGGCCGATCTGGCCACTCAGACCCATGCCATGCCATCTATGTACTGTAATGCACTGTACATAGGTCTCCCTTCTAAGTTAACTCTGAAACTCCAGTTGGTACAGAATGCTGCAACTTGTTTATTATCAGGAGCTAGGAGAAGCATGAATATTGCTCCCAGTCACTCCACTGATTGCCTATCAGCTATTAGGTTCAATTTAAGCTATTGGCTATCACGTAGAAAGCTCTTCATTTGCTTTGGTCCAGCAAATCTATGGAATTTCCTCTCCCCAAAGCTGCCATGGCAGCTTTGCTCATCTGAACAGGGCCTTCTGCAGGTGCCCAAACAGGTCAGGAAAGCTCCCATTCTCGGATTCCGTTTCGTTTTCTCCGCCATGTCGGACGCTCCTCTTTGCTGGCTCGAGAGGAAGCGGCCGGGCACCCTGTCCGGGCGGCTGATCTGCGAAGATTAGCCCCCAAAACTCCCAGTGAGGGAGGCTGGGTCCGGGACGCTGCGGGAAGAGCCCCCTGGAATCAATGCGGGGGGTTAATTGCCCGTTTGTCCCTACGGAGGCTGGCGGACGTGCGCGGCGCCTCGAGTGCTGCCGGGCCATGAGAAACGGCAAAGAGCAGAACTAGGCGAGAGCCTACAAGTAAGCGAATTCCTTCTGTTATTACAAGCGTACGTGAAGGAGAGGTGAGATCTGAAGCTAAGAAGGCTCACTCTTCCCCTTTGCTGAGTCTCAAAATTTGGTTGGCGCCCCCCCCCCCAAAATGGCAACAAAAAAACAAAGTCCTGCCCTTGGCAAGTCAGTTTCGGCTGCCTTAAAGGGAGAATCGCTGGAGGAAATTGTACGGAGGGCGGTTGGTGAAGCTATAAAACCCTTTGTTGACAAGCTGAATGAAACAGATCAAAGGGTGGGCTTAATGGAGAGCGAAGTGAAAACCATCAAGGAAGCAGCGGGGGGGGGCAGAGAAGTCTGCTCGGGAAAGTGCGTCACTCGTGAAGGCTACGAATAAAGAGCTTAAACTGGTGGAGAATCAGTTGATCGGGCTACAAGTGGAACGAACACAGACAATTTTGCGCCTCCAGAATGTGAAAGAGGAGGAAAACGAGGACTTACGGGGTCTTGTCTCGGAACTATTGGCGACACCCGCGAGGGCAACTAAAGAAGAAGTTAAAAGCGCCATTTTGGAAGCCCGTCGGGCTACTTCAAAGTATGCAATGAAGCGTCAGTTGCCGCGCGAGATCATCATCGATTTTTCATCTAAGAGGATCCGGGACACTATCCTATATAATTCATACAATGCGGATTTGGACTTCTTGGGCAACAAAATTAAGATATTGAAAGACGTCCCATTTCTAGTCCGGAAAAGACATTTTAAGTATAAAAAGTTCACAGCTCTTCTGAGAGAACGTGGAATAAAGTACAAATGGTTATTTCCGGAAGGAATCTGGTTCACCCATAAAGATCAAGCCTTTAAGATATTATCAGAAGATCAACTAAGGGATTTTGAGGACAGGAACCCAGAATTCCAGTGCACCAAGCAAGACGAAAAGGAGAAGTCTGAGGGGGAGGGGGAGGAAACGAGCACTGCGGCTGCAGTTGCGCAGAGAGAACTCCGTCCGGGACCCAGGAGGGGAAGAAAAATTTAACTTGAAATTAAATTGTAATTTGCATTTAGTAAGGTCAACCACTCCATCAATATAATATAAAGCTTTAACTTTTGAATAATGGCAGTATGAAGGGAAAACAGAAATGTAGTGTTTAGTGTTTAGTGTTTGTAGGGTACCTTCCCCTTTTTTCCACCCCTCCCTCCCTCTCTCTTTTTTCTCTCCTCTTTCCTATCCCTTGTATTATTGTAGTCTTTTGTAGTTACTGTTCTGTAGGGTATGTATGTATGTAGTAGTTGTATGTTAGATATTGAAAATAAAAAATTATATATATAAAAAAAAAGGAAAGCTCCCATTCTCCTGGCTTTCCACAAATGATGTGAAACTGAATTATTTAAGAGATCCTTTTACTCAGATAAGAGGGTTGTACTGTAAACAAGTGGTGTCAAAGAGTTGCATAAGTAAAGGGATAGGGACTATAGACTTTACTTCTATGTACTGTCTGTTTTTATAAGTATGATCCTTCTGGATAGTTTATATGTTGTTTAATATGCCAGTCTTAGAACTGCTTATGATCTGTTTACCCTTTCTTTAACTTTTAGATTCCTGCTTGTTTTAAAGTTTTGCAAATTTGCATTTATATACCCTATTATAAATAAATAAAATAAAATAAAATAAAATAAATGAAGACATGATGTTAGACACCTCTAAACATTCCGAAGAACAATTGTTCTAAATTTTGTTTTTTTTGTTCTAGGATTTATTCTGGACATTAGCCATTGATTCATAAGTTATCTTTCTCAAAGCTGAAGCTATAGGTTTACTGGAACAGTGAAAAAACTCATGTTTGCAGATTCACAGATGAACCTAAAAAGCAAACTCTTAGGCCCTCTTGTGTCAAGACTCCTTAAACAGTTATTTAAAGTTAAACTATGCAAAAGGTCAAACCAAAGGTCTCTCTAGTCCAGAACTCTTCTATAACAGTGATCAATCAGATGCTCCCAAGAATCCCACAAGCAGAGAACCTAGTTTTTTTTTAGCATTTGGTAATTTTGCAATGTTTGCTCCAAGCTTACTAGGGTATCAGCCTGAGGCTGACAATGGGCATAAGACTCAAAATGCTGGGTAGGGGCACTTGGTAGTGATGTCATGATGTTGCTGTTGATGTGGTAACATCAGCATGACCTGGAAGTGACATCACTGCAGAGGATGGGTTGCTTTAGCATTCGCACAAACTCTATGGTTTAACCATAGAGTTTTGGGGAAATGCAAGAGCATTGCCTGGCAAAATATTATCACTTCTGGGTAATGCTGGAAGTGATAAAATGGCATTGTCATGAATGATGCTTATTGCCCCCATTTCCCCTCATTTTCCTACTACCACCCAGCAGAGAAGCAGCAGGAAGACTGAGTGTGGGGTGACCCTGATTCTCACTCATTTCTTATTCTCTGTTAATCTGCCATCTCAACTTCTGCAGGCAATTATTACATTTATTCCTTAGGCAACTGTCTATTGGTGGAACTTTGCATCACAGTTCAGATCCATCTACTAATTCAATGACAGGAACGAATTCTTGCTGAGAATGGTATATAATAGGTCACATTGCCCTGCATCTTCATCCTGTCAAGTTGTGATCTTGTTTACTGCAAAAAAAATTGAGGCTTATATTAATGACTCATCTCCAAGTATGATTGCTCCTGGAGTGGCATAGGCAACTTTTGTTGTTTATTATTTTAAGAAACTTATTGGCTTATTTGTGATTTTGATATGTTTTATTGTACAATAATTGAAATCTTTTATGTTTGAATTGGGTTAGCTGCTATGAGTGCATGTACTGTGCACTACAGCAAAACCCGTACTCACCATTGCATTACTGATGTGATGAGTTGGCAGATGGGAATTACTGTTCTCATCTAGTCAATCACCCTGGCACTCAATACTCTTTTTGCCTGGACCTCCTTGTGGACATCATCATAGACCTGCAGTCCCTTTGAGTTGTGCTTGAGGTTGCCCTGATTACATCTTTATTTTTCAAATAAATGGAAGCAAGTTTGATTGCAATCAATGCAATCATCAGCGGCAATTTACTTTCACATAAATGTATTTAGGGTTGGGATGCAAGCCATAGAAACAGTCAATCTTTTTAATTATCCAAAAAGGTTAGAATACATTTCTCTTGGCACAGTGAGTGGACTTTGCTGTCTCCTGCTATAAAAATTGCACTTCCATTTTTCAAAGGATTATGTACACTACAGTTTGAGGACTTATTATGAACTTGAGTCACATGGACTGAATGTAATAAAACTGATTTACGAAGACTTGTATTCTAACTCTTAAACATATGATATTTTTATGAGTTAGTTCTGTTTTGTATTGTTTGCATTTCAATCCTTTTGTATGCTAATAACAAATCCTGGATGATGGGAATCCATTTCATGGCTGGATTCTTAACATGAACAAAAATGAAATGAAAATATTATTATACCATGGTGACCGACTATATTGAAACATGAAAATGAAACCAAAATATTGATTAAGCTATGCCATTATATGTCCTCTCTCTGCCTGTGGCAAATTTTGAAAGGCCTTATAAATTGCCCCAAATGCATAGTTCAAAATTTAATGGCTTTACTGGCAGACATTTAACTAGACAGTCTGTAAGGATGACATAGCTTTCTGGATGTCATAAAAATAAGATATTTTCAAACTGAATTGCAATGATCCCAAGCTTAAGGAGGGAGGAGGCATTCTAAGCAGACTTGTGACATCTAGAAAGTCTGGTGCAGAACCCAAGGACAGCACAGTTTAGAAGATTTGTATTGGATGATACAGATGGGAGAGCCACATGTCACACCAGTAGAGAAAGGAAACCTAATTCATGTTTCATTAGATGGCAGATCTTTACCTTTTTCTGATTGATTGAAGTAGCCTTGAGCTTGTACGTACAAATTGCAGCCTGAGTACAAAAATGAATTCTCCAGTCTATAATGTGCTGTCGTTAAAGAGGTGAAACTTTGTGAGGCTCCTCTTGAGAATCATGCCTTTTCATAATAGTAGCTTTGATGAAGCTGCAACACAGGGCAAAATCAAGGAGGTAACATTCACGAAAGCCATACATTTTCCTAGTCATCATCAGTCCACCCCATTAGACTTGTTTGAGATCACAGACTATATTGTTATTCATATTATACTATTTATGGAATTCTGTTGTAGTAAGGAAATAATGAATTATTCAGCCTACCCCCTTCCATAAAGAAGTATACCCTACACCTAAAACAGATGCATGTACCTGAGAGCTGTATGTCCAACAGAGTATTTTTTTAAAAAAATCTAGGGAATAGAGGCTCACGGTTTCCATGGACAAATTAGTATTGCTTCATGTGCACAAGTTTCTATACAGATGTGTGCACTGGCATGGTATGGTCTTCATCTATTGTTCCTGCATTTTGATGCTACTAGGGATTTTTTTTCAGGCAAAGCATCTATTTTTCATTAGCATGCAATATGGAAGATTGCATGATATACCAAATCCTACCAGTTTTTAATATATCTGGCACATAGAGTTGCTATTTTCCTTATGGAACCCAAAATTTGGTTTCTCTTGGAGAGCTTAGAATGTTTGGGACAGTGAGAACATTCTTTGGGGAAAATGTCTCAAATAATTGTGTGGTCAAAGAAATATCCTGAAAATAACCACCTTTAAACACATTCAAATTGGCTATCCAGGCTTTTCAACTGCTTCCCATTTTTGCTAATACCTTCCCATTTTTTGTGTGTGACACAAAATGGATTCCACCCTACAGATAGGTTACCATTTCAAGCATGCGCTGACCCTTGAGATTAGAACTGGCCAATTACTTCCTTGCAGATGCCTAACTTGGTGGCAGATCTTCTTTCAAAAGCTGCACCTCCTTCCAGTCTCATTACGGGAAGTGGAAGGAAGGAATATATGATTCTAACCTAGCAAATTAAATCCTCACTGTGACTCAGATTGATAGCCCAGCTATCTTCTTTTTTTCTTTCTCTCTCACTCAACAGGGATGAGTTCTTTGGTGGAGAGTATGAACAAATAACTTGGATGGCAGATCCTGTTCTTATTTCCCTCTTATTTGATAAAACTCTTTACTTGGTAAGTTATTAAGTCCTGTGTCTGATACAGAGCCTGACAAATGAGGCGTCAAAAATGAGAATCAAATGATCATGACTTGTGAAACCTTCATTTTGTTTTGCTGTCTCATCACATTACAAGGAAATGGCTTTCATCCCATTCCACTGCTCCTTTTTTTAGGTTACTTGTTAGTTTGGCACTCATGTTGAGAACATTGAGGGGAAAGAAAAGATATTAATTTACCTGCATTTTTGCTTCAGAAATGTTTGATGTTAAGCTTAAATTTCTCACTTGTATATTCACATAATCACAAGTGTATTTGACCCTTGAAATAATACTTATTTTTAAATAATAGTAATAAAGACATACTGAGCATATTATTTAAATCAAATTGCTTTAGGGAAGAAATCATTAGGTTCCATGGATGCTAGTTACATAAACTTCAAATATAAGACCCTAACTGTAAAAACAGTGGAGAGACAGTGTTATGTAGCAGTTAATGTTGAACTAGGAAAGGCAGACCAAGGTTCAAATCTACACTTTGTAACATTGCCAACTCTGGGATGGGAAATTCCTGGATATTTTTTTTTGGGGGGGGGAGCCTGGGGAGGGCAGGGTTTGAGAAAGGGAGGAACCTCAGCAGGGTATAATACCACAGAGTCCACATCCACCCCCCCCCCCGCAAGCAGCCATTTTCTCCAAAAGAACTTATCTCTGATCAGCTGCAATTTCAGGAGATCTGGTTGCACTAAGAGGTTGGCAACCCTACTGCTATGCCATGAAGCTCACTTTAGGCCAGTTACTCTCTATTAGCTTAGCTACTTCATAGCATTGTCGCCCCTGTATAGATCTATGGTGTGGTATCATTTGGAATACTGTGTGCAGTTCTAATAATAGTAATAACATTTTACATACCCTTCAGGACAACTTAAAGCCCACTCAGAGTGGTTTACAAAGTGTGTCGTTATTATTATCCTCATAACGGTCACCCTGTAAGGTGGATGGAGCTGAGAGAGCTCTGAAAGAGCAGTGACTGACCCAAGGTCACCTAACTAGCTTCAAGCGGAGGAGTAGTGAATCAAACCTGGTTCTCCAGATTAGAGTCCTGGTGCTCTTAACCACTACATCAAAACGGCTTCTTGTTACTGTATCTTCAAAAGGGCATCACAAAGCTGGAGAAAGTACAGAAAAAGGTAACCAAGATGATTAGGGAGTTGGAACAGATTTCCTATGAGGAGAGGCTGAAGAATCTGGGGCATTTCACTTTAGAAAAGAGATGACTATGGGGGGACTTGATAGAGGTTTATAAAATTATGCACGGGTGGACAGAGAGAACATTTTCTCTCCCATAATACTAGGGCATAAAAAAAGCTGATGGACAGTAGATTCAGGCTGGACAAAAGGAAATACTTCTTTACAAAATGAGTGACTAAGATGTGGAATTCACTGCCAGAAGATGTAGTGATGAATTGGCCACAGGCACAGACAGCTTTAAAAGGAGATGAGACAGTCATGGAGATAGGTCTTTCAGTGGCTACTAGCCATGGTGACAAAAGGGAACCTCCACATTCAGAGGCAGTGAACCTCTGAATTCCCGTACCAGTAGGCAACTTCAGGGGAAGGCCCTCCATAGCAACATACTGATCACTGTGTGGACATGATGCTGGACTAAATGGTCACTGATCTGATCCAGCAGGGCTCTTCTTATGAAAGGATAAAGTAGAGAAAAGAAAACCGTGTACATGCTCCTTGGAGGAAAGGCAGGACAAAAACTGAACGGATAGAAAATGTCATAGATGTCTATTTGTTTGTTTGTTTTTATTTATAGTCTTCATTTTTCACTGAGACTCAAGGTGGATTACAGAAATGCAAATCAATATGATCAACAGCTAGGACATTCAAGGAACAATATAATAAGGTATTGGTTGCAGAAATGTAAAAACAAGCATAAATCTGGATACAGAGTAAACATTGCTGAAATAAAGCAAAAGTAATTAAACATGGCATATTTAATAATGCAAAAAAAAAAAAACCTACCCACTTAGAGCATATCTACATTAACAGCAGGGCTTTTTTTCAGGTGGAACGCAAGGAAACGGAGTTCCGGAACCTCTTGAAAATGGTCACATGGCTAGTGGCCCCTCCCCCTGATCTCCAGACAGAGGGGAGTTTAGATTGTCCTCCATGCTGCTCAGCGGCATGGAGGGCAATCTCAATTCCCCTCTGTCTGGAGATCAGGGGGCGGGGCCACCAGCCATGTGACCATTTTCTCCGAGGGCAACCCACTGAGTTCCAACACCTCTTTTCCCAGAAAAAAGCCCTGATTAACAGACAATATGCAGTACCATAGTCTACAGTCCTGGATCTTTCTGAGCCATTTCTTACAGCACAGCTCTATTACTTGAGTAAAAAAAGCCCTCCTGAGTAATTCAACTTTGCCCAGTTTGTGGATAATCAAGAGAGGGAGCTTTCCTGACCTCTTTCACCAGGCCAGGCCATAAGCTGAGATCTACTACAGAGAACACACATGCACAGGGAACTGCTCATTAAGCTCAATTGCAAGTGGTATGTGCAGAAGACCCCTTTCAGAGAACCTGACATGGTGGAGCACAGGGAGAGAGGTACTCCTGCACGTATGGGGAGCTAAGACCATGTGATATACAAAACTTTGAAGTGAACCCAGTATCTGATGGGTAGTCAATGGAGTGACTGCAGAATAGGAATAATATTGGGTTGGGTTTGGTATATGGGGCACTATGTAGCCGTCTTCTTGTACGGAATTTTATGTTTTTAATACGTTTTAATGTGTTTTTATTACTGGTTGTTACCCACTCTGAGCCTGCTTGTGGGGAGAGCAGGCTATAAGTCCAATTAAATAAATAAACAATGAATAAATAAATAAATATGCATGTTCTGCCTAGCTCTCAATAATGAGCTGAAGCATTTTGCATTAACTGGAGTCTCTGAGTTGACTTTGAAAGGAGACCTGTGTAGAGTGCATTACAGTAGTCTTGTCTGGATGTTACCATGGAATGAATCCAGGTAGCCAGATTGGCCTTGTCAAGGTACAAGACCATGTTCCAAGCTAGTGTGAATTGGGATAAGACCTCAGGCTGCTGCATATTAAATATATTTTAAGTATACAAAGTTATGAGATCTGGATCCAATAACTGTGCCTGCAGAAATGTAGTGTACTGGTGTCCTCTCCCTATTTCCTCAATATGAACAGAACTGTGTGCAAGCTCCAAGTAGTGCTGTCATGTGCACAAGTACACATGAGGGTTTAGATTGCCCCGTTAAATCTGGAATATTTCAGCGTATAATTCTTCCATAAGATCTCTCACTTTATTTGATCATTTTGATTCATGGATATATATTATTGGAGATAGAAGGGAGAAAACTTGAATGCAACAGTTCAAATGATTAATATTTGTTCTTTTTAAATGTTGTGCTGTGTACAGGCATACAAACTTAATGCTTTTCAGGATTTATTTAAGATAGTGTATATAAAACTACCGATCAATTCTCCTTGAGCATTTTGTAAGTATACCTCTATGTAGGGTTTAAACAGTACCACCCCTGTATATTCCCATTTACCACCCATGTATATTCCCTCTGATGTTGTGATATTTCATACTGCATGTTATAGCATTCATAACAAACATACCTCATATAGGATCTGTGACTAAAATAAGAAGTTAAAAAGAGAGGGCTTGTCTCCAAATTCACAATCTAGGTATACAATGTATTTACATATGTTGAAGGAAAGGTTTGCAAATGTTGCTAATAAGGTTTTACTTCATTTCACAGTTTAGACAGAAAAGTTTAAACTGTCCCTATGAAATGTAAATAAATAAAACACATTGTTTACTTCTGAGAAATTGTCAATAAAAAGTAGTAATGAAGGATTTCCTGCTTATGTACATCAAAAGTCCATGGAATTTTGAAGCTCAAACTTCATTTTCTAGGTCTACTAGAAAGTGTCCTTGTGACTCCAAAAAGAAACACACGCAACCCCATGGCCAGTTTTCCTGTTGAGACATACTTTTTACCACCTCAGTCATAAATTCCATCATGCTGTTATAGCAGTGGAAGTTGGTGGGAAACTAATTTTCTTATGAACAATGTGCCTGCAGCTTAACCATTTAATGAACAAGGATTTGGCACTCTGTGAGCAGAGACATGTCTATTACAAGCCAGAGAGACACTTAGTAAGTAGCAGTGTTTAGCCAGAAGAAATGTTGGGGAGGGTTTGTCCTTTTTATATTTGAATAAACATTGATTATCTCTGATTTCCAGTCTCTTTGCTCATTGGTATCTTTCTGAAATATTTAAACACATACACATGCAATGACAAGTTGATCAGGCAGAAAATTTCCATAGAAATTATCCAGTACATCACGAACATGTTTTTCAGGAACACAAGCTTTGGTTTATGCCTTTCTTTTATGGTTTCCACACCAATTAATGGGCCTTTGTGGCATATTAATACTCACAACTTTATCCTAACAAGTAGTCTAGAAACAGCTCAGACTACCCTAATTTAGCCTTTGGTTGAAGTGGTCTTTTTCTATTCAGTTTTGTCAATATGCACTTTCCTAGTCTCCAGGGAGTAGATAAGTGGAATTGTTTCAAAAAGGATTTCTGAATGTGACAGTGAGTGGGGACAGGGAGTGGGGGCAGGAAGGTGAGGAGAAGAGAAGGAAACAGTTGGCAGATTAGGAACAAAGACATCTGAAACAGAGTTTGAAAAGTCTACTCTTCTGAAATGCACTGCACATGCTATGGGGTTTATCTAATTATATTTGGGAAGCAATGCTATTCAGTAACCAGGTCCAGATATAGAATTAATAATAAATAAATGGCAGTGCTCAACCCATCACAAAGAACACTTTCTGCAAGGCTGGGTGATGTTTCACATTTGACATATGCACAAAAGTGCCAGTCTTGTGCAGGGCCGGATCTACGGTTGCCAGCACCCAGGGCAACCGTAGTTAGGCTCTACGCGCGTGCATGCATAGTGCATGCGCGTGCTCCTGGTGCTGCATGATGATGTCACTCCCATGACGTCATCATGCTGGGGCACCCCCCCCGCCCACCCCCCCCGCCCCCGCAGCAAGCCAGCTGTCCCGGCATGCCACAGAGCTCGTGGCAGCGCAAGTGGCTCGGAGGCTGCCTGCGCTGTTCACCTGCCCCGCAGGACAAGGGGTGGCTGGCTTGCCGTGTGCCCCTTGTCCTGGGGAAAGGCGAATGGTGCAGGCAGCCTCCGAGCCACCCACGCTGCCTTTTGTCTTTCCCCAGGACTAGGGGCGGCTGGCTTGCCGCACGCCCCTTGTCCTGGGGAAAGGCGAACGGCACAGGCGGCCTCCCAGCCACCCGCGCTGCCTTTTGCCTTTCCTGCAAGCCAGCCGCCCCTTGTCCTGCGGGAAAGGCAAAAGGCAGCATGGGTGGCTGGGATGCCACCCGTGCCATTCGCCTTTCCCCAGGCGCGCTCCCGGGGCTGGCAGCGTGCTCCTGGGGCTGGCAACTGTGCCCAGCGCCCCCTCTTTGGTGACGCCGGGGGCAGACTACCCCCCGTGCCCCCCCTGTCGATCCAGCCCTGGTCTTGTGTAATGGTTAAAGAGGCATCTGGGTTTAAATCCACAAAAACCTTACCAAACGATCTGTCTCCTTTCCTCACAGATTGTTGTGAAGATAAAAGAGAGGAGGTACAATGAGCTCCTTGGGTAAAGATGTAACAAACTGCATCTGGATAAGATTGAAGTTATGTAGGTATAAGGAGCTTCCAAGTAACTCTCAAAGACTTCACTGCATGAATCCAAGAACTACATGAGTTAAAGCACTTTATTGATAAGCTACTAGAATCATATTCCTACTTCGTTCCTTGCCAGGGATGGTGTTTCGCTACACGCATATAACATATATAGGATTCTAAGCACAGCCTAATCCCCAGTCCCCCACCCCATTCAGGAAACAGTTAAGTTCAAGAGATGAGCAGCAGAACAAAGCAGAGATGATGTGTTGGAAACTTCAAGGCCGTGAGGCACTGCTTCCCAGGCTGAAGAGAAAAATCACAGATAGCCACTCCCTTGCAGGCTTTCACATTCCAGTCAGAGAACAGCTTCAGCCTCTATCAGTAGAGTCAAACAGTACACAGGGCCTTGCAAAATACAAATAGTACACAGAACCCAGAGTATGACAGGGGGCATCCTGACAGTAGGTGAGGGATTTAGCTGACCATGGATATAGTGTGTATTCCAAGTTTAGCGGGTTTGCAGTCTCCCAGGTAGTTACAGTTTAGAAATGCTCCTAGATCCAGCATTACTTATATGTGCTCAAGAAGTATCCCTTACACAAGGTGCTCTTTTTCCAACCACAGTAAGTATGCCAAGTGAATCCCTTCTTGGAAAGATACTATAGTTATCCACATCTTAATAACATTCAGGGCCAAGCTACACATGACGAATGACACTTGAACAGCAAGTGTATTTCTCCCTGTTCACTTGCCCTCCACTCAATCCACTTGCCATTCAAGTGTCATTCGTCATGTGTAGCTTGGCCCTCAGATTTGACTATTGCAACACATTCTATATAGGGCTGGCTTTGAAGATTCTTAAGAAATTTCATAAGGTTTAGAGTACATTCCCTAAGTTATTTACTGGAATCCATCATAATGAGTACATTACACCCATGCTTAACAAAGAACTTAATTGGTTTGTTTGCTTCTGGATACATTTCAGAGTGGTAGTTGCTACTTTTAAAAACCTAAATGGTCTGAGGGCCAAGCTACACATGATGAATGACACTTGAACGGCAAGTGTATTTCCCCCTGGTCACTTGCCCTCCACTCAATCCACTTGCCGTTCAAGTGTCATTCGTCATGTGTAGCTTGGCCCTGAGAGAGACTAAAGACAAGTGCCTTACTAATCTAATGACTTTGTTTACAGTATCTGATAATCAGGATGGAATGCAGAGCTTGTGGGAATGATAGTTGAACTTCTCACCTCTGCTCTTTTGCCCCAAAATTTCCATTTTGATTTTTATCTCTCCCTTGTACAAATGGAACATGAGACTCTTCATTTTCATGCCAGTCAGTATTTTTTCACATTGATTTTTTCTTCTCTAAAACGGATGCACTTTCAATGTTTTTGAGCATCAATTTGCCGCCTAGCGCCGATGGGGGGAGGGAGGAGGACGCTTGTACAAACCCAGACCACACAAAGCTTGGAGAAAACATGGCCACAACTTTATTGAACAGCAGTAAGGAGTATT
Organism: Eublepharis macularius; assembly: GCF_028583425.1. NCBI lineage: Eukaryota > Metazoa > Chordata > Lepidosauria > Squamata > Eublepharidae > Eublepharis > Eublepharis macularius. The sequence goes on along the minus strand of NC_072794.1, from coordinate 119,628,824 downwards.
GGCGCAGCATGTGGATCAGATCCCAGAACAACATCGGCTGACCCGCCTGCCAGCCGATGGACCTCAACCCCCCCCAGACCCCAGCTGGGGGAGGGAACCATAGGAGTGGCATTTTGAGGGGAGATCACCTGGGTGTACACCCCTGAGTGACTCCCCTGCCACCTGGGAGTGAGGATGCCGCGGCAGCCCCCGAGCTGGGCATGCACCCCAAACCTCACTCTTAAGATTCCTTATGGGAATCCCCTAACGGGGAGCCTGGGGCGCGGAGGCCCCCAACTCCCCAAAAAGTGATCTGATCCAATGCCCACCGCCACTAGAGCCACCCGTGGCTCCCGCCAACACTCCTACCGCTGACCCAGTCCAAGAGGCCATCCCGGAGGTCTTGGAGCCAGATGTCCTGTCCCCAGCTGGACAGGTGGACCCCGTCCGGGGCGAAGAGGGGGCCGATGCTGAAAGAAATGTCCCAATGCGCGATGAAATGGCCGCCGGCTTCCACGATGTACCGACCCATAGTGCGAGCGACCCTCTGCCTGATCCCGTCGACCTTCCTCGGGCACCGGGCACCGCGCCATGCTCGCCGCTGTAGCAAGTCTGACCAAATGAACGCCGTCTGAGGGAAGAGGCTCCGAAGGCTGTCCAGATCGGCACACATGGCCCGCTGCAAATCCAGCCCCTCGCGTTTGCCTAGGTCATTCTCCCCAAGCTGGATAACCAACGCGTCTGGGGGTCCCAGCCGCTGGGCCTGCCGCAGGAGCATCGGCTGAAGTGAGTCCCAGAGCATCCCTCGCACGCCCATCCAGTGGATCTGCAGATGGTCTTCCAGGCCCAGATGGCTGCCCCAGCCCGATGCTGCTGCATACCTCCCGGCCCAATGGACGATGCTGTGTCCACAGATCCACACTGACTTCCTTACCCCTGCCGGAAGAAGCATACGAGACCAGACCGTTAGTGACTGTCCCCCCCGCTGGGCCGAATGTAGGAGCGAAAAGCCCCAGACCGCCAGCGCCCGATGGCCATGATGGTCCTGTCTGGCAGCCCGATCCTGGTGGCCTCAGTGGCCGCCCCGATGCGGAAGGAATGCGTGCCAAACTCCGAGGGAGGGAGCCTGGCGGCCTCCAAGCAGGCTCGAAGCAGGGAGGCGAACTGGTAGCGGGTGAGCGGGGAGTGATCCCTGTGTATGAGAAAGGGGCCCTGGAGGGGAGGGCGAATGCCCAGGTAAGCGCCCACCACCCGAACCGGGCAAACTGACCCCCGCCGGGTGGCCCGCAGGCATAGGGTGACCCCCCTTCCCCGTTTATCCGTCTTGGAGCGACGGATCGTGATGGACACTTGCTGGGGGGACCAGGAGACGTCCGCGAGGCTGAGCGCCCTGCCGCTTGGGTCATTCCGGGAGCCCGCCACCAGCTCGCCGACCCGCAGCGCCCCGAAGAAGGCCAGGGTAAAGGCTGTGTGGAACAGTTGAGCCTCGAACGAGGACCAGCAGCAGTTGGGAAGGACCCCCAGGAGACGACGCAGGATGGAAAGAGAAATGGGGCGCCTCCTGTCGGCAGGAGGCGGAGCCAGCCTGGCCCAACCCTCCACGGCCCTGCGGGGAATGAAGCCGCGGCATGGGTCGGGAAACCCTAGGGCCTTACAGAAGAAGGATACCGCTGCAAGCTCTTTCCGCATGGAGCGGGGGGCCCGCCCCAGCACGCGCAGGTGGGCCAGGTATCGCAGCACCTCGTCCTCGGAAGGGGGAGGGCAGTCCCCCCGCCCGCCCCACAGGTAAAACCCATGAAGCGCTCCATTGCCGCCGCGTAGGCCCTGAGCGTGGAGGGCGCAACCGAGCTAAGTACTCCCTGCATCACGACGTCCCGCCAGCCAGCCACAATTCCTCTGGGAAGGGACCCGGGGTGCGTTGAGCCTCTGGCGCCAGTGCGAAGAACCTCTCCATCTGGAACCGAGACAACGCGTCCACAAGGCCATTATCCACACCTGCTACATGACGGGCTGAGAAGGTAATGTTAGTGGCCAAACAGATCAAAACAAAGCGGCGAACCAAGCGCATCACCCTCTCGGAGCGAGAGGACTGCCTGTTGATGACCCTGACCGTGGCCTGGTTGTCGCACCAGAACACCACCCGCTTGTCCCGCAGGAGGTCCAGGGCCGCCGTGTCCCCGGCGAGGGCCCGGGCCCTCAGTACATTTCCCAAGTGGTTTGAGAGGTGCCAACCCCTGTCAGGATAGGCAGCCTGCACCACCCCCAAGTAGACAGTGAAGCCTTCCAGCCAGTTTGCGAACGTGCGCTCAGCTGACTCCTTTTTGGCCCCTTTCTTATCCTTTTTTGAGGAGGGAGCAGACCTCCCATCCTCTGCTTCCGGCCTGAGCAGCGATAGGATGTCCACGTAAAAGCCGTCCAAAATGCGCTCTCGAGCCTTGTGAGACAGATGACTGCCCGGGGGGGGTCCTCATCGTCCGTGCAGGCTGCGGGGGGCGGGGGGCTGTCCTTGGAACCCCATACCTCCCGAGGGTCACCCTCGCCCCCCTGAAGCCCGAGACGCCGCCGCTGGGCCCACCTGGGGAGACCCGGGACCCGAGAGGCCACCTCCCAGTAATCGCCCTCCAGCTCCCCATCCTCAGAGGACGAGGACTCACCTGTGGTCCAGTCGCTGTCTGAGTCCTCATGACGTCGCTGCTGTCTCTTCTTCCTGCGCCCAGACCTCTTCCTCTTTGCAGCTCGCTCCCGCCGACCACTGGTTGACCGCTCCGAAGTGGAGGATGGGGAGTGAGATTCCTGCCAGCGCGCTGACCCCCTCTGCGTCTTGCGGCCCTTCTTCTGAGGGGGGGCCTCTACAGGCTCCACGGCAGCTGTAGCCGCACCGAGCCCGGAGTTCCCCAGGTGCTCTACACTGGCTGTCAGGGCCTCCAGAGCCCTGCTAATGTTCTGGAGAGCCAGGGGGTCAGGGTCTGCCCTGGATTGCCCCCCTTGCTCCCCACCTGTTGCCTCCCTCCTGGCGGGCTTGCGACTCTTTGGAGGTTGTGCCACCCTATGCCCCGCTCCTGTTGTGCCTGCCTGGTGAAGCCCACTGGAGCCTGCCTCTGGGTCTCCCAGCGCGCCGCTAGGGGAGGGGGAGAAAGGTAGCCTGCTGCCCCCCACCTTGCCCCGGGGTCGCGCAGGCCCCTTGGGTCTGCTTGCCCTGCCCTCTTTAGTGGTGGGCGCTGCAGGCCTGGGGTGGGGCCTTTGGCCCCCAACAGCTCCCTTGCCAGCCCCCTGGGAGCGGCTCTTCCCTGCCGCCGGCTTCCTAGAAGGAGCCATGCCTGTTTTTTGCAGCAGCCGCCCACTTAAAGAGGAAAAAACAGAGGGAGAGGGGATAATGGTGCCGTTGACTGGCGAAAGAAAAGGCCCCCCCGCACCGAGCTCGCCCCCCCCATTGGGCTGCCTCTTGCAGCACGGAGACTGGGGCTCAGCTAGACCCCAGGCCACGAGCTCCGAGCCCGCGCTGCTCCGCTGCTCCTCCGAGACGGTCTTCTGCCGGGTGAAGGAAGGTCGCGCCGCTTCCTGCTGGAGCGAGGAAATGGGCCAGCTCACACCCTGCTCCTCGTCCAGCCCCGCGCCTCCTTCACTCGGTCTTCTCTGCTCCTCCTCGCGGCGCCCGCAGTCCTCCTTCCCCGACTCGCGCCGCGCTGACGTCTTCTGCCTTGCCTCGTCGCTCTCTGCCCCGGTCTCCGCTCTTCCTTCCAGACGCGACGAGCCAAAGTGAGGGTGGGCGGGGACGGCAGCTGGTTAAATACCCAGCTGCCGGACCTGAGGGAAGACTGCGGACCAGAGGTTCGCAGTCTCCGCCCCGCCCCTCCACGGAGCCGGCCTGTGCCCCTGATTGGCTGGCTCCAAAGTTTGAATTTGATTCGTCGTCGGCCCACCCGGGGGTTCCCGGATGGGCCGACGACGAAGACGCTGTCCTCGCTCCCTCCCGGCTTGACGGCAGCAACCGGGCGCCCAGTAAGTCGGACGCCCCCGTAAATCAGCACTGTATATTACATATTTACTGTATGTATAAATGATGTACATTGTATGTATAAACAATACATACATTGCATATTCAAACTACATAATATGCATACACAACAGAAACAATTTTCCAAACTCAATTGCAAAAATGAAAAAATCTAACAAAAATATGTGGCTATAAAAAGGTGTAAACTAGAGAACATTTACACAATCCTGATGATGACTGATTTGTCATTTATGTATTGTGGCTCAGGCTGTAAACCTGCGCACACTTATCTTTGAGTAAGTACCATTTAATAATGGGGAAACTATTTGTGAGCAAACATAGGATTGTACTTTAACATCTATTGGAAATCCTGGCTGTGAGAATTAGGGCCAAGCTACACATGACGAATGACACTTGAACAGCAAGTGTATTTCTCCCTGTTCACTTGCCCTCCACTCAATCCACTTGCCGTTCAAGTGTCATTCGTCATGTGTAGCTTGGCCCTGAGTCTCACTACTCGGGGAGGCCAGTGTCTCCTCATACTGTACTTCTGCCAAGCTTGGGTTATGTGGATACTCGTCCAAACCTGCTTTTGGAATCAATATTCAAAAATCTTGCAAGAAACAGCTAAGGCCCCACCAAGCTGTTTATTCATTCAAAACTACCAATTCCCATGCATTGCCACTGAGCATTTCCTAACCAGCTGTATGGTCCAATTTTATTTAAAAAGAGATTAACATCTAGGTCAATAGAGGCAGAAGCTTTAGTTTTCATGATAAAGGATGCCAACTGTCTAGCACCCTGGTGAAATGGAAAGTGTCTTTGGTATCACATGTCAGCAGTGGTGTCCTTTATGGAAATACAAGGGGACAGACAGTTGGTCATACCACACACACATACATACTGAGAGTGCAAAGCTCAGAAATACAGCAATGTTAACACAAGAAGAGGAAAGGAAATGGCTTGGCTGGTTGCCAGTGGGCTAATAATGTGAAGCTAATCTCTTTTCACAGATGTGTTTTCTTCAACAAAAAAAGTCAGTTGCTGCAGATGGGTAAGGTAGGAAGAAAGAGTGGAGCAGATGCGGGAGCTTCAGAGAAACGGGATGATTGCATTATCAAAGACCGCAAATTAGATTTCTGCATACGGTAAAAGCATCAATTTTGATGCTTCAGACAATTGCCTGGCTTTTCCTGAATGATTCTCCATGCGCTCCTAGGGATTTCTTTTGTCTGTAAGAAAGATACATCTTTGTTAATATTACAGGAATTCATCTGGACGTCTCATCTATTGAGCAGGACTTTGTGGAATACAACAGAGCAGATTCATTTCCCACCCACCTTGTGCAAAGTAGGAATGGACAATTCACATGGCCGCTTAAGTTGATAGGGCATACTTTGGGTTCCTGCTGGTGAGCTGGTAGTGTGCCTCCATTCCCAGAATTACATGCTGCTATTAAGTGAAATGCACAGTATCATCCTAAGCAGAGTTGCACCTTTCTAAGACAATTGAAATAAAAGGGCTTAAAGGGTGTCAATTCTCCATAGGATGGAATCATTAGGGTAGTTTGTGATGACATTAAAATAGTAAACCTAGGCATGGCCATGGCCATGCATGACTGATACACCCAGCAGTTTCAAGCCGATTCTCAATGCCATTTTGCTTTCTCATTACGTGACATATTCCAGGGCTGAACCCTGGCTCACATCAAATCCTGTCCCCTGAAGTCCAAGGAACTATACTAATGAATGTGCAAGGTCTGAGAGGAGCAGCTGGGCACAATAATAGACAAGAGGACCAATGTGAGCACTGAAATATTCTGGAGATAAGTGATATAAATCCTTCCTGTCCAAATCTCTGGACACTGAAGAATATTTTCAGAAGTGTCACTTGCCTCTCACTGCAAATTTGTCACTTAACAGTGCAATTCTAAACAGGGTTACACCCTTTTGAAATTATTGATTTCTAAGGATTTAGATGGGTGAAAACTCTGTTTGGGATTACACTGTAAAATGCTGCTTGTGCCTTCTCAGATCTACTGGGGAGTTCAAAAGTTTTGATACCATGACTGAGAAGGCCCTTTCTTGGGTTGCCACCCATCTAGACACAGATAGTGAGGGCACCTGAAACTGGGATTCTGAAGATGACTGGAGTCGGTGCATAGGTTTCTATATGGGAGAAGATGGTCATATAAACCTCAATGAATCTTTCTGGAAGAATGCTACAGTATGTCTGTATTGCAATTTTTGTCTTGTGTCATCTGGGTATCTAGTTGTTGTTTAATATTTCTTCCCTAAAATAGCTAGAATCGTGTCTTGCCTCACAGTAAATAGATCTAACAATACTATTTGCTAAGGTCCAACCCAGGAGAAATCAACAAGACTGCTTTGACACATTTTAATATCTGTCAGATCTAGTTCATAAACCTCTTCCAACAAAGAGTACAAGTAAAGCTGCACTAAAAAGGAGTAAATAAAAATGTTACCAATGTATGGGTAAAGAAACAATTTGGTGTGCAAAATCTGAAGTCAGATAACGCTGATAGCTAGAGTTGCACTCATTTGATTTAATGTTCCAGGATCAACCATTTTAATGTACTAAAATGCATATTAACATCTTTCTGTCAAAGTCAATTCTTTCTTTTCTGAAGTTGTGGTACTTACCTTCTCATCACATGTGCTGCCCAGGAAAGAAGACTGATAAGACTGAAAGCCATTGCTCACATATGTCAGGGATCACAAGAATCCTACAGTTAGCCATTTCTTTCTGTTATTTCCCTGAAAAAATTCTTCCTTCCAATATGTAAACCCCGCTGGGGGAAAAGACAGTGAATAAATGAAGTAAATAGACAAATAAATAGTGTGATGATGGTTTGAATATACGTGCACAACTAATTATGGCTATTTAGGTTATGTCAAACTAGGATCTAAAACCATGGTTTGAGGTTGGTTTATTAACCTCAATTTGTCTTAACTGTTTTGTATGATGTACAAAATATTTCTGATGATTGGATCCTAGTGTCAGCCTTGCTGCAAGACAGGCCATAATACCAGCCAGATCTCTCAGTGAAGGCAGGGGAGTGGGGGGGGGAGTAAAAGTGATGAAACTAGCATTTGTCAAGACAAACAAAGATTTGAAGAAGCACCTATGTACCAAATCCAGATTGCCCTGGCCCCAGCCTTACCTGGGGCATCTGTTTGCTGCCTGCAGGGGTGTGGTTCTGTGGTGCGTGGTGGCTGCCATCATTCCTCAGGCCCAGTGGGTCCCAGTGGCCTGTTCAGGGACACATGAGCAGCCAGCAGATTCAAAAACCCATCTGGCCAATCAGCATCCGTCTGGCCAGGCTTGTGCTGAGGAGGGTTTTTCAGCCATTGGACCTGGAAAACTCAGTCTTCCCTCAGGTCTACCAGCTGGGTATATCTTCAAGCATGGGCTGGACTCATTGGCACTTCTCTCTTGAATGGCTAGAGAAGCAGCAGCAGCATCACAAGTAGTGACATGTTGATGGTGAAGCAGCAGAGACAATGATAAAGCAGCTCCTGGGGTAGCAGCAAGTGGCCTCAGTGGTGGCCGCAAAGGGCAGAACTCCAGCCCATTAGACTGTGACAAGCCAATGCCTGGAAAGCCTCATCTTCCTGGCCAAGGAGCAATAGGTCAGCCTCATCGGGTGCCTCCAAGCAGGCAGCCATCTCTCAAGCCATAAGGGTGTCCAGTGGGGGGTTATTTGCATGGCAATCTTGGGGGTTCCTCTCAGTCGATCCCTTCCATCCCCTCTTATTGCCTGCTTATTAATAAATTAATAAATAAAATGGTGTCAAAAGAACTACTTTTCCACTCCCCTCTCTTGCTCAGTCTCAGGGCAGCAGCTTCTCTGTCCATAAGCAGAGCCACTAAGGAGCATTAGGGGAAGCCTACTGGCACTATTTTGCTCCCATGCCCTCTAAGAATTCAACCAGGACAGGCACCCATCAGAAGGCTCCACCTGAGGGAGTAGCATGCAAGGGCTCAGACATCAGAGTCTCTCCGTCCATGGAGTAGGGGGATCTGTAGTAAGCCATCCCAAGGGTCTTCAGCTCAGGGCAAGCAGGGGAGGGCTTCCCAGCCAACCAGGGCTGCTCAGGGATGTTACACCAGCAAAAAGGATAGCTGTAGTCTCCATGGCCTCTCCAGGACTCTTGAGCGCCTCTCTGAGAGTCCCAGGTCAGCAGCAGAAGCAGCAATCCTGGAGCCCATAGAGCCCCCCCCCCCAAGATTGATATGGCCACCAGAGCAGAAGGCACCCTACCTGGTGCAAACAGGCCTGGTCCCCCTCCAGAAGCTCCAGAGTAGAGGAAGAGACTGACCAAGAAGACGACTCGCATGACTCGTGACAAGACCCCAAGAGCTTTCCTCTGGGAAGAGGAATCAGACAGCTTAGGAACTTCTAGCAAGTCTTCTACTGGATCTTGCAGAATATTAATGGGGGGAGGCAGCCCACATACTTACTGGCCTGGGCATGGGTGGTTCAGGTCTCATGTATGGTTGCTGGTCCCCCAGTGGGGGTGGGGAATCCCCTGCTCCCACACTCTGCCCTCTGCCGCCACTCACCTGTCTGCCGGGGCAAAAGGATGGGGATTGGCCTCCCAGTGTGTGCTCCAAGGAGTGATGTCATTGCACTGGCCGTGGGAGTGCTCACACAATTTGCACTGGGCCAATTTGGGCCCCAAATAGACTGATTCTTTTAGAATTGGCTGGCACAAAGTGCAGGAGCACTTCTATGGCTAGCACAATTACGTCACTCCTGGAAGTGACATCATCGCATAGGAGCATAGGTGCCAGGTAGGGGTGTGCAAGCCAAAAATTTTCGGCTATAGCCGAAAGTAGAAAGCCGAAAGAAGATTCTCTATCGTTAAAGCTGAAAGCCGAAACAAGAATCTCTTTCGGCTTTCGGCTTTCGGGATTCTTTCGGCATTCTTTCGGCTTTTTTCTATGGGAAAATGCCTCCGTCTTCCAGGATGCCTGGAGGAGGCATTTTCCCACCGAATAAGCCCAAAATTGGTGGGGACCTTCCTCTATCCCTTCTCCAACAACCACCCAAGTTTCAGACAGATTGGACTTTGGGGGGCCATGTTATGGCCCCCCAAAGCAGGTCCCCCCATCCTCCCATAAGAAAGCGAAGGAGCAGCATATTGTTAGCATGCTGCTGCTCATCTTTCTTCATTATTTCCTATGGGGAAAAAATGAAGAGGCAGGCTTCCTTTGCCAGGGGTGGCATTTTGCATGCAAAATGCCCCCTTACCCTCAGGGGCCCTTCTCCCACCCCTCCTCCCACCCCCCACCAAGGCTCAGCCTGCTCCCACTTGGGGGGGCCATTTCATGGCCTCCCCAAGTAGGTGCTCTAATCTCTACCACTGACAGCTGGGGGAGGCTTGTGTTGCCAGGGGTGGCATTTTGCATGCAAAATGCCCCCCAACCCTCTGGGGCCCTTCTCCCACCCCTCCTCCCACCCCCCACCAAGGCTCAGCCTGCTCCCACTTGGGGGGGGGCATTTCATGGCCTCCCCAAGTAGGTGCTCTAATCTCTACCACTGACAGCTGGGGGAGGCTTGTGTTGCCAGGGGTGGCATTTTGCATGCAAAATGCCCCCCAACCCTCTGGGGCCCTTCTCCCACCCCTCCTCCCACCCTCCACCAAGGCTCAGCCTGCTCCCACTTGGGGGGGCATTTCATGGCCTCCCCAAGTAGGTGCTCTGCTCTCATCTCTACCACTGACAGCTGGGGGAGGCTTGTCTTGCCAGGGGTGGCATTTTGCATGCAAAATGCCCCCCAGCCCTCTGGGGCCCTTCTCCCACCCTTTCTCCCACCCCCCACCAAGGCTCAGACTGCTCCCACTTGGGGGGGCCATTTCATGGCCTCCCCAAGTAGGTCCTCTCAGCCCCTAAAGTCCACCCCTTACAGCCCCACACAAACCCAATTCCCCCCAGCTGCCACACACAGACCCAAATCCCCACATTAGCCCCTCACAGACCCAAATCCACCCCCACCTGCCCCACACCCATAACCCCAGGAACAGGCTGGCAAAGGCCAGCCCTCTCCCTTTGTTCCCTATGCTGGGAACTTCTAAACTCTCTTTCCCTGGGCAATTCTGCACAGCCCAGGGGTGCCACAATGGTGGGCACACTTCTGAGTGCCAGCTGGTCCCTGTGAAAGAGCACCTGAACCACAGACACCCTCCTTAAAATTCCCCCACCACCTACAGAGATGGCTGGCCAGCCAGCCCCATTGTTCCCTATGATGGGAACCAACTGCACAACAAAGAATAAAACAAGAACAACACAAAATAAAGTTTTAATTTTTTTTTCTCCCTTCCAAAGTACAAGTAGGCAAAGCATTATGACACATTACACCAGCAGTCCCCCACACAGAAAAATTAAAACAAAACTCACTTAACATCAGAGAATCACAAAGCATGATTCCTGTCAAAAACACTTTATTTCTTGAACAGCTTTAGGTTACACAGCAGGGGGGAACACCAAAGGGCATGGCAGCACTATCTTACACAAAAATGACACAACTCACTTAACATCAGAGAATCACAAAGCACAATTCCTGTCAAAAACACTTTATTTCTTGAACAGCTTTAGGCTACACAGCAGGGGGGGGACACCAAAGGGCATGGAAGCAGTATCTTACACAAAAATAACACAACTCACTTCACATTAAAGAATCATCCCAAAAAATTGCTGTCAAAAGCACTTTATTTCTGTAACTGCTTTAGGTTACACAGTAGGAAGGCACCACAGAGCAGGAAAGCAGTGTACTACACAAAAATAACACAACTCACTTCACATCAGAGAATCACACAAACACAATTGCTGTCAAAAACGGTGAAGTGGGTTGTATTATTTTTTGTAGTACATTGCTATCATGCCCTGTTGTGCCCTCCTACTGTGTAACCTAAAGCTGTTCAAGAAATAAAGTGTTTTTGCCAGGAATTGTGTTTTTGTGATTCTCTGATGTTAAGTGAGTTGTGTTATTTTTGTGTAAGATAGTGCTGCCATGCCCTTTGGTGTTCCCCCCTGCTGTGTAACCTAAAGCTGTTCAAGAAATAAAGTGTTTTTGACAGGAATTGTGCTTTGTGATTCTCTGATGTTAAGTGAGTTGTGTTATTTTTGTGTAAGATAGTGCTGCCATGCCCTTTGGTGTTCCCCCCTGCTGTGTAACCTAAAGCTGTTCAAGAAATAAAGTGTTTTTGACAGGAATCGTGTTTTGTGATTCTCTGATGTTAAGTGAGTTTTGTTTTAATTTTTCTGTGTGGGGGACTGCTGGTGTAATGTGTCATAATGCTTTGCCTACTTGTACTTTGGAAGGGAGAAAAAAAAATTTAAAACTTTATTTTGTGTTGTTCTTGTTTTATTCTTTGTTGTGCAGTTGGTTCCCATCATAGGGAACAATGGGGCTGGCTGGCCAGACATCTCTGTAGGTGGTGGGGGAATTTGAGGGAGGGTGTCTGTGGTTCAGGTGCTCTTTCACAGGGACCAGCTGGCACTCAGAAGTGTGCCCACCATTGTGGCACCCCTGGGCTGTGCAGAATTGCCCAGGGAAAGAGAGTTTAGAAGTTCCCAGCATAGGGAACAAAGGGAGAGGGCTGGCCTTTGCCAGCCTGTTCCTGGGGTTATGGGTGTGGGGCAGGTGGGGGTGGATTTGGGTCTGTGAGGGGCTAATGTGGGGATTTGGGTCTGTGTGTGGCAGCTGGGGGGGAATTGGATTTGTGTGGGGCTGTAAGGGGTGGACTTTAGGGGCTGAGAGGACCTACTTGGGGAGGCCATGAAATGCCCCCCCCCAAGTGGGAGCAGTCTGAGCCTTGGTGGGGGGTGGGAGGAAGGGTGGGAGAAGGGCCCCAGAGGGCTGGGGGGCATTTTGCATGCAAAATGCCACCCCTGGCAAGACAAGCCTTCCCCAGCTGTCAGTGGTAGAGAAAAGAGCACCTACTTGGGGAGGCCATGAAATGGCCCCCGCAAGTGGGAGCAGTCTGAGCCTTGGTGGGGGGTGGGAGGAGGGGTGGGAGAAGGGCCCCTGAGGGTAAGGGGGCATTTTTCATGCAAAATGCCACCCCTGGCAAAGGAAGCCTGCTTCTTCATTTTTTCCCCATAGGAAATAATGAAGAAGATGAGTAGCAGCATGCTAACAATATGCTGCTCCTTCGCTTTCTTATGGGAGGATGGGGGGACCTGCTTTGGGGGGCCATAACATGGTCCCCCAAAGTCTAATCTGTCTGAAACTTGGGTGGTTGTTAGAGAAGAGTTAGAGGAAGGTCCCCACCAATTTTGGGCTTATTCGGTGGGAAAATGCCTCCCCCAGACGTCCGGGAAGACGGAGGCATTTTCCCATTGAAAAGCCGAAATAAAGCCGAAAGAATCCCGAAACGTTTCGGCTTTTTTCTTTCGGCTACCCGAAACGTTTCGGCATTCCCTGAAACGTTTCGGCATTCCCCGAAAGAAGCCGAAACACTTTTGTTTCGGCATTCTTTCGGCATTCTGAATGCCGAAACGCACATCCCTAGTGCCAGGAATCTTTAAAGGTGAGTGCCGGATCAACTCTCCTCGCTGGGAGGGTAAGGGGACCTGGAAACTATACTCTCAGGCCAGTTTGGGGCTCTGGTCAGCAGAGGGGCTTTCTCCCCTGTCCTGCCACTTACACTGATGAGGAGAATCTCCCAGGAGTCCACGTTGTTTGCAGGGTCTGGGAAAGAATCCTGAATGGATACTGTATTACTGTCTTTTCCTTATTGACAGCAAAGGCTAATGAGGGCAGGAGTAACCCTTCCTCCTAAAAGAACAGCAAGGGGACCAAGAGGGAGGCGTTGGATTGCATGTTTAACAACTGCCTCAAGGGCTATACTGTTTTTATAAGGGTGGTGCAAGCAGCATACCCCAAGAGGAGCTACCAATTATCCAACCACTTGGGGAATGTTTTACATGCTCAGGTCCTTGCTGGCTACAGTATGACCATTGATTAAGATGAGGCCTTTTGTAAGCAAGCCTCTCTTAGCCCAAGGTCCCAATGGGATCTCATTAACCACAACCTTTAGTTGTTACTGGTAATCCCCCACATCAAGGTCAAGGCCAGTTCTTCCAAGGTGAGGAAATGAGGCAGCAGACAGGAGTGCAATAAGGGAGTCTGTTGGGAATACACTTAGGGGAGGTTCCAACAATCCCACTGCAGATTTGATAGCTGTGATAACTGTTTGGTGCCTCACTCCAGGCCATCCTGCCCTCATAGCCAGTAGCTCTGGCCTCATTAAGGGAAAATGTCTTCACCCCTATGAGCAGTAATTTGGCTGTTCATGGCCCTTTTGAATTCCAACATGTTGCATTCTGTCTTCTGTTGTCTTGTCCCCCTCACTCCCTTGATGCTAGGCCCACAATCACAATAACCATAGTTAAAACAAAATGATGTTTTAAAGTTGCTTAAGGTCTCAATCTTCCTGGAGAGAATATTGCAGGATTATCACAAAGCAAGTATAGAATCTGAGACTCAAAATTTTAATCTTTATAAGCTAAAGCCTTTACTGTAAAGCAGATATAAAGATGACATTCAAATTCAACTGAGATGGCACAACAGAAGTCTGAGGGCCAAGCTACACATGACGAATAACACTTGAACGGCAAGTGGATTGAGTGGAGGGCAAGTGAACAGGGAGAAATATACTTGCTGTTCAAGTGTCATTCGTCATGTGTAGCTTGGCCCTTAGCCTCTATTACATACATGTATCTAGAATGTCATGAAGTTTATTGTTATACTCTAAGGAATCAGATGAAGATATTAGGCTTATACATGAAATAGAGATAGAAGTATTTTTATGTAGAAAAGTCATAGGTAAGGAAAGGGTTACCTGAGTGATTAAAGCACTGTTACTATAAGGCAGTGTAATGATGTTGGGATCAGCATGAAAAAGGTTGAACATTAGGATCCATGCAGCAATGGAAGTAGACCAAACTAGAATCAGTTGAGAAGACTGAAGGGGTGGAAACTGGGCAAGAGAAGAATGCAAAATGGAATTCCCTTACAGGTGGATGTGGTGAATGTCCCATCATGTTCCCTGTTTTGTAAATCAAATGTGCCACTCAAGAGTAGCTTATTATAGCTGGATGTCATTCATAATAAGAGAAGCGAAGTAATTAGAACAAAAGAAGAGCCCTGGTGGATCAGACCAGTATATCTAGTCCAACATCCTGATTCAACAGTGGCCAGAAAGTTGCTGTAGAGGGCCATCAACAGGACATACAGACTGAAGCCTTCCCCAATTTTGCCCCCTTGCACTGGTATTCAGAAGGGCTTAAAATTCCCAGCTGAAAATAGTGTTATTTGACTGCCTTAAAAAAACTTGCTTAAGGTAATTTTAAAGTACCTGGAGCTCAAAAATATTTTATGGATTGAGGAAGAAAATGCAAATATACTCCATGATACTAAAAATATATTAATGATTGGAAATCTGGCAATTTGTCAAGATTTAATGATACTCCAAAGTCTGCTGGCTCAATCCACATAATGGGGCAGGGCTATCATTGCCTTAAGCCAAAAATTATCAAAGCAGAGCCCTTTTCTGGTTACAAGAGCACCCTACCCAGCTTTAGCTTACAGACCACACATTCCCCTTTCTCTGTCCCCCTGAACATTCATTGTGATATTTTACAGGTTTCAGTGTGTAACATATCAATAAAGAGGACAAGCGATGAAGAAAAGATATCATTAAAATATTTTCCTAAAATATATGGTACTTGAAAGCCAGTTTTGAGCTTGTACTAAATTAGCTTTATCAGAAAAATCAATATGTCAAATACACTCACCACAACATAAAACTTTTAAAGGTAGAAATTAACGGTGTCTGATATGCCATTAAGAAGTTGATGAACCTCTTTCCCACCCCCTCCTTTCTTGCATTTCCAAATGGACAATTTATTGGGTTTCAGTAAAATAAGTTAGAGGTGCCTTCTGAGTCTAATGACCCATTTGGATATGGTTGCTATCAAAAATCCATTACACCTCAGGTATTAATTTCCAGCTTGGTGTTAATGTTAATGATGGGCGTTTTTTTCTTTTAACAATGGGTTAGAAATAGGTTTTAAAAATAACATTTGCAAGAAAAGATTGCACTAAGGTTTAATGTATGTAGGTGGATGGTGAGAACACCTGCCACAGAAGCATATTGAAAATCAGGTTTTGGACTTATACAAAATGATGTTTAGGTCAGGATTTCATGGTACAGTAAGTAACACATCAGTTTGATCATCAGAAAACTAATTTACCAGCATGATAGGGATAAACATTTGGATATTGACAAGCTGAAACAAAAAGCCATTTCAGTTAATGTTACCAATATACCAAATTCAAGTAGGAAAAATATTTAATATTAAGATCTATCAGTTTTTAAGATCTATCAGTTCTCTGTAACTTGGCTGTCTAGTTAAGTAGATGTAGGTCAAAGAATGGGGAAATAACCATGTAATAAAATTGACATGCAAGTTTTCCACTCAGCATGAATTGAATCTGGTGGGCAGCCAACAATGTGAAGGCAGAATGGGGCCAATATGCATGTTCTATCTAAGGTACTTTTCACACTTGGATTTTAAAACATATCCACACCTGTTTCACATCCCATGTTTGCAGGGGTTTCGCACATGCAAGTTAGTCATGGAACACAGTGCTGCTCTTTGTCCATGTTACCCCGATTTTTCACCCTGCGGACATACCACAATTTAATTTTTAATCAGTTGCCCAGGCGGGGCTGGCCCAATTAATGGTTTGTGGATGTTGCCATTTTTAATGTCAGATTTGTGTCCATTTATTCTTTTGCACAGAGGTTGGCTGGTTTGTCCAATGTACTGAGAGAATGGACATTGTTGGCACATGAGGGCATATATCATATTGGAAGATGAGCAGCTCTGGCTCTTACAGCTCCTCATTCTCCAACCAGTGGGAGAACACTTCAATCTACCAGGGCATTCCATCAAGGACTTAAAAGGTCACTATAGTTCAACAGAAATATTTCAAAAACAAAACCCAATGAGAAGCTGCTGAATTGAAATTCATATGTAAATTTGACTCAGTCAGACTTGGATTGAATAGAGACTATGAATGGTTATCTCTTTACCAAAAGTAACTGCCTTTCGGCATTTTATTCAGATTCTGCCATGGAGAGAAGGGGTCACACCCAGCTTGGATTGTGCATTCCACCTCTTTCATTACTTCTTGTAACTTATTTAAATTTACATGACCCTTACTCCCTGCACCCTCTCCCCCTTCTCCTCGCCACCTATATATCTCTGGCCAGTTTCTTCATGCCCTCCATGCATGTGATGAAAACAACTGTAGCTCTCGAAAGCTTATGCTACAATAAAGTTGGTTAGTCTCAACTGAACAGTACTTTGATAAATACAATAAACACAGTGGATAAGATACTCTGACACGATTGCAGAGAACTGGGCATGGTGGAGCCTATTTTAGAAACCCAGAGATTAATTTTATGGACATTTGAAGAATGATCTTTATCTGAATTTCTTCCCACACTAGGAAAATTTGAATTTTCTTTTCCATAAGGGGAACCAAGGCATTACTAATGTGCAGGAGTACATGCAAAAATCAGTAAAACATTGCAAAAAAAGAATCTGTCTTGATGTAATCTTGCAGTGTTTTGCAATGGTCTATGTATCAGTGACATAAATGGGAACAAGATGCAAATGAATTGAAAGCTGTGGGAAGCTGAACATGATCCAATTCCAGAATTAATTTTAGAAATCATTCTAGTTAAACTTGAATAAAGTAGCAATGGGATGCATGCGTGCACACGCCACACACACACACATCCAATGGCAAAGATCTGGTCTTCCCTAATTAATTGATGGCTTAATGACATATCTTCATTTTCTTTAAAATAAGCTCCTGGATATTAAGGGACCAGTGATTAATGTAACGGAATTGATAGCAAAGACAGAGAAAAAGAAGTATTCCAGAGGTCACTGCTGAAACTGCTCTGTACATTTTTAAAATGTATTTTCACTTTTAAAGTGTGTGTGTGTGTGTGTGTGTGTGTGTGTGTGTGTGTGTGTGTGTGTGTGTGAGAGAGAGACCAAAATGCAAGAGGCATTTTAAAGGCAAGAGATGTGAGAGGTGGTTTGCCATTGCCTGCCTCTGCATAACAAACGCGGACATCCTTGTTGGTCTCCCATCCAAGGACTAACCCACAGCAACGCTACTTAGCTTCTGAAACCTGACGATATTGGGCTAGCATGGGCCATCCATGTCAGATCTTTAAGTGGATAGGTAATGAGTATTCTGTAACTAATTTGTCTTGTTTGTCAGAGGATGGAATCAGAGAGAGGATTGTATTATACTACACTGTACTGCCTTTGACACTGTAAATAGTGCTTACATATATGAGTGATCCAGATGGAACCATTTGGTGGGATAAGCTCAAGCAAACTGATGAAGATTCTCTCTTGTCTGTATCAAGTTTCAATAAATAATGCCTCTAATAGGGATTAGAGAAAGAGTACTGTGTTTCTATTATCCTGAGGGATGTCAGTTATATTCCTGGCTTCCTTGCATCTTGCCTATGCAGCTGGCCTGGCTGGAGGTAACCATAGCTGAGTGGAAAGTGGTGTGGATCCACCATTACCGTGATGTTCTAGTGCTCGCTCGCTCGCTCGCTCGCTCACTCGCTCGCTCAATCAATCAATCAATCAATCAATCAATCAATCAATCAATCAATCAATCAATCAATCAATCAATCAATCAATCAATCAATCAATCAATCAATCAATCAATCAATCAATCAATCAATCAATCAATCAATCACCTTTATTGGCATTAGAAATAATAATAGTCTACAATCAGAGATAGGGACAATCAGAGACAGGGATAGGCAGAAGCAGAAGCATAAACAAGCAATTAGTAACAGTTAATAATAAAATTAATAAACATTCAGCAATCAGGTGTGGCTATATGCTTGGATTTAACTTTATAAACTTCTGCTAGAAATTTTGCAACACTTAAAGTAACACAAGGCTTACCTAGTGCTAAACCTAGGACGCCGAATGGCTTCCACTAAGCTGAGTAGGAGAACCGAGTATGCATGAGAGGCAAAGCCAAGTGAGAGACAGACAACACAGGATCCTCCTGACAAACCCACAGATTTTACTGTGTGAGAGTCCCTGTCTCATAAACGGGGAAAGAATGATTGATCCCAGGGGCTACAATATTTGCTTGTGTTGATGTTACTTCTTGTCCTTGTTACTGAAATCTGGAAAGATAGGGACTGAGGGTAAAGTGTGAAGCACAGATTGGGATTGCCCTCTGAAGTAGTCAGGAGGGCCAGGGCTCATGTTTTAGTACCAAATAGGAAAGTATGTCTGATGTATGGACAAGGGAGTTAAGATTTCTCTGTTTCTGGCAAAACCAGTTGAACATAATTGTCAGGCAAGTCTTTCAGTTCTATGTACATCCAATACTTTCTTGCTGGGAAATTTTTATTTGGTTAAGGATCAGTATAAGTAATAAAGTACTCTTTCCTCTTGTTGATGTGTAGGAATCTGTATCCATCATATGGGCAGAGAGAACTATTCCATTCTGAGAAATTTTGTGGAAAGGTAGTGCAAATGTTATTATGAAGTAGTCTTTGAATAGGGCAACTGCCTGAAACTGTGATGAAAAGGGGGAGAATGCCAACTTTCAGTAATCTAAATTATTTCATTCACTTAGTCAATTTGATGAGGCTGTAATGTAATGAATCCACTATAACTCATACACTGCCATTTTTTAAAAAATGAGTTGATGAGATGCTTAACATGCTTTCCTGCCCTTAAAGGACAGGATCCAAAAAAAACATTGAAAAGCAGATGCACTTCAGAGATCTGCTAAACCATTCAGTTTGGTGTAGTGGTTAAGAGCGCGGGACATTAATCTGGAGAGCCGGGTTTGATTCCCCACTCCTCCGCTTGAAGCCAGCTGGGTGACCTTGGGCTAGTCAGGGCTCTCTGGAGCTCTCTCAGCCCCACACACCTCACAGGGTGTTTTGTTGTGGAGATAATAATGGCATGCTTTGTAAACCGCTCTGAGTGGGCATTAAGTTGCCCTGAAGGGTGGTATATAAATCAAATGTTGTTGTTGTTATTCATATAGTTAGCTATGGTATCTAAAAATAGGATCTAAGAAAGCCTTCAACATATCATCAGTACTTCATAAGGATTGTGTGAAGTAACCATAAGGCAGCTGCAACCCATTTTGAAACTATTTCCATTAATTGGACATTTTTCTGTTGCATATCTCTGAAGAGGCAGCTATGATACGTGAGACAGCCCTTCCAAGATTCCATGAAAAACCTGCTTTCTCAGTGTGACCTTTTCTTTTCTCCATAACACCCCCCCCCCCCTTCATAATTGGTGGGACCTGGACAGCACAAGGTCTCTAGCCTCACTTGAGAATATAATAATAATTCATTCTGAATGGCAGCAGGAGGCAAAATATAATCCATCTTATCTGTTCTATCTTATTACAAAGGTGAGATACAAGCGAGGGCAAGTTGTTAATAAACTAGTGGGTGAAGTTATTTCTCCAATCTTTTAGAAGAGATAGGGCAGAGAGGAGTAGGATTCACAGACATTTCAAATCTCTTTTATGGAAATGTGGTTTGGAAAGTCAATGAAGTAAAACACCTTTCAAGTTTTATAAGATTTTCCTGTACACCTGGTAAAGAGCCTCAGTAGCATTTTAGACTGCACTGTCAGCATATTCCTTGAGGTGGAGGAGGAGATGCAGTTGTACATAGGAGTGGGATCAAGTATTGAGGTATTACACATCAGGCTATGAAATTTGTGGTGCTGCTGACTTCTAAAAACATCCTGAAGGCTACTTAGTGTTGGGGGAAAGTGGGTTAAAAATAGTTAAATTCAGAGTTGCAATGGATCTTGGTTAACAGAGAGTCAGTTAATTGTTTGCTTTTAAGAAAAAAAAATACTCTAAAGGAAAAAGGTACACAGGATTGCTACAAAAACAAAGAATTCTATTTGCTACATCTTTACTATACAAAGTCCACATGAGTAAAATGGAGATTCTGCTGCTTCTTGACTCTTAGAGAGGAAGTCACCTGACCCATTGACCAATAAACACATCTTATTTTCCTGGGCTTTGGAATAGCTAATGCTATTGGCTCTGTGCCAGGTTTCTTTCCAGGTCAATGCAAACAGGGAGTACACTGGGTAAACACATTAACCCCATAATGACTGAATGTCAGACTTTGCAACCTATATGGGAGATTGCATGGATATGTGAACTGGTTTGAGCTCCTTGGAGAAAGAGTACAGTAGATGTGTAAATCCTAGGACACACTTTTGCATAGAATGGTCCACTGGATCACTGGATTAAAATTAGGCCACACTAAGGGTGATATGTGCTCTTCACCTTTAAGTGGAAGGGACCCTACAACTCTGCATAGTGCACATGCTCAGTCCTTAGAGCTACCAGTTACAAAGATCTCATTCAGGAGAAAGACTGGAAGAAACCTCTGTACAGGAACACTTAGAATCACAACACCTTGAAACAGACAGCACTGTGTAGGAGAGACCAACAATCCATCTCTGAATAAGGTAGCTTTATATGTTCATAATTTGTTTTGTTACCACACGTCATAAGATGAAGATGCTGGACAACAATATGTGGGGTAAGCTAATATTTATTATTTAGAACTGCAATTTGTAATTTTAATTATTTATTAGAGCAGATTTTCTAAGAAGCTATGCAAAGTAGATGCCTCAGATTGCTTGCTGATAATCCTGTTTGGACCATGGTTAGGGCAGAACCACAATGCTTGGATCTGTACTATTACTATACTTTACTTTTCCTAGCCTGCCTGCCAAAATAGTGCCAAGAGGTGTTATTTATCAACATCATTCTACTATGCTGGTCAGCATGTGGCTTCAGATTAGGGCTGTTAGGCCTCCTGCTATGGAGGGAAGTCTCCTGCTAGTGGGCATCCTAAATGTCCTGTGCATAAAGCTACAGAGTTTCTGGTGATTCTTAGAGCTACCCTATATCACTTCTGTGACATGGAGAAGCACAGGATATTATGCTCCTCTATGTCCCTGTCCCTGAGCCTCCCTCCAATTGCTAGGTATGGCCTGGTAACACTAGGTCAGATGATGATCTTCAGCATAAAGTGTTCCCTCTCTAGACTGGAATGGTTAGCTTCTGCACCCCGCCCCCCCCATCGCCATGTATGCCTCAGGCTGCTTATTGATCTGTTTAGGGTGAAATACCTAACCCACCCTAATCCTGCTTACTCTTTAGCTAGGTTCTAACCAGATGAAACCAAGACTATTGAACTTAAACTTCCCTATACAAGCAGTCTGAAGCAAGCAAAAATGGAGCTTCCCATAGCCAAAGAACAAAAAAGAATTCCTGCTCAGTGCCAAAGTTAACAGCGAATGCCACAGAACATTATGAAGGAAGAGAGGATGGGTCAGTTTTTTCAGCAAATGGCTCTACTATGTAGGGAAGCTTTTTCAAGTTTCCCCTGCCCCAGACTGATTGGCCAGTAACAGTCCAGCAAGTAGTCTGGCTGATCTCCGGTAATGCCAGCAATGAATGAATTCTTGCTAAGAGCAGGATATTGTTGACTTATGCATCATTTTCACAAATATGAGAAACAGGCTTGTCCTTTAATGCACCTAATCAGACACATCACATAACAACCACCATTGCATCCTGTTTATTACCCTTGGCTTTTGTTCCCTCATAGTTTGCATTTGTCTCTTTTTTCATTCTTACTTTTATTACTAAAACTCAAGAAGGTCTTTTGGACAAGGACCATATCTTTTAAATGTACCAGGGAGTATTATGCACTGACAAGAGTAAGAAGAGTTCAGTTTCAATTGGTGTCTATATTTATGAGAGAGCTTTCTGCTTCTCTGTGTTTTCACAGTCATGCTGAACAAAACAATGGTACTACAAGGAAAATATTATTATAAGCAAGGGGAATGTATGAAATCATGTACAAAAGCCTTTTGCTGTTTCTAAACCTTTTTTCTTTCTGGTCTTTCTTCCAGAGCCAGAGCCAGCCACAATAACACTGCATATTCCAGCATACCAAATCAATTTAACATGGCCTTAACACTGTCAGTGGAGATGTTTTTCAGAAACAATAATTTGATTTAAAAAAAAAAAAGCTATAGAAAATGTCTTTTGGAATATTTTTTGAAATCTTTTCACTTATCTTTCTGAAGGCAAAGTTAAGAAATGTGTAAATGCAGATTTCCAATGCACATTAGTCTGTTGGCTTGATCATTCTTCCTAGGGAATAAAAATAATCCACTTCCACATTTAAGTTATGTAATGAGTTATTGTGTTGCTCAGACTCCAATTGGTTAATGATAGTCGTAGAGATAGGAGTTGGCTCCTCATCTCTGCTTAATATATACTTTTACTGTACAAGAAAAATCCCTGGAATATGTGATCTCTGTGGTCAGTTTTCTGAGTATCTTCCTCTTCCAGTTATCCTGAAACCAAAATTCTATGGGTTGGTCCAACAGTTATTTCATTAATTCTGGCCTAGGGAATGCTGCTGATACAAAGACCGACCGCCTTGCAATAGAGTAGGAGGCATCTGTGTTTTCATCAGGGCTTTTTTTCAGCGGGAACACGGTGGAACGGAGTACCGGCACCTCTTGAAAATGGTCACATGGCCGGTGGCCCCACCTCCTGATCTCCAGACAGAGGGGAGTTTAGATTGCCCTCCGCACCACTGGTGCAGAGGGCAATCTAAACTCCCTTCTGTCTGGAGATCAGGGGGTGGGGCCACCGGCCATGTGACCATTTTTGCTGAGGGCAATTTAAACTTTAAAAAACTCCCCCCTTGTTCCAGCTGACCCAAAGTGATGTCATTGTGTGGTCTTGAGTTCCACAATTGAGTTCCACCACCTCGTTTCCCAGAAAAAAAGCCCTGGTTTTCACAATATGTATCATTTTGTTTACCACAATTAAAACTGCCCTTGAAAAAGCATGGCAAAACAGACAGGGAGCTAGCAGTCTGTTGGGCAGAGCTTGCATCGGCAGCGTCCCCCAGGCTGGAATTACCTGCAACAAAGGAATAGACAATATTAAACTCATCTTAGAAATTTTACTACTTACCTGGTGCCTAGCTCGACTCTGCTAGTGACATGCTTTTCTTTGAACCAATACAAATGGAGCACAAACAGGAACTGTAACTGACTGAAGTCTCCACAGGCCGAATTGTATAGAGGATTGTGAATGTCATGGAGAGCAGCAACAACAGGAAGAGGCTTGGGTGTCTGCCCAGCTTGTAGGCCTTCTGAAGTATCTGGTTGCCCACTTTGTGAAACAGGGTCCTGGATTAGATGGGAATTGGTCTGAGCTAGCATGGTGGCTGTTATATTTTTATCCTTAAACTCAAAAGAAAGTGAAATTACAGGTTATTTTAAAGTCACCTGTTTTATTGTGTACATTTTGATGGCTTCCTGCTCTTGCAAACATATTCATGCTTTGTACTTAGTGGAAATAGCTGGCATAGCAGCTCTCTTTAGATGTTTATCCATTCATTCACTAAGTGTGCTTGGAAGGTAGCAAGATTACGTCCCTTGGCCTGAGTGTAAACTTTCAGCTGAATGGACAAACATCAGGGACAAACTGGGGGTGTACTCCCACTTACCTTTAAAGACACTCAGTGAGCACACAGATAAATATCTGAAGACACGTTATCATATTGCATTACTGGAGTACATTATAAGTTCGTGATTGGGTGTGTTTGCATGATTACAGCTTTCCAAGAGAAAGATTTGTCCATCTAAGAATGGATCTCTCTTAGTAGATTTTACTGCATTTTTATTCATGTCCTTTATTCTTATTCTTCCCAGAAAGATCCACAGACTTTTCTCCTCCATCTGCTAAAAATGGATCCATGATGGCATGTTAGTGGGACTTTGTACACCTGCCAGCATCCTCCCTGTTCACTTGCGCTCCACTTGCACTCAACTAGATCGAGTCTGTTCACTTGCCATTCAAGTGTAACTCGTCACTTCTAGCTTGGCTCTCAGTTGCTCAGTTAAGGATCAAAGAGACTAGGATTGCATTTCACTACTGGAGTTCAGTCTCCAAGTTTTATAATGATGACAGTCATAATATTCTTAGTGTTTACACAGTGTTTTAAATGATCAAGGTATTATACAGGGATTAAAAGGAATCAAGAGTGTCGCAGCCTAGAAAAGTACAAGTGCAGCTGGATTTTATTATTTTTGAATGGAAATCACTCTTATCTATAAATGAAAAAATCTAATGAGCCAATGAACTGAGGCAGCAATTAATGGATCTGCAGTTTTAAAAAAAATGGTCTTGATGCAGTATCATTGATCTTCCTTATAGCATCCCCGGGATCTGAAGCCTGTCTTTGCCAACAGAGCTGCAGTTTCCGGTAAAAAGGATTAAGCACTGGTGCAATCCAGTTGCTGAAACGAATTCAGGCTGCCAAACATACACTCTTTAGTTCTTTAACCCCATCCCCCTCCATTTTGAAGCCTTCCTAAAAGGCACTCATGAAGAGTCAGACGTCATCTGGGTGCCAAATGGCCAGACTCTATATTTTATTTTTACTGTTCTGTACATTTTGTTGATCACTTAGAGCCTGTCACTCAAAGCTCAGAAGACAAGGGCCAGAAAAAAGTTATATAGCTGTGGAATTATTAGTATGGGTGTTTCAGACTCATCAATATCACAGTTTGAAAACATGTCTTGCTCCTATCAGTACTGAAAACCAGCTAAAGCAACATGAAGGATTCTGAGAACAGCTGTACAGATTACTCCATTTATTAGAGTTATAAGAGACTGAGAATAGTGCTAAAACTATCCATCTCCAGTATTTTTTTTAAAGAATGGATGCAGTGATTCAAAAAATCAGAGCAATTTCTGCAAGACAGAATTACAATCTCATAGTAAGCTCAACAAAAAGTACAAATATTTTTTAAGCAGCCAGGCATCAAAGTATAGTCTCCAATTATATGAAAAAACTTCTTGTTGAAACCCACCATTAAAAGGAAATATATCTGTATGACTCTGACCCTCTAATAAACTAAGCCAGAGAACCTGCATTTAGCAGACATTCCATTGACTTCAAGAGGAATAAACAGATAAACAAACCCAACACTTTATTGCTTTATAAATGATGGAGAATGATGTTGTAAGCTGCTTTGGAGACTTCACTGGAAGGGAAAGCAGGACAAAAATATCCAAACAAAATATATGTATTTGCAATACTTCAACCAGTCTTAACCCATTCAATGTAATACGTTATTCTGGCACTTCACTATGTTTTCATTTTCCTGAGTAATGTGAGGAGCAGCAGCAGCAAGGGGTGAGAATGACTGCAGATATGTACATGGCAGGGTCTTTGTCCAAATAAAAGGGTTTGTGCCAAACAGGATCATCCTGGCAGACATTTTTGGACTTGATGTTTTCACTTGCTATGGCTCATTGCATCATTTCAGTAGCTTTGAGAGGGCTTTGAAAACTGACTGATTCTTCAATTAAGGCCCACCCCCACCCTCCATCTTGGAATCAGACTTTGGCAATTTGAGCAATTTGCTAACAAATTGGCACAATAAATTAGCAAATACCTCAGGCTTTTGGAAACATGGAATCACATGGTGCTTACTGTAATGTCATTGGGAATGCAATGGAGTCCTAAACATTCCACCCTAAACTGTACCACCAGTTTCCTGCTGTTGAATAATATAGGCATTTATCTATTCATGAGTCACATCTTCAGTCCTTATCTGGGTGCAACAACCATCCCAAGACTGTTTAGCAAGTATTTGACATTGATCCATCATGAATTTATTTATTTATTTAGAGAATATTTATGCTGTTTCTACAGGGATTATATTATGTTTTAATTCATTTCTTATTCAGTAGGATGCCATAACTTAAAGTTAGGAGAGACACTGAATTTTAGTAGCATGAAGCATGCTTAAGGTTATGCTCTCAGTCTCTGACATACCCTGTGCAAGCATCTGGGAAGAACATTCCTTGAAAATGGGAACAACTCTTCCTGGGGCACTGGCATACACTAAAAAGAAAGCTAATTCATCTGATTCAATATAAGCCAGCTCCTTCTATGCACTTTTAGCCTTTACAATGAGCTTTCAAATAGTTGGTCTACCACATCAACAGCAGAAGTGCTGTTCTGTTTCTATTTACCATTTTTTTCTCCTTGTGTGTTTTTCAGAATCAGAATTTTTACCTGTTATTTTTGAAATGATTCTCTACTAACTCTGCTAATAAGTAGAGGCACTATTTGTGTACCTTATGGAATGAACCATGACTTTTCCCCTTTTGGAAAGGACTTAACAAAGATTGCATGAGGTAAGAGACCCTCTTCTTTTAAAAAACAGCTCTTCTTGAACTGGAATCACTATCACTAGTGAAATGATTTCAAGAAAGGTGCTGGTGCAATGGTCCATTTCTTCTGCAGATAAAAAACTTCATTTTCCCGGACTGTCATTCTAACATCTTTCTTCCTTCCTAGAGTCACCGGCGGGGAGTGGGGGTTGAGAGAGAGAGACAATATGTATATTATGCATCAAAACAACTGGAGCTTAACTGAAGCCTAGCATATGACTGAGACAAGTATAGAAGTGATGGACTGAAACCATTGACAGTAAACCTAGCAATAGCATGATTATGAAAGCAGGACTGTAAACATTTGACAGGCACAAGTGCTTCACATATCTCCTTGAAGTCCATGAACTTCTTGCGTAATGCAAGCATTCTTATTCAGATTTCTAATTCCTCACAACACCATGCAAAGCATGTGTCATCCTCAAAAATTAAGATAAATGTACATTATCATCAATAAACCTTCCATTTGCAAACACTTTGCTGAGTGTATTAAAGAGGAGAGATTCAAAGGGAGCATACCAAATCTTCTGCTGTCCATGGTGCTGGGAGGCTAGCTGGCATATCTCGCCATGGAGAGACATTAATGAAGATAATTGAAGATGTTATTAGGAAAACGTGTTTGTTATCAGGGGTTACTTATAGCTTTATTACTCAGAGTTACACTTCATTAATATCCATTTTTCATGGTTCTGATTTGCCATTAATTAGTTCTGTGACCTTTTGTCATTGGAAGAAATGTCACCAACAGAAAGAGAGAGAACATGTGTTTGTAAAAACCATGCCTTTGCCTGTAGAGTGGTTTGTCTGTTTGCATTTTAATCCATTGCTATTACTGCCTGAAGAGTAATTTTTTAAAAAGTAAATGGATCATAAATCTGATAATCAAAATCTTTATACAGAAAACATGCTGTTTTAAAATCCAGAATTTAATTCTTCATTCTAAAAATTACTTCAGTTTTTTTTAATTCATTTCAAAATAAAGTTGTTTAAAACTTCCAGAAAATAATCATTTGCAAACTGTTTTGAGTCTTTTTCAATAGCAAAGGATCAGAAGTAATATTTACCTATGTAAATATTTCTACACAAACCCTTTGAGTAATGCAAGTGATCTCATCCAGATTTCAAATTTGGTATGAGCCATGAAATGCTTGTGTCATCCTCTGAAATTAAGCCAAACATTCATTATAATTTAAGGCTTCCAATGATAGACACTGTACTGAAGGTTAATGGAAAAAAATGAATTTAGGCAGCCTGGTACTGAGGTGCTTGCTTTTAGAACTCACTGTATATATTGAACTAGCTATTTTCCTTCTGTTTACCAGATGATGGGTTCTTAGATTTCTGAAAAGGAAAACTAACATATGATTAGCACCAAGATCATGTTAATCAAAGATAAAACATTCCAAAAGATTCTTAATAACATCAAAGGAACGACACTCATGGGATTATTGTTTATTATGTAAATGCATTTCCTCTAAGACAAAGAGTTTTGTATGGTGTTATGAAACATTCAAGGAATCACATGACAAACGACCTATGGTCTAGAGAATAACAACATGGGATTTGCTTGCCAGAATCAAACCACTCATCCATAAACTCTGATATCCAGTGGCTGACAGACGACAATGCTTCATGCTTCAGTGGAAAGACATAATTCTAAGGATTTGTCTGAAATGGACAAACACTCTGATGTAGGTCATTATTACAATGGAAATTTGGCAAGCTTGTGTTATTATTATTTTCTTTTTGTAGCATTGGCAGGTTGGTTAGTATGTTAATGATCTTAATTTCTGTATTGAGTTTTGTCATTGTAATTTATCTAATGTGCCCAAGGCAGTATATTGGCACTCAAAAATCTAAATGAAGAAATAAATAAAGCCAGGGCACAAACATAAATATGTCACATTCTGTTTAGCTATACAATATATTTCTTATTTGAGTATTCAAGCTCACACTATTGTTTCCTAGTGACTGCTCTTTCTGGTGTCTGCAGTTGTCAAGTGAGATAGCCAAGTGATAATTAATTTATGCCTGAGGGTCAATTCACACATTTGGCCAGAAACCTAAAATACCCTCATGTTCCTAGTGAGCCCCAGTCTTAATTGTTTGTCACAAACACAATAACATTTTGGCATACTACCATTTGGCAATCCAATTATAAAAGTGTCAAGAAACATACCAAATTGTTGTCTGTGTTGGTGATGAACTCTTCCAGTGACTAATATGTCAAAAGCACAGTGTGGTCTGTACACAATAAAACAACTAGCCAGTTCCACACATTATTGTTATGACAATACTGCAGAAAACAGGCCTATCACTTTTATGTGAAAAAATTTACTCCTTCATCCAGTCCCACTTCTGAGGCCATTGAGTGGCAAGAGAGGAGAAAGAGTTTCCTTTATTAAGTTCTCCATTCAGAGTAAGGAAATCAACAATGCAATCCTGGGGGGGTGGGAAGTGCACAGGGAGCCGACTAGGAGGGTATTCTGGACTTAGACCAGTATAACCCCCTATTACAGACCCTCCCTTAACTTCCTCACTCTGAGACAGATTTTCCCTCCAAAATTCCTGCTTTGTGGTTTTAAAGTTTGTGTCCTACCCTGATAAGCAGTTATAATTTAGGCTTTTTAGCCCAGCCCAGAAACTTGATGAGGAGAAAATGGGTGCCCTCTTCCTCTGTGTTTGAAATGGCACTGGAGACTGTATAAGGTTCAAAAGAAACAACAACTTTATTGAATAGGCAGGGATGGAATAAGGGCAGTCAAGGGCTGATTCTGCACACATTGGATAATGCACTTTCAATGCACTTTATCAATCATTTAAGGTGGATTTTTTGTTCCGCACACAAAAAAATCCGTTCCAAATGATCTATAAAGAGGATTGGAAGTGCATTATCCATCGTGTGCGGAATAAAAGAGCTGAAGTAAAATTTGTTGGTAGAACAGAACACACTTTTAAGTCACAAGCAAAATAGTTTCTTGAAGCTTAGTTTCTATGTTCTTAATCCTTAACACTGAGAGGTAGTTTTTTAAAAATACTTTAGTTACAGCAACAATGTTTCTTCACAGAGTTCCCTTTTACAACTAAAGTTATTTGACATTAGTTCAAAACTGTTTTCCCTTTACAACAGACCTGAGGTCCTCCTCAGAGCCAAAGTCCCTTTAGACACTGGGCAGGAATTAATCTTCTTCCTCTAAGAAGAATTTACCCCTCTTCACTAGGCTTGAATGGGAGGCTCCACCTACTACCCCTTCACTCTTTGCCAAAAACACCACCCCCACCCCTGTTCTATCTTGGCTCATTAAACAGGTTTCATCTTGTGCTGGCTTTTATACTTGGAATTCCTAACTAGAATTTCCCCTCAAAATATTGTTGTTGCAGTCAGGGCAAAAGATTTCTTTTCCCTCACATCACAGGGGAACCTGTCAGACCTTCCCTCTCAGGCTCTTACATGTACTCTCCTGAACTTAAAATCCTGTCAACAACCAACTCTCATCCTGAAGGCTGGTTTTGACTGTACATTTTGTGCATGAATACATAATAGCAGACTTTTGTATGTTTTGTTACAGTATATTGCCTTATTTATAATGTTTACTGGCCCATAAGGAAGCTCTGACAAAATGGGAAATTGACATGCTGGCAAGCCCATAGGGCACATTTTGAATTTGGTTTGGAAAAGGCCATTTTGATACTGTGCTGAAGAAGCACTATTTAAAGTAATCTGGAGTCCCCTGTAATTTCCTGGAAAACAAAAACATCATGAATTAAAGGACACCATCAAGGATTAACAGATAATATGAACTTGGTTGTACTTACCTTGAACTCATTACATTTGTTTTGTATTTGAGATCTTAGAAAAGATTTCTTGGTGATTATTGTATTGTGATATTTATTGTGTCTTATTTATTGTATTGTAATAGGAATTGAAGATATTTACACTTTGAGCACTATCATTTTAAAATTATAAAAACTTAAAAAATTAGAAAAAACAGATGTTCATAAAAGTCTTTGTAATAGTTATTTTTCTCAGGGGAGTTTACTCCTTTAGTTGGGCATAATAAGATACCAAGAAAGCCTTTTGTGTTGTGGTCAATCAGAAAGTGGAGACAGCAGCCTGTTAATCAAGCTCTCATTCCAGGCAATGATAGCTCCTTCCCTTCCGGCTCTCAGAATGCTGCACTTAGGGAACCTTTTAAAAAGTGAATTCTGTCACACACCCTGTATGCCAGCGAAGTGGTCCAGTGCCACTCCGCCATGCCCCCCACACTGGTGTAGGGCTGAGCACTGTCATAACCGTGGCATAAGTCCCTGCGCCGGCAGCCAGGGGACTGGACTGGAGGCAAAGTTAGTCAGCTCCCTAAGATATTTTGGGCCTGGGGAACGCCCTCTGCAGTGGTGGAAAGTTAACTATGAAAAATGGATGTGTAGCCCATAGGCGCCCATCCTACAGGACCCCTAGATCCTTTTCACACATACTACTAGCAAGAGAAGTCTTTCCCAGCCTATAATTATGAATTTGATTTTTTTCTACTTAAATGCAGAACTTTACATTTATCTCTGTTGAAATCTATTTTGTTTTAGCCCAATTTTCCAGCCTGTCAAGATCATCCTGTATCCTAACTCTGTCTTCTACCATATTTGCTACCCCTCCCAATTTAGTATCACCTGCAAATTTAATAAGCATTCCCTCTTGCACGTCAGAATGTACTTGCATATACAGTACGGAGACCTATATGTGCTCCTTCCTAAATTGGGGCTACAGTATATTATCTTTCACATATGTAAATAACAACAACATGAACAACAACAGTTCATTTGTATATACCTCTCTTCTGGACAGATTAGTGCTCACCCAAAGTGGTGAACAAAGACAGTGTTATTAACCTCACAATGTAGCTGAGAAGGTGGGGCTGAGAGGACTGTCTTACTCAAGACCACCTGATGAGTTCATGGTAGGGTTGCCTGGTCCCCTTACCCTTCTGGCGGGAGGGGGAAACCTGGCACTTACCTTGATGATTCCAATTTGGATCGCTCTGAACTTCAGGAGTATGCCTACTGCTGGGCATGATGACATCACTTCCAGAAGTGATATCATCACACCCAGCAGAGTGTGCCTGCTGAGCCCTGACCAGGGAGGTTTTTTGCCCACCAAGCTTGTTCCCTGGGCCTTTTCCTTTCGCCAGCCAGGTCAGTGGCATCGGGGGGGGGGGGGTAGAGGCTGAGAGTGAAGGATCCTCTGCCCGCACTGCAGGACATGGCAGGCCTAGTTCATGGCAGTAGTGAGCTTCGAACCAGCAAAGTGCTGCATCTCAGCCCAGCTTCTTAACCACTATACTATACCAGCTCAATATATAGCACAATAGTCTGAAAATCTGATATGCATTTGTATGTTTACCTCATTCCCTTTCTTTCAGATTGCATCACAGGCAACGAGCTTGTCAACCTCCTCCTCATCAAACAACTGGACATCCTGTAGCAGAGCCTGGCCCTTATTGCAGATCCTCATTTCCATGCATAAACCAAGACACAAGGAAATAATCCTCTGACCTGTGGGAAGTAGACATGGGCACGAACAGGGAAAAAAACGAACATGCTGTTCATTGTTCGTTGCCATCCATGAACAACAAACAATGAATACTGACGAACATGATCCTGTCACGAACATGTTCATTGTTCGTGGGGGCCAACAGGCTCTCCTCCAGCCATCAAGATCCCTACTGCACCACTCCCAGAAACCCTACCTGAGCAGGCAGCAGGAAATGTATCAATAACAAATAATGGCTTGGCCCCAGAGCCTGGCAGCAGCCCTGGAACCTGAAGGGGTAGATCCCTATCCCACCACACACAAAGAAAATTCAAGCTCCAATACACTTACCCCTTCCCCTTGGTCTTTTCCTCTTTTAACAAATTTGGAGCTCCAGTCCACGCTTGGAAGGCTTGCCTATCAAGCAAAATTGGGCTTAGATTGGGGTTTCCAGAGCAACAGCAGGAGTTCAGACAATCCCTGCCTGAGTTGCTATGGAAATTGATTGCAGGTGCCAGACTGTCTGGCTTGACAAACAGCAATGAACAGCAACAAACGAGGCTTGCAACGACCACCTGTTTGGGAAGTAGACATGGGCACGAACAGGGAAAAAAATGAACATGGTGTTCATTGTTCGTTGCCATCCATGAACAACAAACAAAAAACACTGATGAACATGATCCTGTCACGAACATGTTCATTGTTCGTGGGGGCCAACAGGCTCTCCGCCAGCCATCAAGATCCCTACTGCACCACTCCCAGAAACCCTACCTGAGCAGTCAGCAGGAAAGGTACCAATGATAAATAATAGCTTGGCCCCAGAGCCTGGCAGCAGCCCTGGAACCTGAAGAGGTAGATCCCTATCCCACCACACAAAGAAAATTCAAGATCCAATGCACTCACCCTATCTCTCTAACAGTAGCTGTCTCTCCCTGAAAGCCAGAGCTGGGAGCCCTCTTTCCCCCATGTCTTTTCTTCTTGTAACAAATTTGGAGTTCCAGTCCACACTTGAAAGGAAGACCTGCCTATCAAGCTAAATTGGGCTTAGATTGGGGTTTCCAGGGCAACAGCAGGAGTTCAGACAGAGCTCAGACAATCCCTGCCTGAGTTGCCATGGGAATTGATTGCAGGTGCCAGACTGTCTGGTTTTATGAACAGCAACGAACAGCAATGAACGAGGCTTGCAATGACCACCTGTTTGTTTAGAATGGGGCCTCACGAACAGCTTGTTTGCGAACAGCAGATTGGGCTGTTCGTGGGTTTTTTTAGTTCGTATTGTTGTTCATGCCCAACTACAGTGGGAAGGCCTGTGTTGCTGTTGATTCAGGGGGAAAGCATTGCATGGCTCTCTGCTTGATAGGGAGGAAGTCAGAGAAGGAGACCACAGTGCACGATCTTTCTGAACATCATTTGCTTACCAAAGCTGTAGATTGGTTCATCTTGTGAAATTTTACCTGTAACTTTTTTTAAAAAATCCAAATATTTTACAAAGAATTAATATATCTAATTCTCAACATGGCCGAATCTGTGATATGTCAATCCACAGATCAGGGTCATCAGGTCCATTCTGTGCTCCCTGGTTTGCAGAAAAATGGGGGGGGGGATAGTGTGTATGTGTTTGTGTTGTGAAATCACCCAAACCAGGAATGTTTGCATGTACACATGTAACACACCTCTGTCGAAACTGCTGCTGCCACTGCCTCACTCTCTCTCCCTTTCTCTGGGGAATGGAAAAAAGCTGCTTGCTGCAGGGCCCAGAACCAAGCATCAGTGGGTGGGGTGCAGAACAGGGAGCATTGCCATTTCTCTCTCCTCTTCCTTCTTTGGCAGGCTTATGTCTGAGTGATAGATTGGTAGGTGGATAGGAAGGAGAGAAGGAAGCAGGGAAGGGTTACCAGGAGGAGAGAAAGAGGAAATAGTGTGGGGAGGGGGATACAGAGGAAAGTAGCTGCCTGCAATTCCTTGCAGGTTCCCCAGTGCACAACTAGGCCCAGCTCAGCAGCTGGAACTGTGAAACTTGGAGATAGTTTTCCCAGATAGAAGCTGCCAGTGGGAGGAAAGGAGGGAAAGCTGATGGGGGGAGGGGAGATAAATGTATGTTTGCCAGAGGGGTGGGGGGGAAAAGAAAGAAGCAGAAAAAGGAGAGAGGCTATGGGGGCTTCTAGGAGAGAAAGAAAAATATTGTAGGGAAGGAGATGTGGGGAAAATGACCCTCAAAAGTCCTTGCGGGTTCTCTGCTTATACTTTCTAAAATTAAACAATCCATTAAAGTGGTTTTGGTGTTTATATGGATGGGAGCCAACTAACCCCTATGTCAACAAGAGCTAAGACTCTCTCCCTTTTTGTCACAGTGTTTAATTAAACACACATTCAGTTTAATGTTAATTGATGCCGCAAGACAATGCATCCTTAATTCTTTTCCTAAAAGGATCATAGAAAGGTTTCCAGAGTCTACTATCAGTTTACAAATGGTCCACTTTCAAGAAAGCAATGCTGCATAATTTCCAATCACACGGTACAATATCCAGCATACAGCCAATTGGTATTAATAATGAAAATTAGCTTTTATCATATATTGCCTGACAGAAGCCTAGCTATAATGAATCTTCCAATATCTTAATGTGGACTGTTTTTGATACAGTATGTTATTTAGAAAAGTATATTTTTATCAATATCAGTATATACCAGATTTCTTGTAAAATTAGTTAAGATAACTAATAACATTATCCTGAATAAACTGAGTTACATCCTTCTAGGCCCATTGAAGTTAAAAGTTTTAGATCCATGTATGATGTAAGCCCCACTCAGAGCCAAGCTACAAGTGATGCCTGACACAGGTTGGACACTTGTCAGCTTCCTTCAAGTTTTGATGGGAAATGTAGGCATCCTGGTCTTGCAGCTGTAATGGAGAGCCAAGCTGTAAAACCAGGACAACTACATTTCCCATCAACACTTGAGGTAAGCTGACAAGTGTCCAACCTGTGTAAGGCGTCACTTGTGGCTTGGCTCTCACTCTCCCACTGTGAGGCAGATTTTTCCTCAAAAATGATCCAGATTGCTTGCTGTGGCTGGGCAGCCTCTGGCAGCATGTCTTTGGGTATACTCTTAAGTTCCTTTTGTCCCACACTTTAAAACATATATTTTTGGCTTATATCAAGGCTGAGCTATAAGGTCAGCCTGGAGAAACAGCAGTTTGTGGATGGAAAAGGTATGCTTGATGACTGCTCCACTGACTTCGCTGTTACGTGACTTCTGGACTGGGTCTGACTATTGACTTTGCTGAAACCCCTGACCCCTGGACTGGACTTGGCATATCTGCTTTCTGGAACCCCAGACTTTTGTATTGGACTCTGACAACTTTCTGAAACTTTGCCATAACTGACTCCTGAACCCCTGCCTTAAGCCCCTTGGAGGAGTGTACACCAGTACACCAGTACACTCCTTGTCAAACTCCAGACTTCAACTCCCCCAACAATTCTGTCAGCATCAATTGTTACCTTCTCACCGGCCAATCACAGAGAGAGAGGAGCAGCCTGTGAATCATTCTCCCTTCAGGAAGTACTTTAATCCTTTCCCTTCCACTCTCTGGGTGCTGCACCTAGTAAACTTTCATTTAAAAGTCCATTCCATCACAGCATGTAACTCTTGTTAAGGCTGGCACTATTAGTCTTTCACAAAACTCTGGTTTAAGAATGAAGAGTAAAGCATGTTGCATGAAACATTCAGTATAAAAAACCCTGAATCGTAGAAACAGCTGCTGTGCTACAAAGAGCTATTTACCCTCTTTCTGGAGAAGGAAAGGTTAGTCAAATCCAGGCATCTTGCAAAGGATGCACTACTGAGGGGATGCCTTGTGCTCCTTCCACACCATACAAACTGAAGCACCATCATGATGGGTGCATGAATCAACACATAGATTTCATCAGGTGAAGGTGATACATGGATTTCTCCCTCAAAAGCTGGATTAAAAAAAAAAGTATAGATGAATTTACATGTTGACTCTTGTGAAAAATCTCCACAAGAAAAGAATTTCCATCAGCCATATAGAGTTTCTCTGCATCCCTCTACCTGTTAGATCCAACCCAAAGTTTCAATTTAACACCAGGCATACTTATTTTTGCAGAGTCTCAACTATATGTTTCTATTACCTTCCTAACTAGAGTGAGAGAAGACTCCTTCAATACTTAAAAAAAAATGTTCCCTAATTTTACAGCATTCTTATTTCTAATCTGTTCCAGCATTGTTATAATAGTGAGACATTTACCTTAGGCGTACACTTTCTGTATGAAATGTATATTGGCATCAATTCTCAGCCGACTGGAGTCATTACTTAGGGATGGATATTAATCAGCTGCTGTTTTATTTTAGTGGGGTAATTTGGGATTAATGAACATGATGGCTTGATTTAAAGAGATCACTGATTTGTAGCTTTTATTGTGCCTTTCTTTTTTCTGCTGCTACGCATAAATTTTAAAAAGCTGTAGTCCTTCTGCAATAATACTGAATAATGGACTTCTTTGCTTCTATGGTGTAGCCAAATGGCTATGCCAGTGCTGTTCCAAAATTAGCAGACTATTGAAATATTTGCTTTATGTCATTATTTAATAAAATTATGCATATACGAATCAATGTTGGAATATCTGCATGGAGATACTGCAGTGCTGGAGTATCTGCAATAACTATATTTCATGTTTTTGTGTAAGTAATATCTCTTTCATACATAAATATGGGTAAATATTACAGTCTGCACAACTGCCAGAATCTCTCCCTACCCCCTGCTCTCTGTACCTTTGCCGTTGAACTTTGTTTCAGGATATCTTTGAAGGCTGATTATGGTTTATCATGTTTTCGAGATGAAAAATTAACTTTAATTTTGGGCAGTTGTCACAAGTCAGTTGAAAGTTAGTTGTAATTATTTTTGATATATTTTTAATATAAATGGCCTCAACAAAGTAAGAGGAAATTATGACTAGATGTCCTGCAGTTTAAAACTGGTTAAGAGCCAGTATAGTGTAGTGGTTAGGGTGTCAGATTATGATCTGGATTCAAATTCTCCCTCTGCCATGAAGCTTCCTGAGCCACTCTCCAGCCTACCATACAGAGTTGTTGTGAGGATAAAAAGAAGAATGATGTATACCATACCAAAATCCTCAGAAATATATATGTTCCCTCTCCACACATTTCCCCTCTGGCATAATATCAGGCATTTTTCTTATAGGTCTACATGAATTACTGTTTTTAAGATAGTTCATGTGCAACCTGAAATAAAGCTACAGTAATCCTGTGGGACCAAATTTACACCTTCAAATTGAGTGGAACATTGAGGCATATACCTCTTGGAAGAGGTGAACCTCTTGCAAACAGCCCAAGGTCACATAACTACATGCGTACATACACTACCTGTGTAAACAATTGACTAAGCATGGTTTAAAATTTATCTTCTTGGCCACTGAAGACATGAACACCAAATACATGAACCTGCCTTATATTGAATCAGACTCTTAGTTCGTCACTGTTTGTAATAGGGTGTGCACCCCCAAAAGATTCAGGTTTCCCGCTTCTGGTTTACCCAGAGCAGGGGAAAAAATTGGGGTAAACCTGAAATCTGAAGCAGCAAGCCACTTTGGGTTTGGGTATTTAAGCCGATTCAGGATTATTAGGGAAGATTTGGCCATTGTTTCCAATGGAAAACGCTGTTCCCGGCTATCTGAGGGTCTGCGGGGCATTTTCTTCCCTAATTACACCAAATTTCCAGAGTTACCTCTCCCACCCCTCCTCTCATGGCCAACCAAGTTTCAGGGAGATTGGACTTCAGGGGGTCATGTTATGGCCCCTCTCCAAGAAAGTCCCCCCAGCCGCCACCAATCTCCATTGTTTCCTATGGAGAAAATCGGGGGGAAGTTTCGGGATGGAAGGCTGAGTCAACCTTGAGCCGGCTACTTGAACCCGGCTTCCACCAGAATTGAACTCAGGTTGTGAACAGAGGTTAGGCTGCAGTATTGCAGCTTACCACTCTGCACCACAGAGCTCATCATTCCTATGATAGTACCATAAAATAGGATGACAGCATAATATTAAAAGCAATATTGTAGAGTTACTGTCCAACTCCACTGAAAATGAAAATTACTGTCCTGGGATGAACACACCGAGCACCCTTGACTTGCCACAGATCCTTGGCCTGAGGACTGAAGGCACCCTGGCCACAGGCCCAGAGAGCTCAGGGGAGGCAACTCAGTCCCAGCCAATGAGGAGTGAAGGGAAATGGAGCAAGCCTGGGTGGCCGGGCAGGCGTGCACTGCCAAACCAAGACCTGAAGGGCAAGAAGCACACATGCATGCCTGGGATGCCAATACGTGGCCAGATGAGCTAGAAGCCCCCACACCCACACTAGGTGGGGCCGGTGGGCCCAACGTCCACCCCAGGGGGGCGACTAGAACCCAGGAGGCCAGTCTGGAGCCTTGCAAACAGTGACGGAGGCAGTCAAGCCCATTACCTGGAAAGGCCCCGCTAGACCCATCCTGCAAGAAAGGATAGGGGAGCAGGGAGGAACTGGAACAAGAGGAGAAACACCTGAGAGAATCCCCAGCTGGACAGCATCTAGCCCCACCCTGTGACTGAAAGTAAGCTGTGTACATGCAAGAAAATATTTTAAAACTATATGTTCATTTTAAAAGGCATCCTCTTAAATCAAGATTTTATTATTAGAATTATGCATGACTTCACTTCTTGTCATTTTGTGGTTGGTTCTGCCTCATGTGGCAGCCATTTTATGGTTGCACCCACCACCCAGTGTCAGCATTCCAAAGGCACCCACAGGCTCAGAAAGGGTAGGGACCCCTGTTCTAGAGTGGAAGAATAGATCTTTGCATAGTTTTTGCATACACTTCTTAACACTGGTACCCATTGTGACATTAAGTGCATTAAACTGAGATAGGCACACTCCTCTCTCTTGTTTCTTCTTGTCTCATACAGAGAACCCTAGTGAGAAACTACCTTTGATTATCTGTAATATATTAATGCATGTGCACAAATTAAGTGGAATTAGTTTTTTCCCTCACAATCTGGGATTCTAAACCTGGATTAAACCTCTCAGGAATGTGAGAATGATGTTGGAATGCAACCATTGTCAATAAGTGGTGGTTTCTAAAAGGCTTGATTTAGGCCTGAAAAAGAATAATGGATTTCATAAGCATTCTAGTATCCAGTGAGTCCCTCACTGGTCACACTGATTCCAACTAGGCTGTAGAAAATCAGTGTAAATATGGCTCTGAACTCAGAAACTTTCCCCCCTACTCTCCCTCTTCAGTTTCTTAATCATTATAGAGAGGACTTAGCTTTTGTAGAGATCTGAGCTGACAGATATCAGAGGGTAAAGATTCCCTTTCCCCCCACCCAAGCTCAGTCATAAAATACAGGATTTAATCAAATCCATAGACCCTCAAATGACCAAGCTCCTTGGAACCTGAGTTTCAGAACTTGTTTCTTGAACAGTGGTGCATTTCCTTCACTTAAATATATCGACACTGAACAGATAAGCAATGAGTTGTTTCTGTCAACCTCTGTTCCACTCTACCTCTCCTTAGATATTACTGTTGTTGCTTATTCTTTGTATAGCTAAGGGAGTAATTGGTTAAGCACTACTTTTTATTTGCAAAAGGGTCTGCCAAGATGGCAGGCAGACATGTGCCATATATTATAATTTAACAGCTCCCATGCTGATGTAATAAATGGCAAACCCCTATATAAACAATGACTCAGTCTGAGTTTGAGTGATCCAGTAATTTTGATTTATACTTCACGTTTGATGGAAGTATATTAGCAGTAGAGGTCTATGGCTAAATGATTCTCAACACAAAATAAGTCAGAAATACAAAAGCAGGTTTTGCAATGCAAGATTTAATGCCAGCAAGTAGCTGAAAATGTCAGAGCTGCAGTTTAAATTACAGCTTTGCTTGTCACTTTTAACTAACAATTCTAGCCAATACAGCATAGCTAGGTAATTTGTCCACTGTGGTTTTATGAGACAATAAACTGTAGTTTAATTCTCATTTTTTCCCAAAGGCAGAAAAACACAAATTCTTGGAGTACAAAGGAATGTTTTGACCCCAGGCTCACTTCAGCATAAACTTGGCTGTTTGCTAATCATTATGCATAATGCTGAGTTCAGGCCTAACTCTCTGGGAATTTTATATGTAGGAGGAACATATAGCAATAAAGAGCAAGAATCTCCTGCTTTTCAAAGGACTTCTCTTACAAGAATAAATAGGTTCCATCTCTTTGTACAACATTCACATCTTCCATTAACAAGCTTATATAAAAATGAAAAAGGCCTTTTCTATCAAAGGATCAACTATGTTTGTAAATGAAAAATTACAATAGCATTAGAAATTCTGGACAATATCTTGAAATTTGATACACAGTTCCCTTTTTAAGTGGGAAAAAGCTGGATTAAATAAGTATAATTCTTTTACAGTGAATAATAAAATAAAACCATTTGAAGTAGTTAGTTTAAAAGTTCATGTTTGATTAAGTTTTTAGAATATATTCAGGTTAAGAGCTCCTTGAATGCCACTATATTGAGATGGGAAGGGCCCGGAAATTTTTTTGAGTTAGAATTGTTTTTTGTGCAAAGTAAAAAAAATATAATGTCATGTATATATAATACAATTCTTTTCAATAATGTTAGTAGTAGTAATTTTAAGAGTAAACCCTGTGGTGTAGAATGGTAAGCTGCAGTACTGCAGCCCAAGCTCTGCTCATGACCTGAGTTCAATAATGGCGGAAGCCGGGTTCAGGTAGCCGGCTCAAGGTTGACTCAGCCTTCCAACCTTCCGAGGTCAGTAAAATGAGTACCCAGTTTCCTGGGGGTAAAGTATAGGTGACTGGGGAAGGCAATGACAAACCACCCCATAACAAAAAATGTCTGCCAAGAAAACATCATGATGCAACATTCCCCCCTGAGTCAGTAATGACTCAGTGCTTGCACAGGGGACTACCTTTACATATCATAGGAATGATACTGTCTATGTTAAAATGAGCAGGTTTCAATAACTCAAATCAGCATACATGAAGAGTGGCCATGGCTTGATGGTACAGCATCTGCTTGGCAAGCAGAATACTCGGCATCTCCATTAGGGATGTGTGCTTTGGGTTTCATAAACCCGAAGCACACCCGAATCTACCCCAATTCAGGTAGATCTGTGATTCCTGAATCAGCCCAAGCAGAGCTGAGCCTATTTGGGAAACCCAAAGCAGAGCTTCCTGAAGCACTTAGGGCTGCTTCAGGAAGCTCTGTGAAGCCTTATTCCGTTTCCATAGCAAGAGGAAAAAAGCTTCAAAGAGCTCTTCCCTTCCTGTGGCTTTCATGTGATGGGAGGGGGAAGAGGGGAGTGAGAGAGGCAGGAGAGGGAGGGGGAGAGAGGAGTGATCAGGGAAGGGAGATTGGCTGAGAGGAAGAGCCAGTCGCTGCAGCAGCAAACAGCTCTTCCCTTCCTGATTGGGGGATTCTCTGGGAGGACAATATTTTTTTAAAAAAAAATTGTTTCAAGGTGGCACTGTGATTTGAATGTACTGTTAATGCTGTTCCCAGAAATCCAAGAAATGAATTTTTTAAAATATATATTTTTGATGTGTGATTCTCTGGTGTAATGTTAGAATTTGTTTCGAGGTGGGGGACTGTATATTGTGATTTGAATGTGCTATTAATGCTGTTCCCAGAAATCAAAGAAATACAATTTTAAAAAATTATTTTTGGTGTGTTTTGGTTCTGTTTTTGGAGTGTTTTTGATTCTCTGGTGTGATGTGGGAGTTGATTTAATCTAGGACTGTACATTGTGATTTAACAGTGATGTGTAGGGGTGTACAACCCCAAAAGATTCGGGTTTCCTGCTTTTGGTTTACTCAGAATGAACAAAAAGGAGAATTTCCCGTGTGTTTAATAATGTCTCCACAATTAAC
This sequence comes from Eublepharis macularius, assembly GCF_028583425.1. Classification (NCBI taxonomy): domain Eukaryota; kingdom Metazoa; phylum Chordata; class Lepidosauria; order Squamata; family Eublepharidae; genus Eublepharis; species Eublepharis macularius. The sequence goes on along the minus strand of NC_072794.1, from coordinate 119,586,932 downwards.
AATAAAGCATATGTTATTTAATATATAGTTTCCAGAATTATTTGATTGTCAATACATGGGGGATATAGTAAACAAATTCAATTCATTTCTCATACTACAAACAAGAACTGCATCACGTATTGTAACTACCTATAACCTTAATTATGCAAACATTCCATGTATCCTGTATATAAATAGATTAAAGTGTCTTGTGCTTAATATGCTACAATTGTAATAACTAAAGTGCAAATACTTCCAATATCCTATGACACTACTTCTTGCATACAGAATACAAATTGCCTATTTGTCAGTTACAAAGTCGATACAGTCCAAAGTAAATTCCAGACACTGTGTGTGTCACAGATCGTGTGCTGATCCTTGTGGTATAAGTTGTTAATTCTGTGACTGAATTCCTCTAACGGACGGTCCAGATCCACATATGGTCCGTTTCCAGAGTTCTTTTTCAAAGAGCACAGTAGTCAGAGATTCTTACAGTCAGCCTTCCATATCCCTTTCCGATACTCTCAATTACTTTGGTTTACTCAGAGCAGGAAAAAAATTCGAGTAAACCTGGGTATTTAAGCTGATTCGGGATTATTAGGGAAGATTCAGCCATTGTTTCCAGCAGGAAACACAGCTCCCGGCTATCTGGGGGCCTGGGGGGGGGGGCTGGGGGGGTAATTTTCTTCCCTAATAACACCGAATTTGCAGGAAACACTCTCCCAACCCTCCTCCCATGGCCACCCAAGTTTCAGGGAGTTTGAACTTTGGGGGCAATGTTATGCCCCCCCAAAGAAGGTCCCTCCAGCCGCCGCCTATCTTCAATGTTTCCTATGGAGAAAATTGGGGAGAAGCTTCCCAGGAGGCTGGGGGTGGCATTTTACTAGAAAAATGCACCAAACCTGCTGGGGACCCTCTTCCAACTCTCCTCCCATGGCCACCCAAGTTTCTGGGAGATTGGACTCCAGGGGCCATGTTATGCCCCCCCCCAAGAAGGTCACCCAGCTGCATTATTCCCTATGAGGACTAACTTCACACCAGAGAATAATAACAAGAATAATTTGATTAAAAATACACAACAAAACCATATGAAGCAAGTGAGTGAGCAACTAGAAGTGAACTAATGAACAACTTCCCTCAGTGCAGCCAAACTGATGAAAGGGGATCAACTTCACTCCAGAGAATCATCCATTGAATTCAATGCAAACCCAACTGAACCATGTGTTGAAAACTAGTGGGCTGTTCTAGGAGGTTGGGGTGGCATTTTGCAAGTTTGCCACCAAACTTGCAGGGGACCTACTCCTCCCTGCCCTCTGGAGATCACCCAAGCATCAGGGAGGCTGGACTTTGAGGGGCCATGTTATGGTTCCACAAAGAAGGTTGATCACCATCCCAGCCACCCCACTTTCTATTGTGGGAAAATCCAGACTCCCACAATAGAAACACATGGAATGTGGCATCCATGGCCACAGGCAGAAACCCCTCAATAAACCCCCCAACAGCCCAACAAAACCAAAGACAAACTCCCCAAACTTCCCCAGCTCCCCCAGAGCTGGCTGGCCAGCCGCTCTCCATGCTTCCCTATGGGGCCAACCATCACAACAGAGGTTCACACACACACACAAAATCAATTAAAACATTATTTCTTGGTAATAGCAATAACTTAACAACACCACATCACTGTTAAAGCACAATGTACAGTCCTAGATTAAATCAACCCCCACTATCACACCAGAGAATTAAAAACACACCATTTTTTTTAATTTCATTTCTTGGATTTCTGGGAAGAGCATTAACAGCACATTCAAATCACAACATACAGTCCCCCACCTTGAAACAAATTCTAACATCACACCAGAAAATATATATATATATATTTCAAAAAAATCATTTCTTGGATTTCTGGGAACAGCATTAACAGCACATTCAAATCACAGTGCCACCTTGAAACAATTTTGTTTTAAAAAATATTGTCTTCCCAGAGAATCCCCCAATCAGGAAGGGAAGAGCTGCTTGCTGCTGGAGCGACTGGCTCTTTTTCTCAGCCAATCTCCCTTCCCTAATCGCCCCCCTCCACCTTCCTCTCCTGCCTCTCTCACTCCCCTCTTCCCCCTCCCTTCAACTGAAAGCCGTGGGAAGAAAGCTCTTTGAAGCTTTTTTTCCTCTTGTCGCAGCAAGGGAAAAAGGCTTCACAGAGCTTCCCGAAGCTATTTATTTATTTATTTATTTATACTTCAATTTATATACCACTCATCCCCAGGGGCTCTGGGCAGTGAATAGTTTAAATCCAAATCAGTTTGGGTTGCTCTGGTTCGAGTTCCTCGAATCAGGCCAGCCCTGCTGTCGCTGATTCAGGAATCACAGATCAACCCAAATAAGGGTTGATTTGGGTTTGCTTTGGGCTTCTGAAACCTGAAGCTCACATCCCTAGTGATGTGATGTTTCTATAGCTGTTACCAAGAAATAATTTTTTTAAAATTGATTTGTGTGTATGTGTGAATCTCTGTTGTGATGGTTGGCCCCATAGGGAAGCTTGGAGGATGGAAGAAGAAGTCTTTGTAAGAAGTCTGCCAAGAAAACATCATGATGCGATCTCTCCCCCATGGGTCAATAATGACTCGTGCTTGCACAGGGGACTACTTTTACCTAAAATTTTAAGAGTAAATAAGTTACAATTATAGGACATATTGCAATTTACCTAAAGCAGATTTTTATCATAGATGGTGGACCTGCTCTTGTGCAGTAGTTTATTGGGGGAAAGTAGCTAAAGCTATAAATGCAAGTTGGGCAGTGCAATCCTAAACCTTGGCTCCCTGCCACCAGTCAGGTGCCTGCAGAACCCTAGCATCGCTCATTCCCTCCCAAAGGACTTCACAAGCACACAACACTGGCATGGCAAGCTCAGCCAGGTGCAGCCAAGAAAGAATATACCTAGTTGTCCTAGCAACTCTGGCAGAATCCACTAATTGCAAGGTGGCTGCCATCTCCAAAATGCCAGTGGAATCCTGCTCTTTTGGGCAGCAAAGCTACATAAAGATGCAGAGGCATCTGGATCTCCTTTGGGGCCATGCCATCTGTACCAGCCCAAAGCCAGAGACCATCCTCTGGGATGTGTGAAAGGGCAGCTCTATGGGGAAGTGACAGGGGGAACTGTTGTCATCCACAGGCAAGCAAACAGACAGGGAGGGATTTGTTGTTTGACATAGACTTTATTGAACTGTCAAAAATGAAGAGGATGTCTGGATGCATGTTGCTAACTTCCCTTAGCCAGGAGAGGAGCTATGCCTGTTTGCATAGCAGATGGAACCAGGAGAGCCATTCCTCATGCCAATTTCTTAGGAGAAAATTTGAATCATGGGCTGGCTGGGGAACTGCTCCCGGGGCTAGGCTGGAATGGCAATTGAGAAGGATTAGTGGGGTCTGGAATAGCCATGTTCCTCAGCCTCCCTGACAGGTTGCAACCTGCCTGAAAGGGAAACAGAGGCATGTGTGGCAAGAGGCCTGGTCTCGTGCAAGCCACAGCCAGGTCTGCCACACACTGGGAGAGTATCCATGGCTGGAGGTGACGGCTCCATTGTCACAGATGCTGCTGGCAACCAGATGATGAATGCCCCTCTGGAGAGAAGGTGCTCCTTGACTGCATCAGGCTGTTTCGCTGCTGTTGTGGCTGCTTGGAGAGTTGATCTTGTGAGGGAATGAGCGAGCTGGAGCAGCTGGTTTCACAGCTCCTTCTTACCTGTCATTGGATGCTCATCCCCTGTGCCAAGGCTCTGGAAACAGGTAACCCATAAGGGAATTTGGCAGGGGTTGTTAGTCAGACGTTATGGACTTAGCTCTCCTCCCTCGTGTGTGTGCAAAGTACTCCCCAAATTTTGCAAAGTGCCCCCTCTCTTGTCCTGCCACTAGCTCATGGCTTTAGTTAGCATTCTATGCCTCTCTGGGATGTGTGTGGGGCCAGATGTGGCAGGGGGGACCTATTTTCCCCACACAATGGGTTCCTATGGGCTACATTATCATTTTTCAAGGCATAACTTTTCACCACTGCAGGGAATGTTCCCAAGGCCAAAATGGCATAGGGAGCTGACTAACTTGCATCTCGCCCAAGCCCTGCCCCGGCCTGCTGGTGCAAGGATTTATACTGCAGATCTGCCTGCATCTGACTGCAGCATCCGGGCACATTTGGAACCCAGGTGCAGTGGCTCTGAAGAGAACCACCAACGTAAGTCAGATTTATGACAGCATAGTGGGCAGATACACTGTTGTGGGGGCTCATTAATTTCCTAAGCACTTTCCACCATCACCCTACATAGGATTGCACTGTAAATCTTAATATAACAATATTAGTAATAATATTAAACAATCTTTCCAATATTGAGAAACAATTTAATGATATTATGTTGCATCTTATTTTATCATAGTTGCTAGAATTATATTTGCAAGATATTTGAAGAAGGATGTTGTCTCATGTTTAAAAGCACAGTTTGATGAAGTTAAAGAAACATTTATTATGATTAAATTAACCTTTTTAGAAATAGGCAATAATTTAGCTCACTATGAAACAAAACTGGTCTTTTTGCATAACGTTTATTGAACTGTGTGGTGGTGCAGAGGGCCCTCAAGTCAACACTGACTTATGGTGACCCCTGGTGGGGGTGCTTTGCCATTGCCTGCCTCTGCAACTCTGGTCATCACTGGAGGTCTCTCACCCAGTTACTAACCAAAGTCAACCCTGCTTAGCTTCTGAGATCTGATAAGATCAGGCTAATCTGGGCTATCCAGGTAAAGGTGTATTATACAATTTAATACAGAATATAATGGAACATAGGGGTGCTCCTCCATCAATCATGCAGAGCCCATTCCAAGAGAGATTCAAGAGGAGGGCTATTTTACCAAGGACCTTGGAGCCTCCTCATTAAATAATTTAATTCTAATTAATGATCTAGATTTCTAAAAGATTTTTGGCTTTTCTGTTCTAAAATCTCTCTCTCCCTTCTCTTTTTCATAACAGTTATTGAATTTGGCTTCTTGTTAATTCAATAAAAAACTTTTGTTTAAGAACACTTATTTCCCCTCATTCTTTTGCTTGTTATAGGGTATTCATATAAATAGCTATTTGGGTGCTGTACTGAACCTAGACCTCCATGTACACTGGTTTAAGATCCTAACATTTCATTTAAAATACCTTGCTATACACATGCTTCTTGAATGTCAGAAAAAGGGACACATTTGCTTGTTATAGGGTATTCATATAAATAGCTATTTGGTAACACCCCCCAGAAAATTCTTTATTAGGACAGCCTATGGCATGCCAAGGAAGAAGGGCGAGACCTCTCTCACACTTCTCAGGGAAAGGTGGATGGTGTGAGAGAAGAAGGATAGAGAAGGCTGGCCAGCTGGCCAGCCAGCCATGAGGATCTAGAGCCCCCTCCTCCTAGAGTTGCCAGGTCCCCTTACTCTCCTGGTGGGAGCAGGGGGAAATAGCACTCATCTTGTTCTTCAGCTTTGCACACATACAGAGCATGTGCATGCTCCCCAGGCAGTGCTATAACATCACTTCCAGGAAGTGATATTTTTACACCAGCCTAAGAGTGCTCCTGCTTGAGCCCCAAATGGGACCACTCCTGGGCCTTGCATGATGGACCAAGCAGGAAACGCAGGAGCGCACCTGTGCCCTCCATAATGATGTCACTTCTGGGAGTGAAGTCATCACACTGCCCCAGGAACATGCTTGGGAGGCCTGTTCCCCTGCCTTTCCCCCCATCAGCCAGGCGAATAGTGGTGGTGAGTGGACGGTGGGAGTGGGGGATCCTCCACTCCCATAAGGGGATCTGAGATCCCTACATCCTCTTCATAACTGAGGTTCAACCAAGACTGTGCTAGGAAAAAGGGTATTGGTTTCTGTGGGAAATATATTTCTGACTATTACTCTATCCCACAAGATGCCACATTTCAGGCAGGTAGAAGAAAAATCTTCTGCTTAAAATTTAAACATTTAAAATTATTTCATGCAGAAAGGTTCTTGGAAGGTGTTTTACAACTCATGGAAATAGCACACGAATGTTTGTAATAAATATAATAAAATAAAACAGCATTCAGTCACAGTACCTGTTCAAATTTAAAGTCAGGGATAGAGGATCAAATGGAGCATGTGGCTGAGGGGAGCAAACCCTGACCCTTCACATGTCTTACCTCACTGTGATCTTGTGCTTCAAGTATTCTTTTCCAAGTTTGTTTCTGATACTGGAAGGCAGCCTGACTGGGAAAAATGCTGAAAGAATTGGAGGGCAAATAAAGTAAGACACAGGAGGAGACACAAGGACACACATGGTCATGTGACACATGAAATTGACTTATAATGAGTCAGATCATTGATCCACCAAAGTCAGTGCCAGCAGCTCTCCAGGTCTCAGGCACAGGGCTTTCACCTCACCTATGACTTGCTCCTTAACTGGAGATGCTGAACCTAGAACCTTCTGCATGTCAAGCAGCTGCCCTTCCACTGAGCCACAGCTCCTCCCTTACTGAATCAGATTCTTGGTTCATTAAGGTTAGGAGGATTATCTAATCAGGCTAGAAGCAGCTCTCCAGAGTATCAGGTAGAAGTCTTTCACATCACCTATTACCTAATATTTTTAACTGGAGATGCTAGGGATTGAACCTGTGGCCTTTGCATGTCAAGCAGGCTTTTTTCCACATAATCATTTTTTCCCTGATTTTCTTAGCAATTGTTCCACACACATTGGTATCAGTTTGAGTACAGTTCTTCTGCATGTCTGCCCTCCCTATGCATTTTTGCAATTGTGGAGTCAGTTTAGGTTTTTTTCCTCATGTGCCTTAAATAATCAGGACTTTCAAACAAGGATGCTGTCATCATTGGTGGACTCATTGGTGACCCTTTATTTTTAGTACATGCTTATATCACTAAATTGAATATATAAATACAAGGGCTGATTTTTTTAAAAAAAGACAAAAAATGCACACACTGCCAGTCTTTGCATGGGGAAGTCTAAAAGGGGAGCAGCTCTGCCACCCATATCTAAGTCCCACCACCACCACCACTGCAGTCCAAACTGGAGAGACCTGCTCAGTCTGACCCAGAGTTGGGCACTGGCAGAGCAAACTAACCACTGTTGGGACAGAGTCTGGAGTGTTTTCTGGTGCCAGAAGTGACCACCTATCCTTTCCCTGGGCCACCACAGCTTTTGCAATTCTTTAAAAAAATCTGATTCATATTGCTGTACCAACCTGCCATTGTAATAATAGGTGCAGGAGGTTCTCTGAATTCCTAGATTTATTTATTTTTAAAGTAAGACTTTATCCTGTTATCTTATGGAGATACAAGGAAAACGTCCTACTTCTGCAATGTTATTTATAGCATGTTATTTATAGTCCACCTTTCTCACCGAGACTAAGGTGGATTACACCATATAAGGCAATACAATCATCAGCTGGGATGTTCAATAAACAATACAACAGAATAAAAATAACACAAATTTGGAAATAAGCAGAAGCCAATACACAGCTGGAAAATGCTGGAAAAAACTATACAACATTGATTAATATAACATATTACCAACATAGAAACTATCCAGTAGGAGCATGCTTGCATCAGCAGGCAGTACATATTTCTGAATCATTTATACAGAGCACAAGACATATCACTCGTCCCCCTGAATAATTCAGTTTTGCACAGTTTATGGAAAGCGAGGAGATGGGGGCTTTCCTGACCTCTTCAGGTAGGCCATCCCATAAGGCGGGGGCCACTAAAGAGAATGCATGTGTACTGGCAGCTGTTGATTTTTCCTGACTGCGGGATGGCACCTGCGGAAGACTCTGTTCAGATGAGCAAAGCTACCATGGCATGGCATAGGGAAAGAAGCGATCACAGAGATATGAGGGATCAGGGCCATGAAGAGCTTTGTATGTGATAGCCAGAACCTTGACTTTAGCCTGGCAACTGATGGGTAGCCAACGGCCTTCACAGATGCCAAGATAAAACAGAAGTCATAAGCATGTCTTTCACAATAGACAGATTGTTTGTAGACGAACCTGAAAATTCCACTGTAGAATCGAGATGAAAAGCCATCCTGTGAATATGCTCAGCCAAGGAAGAAGATGCCAACCAATTTCACTCTTTAATTTCCCTGCTCATTAAGTCTTCATTTCTGAGGTGTGAAAATGACTTCAGGCTGTTAATAAACTTCTCAGAAAGTCCTGATTATTATATGTATCTTTTTTTAAGGGAGAAAAATGCTTTTCCCAGGAGGGATACAGTGCCACAAAGCTCAATTGCCTGAAGATCAGCTCTATTGTTGGCTGATGATTGTTCAAAAGTTTCAGTTATTATAAGGCCATAAAAGGACAATCTAGCAGCTGTTAGTGAAATGTAGTAGAAAGGTCACAGACCTTCTTTGTAATCAGGCTGCCTTTTTGTTCTTATTCATATATTAAAAAATATCTTATTGTTAGCACTAAGTAGAGGCTTCAAAACCTCAGAAGATTGAAAAGGCAGAATTATTAATGAGTTTTGTGATGACAGTATAGAAGCAACTTATGCTCGATATACATATGTATGAGGCATCAATCCATTTTGCAACCCCATCGCCAGAAAATTGCTTATAGTATAAACTTATACTTCTCAGAACCATAGAAGCAAAGTACTGGAAGGAACTTTATGAGCAACTGAGTTCAAATCCTCTTGTGAGCCCAGCTCCTTGCAGTCTCCAAATGAAACTTCTCTATAGTGCCAATGGTTACTTCTGGCTCATTGCCCAGTACCTCTGGCGACAGTTTTGTCCAAGCCTGCCAAAGCCCACCTGGTCTTATGGCAGTTCCATTTGTAACTTCATTGCAATTATCAGAGTTCAGCTGTTGTTGTGCTGGCAGAGTTTGCAGCATGGATATCAGGCCAAGATGTTCTTCCAAACCAAACCTACCCTTCAGTACTATGGGAACCAAAATCAGAAAGATGGAAGGAAATAAATAATTCTGCCTAGACTTAGCACTAGTTGTAAACTGCATCAGTTCTTTTTCAAAATAAGAGAGTTAGCAATGTGTAGCTTAGATATGCACGCTTGCCTTTCCATATACATTTTTACTGGTAATGCTTCTTAAGAAACCATCAAAGGATAGCACTACCCATCGCCCTAGGAATATCTGAGTGACCAGATGAATTTTTTTAAAAAAAAAACTTTTATGTGCTTTTAACTAAAACTGTTTGGTAATGGTGTCCGATTCCTTATTCCTCCTCCTCATTGTTGTTGTTAATATTATTATTAGCATCACTGTCTTCTCACTATTAATTGCATAATTAGTAATAATTAGGGTTGAGTCGGGATTGGAATCAAGTCCTAGTCTGACATTCTGTTACATACTGGGTAGTTTTATTTTCTAGACATAGTGATCTTATGCCTCTCTCTACTTTTACAAGAAATTGTCTGTTTCACATTTAAAAATAATCCTACTTTGGGGTCTTCCTGTGGAGTTTATGACCTAGGGCCTCAGACTTCCACCACAAAAATCCAGGTGAGATAGTACTGCTGTTGTTACATCATCCATATTACTAGAAGATAGTTTCAGGTGGGCAGCCATGTTGGTCTGGAGTAATAGAAAAGCAAGATTCAGGTCCAAGAGCACCTAAAAAAAATCATTAGATCACTCAGAAGAAGGAATGGGGTGGGGGGAGTCCTAGATGAAGAAGCAGAATACTCCTTCCTTGTACTCGGTTATGTTTATCGCTGAAAGGTAGATACCTCTGCTATTGGGAGATGGGCCAAATATCAGTGACAGTCTTTGTGCTGGGCCATGAACCTACATGCACGCACGCACACACGTATGTATGTATATGTTGGCATGGGTACTGATTGGAAATGCTCTCCCAAAACATAAGACAGTGCAATGTTTGGTGGAAAGTAGAAATGTTGTGCACAGAAATATTAACTGGAATGATCCTGTGTAGCAATTTCTTCTTTTAAACTGTCTTGTTTGATGCTGTCCGTGTTACATTCTCACCAGTCTCCCTTTAGTGTCCAGGAAATTGAAATCAGACTGTGAGGCACCAGAACAGCAGTCACCTCCAAATGTTTTCATCACTGAATGCTGATAATAAGTATAAGCAGATAAGTGATTTAAAAAAAAAAACCCTCTACATTAAAGAACGGGTGTTAAAATGGATTAAATCTTAACCCTCTGTTATTCAAAGGCACATCTCTATAAGCATTGGCAGGTTATATGCATGTCTTGCTTTATGGGCACGTGATGCCCCAGACACTGTTGGTTGGATCTCATCAGCCTTAGTTGTGGAAGTGAATTAGTTGCTCCCTTTCTCTTTCCCCGACAATGTACTGTGACACCCCTCAGAGCTGGTGCTGTGAGTTATGGAACCCATTGGGGTTGTGATTGAGCTGCAGTGAGGAGGGAAATCAAGTGAAACTGGCCCTTCCCTCTCTTTCATTAGCAGTGCATCATCTAGATACAATGCAGTGTCCTTTAGAGTATGCCTACTAACTCATAAGAATGTACAAGGAGCTCTGCTTGATCAGACCAATGAATCATGTGAACCAGCATCCTGTTTCACTGGCCAACCAATAGGTGATAGAGGCCAAGATCTTCCCTGATGCTGCATTCCAGCACTGGGATCCAAAGGTTTATTGCTGTGTATACAGAGGTTCCTTTTACTCTCAGCTTCTATGAAGCCATTGAGCCTTCTTTTAAAGCTATCTGTACTCATAAAGCTATCTGTACTGGCAGTGAATTCCACAATTTAATTATTCATTGCATAAAGAAATATTTCCTTTTAACCATCCTGAACCATTAACTTCATTGGATGCCCTGGAATTCTGGTATTATAACTAAAAATTTTTAGTTTGTATTATTAGTTTAGCTTTGTGATGTTTGTTTCAGTCCAAAATACTTTGCAAGTATCCCAGTTCTATATGGAGCTTCTCCTTGTAACCTCCAGCAGAAGGCAGTCCAACCCACCTTTGACACAGTGAATAGCATTTGTTGCAAGAAAATGGAAATGGAGGTGGCTGTGAGTTGAAAGTTCATACTGTGAATAGGCAGGCATTATGAATATCATCTAAGCTGGAACAGAGCCAAGATGCAAAGACATTCAGCTGAAGTGATGTGTGATTCCTTGTGTAATGCTTTAGTTGGCAATGACATGAGCACTAATTTTGTTGAAATGCTGCATCTCCAGCTCAGTTGTCCAAAGCAATGCATTAGCTGTACAGATGTCCATAACAGTTCTGAAGGCAATGAATACAGTGTAATGTGTCAATCATCTTTAGATCAAGACTCCCTAAGGATATATTGACATGAACAACCATAAGGTCTCAAATGGAGCCATTAAGCACTATTGTTTCCATGGTCTCTGGATAACAGCAATGTCTCAGTTACCCTTATTTCCACAGAGACTGTGATTGTTCCCATGGGGCCACTGTGGCTTCACAGAAAGGACACTATTGATTGAATACACCTGTTCAATTATATAAAACAAAGTATGCCAAAATTCATCTGTGGAAACCACTGCCTTTATGCTAGAGATTAATTATGTACAGTTTACAAGATAGAAACCACCTCATTTTCAGATGTGATGTGCAATTCTCCTTGGTTTACGAGGGAATTGGATAGCCAAAGATTTCAAAATTCAAAGCAAATAAGTTACAATTCAGATCTCTTATTATGTGAAGGAAGTAAATGTTCATTCTTTCATTATAGTCACTTTTTTAAAAAACAGTGTTGTTCAGCTCATGACTGTACTTTGGTATGTCAGTGGGAACCTGCAAGCATAGATTAGTGGGCCAAAGGGGCCCTGCCCCATCTAATTGCTATGCCTCTCTCACCTGAATGAGGGCAGAAGAACCAGCTGGATAGACGGCAGGTATTGCTGTGTTCCTATTTTCTGCCCCCAGGCCACTAGGGCTAGCTGGGCACAGCCAGATGCCCTCCAGGGGAGTGGCACAATGGAATTTTTCCTGGTAAAATATATAGCCTATCCACCCCTGTAATTGGCTTTGTCTGAGGCAATATTGATGGAAACCCCTTCCTCCAAAATGTAAGGCTGGCATAGTCTCTTTAGACCTTCCAGAAAAAAAATGGAGGGGAAAAAAGTCAAGTCTGGGAGATCTTTGATCTAATTAAGTGATAATGATATCTTACCCCTTTAATTATGTTTTGATTATTCTCTTTGTATGTTTTTAAATGTGCAAACTGTTGCAAGCAATCTTGGGGACCATAAATGAGCACAAAAGCAGCATACAAATTTACTAATTAACTAAAATAATTTCAAAGAGTTGACTAAGCATGATACCTAATCAACAAGCTGTAGAGACAGCTGAAATCTTGGGAGACTGTTCTGTTCCTGTCTGGAAAATATTGCAGGCCATCTGATCTATGCATGAGTGATCAAATTCTATTTTTTTTTTTGGTCAAAGTTTAACTCCACAGCAGCCAACATCCTGTAACTTTCTCTCTGAAGATAATGGACATTAATCAATAGGAAGGGATGGTGAATGGGTAAGGTTTCTGCAAATTTCCCATCAAAAATGTCCAACAGTCAAACTTACCTTGTTCAAGTTTGAGCCAATCACTAGGTCATTTTGATTTGGCATCAAATTGCTCAAGCGCTTGCCAAACAGTTTTGCATCAGGTTTCGTCAAAACTGTGTATGCACAAAAATGCTGTCAATCCAAATAGATCAGCATCCCTTAACATAATTAAGGAGTACTTAGACAACAAATAGAAGGATATTTTTTTTTAAAAAATAGCATTTATTTATTATATGATTTGACTGCTTTAAATAGCTATTTAAATAATTGCCTGCCAAGTGGAGCAGCAAGAAAGGAAGGAAGGAAAAATCTACTAGACTGTGTGAGAAGGCTCATGTGTGAAAATCTGATTGCACTGTACTCCTTTGTTAGGAGGAAACAGGGTGAAGCAACCTGTAGAACAGCCTCAAATGGGTTGACAAACAGTATGTTGAAAATGGTTGTTGTGGGTTTTCCAGGCTGTATTGCCGTGGTCTTGGCATTGTAGTTCCTGACGTTTCGCCAGCAGCTGTGGCTGGCATCTTCTGCTGGCGAAACGTCAGGAACTACAATGCCAAGACCACGGCAATACAGCCCGGAAAACCCACAAAAACCATCGTTCTCCAGCCGTGAAAGCCTTCGACAATACATCAGTATGTTGAAAAGTTGGCTCGCTGTCTATAATGGACGAAAAGGATATGAATCAAACCAGTGGGTGCTGTGGCAGCCCTAGAATGAATTCTCTGTCATTTGCAGAGTTTTAGGGCAAGCACAACCACAGCAGCTTTCCCAACTCAACACTAAGAAAGCATTATTAACCAACCTCCGATTACTTCTAGCCCTTTTATATGTATGTCACAGGTCCCTCTTAGCATGTTAACCAGATTCATAATAGCAAGCCTGCTGTAAACAGTTGGCAAAATACATCATTTTACAGCATAAAGAGTGACCTGCCACAAACAAAGGAGGATGCTGTATGGCCCAGCTTCTGGATCATCACAGTGCTGTGTCAGGCACTTTGATTTTCTATAACTGACTGTCACTTCAACTGAGAAGGAGTCTGAACTGCAATGTCACTAACATACTCTCTTTGACACAGCCTGCTTTTTGTTTCCATGTCTTTCTTTATTTGGGCTTCAAACTGAATACAAAGCACTTCTGCTACTAGGAAATCAGTTTCCTGTTCCCCCCCCCCCCCTCAGGAACATTATAAGGAGGCCCTTTCCTCAGTGATGGTTACCTATTTTTCCTGCTCAGGTATTGGGGAAAGTTTGTGATTGTAGTGTGGGGATGTTCTCTGCCATCATACACAGTAAATCGCTCAGCTCAGATAGCCAAAGCATATATATGAAGGGAAAACTTCATGGTAGAACTTTTTATCTGAATTCAAATATATTCTGAAGAATTATGGAAGACAGTTGGTAAAAATAATGCAGGTGGGGAAACTGGAAGCCGACTCAGGAACTGGAAATAATGAAGACCCATCCCCACCCCTCCATGCAGCAGTAGTGTTATGTTCCTTTTTCAGTACTTATTTTGAAAAGGAATAATACAGTCTTGAGTGTTTGTTTAAAGTATCTCCTGGGGTCAAAGAAAAAGAAAAGGCTATATAGGGAGAATGCAGTCCCTAAATTGTTGATGACTAATAAAGACAACAAGGAATGGCAAGATGGCACCTTAAAATTAATTGTTCAAATACATGGCTGTACTAGAGTAATGCACTGTGAAATGGTGTTATTCTCCAGAAGAATTTCCATAAAGTTTAACATTCCATGACACAGTCTTTTTCTATTGTACTTAGTTAAAAATAGTACATAATAGTTCTTAGCATACAAAATGAGCATAAAGCTCACTAGAAACAAGGCTGCTTCCAGATGTGTGTGTTAGGTGGCATGACAGCTTCCATTATACTGGCAAAATCCATAAAACACTGATATCAGTAAGTGAGAAAGCTGAAGGATACATTAGTCTTGCGACATTTTTAGTGGTATTCAAACCGGGATAATGAGATTATTGGGGTATTTTTTTTTCCTAATGAGCGGAAGACGGAGTACCTTGGTCTCTAAATGATTTAGTCACAGAGAAAAGCCATTAGTCTCTACTTGATTGCTGTCAAATGGTAGAAAATTGGAATATTATCCTGATATTTGTCCTGATGGACCATATTTCTCCTTCTTGTTCAGTGTCAAATGAGATGGGAGAAATATTTGTCTAAAGCATGTGATTCTTTGCAAGCATTGCCATAAAGAAAACAGATACACACCGGGGGTTTGCTGATAGAGATTAGTGGGAGAGATAATTGGAAAGTTGCCAGGCTCCTGCCATTTTTATAAAAGTCAAGTGGGGAGGGGGACAGGAAAATAAGGAGGAAAAATCTTGCTTGGTTATTTTCTTGACAAGAATGCATCACAATTGTTGACTAATTATGTTCTGTTTAAATTCACAGCAATATACACACAGGAAGTAAAATAGTAACACCATTAGTGAGGGAGACATATGATTTCTTTCACATCTCTTTAGCACCACAGTGATGATTTCTTAGATATTAGGAAGTTATTGGATTCATATTGTGCACTTTTTTTCCTTTTAAAATGTTTGGAACTAATGCTGCATGAACAAAACTTTTCACACTCCTCTGCTTCCAGATGTCACTTTACCCTTTGGGACTGGCTAGTGCCATGGGGTAAACATAACACATGTTCAACACTGCCACCATTTGCAACTAAGTTATGCTGAGATATTTGCCCTGGAAAATATCTGTAAACCCTTTTTAACCTGCGGTATTCAACATTCATTTCAGTAAGTGAGTGATCTTTGCATAGAAGCAAAGGGTTGTGCAGTTTGAATTTTTCTTAATCCAAGACCTGACCTAATCTAAAATGAATTGTTTCAGGAAATTGAGAGCAGTTGGAAACCTTCTGAGAATGTGTATGCAAAGCAAAAGACAGTATCCATACATGCACAGTCTCTCATAAAGAAAGAACCAAGAGGGCAGGACAATAGCAGGTCTCCATGTTTGTATGCACTCCCTGTCAGAGCAATGATTGACAGAAGTACTGTGCACAGAAACCTGCCTGCACAATTCTCTTTGGTGGTAAGATCAACAATATACTCTTTTGGTTTGATAGTGTGCCTCTATCTCACTCCCATTACCAGCTGACTTACCCTTCACTTTCATTGAATTAAAACAGCATCAGCAAAACAGCAAAATTCACATCCAGTTGCACCAAGTAGATTTCCAGGGTACGACATTTTGAGAGTCAAAGCTCCCTTCATCAGATACAAGGAGTGGGAAAAGATTGAGGTCTTTATAATCCAGGCAAAGAGGTGGAGGGTATTGTAAATCGAAGTGTCAGGAATAGAGACGGACATGGAACAAACAAAAAAAATGAACCAGGAGGTTCGTGGTTCATGGGTTTCACGAACCACGGAACTGGACCAGTTACAAACCAGTTCGTGGTGTTTAAACACCCCTTTCTGGCCTTAACAGCAGCAGGGAAAGGGGGCATTTAACAGTTTAAAGGGCCCTTTCCTGCCTTGAAAGTGGCAGGTCCTTTTAAACTATCAGCTGGCAGGTGGCAGGGGGGGATCCCCCCTCACCACCTGCCAGTGGATAGTTTAAAGGGACCTGTCATTGGGCAGTTAAAAGGGACCTGCCCTTGCAAGTCCCTTAAAGGGACAGTTTAAATGGCCATTTCCCTGGGGAAATAGCCATTTAAACTGCCCCTGTAAATATGATCCAATGAACCAGTATATAGTTCATGGAAGTTCTGTGAAAAGGAGCTCCACAAACGCTGGTTCAGGAACCCTGAACCTGCCTGGTTCGTGGGGTTTTTTTGGGTTGTATTTAGGTTCATGCCCATCTCTAGTCAGGAAACTAGCTATAATACATGTTGTAATTAGCTTGATAAAGCAAGGGTGTGAAGTGCAGAAAAGTAGCATCTGTAGTGTGAGATAAATTCTATGTCCCAATTCAACCCTGGGCGGGGGGTACAGTTCCAAACTTGCAAATGAACTCAACTACTGCTGAAATTTCAGCATTGCTGAAATTGAGTTTATTTTCAAGTTTGGATCAGTAGATGCCCCCTCCCATTTCTGAAGGACAGCACAGGATGTGGAGCACAACCCATCCAGGCAGAGAGGGAATAAGGATGGGCTACGTAAATCTAAACTTCAGTGTCTGGAATTTGCTGATGAAGCTATGTGCCTTTCCTGCCCTGCCCTCAAAGGAGCAAGATTAGCTAGTCACTAGGTGGCTGAGCATGATTTGTGTGTGTGTGTGTGTGCGCGTGCATGCGCATGCGCATGCATGTATGAAATCTCAAATTGGTTCAGCAAAGATCCTATTTTGCCCATTTACAGGAGCCCTGCTCATAAGTTACAGTGAACGCATATACAATCTGTGTACAGTGTACATATGTTTTTTCTTGGTATATGTGTTTCAAAATTCTCATGTTACGTTTAATGCATGTACAACTGAATGTGTGATTGAAACCACACATTTATCCAGGTCCCTGGTTTTATTTATAAAGTGAGCACATTGGCTCTTATTAACAAAGAGATATACACTCATACATGTATTCACTGTAACTTGTGAACAGGCCTATTTTTCTTGTGGGATGGGGTACTTAAATAGGCTGATCCAACTGGGATTGGTTAGATCATAATTAGGGCATATGATAGGGCACATGCTAGAATTCATAAGAGTTATGCACTGAAGCTGAACGTGGAATGCTGAGCACATCATCTGAGGATGGTGAAAGGTACCCAAATAAGATACTCATGGATGACTGTACCCAGGGTCTTAGAGAAGGAGTTCCCTTATTGCTGAGCATGATCATTTGGACGCCTATGGTAATTGGCATGGGAGGAGGATGCTCTTTCAGCACAGATTTATGTACAGAAAACAAAACAGAACATGACAATAGTGATAGACTGAGTTGGGAGCTAGGGTGGAATTGGTCTCAAATGAGGAATCCTTTTGGGCAAACTTTTAGGGAACTCACACTAAAGCCCCATGATGAAATTTCATAACTGGCATAGTCCAACTGCTATTTAACAAAACAGGGTTTACCAGTTTTATGAATCTTGCATCTTTATTGTGGAATATGTGAGACAATAATTATATTAAAGAACATGTTGCATTTCTTTCCAATTTTGATTATATCTAACTGCACACCCAATGAAATACAAATATAATTCAAAAAGTTATTTTGAGAATCAAATGTCAGCCACAAAATTAGAATGTACCTTTCCAAAGTTATATTTGAACTTTGACAACAAAAACCAACATCAAACATTCTATTAGCTCCAATCAGCTTCTGCATCTTCCTCGGTAAATTCAACATACAAATGTAAATACTTAATCCATTTCACTTTCATTTTAAACATATTACCTTGTTTAACAAATAAAACTCCCTGCTTTTTCATGCTATCTATTTTATTTTTATAGGATTCCAACTCCATAAATCCCTTCTGGAGGACACTAATTTTATATAACCTCTCTGTCTTGCTGTCTCTCTTTCTCACACAGACACAGACACACAAACTCATTTACAGGAGCCCCCCCCCCGCCCACTGATGGCTGTTTAACTTTCCATATGAAAGCAAATTCTAAATCTGGCATAACACAAGCAGTAAAAAGTAATAGAAATGGTATACACATTACATATTAACTATATCATTATACAAACAGTACTACTATACAGGTAGGAAAAATATACAAAGCTAAGCCATATAGAGACCTATGAAAAGATCTGCGCTTAAAGGTGTTTACAGAGGAAATAGCCAGGGGAGAAAACTAGTTGGAAGTCATGAATACAAACTAATGATACAGCCATAATTGGACCAACTTATACATCAGCTGTCACAGAGAGATTACTTTAAATGTTCCAACTGTGTCTTGCAATGAGTTGGATTTGAACCCAATCCAAATTCACCTGATAAATCTAAGGGTCTGCTCTTTTTTTGGCCCATTTCTGAGCCGGTGGGTGGAGACCTAAGCAATTATTTTCAGATGTAAGCTCCAAGTAAAGCAATATGACTTGGTCCCAGGAAAGTGTCCTTAGGATTGCAACCTATGTGAGGACTACAAGCGCCAAAAGAAGCCTAAAACATTCTGAAAGGTCTGTATGTACTGACATTCTTTCAATGACCTTGTCAGGAACATACCAGGGTGTAGAACCTTCACTGTATTAGTCACAGATCTTTTTAAAAATGGGTTGTAGATAGCCTGCAGACAGACTTCCTTTTAATGAATTGTTTTTAAACTAACCAATTATTAATTGGATGTGCTACAAATCAACACATTCTTAATGGCACTATAGATTTACATAGTAAGCTGTTGTACAGAAATGACTCATGAAGCAGACATGGATCAATGAGGAAGCTTCCTTGTTGTGGCCATTGCACTTTTTAAAAAATGGCTCATTGTACACTAGGGCAACAGGCCTACCAGACTAATAGACCTAATCCTTTTCTCCCATGGTGGCACATCAAAACTGAGAGCATCCCTTGCTGCTGGGAGTAAGTATTTTTGCAGCAAGACCAAATTTATTCAACAACACAGTTAGATCTGAGATAAAGAAACAAAATATGAAAGGGTCATGGCATCTGAGTTTTCAGCCAGTGGATGCAGTTTTCTGGCTGCAATCCAAATCACTTCTGGACAGCCAAGCAGGGTGAGAAAACTCCTGCTTTAATTTATTACAGCAGCTCAAAAGTTATATGGTGGAAGGGAGCAGAGAAAAATGTACATTAAGTTTGCCTTTCTTCCTTCAAAGCAACTTCATCACAAAGATTGAAAGGCTCATGATAATGCTTCAGATATATCCTCAAGAGTAATAACGTCAGTTCAGAAAAGAACAAGCGAGGGAGGTGGGGTGGGGGTGGAATCACAGAAATCCTGCCAGAAGCAGTTGCAAAGCTAGTGGACAAGCACTCCGTCTGATTTTCCATGTGTGATGTCTGTGTCTGTTATGCTCAGAAGATCCATGCATTTAACGGTTTTGCAAAGACAGTGTATATAGCACAGGAAAGAACACTCAAGCTCTGAAGATTTCAAAAATTATTTTGGTGGAGAATGGGAATATTATTAAGAAGATTTGAAGGAGGAAAGATAGCGAGGCTGTTATACTGGGGCTCAATAGACATTAGTCCTCCTGTTTGCAAATGCATACTCCATTGCAGAGCAAAGAAATCATAAAAATATCTCAGAGATTGTGCAGAGTGCACTTCCATTGACTCTGACCCATCTCAGCCAGTTCATACAGATCTGAAATTGCTGAGAATATTGGGGGTGGGATGGGATGGGATGGGATGGGATGGGATGGAAAGGAAAGGAAAGGAAGGATTAAGATTCTGTTTGGCCTCATGTTTTGTAAACCATAAAGATCCAAATCAGGATCCCACAGAAGAGCTCTGCTGAAGGAAGCTCAGCAGGACTTTCTCATTTCCTCTACTGGTTACATTCCAGGAAATGCCAAGAAACAGCATGAGAGAGAGAGAGAGAGAGAGAGAGAGAGAGAGAGAGAGAGAGAGAGAGAGAGAGAGAGAGAGAGAGAGAGAGAGAGACCAAAACAAAAAACACAGTCCTCCCTCCAAATCATTGACCCACTGAGTTTGAGCACACACATAACAACAATGCTCGGCTTTACGGACCCCAAAGAATGCTTAGGGAAAGGCGTTAATGTGAGTGTTGGGTTGATGTACACGCACACACTCTTCTTATCAGGGGCATTTTGGAAAATGAGGCTTTATTCAGACTTAACTAAAACCTACGCATTTGTTACCAGCCTGGTCCAAAACCCCATCGATCCGACTAGTTTCTCTTCAAGCACAACACACACACAACAATGTACACGAAAGACGGTGAGCATCAGTGGGTGTGCACAATGACGGGAAACTTGCTGACAAAGTGGTAGCTGCGAGCCAGCACCCAAGCAGGAGACCACTCCACTCCATTGGCAACCAGCACAATGCAGCAATTTTTTTTTTTTAAATCCAGCTTTATGAAAGTGACAATAAATTGCCTTGGCATCCTGCTGTTACCTGTTGATGCCTTGCTTCCCTACGCTTTGTCAATTCATTTCAATGATGACAAGTGAATCCTTCCTTTAGATGCTCAGGAGGAGCTACTTGCCAAAGTTGATGAGGGGTAAATCTGATCGAGCTCTGTCTTCTGCTCTGATCTTTGTACCCTGGAACTGAAAAGCCAGGAAAGAACATTATAGAGCTCTTCCCAAGCTTCAGCATTAAGAGCAAAGTATTCCCAATAAAGGTCTTTATCTCAGCATCAGATTTCTTGTCACTGTGGTCCTGCTGTCACAATGGAGAGACCTGCTGGAACTGCAACTGGCACTTAACTCGATGCCCTCTATGTCTGAACATCTGTTGTTCTTTGAAAGTTACTATATTTTTGACTAGAGTCGATAATGCAGATCACGTTAATATAATCCTTTGCATTGGCTTCTCTATCTTGACATTGGGCAATAATATTGCTTCATGCCATATTCAAAACATGATAGAGCACTGGCGGAAAAATGTTGGGATGTGCTGCTGTGCCATCAACAGGGCAGTCAGTGTAGTGTTTTACTCATAGCCTCCTACCCTGGTGATTCCTCTCCTTCCTAAAAGAGTCCACCACAGTGAGACTAGGGACAGGGGTTACTTTTGTTAATGGGATGCTGCGGGATTGAGAGGTGACCCTCTTTCTTTTCTCTATACATTACTAACAAAGGCGGAAAACTGGGTAAGCACTTACATTCTGATCTATCTTACATAAGTTTACTTAAAGGTAAATACTTCTGAGTTTGTGCACATAATAAGGTTTATGATTATAGCACTTTTTAATGTTTAGATCCCAATTTTCAAATACTCAAAGTCAGCATCTAACTCAGGGACATAAAAGACCCAGACACACAGATTTCCTATTGTGTTTCCTTAAGCTATGTTTACAAAAGAGCTGAACATAAATGAGTTCTTCTGAAAATACTTACAATAAGAGAATACATTCTTCTGAAATCCCAGTTTCTGATGCTCCATAAAAGAAGCAAAGCCTTAATTTGAAAAGATCTCCACAACTGTATACCAAGGAAGATCTGGGATTGGAACAATTTTGGGCCTCAGTACTCAGTGTATTTTTTCTTTCTTAGAAAAATAAATGGTTAATGGGCTGCAGGTGAAGCTTCAGGAATGGGCAGGCTTTGAAATTGTATGCCTTTTAGTGTGGAAGTCTGTTTTTCATAGGGAACAATGTGCTTGGTCGATTTTGGTTCATCTTGGGGAAGAAATTAGAACAGCGACAAGACAAAAGTGGTATTAAATGAAATCGGGTACTCCTTTGCCATATAGCTGACACCAGGGAAATGCATTACTGGAACTTTTCTTCCCAAGAATAGCCTCCCTCTAATTTTATAGGATAGTACAAGCAAAAGCTTTTGAACAGGAGCAGCAGTTGTGGCCATATGAGCAATAGGAGTAAACTCTATCAGTGTGTGTAAAGATTTACACATAAATGGAATGTGCTTCTTCTAATAGGTTAGGCTAAAGCATAAAAGCATTCATGGATGGCCACCAAGTGGCTAAAGCTTGCTCAGTTGCTCTATAAATACAGTAAGAACAAACCCCTCTAGAGTGATGAAATTGTCTTCTTTGGAAAGTACAAGGGAATTTGTCCAGATTATGGTTCTATTATCCTGGGGTAATGTTAGGAGCTAGGAATAGATTGATTATAGGGCATGTTCTTATTTTTCCATCTCATGACATTATATCACAAACCCTATGGAGACAATCTTAGAATATAATCAGTGTGGAGAGAAATCCCACCTAACCTACAAATCTAAGAACATTTTCCTGAGAATAATCGCTCAATAAGACTTAATTCTGAGTATACCTGTTTAGGATTGCTCCATTTAAGGTCTACTCACAATTCTATAATTTAGTAGGGCTTACTCCTAAAAGTCCCCACCTGCTCAACCTCTATGCAGAGCATATCATAAGGAAAGCTGGGTTAGATTTACAAGAAGTGGAATGAAAATTGGTGGAAAGAACATCAATAATTTGAGATATGCAAATAGCATCACATTACTGGCAGAAAATAGTGAAGACCTGAGAGGACTACCTGATGAAGGTTAAAGAAGAAAGCACCAAAACAGGATTATAACCGAACATCAAGAAGACAAAAGTAATGACTATGAAGAATAACACAACTTTAAAGTTGGCAATGAGGAAATTGAAATTGTTCAAGATTTTCTATTCCTTGGCTCAATCATCAACCGAAAGGAAGACTGCAACCAAGAAATCAGAAGAAGATTGAGACTTGGAAGAACAGCCATGAGGGAACTAGAAAAGATCCTTAAACATAAGGATGTCTCTTTAGGGATCAAGATAATACAAGATAATTCAAACTATAGTATTCCCCCCCCCCCCAATTTGGAATGAAGAGACAGACATGGCTTGGGTATAAATTTGGGCCATTTATTGACCAACATTAACTTAATAACAGCAAGGGTATAACTAGCAGTACAGGTCGAGACAAGGGGTCAACTGGACCTACTCCTTGACCTGCTTGGGCGAGCCCCCCCTGCCCCAGGTGCAAGCCATCCATGTGAATGGCTGTAACCCAGCTGACCAGGCAAATGGTTCCCCCCTTAAAGCTCCATACACCCCAGCCGTGAAGCCCGAGGGAAGGACTTGTACAGGGGGTCCCACAGGCAGTCTGCCCTCTCAGCTGGCAGCCATACAGCCCGCCAGCGAATCCCTGACAGACCCCTATTCCCCACCAATGGGGAGGTGCCAACCGGGTGCTCACCGGCCCGCTCTGTCTACCCAAATCTATCCTGCCACAGCTAGGGCCAAGCCTCTGCTTAGGCCCTTGCACCCCACAGTTGGCCTAGTGCCAACCACCACCCTTGCTGTCAGTTACCACATAATATTGTGTTGCTCTTCACCAACAGGTGAACACCGACACCTCTGTAGAGGTCGGCAACTTCAGCCCAAATGCCAGGAAAGGGCAAATAAATACCCCTCATGCTCCCAAAGCCTTTTAAAGGGCCATTTTGGCCTTATGCTCTCATAACCTCTGTAGAGGTTGGCAAATTTAGCCTTTATGGAGGGGCATGGCAAATAGATGCTCAGTCCCTCCCAACAGCTTTCTCTAGGGCTCTGTTGGCCATATGCCTAGACCCAACCTAGTGGGTCTTCCCGCCACAATGACGGGGAAGCATTGCAGACCAAGGTCATTACCACCCAGGTGAATGACCCTTCCTGCCACCATGACGGGGAAGCATAGTAGACCAAGGTCACTACCATCCAGGTAATAACCAGAATATAAGGCGGAGGAACACACCTCCCCTCGAGCCATCAGGCGACTACTTGCCTGGGCGCTGCAAGCCTGTATGAGCCTGTAAGGAAAGGGCCATGCCCTGCAAGACAAGGTAAACACCATGCAGCGAATGATCAGCATGTGAGGTGGAAGACCGCAACTCCCCTCAAACTATCAGGACACTACTTGCCTGGGTGCTGCAAGCCTGTGTGAGCCTGTAAGGAAAGGGCCATGCCCTGTGAGACAAGGCCAAAACCATGTGACGAATGACCAGCACGTGAGGAGGAGGACCACACCTCCCCTCAACCATCAGGCCACTTCTTGCCTGGGCACTGCAAGCCTGCATGAGCCTGAAAGGATAGGGCCATGCCCCGTGAGCCAAGGTCATTACCACACAGTGAATGACCAGCATGTGAGGTGCAGGATCACACCCAGAGGCCCTGTCACTCTACAATGGCCCATCCGCTAAGCCCAAGCTGGGACCCAATTAGCATCCTCTTGGCCTGATGGGCCACCCAGAAAATCATGCTGTGTCTGCATATGAGGATTCAACACCTCCTGCAGCGAACCACAGCACCTAAGAAG
Organism: Eublepharis macularius; assembly: GCF_028583425.1. Taxonomy (NCBI): domain Eukaryota; kingdom Metazoa; phylum Chordata; class Lepidosauria; order Squamata; family Eublepharidae; genus Eublepharis; species Eublepharis macularius. The sequence goes on along the minus strand of NC_072794.1, from coordinate 119,562,515 downwards.
AAAAGGAAACAATTAGACACAACTCTTTAAAGCGTCAGCAGAGGTGCACATATGCCCAATACACTGCCTACTATCACCAACCTGCTCTTTGGACACAGGATAGCCCATTGCAGTTGCTGTGACGGCTGCCCCAAAACCAAATGAGTGGGTGCCATACTTGACACCCACCAGGCCTAAGTTAACTAAGGCCCTATTCTATCAGCATCCAAAATTGGAATCAGGTGAGGGGTGCCCCGTCACTGTGCTGGAACAGATTTCCATCACCACTACTACCCCTGGCTTTCAGATATAGGCATGGGGCCTAGACAGAGCACCGCTTGGACTCATCGCAAGGCCCCACCTGAACAACTGTGCCCCCGCTGCCACTGATCCATCTTGGACCGCCTAATATGGAGGGTCACTGAATCAGTCTCAAATTTCAGGTCCTGTGCCCTCAGTGCATACCCAGACAGATCTATGAGGGACTGGGCCACCAGCTCACTCCTCTAAGAGCTCCGCAGAAGGCCGTCAGTGACGTTACATGAAATAGTGCAGACTCATATCCTGATAGGCATACCTTTTCCCAAACAGAGCCTAAACCCAGGCTGCAGGTCTGTGTGAGCATGTAAGGAAAGGTCCACACCCTATGAACCAAGGTCATACCACCCAGGTGAAAGAACTGAATGTGAAATGGAGGCTGCTCCACCATCCAGCTCTTGAGGCCACCCTGCCTATGCATGCAAGGGTCATGCCCCACAGCCCAGGTCATTACTGCCCATGTGAATGACAGTATGTGAGGCAGAGGACAAGCACACTGGGCCACCTTGCCTATACATGCACATCTGTGGGGCCTGTAACGGAAGGGCTGTGCCCTTGGGAATTCCAGCTGATTACCCCCAGGTGAATGACCAGGAGTGAGGTAAAGATCCCCATGTCCCATCAAACAGAAGTAACAGCTGGCCATCATTTTCCTTGCGGCTAAGTGCAGTGTCAACCAGACCCTTCCTTAAGGGCTTGGGTAATCACTGTGCAAATGCTGAAGAATCTCTCACAATCTCTCACACCAACCATTAATGTCATGAGGCCCCAGAAAATGCCCAGGCCAACATCAAACTGTGAGGTTTACTGATGAACCTAAAGGTGCATAAGCTGCCTGATGGCTACTACTGGATACAAGGTGAGCCCTTTAATTTCACCCCACCCCCATAACTGTGGGATATATCCACTAGCCATAACTCCTACAGACCAAACTATGCCCCAGCCTAGAGACTGCCATCTACTTAGACATAGGCGCACCATGTGCTGGGGGCTATATCATCTGGTTGCTAAACAACCATAGCCATCCCTGAAGGTATAGCTCAGAGGAAATCTGAGGGACAAGCTGCCCTTTTCCATCTGCAGGTGAGACTGGGTGTTGCCTTGAAACATAAGTGCCAGGACCAGTCTCCAGAACCCATCTCAAATCCTATATGATTTGGATGAAAGGATTAGGTATGAGCACCACTGCCTAATTGTCCATGTGACGTGTGCTGAGGGGTTATCTAGTTCCCTCCCCCACACCAACTGCCAGGAGGATTGGAAAATTCCAAGCATATACGGTCTATAGTAAAAACCCCATTCTGACTGGTCAATGAGCCACTGCTCAGCCCACCAGTCCCCCTGAACTAAACTCAGAGTTATTGGGCCCCAAGGCAGCAGAAACTTCAAGGAAACTCCACCTCTAGGTGTCAACACCCTGGAGACAAGGCTCGAAGCCCAGCCAGCTGCTGGAGCTCCCATAAAGGAGGCTGGCTGGCAGCTGCCTGGTCCATGTGCATTAACCACCTTAAATCTAATTCAGTGGCTCCCTCCTCAGGTCCACCTCATCCTTCTCCTCTGCTTCCTGAAGAGGAGGGTTAACCCCCAAACTGCTGCTCCCTTTATAACTGAATCAAGTAATAACTCAGAGGCCAGACTATAAAACTCAAAGGCAAGACCCAAGATGATACAACCCAGGAGTCTAAACATGGGAGCTTGGAGACTGTTGCCTGACCCTGGGAGCCCCCACAGTCATGCACTAGGAGCCAGTGGACTTACCTATCTGCCAGTCAGGTTCACTGTCACCCCCACATGACTAGGTTACAGCAGCCTAGGCCAGCTCAGCTACCAGCCGTCAATTGTGCTAAGGCTGCAAAACTGAGCAGGGGGATGGGTTTACAAGCTACCACCCCAAGCCTATAAATCCTTGCTAAGCCAATAGCAATAATATGTGAAGCAATCTGCCCTTCAGATGACAGCAGGCCTCTCCCCCCCCCCCCCGGCCTCAGCCAGGCCTTTGCTGCTGTAGCTGTAAGTACTTTCTCCAAATAGAGTGAAAACATTTGGGGAGGGGAGCCTAGATAGGCTGGAGGCCTCCAGGGGCTGGGCCCAACCATGTTTCAGCCCTCCTGACTGACACTGATAGCCAGTATTTCCTTACTTCCTATGGCCACTTCATCATCCTCAAAGGTTAACTACGCAGGTAGGGCTGCTTTGCAGGATACGTATTCGGTGGCTGTTTGCCCTTAGCAGAGCTGCTAGCCTTTTTTTTAATTTTTATAGTGGCATGATGGAAATGTACAGTAACACAATGTACTGAAGTAACACCCCCCCCCCAAAACGGCAGCCCAAACACTGCGTAAGCTGCAGAGACCTCTATATAATGGCTGCCAGTGCTAGGAGGCTAAGCGTGCCACAGGGTGACACACTCAAAATGGCCACCCCAGCACAGCATAAGCTGTAAAAGCCCCACTAAAATGGCCTCCACTGCCAGTAAGCAGGAGGCAAATCAGACCATATAAAACCCACACTCAAAACGGCCACTGCTGGAGCTGTGCATATTGTAGATGCCTTCTCAATAAGGCTGCACTGCCAGGAGGCAAAGAAGGCCACTGATGCCACACTCGAAATGGCTGCATCCAACTGAATAAACTGCCAAGCCTTTTCACAAAATGCACCCCCTGCTGCCTGAAGGCCTTAAGCCGAGCTATTGCTGCTAGAAATACTCCCTCCTAAGTAAATATAAACAGGCGGGGGGGGGGGGAGAGAGATGAAAAAGCCTAGAAAGAGAGGAGGCCTACCAGTATCCACCCAGCTAAGCCAGTAGCAGTAATGTAATCCACCCCCCAGATGGCTGCAAATCACCCCTGCGGCCTACAGCAAAGCCTATTGCTGTTTCTGCTGAAAGTACTCCCTCCTAACAAAATAAGGGGGAGGGGAAGAGGAGCCTAATTAGGCCAAAGGCCTGCAAGGACTGGATATAACCCTGCTTTAGCTCTCCTGACTGATAGACAACAGTCCCCAAATGTAAATAAGAAGGGGATAATAATAACAACAACAACAATAATAAATCTCTGCCAAACCACTGAGCCTGGCGCTGGGCCCTGGCTCTCGTCCTGTTGTTTGAAGGTATCAAGTAGGGGAATATCACAACTTTCCCCAAGGCAGCTATAGCCACCTAGCCTTGAAGGCCTTCAGTAAAGCTGGCCTCAGAGGAGCTTGGCTGAGAGAGCTTGATACATGCTCTGCTCAGGCCAAGCTTTCAAAGCTGACTGAGCCCTACAGAGGTGGAGCCGCCCTTTATATGGCCAGGCCCCACCTCCCAAAGCCTGGATGCCCAGGAATGTAAGGCTGTCTCTCCCTCCGTGCAGTGAGGCAAAAAGTGGCACCCAGCCTAAGCATGTTTCGCATGGTGCCGGGTGTGCCATCTTCCCATTTTTTATGTATGGATGTGAAAGCTGGACAATGAAGAAACCTGACAGGAAGGTTTCATTTGAAATGTGATGCTGGAGGAATTTTGTGGCTACCATGGATGGCCAAAAGGACAAATAAGTGGATTCTAGATCACATCATGCCTGAATTCTCCCTAGAAGCTAAAATGACAAAACTCAGGCTATTGTACTTTGGTCACATCATGAGAAGACAAGATTCTCTGGAAAATCAATAATGTTAGGAAAAGTAGAAGGCAGTAGGAAAAGAGGAAGACCTAAAATGAGATGGCTTGACTCAATAAAAGAAGCCACATTCTCCAGTTTACAAGATCTGAACAAGTCTGTTAATGATAGGATGTTTTGGAGGTCTTTCATTCATAGGGTCGCCATAGCCTGGAGGTGACTTGACAGCACATAATACACACACTCCTAAAATAATGTTCTTAGGGTTGCACAGTTGTTCTACTATTACGATATTTGTTTTACTGGTCTTTTGCGTGTTCATTTTAAGCTAGGAATGCCACCAGTTTCTTTTCTAAATCTAACCTGGACTGGATTTGGGGGAGAAATTGTTTCTTGAGCTGAATTGTAATTTCACAGAGTTTGAGGTGTTCTTTTCTAGACATTTCTAAGCTGTGCAGGTAGGTCAGGTGTCATTGAGTCTGCTACGGTTGGAATCACTAAACCCATGCTAGCAGAGACAAAAAGAATATTAGGAAGCCTCAACTTTCTAATGGGCAACTATAGTATTTTTCCCTGGGCCAGGAGTGGAAAGAATTATTTAGTGGCAGATAACACTGGCTCTTATGCTGCTCAATGTCAATCCTAGAGAAGGTGCTTGGCCCTAGAAATCCTAGAGAAGCTGATTGGCTCTAGAAAGTGGAAGAGGAAGATAACAGAAAGAAAATAAAAGATGAGGCAGTAGTTACCACAAACTACAGGGTAGGGTGGCCACCAGTAGACAGATCATAAAGCTACTGCCCAGGCTCCCTAATGAACCCAGGTTGTGCATGACACAAAGCCTAGTCACACATGCAGGAAAAGGGTCCTGTCATGATGTGGAGTGATATCTATTGGGTTTTAGTTAAGGCACATTAACTAAATGAACTGCATGCAGATTGCTCTCGTCCAAGTTAGAGAACCAATAACTGTTTATCTAAAGAAATATATTTACATAAGTTTAGTGGAGAGAAAGAACTAGTAACTGGTCTAATTAGCTAGGATGGCTTTAGATTGAAAATAGGCCATCTTTCTCAGGAGGAGACACCATGCTGCCTCTCCTGGTGCATGCAGGGAAGAAGAGAGGGGGGGGAGAAGGAAAGGAAGGAAGTTCCCTTGGCAGGAAAGAGACCGATGGCAGCCTATCTATCTGACTCTATGATTGTTCCTTCCTTCTTTGCTGGCAGTCCTAAAGGCCTGAACAAGAGACATCGCTAATCCCTTCTTCCAACACCCCCTCTCAAAAGATCTTGGCTCAGTGTACCAGGCCCATCATTCAGAGAGCTTCAAAATGTTCTCTCTGGAGAGGGTTAGTTAAAACATCAGCAATCATTTTGTTGCTAGGACAGGAGACTAATTTAATAGTCCCATCTTTGTACAGATGCTTAACTACGTAGTACTTCAGGTCAATGTGCTTTGAAGATGTATTGACATCTTTGGTTTGTGACATACAAATGCATGTTTCATTATCCTCTTATATGATGACAGGTGTAGGTATATTTAGGCCTAGATCTTCAGTTATTTTGAGTAGCCACTGAATTTCTCTGCATCCTAATGCTGCTGAAACATATTCAGCTTCTGCAGTAGATTCAGCAGTGATGGTCTGTTTCTTACTTGCCCAGCTTTTGGCTCCACCACCATAAAAGATTTATGTTGCCACTTGTGGACTTCTTGGCAGATTTGTCCCCGGCGTGATCTGCATCCACGTAAAGTGTCAATTTAGGCATGTTGTATGCTGATAGCCTGAGTTTAAGGCTTGCAATTTGCTTTAAATATCTTAGTAAAGTCATTAGGGCTTTCCAGTATTTCTTTGTGGGTTTGGTAAATTTTCTGCACAATAGTCCTACTGCTGAACTAATGTCTGGTTGTGTCAGGGTTGGAATGTACCTTACCCAAGATTTCACAATATCTGTTCTCTTTGGGTAGCTCTTCAGATGCTTCATTTTGATTGTTATAGTTAGGCTCCGTTGGAATGTATTTGGGAGCACTGTCTTCCAATTTCAGGTCTTTCAATTCATCTCTGATCTTTTGTTCTTGGCTGAAAAGGAAGCTTCCATTGGCTTCTCTCTGTATTTGAATGCCTAAATAGTCATGTTCCCAAGCTGTTTGATTGTGACTTCTTTACTCAGATCATCTACAACTTCTTTGAGTTCTCATAGGCCAAAATTAGATCATCAACATAAACTAGAATGTAAGTCCATTGTTCATTTTTACATCGTTTGTATAGGCATGGGTCAGACTCGCTTCTTTGGAAGCTTGCCTTTAGAAGGATGTCATTTAGTTTGTCGTTCCAGCATTTTGCACTTTGTTTTAGGCCGCAGATTGGTTTCTGAAGCTTGCATACGAGATCTTCCTTGCCTTTTTCGATGAAACCTGGCAGTTGCTTCATGTAGACTTCTTCTGTTTAGGTCACCATGTAAGAAAGCAGTCTCGACATCTAGGTGCTCTACTTGCAACCTCTTGTATGCTGCAACACTAAGGAGTGTGCAAACATCTCATCGTAATCCTCACCAAACCTTTGTGTGTAGCCTTGGGCAAGAAGTCTGGCTTTGAATTGTTGGATTTTACCTTCATTGTCTCGTTTCAGTCTTAAAATCCACTTGCTCTACACAGGTTTCTTATTTCTAGGGAGTTCAGTGAGCGTCCATGTGTTGTTCTTGTACATGGCATTTAACTCTGTTCTTGCACCTTGCTTCCATTCTTGTGCTTGAGTGGGTGGCAAGCTTGAGATGTCTGTCCAGGATCTAGGCTCCAGTTCTTCCTCAGCCCTGTTCTGTTTTTTTGAAAGGTAGTGATTAGCTCTGTAGCACTATAGCATTGTAATTATAGGAATATCAGGTTCTCTGTCTTCCCAGCTTCCTTCTTCTTTTTTTTAAAAAAGTGTCTAGTCCCTTCCCTTGAGGAGATATGTCATTTTCCTTATAGCTCCACAAGGGAAGGGGCTAGAGACTTAGGGTTTGTTTTTTGTAATGAAAGCTGGGAATTCAGAGAACCTGCTACACCTACAAAACTATAGCAGTTTAGCAATATTTTTGTACTGATTCTTTTTTAAAAATTACAAAAACCTTGATGGCCCAGGGTAGGGGGCTATAACTATTTCCAGCACCAGAAAAAGTGATGCTGTTTGAAATGTCCACAACAATTCTTCTATTTTTCGTAAACAGGTGTAAATGATGTTTGAAACTACTACCCTCACAACACGTTATAGCAGCAATGGATAACAACCGGATTAAAACAGAAATATGAAAAGGGCCTATGAGTTTTCTTCTGAAACCTAGAATTTCTACTTTGATCCCTTTCCTATGCACATTCTCCCTGAATACTTGTGTACTACCAACACTTTCAAGACTCTACTCTCTTTTTGACCATCTTTGCTTTTCAAAAAAAATATATTTTTCTTCCTCTCAGATGCTTGTACATCATTAGCCATATCAGTTTGCTGAGGGGCTACACCATACAATTTGCAAAACTTGGGCTGTGACAATAAGAAAATAATGTTTCTTTGAAAGCCAATTCTTAACCTACATAGCTCTGTAGGCACAAGGGTTGCATTTCAAGTGTAGAATACTTTTCTTCTTCCATCCCCACTAATTTTCCAACACAGCAGGCACTCGTCATAACAACTTAGCAGTTAAAGTCAAAGGATTCATCAAGACTGTAGAAGGCTGGGCTTGGGTAATGTTCACTTGTACTTATTGTGTGTCCTCTGGCAATGACAGAAGTAGCTGGGCTTTATTTGAATTCTCTGCTTCATTTTGTAGTTAGATCTGCTGTGAGCTGGGAACTTCATAATAATTTAAGCACCCAGGCTATAGGGGGAAAAACCCAACAATATATGTATAAAATAGCCCAGCATGGAAAAGCACTTTGGATCCATTCTGGGATTAATGATTTTTTTTTCAGGAGCTATCAATTACTTACCTTAACTAGGGAGTGCAGATTATAAAGAGGGATATAATTACTGGCAAATGCTGTGAGATATATAAAGACAAATAGGGGAGAGGAATGAATAGGAGCACATACGTTTTTCTTGAGAGCCATATTTGAACGTAGTAATTTATTAACTGGGAGTTCTTGAAGTGATTATCAAAGACATTCAGCATGTGATGGACTTGGAAAAAGATTGTTTGCTAAGCTGAATGAAAGAGTCTATTGATTCACAAAGAACACCCCCCCCCCAGCATATGTAGATGTAGAACAAATGAACTGTGTTCCTCAAAGATATCTTGCAGGGACACCACCCTACTTCCCCATTGTTAGCAAAGCACAGCATGTCTATCCTAACCCCAAATTCAATTGTTTAGTAGCTGCATCAGGAGAGAGAGAGAGAGAGAGAGAGAGAGAGAGAGAGAGAGAGAGAGAGAGAGAGAGAGAGAGGATTATAAATAAAAACAGGTTTTATTTTCCTATTGCCTGTCCTCTTATGGATACTGCATATTGATCTGAGAATGGAACTTACTTATTGCCTCAAAGCAGTGTCTGCTATAATTCATTCTCTCTAATTGGCTACTCTTTCAAAGAAAGATAGCCAAACATAAAAGAAAGGTTGTAAATTTTGTTGTTCTAGGATGCTTTTAAACATTCCTTGGTCTGCACCTCTGTATTGCTGCTATCCCTCTAGCATTCAGAGAATCAGTGTGGCATGGTGTTAAACTAGGATCTATGAAGTGCAGGTTTAAATCCCTGGTTGGCCATAGAAGCTTGCATGGTGAACTTGAGCCAGTCCACCTTTCTCAGTCTAACTGACCTCACAGGGTTGTTGCGATGAGAACAAAATGAAGAAGGGGAAAACAAAATTTAAGTGGATTCCCAAATGTATTATCTAATTAAATATCTGCAAAAACAAATGAAATAAATTCTACAGTAGGTTATATCCAATGCAAATACATACCTAAATATATACTAGAAAAAATCTTTACTGGTATTCAGGACTTTTTGGAAAACCAATTAACTGGGTCCATCTGGACATATTTGGGTTTCTGGAAATATTCGGAGCTGCCATTTTAATGTTCCCAAGGCTGTTTTCCTTCAAGTTTAGAGGACTTCCGGGCAGCAGGAAAGAGGGGGGAGGGAGGCATCTCTTCCAGCCAATGGCATCAGACCCTAGCAGCAGTATGAACTGTTTCCAATTATGAAGATCCTCTTCTCTCTCCATGGATCTATGAGCATGGGCAAGGAGGATGAAAGGCCTGCAGCTGGACTCCACTTCATGGCTAGATCTATTGGAATGCTGCCGCCTCTTTTCCTGCTGCTGTTCTGGTCTCTGCCCTGGACTGCTGCCTGCCTAGAAAGAACTTCTTGTTCTTTGCCTGCCTGCTGGACATCTTCAGGACTAGTTTTCTAAAGTATTTTAAAATATTATTTCAAATTGTTTTAGTTTTGCTTTTTGTTTTCCTGGGGGAGTGTGGGAGGGGGCTTTTTTCTTTGTGTTGCTTTAAAAAATAGTTTGGTGATGTCCTATAAGGAATAATGGAACCCAAATAATTCTAGAATTCCCCCCCCCCAGTCCAAACTTTTTTTTTAGAAACATTTTATTGGATAGGTTGAAAAAAAAAACATAATCACTTCAATATCTCTTTCTCCTACAAATTACATATTTCATCCCAACCCACCCTTCCCCTCCCCTCCCTTCTGACCTCCAAGAGCACTTATACCCTTTAATTCACATAATATTCCCTCTAATTCTACTATTTCTCATTTTCTTCTAAGGTAAAGTTACAGTCAGTATAAAATTCAACAGATTACATAATGCTCATCAAAAATTGTCCATGGACCACAATTGGTCCTTTAAATCCCAATTCTTTTCCAAATAATCTTTAATTTTTTTTCCAATCCATCAAAAAATCATTTGAGCTTTGTTCTTTTAACTTTCTAGTTGGTTTGTCCATTTCCACCATGTGCAGAAGTTTTTGTATCCATTCATCAACTTCTGGTATCTTATCCTGCTTCCAATATTGCGTATACAACAGTCTTGTAGCTATAATCATATACCATAATAGTGTTCTGTCCTTCATATTTACAGTTTCCATATTAAGTCCTAACAAAAACATTTCAGGATTTTCCTGCAAATTACACTTCAAAACTTTTAATATTTCAGCATGAATAGAAGACCAACATTGTTTTGCCTTATCACAAGTCCATCACATATGGTAAAAAGAGCCTTCATGTTCCTGACATTTCCAACACTTATTTGACATAACATTATTCATATTTGCCATTTTTTCGGCGTTAAATACCATCTGTACATCAGTTTATAGCAATTCTCCTTCAAATTAGTACACGTAGATATTTTCAAAGCGTTTTTCCATAAATATTCCCATGATTCCATTGTAATCTCTTTATTAAAATTCAATGCCCATTTCACCATTTGAACCTTAACCACTTCATCTTCTGTATACCATTTCAATAATAGTTTATAAAATTTCAAAATCATTTTTCTATCATCTCCTAATAAAAGTTTTTCCATTTCTGAATTTTTCTTTCTAAAACCAAATTTCTTTTTATCTGACTCATATAAGTCTTTGACTTGTCGGTATTGTAGCCATCCATATTTAAAAGTTAAGTCCTCTTCTTTCTTCATTTTAACTATATCTCCATGCATTAACAACAAGTCTTTATAAGTTAGCCATTCCTTCCCTTGATATTCCGAATGCGGTTTTATAACTTCTGCAGGAACAATCCATAAAGGTCTTCTTTCTTCCAAAAATTTGTTATACTTCAGCCATACAGAGAAAATATTTTTTCTTATATAATGGTGTAAAAACATACCATCCATTTTATATTTATCATACCATCCCCCCTAGTCCAAACTTGAATTCCAAAAAAGTATCAGAGAAACTCAAATACTTCCAATTATGCGGCCAACCCTCCTGCAGCCCAGCTGCTTAGGGAGGTGGCCGTTGGTTGCCCTCCCGGATGGAGGAAGGGCAGGCCAGCCTTTCCCGGGCATCCGGGGCTTAGCTGGGTGGGCGGAGCTAGCAGCCTCCTTCTGGACGCTCCGCTCACCCAGCTTCAGTTTTGCTGAACGCTCGGAAGGAGAGGACGTGTCTCTTCTCCTCCCGAGCGTTGAGTGCGGCGGCGGCGGCTCCTGCTGCTGAGGGCCTTGCGGAGGCTCCGGGTGCAGCGGTGGGCCTTGTGGAGGCTGCAACAGCAGCGGCGGGCCGTTCGGCAGCGGCGGCGACGGGCGCTTTGGCGGCGGCGGCGGCGGCTTGCCTCTACAGAGCCAGGTAGGAATTTTTTCCTCTTATCCCCAATTGGACATGGGATAGGGGTTTTTTCGCCTACCTTGCACCTAGTCTTGAGTGATGGATATTGGCAGGTGGTGGTGCTTGTTAGTGGTTTCCCTGGCGGGATGGAGTTTGGTTAGAAACAGCGAGTCGGTGAGCACCCTTGGCGTTTCCTTATTGGTAGGGAAGAAGGGTCTGCTAGGAGTGGCTGGTACTGCTTGTGACGGCTGCCAGCGCACGTGGGCAGACTGCTTGGGGGAACCCCACGTGCAAGTCCTTACCTCACTGCTGTACGGCTGAGGATTCGGAGCTTGAAAGGGGGGAACCCATTTGCCTGGCTGGCCGGGTCTCCCAGCCATCCACATGGAGGGCTCGCACCCGGGGCTTCGGGGCTCGCCCAGACAGGTCAAGGCGGAGGTCTAGGTAGGACCCTGTGGCTTGACCTGTACCGCTTTAGCCTAGCTGCAGTTATGGTTATTGTTGTCGTTGAGGTTATTTAATAAAAGTGGCCCTTAGATCCAACACCTGTGTCTGTCTTCATTCCGACTGGGGGGGCAATCAGTATTTACACCCTTCCTGAAATCCAAATCTGAGAAACACTGCTTTTTTAAAAAAAGTATGCATACCTACTGTCTGTATTGAGTGCTTGTCATCAGTTCATACGTTTGTTGTACCTATGTCTCTGTCTTGCACTTTGTTATCATCATGTATCAAGCTTAGTGTTCTGTTTCAACCTATGTTTAGTAGAAGTATGCAGATTTTTACATAAAATATTTTTAGTTACTTTTATTATTGCATTATTTATTTAATGTTCGTTTCAGTTGGAAGCAGACATCGTTAAGCTGTAACTAGCTGTAACTGCTTTCCATCCAACTGCTGCGACAGTTTTAGAAAGTGTATTCCCTATGCATGGTATACTTCCTGCCAAATTTCAAGCACATAGAAGTCCCAGTTTTATCAGCCATTAAAGTTCTTGCATGCCAAACAGACACAGGGAAGCATTTGGTGCCCCAAGAAAGGTTACATGTTAATAAGATAGTCAAATATACATAAAGACTTGCATTTCACAATATGTGGGTGATTGGGGTCAGGGACTCAGATTGCCAGAAGGTACAATCAGTACCCTCAGTCATTCCAGAAGTGATATCATCATGCTGGGATCATGCTCAGGCATTTGCCCAAAACTTTATGGTTTAACTATAATGACAGAGCATCTCCAGGTGTGAGGACATCACTTCCAGTCATGCCAGAAGAGATTAAACCAGGGATACTGTGTGGTAAGCTGCAGTACTGCAGCCCAAGCTCCGCTCATGACCTGAGTTTGATCCTCGTGGAAGCCGGGTTCAGGTAGCCAGCTCAAAGTTGACTCAGCCTTCCATCCTTCCGAGGTTGGTAAAATGAGTACCCAGTTTCCTGGGGGTAAAGTGTAAATGACTGGGGAAGGCAATGGCAAACCACTCCATAAAAAGTCTGCCAAGAAAACGTTGTGATGCGACGTCCTCCATGGGTCAGTAATGACTTGGTGCTTGCACAGGAAACTATCTTTACCTACTGGTTGATGGCAGGCAATGGGAGCTGAGGGTGGGAGATCCCCCACATCATGCAAGATAACAGTAAGCCTATCCACCCTAGTGGGAGACCTGGCATCTCTAGTTGCTAAAGGCATGCTTCCATTACAGGTAATTCCACCCTGACTCAAAGTGTAGTGGCTAGCCTGCATACTCAGAGGTATATTGAAGGGAGCAATTCTTCCACCATCTTCTCCCATACTGGTAAATACTAGGATTCCAAATGGTGAATCCCCAGAGTTGAGGGACAAGGGCAATCTAAGTGGTGGGCGGGGGGGGGGGGAGACCATTTGACCTGTGCCTTGAGCTCAAAGTAGGCCTCAAATTTATCCATTTGTGAATTGTTTATCTTTTAATAAGTTTCACTGCTTGGTTTTATGTGCATTATGTGCCATTTTTTAAAATTTTTTATATGGCTAGGGGCCTCAAAAGCTGGAAGTGACTTGTGCTTCTCTAGACCTCTGAGATAGTCAACCAAGGGTTTCTTCTCCACAGTCGCCTAGTTGGTCAATCATGAGAAACTGGTTTGAGAAATCTCCCCTTACCATCAGTTCTATCACTATGTTTACCAACATTCTTTATATTAGAGCACAAACCTGCACTACAGCCTACACAATAGGGTAGAGAAATATGCTGTACATGTTGATGTCTTCCTTACTTAGAAGCCAAGAGCAGACAAAGACAGCCATAAAAGGTAGGAGCTAGACTTTTGTGTGGTATTTTGCCAGAGTGCTACACTGGTTAAGTACAGCACAAAAAGAATATTCATACGACAGTATCAACAACATACCAAGGCTATTTTTTGTGGTATTTTTATCATCAAATACATACACTTGAATATGGGGAGGGAGAAAGACACAAAGCTTCAGCAAAATGAACGTGTACTGTGCACAAAATTCAGAAATTAAAATATCAGAGCCTAGAAATATCCATCAAATCCATTTTGAAAACAACAGAATGTAGATTGGAACTCCAAAATTAAAACAAAGAGTAAATTTTAGAAAGTCTTCACATTTTAGGGAAATTTAATATGTCTGAGGCTCCCTGAACTAATTCACTTATTGTCACAGGTTCCCTTAAATATCTGCCCAAATAAGTCAAGCAGTTGAAATGTGGCAGAAAGGAGGTTTCCACTATCAGGCTGATCAGAAAACTGACAGCTTGTCTAATCCATTCTAGCTACTTATCACCCTATGCATTTATTTCACCCTTATCACTTCATCAACGTTTTCAGCCGTACTGCTAAAAAAAAGTCATTGTCAATTTAACTTGTGAGCTTTTTCCATGTTTTGAATAGATACTTTATTTTAAGCCAAACTCACAGACAGAAACTTTCTCAGGAATTCAGGTTGTTAGTTGGGAAGCAGCTTCAAACCAAACATCCCTGAAACAGCCAAAGTCATCATTTTTATGAAGTGTGTACATTCTCAGGCAATGGACTGATTAACAGTCTAATCCTAGGCATCTGTACTCAGAAGGAAATCCCATGGAGTTCAACAGGCTTGCTGCCTAGTAGACATATTTAGAACTGCAGATATACTGTTTCAGGTACAGGAAACCTATTGGATGGCAAACATATTTACACACCTGCAGTCACCATCCTAAACACACCAAGCTCTGTATTATAGCTGTGACTTTTTCAAACCCTCTGACAGAGATTCCCACCTGTAGGATTTACAACAGACATTTTGGAATTGCAATGCCCACCTTATGTAGTAAGGAAACAGATTGAAAAAGCCAGAAAGATACCAAGGGGATAACCTGCTACAAGACAGGCCCAAGTGAAACAACAATAGAATGCCACTGGCTGTTACATACAGCTCTCAGCTCAAGCTGGTTCATCACAACCTGCAACCTATGCTAGACCATGATTTTCTTCATGTTTCTGTTCATTGCCTCTGTATCCCTTAGGAAAAGAATCATTGTCCCTTAGAAGAAAAGAACAATCTGCCTCTCAAGTGCTCCTCTCTATGCCTCCACTTTCAGAGGTGAGGCAGTTGATGACAAGAGACAGGGCATTTTCTGTGGTGGCACCTCACCTTTGGAAGGCTGCCACTGTGGATGAAAAAACCCTCACTAAAGCTGTTCTAAGTGAAAAAAGGGGAAATGAAAACAAGAAAATGTTATGTAGAAAGTCATAACTAGCACTCAGTTTCTTACAGGGCAAGATAGTCTCTGATATGTGGGTCCCAGTTCAGGAAGCATTTAGGTAAGGAACAACACATTAAATTGAATCTGGAAACAAAGAGGCAGCTGGGGCAGCCAATGTAGATATTTCAGAATTTGTGTAAAATGTTCACATTGGTATGATTCAGTGAAAATGCAAGTTTTCACATTTTATACCAACTGAAGCTCCTCTATACATATCGACAAGTGTATGCTGTGAACAACGGAACATAATAACGATAAAAAAAATTCTATTTTTTACATAACTGATTTCCATAAAAGGGATTCAAACATCTGTCCCATCTGTGTATGGTTTTCACAATGGGAGAATGTTTATCTGTCTATGGGGAGAACATGAGCTACATTTTATAAGCCCACCTCAAATGCAACTTGTAACTCATATAGGAATTGCAACACATGTATGGTGTTAAGCATTTTATTGCAATGGGAAAGCAAAGCACGCACTTAATTTTCTCCAAGTGAAATTAATGGGATTTAAAAAGTACTTAAGTCCAACTGGATTGCATCAATTGTGTGAATTAGTTATAGAGTTTGTTTCCTGTGATAGGCTTGTAAAATCTTAAACTGGCTCAGAGTACTTGGGTTTGTTAGCTTGTTAAATTCATGAATTACTAACCCATAGAACCCATCTACCTGCACAGACAAATGATTCCTGTGCCCATAAAATCTGTGTCGCAAAGAGAAGCCAAGTAATTTGGGAGCAGCCACATTGCTAGCCAGTCATAGTACTAGGAAGACATCCAGTGTAGCTTAACTTCTTTTAGTTATAAAACTGGATTGCTTTAATATCTTGCCCATTTAGAGTATAATTTGGCATTCAAATAACATTTGCAAAATGCTTTAATATTTTGTAGCAATATCGTCAAAAAGCAATATTTATTATAAAATCATGACCTCAAGGATGTAATCCATTTTTAAGTCTCATCCCATGCACCCCAATCTTTCAATCTAATTAGATTCACATCAGCATATTATTACAGAATGCAATCATTCCTTTTCTCTAATAGCATTCATGGATAATTTTATTTCTTGTTCTCAGACTCCTACTCCTGTGGTGTAATTAGTGTCTTTGGCACCTTATGATGCTCTGAATGAGTTGCAGCTGCTAATTGCTAATTGAAAAATTAGAAACTCAGTTCGAAGAAGGATCTAATTAAAATAAAATTAGATAAAATCCCTCTGAACTGGCATCTCCCTCTTTGTTTCTTTTCCTCTTGTTTCATGATCGCAAAGCCATTAGACATTACATCTAGTTGTTAAGCCTAAATTCATTTTTTCCCTGCAATAACCTTTTATTATGCACAAAGCTGTTAGCATTCATCAGGAATACTCTAAAATATCTTTGCTCATCAAGCTCATCTTCTATTGCTCTTTGAAAGTTCGTTGTGTTTGATAGCCAGTGTCCATGTTTACAGTACAAGCATTTTTTAAACAGAGGCCTCAAGAAGTAAAAATAGGATTCTATGCATTACGACTAGAAATGGGCACGAACAGAAAAAAAACTGAACATGATGTTCATTGTTCATTGCCATCCATGAACAGGGACTCACAAACAACCATGAACATGGCCCTGTTCATGAACATGTTCGTGGTTGGCTGTTTGTGGGGGCCAGCAGGCTCTCCTCCAGCCATCATCCAAGTTTGGTCAAGATCCCTACTGCACCACTCCCAGAAACCTGACCTGAGCAGGCAGTACCAATAATAAATAATAGCTTGGCCCAGAGCCTGGCAGCAGCCCTGGAACTTGAAGGGGTAGATCCCTATCCTACCACACACAAAGAAAATTCAAGCTCCAATGCACTCTCTCTATAAAAATGCCAACAGCAACTCTCTCCCTCTCCACTGTCTGCAAACTAAGGCAGAGCTGGGAGCCCCCCTCCCCCCTGCTCTTTGCTCCCT
The DNA here is from genome assembly GCF_028583425.1 of Eublepharis macularius. NCBI lineage: Eukaryota > Metazoa > Chordata > Lepidosauria > Squamata > Eublepharidae > Eublepharis > Eublepharis macularius. The sequence continues at coordinate 119,545,709 of NC_072794.1, read as the reverse complement.
TGTAACAAATTTGGAGCTCCACATTTGAAAAGAAGACCTGCCTATCAAGCTAAACTGGGCTTAGATTGGGGTTTCCAGGGCAACAGCAGGAGTTCAGATAGAGTTCAGACAATCCCTGCATAAATTGCCAAGGGAATTGATTGCCACCCCATTCAGAAAAGAGACGGACACCAGGTTGGATCTAAGGGCCACTTTATTAATTTAATACAAACAACACAGGCAAAACAGCGGCAAGGACCTAAAGCGGTACAGGTCAAGCCACGGCGTCCCATCCTGGACCACCGCCTTGACCTGTCTGGGCGAGCTCCCGAAGCCCCAGGTGGGACCCATCCAATGGATGGGGCGGACCCAGCCGGCCAGGCAACTTTGGTCACCCCCCTTTAAGCTCCTGACACCTCAGCCGTATAGCAGTGAGGGAAAGGACTCTCAGGCAGGGTTTCCCGAAGGCAGCCTGCCTGTGGGCCTGGCAGCCGTCACAGCAGTACCAGCCCTTTAGGCAGGCCCCTCTTCCCCATAGGGAAGCGCCAAGGGAGCTCACCGTCCCGCACCCTACTCCTACAAACCAGCCATGACACACCTAACAGGCACCACCTCGCCAAATTCCTCAATCCCCAAGTATAGATGCAAGGTAGGCGAAAAACCCCCCTTTTCCTAAGCCAATTCGGAAAGGGGGGAAAAAATTCCTACCTGGCTCCGTACGGCAGCCGGCTTATCCTGCACCCATAACATAGGGAGAGGCGGGTGGGCCGAGCGACTGAGCAGCACTGAGCTGGGAGGGCAAAGCTGCATCGCAACGCTCGCTCCGCCCTCCCAGCCACTCCTTATAAGGAGCAAAGGGGGTGGTGCCGTCCATTCCTCAGGAGTGGCAATGGACGGCCCCTGGCTGAGCAGCAAAGCTGCTTGCCAGGAAGGGGCCGAATTGCCACCCCATTCAGAAAAGAGACGGACACCAGGTTGGATCTAAGGGCCACTTTATTAATTTAATACAAACAACACAGGCAAAACAGCGGCAAGGACCTAAAGCGGTACAGGTCAAGCCACGGCGTCCCATCCTGGACCACCGCCTTGACCTGTCTGGGCGAGCTCCCGAAGCCCCAGGTGGGACCCATCCAATGGATGGGGCGGACCCAGCCGGCCAGGCAACTTTGGTCACCCCCCTTTAAGCTCCTGACACCTCAGCCGTATAGCAGTGAGGGAAAGGACTCTCAGGCAGGGTTTCCCGAAGGCAGCCTGCCTGTGGGCCTGGCAGCCGTCACAGCAGTACCAGCCCTTTAGGCAGGCCCCTCTTCCCCATAGGGAAGCGCCAAGGGAGCTCACCGTCCCGCACCCTACTCCTACAAACCAGCCAACGCCCGGGCCAAGCCTCCGCTTAGGGCCAGGCGCCCCACTGGTGGCCTAAGGCCAACTGGAGTCCTTGCCGCAGATCCTCTATAAAAATCATGTTACCTGTCTGAGACAGGTGCACCCCATCACCCCTGTAGAGGTCGGGGAATTCGGCCCTGATCCGAGGGTGAGGCAAATAAACGCCTAACCCATCCCCCAAACCCTTTTGGATGGCCCTATTGGCCTTCATCCTCGCCCGCTCAATGGCCTGGCGATCTTCAGCCTCCCTCCAAACCCGCCGAGGGATCATAGCCGACCACATGATCAGCACCCCCGGCCAACGCGCCGCAATAAGACGCATATCCAATAGCGCCTGATAAGATAATGCCTTACCCTGCAGCAGACCCAAATCGTTTCCCCCTAGATGTATAACCAGAATGTTGGGTGGCATGTCGCACCCAACTCCAAACAACAATGGCAACAGGCCCGGCCACCGAAGGCCCCGACGGCCCCGCCATTCCACCGTAGCCCGGTCGCTCAGCCCCAGCTGAGACCCAACCGGCGTCCTGCGTGCTTGATGGGCAGCCCAGAATACAAAACTGTGCCCGCATATCAAGATGCGCCGACGTCCAACCCGCGACGCAGGACCTAAGAAAAAACAACAATTAGTAACGTTTAAACATGCTTTAAAGGACGCACATAGGAGCGGTAAGCTGCGGACCGCCACCTACCAACCTTTTGAATAACCTGACCCGAATACCCCATGGCAGCGGCCGTCGAAGCCGCTCCAATTCGAAAGGAATGAGTCCCAAAACGCACGCCTTGCAGACCCAGCGCCGCCAGAGCTCGCTTAGTCACCGCCCAGAACTGGTAGCGAGTTAAGGGGAAGCCATCCTGGTGCCGGAAAAGGCATCCTTGCCCCCGACCCCGCAGTTGCCAATACCTTCTCAATGCACGGACTGGGCACAGCTCCACCTCAGAGCAAGAGCCCAGCCGAACACAAGTCCCCTTGCGCATCTGGTCCGTCTTGGACCAGCGGATTGTCAGAGCCACCGTATCCCCTTCAAAAACCAAGTCACTGGCCATAAGAGCACGGCCCGAGGCATCCTTGCCGGACGAGACCACCAGCTCACCAACCCGGAGGGCCCCAAAAAAGGCCGTCAATGCGGCCGCATGAAAGAGCCTCGCCTCGTATCCCGATGCACAAACCGTTTTCCATACCGCACCCAGGCCCTTAAGTACAGACGGGGAAATGGGTTGTCGCGGATCCCTGTGGACCGCGCATTCCCTGGCCCAACCCTCTAGCACTTTCCTCACCCGGAAATCCCCCGTGGCCTCAGGAAATCCCCGGGCTTTGCTAACAAAGGCGAGGGCGGCCAACTGCCCCTTAATGGACTTCACTGCCAGCCCCCGCCCTTTCTGGTGGACACAGAACTGAAGGATGTGTTCTACCGGAATGGGCCAGGTGCTCCCAATGCCAGCTTCCCGTCTGAACCCTTCTAACTGGCCTACCGCTCTCCAATACGCCCTCCTCGTACTGGGTGCGATGGCTAGCTGGATGGCGCAGCACGCCTCGACCTCCCAAGCAGCCAAAGCTCTGGAGGCATCACTGCCGGACGAGGATCCGCCTCCGGGGCAAGCTGCCAGAAACGCTCCATCTGTTGGCGAGACAAAGCGTCCGCCACACCGTTGCATACGCCTGGAACGTGCCTAGCCTTGAACAATATATTGCGCCGCAGGCACAATAATGTAAACGCCCTTACTAATCGCATAACCCGCGTGGACTTAGAGGTCAAGGAGTTGACGACATGCACCACAGCCAAATTGTCACACCAAAAGTGGACAGTGTGGTTCGCCAGCTCCGCCCCCCATAATTGAACTGCCACCAGAATGGGAAAAAACTCTAAAAAAGTCAAGTCCTTAACCACGTCTGAAGCCAGCCAATCAGCCGGCCACTGCTCAGCGCACCAGTGCCTCCGGAAATAAACTCCGAAGCCAGTGGAGCCAGAGGCGTCAGACGTAACCTGCAACTCCGCCTCAAGTAGCAAGTCGTCCCGCCAAAAGGTAATGCCATTAAAATCCCTCAAAAAGTCCATCCACACCTCTAAGTCGGCGCGCATACCCCCTGAAAGTCTCAACCTGTGGTGGGGTGCACGCAAGTGAGCCATAGCGTCGCAAAAGCGACGCAAAAATGGCCTCCCAGGGGCTACAGCTTTGCACGCAAAATTAAGGTGCCCCACAAGCTGTTGCAGCTCTACTAAGGAAGCCTTGCGCTTGCCCCTAAACTCCTGCAGACGGGCCCTGAGCTCCTCGACTTTATCAAAAGGCAATCGCAAGGATTGCTGTACCGTGTCCAACTCAATACCCAAGAAAGTGAGTACCGTAGCTGGACCCTCCGTCTTCTCGTGAGCCAATGGAACCCCCAGCTCACCTGCCAGCTCCATAAAAATGGCCAAGAGCCTGGCACATTGAGACGACTGTGCCCGCCCAACGAATAAAAAATCATCTAAATAGTGGGCGGAGTCACAGCAAGCGGCACGCCTCCTGAATTCCCACTCCAGGAATGAGCTGAATCGTTCAAAGGCTGCACAAGAAACAGAGCAGCCCATTGGTAAGGCCCGGTCCATATAAAACTTGCCCTCAAAGGCAAACCCCAGAAGCTCAAAATCTAGCGGGTGAACTGGGAGAAGGCGAAATGCAGACTTAATATCGCATTTCGCCAGCTCCGCGCCCACCCCGCATCTGCGCACTACTTGCACAGCCTGGTCGAAGGAGGTGTACCGAACCGAGCACAGGTGGCCAGGGATGGCGTCATTAACAGACCCCCCTTTAGGATAGGAAAGGTGGTGAATGAGGCGATACTCGCCCGCCACCTTCTTCGGTACCACCCCCAAAGGAGACACCCGAAAATTAGGGGTTGGAGGGGTCACAGATGGTCCCAAAACTCTGCCCTCAGCACATTCTTTTTGAATCTTAAGCCTAACTATATCCTCCCTGCCCTGAACAGAACGCAAATTCTCGGCCATAAATGGGGCCCTGGAACCTTGAACAGGGATTCTAAAACCATCCCGAAAACCTTCAAACAAGTAAACCGCATCCTCCTTAAGAGGATAAGAACGCAACAAGCGCTCAAGGACCCTCAGCCTTACCGGGCTGGGGCCCTTTTCCAGGGGGCTGCTGGCCACCGGAACTGCCACCCCCCTGCTTTCTGCCACCCCACCCTTGTCGGGCTTTCCCACAGGCATTGTAGGGATGCTGGCCCGCACACGATGGGCATTCATGCCGGAACCGGCAAGGCTTTCTAGGGCAGGTTCCCTTATAAGCATACTCCCAGCAGAGCAGCCGGGGTTGAACCTGCTGCCCCGCACCACCGCGGGTATTGGCCACCTGGGCATTACGGGAAACCACATGTCCGCTGTCCGAACGATCCCCTAAGTTGGGCTTAGCCGGGGACATCACCGACAACCACAGCTGCTGGTGAATGCGGTCCCACGGTAAGCTGGGGTTCATGGCCGCCCGCATACGGAACTCCTCATCGTACTGCATCCATGCAGCACCTGTGAAGCCCGTATAACCTTTCAATATAATGTCGAGGTATTGGAACAGAGACGCGGCCCGACTGGGTTGCGCCCTGGCAATCACCCCGGCATAAATCAAGAAGCCCGGCAGCCAATTGTTCCAAGTTCTGTCGACTCGCCTCCTTTTTAATCGCTCCTTGTCCCTATCATCCATCTCATCTTTGTCCTTCTTCTCCAACTCACGGTAGAGAAGGGCAAAGACGTCAACATACTCACCACGAAGGATTTTATCCCTCGTGGCTTGCGCCAAGTGGTCACCCAATGGCAGAGCCGTGTCGCCAAACGGCAGAGCATGGAAAGGGACCTGGCCATAGTTCAATGGCTGATAGGGATAATAGCCCAAAGGGCCGGCTGACAAGCCTGGCCAGCCAAAGGGGGGACACCCCCAAGCCGGAAAGGGAACCGCATGCTGCTGCTGAGCGCCAACCGGGATGCCCTGGTTAAAGCCGGTCTGCACCGCACCTGCAAGAGTAGCCGCCGTGTTGGAGGGGGCATCCTGCATACCACTCACCAGCCCACTGGCTGAGCCCTGCGCCCACGGGCCCCAAGGCCACGGACAAGTGTAATGTGGTGCATTGTCCTTACCAGCCGGCTCCACTGGATCCACAGCTACTGCAACAGGCGGCAACTCCTCAGGCAAGTCAACCATTTCAGCTGCCGGTTCCTGGGCATCCGCCACCATCGCTGCACGACCGCTGCTGGTTCCAGCCGGCGAAGATCCAGAAGCGCCTTCCAAGACAGCTAAACGACGCAAAATATCTCGATTAGTTGCGTCCCTAGTTGCGCGCCGCACAGGCCGTGTTGCTCGCGCCCCCTGTTGTGCAGAGCCCGTATCCCCTCTTGCCCGTTCAAGTGCCTCCAGGCGCTGTAAGATGTCCTGCTGGTCCCCCAAGGAGTCATCCTCATCAGAGGACGAAATAGCCGGAGGAGGGGCCCTCTTAGTCGGCACCCTCCGAGCAGGCTGCTTCCCCTTGGAAGCTCCCGTACCTTTCTTGGGAGCCATGCCGTGCTCCGAGCCCGGTTCACAAACCAAACAGGCTAACCCTGCTTAGCTTCCAAGATCTAATGATGTGGGCAAGTCACCAAAAGCAACTGGGGATTATTTATTTCTCCCTCCTTGTTTTTCTTTTCTTTTCTTTCTTTTTTTTTTTTTTTTTATAAAAACCAAATCGCACTAAGCACTAGGCAACACAGCCTTGGCTGCACTTTATTCTAAAAAAAGGGGGGGGAAGGGCCCCCGCAAGAAGGACCCAGACCCCTTCACTCACACGGTAGGCACAACTAACGTGCAGCACAGGCCCTACCCACTAGGGCACAATGCCCCCTGCCCAACAAAAGTGGCCAAGAAAAAGGGGGGGCGACTCCAAAGGGGCCTACACAAAATGGCCGCCGGCCCCAGGAACAAAATGGCGGCCGGGCCTGAAGCCGCGTGCAAACTACGCCACTCAGACTCCTCGCAGAAAAAAGGGGGGGGCCGGGCCCGCTTCCACCCCACGCCCCAACACCCCCTCGGTTAGCCTGCCTCCCCGTGCCCTATTGCAGGTAAGGGAAAAGGCGCCCAGCCGCGCCACGCCGCCGCCAGCCGGCTCGCCCACGGGCCTCCGGACAAGGCCCACCAAACCAGCAAGTCCCAGTCGGCTTGATGCCGCCGACGGAGAATTTGGAGGCCACGCAGCCGCGCCGCGCCTCAACCGCCCGTCGCACTCCCGGGCCTCGGGACGACGCGGCGACGACGACTACGCCTCCCGACGCTGCCTAGCTCCTCCGCTGCCGACCCAGCCCAGAGCCAGGCAAGAACGCCTGCACTCTAAGCCCTCAGTCGCTCTCTGGGAACGTCTGTCCCCTCCGAGCGACTGAGCAGCACTGAGCTGGGAGGGCAAAGCTGCATCGCAACGCTCGCTCCGCCCTCCCAGCCACTCCTTATAAGGAGCAAAGGGGGTGGTGCCGTCCATTCCTCAGGAGTGGCAATGGACGGCCCCTGGCTGAGCAGCAAAGCTGCTTGCCAGGAAGGGGCCGAATTGCAGGTGCCAGACTGTCTGGCTTGACAAACAGCAACGGACATCAATGAATGAAGCTTGCATTTAGAATGGGGCCTCATGAACAGCTTGTTTGCAAACAGCAGATTGGGCTGTTCATGGCTTTTTTTGGTTCGTATTGCTGTTCGTGCCCATCTCTAATTATGACTAGATGAAACAGAATGTTTGTGTTTAGCCATGTCAAATATCTTCTATATAGAGATGAATGTTCATTTACCTATTTCAAGCAGGCAGATATCATTGTACCAACTGGTCCAGTACTGAAGTTGCCAAGTGGCTGGTTTTCCACTGGAAGAGCCCGTATTTTGCCCTTCTGGCTTGTTGTCAGAAAAGGGATGGATATATATGAAAGAATAGGAAAGAGTATAGATGCAGAGGAGTTAGCCGTGTTAGTCTGTGGTAGCAAAATCAAAAAGAGTCCAGTAGCACCTTTAAGACTAACCAATTTTATTGTAGCATAAGCTTTCGAGAATCGAGTTCTCTTCGTCAGATGCATGGTACAGAAACTGGTCAAATATAGAAGAGAAGGGGGGAGGGGGGGAGGAGAGAGAAGATGCAATTAGGGGGGAGAGGGAGGATGCAACCAAAACATTCCTTTGCTAGTAAATGTAAACACCTCCTTTTGGTATGGAGATTAATTGGCTTGTGTGAGGCTTCAAAGGAGTTTGCCGTGTTGGTTTGTAGCAGCAAAACAACCAGACCATCCAATTCCAATGTAGTATAAGCCTTCGATAACCATAGCTCTCCCCACCAGATGCATCTGACAAAGAGAACTGTGGTCCCCGGAAGCCCACGCCAGGTGCCACTGGGCTCCCCCAGACCCCGCCTCTGTAAAGGAAATCTGTTACCTGTGATAATGTGATAACCATTCATAGTCCCTATTCAGTCCCAGCTTGACAGAGTCAAATTTGCATATGAATTCCAATTCAGCAGCCTCCCATTGGATTTTGTTCTTGAAAGGTTTCTGTTGAACTACAGTGACCTTCAAGTCTTTGATGGAATGTCCTGGTAGATTGAAGTGTTCTCCCACTGGTTTCTGGATGTTTCCATTTCTAATGTCAGATTTGTGTCCATTTATTCTTTTGCGTAGAGGTTGGCTGGTTTGTCCAATGTACAGAGCAGAAGGACATTGTTGGCACATGAGGGCATATATCAGATTGGAGGATGAGCAGCTGTAAGAGCCAGAGACAGTGTAGTTGATGCCATTGGGTCCTGTAATTGTATTCCCTGGGTAGATATAGGGGCAGAGCTGGCATCTGGGTCTGTTGCAGGGCCTGGTACCTGTGCTGGTGACTCTGCTGGTCGATTCGTGATTGTGAGTGAGAAGTCGTTTAAGGTTGGGGGGCTGTCTGTAGGCAAGGAAAGGTCTTCCACCCAGGGCTTCTGAGAGAGAGGTATCATTTTCCAGGATGGGTTGTAGCTCACTGATGATACGTTGGATGGGTTTGTCGGAGGCTTATACTACTTTTAAGAGACTTTCACTTGTATTTTCTGCTGAGTGGCTTCTCACCTGCGTAGTTCCCTGTTCTGCTTCCATTACTTCCCAAATTCCATAACCAAAAAAGGAGAGGGGAATACCCTTTAAAAAGTGTTTCATCCTGACCTTGCTTTTTTACAATCCGGATTTAATGTGGTTTATTCACATGTACATGTCCCCAGGATTTTGGCTTTGAATTTATGAAGCTACCTCAGACCTATCTAGCCCAATATTGTCTATGCTGATTGTCAGTGAATTTCAGATCCCCCACAGCCCCACTACCAGAAATCTACATACCTAGAAATGCCAGAGTTTGAATCTGCAAGTGAAGCATGTGCTCTACCAATAAACTACCTTCCTTTATCTGAAAAATGTGGATTATACTCCTCCTTTGAAAATTTGTCAGCCCAGTTCAGATTGAATAAACTGAAAAGTATCTCAAATAGCTGAAAAAGTCAGCACTCTGGCACCACTTGATCTTGTCACAGCTAATGTAGAGTCTAAGTCAGTATGAATGTGCAACATTCTATTTGCAAAGTGCTGAATAAAATGGTCACAGCAGGCCACTGAGCAGTCAACCTCCTCCAGCAGGCCAGATCACAACAGACCTGTGACCACTTGGTACAACTTTGCTGACCTACACTGTGCACGTGCAATAATAGTGGTAAAGTGTTGTTTCTTTGCTGCCATCTCTGCCATGGAGTACACTTTAAAATGAGCTTTCACTTGTGTCTTATTGGACTCATCCCAAATCTTCCTCCACAGTTACTCTAGCTGTCTTCCTTGACTTTTAATCGCCTACAGCCCCTCAGTAAACCGATCTACCTGGGCTCTAACATTTACAAGACGGTGCCTTGGAGTGATCATGTCAACCACCTAAGCCATTTTCTCATTTCAGAGCTCAACCAGGGCATGAACAGAAACAGCAGCCGTATCAAGAGGTAAATCCCCTAGAACTGTCAAAAAACCATTCAAATCCATTTAGCTTAGGGGGTGGATCATTTTAATAGATCTCCCACCCCTGGAAAGTCTTGGTATTCCTGTATGTCTAAACCCAAGCAAACAGAAATCTGTCTATGGCAAAAGGGACTCCATCAATTCCTCTACCCTCAGATTGCTTTCACTCTGCCCAGAATAAAATACCCAATCAAGAGTGTGACCTGCACAATATGTAGGGCCAGTTATTATCTGAGACTGGCCAATGGTTGTAATGGAGACCATGAAAACCTGAAGCATTTCTGTTTAGACAGCCTTGACATGAATGTTGAAGTCCCCCAGGACAACCAGTATAGGGATCCACAGCACCACCCCCAAGACAATCTCTGTTAGCTCATGCAGGAGACTGTTAGGCACTAGGATGGGTGATACACCAACAGAAACCCAGTCCTGTCTCTCAATTCCAATTTTAAGTACACAGCCTGGAAAGGGCACATGCTAGGGGGAGAGAATACTTTTAGACTACAATAGCACCACCTCCCCCACCCATCAGACCTGTGCTGATGTATCACCAAGAACCCTAAGAGACTCAGTTGGGAGAGGTTAATCCCTCCCTCAGCCAAGTCTTTTTTTTTTTAATTTATTGGTGAGTATACTTTCCAAATTCAATACATACATTCCCTCAATATCTAATTGACCCTATCCCCCACCCTTTTCCTCCCCCCTCTTTATTGACTTCCAACAGCTTTCCAACCCTTAACCCCTCTTATTACTTGATAATTCCCTTACTCTAAGCATATTTTAATTTTTTTTCAGGTATTCTATCATATATATCAAATATCCTATCAATATAGTATGCTTCTATCAATTATACTATCAAATATTCTATCAATATAATATACATCTATCAGTTATACTATCAATATAGTATAAATCTTATACCCCTCAATATAGCAGACCAGTATAATATAATATAATATAATATAATATAATATAATATAATATAATATAATATAATATAATATAATATAATATAATATAATATAATATAATATAATATAATATAATATAATATAATATATAACAAAAGTCTTAGTTTAAACATATTCTATTTCTTTTAAACATATATTCTATCAAATATACTATCGTCATTATAATATGTATTAACACCCCTACTGTGCGCCCTGCCACCAATGTGGCACATCACACAGCACCATACTGCACATTCATTATATAATATACAATCTGATCTACTAACATAATAGTATATATAGTATACCCCATCAATATATTTATTTGACTATTCCCTTATTCATATACTCTGAGAAAGGTATTACTTATCCTAACCTCCCTATCTTATTCTTTAAAAAAAATCAATTCTAAATTTCACCCCTCTTCTGCTATGTTATAATCCAAGCTTAGATTAAAATAGATATGAATTCTTAATGGTAAAGTCACTTCTCTCTTCTGTTTAAAATGTCTTCTTTCAAAAGTTCTCAAACTGCCACAGTTCTCCTTTCACATCCCATTTTTTTTCCAAAAATTGTTTCAATTTCGCCCAGTCCGCCAAATACTGTCCCGGATCTAGGTCTTTAAGTTTTCTTGTCATTTTATCCATCTCTGCCATGTACAGCAATTTGTAAATCCAGTCCTCTACAGTAGGTACTTCTTGCATTTTCCATTTCTGCGCATACAGTAATCTTGCTGCATCTGTCATATAAAATAACAATGTTCTATTTTGCACTGGAACATTCTCCATTCCCAAGTTTAGTAGCAGCAGTTTTGGGTTCTTATTTATTTGGGTTTGTAACATCTCATTCATTACTTCTATTATATCTCCCCAGTACTGCTTCGCTACTTCACAAGTCCACCACATGTGATATAATGATCCTTCGTGCTTTTTGCATTTCCAGCACTTATCTGACATTTTAGTGTTCCCCAGCGCAATTTTCTTCAGTGTTAGGTACCATCTATATATCATCTTGTATACATTTTCTCTAATATTCGTACACGTTGTAATCTTAATTGTATTCTTCCACAAGTGCTCCCATGCCTCCATTGCTATTTCTTTATGAAAATTTATTGCCCACTTCACCATCTGTACTTTCACTGTTTCATCCTCAGTGTACCATTTTAGAAGTATCTTATAGATCTTTGAGATTTGTTTCTTGCCTTCTTGTAGCATTACTTCTTCCAATTCTGTATTTTCCATTCTTATTCCTCCCCTTGAACAGTCCAATTTGTAAAGATCCCTAATCTGTCTATATTGAAACCAACTATAACAAGGAGACAATTCTTCTTGCGACTTTATTCTTAATGTTGAATATTGTATTTGTGTTATCCCCTTGTAAGTTAAACGTTGCTGTTCGTTGTCAACAGTTCTCGGGTCTATTACTTCATACGGGACCACCCAGGAGGGAATTCGATCTTCCAGGTACATCTTATATTTCTTCCAGATTGTGAAGAGGCTTCTTCTAATATAATGATGCAGAAACAGAGAGTCCGCTTTTATTTTATCATACCATAGGTATGCATGCCATCCAAATATTTTCTTGTAACCTTCCAATGCCAGAAGTTTGCGATTTTTCAACATTATCCAATCCTTTATCCATGTCAAACAAATTGCTTCATAGTACAATCTTAGATTGGGCAGTTGCAAGCCACCTCTTTCTTTCGCATCTTGTAATACTTTCATTTTAACACGTGGTTTCTTGCCTGCCCACACAAAATTCAAAATTTTTCTTTGCCACTTTTCAAATTGTTTAGAGTCCCGAATGATCGGAATCGTTTGTAACAGAAACATCACACGAGGTAAAACATTCATTTTTACTGCCGCAATTCTGCCCAGCCATGCTAAATTCAGCTTGTTCCATTTTATCAATTCTCTTTCTATTTGTATCCACAGCTTTTCATAATTGTTCTTAAATAAATCTATATTTTTTGCAGTTAATTCAATTCCCAAATATTTTACTTTGTTTGTTACCTCGCAGTCTGTTAGTTCCATCAACTCTTGTTGCTTTTGTTTAGTCATATTTTTACATAATACCTTCGACTTCTTTTTGTTTACAAAGAAACCAGCCAGGTCTCCAAATTCCTTTATCTTCTCTATTACTTTTGGCATATTGTCGACTGGATCCTCTACAATCAGCATTATGTCGTCCGCAAATGATCTGACCTTGTAGGTAAACTCCTTTATCTTTATACCTCGAATTGTATCGTCCTCTCGTATCTGGATCATCAGTATTTCCAAAATCAGTATAAACAGCAATGGAGACAATGGGCAGCCCTGCCTTGTACCTTTGTTTATTTTCAGTTTTTTTATCAAATCGTCATTCACTACAATCGCTGCACTTTGGTCTTTGTAAATTCCTTTAACTGCTTGTATGAACTTTTCTCCCATTTGCAGCTTTTCCATAGTGGCAAACATAAAGTCCCAGTTCAAATTGTCAAATGCTTTTTCTGCGTCTACGAAAAAGAAACCAACCTCTCTATCGCAATGCTTATCATAATATTCAATAGCATTTATTACTGTTCTCAGATTGTCCTTAATTTGTCTATTAGGTAGAAATCCCGCTTGCTCTTCTGCAATGAATTCCGACATCCATCCTTTAATTCTTTCCGCCAATACCTTTGCAAATATTTTATAGTCATTATTCAACAGTGAAATTGGTCTGTAATTTTTAACATTAGTCAAGTCTTGTCCTTCTTTTGGAATCAATGATATATTAGCCTCCTTCCAAGTGTCAGGAATCTCTTGGTCTTGCATAGCACCGTTCATTACCTCCTTCAGGAGAGGCACCAGTTCTTGGCCCATTGTTTTGTAAAATTTTACCATTAATCCGTCTGGGGCCTTCCCCAGCTTCATTGATTGAATAGCTTCTTTTATTTCTTCTTCTGTCACTTCCTTATTCAATTTCTCTTTCCATCCTTCTGAGATTATCGGAAGTTTCATCTTATCTAAATATTCCGCTATTGAATCTTTGTTCACCTCTTTTTTGGGGTATAATTTTGCATAAAATTTAAAAAAAGGCTTTACTAATGGCGACTTGATCACTTAATAACTTATCATCTTCTCGTATCATGCTAATAATTTCCTTCTCTTTCCTCTTTTTTAGTTGCCATGCCAAATATTTCCCAGGTTTATTTGCACCTTCAAACGGCCTCTGGTTCATCCTCTTTAAATTCCACTCCAATTCTTTGTTGTTCATTGCCGATAACTGTTCTTGCAATATTTTTATAGCCTGATATATTTTCTTTTTACCTGGTCTCTTTTTGAGTTGAATCTCTTTGGCTTTAATTTTTTCCATAATTTCTTGTCTTTTTTCCTCCTTTTTCCTCCTATCTCTTGCATTCAAGTCCATTAGTATCCCCCTAATCACAGCCTTATATGTATCCCAAACCTTATTTGTCGATACTTCTTTATTCAAATTGCATTGCAAAAAGAACTTGGTCTCCCTTCGCAGTAACGCAATATTCTCTTCCATTTGTAACAGGTCCTCATTTATTCTCCATCCTCTTCTTTTGCTATTCTTACCAAATTTCCACACAATTGGGTTATGATCTGAGCCTACCTTTGGCATTATTTCCACCTCTTTAGTCCAAAGCAACAGTTCTTTGGAGGCCCAGATCATATCAATTCTTGATAGTGTAAAATGTCTTGCAGAGTAATATGTATATTGTCTGGTCTTGGGGTACTGTCTCCTCCATACATCCTCTAAACTTTCCTGTTTCGTGATTGCAAAAAATGACTTTGGTAATAGTCCTCTTTTTTTTCCGTGTAGTCTTAGATTTCTTGTCGTCCTCCAAATTGGTAACTCCGTTAAAATCGCCTGCCAATATTATTTGATCATAAGACAGTTCATCTAACTGTTTTTGTAAGTCCGTAAAAAATTTTTCTTTTGCACCATTAGGCAATTCCAATCACCAATGTCTTTTTTGAATTCCAAATTATTTCCACCGCCTCATATCAAGCTTCTGCATCACTTAACACCACTTTAGGTTGTAGTTCCTCCTTTATATACAATACAACCCCCCTCTTTTTCTGTTTGGAGGCAGCTACAAACTCTTTTCCAAGTTTTGCCATTTTCAAATATTTTAAATCTTGCTTTCTGATATGTGTCTCTTGTAGGCATACAATTTTACATTTCTGTTTTACAAGCCAGTGGGAAATAGCCTTACGTTTACAGGGTGAGTTTAGTCCATTTACATTCCAAGATAAAACTTTACACTCCATAATCAAGCCGTTGTGGGTTTTGGTAAGTCCTTTTCATTTTTACTAATAAAATCCTCCATTTCCTGACCAGATCTGATGCTCTTTCTTGCTCCGCCAAATTCAAATGTCAGTCCCTCTGGTATTTCCCATCGGTATTTTACTTTCATTTCTTTCAACATCTGAACTAGCTCCCTGTATTTCTTTCTTTCCAACAACACCAATCTGGGCAGTTCCTTCATGATTCTTACCGTCTTTCCATCAACTTCTAGTGGATCCTGAAACTGTTTAGTCACAATTAATTCCCTTGTATTTCTTGTCGTAAATTGCACAATCATGTCCCTTGGTAGCTTCCTCTGAGACGCAAATGTTGAGTTGATTCTGTACACCACATCTAGGAGAGCTGCAATTTCCTCTTCCTCCTTCCCCAGGTACTCTGCCAAAATTTCTGTAATCTGCTCTCGGGCGGTCTTTTCCTCTGTTTCCGGGATCGAACGAAATCTTAGTTGTTTTTCCATTTGTTGCTTTCCGCGATGGTCACTCTCGCTTTCAATCCTCTCATCTCTGTCTTCTGCAAATCCATCGTATTTTCTACTATCTTAACTCTCTGCTGCGTATCTGATACGTCTTTTACCAGTTCTGCCATTTCCGATTTAAGTGTCTCTTTAAAGTCTCTAAAATCTTTTGCCATCTCCTGTATCATACCTTTAAGCTCTTTATTGCCTTCTGTAACTTCAGAAACTTTTTTATCAAGATTCTCCATCGCAGCTTGCCACTCCTTCTTCGACATCGTGGGGCTAGATTTACCACGCTCCCACAAGTCTGCCTTTTTCCTTAAATCCGTGGCACTGATCTATTGCTTCCAATTACTTTAAAAGTCCCAATTTGCTCGGTTTTTGTTAAAAGTTGTTTTGCTCAGTCCAAAATATCGGGCGTTTTTTCTCTATGGTTTTAACTTGAAGCAAACGCCCTTACCTTCTTCCAAGATGTCCTACTTCCTGTTTCATTGAAGCCAAAACTTTGCCCTTCTCCGAAATGGCGAACTTCCACTTCCGGTATTAACACAGACCGCCTCTTGCCAGTCTCTTTATGGTCCTGACGTATTTCCTGTTACTTTAATGTTTGCAGCAGTTCTCACGATATTCAAGCTTTCCCACAGTCCAGTATCTCTTCCCACCGCAGGTATGTAAACAATATCCGATTTTCTGCCTTAACTACAGTTTAAAATGTCACTTTTTAAATTTTCCCTTGCCGGAATCTTCCCCTTCACTTAATCAATCTGTCGCAGTTATTAAATCCAGTTTTAGACTTTATTGCTTGCTTAAATCTGTCCCGATTTGAGAGATAGCAATCTTTACCTTCTTAAATGTCTTTTCTTGGGTTGTAATCGCTGCTTCTTTTAATCAAACAAATCCGTTTCCCTTACCACTTATCGAAGCTCGGGCATGTAGGTCTTATGCCAGTAAAGTTGACTCCTGAGCTGCTGCAGAGATCTTAGCAAACCTGTCTTCGGGTGGGACCTCAAGGGCGGGAGAGAGCTTGTTGCTTAGAGCCCCCTACCACCCGAGATCAATGCGCCCTCAGGTACAGTGCATACTTGCCTGTTCTCCGCCTGAGAACAGGGGGCCGCGGGCAATCTGTGCCCCTCCAGCCTCCACAAACAGAAGCACGGACAGCTCAGCTCTTAGAGCTGCTTTAGACCTCCATGGATCCCGAACCGGAAGTCCCTCAGCCAAGTCTTAATGATACATGCCAGGTCAGCCTCTCATCCAGGATTAAGTCCTGCATGGCTTCTGTTTTTCCCTATCACGGACCGGGTTAGCAACATCATTTTGGCTGGAAGGAGAGCCAGAAAGGACAATTGCATGCAAAGGACTGTTGTCTTGAAGGAATCTTTTTTGCCCTCTATTTTTTTCTAGGATTGTTTTCTTCTGGGAAAGCCCAATCTACCCCATTGCAGATCTAGTCGAGTGTGTCTCAACCATAGCACACTTCAGGACAGGTTGTATAATTTCTTTATCACAATCATATCCTAATACACTCAGAAGATCCACATACAGTCCCTACTAGACTTTCAGATCTCTTGCTATATGGCAGGTCTAGATCTGTAACTGCTTGGGATAGGGAATGTGTGCAAGTGAATGTTCCATAGTTTGTCTACATGTTTTTCATTGTATTCTTTTTAGTTTGTGTCTTAGTTTCAATTCTTTGTTCATTTATTTGCTTGTAGTAAAGTCTCATTCTAGTTCTTCAGTAACTTAGTCTAGATTTATAGTTGTTTATAACATGAGAAATGGCAAAGCAAATGTCTCATTGTATTGTTCTGTAACAATTTTAGTACTTTTCCGGGTCTGTGTTTTCATTGCTGTTTCATTGTTTGTTTAACATTATTAGTTGTGGGACTGCCTCTCACCATATGTTCCCAGGAGGCTGCTTTGTTCAGCAGACAAACATCTACTGATGGTCCCCAGACCCAAGGAGGTTCATCTTGCCTCAACCAAGGCCCAGGCTTTCTTGGCCCTGGCACCAACCTGGTGGAACTCTTTGTCTGTGGCAATCCAGGCTCATTCGGATTTGTTTTAGTCCTTAGGTATCTTATCTCGTTAATTTTCCACTTTGTTTGTCAAGTCACCAGGAGGCAGCAAATCATGGATTTTACCTCTACTCCATACCACTCCTGCCTGCCAGCTGACAGTTTAAAGGACCCTTTCCTGTCACATGCAAGGGGCAGGCCCTTTAAACACCCCACAAACTGACCTTTCCAATGTCCAATACCCACCAAATTTGCAGAGGACATAGGTCTCACTGTCCTCTGAAGAACCTCCAAGTTTCAGAGAGATTGCACCCCGGGAAAGGCATGATGCATGGGTCCCCCCCTTTGTTGTCATTTTCTCTTCACAGTGCCAAAAACAGGACTCTCTGCTGGAATCTACTTTGAGGGGTTACAAACTGACCTTCCCAATGTCCAATACCCACCAAATTTGCAGGGAACATAGTCCTCACTGTCCTCTGAAGACCCCTCCAAGGTTCAGAGAGATTGCACCCCGGGAAAGACATGATCCATGGATCCCCCCCTTTGCTATCATTTTCTCTTCACAGTGGCAAAAACGGAACTCTCTGCTGGAAGTACTTTGAAGGGTTAAAGCCAGAAGGAAAGCCAGAAGGAGTTCAGACAAGGTTCAGTCCCTTCCTTTGTTGCCAGGGGAATTGATTGAAAGGCACCAGACTGTCTTGCTTGATGAATGGTTGATGAAGGCAACTAACGAGGCTTGCAACGACCACTTGTTCGTTTAGAATGGGGCCTCACAAATGGCTTGTTCGTGAACAGACGAATGGGTTGTTCATTGGTTTTTTTCCATTCATAATGTTGTTCGTGCCCATGTTTACTCTAGGCACACTCAGACTAACATCACTAGAGAAAAAAAGTGTAGACATGGGTAGCCATTTGGATAACAGTCCCTTCTCTTTACCAGGACACCTTTTCTTTTACCACCATCTCTCCTCCTACTCCACACAGATATGTATGCTATACAATAATGGAGTTTTATGTAAACAGTACATATTTGTGTGTGTGTGTGCAGGGGAGGGGGTGGGAATTGCAAGATCAACAGTCAGAACATCAGTAACAGTTTAAAAGTCATTGATAATAGTGTTGAAACAATACCAGCTGCAGAATAGTTACCTGTGGCTTTCCACTTGATATTCCCCCCCAGATTGATGAAGGGCTATTGATAAGTACTTGGACTGAGTCAATGTAACTCTTCTAATCTTTAGAAAGGAGATTGTGTCTAATTTCTGTGATAGTGCACAGATCTCTCTTCATCTTGCTAAGATCTTTTTGAAGGAGTACACTTTGTATGCTTATCCTTGCATATGATATTCCCTTCTTTGATGTCCATAGCAATTTAGTAAAACAAGCACCCTTTAGTGAGTAGCACACTTATTGTTTACAATAGAAACTTAAGCCCAGACTGTAATGTATCATTATTAAATAGCGGTTTCTTGATAGACCCATCACATGATATTTTACCTTCTACCACTATCATAACATATATTCGATATCCTGTGGAAAGAGTCCACAATATTACGTGATGCACCATCTCATCAAGATGAAGCATGTCCAGTTGATTCAGATGTTCAAGCTGGTGGCTGGTACTACAAAGTATATCATCAAACAGAGGCCATGACAACAATAATAAGTAGACAGAGGTCTTTGCTATCTAACATAACACCCTTTTCTACTTAGCATATTACAATTCCAATGCAATACTAACACCCATAGTATTAAGCATTCCTCAGGTGTTGATGAGTCCAGGATTAGCACTGCATAATTTAGTTTTCTTTGGATGAGAGGAAAAGTACTGGGGACTAATAGTGGTTATCCAAATATGCAGTTCCAAAGACATAAAGGCACTTCCACCTTCAGAAGAAGAAATCAGAAGCTTTTTGCTAATTTCTCCCACCTTCACAGACCTCCCTCCTACTTTGACCTGGGTTGATCCAGAGGGTCCACTGGCTCCAGGAACCAGCTTTGTGATCCTCAGTGGGCTGAAATTCCTGATCAGCAAGGTACACTCTTGCAAGCTGATGTTTGGAACACTTATAAGATTTATATATGTACAAAACTACAAGCAGAGTATCTTGGGACCAAACAGATTCCTAAAGCAGACAGCACTACTACTAATCCTGCATCAGGTTTCCAAAAAAGTCAACTATACCCTAAAGATGCGTCAGTTTTAGCAAACTCCAGTTAAGAAGCTAGAATCAAGTTCTAAGGCATTAAGGACCATCTAGCTTCTCTCATTAACCTCCTGATCATTTATCAGCCAAAATCATGGTGACAGATCCATTTGTATCAGCCAAACATATAACAGTATTATCGTATAGCACTAGCTGGTGGTGTCAATATTTACAGCAGCCTAAGTTGTTTTAAACAATTTTTCCAAGTCAGCATGCTTAGCTAATTCTTTCCATACTATTGTAAAACTTTCTAGTTTTGCAAATGTGCACTTTAGCACCTTGGCTTTGCATCCATTAACAGCTTTATCACTGCTAAATATGCAAGGTAAGCCCAGGTGGAAAACACCTGCCTTGCTGTTGGAAAACTTCAGACACCAGCCTTGGAGAAATACTCTGCTGTTCTGTTTGAACTTTCTAGCTAGGGCCAGGTAGAATGTACCTGAAGCCTTGCTTGAATGTATGTTATTGTTCCAATGATTCCCCAAGAGTACAGACAAATGAGTCTAGCAATACTATTGTTGATATTGTGAGGAACTAAGAGTACTGTGAGAAACTGAGAACTCAACTGGTAAGATGAAGCCAGAAAGAGAGATCTACTGCAATAGTGCTTAATTTCTTGCATTTGATCTCTTGGGCTGCGAAAGAATTGGTTTTGCAATCTTTTGTTCTCTCCTTTGCATTAATTTAGACCAAAACAGGACTACTGATGGCAAATCCCATCAGCTATCAATTCAGAAAGATGCCTTAATAGGCTCATCTGGGAATCAAGCCCTTGACATAATTGATGCATATACACGTAAAGCTTATCTGCCAATGTTCTTCTCCATCTGTCAAACTGGCACAGTGGTTTCTCACAAATAAAAACAGTCCAACTGGGTAGCAAGGTGCACTCACTGTAGGCAAGAAAATGGCAGACTTTTTTATTTGCAGTTAAAGTAGATCAGAAGAAGGGATAAAAAATAGTTAATTGTCTGTTGTTCAGAGACCCCAGGTTTACATTCTTCGGGCACTTTTCTTCTCTACCCCACCAGTTATACTTTCATCTGTATTTTAAACACTTTTTAATGTAGGCTTTCTTTCCTCTAAGGTAGTAAATAGTTGTTAATTCCAAAATTGACCATTTGTCTCCAATAAGTCATTTTAAAAAAATAGTTTTTGATGTGGCCAAGTTGGAACTTTCAGCTGCTTGAAAGAACAAGATCTTGGGGTTTGAGGGTGAAGAGTTCGGCTGAAACCCTACAGCCATCTTTATGCCATTCTTTTAGATATATGTGTATCTTCTTTTTTTTTTCCAAGTCTAGTCATTATGGAATTTCTGAAAAATTAATTTTGCATTTTATAAACTCATATTTGAAATGGAAAATAAGATTATAAAAATGCTTCTGATATTTATAAAGATGCTTTGAAGTTATAGGAGGGTATTTTATTTGAGGTTTTTCCCTAAATTGCTTTAAATGTCAGTAATTGTTTCGGTATGGTATATGGTAGATAAGACATTTTATGTTTTTTGGCTAAGGAAAGAAAACCATTAATATAAAAACAATGATGAAATAGTCAAATGAAATACCAAAAGAGTGAATTGTTGAAAAGAACTCTCAATCATAATTATTAAATGTTTATAAGATATGAAGATAAGGCTCCTGATCTCAAACTATTTGCAGATGTACAATGTGAATTAGGTAACCAAACCCCATGAGCTTTGTAACAGATGCTAATTCAGTCTGGGACATTGGTCCACAAAGTCCAAATCACATACTTTTAAAAGCTTTAATATACATATTCAATATAGACATTTTCAAGTTGCAAAAATGTTGAATATGCAATATAATATTATGGCTATAGGAGAATATTTGTTACTGACTGTGCAAAATTACACACTTTTAAGACCTTTAATGTCAGTTGGTTAGAAGGGTGAAAGCTTTGCTTAGGATGTCCATGTTATTGTTGAGTTTTTCTTACTGAAGCATTAATCAGCCTTTAGAATGAACAGAGGAGAGCCTAATAGACAGTTAATTTCTGAGCAAATACATAACATAAAGCTCTATAGTGGCCTGCTTCAGTAGAAAATAGAGACACAGCTCTTTCATGCTTCTGTATTTTTTTTTTATTGTTCTGACTTTGAGTTATGTAACATTGAGGTCACTGTCTCCAGTCAAATTCTCAAGGAAGATGTGGAGAGAGATTAAAAGAATAAGGCTTCCAGCTTTTTGATATGGGAGAGCTTGAATTTCAGATGCAACATGCTGTTCTTAATGAAAGGCCATTGGTCACTATGTCATCAGAAGGAACAACACATTGCCACCCCAGTTGGAATGAAGAGGCAGACACCAAGTTTGGATCTAAGGGCCACTTTATTAACTATATACAATACAACAGTGGCAAGGGCCTAAAGTGGTACAGGTCAGGCCATGGGATCCACCGTGGATCTCTGCCCTGACCTGTCTGGGTGAGCCCCGAAGCCCCGGGTGCGACCCAACTGCTGGATGGTGCGGACCCGGCCGGCCAGGCAAATTTGGTCACCCCCCCCCATTGAGCTCCTAACCCCTCAGCCATATAGCAGTGAGGGAAGGACTCACAAGTGGGGGTTCCTGAAGGTAGCCTGCCCCTGCCACTGGCAGCCGTCAAAGCAGTACCAGCCCTTTGGGTAGGCCCCTCTTCCCACTAATGGAGAAATGCCAAGGGTGCTCACCGGCCCTCACCCTATCTCAAACCCAAACCTGCCAACGCCAGTGCCAAGCCTCTGCTTAGGCCCTGGTGCCCCACTGGTAGCCTAAGGCTAACCGG
Organism: Eublepharis macularius; assembly: GCF_028583425.1. Classification (NCBI taxonomy): domain Eukaryota; kingdom Metazoa; phylum Chordata; class Lepidosauria; order Squamata; family Eublepharidae; genus Eublepharis; species Eublepharis macularius. The sequence goes on along the minus strand of NC_072794.1, from coordinate 119,523,626 downwards.
AGCCCTTGCCGCAGATCTTCAATGAAAATTTTATTGCCCTCTTCAGACAGGTGCACCCCATCACCTCTGTAGAGGCCAGGAACCTCAGCCCTGATCCTGGGGTGAGGCAAATACACGCCTAACCCCCCCTCCAATGATTTCTGAATTGCCCTGTTGGCTTTCATCCTGGCCCACTCAATGGCCTGGCGGTTGCTCGCCTCCCTCCAAACTAAACGCGGGATCATAGCTGACCACATGATCAGCACACCTGGCCAATGCTCCGCGATAAAGCACAGATCCAACTGTGCCTGCGAAGATAGGGCCTTGCCCTGCATTAACCCCAGATCGTTCCCACCTAAATGAATAACAATAATGTGGGATGGTTCCTCTTGTCTCACCCCAAACAACAAAGAAACAGGCCCGGCCACCGAAGGCCCTGCCGGCCCTGCCATTCAACTGAGGCCCATTCACTTAATCCCAGCTTGGACCCCACTGGTGTCCTCCTTGCTTGTTGGGCCACCCAAAAGACATAGCTGTCCCACAGATCAGGATCCTCTGCTTGCCAACACGTGATACAGGACCTAAGAAAACAACCAGTTAGTAACTTTTTAAAACCGAGAAAGAGGATGCACATATGAATGATAGGCAGAAGACTTCCACCAACCTACATGCTGGATTGCCTGTCCAGGGTAACCCATAGCCGCGGCAGTGGATGCCACCCCAATTCGAAATGAATGGGTGCCAGAGTTAACACCACTTAAACCGAGCTTAGACAAGGCACGTTTTGTCACTGTCCAAAATTGGTAACGGATCAATTGAGTACCATTTCGGTGCTGAAAAACTTGCCCACGCTCCATGCCCCGCAATTTCATATACTTCCTCAGGGCCCGAATGGGGCATAACTCTATCTCCGCACAGGAACCCAACTGAACCAAAGTACGTCCTTGGTCTGTCTTAGACCAGTGGAACGTAAGAGAGATGGAATCCCCTTCAAATTTCAGGTCATTGGCCATAAGGGCATGATCTGACGTATCCTTACCAGATTGCACTACAAGCTCGCTCACACGCAAAGTGCCCAAAAAGGCCGTCAGTGCTGCCTCATGAAAGAGCATGGCCTCATACCTAGAACTGCAAATGTCCCCCCAAGCAGTGTTAAGACCCTTAAGCACTGCAGGGGAAATAGGTTTCCTAAGATCATTGCGAGGGGGGCCCTCCCTAGCCCAGTCTTCAAGCATCATCCTGATCCGGAAATTGCCCGTGGCCTCAGGCAATCCCTGGACCTTGCTGACAAAGGCCAAGGCAGCCAACTGCCCCCTAATAGACCTAACTGCAATCCGCAGCCCTTCTGCCAAACACAGAAGTGCATAATATGCTCCACTGGGAGAGGCCAGCTTTCGGACAACCCCACTATCCTTCTAAAATCAGCTAACTGCCCTACTGCTCTCCGATATGCTCTCTGCGTGCTGGGTGCAATGGCTAACCAGATGGTGCGGAATGCTTCGGCCTCCAAAGCCGCCACAGCTCATGAGGCATCCGCACCGGTTGCTGGTTGGCCTCCAGGGCAAGCAGCCAAAAACGCTCTGTAGGTGAGACAAAGCATCTGCCACACCATTGTTAACACCAGGAACGTGTTTGACCATAAACAGAATGTTCCACCGGAGGCACAGAAATGTAAATGCCCTCACCAATCTCATTACCCTGGGGGACCTGGAAGACAAGGAATTGACGACCTGCACCACCACCTGGTTCTCACACCAAAAGTGAACAGAGTGGTTAGCCAAGTCCTGTCCCCACAGGTGTTAGGTCCCTAACGATATCAGAGGCCTGCCAATCCGGCGGCCACTGCTCCGCACACCAATGTCTTCGGAAATACACCCCGAAGCCAGTGGAACCTGACACGTTGAACGTCACTTGCAGCTCAGCTTCAAGCAACAGTTCATCACACCACAGCATGACACCATTAAAATCAGTGAGAAAGGCCTCCCAGACATCCATATCCTCCTGCATGCCCTTCGTCACCCACAACCTGTGATAGGGGGCCTGCAAGTGTGCCATAGCGTCACAGAGGCGACGCAAAAAGGCCCTTCCAGGCACCACTGACTTACAGGCAAAATTAAGGTAACCCACTAACTGTTGTATTTCTATGAGGGACACCTTACGCTTTGCCCTGAAATCCTGCAAGCGAGCCCTAAGCACATTAACTTTATCCATCGGTAACCTCAATGATTGTTGGACAGTATCCAACTCAATCCCCAAAAATGTGAGTACCGATGAAGGCCCTTCAGTTTTCTCGTGCGCCAGTGGGACACCCAGCTCTTCCACCAACGCCATGAAGGTTGCCATGAGCCTAGCACACTGCCCCAACCCCGCTGACCCCACGAACAGCAAGTCATCTAAATAATGAGCCATGGCGTGGCTAGCTGCCTGGTGCTGGACCTCTCACTCAAAGAAAGAGCTAAACCGCTCAAAGGCTGCACAAGAGATGGAGCATCCCATCGGTAGGGCTCTATCCATATAATACGCTCCTTCAAAAGTGAACCCAAGGAGCTCGAAATCATCTGGATGGACCAGAAGGAGGTGAAATGCTGACTTAATGTCACACTCTGCCATTTCCACCCCCACCCCGCATCTCCGCACCACCCTGCCCGCCTAGTCAAATGAGGTGTACCGAACAGAACATAAATGCTCTGGTATGGAATCATTCACTGATTCCCCTTTAGGGAACGACAGGTGGTGAATCAGGCAAAATTCCCCAGCCACCTTTTTGGGCACCACTCCCACTGGGGAAACCCTAAAATTAAGCGTCGGAGGGGCCAGAAATGGCCCCAAAACACAACCTTCCATGCATTCTTTCCTTATTTTCTGCCTTACTATATCCTCTTTACCTAACACTGAGCATAAATTGTCAGCCATAAACGGGACCCATGGTCCCTGAACTGGAATCCTAAAACCATCCCTAAACCCGTGAAACAAATAAACTGTGTCCCCCCGCTTAGGATAATTGCGCAACAGCCCTTCAAGGGCCTTCAGCCGTACCGGGCTGGGACCCTATACCAGGGGCGTGCTGGCCCCCAGAACCCCCTCCACCTGACTTCTTACCAGCAGCAGTAGGTTTAATTTTATATGGCCAAAGGCCATCACAATACAAAGTTAAAAAACAGTAAAAATAGAAATCTATCTTACAAGCATAAAATACAGTTATTAAAATAATAAAAATAAAATACAATTAAAATGGGACCTTAATAAATACCAGATAGTTATGAGAAAAGTTAGGTTTCTGAGGAAACTATCTTGGCCCTAATCTTTTTGGCAGCTAAGGCAAACAGGGATACTCTGCTAGTGACAAATGAATCAGTATCAGATAACAAAAAAACTAATTTGTCGATATCAGAGGTAAACTTACGCCCCACTAACAAGTTAGCAAGAAACTTAGCTCTAACCTCTGCATACATGGGACAAAATAAGGTGTAATGTAGAAGATCCTCAGGAACTGAGGCACAGCATATGCAGAGACGGAGAGCCATTGGGGTTTGATGGTATCTTCCTGTAAGTAAAGCTGTCGGCATTGTTTGAAAGAGCAGGGAGGTAAATGATTTTCTGAGATTTTGGGGTGTGATATTCACTAAATAAGGAGATCTAACATGATCTCTTTTGATCAGTTTAAACCAGGGGGAAGATCTGGAGACTTCTTACCACCCCAACCTTGTCTGACCTTATTGCAAGCTTTGTATGGGTGGGGGCCTGCGCAAGAGGGGCATTCATGCCAGAAATGACATGGCTTCCTAATACACGTTCCCTTATATGCAAACTCCTGGCACAACAGCTGGGGTTGAACTGGCTGCCCCGCAGTGCCGCGGGTGCTGGTAGCCTGCAAAGAATGCTGGACTACATGCCCACTATCGGACCTGTCACCCAGATTAGGCTTAGCCAGGGACATCATCTGCAGCCACAGCTGCTGGTGAATATGGTCCCACGGCAAGTTGGGGTTCATCGCTGCTCTCATGTGAAACTCCTCATCGTACTGCATCCATGCAGCACCCAAGAAGCCCATGTACCCTTTAAAAATAATGTCCAGGTACTGAAACAACTGTGGAGCCCGATTGGAGAGAGCCCTGGCAATCACCCCTGCATAGATCAGGAAACCCAGCAGCCAGTTGTTCCATGTCCTGTCCACGCGCCTCCTCTTCATACGCTCCCTGTCCCTATCATCTATCTCATCATTGTCCTTTTTCTCAAGCTTACGAAAGAGAAGAGAAAACACATCTAAATACTCCCCCTTGAGGATCTTATCCCTGGTGGCCTGAGTCAAGTGAACCACTAGGGGCAGTGCTGTGTCCCCAAATGGCATAGCATTAAATGGAACCTGGCCATAAGCTAAAGTCAGATAAGGGCCAAAACTTCAAGGGGCTCCGGAATACCCAGGCCAGCCCACCGGCGTGCCCATGTAAGCAGCAGGTACAGCCACCCCTCACGACGTGGGAGCTGTTGACTGCTGCTGGGGAACTGTCCCCCAGCCTTGCCCAGCCCAAGCTGCAAGACTTCCGCCCTCTGGGACCCCTGAATAAGAAGGACAAGGCCCTTGTGGCACCAGCGAGATGCCTGTGGCCACCTGCCCCCATGGTCCCCAAGGCCACATGCCCCAAAACCTCTGCCACAGGGTTAATCCCCTGCTCTCCACTATCCCCCACCCAAGCCCACACTACCATCCACAGGGCTGAGTGACTGCTGGCCAGGAGATGGGGAGGGGGAGGGAATAATAAGGCCCCCAGTGCCAGCCGTGCCACCAATGCTGGCACAGCCGCGCTGCCGCCAACTACGCCCCAATGCCAGGTCCGTTGCGCCACCGCAGAAACAGCAAACGGGGCCCTGCACTCCCGCCACTCGTCCTGGCAGGCAGAGCAGTGAAGTAAGGATGTGTCCAAAAGCGCGTGAAAAAATGCTGCTCAGCCGCAGCAGAGCCGGCTTCGCCTGAGCTGCGCAGCGCAGCGGCCGCTTGACCCAAGCACGCCGCTGCTGCCTTGCTGCTGCGACAGGCATCGAGGTTCGCAGCCCAGCGAAAACACTGCCCCACTCTGGAGCTGCCCACCGCGAGGACCACGAGGCTAGCAACCACAGGCCTAGCTGCTGCTCTGCCACTTGGCCGAGGAACGTCCACCCTCGCCAAGCAACAAACAGCGACTGTGGCTGGGCAGGGCAGAGTAGCCTTCTAAGGCTCTTGCTCCGCCCCGCCCAGCAAGCCCCGTATATGGAAGGAGGGGGGGAGATGCTGCCTCCCTCCTTCCAGGGTGGCAATGGACGGCACCCAGCCTGAGCAGCGTTGCTGCATGCTGGGTAAGTGCCGTATTGGTATTTATATTCCTTGGGCTATTAGAAGATCAGTTTAGTGTACTTTTCTAGAAGACTAGTTTAGTGTAGTTTCCATCCTTTAGAGAAATCAGTAAGCTGGTTCAAGGACAGAGCACTCTATAGAATTAAGGTATCATAAAATGATTTTTATTCAGTTTTCAAGAAAAGGTTGATATTATAGTTTGTATAAATATAAGTAACCAAGAAGGGGAAGGAGAGCCATTATACAATTGCATTTAGTTATGGCAAATTTTGCATGTATTCTCTATTAGTTCAATGCAATTTTAAATGCAGTGCTTGTATAAGTCTTAAACTAATTCCAAATGTACTGTTTATATAAGTTTGTATAAATCTCAATTCAATTTCAAATGTAGTGTTTGTATAATCTTTTATTATGCACTTTCTATTTTCATACCTTTTCTTTTAATAAAATTTCTATAATTATTTTTTAAAAAGAAGTTATCTTGGCTTTGACTGTGTACCATATTCACAAATAACATTAATGTTCTCCGATGAAGTTCTTGTTGACTTAGAGAATCCCATTGTGATTCTATAGGTATATATGACCCATCCGTGAAATACCAGTGATCTTTACCCAACTTTTATAGACAAAGTTCTTTTCTGTCATCATTTATAGACAAAAGGGTCAAAACGTGATGGAATAAATTTCATGGTTGACTGTGTAGATATATCTTTTTGGGCTTATAAACCTATGATAGGGTAGAATTACTCCATAGCAAGTTGAAATGGGACTTTTTGTTCCACAATTATTATTATTATTATTATTATTATTATTATTATTATTATTATTATTATTATTATTATTATTATTATTATTATTATTATTATTAACAACAATAACAATAACAATAACAATAACAATAACAATAACAATAACAATAACAATAACAATAACAATAACAATAACAATAACAATAACAATAACAATAACAATAACAATAACAATAACAATAACAATAACAACTGTGCTTATATACCACTCTTCTAGACAGATTAGTGCCTCACCCAGAGTGGAGAACAAGTTAGTGTTATTATTATTCCCACAATACAGCTGGGGAGCTGGGACTGAGAGGACTGGCTTACCCAAGGCCACCTACTGATCTCGTGGCAGTAGTGGGATTTGAACCAGTAGAGTGCTGATTCGCAGCCAAACCATGTAACCACTGTGCTTCATCAGCTATCTGGAGAGGGAGATAAATTAGATCAACACAACCTCTCCAGCCAATCTACTCTTAACAAAAATGGGTACCTGTTTGTGAACAACAAAGAACCTTTGGTGCACAACAAAATATTAGCTTTACAAAGGAGGAGAAAGTAACCAACAGATGAGAAGGATTATTTAACATGAAAGATAGGTGTCTTGTCCGCTTTCTCTTCATTTTCAAATCTTGTTGAGGATTATGGAATTTACAAATGGGGACCTGCAAGGACATTTTCCCTTCCCCTACCATGTCTTTTTTCTTCCCCACCCCCAATAGCCTCTCTTTTCTGCTTCCTTATCCACTTTACACTCACCTTTATTCTGCCCCCTGTTTTCAACTCCCCACCACCACCAGTTGCATGATGTCTGATGAGTTGTATAGTGGGGAACCTGCAAGTACTTGTGAATGGTATCTTACTTTTCCCTGTATCCCCTTTCCCACACTATTTTCTCTTTCCTTCCTCCTTGCAGCAACCATATGCTCCCCTTTCCATACATCCTTTTCTCCTGCAAACTCAGTAAACAACTTATCTCTTACCTGTCAGCAGTCTTCATCTATATAATTTATTTATCTAATTTATATACAGCCTTTCTCCACAATGTGGACCCAAAGCAGCTTATATCATTCTCCCTGCCTCCATATTATACTCACAACCTCCCTGAGAGATAGGTTAGGCTGAGAATATGTGACTGGATCAAAGTCTCTTAATGATACCTTCGTTTTCATGTCTGTCACTTGAGTCAGATCTAACCCTGGATTTTAGTATTGCTGCATGTGTCAAATTAACATGCCTCGATTTTTTTTTTACTCTGCAAGTGTCTGTTCATGATAAACATTCTCAGAACTCAGAACTAGAAGAACACACTAGAACTAATAGAAACTAATAGAAACCTTGTTGACACATATTTTGTTCAGTGCAATGACTATATCCATTCCTCACACTGCCTGCAAACACTCCAGCTTTTTCATTATTTCTGTATTTGTTATCTTATTTTTTGTTTTAATCATGGCAGGGGTAGAAAGGCATTTAAGTGGCTTTCCTAATTCAGTTAATGCACTTCCCAGAATGTTACAGTTTCTTTTCTCCAAAGTTAATCACCACAATGACACAAAATGTCATTATGCGTTAAATAATGTGATCTACCCTGTAACTGTTTTTGCATTAAATTCAGTGAAATGATGAGTGCCTGAGAGTGTCTGTCCAAAGGGTCATGAACAGAATTTTAAAATGTCATAGTGTTCCTACTATTTCTATAGCAAGTAAATTCTGTTTATGGAGGAAGAAAAAGGAGTCTCCAGATTGCTCAGTAAATGTGTGAAATTTTGTGTTTGACTGTCCCAGAAACAACTGGCATGTCCCCAGATGCAGATAATTAAATCTGCAGATTCGGGCTATGTACAGAGAAAATACTTCTTTTGACAAACTTGGGAGAATCCAGAGACTTACAGGAAAATTAAAACACTGTAAAATAAAAAGCTTAGAGGCAGAGAAGAGAGCAATCCACTGATGCAGAGGAGGCAGGAACTGGACAGCCAAGCAAGTGAGCAAGGGAGACAGTGGTGGCTGTAGTATTGGAGAAAGAGGGGGTGGGTAGGTGAGCAAGTGAAGCAGAGAGGAAGGGAATAGTATGGCAGGTGGGAACAGTACCACTACAGATAGTGGGGAAAGGAGGGGGAGGAGGGGATGATCAAGACCCACATACCAAATTAACTAGGCAGTTGGAGACAACAGCATGTCAGGCAGGCATGCTGATCAGCAAGTGAATGAGTGGGTGGCCTGGAAAGTGGATGGTGAAGCCCATGGGTGGGCCCAAAAGAAAGAGGAGGAGAAGGTGAAGGAAGCAAAAGAAACATTGGGGATGGAAAAGAGCAGAGGAGGGGCAGGACAAGCAAGAGAAAGCAATGGGGGCAAAAATGAATGGATCCCCCCTGCAGCTTTTCCAGGTCACTCACTTGCACCATATAGCTGGCTTAAAATGGTTTTAAAATGGCATAAGAGTAACTATCAGGAACACCAGAATAAAAAAAATGGGAAAATGAAAAGGTTCACAATGAAAAGAAATGAAAACAAAAAGAAACAGGACTACATTTGTACATCACTAGTGATACTTCAATTGATGTGATTTTTCATATCTCAGAGGAAAATGTTCAAAATATAGAAATGAAATTTTGGTTTAATTACTTCTTTTGCTTACAAAAAGATCTCTCTCAATGTCTGCATGGGACAAATTCATCAAAAAGCTGTGTATCTTTGCTAGGCTTGCCATGTACCCACTTATGGTCGATATTCTCCAGGCAATTGTTGATGGCGAAATTGGGAAAGAGGAAAAAGGGGGCACCTGGCAACCATAGAAAGAGTCTAGTTTAATAATAATAAATATTCTATATTATCCAATATAGAAAGCAGATGGGCATTATAGTCACATGATGGCATACATTAAATTGGAGGATAAGCAAGCAGATTAGCACAACATAGTATGGCTGATGTTATTAGATCCTATAATAATATCAGCTAAGTATATGTAGGGACAAAGTTGGCATCTAGGTTTATTGCAGGGTTTGGTTCCTTGATTTATCGCTCTGTGATCCTTGGCTATTGGTGAGAAGCCACTTTTGGTTGGGTGGCTGCCTGTAGGAAAGGAGAGGTCTGCCACCCAAAGCCTTTGAGATAGAAGTATCATTATCTGCCCTGAGCCTGCTAATGCACGTAGGGCAGAACATAGATGGAATTAAATAAATAAATATCCAGAATAATTTGAAAATCAATGAAGAAGGGATCTGTGACTCACAAAAGCTCATATCCTACCACAATTTTTGTTAGTCTTATAGGTGCTACTGGACTCTTGCTCTTTCCTGCTGCTACAGACAGACTAACATGGCTACCCATCTTGATCTATCTGAAAATTACTGGCAATTCATTGTACTGTAGGAAACAACCAGTGGTGCTCTCTTCTCTCCTTTGAGTCTCTTTAGTAGCAGTCTGGTTCTGGATACCAGTTTGGCTTTATTGATTTGCTCCTTTACTATAGCAGGTTGACAGGGCATTGCAATCCTGAGAATACCTGTTGTAATCTTTCAGATGAGATCTTTCAGGTATGGCTTGGTGAAGTTGAAGTCTTTTATGTCCAATTAACTATTCTGTAAAATGAAAATAGCTGATCCATTTCAAAATGCTGTTATGGGGGTGAAGGCAACAAATATTACAGTGTACTTTCCAAGTTATTGTAGATAAACAATAAATAGTAGCAGTAGACATTACATTTGGTCAGATCTGCTGCATCATATGTAGACTCAACTGTATGGCCAGTTCAGTGGCTAGTCTTAGTACAGGATGTCTTTTTCATCATGTCACCAGTTTAGGTATTCTTTATTGTCATGTAAGAGTGGTGCATGCTCTAGTTTGCCCCTGTGGAAAAAGGAAAACAGCTGAAATACTGGCTTAGGAAGAAAGATTTTTAAAAAGACTTTATATTTATTTATTTTTATTTTATTTATGTTATTTATAGTCCGCCTCTCTCACTGAGACTCAAGGCAGATTACACAGTATGAGATTAGTACAATCTGTATCAAGTACATTTCCATACAGTATCAAGGACATTTCCATAAACAATGCCTTAGGGTAAATAGATACAAGTTTAAAAGACATAGCATTAGCAAGAATCCAATACAGAGTAGAAAAAATACTGAAACAGAACATAATCAATTCTAGGACTGACATTAGACAACATGAAGCATTGGCAGTACATATGAGTACATATTTAAAGCAACAGATAATATGTAAGGCAGATAATATGTAGTGATAATATGTAGTGATGAAGTCTATGGTCCCTAACTCATTAGTGAAGCATCTGAGACCCCATCCCTACAATACAGTCCTCCCATTTGAGTAAAAAGCCTTTTTGAATAATTCAGTTTTATATCATTTGCAGAAAGCCAGGAGAGTGGGGGCCACTACAGAGAAAACCCGTGTATGGCTGCTGTTGATTTCGCCCATGTGGAGCCTGGCACCTGCAGGAGACCCTGTTCAGATGAGCGAAGCTTCCGTAGAGGAACATAGGGAGGGAAGTGGTCCCACAAGTATGCCGGACCAATCTTGCAAGCAAATGATATTTTAAGCATTTCTCACTTCTTCCCATTGGTAAAATGTCCAATAGCATTGTTGAGTTGAATTTCTTTTGGATGAAATCACAATCTTTTGTTTTATTTACAATACACACGCAGAGCACATGAGAAACAATACCTTTCTAAAGCAGGCAGCAGAACTGCTGGTTCTGTATCAGCATCGCAAAGAAAGCAATTGCTTAGCCTCCCTGCTGTCTTCCCGGCTGTTTCCAGAACTGTTAAACACCAGCTCAAGATCTTGTAGCATTCTGACTGACTTACTCTGCCTCTTCACTCAGATTCAAAACTGCAACAATGCCAGTTCTTTATCCCTTGTGCCAACTAACCAGTGTTGTCTTCCAAATGCAGGGGAGCTAGATTTCTAATCATTAGCTCCCAGTCAAAGAACATCAAGTACTCATCCCTAACCATCAGAAAGCTTAACAAAGAATGGAAAATAATCAGCTATAATCATATTTATTGTTTATTAAGAACCTCATGTAAATCTGACAAAAAAAGAACCAAACAAAACCATGCCCATTAAAATATGTAACACGTAAAGAAAGAAAAATTATAAAGAGTGGGAAAGTGTGGGTGAGGGACACTAATGAAATTATGTAGTCATAAACAAATTAAATTAAGCTAGATGGAATCAACAAGTCAATAAATAAAACAAAAAGACTGCGTTGAGATGTGAAAACTGTATTTTATTTTTTACTGTGTACCTATACATGAAAACCTTCTTTCAAGTCATGATTTACTTATGGCAACCCCTGGTGGGGTTTTCATGGCAAAAGACTAACAGAGGTGGTTTGCCATTGCCTGCCTCAGCAATTCCCATCTTCATTGGAGGTCTCTCATCCAATTACTAACCAATATATGACAGGGAGCAAATTTGTTGTAGATCAAACATTTGTACTTGCAGAAAGTGTACATGGGAAGAGGAGTTGAAGGCACAGGGAGAGGGAGGTGATATCTGATTCTGATATTCAAAGTTATGCTTCAGGTATTTGGGTTAACACTATCTACAGCCTGTGATAGCTTCATAGGTTTATTCAGGTTTAGAACCCGAATACCAGGAATTCCTCCCCAATATCCCAACTTTTCTTATGTCTCCCAGTTCCACTGAATCCCAACTTGACTTATTAATATCAGATGACTTTGTCCATAAAGTCAGTAAATCTACAGACACAACACTAAGGGCCAAGCTACACATGACGAATGACACTTGAACGGCAAGTGGGTTGAGTGGAGGTCAAGTGAACAGGGAGAAATACACTTGCTGTTCAAGTGTCATTCGTCATGTGTAGCTTGGCCCTGAGACAACACTCAAAGAAGCTATCTGCCCCTCAAGTGAGCATTTCCCTTTGGCATAGTCAGAATGCTTCATTTCTGTTGGAAATCCTAATACAATGTTATTTTCCCCATCTCCTTCTCTAGAAAGAAACATGGCAAATTCACAAGCTGAAATTCCCCTCAATATCTTCTTTTCTTGGCCCTTTGCCTTGATAACTCATTTAAGTAGCTTAATTACGGCTGTTTGCTGACTTCTGACGTTCCAGTCTCAGCATTCTGGGATCTCAGCCAAGGACATTTACTAGGGTCACCAATGACCAGATACAGGGAAAACAGTCAGATTCTCACACTGAGCCATGGAGACCTGGTCTTTTGAAACAAAAATCTGTCCATAAAACTATAGGACTCATATTAAGTGTGTATAAATAGGGGAAGTGAATTTGCACCTGCTAGTTCCATTACCCTCCTACACGTGTTCATGCCCTACTTGCACAGTCAACATGAATTCAAACCGTGCATCTATAGGTTCCATCCATGCAACTGGGAACCCATTTGATCCTTATCAAAGTCTATGTACATCTGATATACACATGTAAGTAGGGATGCAAAAGAAATTCAGCTATTTGTCAGCTTCAGTCAACGATGTCAGAGCCAAACTACACGAGACAAATTACATGTGTATAACATGTGAATGCACTTACACAAGTTTCCCCTTTGCTTTTCTGTTCACTTGCACACTGTGGCCATACTGCACTTGATCCCATTCTCGGATTGGCATTTGTTTCTTCCCCATTCCTCTGAGATGAGAGATGGTATCCCATGATGCACCTTCTCTTCTTGCATGCTCAAACCTTCCTATATAGTTTCCAGGGGGGCTGAAAATGGGAGTTCCACACCTCTGCAAAGGGGGGGGGGGGCAATCCCTACTTCAGAAGCCATGGCAGCATTTCTTGCTGTCAACCAGAATCAACTCTTCCCTGTCTATTTGTCCCCAGCCACCTCTGATCTCCATTATTATCTATGTGAAAAACTATGGAGGATAGGGGTGGAATTTTGCAAAATACATCTACAAAATTTTCAGAGGCCCTGCTGTTAACTGTCCTCTAAATAGTTCCCAAGTTTCAGGGAGATTGGACCTTGGGGAGCCATTAGCCACCCCATTTTTTCTATTGTGGAGAAAAAATGACAGCAATTGGGGAAACCCACTGATCATGCATTTCCCAAGGTTCAATTGCCCTGAAACTTGGGCAGGTCTTTATAGGACAGTGAGGAGTAGGTCTCCTGCAATTTTGGAGGATTTTGCTTGCAAAATGCCACCCCAGCCCCCAAGATAGTTTCTCTAGTTTTCCCCACAGGGAATAATGGAGATTGGCTGGGGGCACCTTCTTTCAGGGCCCATAAAGCAGCTCCTCAAAGTCCAATCTTCATGAAACTTGGAGAGTCTTTAGAAAACAGCTTGCAGTAGGTCTCTAGAAAATTTGGTAAAATGTGGTCCTAAAATACCCCTCCCCCACATCCCTGGAAAACCCTGGATCACATTTCCCATTTGAAATAATGGCCAAATTTTACCCAACTTGCTTGTTATTGCTGAGCCAAACTGGAGAACAAGTACCCCCCCTATCCTTTTCAGGTTCATGTATCAGCCATATTTCTGAACTTTTGCTCAGATGCTCAATCATGTTGCCATGATCTTTCTTCCCACTCATCCTTATCCTGAACAAAGACACTGCATGGAGAGGAGGAGGAGAAAGTTACAGGGGGAGGAGAGTGCAGGAAGGAGTAGGGATGCAGCAGCATCAACTAGAAAATGGGAAAATTTAAAACATGCCATATTAAAAGCAAAACAGTTTGGGTGTAAGCCAGACCTAAGGGCAAAAAGAGGGGAGAGGGAAGTGGAAGCCGCCCAAATTAGGTGCTCTGCAATGACAACTCGCTGATTATGACTATGGACACTTGCAAGTGCAACTACACCAGTTCCCTGACATATGCATGAACTAGAATTACAGGACATGTGTTCACCTGGAGTAAAATGAACACAGGCAGGTAGGAGCAGACATGATTCTAGACACTTGCATTGCCTCGTGTAACTCATCTCATGTAGTTTGGCTCTCATTTAATATGTTCTTTTTTGTACCATGGTTCTGAGAAAGTACTATCAAATTTGTTTGGTTGCTTACTTGATTATTTATTTATTTTGGACCATCTGTATCCACCTCTCCTGATGTTTGCACATGGCAGCTAACAAAAGAATATCTGACAATAAAAGATACAAGTCTACAATAATACAGGGGAAAAAACAGTTAAAAAACAATTCAATAAAAAACATTTCTAGGCCCTAATCATCCATCCATATATATACTAAAACCAACAATCAATAAAAACATCACCCCCCTCAAAAAAAACCCAGAATCAAAGCAAAGTCATAAAAGCATCTCCATACAGGAAAACAGGCCAGGATCAATATAACAACAAGCAGTGAGATTCTATTTAAAAATTGGGGGGGGGGGGAGATTAAAATGTCTAAGCTGGCACCTAATTGTTAATAGATGCCAGGGTGAGAAAGATTCAGGGAGAAGAGCATTCCACAAATGGAGCACCATCCCTGAGAAAGCCTTGTCTTTCATTATGAATTGTCTCACTTTTGCAGGGCAGGGGCACAAAGAACAAGACTTAGCTGAAGACCTTACCTGATGAGCTGAGTAACATATGAGACAGTGATCCTCCTGTTACAAGCCATTAGGGGCTTTAAAGGTATGCAGCAGCACTTTCAATGATGTCCACTAACATATAGTTGTCCACAGCATATCTTTCAGCACATGAGCGATGCAATCCCTACACCCAGCCCCCTACAGCAACTTGACTGTTGCATTATAGACTAGTTAAAGTTTCTGAATAGTCCTCTAAAGCAGCCCTGCTTGGAGCACATTGCAGTGATCTGGGGCCCAGGGGGATGACATATGGGGGTCAGCAGCAAGACATGAATAGACATATATAATCTGAGTCTTTTTGACAAAGGCAGTAATTCTGCAGGTAAATAAAAACATATTTTGAGCCTTAATTTTTTAAAAATTACAGGTTTAGTCTTAAAGTGTTCTGTACTGACATCAGAGCACCAGGGTCAGTGGAATGAGCACAATCCCACTTCACCTTTCCAATATATTCCTTCTAAATGCATCTCATGTACTCGGGGCTTCTAATATGTGGCTTCCAAATGTGATGCAAAATATCACAAATGAATTGATCTTGACTGCAAACAAGGACTGCTGAACTGGGCCTTCCCAAATTCCAAAACGGCCCACAAGAAAATACAGATTTAGGGAACCAAAAATATATGAATAACCAATCCAAATTACAATCATTTTTACAAATATGCCTGATTTGCATAATTCCAGCTGAACATGTAACAGTCCCTTGTTAACTTGTAATCCTAAGGCAATTCATTCAGTGATAAATTACACTGATCTCAGTGGGATATACTTCTGAGGAAGCATGCTTAGGATGAGGTTATTTGTTCCAAGGAAATGCGCTCTGGTATCTGAAGGATGCACTCTGGTATCTGAAGGATGCTATCCAACGCATGCTGAGCTTGTCTTGAAATGTGCTCCACAGTGTTTATTTTATGAGCCAGAGGAAGAGGACAGGGTGTTAGACAAACAAAACCACAGGGAAGAATCACTTTCCCATCTCATTGTATTTGATCATGTGTGCACTTGGCTCTTCATTCCCTGATGAGATAGAAAGCCATTTACCCTGACAGTTGGAAATGTTGGTAGCATGCTTGAAGAACAATCACTGATAGACAGGAAAGGATTTTGGTCTGTTCAAACGTCAGGTGGGCTTGCAGCATTGTAATACTGCTATTTCAAACAGTGCATGTCACCAGTTTATACATTTCCGTTTTAGAGAATTTTCTTCATTTCTGGTTTTCATCCTCTCTCCACTCAGTCCTAAACAGTGGGACCAGATGAAAACATTGCATTTCAAATTGAGATAGACTTGGCATGCATTTCAAATTGCACAACACTATAGTAAATGAGCACCACAGATAAGCATATACAAGACATCCTAGTTTAGAACAAGTTGTTCTTTATTGCAAAGCTGTCCCTGCAGCAGTGTTTGTGCCTTTATCATCCATCTCAGCTAGCCTTAAACCTATGTAACAATACAATAATCTGCTGGATTTTTTTTCTGGATAGCCCATAACTGGCTGAATACTATGGAAGTTTCTTAAAGCTTAGAAATGTTGGAAAGTTTTTACTTCTAATCCTTATTTAGAATCAGACAACTGATAATATATTTCCAGAGCAGTTTCCACGGTCAGTATTTCATTTTTGTTTCATGTGCATAATAGAATTAATACTTTTTAGAACAGATTTCACTCTGACTTTTAAGGGCTATCCGATTAACAGTGCAATTCTAAGCAGAGCTACACCCTTCTAAGTCCATTGACATCAATAAACTTAGAACCATATAACTATGGTTAGGATGACACTGGTTTCGGAATTGGAAGAATATGGAGTCGAAACTCCCACATTTCAGAAAGCCTCATTCCATTAGGAGTTAGGGATAAATCCTTCCAAATCTGGACCTGGTTTATAATGCTAGCCAGCTCTCCCTTCTTGTACCTCTCTTTCCCAAGGAAAAACTCTAACACTTGAAAATAAGGCACACTCTGCAGGAGAGGTTAGCTTTCTGACTATTGCTAACTTGAAGTGACATTCCTGATGATGATGAAGAGAAATTCCCATGTACACAATTTCTCCCTGAAATCAATTTCTCTTCCTCTTTTTAGGAATTTGGAGTCAGTTTCTAATCAATTTCTTTTCGAGCAAAGAGAAATTTGAAGACAGGAGGGGCAAGATGGGAGGTTCTGCAAAATTTCAGACTTCCACTCTGTAGATGCTCACAGGCAAATGTCTTTCCAAACTTTTCTATCTTCCTGCTAGAGCACCATCCTGTGGTGTGTAACATAGAACATCTTCAAGAGCTGAACTTAGAAAAGTGTGCACTGATTTCTCTACAAGAGATATCAAAGAGAAATCTTTCTTTTGAAAGAGAAAAAAGAGAATAAGAGGAATCAATCGCTATATCTAAAACAGTTAATTTTGGAGAAAGAAGTTCCTCTCCCCAAAACAACACTTCAGAAGCATTGTTTCCATCAAGGGATCTGATGATTTCTATTTTTGTGTGTGTTCCAAGTGGAGACCTGATATAAACATGACACTGTTGAGGATAAATAACTTCCCTGTGCAACTTTGCATTGGCTTAGGATCTTGTTTGAACTGTAGAGCAGCAAAGCAAAATAGCTACATGACCTCCCATCTCCCAGCATCAGAGAGATGTCAAATCCCAAGCTTGTCAGTGCTTCCAAATGTATTGCCTTTGCCAATTACAGATGACCTCCGATCCAGTAAGGCTTCCTTACTGCTGTTTATCCCCTTTCCTTTCACATGGAAAAGGTTCTTCTCTCTTCATGGAAAGTAGAGACATTGCCAGGTAATGGGGGGCATTCCCATTTGGTTTTCTGAGCAACTTTAATCCTGAAGGGATTGTTTTACCTTGGAAAGTTTGGAGAGAGAGAGAGAGAGAGAGAGAGAGAGAGAGAGAAGAGAGAGAGAGAGAGAGAGAGAGAGAGAGAGAGAGAGAGAGATTCGGAGGCAGAAGCTTATTCCTTACTAATTCCCATGCATTAAGTTTTTTTTCAGAAAATATCTCATGTGATAAATGTATCATTGTCTATTTTGGACAACATACTATTTAATTGGTGGTTCACTCCAGCTGTTCAAAACTACTGGAGGGTCTTTCAGCAATGTTTAAACTGAATGCTATGTTCAGCTAATAGTTCATGTTCAATAGAGTTATGGCAGCTCCCTTTGAGTCTCTCTGCACAATATTTTTGACATGTGTTCTTCACGTGTTGGGAGAAGCAATGTTAGCCAGGAAGTGTAGTTTTAAATGACAGAGTTGGCAAAGATTGCTCCGGAGGGGACAGATTCTCTCACAGCCTTCCATTGCCTCTGGTATCTCCCCTTCTGGAGCCTTTGCCCTGCTGAGGCTCGGTTAATTCAAAGTTTTAAGCAGTGAGGATAGCAGGATAAAAGCTCTGGAAGGGGACACAGTCTGGCATGCCAGAGGCGGTGGAGGGCTACAAGATAATCCATCCCCTCCGGAGCAATCTCTGCCAGCTATATCTTTCAAAACTACCATTGTGTCTCCTGACACTTGACAGACACTTGATGGTGCCCCAGCATCTTGTGTAAAAAGACTCTTATGAACTAGGGATTAACTCTTTCCAGCCCAACTAAGTAGACTTGAGCAGGAATCTGATTAGATCTGCTTCACACAGTGGTGTAAATGCAAAAAAAAAAAAATAGTCTGCCTCCACGTGAGCCCGTCAGAGGTCCTGTTTCATGTGTCTGCACCTTCAGAGGTAAGTTAGAGGGATACTAAAGGTGGAGCCTTTTCCATTGAAGGGCTTCATATGGAACACCCTCCAATTAATCCTCTTCCTGAAACCAAATCTGTTGCCTTGTTGGTGCTAGGCAAGCCATTCTATTTGCCTGGGAGGGTTTTTTGCATTACATTCTCTCCCTCTGTTGATCATCTGCTAAATCTAGTTGGTTACTTTATATAATAGGTTTGAATTATTTATTTGCTGCATCATTTAATATTTTAGGATATGCTTTTTAATATACATTTAACGTACTGTTATTTGTATTTGTCTTGGTATTATAATGAATTTTTTAATAAAGTATATTGCCCTAAACATTTTTTTAAAAAAATTGGGAGTGTAGTTCTTCAATGCATTAAATAAAATAAACATTAACAATTCAGCAAACCAAAGTACAAAGAACATTGGAGCCTGGTGAACTAGCCCATTTCACATAGTCTTCTTAATCATGAGAATTACCAGTCTTTAGTGGGATCTTTGTGCATATTCTCAGTGTTGAAAGTGATTGATTTCCTGCTTGTATATTGGCCTCTGCAACTGACATCATGTACTAAGAAAATATAAATGACTGGGAAAATTTGCAACTCAAAAGGTGTTTTAAAAGTTAAAAAAAAAACAAGTTCTAGGAACCAATTTTAGAAGCAGCGCTTCACTGTAGTCATTTCCAGACTGTTTTTCCAAAGTGAAGATTTTCAAACAAACAGTGAAATTCAGGAAACACATGCTATGGTGATTAAAAGACCTTGGGGGTATTCAATACATCACACAGTTTTCTCTCCTTGCCCAGGGCCAGCACCCCCATCCCCATACTCACTGACCTTAGATGTAGGCTCAGAGCTGCCCTTGTTAGCAAAAGGAGGGAAGGCAGGAAGGGTTACGTGAGAGGAAGGGCAGGAAGGGTTGCATCAGTGCTTAGTTCTTGTGGCCCCTTGTTGCCACCTTCTAGACTCAGGGGGTCACTGAGGGTGTGAGAGAGAGATAGTTATGAATTTCCTGCACTTTGCAGGTGGACTAGATGACCCTGGAAGTACCTTCCAACCTTATGATTCTATTAATCTATGAAAAGCCAAGATGAGAACCCAACAGCCTGGATGGAGATGCCATACCCAACCAGCAACAGAGAGAGATCCTGGGAGAAGCAGCAGAATGACAGCTGGGAGCAGCTTATATCAGCAGGGGGCAACCAGCTGACCAGACCAGAGAAAAGCCAGCTGCCTGGAGGTCAGATAAGTTATTGAGAGGCAAGGCACAGAGCCACAACCCCCAGGAGCCACAGGCAATGGCAAGGACTGGTCAGCTGGATCATGCTGTGTATCCATGGCAGCAGGAAGGGGCAGGGTAATAGTGGCCAGAGAAAAACTGTCCAGTCCAACACTCTGTGTCACACAGTGGCCAAAAACCAGGTGTCTTCAGGAGGTCTGCCAGTGGAGAAGGGACACTGGAAGCCCTCTCACTGATTGCCCCCCCCCAAAAAAACCCAAGAATACAGAGCATCACTGACCTTGACAGAGAGTTCCATCTATACCTTGTGGCTAATAGCCACTGATGGACCTCTGCTCTATACGTTTATCCAATCCCCACTTGAAGCTGTCTATGCTTGAACCTGCCACCACCTCCTGAGGCAGTGAATTCCATGTGTTAATCACCCTTTGGGTGAAGAAGTACTTCCTTTTATCCATTCTAACCTGACTGCTCTGCAATTTCATTGAGTGCCTACGAGTTTTTGTATTGTGAGAAAGGGAGAAAAATACTTCTTTCTCTTCTTTATCCCATGCATAATCTTGTAAACCTCTATCATGTCACCCCTCAGTCATTGTTTCTCCAAGCTAAAGAGCCCCAAGCGCTTTAACTTTTCTTCATAGGGGAAGTGTTCTATCCCTTAATCATTCTAGTTGCCCTTTTCTGCACTTTTTCCAGTGCTATAATATCTTTTTTGAGGTGTGGTGACCAGAATTGTACACAATATTCCAAATGAGGCCATACTAGCTGATTTGTTTTCAATTCCCTTCTTAATAATCCGCAGCATAGCATTGACCTTTTTTATTGACGTTGCACACTGTGTCAACATTTTCAGTGAGTTATCCAACACGACTCCAAGATCTCTTTCTTGGTCAGTCTCCGCCAGTTTGGACCCTATCATTGTGTATTTATATTTGGGATTTTTTGCCCCAGTGTGCATTATTTTGCACTTGGCCTCATAGAACCTCATTTGCCACATTGACACCCACTTTCCCAGCCTTGACAGATCCATTTGGAGTGCCTCACAATCCTCCCTGGTTCTCACCACCCTGAACAATTTACTGTCATCAGCAAACTTAGCCACTTCACAGCTTACTCCCAACTCCAAATAATTAATGAACAAGTTAAAAAGCACTGGACCCAATACTGAGCCCTGCAGTACCCCACTGCTTACCACCCTCCACTGTGAATATTGCCCATTTATACTCACTCTCTGTTTCCTATTCATAAGCCAGTTTTTGATCCACAAGAGGACTTGTCCTTTTACGCCATGACTATTGAGCTTACTTAGCAGCCTTTGATGAGGAACTTTATCAAAATCTTTCTTCCAGTTAGACAACATCTATTGGTTCCCTCTTGTCCACATGTTTGTTCACTCCCTCAACAACTCTAACAGGTTCGTGAAACAAGATCTTCCCTTACAGAACCCATGCTGAGTCTTCCTCAATAGCTTTTGTTCATCAATGTGCCTACTAATTCTTTCTTTAATAACGGTTTCCACCAACTTACCCGGTATTGACGTTAGACTGACTGGCAGGCAGGCAGGCAGGTAGAATGATTGGCAGAATCCCCATTCCCCAAATAGACTTATGTTTTACCATAAGTTTTCCTTTTGCTGTGGGAGCAGGCAGGATTGTTTTTGAAAGGGCAGAGTAGGTGAATGACTCACAGGATGGGGGGAGCAATTCTAAACAGGTCTACTCAGATGTAAGTCCCATGTTATTCAATAGTGCTTACTGTCATGGAAGTGTCTTTCAAATTGAAGCCTATGATTGAAGTCTCCCTTCCAAATGTTTTCCAAACTGATAGGCAGGGAAGGACCCGTGAGGACTTTATTGGCGGGAAGGAGATGCACTCAAGTGCATTGGTCTCATTCCCTCTTCCTGCCAACAGAGTTAATTAATAATGTAAGGTCTCTCTCCCCTTGGGATCTGATTGGTGCTGTTCCACAAAATGAGCTGCTGCGCTGACCTGCAAGGTGAGCCTGCCCAGTGCCAAAGGGATGAAACAAATAAACAAACAAAAACACAGGGATTCATTTCAATTTAGTTCCCCAGGTTTTGTTCAGCATTCTGGAAGCTGCTTTAACAAGCTGAACCAGCGAGTTCTGTGTGTAATTTTGGCTTATTTTTTTCTATTATGCACACCCTTAAATTTAAACTTGCCCTAGACCCATAAATTG
Organism: Eublepharis macularius; assembly: GCF_028583425.1. Lineage (NCBI taxonomy): Eukaryota > Metazoa > Chordata > Lepidosauria > Squamata > Eublepharidae > Eublepharis > Eublepharis macularius. The sequence continues at coordinate 119,501,809 of NC_072794.1, read as the reverse complement.
GAAAGCTGATTTTTGACCATGAGAAGGTGAAGATCTAATGTAACTTTTTTTTTTACATTTTTTATAAAAAATCCTGGAAACATTGTATATGTCTACAGAATAAGAGAGGTTTTTTATCCACACCCCCACCCCACCCAAATTTCCATTTTTCTACTGGGAAAATGCTACACATTTTGAGTGAGAAAACCATTCTACAAGAAGCATTTTACTCATTGCAAAAGAGAAAATATTTAATAGGGTTTTTTTTCAGAGCTCCCCCAAATTTTGCAATTTTTTTGTTGGAATAAAGTGGTGGTGGGGGTCTTAGAAAAAAGTCCCCCCCCCGATTTTCCTGTTTTTTTTGTGGGCCTTCACATCTAAGCTTCACTCTAAACCCATTTTTTCCATGTCACTTTCAATTAAAACAGCAGAAGTTTGAGAAGAAATGTACAGTCACAAGATCAAAATGCATGGTCCTCTCTGTATTGTGATCTTTACTTGGCTGCCATGACTTCTTGCAGTAAATTTATGAGAAAGTGACCTGGGTTATATAATGACTGTAATGGTGATTGTGCCACAGCCAAGACATACTGTAGGAGTCAAGCTTGGTCTCCCACATGTTACTTTCTAAGTTGTCTTTTAAAGGTCTGTCATACAGCGCTTCACTCACAAATCAATGCCTAAATCCACTATGGAAACCACCTGAGCAGAACTGTGTCCCCTCCAGTGACCCTGAAAACAGCACCAGACTAGCAGGATGGAAATAACTTAGGATGTGTCCCCCACCCCCTTAAAATCAATAATTTATTTTTGTCTCTTCATCGCCCTCATTTTCTGCACAGCCACATCCTAGTTCATTATCTTCCCCTTCTGTCAAAAAGAACACAAAGCTGATGGGAAGTGGTGGAGGGGAAGGTTATCTCCCCTTAAGGAATCTGATTTCTGCTTCTTGGCCAGTCAATTGAGATCAATTTCTTCCTTGGGGACTGAACATGTTACATCCATGGGGCAAGCAGCGGCTGTCAACAGCAATAAGATATTCCTCCCTGAAAATGGGGGAGAAGAAGTACATGTTCTGCAGCGCAAAGACAGGGGCAAAAAGTTATCATGGACTCTCACAGGCCACAAAAACCATGTTTCCTGGCAAAATTAACAGCCTTTGCACCATGAAAGCCAGCAGCAGCACAAGAGTAGTGCATAAGTACTGAATGAAACAGCCGTATCCTGTTCACTATAGTCAATTTACAGAGAGTGTAAAAACAATGTGTAAAGTTCCGTATGAGGAAAATGGTTCTGAATCCTACAGAAATAAATGTTAATGAAAGGGACGCTACAGATGCCACTGTCAAAATCTGGTAAAATATATTGCTTGTAATGAAGTGTCCCAGTCAGTGAGAATTAATTCAGCTTTTGGGATTCCATTTTACTTAGCATTAAAACTAAATCCTATCCTTATTTTTTTCAATAATGATCATCTAATATATAAGAAATGCCACAATTCATCAGGTTTTTACAGTTACCAAGCGTCTAAGGCTTGAGTAAATCCTGCTCAGGTTATGTACTCCATACTTTCCTTGTATTGCCCTTAATGCAAAGATAAGTGCACAGTTCAGAGCTGAGTGAAATCCCCTGTAAAGGTTCTGTTGAGAGAAGGATTTAGATTCCTCCTGACTAATCATTCTGGCCCACACCTAGCCCGACAGCCTCACAAACTTGAGCAGCCTGCTTCAGTGGCCTGGGCAAGAATCCAGAGTTTAAGAATCACATTGCTTAACAACAGCATGAGTATCAATGAGACAAGCAGATGACAAATGAAGTAAGTAAATAAATATCTGTAGAACAAAGGAAGTTCTATTAGAAGCCATGAAATAAATTTATGCAAATATTTGAGAGATAACTGTAAAATTGGTTTCTCTTTTCTGGAAATATTTGAGTCACATTAGATAGCATTTAGGCCGAATGCCTGTTCGTTAACTGATACATTGCTTCAACTAATATGTCAACTGCCAGTATCATATTGTAGACTCAGTATTAAGAAAGAAAGTCAGTGGCTTTCATAGGGTCACTTAGTGAGCATGTGTTAGGGTAAGTTTTGAAGCAGTCACTTCCCATATCATAGCTCATTCTCTAAGTTACTAAATAAGGCATGATTAGTGTTAAATATGGCTTTTATGACAACACTTTGGGGTTTGAGTCAAGTTAAGGTTGCCAGGTTTCCTTACTAGACATGGGCACGAACAGCATTACCAACAGAAAAACAACCCCAAACAGCCCAATCGAAACTTGGGGGGGGGGTGGAGGACAGTGAGGACTATGTCCCCTGCAAATTTGGTGGGTATTGGACATTGGGAAGGTCAGTTTGTAACCCCTCAAAATAGCTGCCTTCCAACAGGCAGTTCCATTTTTGCCAATGTGAAAAAATGGGTGGGGGGAGACACATGGATCATGCCTTTCCTGGGCTGCAATCTCTCTGAAACTTGGGGGGTCTTTCGAGGGCAGTGAGGACTAAAAGGGGAGAGCCATGGATCATGCTTTTCCTGGGTGCAATCTCTCTGGAACTAGGGGGGGGGGTCTTCAGAGGACAGTGGGGACTAAAGCGGGAGAGCCAAGGATCATGCCTTTCCCAGGCTGCAACCTCTCTGAAGCTTGGGGGGGGGGTCTTCGGAATACAGTGGGGACTAAAGGGGGAGAGCCATGGATCATGCTTTTCTGGGGTGCAATCTCTCTGAAACAGGGGGGGGTCTTCAGAGGACAGTGGGGTCTAAAGGGGGAAAGCCATGGATCATGCCTTTCCTGGGCTGCAATCTTTCTGAAACTTGGGGAGACTTCGGAGTACAGTTTCGGACTTCAGAGAAACTTGGGGGGGGGGGGTCTTCAGAGGACAGTGGGGACTAAAGGGGGAGAGCCATGGATCATGCTTTTCTGGGGTGCAATCTCTTTCAAACTGGGGTAGTCTTCAGAGGACAATGAGGACTAAACGGGGACAGCCATGGATCATGCTTTCCCAGGGTGCAATCTCTCTGAAACTGGGGGGGGGAGCAGTCTTCAGAGGACAGTGGGGACTATATCCCCTGCAAATTTGATGGGTATTGGACATTGGGAAGATTCTCCCGGGTGCGAGAGGGACGGGGAGAATCTCCCCAGCTCTCTCGCACTGGGCAGGCAGCCTAGCTGTGCAACTGCTCTCCCGGCCCTTTAAACTATCAGCTGGCCTGCCTGCTGAGAGTTTAAAGGGATCTTTAAAGGGCTAGGTAAATGTGTTTGAGGAGAGGGGGGGCTACATGGGGTGGTTGGGGTGGGGGTGGTTCTGGTCCTCACAAACAATGAACAATGAACTTGTCCAGGAACAGTTCATGTTCATCCATGTTCGTTGATCATTGTTCGTGGATGGCACCAAATGACGAACAGGGTGTTCAGGTTTTTTTTTTCCCATTCGTGCCCATGTCTGTTACACTCCTGGTGGGAGGGAGGATCCGGAGCTTACTTTTCTCTTCTTGTTGGCATTCTTCCCACATGCACATGTGGCCTTGCACCGGTCTGCAAGGCCCAAAGAGGCCCAATTCAGCCCATTTTGGGCTGAAATTGGCCTACTGCAAAGCACAGGAGTGCTCTTGGGGCAGCACAATGATGTAAGTGATATTGTCATGATGGCCCCAGGAGCGTGTACAGGAGGCCTGTTCCCCAGATTTCCAACCCACTGGTCAGATAAGTGGAAGCAGGGTTCAAAATGTGGGAGCAGGGGATCCCCCACCCCCACTGGGGAATAGGATCCTTAATTCAATAGTCATCTCTAGGCTAGATTACTGTAACTCGCTCTACACGGGGCTGCCCTTGAGCCAGACCCAGAGATTACAGCTGGTACAAAATGCAGCGGCACGTGCTATTATGAGAGTGCCAAATAAGGCACATATAACACCATTCTTATGTGAGCTGCACTGGTTGCCAGTGGGGTACCGGATCAGATTCAAGGTTCTGGTATTGATCTATAAGGCCCTGTGCAGACTGGGACCAACGTATCCACGGGACCATCTCTGTCCATATATTCCCCAGAGGACACTCTGATCAGGGGACAAACAGCTGTTGGTGGTCCCTGGCCCCAAGGAGGCCCACCTAGCCTCGATAAGAGACAGGGCTTTTCAGTCCTGGCTCCCACCTGGTGGAACACTCTGTCTGCTGAAATCAGGGCCCGGCAGGACCTACTATCTTTTCGCCGGGCCTGCAAGACAGAGTAGTTCCGCCAGGCATATGGCTGAGGCTGGGCCTCCACCGGCCTGGAAAAAAGGGGTGTATAAAACCCTCCCTGTGAAGGCTGTCCACCATCCTGTTTTAAATGTGTTGTTTTTAATTAACATGAATTTTTAATTGTATTTTAATTGTATTTTTAATATGTTGTTATCCGCCCTGAGCCCGCTCGCGAGGAGGGTGGAATACAAATTTGAAATAAATAAATAAAATAAAAAAATAAAGTCCAGTAGCACCTTAAATACCAAGGCAAAAGTGGAAAGTACAAGAAGTGCCAACTATCGAGGACTGGATTCACAAATTGCTGTACATGGCGGAGATGGATAAACTGACAAGAAAACTAAGAGACCTTGATCCAGGACAGTTTAACACAGATTGGGAGAAGCTGAAACAATATTTGGTGAAAAAATGGGAGGTGGGAGGAGAACTGTGGCAGTTTGAAAATTATTGAAGAAAAACAAAAGAAGAGAGAAGTGACTATACCGGGGGGAGGAGAGTTAAAGAAGAATTACTAAGCAATTATTCTATTTGATTATTCTATACAGTATTAAGTAATAGTTATTATGTGATATATAAGAATAGGATTTAATTAATTAATTATGTTGCTGGCAGATAGGGGTGTAATTGAGAATTAACAGAATTAAAATTCATGAATACAAGAAGGGGGGGAATGAGAAGTAGCATATAGAATATAGGTTAAATTGATTGACTTATGCTGAAGGTAGTTTTGGTTATAGCGATATTTAGAAATGTGCAGAACATGGGTCAAATTGATTGACTTATGTCGAACGTATATTGTGTTTATAGGTATATTTAGAAATGTGTAGAATATGAGTCAAATTGATTGCCTTTATGTTATAAAGATAAGAGATATAAGAGGAAGTAAAGAGTAACATATAGAGTATAAGTTAAATTGGTTGACTTATAAATGTATTCATCACTTATGAGTACTCAAGTTATGTATAGGGAGGGATAAATTGTTTGTCCCATATTGATGACATTAGAATGAATGTTAGAGTACAGGATATTGAGAATATTACCAGTATTATTACTATTGAATAACATGCCAGGAATGTATTAGTTAGTTGATAAGTGAAGGGAAATTGACTTAGTACTGTGTTATAATAGACTAGCTTAGAAGAGTGTGAAAGTATATGTTTAATATGTTTAATTGACAAAATAAGTTGAAATGAGTAGGGGAAGAATAGACAAAGGGTTGGAAAACTGTTGGAAGTCAACAAACGGGGGGGAAAGGGAGGGGGTTAGAACTGGAATATTAAAGTAATTTGATTGTTATAAATGACAAAATATTTCTAATTCCAATAAAAATTTAATTAAAAAAAAATACCAAGGCAAAGCCACACAGACCGTTGTATTTGCAAAATGTTATTTTACTCAGTATCGTTTTCTTTTCCAGGCACAATCACGGAAAACCGTAGTTGTAAGCAAAAATAAAGGTCTAGGAGCGTCCACCCACCGCGGACTGCTCCTGACGGGAGAATGACAACAGGTTTGCCCGGCTAGATATCCCGTTTCGCTGAGAACACACTTCTTCAAAAGCCTTCATGAAATTGCCAATGAATTCTGTAACAATCGATGGACAGGAGTCATCCAAAATTCCTTCTTCTATTTGATACCGTGCGTAAAGCCTCAATCCTCTCAAGTTCTCCTGTTAGTAACAGGAGGCTTTTGAAAAAGTGTGTTCTCAGCGAAACGGGATATCTAGCCAGGCAAACCCGTTGCCATTCTCCCGTCGGGAGCAGTCCGCGGTGGGTGGACACTCCTAGACCTTTATTTTTGCTTACAACTACGGTTTTCCATGATTATGCCTGGAAAAGAAAACGATACTGAGTAAAATAACATTTTGCAAATACAATGGTCTGTGTGGCTTTGCCTTGGTTCTTTGCATCGAAGACCGTTCCCCTTTAACGTCTTTGGCACCTTAAATACCAACAAGATTTCCAGGGTGTAACTTTTGAGAGTCAAAGCTCTCTTCATCACATGCCTAAAACTTTGAGGTTTGTTTCACAAGATATTGTAGTAAATATCTGTAGTTTTTGGAGGCAGCTTTTATCTTTTGAAATAATTTGCATAAATTACCATATGGAGAGTAGTAAGGTACATAAATAGTCTATTATCTTCTTTGGAACTCCTGGCATCCCAAGGGGAAATATTAGAACTCACTGAATGTATACTATGTAAATAAAGAAAACACAACCAGTGTTTGAAAGAGCTCTTGGATTAAGGCTAGTGAGCCATTAATTGTCCATAATGATGTTAATAATCAATAAATAGCACTGTGCTACTATGGAAATCAAATTATCAGCTCCACCAAGTGAATGATATCAGCATAGCACAGCCACTACAAGGTCCTTTGATTTGTCACCAAAGCAATCATGTACGCCCCCTTATTAGCAGAAGTTTGCCTAAGGATTTTAGACCTGCCAGCTGTAACAGAAAATAATACTTTTATACAAGATGATTCATGGAGCATATTACAGTGAAGTGTTCACATTTTTAAAGGATACTTGATTCTGCCTGCATCCTGCAGTTCTGTATAAATGCTCATATTTCATTCTAGTGGTAAGACAGGAGAAATACTTTGTAGTTATTGAAGCTCTATAGATACCACTTTGCAAGGAGTATTCTCAAAATTTCATATATAAAGTCATGTGCAGAAGAGTTCATGCCTGTACTGCAGCTGATAATATAGTAGGCCTGGATTGCCTGGCTTGGCATATCAATAGAGGTAGACTACTGGAAACAACTTTACACTCCTTTCAGCTACATTTCGCTTTAGAATCAGGATGCATTTGCTTCATATCAGCAAACTGAAGCACCATGCAGAAAACCTCAGTGTCAGATAAATGTCCCTAAGTGGCTAAGCCCCTACAGTCACAAACTATTCTCAGTATTAGAAGAAATAAGAGAGATTTCAATAAAAAACAAAATGACCCTTTGTCATCTATAAAAGAACATTCCAATATGTCTATCACATTTACTGGATCAGACTAAGCAAGCCCATAAACTGAAGGGTATCCCACAAGGCTCTAGCCCTTCAACCATTCCTTTGACCAACCCTACAAATGTCCCACTGATCCATGCTGCCCCTACACCATACCCAGGCATTATTTTATTATTTATTTTATTTATTTCAAATTTCTATTCTGTCCTCCCCACGAGCAGGCTCAGGCATAAGCTGCCTTGCTCTGGGAATGCCTGGTGTTGTCATCATTTTCAGAACAGTGCAGCCCTATGCAGAGTTACTCTGCATTGTAAATCAATCTAGTGCCTGACCTCAGACATGTGCCCAATATCTCGCCTTTCCTCTCCTTTACTTTTTTTCTGTGCACCACCACTGGTTTCTAATTTATTTATCTATTTACTTCATTTATACCTACCTTTCTCCCCAATGGGGACCCATCTCCTCCATTTTATCCTAAACCCTGTGAGGTACATTAGGCTGAAAAAGCATGACTGGCCCAAGGTCACCCAATGAGTTTCCATGGCAGAGGTGGAATTTGAACCTATGTCACCCAGATCCTAGTCCAACACTCTAACCACTATACCACACTGTGTTCTCTATGAATTTGTCTAACTTTTTCAAAAAAAAAAACATTTAAGCTAGTGACAATGACAGTGAATTCCTACACTTAATTCTGCATCCAAGGAAGAACTGGGAAGATCTGAATCCAAGTATTATTTTTTCCATGGACTTACTGTATGACCTTTAAAAAGTAAAACATGAAGACTAAATAATCACATCTAAAAGGTAAGTCTGGTAGCACAAGTCTTTGGATAAGAAATTCACTCACTAACCAAAACTCACGGCAGAAGGTACGAGACACAGTCTGTGGCCATTTAACAGTGGCTCATTGTGTGGCTCCAAGTCAGAGCGTTATCCTTTCAGTTCTGTGAGCCTTAAGAGATGCAGTTTTGAAAGGACTCAGACCCAAATTAGGGGTATATCAATTCATATTGGCTTTGGACTTGTTGGATCAACTCTTGCTGTTTTGGGGAGCACTCCTATGTCCTGCATTACTGATTGTGAGCAGCCGCTGATGATGAGATTTTGGTGGATGTTGAAAAATGCTGTATTATTTGGCAACTTAAAAGGCAGATAGACCAATACAAAAGTGAAGTAAGGGGAAGCTTGGGTTTAATTTCGCATCCCCTCACCCTCATTAGTTTCAGTTTTGTTGTATACGTTTGGTTCAAGTGAGATGCTATGTAAATAGGATAAAGGTTTATCAGTGTCAGAAAATTGAACTCACAGCAAAAGCCAACATCCTTCACAGGTGGATCACCGCACAATCCTGCAATATTGAGATTCTACAATCAGTGAGATGCAGAAAAGATTATCAGCTTTACACATGTTTAAAGCTCTGATAACCCTCAAAAGCTTGTCTTCTTAATGAAGAACCCTTGGTAAGTTTTGATCCACAATCTGAAAGCCGCTGTTCTAAAGCACATTGGGCCAAGCTGGAGCCAGTTGGAGTAATGGTTAATAGTGCGGGACTCTAATCTGGAAAACCGAGTTTGATTCCTCCACTTGAAGCCAGCTGGGTGACCTTGAACTAGTCACAGCTCTCTGGAGCTCTCTCAGCCCCACCCACCTCACAGGGTGTTTGTTGTGGGGATAACAATAACATACTTTGTAAACCACTCTGTGTGGGCATTAAGTTGTCCTGAAGGGGGGTATATACATCAAATGTTATCATTATCATTATCTGTGTCAAGCCTATTTTTCTGACACAACAGGAAATCATCATTTTTATGTGTGAGACCTTCAGGCAAGTTTTTCCACAAGGCTGAGCAAAACCTTTATTCCTGCAGTAATTGATTCTTAACAGAATCCATCTAACTTTGGGCATTGAGTCCTAAAGAAGGGAACCTTTGGCGTGGAAATATTTCCAGTCTCAGTTTTCAGTAAGAACATGTTGTTTAATATGTAGCTTTTGAAAATTAATGCATTTGTTTTTAATAGGACTTGCTTATGCAGCAAAATCCATGAAGCAAGAACCACTGGATCCATTGGAGATATTGAACCAAGAACATTTTGAAACTCTCATTGACGTTTTTGAGGAATTCACTGACCTTTTCCTGAATTAGGCTTAGATGAAATAGATGGACCTCTACATCAAATGATGTACATTGACATAGTCAATGGAGCAGCACTAGTGTACACTAGATGAGTGTGCAGAGAGATCAGAGGTCCCCTTGGGTGACTGTTTGCACAAGTATGAAGTATCTTATTAACTGCAAAAAAAGTAAAAGGCAAGTCAATACTTGTAGTTTTGACTTAAGATCACTGAGTTTAGAAGTGATCGGCCATGTTAATTTCATAGTACTTCCTTTCAGGCATCTTTTTCTCTAATTGCCACTTTAATTTTGTCTGCTAAATTTAAAGATAAATGCTGACAAATACATGTACATATTTCCTACCACTTTAGGAAATGTTCACACATCATGTACTCAAGGCATAAGAGAGGAGGCATTCTATCTCCCTACATTCTGTAGTGAAATCTCAACACATAATGATAAAAAAGAGGTTTTCTTGTTTACAAGCACAGCTCCTTTGTCTCATACTGACACATTTAGGCAGAATATTTGAATGCTGAGTAAAAGAAAAATTCACCCTGTTAAAGTCAATGAGCTGTGCCCAAGAGGTTCATATTTTACCAGAGAGATGGTTATATTCTATTTTGTTTGTTTCAAGCAGTCTATTACTAAACAGGTTGTGGTAGTTGATTGCATTGCCAAAGAGTCGGCCATTAATTTATTAGTTATTCATATGCATTATTTATCTGATGAATTACCAGTCCTGACCTGCTCAGACAAGCAATGTCTCCTAGAGATAAAAATGCTGCGGAAAGGACTTGGCTCTTGTGCCAAAGCCAAAATGCTGAAAATCAATTTTAATCCTTTTTCATTAAGGTCCTTGTGAGCCAGTGCTTTTCAGATTATGGCTTTGCTTTATGGGAGGTCTCCAAGAAATCTATAAATTAGATTGCTCTGGCCACTAAGATTCAGCTCTGAGTAGAACGTTTGCTGTTTATAAGTGTATCTTAATAACTTGACTTGGGTCATTGCAACATTAAAAGGTCATATTTTATCGAAAATGGCACTTTTGTGAAAATGTCACCTTGCAGCACCCTTGTTGAGATAACAATTTGCTAGTACATTTACTTTCCTATTGTCATTTTGTCTGAACTTTAAAGTCAAAAGCAACTCTCTTCCCAGTACAATCTGCTCCATGTGGCTTTGAAAATGCCCTGCAGGATTGTTACCAATGCCACTGCCAATACATGTGCTGGTTCAATAGTATGCCTGCTATGAGATCCCTTATGCACTGGCTAAGTTGCTGAATATGCCAGATTCTCCCTAGGGCCAACCCCCCCCCCAAGCTTCTTGTGCTGATAAGTATCATAAGAGCAGAAAAAACTTCTTGGCATGCAACAAATCAAGGAAAAACATTTAAGAGTCCAATTCAGAGTGGAAGAAATTTCTGATTATTGGTTGAACTAGATTTTGGGAACATATGTGTGGCCATAAATTATAGGCCAACCTCTTCTAAAGATACAAACTTATACTAATGTTCCAATCATCCATGCTCTTATAGCATCTCTCTCTCTCAGACTTGGGCATTTATTTCATTATCAATTAAAGTAATTATGAAAATGGGATGTTTCATAATTAAAGTAATTAATATGAAAAAAAACAAATTCCCTATCAAAATGAAGTATAACAAAAAGAAAACATAATTTTGTTTTGTTTTGTTTGAACAACGTTCATTTCTCTCTGACCTGACTTGTCTCCTCTCTCTGCTATCTTTTCCCTAGAGGGAGTGGGGTAAGAGCCTCTGGGTCTCCCTGATTGATTGCAGACTGTAGCCAATAAGATTAAATATATGTGTGAGTCAGTACAATTTTGAAGTGTATAGGGTGGGACTTTGAATCAGACAACAGTTGGTTTCACTTTCTGGAGAGTGTTTGTAGTGAATCAACTCAGAGAGAGAAAGAGAGAGAGATCATTTGCAAGTTTTCTTGTATCAAAGTTGTGATGGTGGAGAGAACCCTGAAGTCAAGAGTTGACTTATGGTGACCCCGATGGGGTTTTCTTGACAAGAGACTAACAGAGGTGGTTTGCCATTGCCTGCCTCTGCAACCATGGTCTTCATTGGAGGTCTCCCATCCAATTACTAACCAAGGCTGACCCTGCTTGGCTTCTGAGATTTGATGAGAACAGGCTCACCTGGGCTGTCCAGGTCAGGGCTTGTGACAAAGTACAGTGTAGCATTTTATAATATTTTATTCCTTTCTTTCTTTTTTAGCCTTCTTCTTGTATGTCATGTGTGTTGCCTACTTTCTGAAGCATTTAACTGTTTTTACTTGGGGTTTGCTTCCTGTCTTTTTTCCCTTCTATATTATTTGCCTTGACTTCTGTCTGGCTTTTTCCTGCCACTTCTAGCTGTTTTGAGGCCACTTTTAAAAAATTTAGTCCCCTTTCACTCTAATTTGCTTTATTAGTTCTTTATCTTTGTGTGACTTGCTGTGTTTCCTAAGTGTGCCTGAGCATGTACCCCTTTTGATTTTTAATTGTGCCTTCCCCAGAAGCTGCTGTAGTTCTTTGGAAATTACAATTAATTTAGGATTTGTCTTTCTTGTGTAACTCAGTCTGTGTTGTATGTCTGGGTGCCCCAATTGTAACTGAAGCATAACACTTTAATTTATTTTATGATACACAGTCCAGTGATAAAATTAGATACATTTCATACACACATTACAGTATCTTACCTGGCATCTGTGTACAAGCACAGCAGAATATGACTGCCAGGGGATCTTCTGGCTCTGGTGGGAAGAATGTGCAGCATGGTGCGGGCAGATCTGGCAGAGGGAGAGGGAGAGGAGATTTTGAAGAACAACAGCCAACAGTAGTAGCAATGTATCTGGCACTGGAAATCCTTCTTGCAAGCTCAAGCTACTGTTCTTCAAGCTGCAATGTCAATTCCTCAAGCTGCTCTATGTGTTACAGTTTCCTATAAATTCTCCCATAGATTTTAATGTTAAGCATGGGTACTTTTCATTGCCTCAGAAGGGGAAAACTCTTTATTCTATCTGCAATATAGATGCCTTAGCAGAGTACTGCAATACCCTTGAGCTTCGTTCGATTCAAATAGAAAACCAGGAAGGTACAGACCAATGAAATAGGAGGTACTTCCACTGAAACCTATGAGAGATAATAACAAAATAGAATTATGAAAACAAAACAACAATATTGAAAAAAAATAATTAAACAAAACCATATGAAACAGCCCAATAATGAAACAGTCCATTTGGAAATTAATAATAAAAATAAAAGAAACAAAATGAACTCCCATGCACAAGTCTACTCTTTCTTCTCCACGTGGTTCTGTCCATTTTTGAGTTCTCCAGTGCTGCAAATATTCTGATACCATGTTGGCTATACTATAAGCATTACATCTTTTCCTACTCTGAGAAATGATCAGAGAATTTCATGTGGTGATTAGAAAAAAAGTCCTTACTTTATGAATAAAAGTGGATATTAAATATATTCTTTACAAATATGTAGGGATGGCACACTTTTCATGTTAGATCCCAGTTTGACTCAATTAGATGCTAGCTTACCAAACTCCAGGGAACTACATTCATGTAGTGCTGTGCCATGTCACTGGGATGTGACTGAATATTGCTAATTATATCCACATCATAGTCATACATAGAAACTAATATTTCCAGAAATGTTGATGCCATGGAAGAAAACGGTTTTTTTTCTTTCTTTCTCTCTTAAAAATGGAAATTTGTGGGGGAAATTGAAATAGATGGAATATTTATTAACAATAATATCAATATAAATAAATACTTCTTACCAAGCTTAAATTTATATTAATACTTTCTAAAAATAAAACACATAATGTATATATTAGTTAGTATATAAAAGGAAGTATCTGGCATATTTATGAAGTTTAAAAATATATGCTTGAAAATATGTTTGTGTGTATAAACACACACAGTTTATGAAGGAATTATCTTACATATACAACACATTCTAGGTGAACAAAACTTTGTCTTAAAAATTCACTTATTGCAAAAGATAAAATCTTTCAAAGGGATGGTTTTCATTACTCTGTGAAATTCCAATATTCCATAAGAAAAATGGGGAGAGGGGAATCCTTAAAAAGGACTTTTTTCCTGTCCCTTCTTTTCTTAGGTGGTCACATCTCCACATCTATTGCTAAATCTATATGGAATACATCCAGAGAAAAGTGGCTTCCATGTGATTCAGTTTATGTGTGTGTTTATATGAATTTCTGCAGTTTATTTATCACAATTCATTATTTAATATAGTGTTAAATCAAATACTATGAAGAAGGAAAATGCTCTGTATACAAGGAACAATAGAAATATAATACCCCAAAAGCTGCTTCAGACGTTACAATTTTCCTACACAGAGAAAATATCAAAGTAGGAAATAGATGTGTAATATAGAACATAAGGATTTGGTGTAAGTCCATCAATCAAGCAGCTAATGTATACAGCTCAGTTAAACTGTATCTGCAGGAGCTGTGCAATTTCCTTCCATTAAATATATGGAAGTTTTAATTTTATGAAACCTCAGTATTTTCATGACAATTTTACTTTTACTTTCAAAAATATTCAGTAAGTTACTTAGCAATATGCTAAAAAAAGAATCTGCTGTTGGTTATAATAACTGGGCACTATCCCACTGTCCTCTTCATCGAATGGGCAGGATACCTGAATTGCTGAAATTGCTGAAATGCAGTATACCAACAACATAGTTGAAAAGGCACCACTGCTCATTTAGCTACCAGTCATAAAAGCACTTAACCTGTTGCCAGTATGGATTGCTTCCAAAATACAAATTGTAGGAGTGTAAAAAACAAAACTTGGGAGCTGAAAATATACACAGAAATTTCTGTTTCAAATGTGTCTTTGCAATGTTAACACAAGACCAACAAAACACTTTCCCCCCAAATCCATTTTTGTTCAAGTTCTGATGCTTACCAGCCACGCAGCATGGACATGTTTTCCTTTGATTTATTGATTTCCTGGAAATGGCACTATTCCCTTTCAATCAGATCCTTGCAAGGGAAGAGCAAGAGCACTCCCAGCCAATCCCAAGCTGCCATTCTCCTTCCCTCCCCCTTTGTGGGTTGGAGGGAGAGTTTTATTTCCCTATGAAAATAAGACATTCTTGGCTTGTTCCAGGGCCTGTAGAATTCAAAGCCTTTGTTCAATTTTGTCGAAATTTGGGGGTTCTTTGAAGGGCAGGCAGAAGACCACTGCAATTTGGGTGACATTTGGTTGAAAAACAACATCTCCAGCCTCCTCCTAAAAAGTCATAGGGAATAATGGAAAAACTGCCAATCTCAATCTTTACTTTAAACAAACCACATCAAGGAAGCAGGGCAACTGGATAGTTTTCAGTTTCTATTGTGACTGTAAGATTAGGAAAATGAAATGAATGCAGATTGGGGGGTATGCCTACAGCCAGTCTGGAGCATGTTACCTAGAGCGGTCTCCTTGTGAGCAGAGTGAATTAGCAAACAAGGAGAATTCTGTAAGAGGTGGTAACAAATGAGATTCTCCACCAATGTATACCAGGTCCCTTCCCCAAGGAAACTGACTAGATGATTGTTTTCCAAAACAAAGACTATTTTATTTAAAGGAGAAATTCACACACAGCAAGAAGCAAATATGTATAAATCACAGACATACAAGAGTCCTAATAAAAGTAGTGAAAAAATGGGGTATAGTTGCAGGATTTGGATAATAGTTACCTATCAGAGAAGTAGAGAGATCAGCAGAGGAAGAAGGCGTGAATGACCAGCGTTCCTTGCAAGGAGGCTCAGACGATTCTCATGGCATGGCACTTGGATCCAAATAAGTTTGTGCCCTTTGGGTGGGGCAAAGCCCAAGCAATTATAGGGTTAGAAGGTGACTTCAGCCTGACAGACAATGAATGACCTTCTGGGATAGACAAAGGGATTGTGAAGCCTTGATTGGCATTCTAGGATGTGACAATGAGAGCTGGAGAAGTTTAGATTAGTCATTCCTGGTGCTAGACAATGAAACTGTAGTTTTAATTAAGTGTCTCTGGGGTTGGCTAAAGAACTTAAAGTTTAGTTTAGGTTTTCCCTGGAAGAGTTTAAACTTATCAGAGATGATTGATGGCCCTTGTTTGCTGTATAGGATTTGATCATTCAAAATCGAATCTGACTAGGGAAGGGGATGCAGGAATGTCTGAGGGTTTGTTTTTAGGAAAATCCCTCAAGCACATTTCTTGTCAAGAATCTCACACTTCCATAGCTGGGAGAAACTAATCATACTTAATCACTTGGCATTCCATTTGCATTCCATTCACATTCCAGTCTCCCTGATGAGACCCAGCAACGTCTCACACACCTGGTGGCTTGCTTCTGTGGCTTGCAGTACATTAGTTAGGGGCCTTATGATTTTGCTAAATATAAGTGCATATTAGATGGTGGAGAGCTAGGAAGACAACTCACAAGCTGTCCTGCTAGGCTTTCACCAGTTTAGAAATCAGTACAGGCAAGTGCATCTGTGCAGAGAGGGATCTACTTTGGGTTTTATAAAACTGAAACCCTTTGTTCAATCTGCTTGGAATTTATGAGTTCTTTAGATTAGAGAAAGGGCCATGCTCTACTCAAATGTGGTGCCATTATCTTTATAAACAGCTGCCCACAACACTTAAATAGATTTCCCATTAAAAATATCCTGCTCTTCCTCCAAGGAGCTCAAGGCAGTATACATAGTTCTTCCTCCTCCATTATATCCTTACAACAAACTTCTGAGGTACCTTAATCAAAGAAAGAGTTATTAGCCCAAGGTCACATAGTGAGCTTCATGATTGAGTAGATATTTGAACCTAGACACTGAGGCAAGTTGTTTATAAATGTCAAGTATTGTTTTGCCTGTCAGTAAACATTGCTTAGCCACAAATTCCATGACAGCAGAATGCTAACATGCTTTTGCATTTTTTCCAAACTCTTCTGAGTGGACTTCTGTTCAACCAGGGAGTTTTCACCCAGTGATACAGAGCAATCTGAGGACCGGAAAGAATCTTCCATTTCAAACGTAGTGTATCTATTCCTTAAAGTGACTGCAACAAGTTTTTTTTACACCCTCCCTCAGAAATTCAAATTAATAGTCTTTAGTTGTTTTGTTGGGGGAGGTGATCCAGAATTGGTATGGCTTGGCTTTTTGCATGCCATAATGAGGAAAGAAGAATAAATAAAAAAGGAAATTCTCACCATCCAACAGCCAACTCCTCACACCTGGTCTGAATACAGCAAAATGCGGAAAAGTCAAGATTCTTCCAGCTCGGCAAGTTGTGTCTGTATTTTCAAAATATTACTTCACTTCAAAGCTGAATAACATCCCACAGCTAGCTGGAAGCTATAGGCAGCAGTCCATGGAGGCTTGGCAAATTCTGGGTGTTCTAATTATCAGGGGAAAGGAAAACTAAAATCCATGGGAGAGGCTCAGCCCAGTGCTGCTACACCATTGCCATCTTCTCCCTGTCAGGATTAGGTGGGGCCGCTGGCGCTGATGGTGGTGGGGTGGCCGTCCTGGCCCCCTCCTCGAGTGGGTCCACCCCTTTTCTTGACATCAGCCACCTGTCCAGCTGGGTTCCCAAGCACCTGAGGCAGGCGAGGTGCTCCTCCCCACTTGGCCTCAGAATAAAGGTGGGCCCCGGGGCTAGGCCTCCTTGTACCTATCCGCCCCTGGGGTGCCTTGGAGAAGTGGTCTCTTCACCTCAGAGACAGACTCTTCCCTTCCGTGATACTCCTCCTCCCAGGTGTTCCCGCCTGGGCTGCCCTCTCCCCTGCCCAATCGCAGCCTGCCTCCGACTTGTCGGGGGCGTTTCTGGGAGAGGACCCGGCGTTCCGGGCCAGGGCATGGTCAGTGCTGGCTCAGGCGGCACGGTCCTGGCCAGCCATGCCTCAGGGTGCTCGGGGGCCGAGCTACACCACCGCGCCTTCCCCACTGCTCTGCTGTTCGGCGGGGAGCTGCTGCGGCTGCCAAAGCCTCAGCGGCCAGGTGTGCTGCACAGCATTCGCTTCGCCTCCGGGCCTCTCTGCTGCCGCCACCACCGCTGTGTCCCTGGCTGTGCCTAGCCTGGCCTCCCTCAGGTGAGTGCGGGCAGGGGGAGGCAGTGGGCTGCCATTCGTCCGGAGGTGGCCGCCGAGCTCTGGACACCCCCAATCTTACTTTCTGGTTCTGTTTTACTCTAATAATTCTTCCTTGCGCAGTTTTCATTGAATGAATGTATAGCATTTAGTTTATGTACTGGAATGAAATCCAATAAACTTTATGAATTGTATGCTGTTGTCATGAAGGAGCAACATGTTCCTGAGGCGTTTGTATAAAGAATATGAGATTGAAAGGACCTCCAAACAGCCCATCACTAAACATGAATATATGGAAGTGAAGATTAAAAAGAAATGACTGATCATTTAGTGAACTATAGCCTACCAGGAGAATTTAGAAATTGTAGAGCTTTTTGGATATACAATAATCTCTGTTGACAGAATGAGACCAGTTACAGAATTTGCTCTCACTCATCTCAACATGTCTCCTTGATATGCAATGTAGTGATTACTTTCTTCTTCAATAATTCTTTTTTCCCCTGGCAGGTGAAGGTTATGCAGAAGGAACACTGGGCTTTAGTGTATGTCAAGTGGGATCAGGCACAGGCAAGGGCTTAACCAGCTCTTTCTGGGCTGAAAGCACATTCAAGTGCCCCCCTCCAAGTATATATAGAAAAATATGGAGGCAAAATTCAGGGTCACTGTTGTTGGGAGTGGTAGACATCCAAGAGGTTGTAGCTAAGGTACTAGCAGATACCAATCCAAAGGTACTAGCAGATACCAATCTTACAAAGTAAAACATAATAAAACATTAAAATCATAAAAAAATAAAATTAATAAACTATTAAAAGCCTAGCATTAAGAACCCTGCCAGAGCATAAAAATAGCATAAAATATCAAGTATCTCAAAACAAGACTCATGAAACAGTAGGCGCAGACTATTTGTTAAAAGGCCAACTATTTAATGAAAAGCCTGGGTGAAAAAAACTATTTTGTCCCAGCTCTTCAAAGAGAGAAAGATAGGCATCAGGTGAGCCTCAAGAGACAAAGCATTCCACAGGTGAGGTGGCACCACTGAAAAAGCCCTCTCTCTAGCTCTAGCTTTAGATTTAGATTTCCTGTATCAAGCAGGAAGACTTAAATTTCCTGTCAGTAGGGGGTAGGCTTAAGTTTCCTGTCAGTCCTAGGGTGTCAGTCCCTGGCAATTAGATCTCCAAGTCCCTCACAACAAGCAGGCAGGTGCATTGGATGAAGGATTTTATTAGAGATCCATACAGTTCAGGTGTTCACTCATAGGTAGCAGTTGGCAGAAGTAATTAGGCAAACAATAGGACTACTGATATAGAGGGGTGTTGTCCTGCCCCTTTGCATTTAGGTGCAGAAACCTAACAAGTTACATGGGAACAAAAAGCAGTTTAGTCTGAGATAAGGTACACAGTGGAATCTTCCCTCCTGTGAAACAGATACATGTTAGTACCCAGCTGCAAGCTCTTAGCCAAGACCACACAGAAATGAAAGTGCATATTTCTTCGAGATAAGGGAGAGCTTGCCAGCTTCTTTGGCAACTAATATTAGTAGTTCGGACACCTTTAGGAGTCTTCTCATAAAACGCATAAGATACAGTATTATAATATAAAATGCAGTGTAAAATGCAGGAGACCACAGTTGTCTACATCATTCTCAGTATACAGTGATGGCATACAATACAACAATGGCATGGATGCAAGGCGTACATGGCATTTCCTTCCAGCTCTAGGATTCTATTATTCGTTCATATCTGAAGAAATGGCATACCATTTGGACAATTATGGAACAATAAGGCATACTTCAGCCCAGAGTGGTGATCACATCTCCAACTCATAAAAGAAATCACATGATCTAAACGGCTGACCAGTTGGCATTCCCTCCCCTGCCATACTCTTGAAAATACTCAATCCTCAGCAAGTCACTGGAGGAAAAAAACTCAAGGCTTTCCCCTCAAGGGTCACACAAGTTCATTTATTGTCATAACAAAAAACTGGTATAATAACAGTAAATTATTTTTTAACTTAAACTTAGAAGGGTGTAAAGATGTTTAGGAATGCAAATCATAATATCTTCTCTAGAAATTGTGCAAGTTAAAATAAAATTTGGCAAGTAAGTTTCAAGAATAGTCAATGGCAGTGGTGTGGTAATGTAAAGATTCTCTACAATGGCATCACAATGGATATTAACACATTATGAAAAGAAACATTGCTGGGTTTGATTTGTGTGTGTTAGACCACTGAAGCACCTGTACCGATTTCTTCTCCCACGAAGAACTTTTAAATTGGATAGTGCCACTTGATTGTCTATGTAATTTGAGTGTTCCCTTGCAAGCAGACAGCAGGACCATGTTTTCATTGTCATAGAGAGAAAACTGTTCTATAACTGGAGATCAGATTGAGTACTTGGTAAAATAATGTTCATTGTACACTTCATATAAAAAATTGTCATCGAATGAGTTCAGAGAAATGGGTGGGTGGAAGCTGTTTTTAAAAGAATATTAGTTACGTTGTCTCCTGTGATTGACAGGATTTCTGGGCTGCCTGGACCACCTAATCTGTGGTGAAGATTTTCTATGTTTAGAATAAGCTCTGCATTTCAGGTAGCTTTAGTGCAAGAGGCTGAAGAGGTAAACCAGTTCAAAATGGAAACCTTGGATTTAAGATATTCTGTAACTGGATGTGAAGAAATAGTGATATTCTTGTGTGAAATTTAAAGTAAAGAAGTATTATGAACCAGAACAGATTTCTGAATGTACCAGACACTGTGTCAAATACTTACTGCTCCTATGGGTTGCATAAATTTTGACATGCTAAAAGAAGAAGCCAACCCAGAATATGCCATCAGATTCCAAATGTTCAGACTTCAATGGCAACTTTAATCAGCGCCCAGCAAGACTTAATTTTTATTGCTTTCGTGGTTGACAAATGGGCAGGAGCAATCAAATTCATCATTTCCTGCCTAAGGGTGCCTTTCCATGTGACCTTTATAGTAAAGGAAGTGCTGTACAATGGCTTCTTCCTTTACACTGTGTAATTGATGTAACGTAGGACCAAGCTACAAGTGACAAATGACACTTGAACAGCAAGTGGATTGAGTGGAGGGCAAGTGAACAGGGAGGAATACACTTGCTGTTCAAGTGTCATTCATCACTTGTAGCTTGGCCCATAGAATCTCTGAGAAGTTCATCCCATTTGGGTTGGAGAAAACATAAAAATCAGAGATGACTTGTACTTTTAATTGCCTGTAAAGTGAGGATATGTTTGCACCTTTTCCCTCACAGCTGTGGATTGTCAGAATTCAGTAAGCATACTTAGGTCATAAAATCTTGCTCCTTTTCAGAAACAAACATCCAAATTGCATTCCATATATAGATATAATTCTTTTTGTCTCTTTGCTATGTCCTTTAACCCTTAGCTAATTTCTGAGAGCCAACATATATTTATCCATTTGAAAAGTCGTATGTTATGTTGTGAATATAGTAGTTGAATCAAAACTGTTTAAATACACATTTTAATGCATTTAAACAACTGACTGGCAGAAACACATAGTTGTTTTATGTTAAAGGAGGAGCAGCCATGTAGCAAAGTCTCCAAACTATCTTCCTCTGACTAATGAAATCCTGTTTCTTTTCCAGTGGATCAGTAAACTCTAACAAAAGAGCTGTCCTTTTTAATCATGTTCTCCCTTCTCATCCTATTCTCTCTGCATATACAATGACGTTCTGTTTGCTGATCCTATCACAGAAGCCTCAGGGCCCACAGAAAGTCTTTATGAGCACATAGTGCTTTTTTATACTGCCATTCAGCATTATTTAAAAAAAAGCACAAGGGAGAGAAGTATATATTTGAGGGAGTTCTATCTCACTGCAGATTGAATGAGACAACAAAATGCTATAAAGATATGTACAGGTTTTATAGATATATATCCCCATAACACATAAAAGACTATATTAATATTTGTCTCAGTAGCAAAATCCAGTGAAACTTGTCTTGCTGAATGCTTGGAATGCATGCAATGGTCAATAGACCTGTGAAGAGATGGCACAGGCTAACTTAGCAGGAATAAGCAAGTTTTAAGTACTGTCTACAAACTGGAAAAGTGGCTGTTGTCAATTTCAAAAATGTAATAGACATGCTTTAATCAAATATTAAAATGGAAGCAGAGATTCTCTGCTAGATTCACTTCTGTATTAGACGTGCAACAAACCTAAAACATTACTGAAGTAGAAATCTTGCCAAGAATTAAATGATCTGATATAGGAAAGCTACCTAGATGTCTAGATCTTATTAAGTGCATGCCTAAAAGGAAATCAAGTCTGAGCAGAGTCATTCAGAAAAATTCTCTAAATGTGCTCATTGTGCATTACATCCACATAACTACTTGTAAATATTATCTAAATAGCCCCTTATATCCAGTTGTCTGTCTTTATTGCCACCAGCCCAAATTGCGCCATGGAAATTAGGATTAAACCAATGACCACTCATCATCATTTTTAATATTCTTTTCTACTCATACTTACTAATTTTTCCCAATTACCGTCCTCTTATTGCTCCTTCTCTCTCCTTTAACAAGATTGCTCAGTTACCAGGATGTTGTCCTCCTTTTCCAGTTAATCTCTAGCTCCTTCCATTATGATATTTTCCCCTTATATCTCCAGAAGGGAAGGGGCTGAAGACTTCCTTTTTTAAAAAAAGAAAGAAAGCTGAGAATTTAGAGAATCTGCTGCGTCTGTTTTTACAATGGCATTTCAATATAGTGCTAAGCAAATGACAACTTAAAAAAATCGCAAAAGCCCTGGTACTCCAAGGGAGAGGGGGTGGCCACACTTTTGGAATAATAAAAAAAAGCAGCATGATTTGAAAAGCACATAGCTACTGCGTCTCTGGGCTCCATTCCAACAGAGTTCATTCTTCTGGCACCAATATCCATCTCCTGGCTCTGGGTCAGCATGGGAGGGGCTCTCTGCATTGGACCATAGGGGAAGGCTTAGAGCCAAGCTACCAATTTCCCCTCTCTACAGAGCCAGGGAGATGGCTGCTCAAAGGGTTTGTTAATTTCCTCTTTGCTTCCCAAAGGCTCTGTCAGTTTCACCTTCCCTTCTAAGAGGTGAAGAGGAAATAAACAAACCTTCTGAGCAGAAATCTCCCTGGCTCTCCTGGGGAAACTGATAGAGCCTTCCGATTTCTTTAAAACTCAGGTTCCCAGCCAACATTGTGACTCCTTTCATGTGCTCCTTCTCGTGTAATTCCTCTGTTGCTGACTTAGCCGGAAAAAGAGACAGACACAGGCTTGGAGATAAATGGCTGTTTATTAATATAACAACAATATAACTGCATAACTACGGCAAGGGCCAACTATGCGGTACAGGCCAAGCCACGGGGTCACACCTGACCACCGCCTTGGCCTGTCTGGGCGAGCCCCAAAGCCCCGGGTATAGGCCATCCATTGGATAGCTGCCACCCGGCCAGCCAGGCTAACGGATCCCCCCACCAAGCTCCTAACGCCCCAGCCGTACAGCATGAGGGAAGGACTTGTACCTGGGGATCCCCGCAGGCGTCTGCCTGTGCTGTGGTAGCCGTCACAAGCATACCGCACTGATGGCAGACCCTGTTCCCCCACATCTGGGGGAAATGCCAGTGGCTGCTCACCAGCCCGCTCCCTATTCCCCAGAAATCTCCTGCCAAGGGGACCGAAACGGCGCCACCCAGGCCAAAACCCTCAACCTCTGCCACAGTGCAAGGTAGGCGAAAAAACTCCCAATCCAACAGCCAATCAGGAACAGGAGCAAAAAATTCCTACCTGGCTCAGATAACAGCAGCTGGCTAATCCTGCACTATGACAGGGCGGGTGGGTGGGCCGAGCTAAAAAGGCAGACTGAGAGGCCGGGAAAGCGGAGCAGCCTACTAAGGCGCAAGCTCCGCCCCCCAGCCAAATGCCCGTATGCCCGGGAAGGGGCTGTCTCCTTCCGGGCAAGCCAGCAACACATGGCCCCCGGCTTATGCAGCGTTGCTGCAGCCGGGTGTGCCAATTTGCTGACTTAGCCGGAAAAAGAGACAGACACAGGCTTGGAGATAAATGGCCGTTTATTAATATAACAACAATATAACTGCATAACTACGGCAAGGGCCAACTATGCGGTACAGGCCAAGCCACGGGGTCACACCTGACCACCGCCTTGGCCTGTCTGGGCGAGCCCCAAAGCCCCGGGTATAGGCCATCCATTGGATAGCTGCCACCCGGCCAGCCAGGCTAACGGATCCCCCCACCAAGCTCCTAACGCCCCAGCCGTACAGCATGAGGGAAGGACTTGTACCTGGGGATCCCCGCAGGCGTCTGCCTGTGCTGTGGTAGCCGTCACAAGCATACTGCACTGATGGCAGACCCTGTTCCCCCACATCTGGGGGAAATGCCAGTGGGTGCTCACCGGCCCGCTCCCTATTCCCCAGAAATCTCCTGCCACCGCCAGGGCCAAGCCTCTGCTTAGGCCCTGATGCCCCACAGGTGGCTTAGGGCCAACCTCAGCCCTTGCCGCAGATCATCAAGGAATATATCATTGCCCTCTGGTGACAAATGGACACCATCATCTCGGTAGAGAAGGGCAAATTCAGCCTTAATCTTAGGGTGAGGCAAATAAATCCCCAGGCCTGCCCCTAAAGGTTTCTTCATAGCCCGGTTTGCCTTGCGCCACGCTCCCTCTATCGCCCACGGGTCAAGTGCGTTGCGCCACACCCGACGCTGCAACATCTCGGACCAAAAGATGAGCACACCAGGCCACCGGCGGCTTATCTCACGTAGGTCCGCAGCTGCCTGCAAAGAAAGGGCCTTACCTTGCACAAGGCCAAGGTCATTCCCGCCCAAGTGTATAACCAAGATGTGTGGGGGCGGACCCTTCCGCCCCCTGAACAAGAGCGGTAACAAGGCCGGCCACCGAAGGCCACGCCTTCCAAGCCACTCGACCGTGGCAACAGCACTCAGCCCGAGCTGGGATCCGATGGAAGTCCGTCTGGCCTGGTGGGCAGCCCAGAACACCATGCTGTGCCTGCAAATTATAATTCTGCGCTTCACAGGGCCCGGCGCCGCACCTAAGAAAACAACAGTTAGCAAGGGCTGTCAACAATGGGACAAGGGGCGGATATACGAGCGAAACGCGCCAGACCGCCACCTGCCCACCCGCTGAATAGTCCGCTGGGGATAACCCATCGCAGCGGCAGTAGAAGCCGCTCCGATTCGAAAAGAGTGGGTCCCGAACTTGACCCCCGACAACCCAAGCCTACCAAGGGCCCGCTCTGTAACTGCCCAAAACTGATAATGGGTCAATGGGGCCCCATCAGCGTGCCGAAAGAAGGCCCCAGGAGCGTCACCCCGCAGCTCAACGTAATCCTTAAGGGCATGTACTGGGCATAGCTCCCCGTCCGAACAAGGACCAAGAACCAGAGTGGTTCCAAGCTGCCTCTGATCTGTCTTGGAGCGACGGATCCTAACGGATACCTTATCCCCCACAAATTTAATGTCCCCAGCCGCCAAGGCCCTACCAGACAAATCAACACGAGACTGCACTACCAGCTCGCTGACCCTCAATGCCCCAAAAAAGGCCAGTAAAGACGCCGCATGAAACAGCCGTTGCTCATAAGATGATGAGCACACCTCAGCCCACGTGGCACCCAAACCCTTCAGGACTGAAGGGGAAATCGGCTGCCTCTGGTCCCTAGGAGCCCCAGCTTCCCGCGACCAACCCTCGAGCATTTTGCGGATCCTAAAATCCGCCGTGGCCTCTGGCAGGCCGTGCGCTTTACTAACAAAAGCCAGGGCAGCCAACTGGCCCCTGATGGACTTAACGGACAAGCCACGACCATGCTGAACCACACAGAAGTGCATGAGATGCTCCGAAGGAATGGGCCATATATCCCGGAGACCCACCATCCCCCTGAACTCGGAGAACTGCCCTACCGCACGATCATATGCCCTCCGAGTACTAGGAGCTAAGGCCGACTGGATCGCCCGGTTCGCTTCCACCTTCCAAGATGCCAAAGCTCGCTGGGCATCCGTGCTGGCAAACGATCGGCCTCCGGGGCGAGGAGCCAGAACCGTTCCATCTGTTGGCGAGACAACGCGTCTGCCACACCGTTATTGATTCCAGGAACATGTCTGGCTCTGAACAATATATCCAATCGCAAGCACCTAAGGGTAAAAGCCCGCACCAACCGCATGACTCTGGGCGACTTAGAGGTCAAGGAGTTAACAACATGCACCACAGCCTGGTTATCACACCAGAACTGTACAGTGTGGTTTGACAGCTCATCCCCCCAAAGCCAGACTGCCACAAGCAAAGGAAAAAATTCCAGGAACGTCAAGTCACGGGACAACCCCTGCTCCAACCAATCAGCCGGCCAACGGGCTGAACACCAGTGACCTCTAAAGTAGACCCCAAAACCCAGGGAACCAGACGCATCGGAAGTGACCTGAAGCTCGGCTTCGAGCAACAAATCCTCCCTCCAAAACGTAACTCCATTAAAAGAACCCAAAAAGTCCCTCCAAACCTGGAGGTCCGCCCGCATGTCGCGGCTGAGGCGCAGCCGGCGATGAGGCAATTTCAGGGACCCCATGGCATCACAAAGACGCCTCAAGAAGGCTCTACCCGGAGCAATTGCCTTGCAAGCAAAGTTCAAGTGCCCCACCAACTGCTGCAATTCATGGAGGGAAACTTTATTCCGCCCCATAAATGCATCAAGCCGCCTGCGAAGGTCCTGAACCTTGTCCTCAGGGAGTCTTAAAGACTGCCGAACGGTATCCAACTCAATCCCCAAAAAGGTCAACACCGTGGAGGGACCCTCAGTCTTCTCGTGCGCTAAGGGGACCCCTATCTCGTTAGCTAGGGAAATAAAGGTGGCAAGCAGCCTGGCACACTGCCCAGTGCCACACGGCCCGACGAACAAAAAATCATCCAAATAATGACAGGTATCAGGGCTGGCTGAGCGGCACCGCAGCTCCCATTCCAAAAAGGAACTGAAGCGCTCAAAGGCCGCGCACGAAATGGAACAGCCCATGGGGAGGGCCCTGTCCATGTAAAACTTGCCCTCAAAAGCAAAGCCGAGGAGCTCAAAGTCCTCAGGGTGGACCGGGAGAAGGCAGAACGCTGACTTAATGTCGCACTTTGACATTTCAGCACCGATACCACAACGGCGCACGACCTTGACCGCCTGGTCAAAAGACGTATAACGCACCGAACACAGATGCTCAGGAATGGCATCATTTACCGAATCTCCCCTAGGAAAAGACAAGTGGTGAATGAGGCGGAACTCACCGGCCGCCTTTTTTGGCACCACACCAAGTGGGGAAACCCGCAAACAGGGAACGGGAGGGGTGTCAAATGGGCCGAGAACACGGCCCTCTGCACACTCCTTTGCAATCTTAGCGCGCACTATGTCTTCCATGCCAGCCACAGACCGAAGGTTGGCTGCCATAAAAGGCATGCGTTGGCCCTGAAAAGGAATCCGAAAACCAAACTTAAACCCCGAAACTAAATATTCCGCATCAACGCGGTGAGGGTAAAAGGCCAATAGGCCCTCAAGTACCCTCAGATTTATTGGGCTGGGCCCCTTTTCCAGACCCCTGCTGATTACCCCCACCGCCGTATCGTCTACCTCCCCCACCGGGCTTGGCCTTGGGGCAAGCAGCATAGGAATGGGGGCCGGCACAGGCCGGGCATTCATGCCTGTATTTACAGGCCTTCCGATTACAATGCCCCTTGGATGTGAAATCCCAGCAAAGCAGCCGGGGTTGAACCTGCTGCCCCGCCGGGGCGCGGGAACCGGTCACATTTTGTGGGCGGGAAATTAAGTGGCCACTGTCGGATCTATCGCCCGAGTTCGGCTTAGCCGGGGTCATAACCTGCAGCCAAAGCTGCTGGTGAACCTGATCCCATGGCAGGTTTGGGTTCATAGCAGCACGCATCCTGAACTCTTCATCATATTGGAGCCAGGCAGGGCCAACAAATATCGTGTAGCCCTTATAGATAATATCTAAGTATTGGAAAAGGGAAACAGCCCTCCAGGGCTGCGCTCTCACCAACACGCCCGCGTAAATCAAAAACCCGGGTAACCAATTCGACCAGTTCCTATCCACCTTACGCCGCCTAATTTTTTCTTTGTCTTTCTCATCCAAATCGTCTTTGTCCTTCTTCTCCAGTTCCCTGAAGAGAAGGGTAAAGACATCCACGTACTCTCCCCGAACAATTTTGTCCCGGGTGGCTTGAGTGAGATGGTCACCAAGAGGTAAAGCCGTATCCCCGAATGGCAGGGCTTTATATGGCACAAAACCATAAGGAGAAGACCCAAAAGGAGGGAATCCTCCCTGACCTCCATAACCATACGGCCAACTCGAGGACGGCAGCCCGAAAGGCAAAGTCGGCACCGAGGCTGGCAGCTGGCCCTGAGAAGTACTAGCACTACCCTGCCAACCCAAAGGAGATGTAGGTGGCCACGCCGACGTGGAAGGAGAAGGTGATGAGTTAAGAGCAGTGTTCCAGGCCTGAGCCGAGTGCGGCAAGGCCGGAGAAGTGTAGCCAGGGGGCGCTGAGGCAGCAGGCTGACCCCAGGGCCCCCAAGGCCAGGTGCAAGGCTGCTGAGACACAGCCAACTTACCATCCTGCGACACCGGATCCACAGCAATGGCCACTTGCCCTCCCTCAGCAGCAGCCTCCTGCTCATGCTCGGGAACAGGCACCTCCTCCACCGGGTGCTCTGGATCCTGGCTAACGCTGGGCTCACCACTCTCAAGGGGAGAGGACGATTCCAGAGCAGCGATGCGCCTCAAGATGTCTTTCTGAAAGGCAACCGGTGCAACTTTAGTAGTGGGCCGCCGAACCCTGGCTCTGGACGCCTCTGGCTGGCTCCCAACCCGAGCCCGTTTCAAAGCTACTAAGCGCTCAAGGATCTCCCCCATATTGGAACCCCCTTCATCCTCGTCAGAAGAGGACACTGTTGGAGGGTGGGGTCTCTTAGTGGCCTTTTTCGCTGGCTGTTTGCCCTTAGATGGGCCACCTCCCTTCTTAGGGGGCATAATGAGATCACACCCGCTATTAAACAAGGGGCAATGAACTGCTAAGTAAAGCAAGGAAGGCTTGCCTTGCACTGGGTTAAGCGTGCAGTTGTATATCAAGAATAGAGCTATAATTACGCCAAAACCACCCACACTCCCAAGCACAGGAGTGGGACTCCAACCCCTGTCCAAACTACAGTTCACAGGGACCCAAAATGGCCGCCCGGCACACTCAAAATGGCAGCCACCCAATTAAGAACAGGCTGTGAAGCCACTAAAGTAGCCCCCAGACAAAATCTTCCCTAAATGCAAGGGAAGACACCCACTACCAGCCCGAACAAAGCCTGCAACCCCCAGCTGCAAGAAGTGTGTGTGGGAGAAACAGGCCACCACCGCAGCAAGTATGGGCCAATAACAAGGGGGGGGAATTCACAATCCACCCCCCACCACTACGCAGGAAGACCCTGCAGCAGGAGAAGCCTGGGAAAAAACTAGGAAGGGCCCGCAGGAACCGCTGCCGCCGCCCCGAACGGCCAGCCGGGCAAGGGCTGCAAAAGGCGCCTCCCCCACCTTGCAGGAAGCAAGCCCCCCCCAAAGCACGGAGCAGCCGCGGCGTCAGGCCGCGGCGTCCCACAGCCGGGTAAACCGGGGAGCACCGGCTGAACAACGCTGCGGCGCCGCCCCACAAGCCCCGAAAAAGGGGGGGGAGTGCGTGCCGAAAAGCGCCTTGTCCTCCGCGCCCAAAGCCGAGGCCCCCAAGCGCAGCGCCGCCTCCGCTCCTCGCCGCTGCGACCGCCGACTCCGACGCCTCCGAAGCAGCCTCTTCCAGCTGCAACGATCCCCTCTGCCTGAGCTCTTCGTTGCCCTGCGACGCAGGCCACCAGAGCTACTCGGAGGGAGGAAGCACCTTCCCCACCGAGCTAAAAAGGCAGACTGAGAGGCCGGGAAAGCGGAGCAGCCTACTAAGGCGCAAGCTCCGCCCCCCAGCCAAATGCCCGTATGCCCGGGAAGGGGCTGTCTCCTTCCGGGCAAGCCAGCAACACATGGCCCCCGGCTTATGCAGCGTTGCTGCAGCCGGGTGTGCCAATTTCTTCATCTTTTGTAGCTTAGCTCTCAGGTATGAGTGGCAGAGCTGTCTCCGTTTTACACTTCTCCATGCACAGACTTCCCAAAGTTTTAATTTTCAATCTTTTTTTTTAAAGTTCAGCCTTTATATTGATATGTCGATATAAGCATGCACAAAAAATAAAAGGGGGTGGGTCTCTGATGTCACTGGTGATGCCACTGATGATGATAGCACACTCACTTGAAAATCCTGAATATTTAAGGCATGTGCTAAACAAAATAAACTGATGGTTGTTGTGGGTTTTCCGGGCTGTATTGCCGTGGTCTTGGCATTGTAGTTCCTGACGTTTCGCCAGCAGCTGTGGGTGGCATCTTCAGAGGTGTAGCACCAAAAGACAGTCTATTGGTGCTACACCTCTGAAGATGCCAGCCACAGCTGCTGGTGAAACGTCAGGAACTACAATGCCAAGACCATGGCAATACAGCCCGGAAAACCCACAACAACCATCGTTCTCCGGCCGTGAAAGCCTTCGACAAAAATAAACTGACCCCACAACTGTAAAAATCCTCTGTGTGAGTGGAAATAAAAAGAGAGTTGGTTGTGACCAGAGCCCTCCTGAGGTATAAGTTTATGGTAAAGTACGGAGGAGCTGGATTAAAGATCCAAAGGCAAAGTTTTTAAAAGATTTTTTAAAAATTTTTAAAAAACAAGCAAAACATTACTCAAACGGATTCCAATGCTTAGGAGTTGACTGCTAAGAAAATCAGGAATAAGTTACGTATGTGTAGGGGAAAACCCATACTATAACCCCTCTTCACCCTCTCTCCCTCTCACATAAACATTTTTTATGTAATAGATTTTTATTAGATTTTTTAAAAAGATGGAAAACTTTTTAGTATCAGGTTTGTGTACAAGATAGTCATTATACATCAAAATTTCAAAATATTTGCAATACAAACATCAATCCATAGAAAAGAAACTGAGTAACCGACGACCCCCCCTTTCCCCCCAATTATACAATACACAGTCCATTTAGATCTCTCCAAGCACCTTTTAAATTCCTTGCTCTTTTACCCAACTACTCAATTCCTTTTCTCATTTCTTACAATTATTTATATTCTAAGTGAGCAGCTTCTTAAGGCCCGCTTCAGTCCTTTGATTCTTAAGCCCAGGGTACTAAGCCCATAGCCATTCTGGAGACAGAGCTAAGAAAAACAAACAGCCACATCTTTATATTCTATTATTAGTCCAATTATTTGTGTATATCATTGACTAAATAATTTCTTCAAGGAGAAGAGTATACAAAAAGATTTTTGTAACAGCCTACCCTCCATCTTTCATACATCAAAACCCAAGCCATCTGAGGTCTTGTACTTGTATTTTCATTACAAAAGGCAAAAGAAAATGTATAGGTAGACTTAGCTTGACCAATAGTTTAAGTTTTGAAATTTAACAAATTTACAAAGTTCCCTCTACCTCCCTGGTGTTTCCCCTATTAGTCCTAGAAGGTATCTTGTCTCAACATCTTTCTTATACTTTTATTTAAATGAAAGGAATCCAAAGAAAAAGATAAAAGGCAAGAAGGAAAATAGAGAACTACAAAAGACCCATTTGCCACACTCCCTCTTATTCAGCAATGAAACATAAACAATATCTAATGTATTAGAAAAGCATAGAGGGTTGTATTAGGTCTATATTAAACTGCATAAAACAGAGGGAGGCATATTAAGCCTAGTTTCTTTTCAGATTCTCTAAGTTTTATATTAAAGCAATTTAGATAGCATTTAGAACATGGACATATATAAATCACAATATATCCCATATATCATCCTTATTTGCGAAAGCCCCTAACAACCCTATTAATCCACCCTTTTAATCTCACTTCAGTTTAAAGCTCTATGCCATATAAGCAGAAAAGAATAGAGAGGGGAAGGAAAGATAAAGGAACAAGGGTCACACTTTAAGTTTCATTTTGTTTCTTCTTCTTTCTCCCTCTGGAATAGTATTGAAACTCTTTCTTTCCAATGATCAGCTATAGCCGACTCTTTTTGCCTTCTAGCCATTCATACGAGGTGCCGTTAAATACATTATAATGTCCCTGTTTGTCTCTCTTTATCTTTGTGATATGTTTCTTGATTGGAGTATGTTGTATGCTTTGTACTTCATACAGAAGCAGTACGCTAAAACTCTTCCTCACAGCTTCCTCTTCACCACATTCCTTCCGCTTCTTCTCCACTGTCTGTACTTTCACAAAACAAAGTTGACTTCCTCCTCCATTTTGTTGGGAGTATTTTTCACAATTCCACTCCGATTTTCTTTTAGGTAGGTCTGTCCCATCATAATTCTTTTCTAAATTGGCATCTAACACAGTGCTCATGCCGGTTTTTATTCCAAGTGTTTCGTCTGCTTTTCTTAATACACAATTCATCAGTTTAGAAATTTGTTGCAGCTTTAAAAGTACCTTTTCAGTCCTGGCCCCGGCCTGGTGGAATGCTCTGTCTCATGAGACCAGGGCCCAGCAAGATTTGCTAGCATTTCGCCGGGCCTGTAAGGCAGAGCTATTCCACCAGGCATATGGTTGATGCCAGGCGGTGCCCCCCCAGTTGAGGGGGAGGGGGTTAAATCATATGCCCTCCTATGCAGATGCTGTTGTCCATACTTTATACTTCATATATTTGCTCTGGGAAGAACCGCTGTATGGAACGTCGAATTTAAACTATGCACTGCCTCTTTATTTATATGTATATATATGAAATTTGTATATTTGCATAGTTGTAATTTTAATGATTAGATGTAGAGTTGTTAAAGTTTTTAGTGATATTTAATATGTTGAATTGTTGTTATCCGTCCTGAGCCCACTGATGCGGGGAGGGCAGAATATAAATGTAATAAATTAAATTAAATTAAAATTAAATTATCTCTTCAGAAAACGCCATTTTGTCCACTCACTTACAAATGTTCAATCACAGATCTTTTAAAACTGGTAAAAAGCTCCTTTGCTCTTACTGTTCATAGTTATGAAATTTTTTGCTCCCCAGCTCTCCATCCTAGGAAACCTCTTCTTATGCTTCACTACTTGAGTGTCAGTTTTCTAGGCCATGAGGCAGCCGCCTCTCCGGGGAATAATAAACCCCTCTCATCAAACTGTTTAGCCATCGTAAAGCATTAAACAATACTCTTACTTGCAGAAGTGTCAGGTAAAATCACTCTTTTTTGGTCTTTCAGTTGTCCTTGCATCTATCTTGCCAGGAATCCTTGCTTTGTTTTCGCTTGTTTCAAAGTCTCGGGATTCATAGCTTATGTGCCATTAAGGCTTCTTCCTCAGTCCTTGCCTTCGAGCCAGTGCGGGACTCCAACAGGGGGTTGCCAATCCCCGTGAGCTCCTCCACCTTGCTCTGGCCTACCCCCCTCTCCATGGGGGGGGGGGTCTTGGAGGCCCGAATCCTCGGGTCCCAGGGGATCAGGAAGATTATGGTACTGATCTCATAAACTCAGCTACCGTGACATCACCACGCCATTCCGGAAGTCCCTCTCACATAAACATTAAGACACCAACATCCTAGCCAGGTGAAGTTGTGACACACATTGCCACCCGCTCTGCTCCTGATCCCAGCTGGGTGAAGGTGGTTGGGTGGGCATTGCCACTTACTTTGCTCCTCATCCTAGCTGGGTGAAGGCAGGGAGTGGGCATTGCCACATGTTCTGCTCCTGATCCTAGATGGGTGAAGGTGGAGGGGCGTTTCCCCCTCTCTGCTCCTGATACTAGCTGGTTGAAGACAAGGAATGGTCATTGTCACCTGCTCCACACCTGATCCCAGCTGGGTGAAGGCAGGGTGCAGGCATTGCCACTTGCTCCACTCTTGATCCCAGCTGGGTGAAGGTGTGGGACAGGCATCGCCGCCTGTTCCTTTCCTGACTCTGGCCTGGGCTTCCCACCGTAGCGCACTCTCTGGAGGTCTGGCTGCCTCACCTGACTTCCCTCCAGTGCAGCGCCATCTGAGGCACACCAGGGTAGGAAGTGAGTGGTCTTGAATACGCTTAGCCTTTTATATAGTAGGACTAGCTTAATGCCTGTGCTTTGCTACAATATTTAACTACTTTAAATACAGTTATAATATTTGTGGGTATGTAACATTTTTTGGTTGGGGGGTGGTGTTTGAGTTGGTTTTGTAGTATAATAGCAAGTGGCATAGCTTCACAAAAGTGTTTGAATAAAGTGAAGCATGTTGATGCCGGAAGCTGATAAAGTGAATTTCAAAATGTAACATTTAAAAAGATTTTTAAAAGAAGATTGTAGTGCAATAAACAAAGTGAAAAATACATATCACCTTTTTTTTCTACTGAAGGACCTCTTTGTAGACCTCATTGGTGGTTTTCCCCTCAGGATCACCAGGCTGCTGGGTGAGCTCACTCTGCAGCAGGCCATGTAGAACTGCCCATGTGAGAAGCAGTCCTCCCTCAAGTCAATTCCTGCCACCTTCAGTATCTATCCCTGGGACTTGTTGATAGTTATAGCAAAGCAGACCTTGAGGGGGAACTGCAGTCTCTTGAACTCAAAGAGGTTATCTGATGGTATGAATGGTATGTGTGGTATGAACATTGACTCCTCCCAAGCACTGCTGGTGAACAATGTGGCCTCGATGATGTTCCATGTTTCACATGTAGTCTGGTGCCATTGCGGAGTTTGGGTGGGCTGAGGTTCTGAAGCAGCATCACTGGAGCCCCCACTTTGAGAAGCTTGTGGGCTGGGAAGCTAGGTGGGTTGAACATGTTGAGGAACTCCACAGGGTAGTGGACAACATCATCCATTTGCACCACTGAGTCAACAGATCTGTACTCCATTTCTACCCCTTTGAAGGAGTAAAGTTGTGTTTCATTAATGATGGCAGCCTTGTCATTCTTGGGGGTCAGAATGGCATGCATGCACAGCCAGTCCATGGACTTCTCCATGATAGTGATGATATCAGGGTATATCAAGGCTGTTAGGTCTGCTAGGGTCATCACTACTATGCCCAGGCCTGCAGGGATGGTCATCTTTCCCTTGGACTCAGTAAACTTTTAATCCCATAATTTCAGTAGGCGTTCAGAAAATTCCCCAGTGGACACCTCACCTCACCAAGGGGCCACAGATATGACGCCTTGACACACATGGTAGCCTCGTCAGCTCAAGTTCCCCTTGGGACTACTGGCAGAGGCTGCCAGAAGTCTCCAACCAGCAGCATGGTGACTCCCCCCCATCACTCTCTCATTGCCCCTGATATCTTTGAGGGTTATGCTCAGTGCCTCAAAACACCCCTTAAGCACCATGGTGCTCTCATCCCAAACAATGAGCTTACTGTTCCACACACTTGGGCCATGTTGCTTTGTTTTGAGATGCTGAACAGGGATGTTTCTGCATGGATGAGGTTAAGAGGTAGCTTGAAGGTAGTGAAGAAACATATGCCATGCCTGAGTGAGCCTTGACCTTCCATGGACGTGAGCGCCTCTCTACTTGCCTTCCAGGATTGCTATGCTCATCGAGAGACTCTGCTGCTCTGTGGACCTTGGGGTGATCTTGTTGGTACTTGGCCACTGCTGCAGGAGCAGGACGTGCATATTTCCTTGCCGCATCTCTAAGTTGCTTACTCTTTTTAGCATCAGTGTATCTTGCACGACATCTGCCAGAAGGGTTCTTGGCGGCAGTAAGAGATGATGGCTGGAAGTGGTGTGAGGTGGAGTTGGATGGAGGGAAGGGTGGTTTAGTGGGCACTTCGGCAGGTTCATGTGAGAGGTTCACATTGAATGGCCCCTAGAAAGGTTGTGCACCATCTCCCCATGAACATTTAAAAACTCAGTTGCCATACTGACTTTTATATAAAATCCCTGTCCAGGAGTCTTGTACTGTCTTTCTTCAACTGCCTGCAGTTTCCTTTACCTGATTTTTACCTCAGAACACAGAGTTCCACAGCTGAACAATCAGGGAGCAGGTAGGAGCCTGCCAGCCACATAGGAAAGCTAGGCCTCACAAGGAGATTGGTAACCCTAGAGGGGAAGACTGGGAGGTCTATTTTTACCTCAGGACACATTCCATGACTCTCAACAGCAAGTGCATACTGTTTAGAATGTTGGGGTGATGACCAATCAGGCCACATATGCAAATGACCTCAGAGAAGAGTGGCTGAGTTGGCAGTTGGTGGGAGGGGGGAGCAGCCTCCCGGCCACACAGGGAAGCTGTATCCCTACGGGAAAACACATTTTACCCCTTTTTACCCATTTAGGGGGTGAATTACTTAAAATCCCTTCTTAGTGAGCCTCTACATCACGGAAGGAACATTCTTCCCAAATTTCACGTTTCTAGGACCAGGGGTTTGGGCTGGGTATTGATGAGTCAGTCAGGACACTTGTCTTTATATATATATAGATAGATAGATAGATTACTGTTTCTAAAAGTACTGACAGAACTTGGAAAGGCCATTTCCAGGGAGCTCAATCCAGTCTTCCCAACTTGTTCCACCTTTCCTAAAATGTAATCTGGCAAAAGAGAGTTGACAACAAGGCCGATTCCAGATGACTAGCTGCATGCCGCCATGTTCCGGATCGCGACGGGGAAAACGCGAAATATCGCGTTTTCTTGTGCGAGTTTGGTGCAACGTCACGCCAAACTCATGTGAGAAAATGCGATATTTCGCGTTTTCCCTGTCGCGATCCGGAACATGGCGGCATGCAGCGCCTTCAGGTTAGTCGTCTGGAATTGGCCCAAGTGCAGGTGTGCCGGGTTTCAACAAAGACTTAAGGATTTGGTGCTTCTGAAGAGTATCCATGGAGGCTGAGGAAACTGGAGTAAGCAGTGTCAATAAAAGAAATTAATGGGGAGGTATTTTCCAGGTTCCCCAGCAAGAAAGAATACTTCTGAGCATGCTCCAAAGTCCCTATTGCCATTGGATGTTATACAAGAGCATCATGAACTTAAAACGAAATGTCCACAAGAACTCTTGCTGTCAACATTGTTCTGTTATGTCAGGTTCTGATTTGAGAAGGGGAAACTCTGGAAAGAAGGATGGTTTGACAGCTGAGTGGGCTAATGCTGGGTTGAGCCACTGTGAGCTGTGCATGAACTTCAGGAAAATTCAGGATTGGCTCATAATGGCTCATTGTTTCTCTGACTGGGGAAGTTCACATCCAATCTGCCTTCCCCCATTCCATATTTCAGCATCATCACAAATCATATTGAACAGCCTAAGTAAAATATGATCTACAACTGTGGCTTATGCATAGCAAAAGTTGGGGACAGTGAGAAATTGCTGGAACTGGGAATAGGGTTCCCAGGTGCCTACTGGTGGTGGGCAAATTACCAAAGGTTTGCTCCATTGACTGCTGATCTGCCAGCAATCACCAATCTGCCACCAGCCTATTTTCTACTTCTTTCTTTATGTCCTTTAGCGGTCACTCAGATGTTGTCAACATTCAAACCCTTCTAAAGCATATTTAGTCCTTATCAGTCTGTTGGGAGGATTTTTCATTTTCATTCAATTAATTTATAAAGCCATATTTTATGCATTCCTGGGAAGTAGGGTAACCAATCACAAGCTGCCTGAGTTCTCACATAATTACAACACACTTCCACACTACAGAGATCAGTTCCTTTGGAGGAAATGGCAGCTCATAAAGCAGACTGTACAGCTATGTATCCCCACTCAGTTCCCTCCCCTCTTCAAAGTCCAAGGTCTGGCCTCCCCAGGTACTATCACCATATGTCCAGGAATTTCCCAAGTCAGGGCTGGCAACACTATTGGAAAGTCCTTTTGAGTACATCGAGGTTCTCTACCTTGTCTGTAGGTGGTTCAGTTTTGCATTGTTCATAATTGACATAGCAACAAACCAGTTTAGGATTGGATATTGTGATTCTGGTGGAGGATACATAGCAACAAGGGACCACTCATAAAGGGCCTAAAAAGTGGCTGTCACTAATCTGTTGCTTTAAAGATTATAGTATCAAAATAGGATATGGAAAATTGATATTAAAGAAAACTAAAGATGATGGCAAGATATACATGATGAATGCATAGCAGAGAGTACAGGCATCAGCATGGACAAGGGATGACATGGAAATAAATAAGGCTTGAGTTTTCTGTAGCTGATCAGAAATAGCCTGGATGTGAGCTGTGCTAGGCCAAAATTTAGCTGCAGTTACTGTCTAGTTCTCCAGAGACTGTAACTAATTTCAAGGATTGCTGCTACAAATATGATCTTTGGTGCCCAGATCAAAAGGTCAGAGGCACTGCTTGGAATGTGCTTAGCAATGACTTTCAGGGAATACGTAACAAGTGAATAACAAGGCTATATTTTCTTTTGTAAGAGTTAATCCACGCTTTAAAATAAAACATTTTATGGATTTCTGACAATCAAGTTGGCTTCAATTTATAAGGATTCCTCAAGATTTTGTTATTCATATTTGGGTATAATCCAAATATATCTAATTTTATTGCTTAGTTCTTGACAATGCAATACAAAGAGAATTACACCCTTCTAAGAACACTGAACTCAGTGGGCTTTGAATGGTATAACTTTGCTTAGGATAGCACTGTTAGTCAGGGACTCTGTACCCTCCCCTTTTCACTGTTGGGTACCAACTAAAAATGCCTCCAATATTATGATTTTTTTTTTTCAATTTTGTTCCTCACCCCACCCAAAGCTTTACAAGCAGTAGCAGCTTAAAAAGGCAGTAGCTGACCAATTCCAGGTACTCTTTGATAACCTTTGTGTTTCGGACCCCCGTTGCCCATTCTTATCAGGCTCCTCCTACAGCCAGCACCAGGCCTTCCATGAAGATGGAGATACTCCAGTGTGACCTCAGCACCTCTGGGAACATGAGGTGCATGAGCCAGAATTCATTGGAGGCAATAGTCAGGGACTAACTTGCAGTGCCCTGTAAGTTGCTATGTATGTGTGTGTGTGTGTGTGTGTTTTATTCTGAATAAATATTTTATGTAATTTATATATTAAGTCTGTTTTTATACCCTATTAAAATGATGATTTATGATGATTTTGTTGTAGTGATTTGGTATGTATGTATTGCTGTAGGTTGTTTTAAATTGTGGATATGTTTGTTATAAGTTCTGAGCTTGAGACCTTTGGTCAAATAAGCCAACAAATAAAGGAAAGGTCAGCTCACATTGCACTTGCCTGCCCCCCTGGATAGTTGAGCAGTTGGTCTTCTTGAAGGTCAACATGCTTCTCTTCAATTTCCTAACTTTGGAGTTCCAGAGTGAATGACGTGAGCCCACGTTGTGGCCTGCATCCTCTGGGAGTCTATAAGATGGGGAAAAATGCTCTTCCCAAGACATAAAAGTTAGATAGAAAACCAGCAGAAGAAGGGCAGTTGATTTAGTTGGCACAAAAAATGCACACTGCAATCTGCCCCCCCCCCACACACACACCACAAAACCACCAGTACATGTTAGCAAAAATTTCTGCAGATAATTGAAAAAAGAGGCCTCAGAAATGTTGTTCTCTTGCCACTGGAATGGGAAAAGTCAGAGAGAGATGTTAGGGAAAGTAGAGAACAACACACCATGTATCACAGAGGGGAATCCACAGAAACACCCAAATGAAGCTACAGAATGCTGTTGTGTAATATAATGTATGTAATGTGTTCTAATGTTAACTTAACTTTCTTCATTGATGGGGTGGGAGAGGGCCAATGATGAAGGCTTCTGCAGAGAGAGGAGTACTTGGGTATCCCAAGTAGCTCATGTTCACTTTCAGCCTGAGGCCATGTGGGTGGAATCCATCTTCTGCAATAGCGCTTGACTTGTGCTTATGGCTGAGTACTGCTTGGTTCTGTTCTATGGTGTCTCCCCACTGGTTGAATCCAGTGC
This sequence comes from Eublepharis macularius, assembly GCF_028583425.1. Taxonomy (NCBI): domain Eukaryota; kingdom Metazoa; phylum Chordata; class Lepidosauria; order Squamata; family Eublepharidae; genus Eublepharis; species Eublepharis macularius. The sequence goes on along the minus strand of NC_072794.1, from coordinate 119,462,445 downwards.
CTGACTGCTATGAATGACAGTGGTTCTGTTGGGCTATGTTGCAAGAGTGTTCCTTGCTTCAGTTTGGTTTGGGTGGAATGGATGTGATTTTCTGGTGTGAAGTTGGTCCCCTTCCTTCACTTTGGTTCTCGGGGGATTCCATTCCTTTGCTTCAGTTTACTTCAAATTGCAAGCCTGTCCTTTGTTTTAGGTTTGTTTGGTTTGGGTTTCTCTGGTGTGATGTTGGTCCTTGTAGGGAACAATGGAGAGTGGCTGGTCAGCCAAGTCAAGGTTTGAGTTTTTTGGGGGGAGCATCATTTTGCTTCTGTTGGGCACCTCCAGGGATGAGCTTGCATTTGGGAGAATGCCTTGGTTTTGGCATCACAGGGAACAATAGAGAGTGGCTGATCAGCCTGGTCAGGGTGCACTGGGTCAGGGTGCACTAGGTCAAAACATGATACCCCCCAAGCCATTGGATAAACCCAAATTTAGTTTCTCTCAGGAAACAATGGCCAAATTTTACTGAATTTGCTCTGTAATACCAAACTGAACTAGATATTCAATTCAGTATTCAAGAAATACCAATTTTGTTCCCCACCTTGATATTATAGGACGGAATGTACCATTTTTTTTTCCTATTCATAATCCTAGTAGGTTATACACTTGAGGAGGTATTACTTTAATAATCAGAGCAATTAGAACTGTGCTTGGAAAACCAACTGGTATCTAATACTCTGTAAACACTTGGGTGGACTAGTTTTGAACATCTTCAAAAGGGAACCCTACGTGGAATTTTTGTAGGGTTGCCAACAGGCTTTAATGTGTGGAACTGGACAAACAAAGCTTTTCATGGCAAGGGGGAAAGAGCATCACCTGGTAAATAACATCTCATTACTCCTCAGTTAAAGAAACATTGCACAACATGTTTTCCCAGTCTATTGGGGAATTTCAGTACACCTATTTAAAGTGCTACTGTAATACCCAAGCCTGTGTTTTATACCAGCCTGTCCTCTTGCAATATTACTTTAGTTGGACATAATCAGGAAAAGCTTATCAGTACCTGATAAGAATCAAGGAATCCTGAATTTATGTAGTTGTGAGATAAAATCACTTGGTCTGCCTGTTTCGCAAAGGTTATTTTTATGTATTTATTTAAAATATTTATTTGCCACCTTTCCACCTTAGAGGAGATCAGGGCAGCTCACAATATAAAACAGAAACAAAGGCCCTTTTCGCATTCATGGTTTAAACCACCATTATGTGCATTCGCTGCTATCACAATGGCTTTCGCATGGCACCCTCCCCATTCCATGCTGTTTGAAGCAGTTTTGATTTGACATCTTGCTTTTCATTTTAGACAGACTTTGAAGTCTCGGTGCAGTTTTGAACTTTTGGGGCTTTGCAATTCGTGTCACATATTTTTTTAAAAAAACTTTGAGCAGGCATGGTAATGTTGCAATGTTCGACCCCCTCCTCCAATTGCTGATTGGGCTGTCCCATGCCCACTGGAGTGGCAATTGGTGGCAGAGTTTTGGGTGAAAACATGTACTTTTCATGCTTGTTCCACTGTCATTGGTTTTTAAAGCCAAGCCAGGAAAGAGTTAAAATGCTGCTGCTTCATCCCCTCCAGGAAGCTTCCCTGCCACATTGTTTTGCAAGTGCTTGGTTTGTTTGTTTTTTTACATTATCAGAAGACACTAGGATGGAGGGAAAAGCAGCCATTTAACCCTTTCCTGGCTTTTAAAGCCAGAAGAAATGAGCAGTAACGTTACAACACAGCAATGTTACAACTCATTCCTGGCTTTGAAAAAAAAGAGAGAGTTTGTACATATCCCGAACGAGGAAGGCAAAAGCAGCCATTTAACTGTTTCTAGCCTTTAAAGCCAGCAGGGAATAAGTAGCAATGTTAGGAATCATTCTTGGCTTTGAAAAAAAGAGAGAGAGAGCTTGCATACCCGTGAGGAAGGAAGCCAATGGAGAAGTAGCTCTATGACCTTTACCTCGTTTTACTGATAAAAGTGGCAGAAAAGGAGTTCAGAATGCTGATGAGGGTGGGAGCAGTTAATTCTGCACAGCTTCTAGGGAAAAGGAGAGCGGGGAGAAGAGAAGCAGAAGATGAGTATAGAGTTGGCACTGACATTATTTGGGCCAGATGCAACTTGGCAGCAGCTTCAAAATAAAATCACAGTATGTCTGCGGGGGTGCGGGGTGCGGACAAACATCAGCACTGTGCCCCATGACTACCTTGCAAGTGTGAAACTTGTGCAAAGATGGGAAGCAGAACAGATACTGAAATGCTTTAAAGTCCCACTGTGAAAAGGACCAGACATAAAAATGCATCAAAACCAGTTAAAAACTACCCATACATTTAAAAGTGACTAAACAAAAGCCTAAATAAATAAAGTTTTCAACTGCCTCTTGAAAATAGAGAGTGAGAGGGGCAGATGAATTTCCCTGGGAGATTGTTACTTAATCATGTTACTGCCAGTGAAATGGCCATCTCTCATGTACCTACCAATGAAGATTCTTTGGTTGATGGAGCAGTCATGAGGGCCTCTCCCCATGATCTTAACTCCCTGTGATCTTAACTCCCAGAAACATATGGGAGAACATGGTCCTTTGGATACTGTGGTCCCACGCCATGTAGGGCTTTAAAAGATAGAACTAACACCTTGAATTGAGCTCAAAAATGGATTGGCAGTCAGAATAATGGCTATAATACCTAGGTTGCATGTTCCTAGTACCTGACTCCAACCAGCAGCCTACCTGCAGCATTCTGCTATAGCTGAAGTTTCCAAACACTCTTCAAGGGTAACCCCAAGTAGACCACATTGCAATAGTCCAGTCTAGATGTAACTAAGGCATGGATCACTGTGGCTAGATCTGACTGAGCCAAGAATAGGTGCACCTGCTGTACCAGCTGAAGCTGAGCAAACACACTCTGAGCTAAGGTGAATACTGCATCAAGCAATACTCCTAAGTTGTGAACCTGTCTTTTCAAGGGGTGTGTAACCCTATCCAAGACAGGAGAGATCTCACATTGCTGGTCAGCCTTTCTGCTAACTCAGAGAACCTCAGTCTTGTCAGGACTGAGCATCAGCTTGTTCACCCTCATCCAGCCCATTATGTAATCCAAGCACTAGTTCAGAACATCAACAACTTTCTTGGAATTAGATAAATAAGAAAGGTAGAGCTGGACATCATCCACATACTGGAGATATCACAGCCCAAACCTCATGACATCACCCAGTGGATTCATATAAAAATAGTGGACAAATTCAAGCCCTGCAGGACTCCACAGGCCAATAGCTAAGGGGCAGAGCAAGAGATCCACACTACTCCCTTCTGAGATGGGTCACCCAGATAGGACTCAAACCTTCTGAGATGGGTCACCCAGATAGGACTCAAATCACTATAACATGGTGCTCCTTAGTTTCAGGGCCAAGAAGCAACTCAGTGGGATACCATTGTCAATGGAGTCTAAGTTGCAGCAAGTAGTAATATGAGAACATAAGAAGAGCTCTTCTGGATCAGGCAAATGGTCCATCCAGTCCAGCATCCTGTTTCAAAAAGTGGCCAACCCATTGTCCTGGAGATCCAAGCAAACAGGGCATAGGGGCCAAGGCCTTCCCCTGATCCTGCCTCCTTGCATTGGTATTCTTATGTTTGCTGCCCCTATCTATGGAGATCCCCTTTACTCACCATTGCCTAGTAGCCATTAATGGACCTCTCCTCCATTAATCTGTCTAATTCCCCTTTAAAACCATCTGTGTCCATGGTCATCACTATATCCACCAGAAGAGAAATCCACAATTGAATGACTTGTTGAAAAAGCAACTATTTCATTTGGTCTTTCTTGAACCTACTGCCCATGAGCTTCATTGGGTGCCCCCAATTTCTAGTATTATGGGAGAAGGAGAAAAGTTCTCTCTATTCTCTTTCTCTACCCCATGCATAATCTTATAAACCTCTATCATATCCTCCCCACAAGTAATCTTTTTTTCTAAACTGAAATGTCCCAAGCTCTTCATCTTTTCTTCATAGGAAAGATCCTCCAGCCTCCTTATTCTTCTTGGCTGCCCTCTTTTTCTCACTGGTCAATATCTTTTTTGCTTGTTTGTTTTTGAGATATGGCAGCCAGAACTGTACACACTATTCCCAATAAGAGAGCACCATAACTCTATACTAGGGCATTACAATATTGGCTATATATTCTTTATTCCTTTTTTCCAATAATCTCCAACATGGAGTCAATAGAATTAACATTTTCATCATGTTATGTACTATGACACCAAGATCTTTTTTTATATCGGTCTCAGCTAATCAAGAATCCATCATCATAATATATTTAAAATCAGGGATTCTTTTTGTTCCAATGTGCATTACCTTACACTGACCTACACTGAACGTCATTTGTCATGTTGCTGCTCACTTGCCCAATTTAGAGAGATCTTCCTGCAGCTCTTCACCAATTTTAATCACCCTTCATACCTTTCAATCAAGAGACAATTGCTAGACTTCTGGAATGAAACAGCGACGCCACAGCAGCTGAGTTCTATGAGCTTCCTGCTGTGACCTTCCTGGTTCCTTGGGACCTGAGAATTCAGGCCCCCAAGCCCCCTCCCCCCGGAGAGTGGAGGCAGGCTGGAACAAGGTGAAGAGCCCAAGGGGTCTGGCGAACCCCAAGAAGTCTCAGCATTGGTTCCAAAAGCAAGGACCAACTGAAGGGCCTAAGGCCATGAAGCTGCAGAAACCGAAAGTCCGACAAGATTAAATGAAATCTACAGTGAATATAAGCAGATTCCGAACAGGACAGATAAACTTCAAGACAGCTCAAAAGATTTATGACCCCTTCTACCAAGTAAGCAGATTGTTTTTATGACTTTATGAGGGCTAGCCAGCCTATTTGCGAAGCGGCCACTGGATTGAAGCTGGGAGGAGGAGGGGGAGAGAGATTGTAAAGAGATCGTCTCAGCAGGCGGCTGGAAAGCAATACATTTTCAAACATAATTAACAAAACAAAGCTTTTTACCATTGTGATGAGAGATTAGCCATAACACATATAAGCAATCTGAAATGGCTTCTTGGGAAGAAGATGTACTTACCAAATTACAAGAAGCCTCCAAACTAATGGCAGAAATATTAATTAAAGCAGATGGGATATATGGAGCGGAAGTGGATAAAAATAAGATAAAAAATGTCAACACAGAGCAAGTCTCTAAGGAGACAGATCCATTTGAAAGAAAAATAGAACAAAGTGAGACAAATGTACAAAATGGGGAAAATCCATTGAGTCTACAAAATGGACGGTTGTACCAGTACGTCATCTTCAAGATATAAGGCAGTACTAAGAAAGGAACAAAACCACAAAGCAGACCTGTAAAGAGAAAACCCAGCACTTTGCTACTGAATGGAGAAAAAGGAGTGCAGTGGTCCCTCAAGCAGAGAATTAAACAGAGAAGTGACAACATTCTTGCTGACCTTCCCCTGAACTGGATGGAAGATAAGAAAATTCACCTTCGGCAGTGCAGATGGAATAAGGACTGGATGTACCATTTTACAGGAAGAAAGAAGAAAAAATAAGGACAAATTCCAGAATGAATACCTAATAATCCAGACCTAACACCTTGTCTCTATGGAAGGAGAAATATGGATTATGATCTGATTCTTTCTGTATGTCAAATGATATGCAATATAGATCTAATGAAAGTTCTAGATGCTCTGTATTATGATAGATTTTGAATGTTTACTGCCAAAGGGATGATGGCGATGTGATGGCTGGGCCCTTGAAGCTTTCTACCCGTTGTTGATTTTAATTTTTCCTTTTAGAATATAAATGAGTGGCTAAGCTAAGTGACTGACTGCTCTTTTTAAACTTATGATTATGAAAACCCAAGTAATAGAGCAGATGGTCAAGATAAAACAGATGAAGGACTTAGTTTTCTCTCTTTTTTTAAAATGGGAACTGTGCTTTAGCCTTGTAGCCTTGTAGTTTATGTAGACATTCCAGCCTTATTAATATGAAAACCCAAGCAAATAGCTCTGGTTGGACTTTTCTTTTATTGAACTAAATACTGATCTGGCCTCTCTACCTTTTCCATTATGAAAATCTAAGTGCATAAGTTTGGAAGGTTTGGCCAGAACAGAGGCAAGAAGGAGGAAAACTAGCACAAAAATACTTCCTTCTTATATAGATGTATACCATTGTTTGATTGATATTTACTGTTCTATTATTCTTACTCTCTGCTTTTAGAATGACTCATTTATAATATATACAACCTATTTCTTTTTTCTTTTCTTTTTTTTAAATGTGAAACTGTGCTATAGCCTTGTAGCCTATGTAGACATTCCAGCCTTATTAATATGAAAATCTAAGTAAATAGCTCTGGCTAGACTTTTCCTTTCTTGAATCAAATACTGATCTGGCCTCCCTACCTCTACCACTATGAAAACCTAAGTACACAAGTTTGGAGGGTGTGGCCAGAACAGAGGCAAGAAAGAGGAAAACTAGCACAAAAATACTTCCTTCTTATATAGATGTATACCATTGTTTGACTGATATTTACTGTTCTGCTATTCTCACTTTCTGCTCCTAGAATGACTCATATATAATATATATAAAAGAAAAGAATGTTAGAAATGACATAAGGAATAGGATAATTGGATTAAAAAGTGTAACAATTAAATAATGTTTATGGAAACAAAAGGGAAACTTGAAGGTATATGGGGCGTTAACTATATATTTTGTGGCTTTTTATACTTGGATTGATGTATATCTGTCTTGTGGTGAACCTGCTAAAATTTGACTTCTTGTTGTAACCCCTTCCCGCTGCTATAAAAAAATCAATAAAAATTAATATAAAAAAGAGAGAGAGAATTGCTACATATGTTATGACCTTTGAAGCATGTGATTTTGTGATACTGTAGTATATATATTGTCCTTTGCTTCATTTCTGTTCTCTAGATGAAGTCCTATGAATAAAACCCACCATGTAGTGTTTATAACATCTGTCCTCTTGCCTGTCTTGAGGGAATCCAATGCTGTGTCAGACAGCCCATGCCTTGGACAATAAGTGAATTCTCTCATAAGTACTAATGCACTTCTAAATAGCCACATGGAATGTATCTCTATGTGTGATATTACATACATTACATTTAAAAGATCCTTCTTGCAGATCTCTTGGTTTACTTGAAGGTATTGCCAAGGACTCTTGAACATTGAAATACCAATTCATTTGGAACTTTGGCACAGGATTACCTTGGCTGCAATCCTGTGTATTGCTAGGTTGCTAGATTCAATAGGATTTCATCAGCCTTTGTGCAGGATTGCAATCCTGATCTTCAATGGGGAAAATGTCTGTTCTCTACCATAGCAAAGTGCTTCTACAGATCACATTAGTGATTATTTCACTCTTTCTGCTCAATGTGCAATCATGATTCTGTCTTTAGAATGTAAACGATATCTTTCTATGCATGCCAATAAACACATACAAAAGATAGGAAGCACACATGCCCATACAAACAACCAGTTTTATGTTCTGGTAGAAATTAAAATATCATAAGATGAAGGCTGCAAGGGAACCCCTGTTGGGAAAGCCTCTTTGTATAATGACCTTTCTGGTTCTGTGATGGCAAATACAATAGCCACAGCTCATAAATCATAGTGCATGAAAACATCCAGAGGGCATACTTTGACACTGTTTGCATATTTAAATGTCACCGCTCTCATAAAAGAAACACAAAATGCTTTTTCTCTCTCAAAAATGTCAGCCTGGACTGGATTAGGAGAGATAATTCAGAAGTATTTTCAGAGAATAATTGCCACTGTCACCTACCTGCAATGTACTTAACAAATGAGGATAGGGTTTTTATTATTAGGAAAAATTATGATTATTAGAGTAATTAATCAGCTCTTTCTGACAGCTTCTCTGAGAAAATAATCTCCAAAGGCCAAAGAACTACAGCAGGCCATTTTGTTGATAAAGCACTGCAAGTGCAAAACATTTTCTCACCATTAGATATAAAAGGGGCTTGTCTGAGTGGAGCTGAGTTATTTTTCTGAGGACAGGTGCAGCTCTTGCACATTGTAAGGCAAAATAATGGTAATAATTTAAACAAAGGCACATCTGTCTATTTTTTGAGTAGAAACAAAACCAGTTATTGCAGGAGTAAGATAGTAGGTAAATAGTCTTGTTTGTTCAACATCCCTCACAATATTAGGCACCCTTGTTTTTCCATGTAGTGAAATGCAGGTTGCAGCCAAAAAAATAATCAGTTCAGAAGGACTTGATAATAATTATTTCCAAGAAATAATATTGGAAATTTGTGGATTTTCAAGGATAAACCGAAAACGTAATCTTCTAACATTTCCATTTTTCATTTGCAATAGAAACTTCATTCTGTTTTTAAATATGAATTATTTGGATTTTTTAGCATCTGTGCAGAAATGTATACAAAACAGTCATAGTTAGGTTTTTTTTTTAAGTCTCTCCTAACAGAGAACAGGCAGGAGAGGAGAAGTCAGCTGCTCTGAAGCCATGTCCAAAGACCAACCAACAATGCTTTAGAAATGCTAATGGCCTTCCTGGCTGGGGAAAATGAAATAGTGAGCTCACTGGAGCTAATACCTAGAAAGGTTTGCTGGGGCTGGGGGGGGGGAGATAATTAGAAGGTATCTTTGACCCACAGGGGATGGACAAACAAAGATAATAAAATCCCTTGGCATGGAGGAAGGGGGGGTCTCTTTTCTACCTAGGGGATTCTACCTAGGAGAAGGAGCTCTCACAACTGAGCTCCAGATGAAAGCTGTCATTATCATGTGGAGCAGACAAATTGCTGACTGCCTGAACAAAGACACCAAGGTAATGGAACATTTTTAGAAAGCTGTAACTTATAAGCTTAAAGAGCCTGCCTTATAATAAGATTAGCTAGGACATGTACAGAGTGAGGGGCAGAGAAATTTCAAGTTTACATTTGGAGACTTGGATGACTGCTGGTGCCTACATGTTTTGGAAGGTTCGAAGGAGTGGCACCTGCAGGTCAGGAGCCATTCCACCTCTTGGTTGTTTTAACTTGATTCATTTACCAATCAAATGCTATCAATTGTTACCAGTGGTATCCTAAGCAGACTTACATCCTTCTAAAGTCATTGAAGTCAATAGACTTAAGAGGATGTAACTCTGCTTAGGGACTACATTGTAAATCCCATGGCATATTTTCTATGCAGTGCTTACAATAAACCACCATTATGTCTCATCTATGAAAACTGGCAAATATTAAATACTATTGCATGCCAGCCATTAGATAAGGTAGCTTTCAAGCTGTCATCAGGGGAGCCCTTGGTTTTTGGTTGCTGATCACAGATTCACAATGATTTCCATATTGCATATGCACGTACGGACAAGAGAAGGGAAGGAGACTTAACCCTATGTTACAGACATGGCCACAGAGAAGGGAAGCAGACTTAACCCTCCTGAGCTTGGAGCTCTGTGGGAAGGAGCTTTGAGTCCAGTAGCTGAAGTGGCAGCCTCAGTAGCTCCTCCTACCTCTGTCAGCCACCTGTTAGCTTCAGGCCCCCCTCACTGACTCGCTGACTCTTTCGCTCCCATCCCCTGGCCCTGCTGCTGCTCTGACATGCCCCCCTTCCCCCGAGCCCCCAAAGAAAAATCCGAGTGGAGCAGATTTTTTGCAAGAGAGAATCTGAGAGCTTGAGGGTAGGAGCTTGAGGGTAGGGCTGACTACACTTTCCATGTAAACTTGCAGGACCCCAAAACATGAAAAACACATGCTGAGTGTCTCGTGTAGTTTGGCTCTCAGTCATGACTAGGGCGCTTGAACATCACCTAGTTTAGTTTACATTTTGCTTGCAAGGAACCAAATTTTCACTGAGCAGTTCAGCTATGATGTGAATAGCTTGAGCCTGCATTGAAACAGTGAAGCACATATGGTGCAATCAGCAAAATTTCAAATATGCACATTCTCACACTTAATCAGCATTTCCTCCTCCAAGTTACTAAATAATAGTATTTTTAATTACAGACTAGATTTTCCTCATCACTATTCTGAGCAATGAGTCTTGGACAGAATTCGGCCCCCGTATTCTGTCTGAAAGACTTTGATGATCTTGGGGACTGCATTTTTATCATACTGTACATATATTTTAATACTGGAATATTACCCCTCATTCTATTTATTAACATACTTACACTTAGCCTGATCCAAAAAATCTGTAAACACTATAATATCTGTAAATACTATAATTTAATTTAATTTATTACATTTATATTCCTCCCTCCCTGCTTTTGCAGGCTCATACTTATAGGTCACTGTATATGTCACAGTGCAATGACATCATTTCTGGAAGTATCATCATTGTGCAGACCCCAGGAATGCTTCCATACTTCTTACTGAACTGATTGGGACTCAAATCAAATTGACTCATTTGGGGCCTGGTGCAAAGCACAGGAGTGCTCCCAGGGCCTGTAATGTCATTGCACAGTTCTCTCCACTCCCTAGGTTACAGCTACCATCCAATCAAAGCAGACTATATTCACCCATCCAGCCCCCTTCCTTCTTACCTCAGAGGCCTGCATTTAAAACCACACTAACAAATATATCAAAAAACCCAAAATTAACACGCAGATTTAGATGCAAAACATAATCACCATCCCTGCTGCAGATTCAAGCCTGCCTGGAAAACTTTTTGGAAGCTGTGATTTATAATCCATGTGTGTCAAGAATTTTAATCCCATGTGCATGTGTAGCAGGATTCATTCAGTCCTGCAGGTGAATCTCTTATGACCTCCATTTTTACTTATTGTATTATTGAAGAATTAAATTCAATATCCAATTTTATGTTCTTTCTTGTGGGATTGCTCTTATGATCCTGGGATCTAGAAGGTCAAGGCCATGTTGTGAGCTATGAATTAATGAAGGGACCAACCAAATTCAAGCAAAAACTGAGGTGTGGAGAGGCTTGTGTGTGTGTGTGCGTGTGTTTGTGTGCAAACCCAATTTGTTACAAGAGTGATATGACTTCCAATAGCTTTGTTGTAGGGCATCGTCCAAATATAAAGTGATGATTTCCACTTATATGAGTAGGGGTGCACATTTTACTTGGTTAGGGTATTCAATAGTCTGTAGTCCTGTTGATATATTTGGTTTGATATTGGTAGCAATCAGGGCTTTTTTGCTGGGAAAAGAGGTGGTGGAATTCAGTGGGTTGCCCTTGGAGAAAATCATCACATGGCTGGTGGCCCTGCCCCCCGATCTCCAGACAGAGGGGAGTGTAGATTTCCGTGCCACTCAGCAGTGCAGAGGGACATCTAAGCTCCCCTCTGTCTGGAGATCAGGGGGTGGGGCCACCAGCCATGTGACCATTTTCAAGAGGTTCCGGAACTCCGTCCCACCGTGTTCCTGCTGAAAAAAAAGCCCTGGTAGCAATAGATATTGTGGTGATACGACGAGTACTGACTGGCTACTGCCCTCAAGGAGTGACCAGGAAGGATGACTCTCTTTCCCTTTCCAATGGGAATTGCAAAACAGAAATAGCAGGGGAGCTTGGACAACAAACATGCCCATTAAGAAACTACATAAACCCTCAAACTGAATCAAGAGTCTGTTCTCAGTCTTTTGTCATTAAAAAGAATGGATTGGTTTTGTCATGACAGGATTAAGGTCAACTGGTCTGGTATTTTTTCCCCATAGAAATACATTTCCTGGTGCAATTTCTCTACTTCCTTATTTGGATAAAATTTAGTTCAGAGAAAGGGTACACCTTAGCAATGGGGTAAAATTCCCAAACTATAGGCAGATAACGTATTTCCCTTTTACACCCCAGAATGAAGATGTCACACTTTGTACAGGTTAAAATTAGAGTTTAATATTAACAGCTGATCTGCACAATTTAAACTCTTTAGACCTTTATCTCTGGATTCACTGTGGTGATCAGCATCTTTGCCACTCTGGTTAAAACGTCAGCACTACAATAGTGCCATGCCTCTCTGTTCTTGCTTGCACAGCTGTGTGTGTTAAGAGCTGCTCAACATCCTTCCCCCATGCTAGGCAATGTTTGGTTCCAAATAATGCTTCCTAACACCAAGAGTGTTCCTTCAGAAGCTTCCTGTTTCTGTTCAGCCATGAGAACATGGCTTAAGACATGTTAAAACCGCATCTTATCTTTTGGTGCTCTGAAGTGCCTAGTGATAGTCTAGTACTTTTTTTGGCCCCAGATTGGGCCAGTTAAAGTCTTCATCTTTAAACAAAGTAGTTTTGACTTTCACTGTGACTGCAGTGATACAGCACGAGGCCATTGTTTTGCTTTTCATGTGAAAATGTTATCCACAAGTAGATACACCTGAGAAGCACCTCTTAAGATTAAAAGAGAATGCTTGTTCATGGGGGCAGTTGTATTTGATGAGGAGAGAAGCATTGGTTGCTGGACTTTTGATCTTATTTTGAGTGATTGTTCCAATGGATTCAGGAGGACCTACACATTCAGCTGAAGGAGCCCAGGACTTGGTGCATCAACTGGAATATGCTGTGTCAGCTGTGCCAATTGAGCTAAAATAAGCAGCTACTGGGACACCAAAAGCAGTCTGTAAGTTCCTGAAAAAACACAGTTAGAGCCAACTAGATTGCACAGGATTAGGCCCTACAGATAAACGAAACCTACCAAATAGTTTGCAGTCTATAAAAACCCTTCCTTGAACCACAGTCTGAAAAACCCTTATTTGAAGTCCCCAGAATACACTGCTGATTGCTGAGAATGCATACATCTCCAGGACACAAATGCATATCTGCACCATTGACAAACAATAAAACAGTCTTATGACTAGGCTCACTAAGCAAAGCCTGGCAACCAATGGGGGAGTTGAAGGGAGGAAATGGAGAGCAAGTGATTTTGGCTTCTTCACATCTCTTCCAGGGGAAACCTGGAAGTGACAAAGGGTTGCTCTAGGAATCAATGGCAAAACTTTATGACATCTCCAATGCTGTTGCTTTTTTTCTCCTGCCACCCCTCACAGTGGTGGTGGGCAAATGAGAATTTAGTGGGGGGGGGGATGCCTCTTGTACCTTCTTGTACCTCATAAGAAGGGCTCTGAACAGCATATTATTTTGGGCTGCTGGAAGATGCTATAAGTATGGGGATTTCCTGTCCTCTGGTTGCCAAAGTAAACAATAAATGAAGGGATAATTAAAACCCTACCTCTGTCTACACCTCTAAGAAATGGGGTGCCACATGATATTACCCATGACCAGATTCAGGACATTTATGACATTAACGAATTTCCATGGTTCAGGCTGGATGTTGACTAGTTAAATTCTGATTGCAGACCCTTATAGGCGACTGATATCATTGATGCATACCTTCATAGTGCACAGCTGCTAATTTACCAGCAATGTCCCCTTGCAGGCATCAGTCACTGATGTCAGCAACCTGTGCTAGCTGTGTGCTGCCTGGGACTGACCCAGCTCTTCCATGTTTCTGCTGTGATGCTCACATTAAAGCCATTAGTCTCTCCCCTCGGTTGCCACTTAGTGGTGGCTCATCATCACCACCTTCTGCAATATTGCTTAACAATATTCTCTCCACCTCAGCCCATGTGGCATTGAGTGGCTGCTCCTGGCAGAGTCAGTGGCCTGAGGATGGGCCTAATGATCTCATCTAGCTTTTCGTCCCCAGAGCTATTAGTGTTCAGATAGGCAGAATGAAGTGCAACTATGTACATATCATGTTAGGAGCCTCTTATCTCAATGTAGAGCACAGACCAGCCCAGTTTCTTCTTGGTCTTCTATCTCTGATCCGTTAGTTTAAAGTGGGCTCTTAAAGACTGCAGTTGCATTTAGCTTCCCATTGTACATCCTGGCCAAACAAAATAGATGTGCAGCACCTTGCGCATTTTTGGACCATGAATTCAGAGGGGGGAATAGCAAGGATTGTTGCTGAGGGGGAGAGAAGTGGAAGTGCCAAGATGAGGAGCTGCAAAGATTAACACACAGAACGCATACAGAACACACAGAACAGAACCCTCTGTTCCCCTCCCCCTCCGGCTGCCTCCCTCCTTCCTCCCCATTTCCCCTCCCTCTACCTTTGGGTGGAGTGGTAAGATCCCTTCTTCTTACATAGCCCCCCTTGATTGGCAGGGCTGACAGTGATGGGCAGGGTGCTGTCATGGCAACTCAACAACAATACCCAGCAGGCCAATAAAAAAGTAAAACAAAATGCTTCAGCACTGCACTCACTGTGGATTTAGGGGGGATACAATGAGGCTGTGGTCATTACTGCAATGGTGGCTGAGGTCTGAATCTGCTTGGCACAGCAGTGGTGGCACTGTTCTGCACCTCTGCATGTATGCCTACGTCTGTGTGTGAGTGAGTGCAAAGTGATGGATGTGAGTGTGTGCGTGGTTGGGCCTGGATTTGGATGAGGAGCTCTATGTGGTTGCGTGTGGAGTGAGCCCCCCTGGTCCCTCCACTCCACTCTCTGCTCTCTCTTCTGTGGCTTCCCCTCCTCCTCTATCCTCTGCCGCCTCGCCTCCTGCCCAGCTTGCTCAGAGCCCTGAGCCCACATCCTGCCCGTCTCTTGCCAGCCCCCACTGTCTACCAGGTGTTCTGATCACCTTTTCAGCTTTATTTATTCTTGCCAAACTTCCCCAGCAACCATCACCACTACCATTGCTCACTGCTCTTGGTCAGAGGTGGCAGCTCTTGAGCTGGCAGATACAGTGGCAGGGGCCTTGGGAGGGCCACTGTGCCTTGCTGCGCTGTGCCTCCCTGCTGCCTCCATGGCCCCTCAGAGGCCCACACAGTCCACCCCCCCACTGTGGCCCTCTCACTGCAAGTGCAGCACACCACACTGGGCTGCAGCATCACACAGGGCCTTTTTGCTGCCTCTGCAGTGCAGTGTGACAGGCCTCCCCATTGCCGTTGTGGCAGCAAGGCCTCTTACCAGCAGGGAGGCCTGGTGCTGCCCTACCAGGGCCCCACAGCAGCCACAACCACCAACAACTGACTTCTTATCCTGGAGCATGCTCACTTGCAGACCCCTCAGTGCACATGCGCCAGGAAAAAAAGTGAGTCATCAGCAACATGGTTTGCCTCTTATATAGTATGATTATAAAGGAATTTGGACATCTTGTGGAATCTTTCTACAACAGATATTCACCTTAAAGGGGTGTTGAAGTGAACAAAGCACCCTCTAAATAGTCAAACAGATGGTGCTCATTGCATTTCTTTTGGTCAGGACAAACAGACAAGATGTTAACTCAGGAGAGATTTGACCATTCACTCATCTTGTCACTGCCACCACCTGTAAGGAATTTCTGCATGCCACATATCTTCTTTATCCTTGTGCAAGTTCACTGTACCTACATTAAAGAAAGGAGTAGGTAAAAAGCAGCCATAAAATGAGTTAAATATGATGATTTCATTCCACTGCTCTGCTGGGACCATGTACATTTATTTGAACTAAAATGAGTGTGTTCACAGCAGACTAACTATTGCAAAGGGGAATCACAAGCAGAGTGCTGCTGTAGGCAACAGCTGAGAAATGTATTATTTACATATTTATTAGAAACCCGAGGCAGCCTTGAAAAGCAAGTCACTTTGGTTCCAATAAGTAAACAACCCATTGGGAAAATAAGAGAAACATACACTGCAGCAGTTTTCTCAAAGATAATGCAGCAAAGCAGCAATCTCCTTAACACAAACAGACTTTGTAAGCGGAAAAGAGATCCCATCTCTCTGACACACCTTCTTTTGTTAAGCAGACAAAGGAAAAATACGAAGTAATTTAATTATCCTTGTGATTGGTTGCTTCACGGGCTCATGGAATGATAATTATTTCTCCATTATTTGTATTACTTCAGGGTTTTGCCTAAATTGCCTATCAGTAATAAACACTCTTCACGCATAAATATAGTTCATGTTGTCAGTTACATTTTCCTATTTTTCTCTTTATAAGGATATATGGGGTCTATAAAAAAATACCTAGGAGGCGATCACAAGATCTCGATAGACTCACACCAAATAACACAGCACAGTTATTTGACATCCCCACGTTATAGTTTTTTTTCCAAAAGTAGGCCCATTGAGGTTGCTGCTTTGTAACCCAGTCAATGGAAACAGAGTTTTAAACACAGCACCCTCTGCTGTAGGGAGGACTTTGGGCTGTCCATTAGGAGTCCTGAATCTACCACACTCCTGGGAGATACACAGATGGAAATTCAAATCTCCACTTGCGGCCACCTTCCCTTTAGGGAACTAAATATACAGGGGGAACAGTGTGGCCAGTTCAATCACACCAATCAGACATTTCCACAGCTCACTTGGCAGAGGAAGTCCCTGCAGAAATCTCAAATACTTTCCCAGGTAAGGATTCGTGTCATGTAGACTGGGGAAGAAGTGTCGCCTTGCAAAACAAAGAGTTCACCAGCTCTTTAGCAGCTACAAGGAGGCATACAATTGCATGTTCCAAAAGGCATTCCTAGCATTCCTATCATCCCACCAATCAGTCTTTGGGAAAAAGCACTTGTGTGTTGAGAAGAAAGGGAGTTTAAATCTCAGCAAAGTAATATAATGAAGCTCATCTTCTGGCCAGCAACAAGTCATTGAGAAGGAACATAGAGAAAGGAAGAAGGACTAGAACCTACATCTCATACATTGCAGACCATTTTGTTAACCACATAACAAACGGGGTATGCAGGAAAAAGTCAAATCTTGGGGCATTTGGAGTACTCTATTGCCCAGATGTCAACACCAGCCATGTGTACCTGAGGGGGGAAAAAAACAGAGAAAAAGAGAATTCCCAGTCTCTCAGACTAGTAGGCAGCTTTGTAGCAACCTCTGCTTAAAATAAACGAGGGAGCACTGATTGGCTTTGGCTGGAAAAAATTTTCCTCATGCCTAACAACTCGTAGTGTGGTGAACTGGGAGTAGCTATTTAAGCTACCTCCCATCCACAAGCCTAACAACTCGTAGTGTGGTGAACTGGGAGCAGCTATTTAAGCTACCTCCCACCCACAAGCCAAACAATTATTGCAATAGGGTCCACCCACCTTCTCTATAAATTAATAGATTAGCTGGAGGGTACAGAACTTTTTTGTTTCCTTTCTTTCCTAGACTACCTGATTTGTTGCATCATAGGGCCAAGCTACACATGACGAATGACACTTGAACAGCAAGTGTATTTCTCCCTGTTCACTTGCCCTCCACTCAATCCACTTGCGGTTCAAGTGTCATTCATCATGTGTAGCTTGGCCCCAAGTCACACAGATGCACAAGCAGGATACCAGCTCAAAATACATGCTATTAATTATGCATGGAGTTAGAGTTTTAGGATATAGATGCTGAATTCTTAATAAAAGCATACGTTGCAAGCAGAGAAAATTCCTATTTTCCCATTACAGAAAACATTTCAGAATTGCTAATTCCTGCTTTGCTAGGCAATGTTTCTGTGTTTAAACACATGAGGAAAGGGGCTTATGATATTGCCATATTCACAAGCCTTCTATTATAACAATGACAATGACAATAATACATTTATATACCACCATTCAGGATGACTTAACACCCACTCATAGCAGTTTACAAAGTATGCTATTATTATCCCCACAACTATCACCCTATGAGGTGGATGAGGCTGAAAGAGTTCCAGAGAGCTATGACTGACCTAAGGTCACCCAGCTGGCTTCAAGTGGAGGAGTGGGGAATCAAACCCGGTTCTCCAGATTGGAGTCCCGCACTCTTAACCACTACACCAAACTGGCTCTCCACTACACCAAACTTAGCATGAAGGCAGAATCAACTACTAACATTATGAAGTCCCAGAACTTCATGAACTCCCAGCTCTTCTTATTCTGCCTCTTATTATGATTAAGATATTGAAACAGGACTGGGAAGAGCCACTTTCAGACCTTTACTTACCCATGTAGGTTGCTGGGTGACTTTCAGTGTGTCCCTCTCTTTTAGACCAACCTATTTCACAGAGTTTGTCAAGAGAGTAAAAAGAAAGTGGGGAGAATCATGTATGCCCTCCTCAGTTTCTTGGAGAAAAGACAGGATAAACATTTGATAGAGATTGAGTACTCAAAAATTATGTATAAGTGAACTATGAAAGATGTGATATGAAGCTGAGCCTTCAGGAATAAAGGTTAGACAATATCTAATTTTCTGTTATTAAAAGTATTAGACCCAAATCAGTTAATCTATCATTAGGTATTCATTAATTGTGTCATATGTGTCACCAGTACTGTTTTCTGCAAAATGGGAATATCTTCTTGTGTATATAGTACCATCTTGGTACAAGCTTTGAGAAGATAATTCTTCAGTGTATTAAGGATGTGAAAAGCTGTGTGAGCTGACATGTCTCCTTCTACACAACCATTTAAAGTACCAAAGCAATCTCCTATATTAAGCAATCTTGCATGCAGTTAATTGGGTCTCTAGACTAATGTGGAATGCTCCCATCCAAAAAGCTTATGGTAGGTAACACTTTTTTTTAAAAAAAAGATAAAGAACATAGCTATAAAATATATTCTTTACTGAAACAAATTCTTGCTATTAAATTCAGGGCTTTCTTGTATGATGTAGGTAATAAGGCATTGCTGAGACTTACAAAATGTCTTACCACTCTAAACAGATGTCATGAAGATAATGTTTTCTCTAAATGTATGTGCCCTTTGGGAAGAACCTTTTATGTTGAAAATAATACTCAGATTGTTTACCAAAAATTTCAACATAATATTATAATAAAAGACAGAAAAATTGAATAACAAATATATAAAACCATTGCATTAAATTCAATAGTGAAATCAGACAGCTGATGACAATAATTGTTAGGAGGTCTGGAAGACAGCCCCTTGACAGAACCACACTATCTTAGAAATCTAGTTGGATTTTCAGGTTCTATTGGACCAAGGAAATTAAAATGTGTGAAGCAACTCTGTAAATCTTGCAGCCGATTTGGGTCTTATTTTTTGTGGAAGCCAACTTGATCCACTTTATCATCAAGCTCTGGGGAGAGGAAACTGTCAATTTTAGCAAATACATTAGCAAACTAAAGGGTCTTGTTTTCCAGGCTTTTGTACCCCCGTGTCCAATTACCCTAGAAACAGCAGTACATATACATTTTGTCATTTTATTTTCTTTTGGTTAGGCGTCCAATGGTTATGACTTGTCCTTAATAAGTATCTTGTTTAAGATATCAAACTGGGTCTGGGCAATTTGCATTGTTTCTGGCCTACAGTATTCTATAGAGAAATGGTCTAACTGTGGCATGAGATTAACCAAATGGATGTGTCTAGACATTTGCAGTGAACAGCGGCTCAGAATTATGCAAAACTTTTGCAACCTGGAAAAGCTCCATTTTTAGTTCCTTCATTTGCATTCTGTAGTATTTCAGAGTTAGAGAAGGAGTGTAAAATGGAGGGGGGGGGGGTTTCTTTTCTTTTTGTTATAAAATGTGAGAACATTTAGAACTCTTAACATAACCAGAAATCCATCATTGAAATTAATCAAATGTCATTTTGAAAAGAAGCTTTAGAAAAATGGTCTTTTATTATATGTTTCCCCACTTCTTAAGAAAACCCATATGTAATTGTCAAATAAAGAACACCTAGGGCTGCAGCTCACAGTAAATGTCAAAATCCATAGATTAATAATGTCTCTGCAGTGCTCCAAAACATACTTCTGTATGCAACAGAGCTGAATTCGCAGCAGTGAGCAAACTCCTTGCATGCTCCTATTTGTCGGAGCGCAGGGAAGGAAAGCTTTGCATTTAAGAACACAAAAGGTTGCTAAAAGCAAAACTCTTATGCTTTCCCCCTGGAAGCCTGACCCAGGGCAGCAGAAGTTGCTGAAGTTAATTTTAGACATGCAACAAAATCTACTGAGTTTTAGGCCATCAGCTTACTGCTGGATAGGAGCGGAGGAAATGACATATCAGATGGACATATGCCAGCATATTTCTTTTATATTTGAAAGGTGCATCAAGTTTATTTGAAGAACTATGGATGTAGCTTCTGGAGAATTGACCCTGGCAGTTAATGGACATTTCACAGAAGCAAACCTCGTTTCATTCACAACCAGTATTAACTCAATGGGGATTATAAAAGGGATATTCCTACTGGATGGTGACTAATATGATTAAATATCCAGGATGTTAAGAAATAGTTCGTTGTAAAATTGCTAAATAAATAATACAAGGATACAGGAAAAATCTTCAGTCAACAGATAAAAAATTTAATTAGTTTGGCTGCAGGTATCAATCATAGGGATCCCATTCCCCCAGTGAGGGTGGGGGATCTCCCACTCCCACTTTTCACCTCCTACCACTGCTTAACTGGCTGATGAGGGGAAAGGCAGGGAATGGGCCCCACAGGTGTGCTCCTAGGGCCAGCACAATGACATCAGTAATCTCATCATGCTTCCTGAAGAGCACTCCCATGCTTTGCAGCAGGCCAATTTGGGCCCCAAACGGGCAAAATCTGACCCATTTGGGTTCCAAACAGGTCCACTTCCAGGAAGTGACATCATCACACTGGTGTGGGACCACATATGCACAAGGAACGTCCCAGGAAGGTAAGTGCTGTGTCCTCCTGCCAGGAGGGTAAGGGGGGTTGGGAACCCTAATCAAGCTCTATGAGTGCCAGACTGAGGGGGAGAAGGCTGAAAATCAGGAACTAGTTCCCAACTCTTGCAGCACTAGGACCATTGTGGTTATCTGCTGAGAATTCAGAATACAGCACTTACAGCTACTCAGTGCTTCTGCCCTGGAGAATCAATTGATACATGAAGGCCATTTCAAGTCTGTGGTCTGATATAAAGATACAAGAACATTTGCCTTTCTTTAGTCTAGGTTACTTCTTGTTGAGGAGAACCATGTCTCCAGCCATCCAGCCACCTAACCAGTTGTTTGAATGATTACATGAGACCTGCCTCTTGTCTGTCTGACTACCTGACAGTCCAAATGGACTGCCTGATAGTCCAAAGTAATCTGCCTTTCTTGGGCCTGAGCACCAGCATGTAAGTCATGAACATGCGGGAGAGTTCTGTCCTAGCAGAATCCATGATTCAATCATGCATCGGGCAGAGGCAGAAGAATTTTGAATGTGGGTCAGGGGCTTGGGCTTCTAGAAATGAGACAACACAAGGCAGAATGAGTGCAGCCTCTATATTTAACTGAAGAATAGCAGCTTCTATTACATCATAGTAACTAGAGGCTACATTAGCCCTTCCATAAATGTCTCAGATACAGAAGGAGTGTTTATTTTTCCATACTGGACCAGGATGACTCATGGAAGCAATTCCAGCTTCTATGATCCGTTCCACAGTTTTAATGGAAAATGGAAAATCATTTCCCCTTTTTACCAAAACTCAGTGAAGTGGAACCTCATGGTTCCACCCATCCTTAAATGAACAACAATAAGTACAGCCCAGCCATTTGCTTAAGGTGGGAAATAAATGGTAAACAATTAAATTTCTAACAATCCATTACATTCCTTTACAATCTTCAGGCAGTCACTGTGTTTGTTCCTAATGCATTTGTACTGATTAATCTGTTGACATAGTTTATAGTTCCAGCTGTGTTTTGACTGGAATTATGCATAATGTTTTAGGACACCATAGTTTGGAAAGGACAAATGGGTTTGCAACGAAGCTAGTGCTTGCTTTGAAAATTTTTGCCCAGACTTTGGCTGCAAACCTGGTTATTGTTACATTCACTCAGGGCTTTTTTCTGGGAAAAGAGGAGGTGGAACTCAGTGGGTGAGCATGATGAAGGAAGGGAGTTGCAGCCAGGGATAGGCATAGGGGTGGTACAGAAACACCTTGCTTCTTGAAATGAAATCAAGTCCTCAGGACTAGATGAGTTGCTTCTTACGGTACTAAAGGAACTTGTTGAAGTAATTTCAGAGCCTCTGTATATAATCTTTGAGAATTCTTGAAGTAGAGGTGAGGTGCCAGAAGACTGGAGGCAGGCAGACATTCCCGTATTCAGGAAGGGGGAAATGGAGGATCTGATCTGTCAGCTTGACATCCATACCTGGAAAAGTTTTAGAACAAATCAAACAGTCCTATGAGGAAAGGTTGAAGGAGTTGGATATGTTTAGCCTGGAATAGGTGATGACTCAGAGGTAATATGATAGCCATCAAGTATTTGAAGGGCTGTCACATAGATGAGTGGTCTTCTAGTGCCCAGAAACAATGGGTTAAAATTAGAGTTTTCAGCTAAACATTTTGAAGAACTTTTTGACACAGCAGTTTCTCAGTGGAACAGCCTTCTTCATGAGGTGGTGAGCTCTCCTTTTTTGGAGGTTTTTGAGCAGGGACTAGATGGCCATATGTCAGTAATGCTGATTCTATATCTTAATATGCATTCAGGCAGATCATGAGAAGGAGAGCAGGAAGGAATGAGCCATTGCTCAGCTCTCATGGCTCTTCCTTTTTATTCCCAGGGTAATGTTGATTGTCACTTTGGGGTCATGAAGAAATTTTCTTCCAGACAAGATTGGCCAGGGATTGTCAGACTGTGGCTAGATAAGGTACTCTCTGCAAGATTCCCTTTAGAAGCAAGAATAAGTCCAATGTCTAGCAAAGGAAGTTTTATTGCAGAAAAGGTCCATTATAGTCCACTGTCCTGAATAGGAGACTCAGGATGGTACATGATCATTGTTACCAATGAAGAGCAAGCATAGGATACAGAGTAACAATACCCATCTGGAACAGCCTCCCCCCACAGTTCTCAAAACAACATCTTTCAGTCCTGGGAAGCTGCTCTCCTTCAAGGCCAATGCCTGGTGGAACGGTGTTAGACAAAACAGTCCTCTGGTGGGAATGCTGCCTGGGAACTGGTGCACCTGAGGAGAAAACACTTAAACACTAAAAGCATTAGAAAATGGAGTCAGTATGGTTAAGATATATACTGGACCTGACATTTCTGCCCCCCTTAAAATAGATCCCCCCCTGGTTTATATGGGTAGCGAGTATGAAAAGCTTTGGTCAATCTAGGAGCATGAACATGTGCAGAGTTCACCCATTCATCGTAACCAGAATCAAAGTCCTTCCACCTAATGAGGTAAAAAAGCTGATTTCTCTTGATTTTAGAGTCCAAAATTTGTTGTACCTCATAGTGTATTTGGTCGTCAATTAAAGTTGGAATGGGTGGAGCTTTGATATGCCATTTGTTGTCGGTGGGAGCTTTCTTCAAAAGGCTGACATGGAACGTATCATGCACATGGCGAAGGTTCTTGGGCAATGTTACAGCAACAGTCACTTTATTTATTACCTTGCGCACAGGAAAAGGTCCTAAGAATTTCAGAGCGAGTTTGCGGCTTGTCTGAGCTAGCTTTAGGTTCTTTGTGGAAATATACACATGGTCTCCTGGTTGTAATTCCCATTCGGCCACACGATGGCGATCTGCGTACTTTTTGTAATCCAGTTTGGCTTTTTCAAGGTGTTTCTTAATGATAGTCCATTGCTGCACCGCCTCCCCCCACCATGAGGATACATCTGGCAATTTAGAGGAATGGAGAGGGGGTGCGTCCAAAGGGAAGGGATTGAAGTGAGTCCCATATACAATTTTGAAGGGGGCTTCTCCCGTTGAAGCGTGTACGCTGTTGTTATAGGAGAATTCAGCTAGAGGGAGAAGGTCCACCCAGTTATCTTGTTGAAAATTGATGTAGCAACGAAGGAACTGTTCTAATATTTGGTTTGTTTTTTCGGATTGCCCGTCGGTTTGTGGGTGGTGGCTTGAACTGATACCTTGTTCAATATTCAACATTTTCAAAAGCTCCCGCCAGAAGTTGGCAACGAACTGTCCGCCGCGATCCGAAATCACCTTGGACGGAAAAGAATGTAATTTTACGATGTGTTTTAGAAACAGATCCGCTAGTTTTCGAGCGGAGGGTATAGTAGTACAGGGGATGAAATGGGCTTGTTTGGAGAACAGATCTACCACAACTAAAATACAATTATGTCCTTTTGAAAGAGGCAGATCAGTGATAAAGTCCATGGAGATTACTTCCCAGGGCCTGTTCGGTGTTTCCAATGGTTGCAGGAGACCCGGAGGTTTCCCTTTTCTGGTTTTAGCGCTGAGGCAAACAGGGCAGGAACTAACGTATTGGGAAATGTCTTTGCGCATGCCCGGCCACCAGAATTGTCTTTGAACTAGGTGTAAAGTTTTCAGATACCCATAATGTCCAGCAGTGGGAGCATCATGACAGCGCTGCAAGATTTCCAACTTAAGGCTGTCCGGGACATAAAACTTGCTCCCAGCTAGCCAATCCCCCTGTGGGGATTGGGTTAGTTTGTTTCGCGGAGCTTTATTCCCCTCCTTCTCCACTTCAGTTTTAAGTTTCGATTTCCATTCTTGGTCGGCCGGGAGGGGCTGCTTAGCGCGGCTGCGAGTAGTCACCACGCCCCCAAGTTGCTTAGGCGAGAAGACCGTGTCGACAGTCTCCGCCCGCTTGCTCTTATGTCGGGGCATGCGCGACAGGGCGTCCGCCAAAAAGTTAGTTTTGCCCGGGAGATAATTGAGGGTGAAGTTGAATTTGGAAAAGAATTCCGCCCACCGCAATTGCTTGGCATTCAGTCTGCGGGGGCTTCGGAGGGCCTCCAAATTTTTATGATCTGTCCAGACCTCGAAAGGGTATCTCGCCCCCTCCAGCCAATGCCTCCAGTTAGTGAGAGCTGCTTTCACTGCAAAGGCCTCCTTCTCCCACACATTCCAATTCCTTTCTGCCTCTGAGAACTTTCTAGACAAGAATGCACAAGGCCGCAATTTCCCATCCTCCCCCTTCTGCAGCAAAACCCCCCCTATCGCCGTATCGCTGGCGTCGACCTGTACTATGAAGGGGGACTGTTCGTTGGGGTGGGAGAGGATGGGTTCCGTTACAAATTGCTTTTTAAGGCATTCGAAGGCCGTTTGGCAATCGGGGGTCCATTGTAGTTTAGCAGAGGGTTTTTTGGCTTGGTCCCCTTTCTCTTTGGTTTTCAGCAATTCTGTTAAGGGGAGTGTGATTTGGGCGAAATTTGCTATGAAGTCTCTATAGAAGTTGGCAAAACCCAGGAAGGATTGCAGTTCTTTGCGGGTGGTGGGTGTTTGCCAATCCTGGATCGCCTGTATTTTGGCTGGATCCATTTTCAACCCCTCTTGTGAGATACAATACCCAAGGTAAGTGAGTTCGGTTTTATGGAATTCACATTTGGACAATTTGATGGGCAGTTTATTCTTCATCAAGGTGGCCAGGACCTTTTGTACCATTTGAACATGTTCTTCCTCGGTGTCCGAATAAATTAAAACATCATCAAGGTACACCACCACCCCTTTGTACAGAAATTCATGTAGAACTTCGTTTATCATGGACATGAATACAGACGGGGCTCCCGCCAATCCAAAAGGCATAACTAAGTATTCATATTGTCCGAGGGGCGTATTAAACGCGGTTTTCCACTCATCCCCTGCCTTGATACGAACGTGGAAGTAAGCATCTTTTAGGTCTAATTTCGTAAAGATCTTACCTTGGGCCACGACGTTGAGAAGGTCTCGGATGAGCGGTATAGGATAGGCGTTGTTGGTGGACACTGCATTTAGTCCTCGGAAATCCGTGCACAGTCTGAGCCCCCCATCCTTCTTTTTCACGAAGAGAACTGGAGCGGCGTGGGAGCTAGAGGCTGGGCGGATGAACCCTCGTTGGAGGTTGGTGTCGATGAATTTCCGGAGCTCTTCACGTTCATGGAGACTCATGGGATAGAGTCGTCCTTTAGGCAATGAGGCTCCGGGTAAAATTTCCACCGCACAGTCCGTTCGTCGGTGCGGGGGTAGAGTATCAGCTTCCTCCTCCGAGAAAGCATTTAGAAAAGGCCAGTACGGTTCGGGTATCTGGTTGACTTCTTCTTGGGTGAGGAGGGCCTTTTCTTTATAAGTTGGGTCTTCGCCCCAGTTTTGATTCCAACGGTGATTTTTACAGTTGGCATGATTGAAGGTAATACATCCTTGAGCCCAGTCTATGTAGGGATTGTGATCACATAGCCATTTGCTGCCTAGAATTAACGGGTACTTGGCAGTAGAGCTGATGACAAAGGACCTCTTTTCCCAATGTTGTCCCATGCCTGTGATCACCGGGATGGTTTCAGTCGTGACCGGATTCATGTTGGTACCATCCATTTGTTCAAAAATTACTGGATTTTGTAAATCCCGAGTTGGTAAGACCAGTCCATTGACTAGAGCTGGGGCTATGATGTCTCTTGAGCAACCCGAGTCAATAAGAGCTTGCACCCGAATGTGCATTTTTCTCTCTGGGTTGATTAAAGTCACTGGCATGAATAAAATGGACCCAGGTGGCCGGTTCCGTGCAGGGACGGGCTTGGGGCGGATCTGTCGTTTGGGCCCTTTTACGACAGATCCATCTCGTTTCCCGACTGGGGACTTTCTGGATTGACTTCTGCAGATGGGGAAGCGGGATCGTATTCCATAACTTCTTCCGCTTCCAGCCCTCTTTCTGAGGCTGGCCTTTGGGAAGCGCCGCGGCCTCTGTTTGCTCGTGGAGCTGGAGTCGGGTGTTGGAGCGTAGGGAACGGAGCAAGGGTTGGACGCCGTAATTGGAGCGGAGGTCTTTGCACAGGCCGGTAGGGGCATTGTGCTGCAAAGTGACCAGCCTGTCCACATTGCAAACACAGCCCTTGTTGCCATCTAGCATCTCTCGCTCCACGGGTGGCGTAGCCAGCTCCCCGAGCTCCCTTCTGTAAGGTCAATGGTCTTCGTTGTCCCGTTTGTTGTTGTTGCTCAACCAAACGGACTTCTAAAATGCGATTTTCCACTTCGCAAACAAGTTGAATCCAACCTAACAGCGTAGGGGGATTGTCTTGCATGAGGGCTCTGTCCAAAAGTCTCGGATTAAGTCCTTGTTTGAACAGAATAATTTTTGTGGACTCCTCACACCTGGGGCACTTGGCAGCCAATTGTCGGAATTTCGTGATATAGTCTCTCGCTGCCATGCTGCCCTGCTTAATGGCCTGCAATTCTGTTCGGGCCCTGGTTTCCTCTAAGGGATCTTCATATTGTGCTCTAATAGCATCCACCAACCCCTGGAGAGTATCGAGTTCTGGGGCCCCGATATTATATAGTCCTACGTACCAGTCCGCTGCTTTCCCTTGTAAACGGGAGCCGAGGTGTTCAATTTGGCTGGCCTCGCTGCCGAAGAGGTGTCCCCACCGGTTGAAGAATTGCACGACTTGCACTAGAAAAAAGCCCAGTTTGGAGGGATCCCCGTCAAAAGTGGCGTCCAGTTTCACCCAACCCATTGGGAGGTCTTGCCTCGGAGCCGGTGCTGGGTAGAAGTCCGCCGGAAGCCTCAATGGCACTTGAGGTATGAGGGGACCCGGTTGTGCTGGCGGTGGCCTCACCGGTTGAGCCGGGGGTGCCGGCCTCGGCTGGGCTGGCGGTGGTGCTCTCGGCAGGGCTGGTGGCGGTGCTCTCGGCAGGGCTGGTGGCAATGCCGGAGGTGCTGGCCGTAGCGGTTGAGGTGCTGGCGGTTGAGGTTGGTGTGGCGGAGTAATAATCGGCCGCTGAGGGGTGGGTTGGTGGGGTCGCAGTGGTGTAGGTCCCATCGGTTGGGTCGGAGGCGGTCTTACGGGTTGTTCCAGTGGCAAACGTATCGGCTGCAGCGGCGGGGTTAGTTGTGGTCGAAGCGGAAGGGGCCGCAGCGGCGAAGGCCGAATGGGTGGAAGGCCGCGCGGGCTTGCCCCTCCGGGCGTTGTTGTTCTGGGAAGCGTCGGCTGGCCTTTTGGCGCTGGTAGACCATCTCCCGGAGGTTGCCCGACGGGAACAGTTTCGCGCGGTTGACCAGGGGCTCCCTCCCCTGATGGAGCCACGGGTGCTCCCGCTTGGTCCGGCCGGACCGTTTTCGGGGAAGTATGGGGGGGTATCACCGGTGTATCACTTGGCTTTTCCTCCCCTTCCGTAGGCCTCTCAACGGGGGTCTCGTCTGGCGGCACATCCCCTCCCGTGATAGGAGGTTCGATGGGAGTCTCACCGGATGGCACAACCGGGTGGTCCCTTCTCGGTGGAGTTTCCCGCTGAGGGGGAAGTTCCTTGGGTTGTTCTCCCGATTCGCCAGGATAGGTGCCCCCCCCGCCGGTAGGCGACGACCGCTGCTGAACTTCCTCCATCGGATAGGAGATGACACTTTGAAGGGTAGCTATCTGTATCGCCATCTCTTCAGGAGACAGTCTTTCCCCTGCCCCCATTGAGGAAATTAAATGAATGGCGTGAGCCAAGCTTTCTTCCATATCCATCAGCTTAGCTTCTAATTGTTGTATACGACTTGGCCCTGGTTGTTCGCTCAGGGAACCTTCATTCGCTGTACTCACCGGGGAGAAAGGGCCCCACGGAGGAGGGTCCCCTTGAACTATTCGCGACCTAGCGGCTAGAATTCCCTTGGCCATACCCGTCACGGCCGAGATGCTGGTATCTACCGCATAGGTGCGACCTCGTATCTGCTCCCAACTTGGTTCAGGGACTTCCGTTGGCTCCTTCCACGGGGCAAGTTCGGAATAATCCCAACTCAGGGCGCCTCGGCGAGACGTGTCCCCCTCCATCTGCTCAAACGTCCTGTTCCAATATCGCCATGGTTGGCTGCTATCTAGTTCCGGGACGGTTTCTAGGCTTCGGCGCCCGTCCATCGAGACTCGTGGATGGAGTCCACCTGCCCGGCGCTCTCTGGTTTCTCGGGGTCTGGCTCCCCACTCCGACGGGGTGGGCACCGAGATCAAGGGGAGAGCGGTTGCTTTCGGCCTTGCCCCGAGATTGCTTTCGGTCTCGTTTCGAGTACTGAAGTCGATGAGAGGCAGGGTAGAAGTGGAGGCTCCGGTTCCGTTCCCGGTTGCTCCCGGCTCCTGGGAGTCTTGGGTTTGCACCGGTTGATTGTCGGGAGACGCATACGGATCAAACAAAGGATCCCTGTCCGGGACAGCCTTGGATTCCGCTGGGCCCGACGCAGACATGATTGGTAACAAAATGTCAGACTGTGGCTAGATAAGGTACTCTCTGCAAGATTCCCTTTAGAAGCAAGAATAAGTCCAATGTCTAGCAAAGGAAGTTTTATTGCAGAAAAGGTCCATTATAGTCCACTGTCCTGAATAGGAGACTCAGGATGGTACATGATCATTGTTACCAATGAAGAGCAAGCATAGGATACAGAGTAACAATACCCATCTGGAACAGCCTCCCCCCACAGTTCTCAAAACAACATCTTTCAGTCCTGGGAAGCTGCTCTCCTTCAAGGCCAATGCCTGGTGGAACGGTGTTAGACAAAACAGTCCTCTGGTGGGAATGCTGCCTGGGAACTGGTGCACCTGAGGAGAAAACACTTAAACACTAAAAGCATTAGAAAATGGAGTCAGTATGGTTAAGATATATACTGGACCTGACAGGGATCTGGGAGGATTTTTTTGCCTTCATCTAGGCATAGAACAGGGGTTACTGGGGGAAGGGAGCTGTGAATTTTCTGCATTGTGCAAGAGGTTGGACTAAATGACCCTTGAGGTACCTTCCAGCTCTGTTTTTATGTTTTTAAATAATAAATATATTTTATGTTTATAAATAATATAGATGAAGATGGGGGCAGATAAAAGGTAGGTTGCTTTTTGCGTGGGAAGGAGAAAAGGAAGTAGTGAAAGGAGAGGATATAGGAGTTGCCAGAGGAGGGGAAAGGGATATAGAAGAAAATGAGGTGCCCTCCACAAATCGTTGTGGGTTCTCCACTGCACAACTGGGCTCAGCCTGGTGGCTTGCACTACACAACTGAGTCCATCCGGGCAACAGGCATCATGCAACTAGGGCAGCTGTATCGGGCAACAGGGCCATAGTTCTCCTTGGTATAGGCTGCTGGGGAAGGAAGGAGGTAAAAGGGAAGAAACAGGGGCAGGTGAGTAGGAAAGAGAGAAGGAAGCACAAAAAAGGGGAGAGGCTGTAGTAGCTTTCAGGGAAGTGAAAGAAGAAAGAGGAAGTAAAAAAGAGATGCCTCACTTGTAAGAACATTAAAAAAAAAACCTGCTAGATCAGACCAGTTGTCCATCTAGTCCAATGTTGTGTTTCCCACAGCAGACAACTATTTCCCTAGGGGGTCAGATCACAGAGTCAAAGACATTCCCCTGATGTTGCCCTATAGCACTGGGTTTCAGAGGTTTACTACTTCTGAATATGGAGGTTCTCCTTTATTAACTATGACTAATAGTCTTTGATAGAATTATCTTCCACAAATCTTTCTAACCCCCTTTTAAAACCATCTGTGCTCAGGGTCATCACTGCTACTGCTCTGGTAGTGAATCCCACAGTTTACTTACTTGTAAAGAAGTGTTTTCTTTTGTGTGTCCTGTAGTATCAGCTTTTCTTTCCTTATAATCCCCCAAACTGGGTTTACTTTTTTCCAATGGTACTGTACACTGGGTTGACATTTTCATCGAGCTACAATAGTCCAAATAGTTCTTTCAGTCTTGATCTCAGCCACTTCAGACACCCGTTAGCATATATTTAAAGTTAGGAATTTTTTTTGTTCTAGTGTGCTTTACCCTACTTATACCAATATTGAATTTCATTTGCCATGTTATTGCCTACTCACTCAATTTTGGTAAATCCTGTAGCTCATCACAATCCAATTTGATATTCACTATTCTAAATTATTTGGCATCAATTTGATCACTACAAAGCTCAACCTCAAATCAAAATCATTTAAGTATAAATTTGAATTTATGCTTAATACCAAATCTTGTGAGACCCCACTGGTCACTTCCCTCCAATGCGAGAATTATCTCTTTGTTTCAACTCTCTGCCTCCTGTTGTTTAACCAATTTATATTCCATAAATGGACCCAACATTGTATCCCTTGATTGCTAAGTTTACTCATGCATCTTTGGTGAGGCACCTTGTCAAAAGCCTTTTGAAAGTCTAAGTATACAATGCCTACCAGATCTCCCTTACACACATGCTTGTTAACTTGCTCAAAGAACTCCAACAAGGTTGCTAGGTAGAACTTCCCTCTGAAGAAGCCGTTTGATAAGCAGGGAACTTGTGAGGTGCTAGGCAAAGTTTAGGGCAACTCACCAGCAGCAGAAAACAGTTTAGGGCAACTCACCAGCAGCAGAGAATTGCCAGAAGCAGACCCTAAATTGTGGTAAGAAACAGAAAGAAAAACAGATTCGGTAGAATATATAATTGGTTTCAGTACATTGGAGAGTTCCCAGGGACCATCATTTATTCAAAGATTTCTAAAACTTTACTGAGAGCCAAACTACAAGTGACGCCTTACACAGGTTGTACACTTGTCAGCTTCCCTCAAGTTTTGATGGGAAATGTAGGCATCCTGGTCTTGCAGCTGTAATGGAAAGCCAAGCTGTAGAACCAGGACTAAAACCAGGACGACTAATTGGCGGCTTCACTGAGAGAGTATGCGAAACTGTTCCACAGGGATCTAACTACATGTGCCTGCTGAAGAAGTGATCCATTCACGAAACGGGCTAATACTACATATGCTGGCAAATCCCGTCCTGTGGCTGATGAGGTGGCTGAATTTGCTGACTTGGCGTTGGACCCCTTCAGCTCTTCACAGCCTCTTTTCTTCAATTGCAGCTTGATGTTATTGGACATTTTCGCCCTTTAAATGTTTTTGCTGTGGACGGTGTCCCTTGTAAACCGTTCCATGGCTGCCTAATTGAATGGTAGTGCCAGTGTGCACCCTTATATATTTGTAATTGAGTGTTGCTGCCTTTCTGTTGTACAATTCTTAGGAGGTGCCTGCGTGCACCCCCTCTTTCACTGTTTGTATATTTGTAATTGAGTGTTGCTGCCTTTAGGTTGTATAATTCTTAGGAGGTGCCTGCGTGCACCCCCCCCTTACTGTTTTGTGTCAGTGAGCACTTTTGTGATGTATTTACTGGGATGGTTGTTGTAATACTCACATCTTGATTACTTCAGTATTTGGATTATTTTGTATATACACATTATAACTATATTTTTGATAATTTGAGTGTTCTTAATGTGTATTCATTGAGTTTTCACTTCACAGCCCTGGTTTTGTCTGTAATTTTGCTTGTGCTTGCACCGGGGTGGTCCCTATTTTTGCTTTCTGGGTAAACCAGAAGCAGGAAACCTGAATATTTTGGGGTTGCACACCCTTAGCCACACCTAAAGTGGCCCTTGGATCTATCCTGGGCAGTCTCATAAATGAATTTTAAAGTCCCACTGATGTCAATGTAACTTAGGTATTCCAAACCTTCATACTAAACACAAACAGTGAGAGTTATTTTATCTATGTACCTTTGATCTGCTTTGTTAACAAAATCATGTATGAAATATATGGATAAATGTATGATATCTAGGAGATCTATTTCATCTGTCCAGAGCCGGCCGTGGCTGCTCCAATCTTGAGCCCGGACCGATGCCATTTTCCCCACGGGCACACCAAGCCCAGACTGCTGCATGCTGCTGACCCCGACACTCACCCCCTTATGTGACCCCAGGATGAAGCAGGGCACTGCTGAGGTAAAGAGGCCAGGGAGGAGGCCAGAAGATGCGGCAGACCAGCTGGGCCACACAGTGGAGTGGCAGCAGAGCTCGCAGCCCAACAAATAGTTTATCTGCATGGTAGCAGAGCAGCAATCTTCAGTTCCACCACAGATGCAGCTGGGAATGCCGCAGAAGTGGTGGGGCAGTAAGGACAAATGCCAGGGCAGGGCCTTGCCTGATTGGGGCAGTGGGCGGGATGCCCTCCAGGGGAAAGCAGGGCAGGGGAGAATAAGCCCAAGTGCCCCATTGGGCACAGACCCTGGGAGGAGGGGAGGGGCCTTGGTGACAGGTAGGGTAAGGATCAGCCTCAGGACAAGGCCCTCAGGTGTGGGGGATGGGGAGCACAAGGGAAGGGAGGAACAAGGGCCAATTGGTGGCCTGGGGAGGGAGGTGGGAAGGAAGGATGCTATAAAGGGGAGAGCTCCCAATGATGCTGGGGAGGATGAAGCTGATGGGATCAGGGCACTAGAGACACACAGGGTCACCACTCAGCAGGAGGACCAGGTGGTGCAACCCCCTTCTCTGCCTATTCTGATGCTGAGGGAAACCTCCAGCCAGCGTGCTCAGGAAGATGGCAGAGGGTGGGGCCAGCAGGACAAGCAGGGCGGTGGCTCACATCATCCCATGAACCCTGTGTAAACTTGAATCTCTTAAGGGTCTGTTCCACATCTGCATAATGGATAATGAAGAGTGAACATCTGTTCTTATGATGGTGAATGATGAAAAACACTTTCTATGCACACAATATTTGTATTTCATTTTTTATTCATATAATTATATATTCCCCTTCAAAACAGGTTATGTCCTTGTGAATTAGGAGTCCTCGACTCATTGTCCCACATTATTCTAGAATGCCCTCTTTTTGGTCTGTTACGCAAACAATTTTTAACTGAATACCTTCAGTATAATAAGTTCTACTAAAGGAGGCATTTTAGTTTACCTTTTAGAAGATTGTAACCCTTGTGTTACTTTAAGTGTTGCAAAATTTCTAGCAGAAGTTTATAAAAAAAGAAAAGAAAAAATTATATATTGCCTTTCCAAATGTTTAAAATGGTTTGGCAGAAAACACAAAACATTCAATAGCAATCAGTCTGTATATCCAATTCTGAACAAGGCTCCTCCGGGAGATTAACAAAATCCACAAAGGGAGGGGTCTGGGGAAATGACCATGACAGGGGAATTTTTCTACAAATGGAGAGAAATACCCAAGTTTGTAAAAGGAGAATATCCACTATGCTGATCTCTAAACTTAAAAAAAAACCTCTCACACTGCCAAAGCACCAATATTGCAACTTACAGACACATAAGAGTCTGAAATGCTGCAGAGGTGACATCAGTGATGGGAACTTTTTCTGAGGAGAAAGATGGCAGCAGGAGGGCAGGATGAAGGAAGTACAAACAAGACAGTACAGTGAGGAGGGGGAGGTAGTGGGAAGAAGGACGCAGGGGGTGCCAGTGGGAAGATGAGGGGAAGAAGGAGCAGCAGTGGTGGGTGGGGAAAGGAAGAAAGCAGGAGGCAGTGACCGAAGAGAGGTGTCTAATGGGGGAATGGATTCCCCTCCCCTGTAAGTTCCTCAGAGGCTCCCTGCATGAACTATCTAACACAAAATACAATATACATCAAAATGGACAGAAATCATAAAATCACCCCAGGCTTAGTCATGGACCTGCCTGGAAAGGAATATTTTATATTATTGGTGAAAGGGCAAGAATAAAAAAAAGCATCCTAAAATTCTCGGAAAGACTATTGCAGTGCATGTGTGTATGTGGAGGGGTGACTATGAAAAAGTTTGGTTTCTTGATGCCTTCATAAACTTCTCCTGTTGATGGGATATGTTGGAGAAGAGGAGCGGGGAAAAGCAGTAGGGTTACATGGACTTAGTTGCTATATTTACTTTCCTATGTGGAAAAACAATAACAAAATCTTAATAAAAAAACCCTCAGCTGCACCACTGTTCTTACTATCCAGATCTTAAATGGTACAAGGGATCATAGAAAAGCATTATCATGGCTTAGCTATTATACTATTAGGTATCTATTATACTGTACTTTCATGCTGAAAGCCATTGTGATGTAAGGTAGAGTGTTGAACTTGGTCCAGAAAGAATTGGGCTTGAATCCCCACTCACTATGAAACTCACAGGCTGCTCATGTACACTATGTTGTCCTAACCTACTTCACAGGATCCTCAAGCTGCTAAAATAAAACAATTGAACCTTTTTTAAAATCCCTCAATTTAGTGACTTCTCCCAAATAGGATGAAGTCATTAAATTATGCGTAATTTGAACAGAAAATGTTATTTGTTATGACCTACTGCAGTCTTAAACTACCTTGGGCTGTGCTGAATCCTTGGTCATAATTTCTTTCTAAGAATGAAATCTTTCATGCTGAGATTGCATCTGATGAACACTGATGGGACTAACAACTCTCACCAAAATAAATACGAATTAATTATGAAAGGTGTGTTTAGGATTGGGATATTTGTATTCAGAAGGAAGCAACAAAAAGTCTAGTAGATCAATCAAGACTTTATGGTGGTTGGGGCATTATAAGAAAGAGACATCACAGGGGAAAGACAATTGTGAATTTACAATTCTTCATTGGACCAATCCAATGCCTGAATAGATTGGCAGTTTACTGATATCATAGGATCATAATGGGACAGAAGTCTCCTGCAACTTCTTTTGCAATGACCCCAAGTGATACCAAAGACTTTTCTGAATTGGCTGTTGGTCTTTTTGCAGTCCCAAAGTCTCAGGAAATGCTGGAGCTATAGAACCCACCAAATTTTAGTGAACTTCCAGCAGAAGGTCTAGCAGACTTTTAGATGAAATCTTGGTGTGGAATGAGGTATTTGTACTAATCCCTACAATAGATGTTGACACAGAGCTAACTTCACTATTATTCTTGAGTTTACATATAACAGAATATGAATCATTAGTTTAATCCTGTGCATGCTAATGCCTTGCTTTCTTTAGCATTCAGAGAAATATTATCATACAGAATAACACAAGCAAGTAATTTCCTTAACAATGGTTAAGAACAGATAGGTACTTTTTCCCCCAAGGATACTTTTCACTGAAGTCTCAGAGAAATGGGAACAAATTGGTCCTCACAACCAAGCAACCAATTTCTCTGCTTGTTTAAAATGTGGGTGTTTTCCGAACAAAAGAACACCATTTGCTAAATGAAGCAAAACACTGTAATAGATTTAATGATGTAAATTTATCTTCCAACAGTTGTTTTGAGATCACAACAAGTCATTAAAATCATTAACTCTGGGAGCTAAATTAGATTACAGATCTTGGGAAGGACTAGCCATCGCAATTACTAAACTAAAAGTTAAATTAACCAGGCTATGCTAACAAAGGACTCATATATGCACCCACAATGCCAGCTTGTTAACTTGTTTTCAATAACCTCAAAATGATGTTCATAAGTAGACATGGGCATGAACCAAAACAAATTAATGAACCAGTGGTTCGCGGTTCAGTGCCGACGACGATCTCGAAGTCATGAACCGCAATGAACATTTTCCGTTGCCGAACTGGTTCGCGGTTTGTGGGGTGCAGAATGGCCCCCGTGGCACTTAGAAAGCCCATATTCCCGGGGAGTGTTTTGCAGGCTCTCCTACAGCCATCACCCAAGTTTGGACAAGATTGGGAAAAGGATCTTGGAGTTATACCCAAACCGAGGCCCCCAGGAAGCTCCCACAAAAATCCAAGCTCAATTACTCTCTCTCTGTCTCTCCCCAAAGGCTAGCAAGTAGCAAGCAAGAGCTCTGTCACACTCCACTGCTTGCTGAAAGTAAAACCCAGCCTGGGAGCCCACGGCTATTTATAAGCACAGGTCCCATTGAACAATGCATGAGGTCTGTGTTTGGCCATCAGAGCTGCCTATCAGGGTTTGCAGGGATGAGATTGGAGTGCCCATGGCTACAGAACATTCCCTTTCCCCTTCCTCCCCTGGGTGTCTTCTCCTAACTTGTAACCGCTTTGCAGCTCCGTGGTTGGAAGGAAGACCTGCCGATCAAGGTAAGCTGGGCTTCCATTCGGGTTTCCAGGGCGACAGAAGGAGCGCAGACAGAGTTCAGGCATTCCCCCGGCTCCATTTCCAGGGGAATTGATTGCTGGCACCTGACTGTCTGGATTCCTGAACTGCGGCCAAACGCACCAAACCAGGCCTCTCCCGAACGCTGGTTCGTTTGCCATGGACAATAACGAACTGCCGGATCGTGATCGTGCGATCACCAATTTTGTGGGTTTTTGAAGTTCGTAATGTGGTTCGTGCCCATCTCTATTCATAAGTCTTAACGTATATGACTGAGGGTCAAACTGCATGTTACATTCTACATGAGTTCACCACAGGGACTTGTAGCCATGTCCATTCCTTCTCCATTGTAACTGCCTGTGATGGCAACCCCAGCCAAGCCATGAGACAAGGGCTTGCCTCCATCAACTTATCAAGAGAAGGAAGGTCCATGATGGCCTTGGTACCCAGAAATGAAGCCCAAATGGCCAGTTTTCTCCCAGTGGCTGTGGCCCCACTAGAACTCAGAAATGACCTCTAGCATTGCCCAGCCCACCTAGAAGTAGAAATAAGCGGGCAGAACGATGCAAGGAATTGGTGATAATGGGTGGGGTTCAGTGCCAATGATGAGGGTGTCAAAAGAAATGTTGGGGCAGGAAGACAGAAGTGCAGTGATGGAGAACAGAGGAAGAAGCAAACTAGTTGAAATGAGGGGCAGACAGAGCAGACAAAGAGGAAGGACAGAGGAGGAGCTAGAATGAAAAAGCAGCAAGAAGAGGGGACAGAAGAGCAAATAAAAAGTAAAGGGACTGGGAGAAGAAAAGGAGGAGGGGACTTCCATTGGAGACTTCTCTATGTCTTGACTAACCTGAAGAAGGGGATGGTGCCACTCAGGAGTGAGACTCTTCATTTAAGAGCTGGTTGTTGAGAGAAATCTTATAGCAGGACTGGAATCTTACAGGTAAGCAGTTACTAAGTGTACATGTCTTTCTGCATTCTTAAGAACCCTCACACTTCCACTTTGTAGAATGGGATCCCTGAGCATATGAGGGAAGCAATTTCTTTAGAAACTTTTAGGAGATGCTGCAGGGCCTTTTTATTTGCAGGGAGTTCAATAGAATATTGACTGAAAGCATTTTGGGGAGATAGTGGTTTTATTTTATATGTTTCAAATTGTGATATTTTTGATTGAGAAAGAAATAGTTCTGCCCCAAAAAATGAATTTTAAGGCTCCAGAAAACAGCACAATCTCTGAGCTAGCCCACATGGGATACCACAGGGGTTCTCCTTCTCCTTGGGGATTGTCCTTTGAAGCATGGGGTCTTAGCAGTTATTATTGTTGCCCATGACCCTGGGCTTGACATTAGTGAATTCATAACTCTAGCTCTTCTTATTATATATCATGTGCATAAAGTACAGTACATGCAGCAGCCTTGGTGTTAACAGTAGGTCCTGTCTCTGGAAAGACTGAGAACTACTGCATTAGGACATTGGCAGAAGGAACACACAGTTTTCAGTTGCGGTGTGAAGATCTTACATCCTTCAGTAGGGAGTGACCTCTTAAGGCATTCCAGATACTTCACTTATGACTGGGAAACTAATTCCCTTTTAACTGCCTAAGTTGCCTCCCCCTCCCCCTAAATTTTATCTTCTTGAAAAAGAAGGTCTTAGGACATTCAACTCTGCTCTACGTTTCAGTAGAATGAGTTAACAAATATGAATCATCTGAAAAGTGGATTTAGATTGTCTTCAGCACATGTAAAAAGGATCATGAAAATTTATCCTAAGTACACACCTGAAAATTTGTGTTGAACGTAAGTAGTTAAATGGATATAACAACAGAATTTAAACATGCTTATATTATGACCGACTGTGAAAATGGTGATGGATAAATGGGATGTCCTCTTATACATAGTACTATAAAAATTGGAAAAATGGCCAGTAACATATTCATCAGGTTCAAAAGAGTACAACTGAAACACTGTTTAGCATACAAATCATTGAATGAGAACAGCCACATAGGGAAACTGCTCATATGTATTTTGACTTGTATCAGTAGTAATTTAAAACACTAACATTTCTGTCTAGAATTCTGCAGTTTCAAATTTGGGGTAGAAATTAGCAATTTTACTGGAATCACCCCCCTCAACCCCCCCTCACCCCCACCCCCCCACAAGCTGTTAATATTTCAGCATTCATCTTCTATGGTCTTGTGAAGACCCATTTTTTCTGACTTCTTTGCTTCCTGCATAACTCACATGGCATTCCCATTTCACATCCAGTGAACACTGCAAAGCTAAACAGCCAATGAGATTTGACTATGTGATAGGGTTAGGTAGGTAGAAATAATGCCGATGGTAGGCTCAGATCATAATCCAATCATGTGGAAATTAGGGAAAAGGAGAAAAAGGAAAGCATGGAGAATAAATGAGGACTTGCTACAGGAAGGAGAGAGTATGGAGATGTTGAGAAGAGAGACAAAGTTCTTCATACAATACAACGTAAATAAAGAAGTACCAACTGACAAAGTTTGGGACGCTTATAAGGCGGTTATAAGGGGCATACTAATGGACTTAAATGGTAGAGCAAGAAAAAAGAAAGAGGAGAAAAGACAAGAGATTGAGGAGAAAATAAAAGCCAAAGAAATACAGTTAAAAAAGAGACCAGGGAAAAAGAAATTATATCAGGAAATTAAAATACTTCAAGAACAGTTAACAGCAATGAATAATAAGGAATTGGAGTGGAATCTTAAAAGATTGAATCAGAAAGCGTTTGAAGGTGCAAATAAACCTGGGAAGTATTTGGCATGGCAACTGAAGAAGAGAAGGGAAAAGAAAATAATAAATAGAATTTGCGAAGATAATAAAACGTATTTGGAACAGACTACCATTAGTAGAGCCTTTTACAAATTCTACGCTAAGTTGTATAATAAGAAAGATGTAAATAAAGAGTCAATAGCGTTATATTTGGAGAAAATGAAACTTCCAGTAATTTCGGAAGCTTGGAGAAATAAACTGAACAGTGAAGTAACAGATGAGGAACTAAACAAGGCAATACAATCTGCAAATCTAGGAAAGGCGCCAGGGCCAGATGGACTTACAGCGAAATTTTATAAGGTAATGGCCAATGAACTGGCACCATTCCTAAAAGAGGTGATCAATGGAGTTTTAAAGGACCAGCGGATTCCAGATACCTGGAATGAAGCGAATATATCATTGATCCCCAAAGAAGGCCAAGACTTGACTAATGTGAAAAACTACAGACCTATATCGCTACTTAACAATGATTATAAAATCTTTGCGAAGATACTGACGGAGAGACTGAAGGGGTGGCTTACGGAAGTCATTGAGGAGGAACAAGCAGGCTTTTTGCCAGACAGACAAATCAGAGACAATTTAAGGACA
Source organism: Eublepharis macularius (assembly GCF_028583425.1). Taxonomy (NCBI): domain Eukaryota; kingdom Metazoa; phylum Chordata; class Lepidosauria; order Squamata; family Eublepharidae; genus Eublepharis; species Eublepharis macularius. The sequence continues at coordinate 119,422,472 of NC_072794.1, read as the reverse complement.
GTGATTAATGCTATTGAATATTATGACAAGCGTTGTGACAAAGAGGTTGGTTTCTTCTTTGTTGATGCTGAAAAGGCGTTTGATAATTTAAACTGGGACTTTATGTTTGCCACTATGGAAAAGCTACAATTGGGAGAAAGATTCATTAGAGCAATTAAGGAAATTTACAGAGACCAGACTGCAGCAATTGTGGTGAATGATGAAGCGACTAAGAAATTGATTATAAGTAAAGGAACAAGACAAGGTTGCCCGTTGTCTCCGCTGCTGTTCATTTTGGTATTGGAGATCCTGATGATACAAATACGACAAGATGAAAAAATTCGAGGAATTAAAATAAAGGACTATTCATATAAGGTCAGAGCATTTGCGGATGACATAATGTTAATTGTAGAAGACCCATTGGAGAACATGCCAAAAGTGATAGATAAGATTAAGGAGTTCGGAGATTTGGCAGGTTTCTATATTAATAAAAAGAAGTCAATGATACTATGCAAAAATATGACTAAGCAGAAACAACAATTGTTAACGGAAATAACGGATTGTGAAGTAACAAGTAAGGTGAAATATTTGGGAATCGAACTGACTGCTAAGAATATAGACTTATTTAAAAACAACTATGAAAAACTATGGACTCAGATAGAGAGAGATTTGATTAAATGGAACAGACTAAATTTGTCATGGTTGGGAAGGATTGCAGCAGTTAAGATGAATGTGCTACCAAGAGTAATGTTTTTGCTACAGACAATACCAATCATCAGTGACTCTAAGCAATTTGAGAAATGGCAGAGGAAAATATCAGACTTTGTATGGGCAGGCAAGAAGCCTCGAGTGAAAATGAATGTTTTACAAGATGCAAAGGAAAGAGGCGGAATGCAACTGCCCAATCTAAGACTTTACCATGACGCAATTTGCTTGGTGTGGTTGAAGGAGTGGATGACGCTAAAGAATAAGAAATTACTAGCCCTAGAGGGATATAAAAAAATATTTGGATGGCACGCATACTTATGGCATGATAAAGTAAAGGCGAACTCGATGTTCCTGCATCACTATATACGGAGAAGTTTATATATAATCTGGAAGAAGTATAGAATCTATCTGGAAGAAGGAACCCCTTTGTGGGTAGTTCCATATGAGGTGATAGATCCGAGAGCTGTTGATAATGAGCAACAATGTCTAACTTATAAAGAAATAACTAGAACTGAAGAATCTAAACTCAGAATAAAGACTCAGGAGGAACTATCACCTTATTATGATTGGTTCCAGTATAGACAGATTAGAGATTTATATAACTCGGACTCTGTAAAGGGAGGTATACGAACAGAAAACTCGGAACTAGAGCAGACCCTTCTTAAAGAGGACAAGAAAAGAATATCTAAGGTATACCAAGCACTGCTGAAATGGTATACTGAGGATGAAATAGTTAAAGGACAAATGGTGAAATGGGCCATAAATTTCAACAAAGAAATAACAATGGAGGCATGGGAATACTTGTGGAAGACTACAATGAAGACAACGACATGCACTAGTATTAAAGAGAACATTTACAAAATGATTTACCGTTGGTACATGACACCAAAGAAGATTGCGCTAGGGAATTTGAACACTTCTAATAAATGCTGGAAATGCAGGAAGCATGAGGGCTCCCTCTACCACATGTGGTGGACGTGTGAGGTAGCTAGGCAGTACTGGGGGGAAATAATAAGAGAAATGAGTGAGATATTACAATTTCAAATTAATAAGAACCCAGAACTCCTGCTACTAAACTTGGGAATGGAGGGAATTCCAGCCCATCATAGGACGTTGATATTTTACATGACGGCAGCAGCTAGACTTTTGTATGCGCAAAAATGGAAAATACAAGAAGTGCCAACTATTGAAGATTGGATCCACAAATTGCTGTATATGGCAGAAATGGACAAAATGACAAGAAAATTGAGAAACCTGGACTCAGGACAGTTTAACACAGACTGGGAGAAGCTGAAACAATATTTGGAGAAGAAATGGGAGGTGGGAGGATAACTGTGGCAGTTTGAGAACTACTGAAGTACAATAAAATGTAGAGGGGGGTGACTTTACCGGGGAGGAGAAGAGGTAAAAGAGAATTTCTAAGCAGTTATGATATTAGATTGATATATATAGAATAATAAATAGAATATTGATAGAAAATAATTAATCATAAGGGTTAACTATAAGGATTGATTAACTAATAATATTTTCTTTTTGATTCCGTACAGTGTACCAAACTGAATATGTTTATTTGAAGTTGTATATGAGTCAAATTGATTGATATCATATATAGACTTATGACTGAAGGGGAATAGAAATACTAATGTAAACAAATATAACTAAAATAGAAAGAAGAAGATAGAATGAATAACATATAGAGTATAAGTTAAACTGGTTGATTTATATGAATGTATGGTTTACATAGTTTATGATATATAGAAATATTTGAAAGTGAAATAATGAAAAATGGGATAAATTGTTTATCCATTATGGAAAATGGGACTCATAGTCAGGGTACAGAGTATTAAAAATAGTTAAAGAAGTATTGCTTAGAATAAAGGGAGAATATATATTTGTTAGATAGAGGAATATATAAAGAGTAAGGGAAAAGGGATAAAGGGTTGGAAAACTGTTGGAAGTCAACAAAATGGGGGGGAAAGGGAGGGGGTTAGAAATTGGGAAATGGGAATATTGACTGTAATGTGTAAACATTTGATCCTAACCCAATAAAAAAAATTTCAAAAAAAAAAAAAAAGAGATTTGACTATGTGATGAGGCCACTGCGGCCAAGCAAAGCAAAGGGGCTGTAGGGTAATGTAAAGGAGAAAACAAACATTTTCACAAGGAGCCCCCGAAAAGTTCTTAAAAGGGTAGTCATTTCTCAGCAGTGCTGAACATTTTTGTGATTAATATTGAGCCCATAGCTCAAACAACTGTTAATCAATCCCATGGTAATATTTGTCACCTCACCCTAATAACATGGCAATGACATACAATAGTCATTGTGCACCATCCAAAACAATTATTTATCAAAGTATCACAGCTCTTTGTTTATACTTATTGTATTTCTGGACACTTTGAGAAAAAAATAGAGTCAGTGTGGTGTAGATTACAATGCTGTATTAAGAATGGGAAGTCTAAGGTTCAAATCTCTCCTCTTCTGTGAAGTTCACCTTGGGCCATTTACTCTCTTTTAGCTTAAACTACTTTCATAGGGTTATTGTGAGGATAAAATGGAGGAGAGGAGCATGATGCACCCCACTTTCTGCTCTTTGGAGGAAGGGTGGGATTTAAATGACAACATTTAAACATATTTTAACTGTGTTTTTAATACTGGTTTTAATTCGGCTCTCCCAGCCGCGGCTTGCCGCGTAAGCTGGGAGCCGGCAATTGGGGCCCCGGACGGAGAAGGAGGCAGACTCCCTCCCTTTGCATCCGGGTACTGGGAAGGGACGGAGCTTAGCACTCTTGGGCGCGTTCTGCTCCTTCCCAGCGTCAGTTGCTCTGAGCGCTCGGAGAATTTGGAGGCACAACTCCGTTCTCCGGCGCTTTGCTGACCCCGCCCGGGCCGGTGCCGCAGCAGCGGAGGGAACTTGCCTGAGCCGGGGTGCTGGAGAGAAGCCTATTACAGGCTGGGCCAAGGCCCTGTGAAGTGGTTTGAGCCGCCGCTGCGGTAACGGCATCGGAGCGTGTGGGGCGCCGCGGAGCTCGGCACAGGCCACGGGGCTTTGGGAGGCCAGCCGTGGGAGGGTAGTTTGGGAGTTTCAGGGCCTCTACCTTTTCGCCGGGTGGCGGGCCTAAGGGCAGTGGATTTGGGCCTATTGGGGCCCTGCTTGGCCCCCTGCTCTAGGCTTGGCCCTGCCTAAGTCGTTGGGGCCCGTTTAAATGGCTCCCTCCCTCCCCAGATAGGCAAGGTGACTGGGTCTATTACTCCCCCCCCCATTACTGGAAGGCCGTTGGCTCTGGTGGGGGGGGCATTTGGCTGTAGGTGCTATTTTACACTGTGGGTGAATAGGCTTAGTACCACCTGGTGGGAGCCTGCCGCACTGTGGGTTACTCTTGTTGCTGGGTGAAGTTGGGAGACACCCTTGGGGAAGAGTGGTCACTGCAGCTTGGAATTGTTGCTGGGGAGGTTTGGGCGACTGCAGTTGGGAGAGAGCTGTAACTGCTCTGGCAAGGGTTTTCTGGTGCCACGTACTGGGACAAGGTTGATACTTGTGGTTCCTTTACTTTACCTTGGGCCTGCTGTGAGATATGCCATCCAAAAAGGGAGGAGGCCCATCTAAGGGTAAACAGCCGGTGAAACGGCCCGCGTCCAGGAAACCTCCTCCGACTCTGTCTTCGTCAGATGACAAGGATGGCCCCAGCAGGCAAGAGTTGATGGAGCGCATCGCCGCTCTTGAAAGGAAGGCGGTGGGTTCGGTAATGGCAGGAGATGTGACACAGCCATGTAGGGGAGCTAAGCGGGTTGCCAGAGTTGTATTTGATAAGGAATTTGCCTCTCGTCTTTTAGCTCTAGAAAAAATGGCAGGTATTACCATAGCCGAAGCCAGTGCAAGTCAAGACCATCCTACTGTGCATGAAACAGAGGGAGAAGGTGACCTGTTGGGTCCTGAGGACGGTGGACAAGTGGCTGTGGCGGTTGATCCTCCTGTGGCTGAAGGTATGGACTATCAGCCGCAATTACACTCACAACAGAACACTGTTTGGCCATGGGGGGCTGTAGGGCAGTCCACTTCTCCGGGGGTGTCGCTACCTTCTGACTCTGGCGGCTATAACCCACAAGTATGGCCCCCTTTAGGGCAGCCCCTTTGGCCTAATTGTGCCAGTGGTTCTTTGTATCAGCAATTGCCTACATTGCCACCGGTTGGTGGCAGTGCTGGCTGGGAGGTGCAGGGGTATCCTCCTTCGAGCACTAGTTGGCCTTACGGTTATGGAAATCAGCCTGGCTTTCCCCCCTATGGAATTCAAGGATTTGGTACGGTTCCTTATAGGGCCTTACCTCCTGGGGATACGGCACTACTGTTGGGGGATCACTTGACGCAGGCCACCCGTGAGAAGATTTTGCGGGGAGAATATGTCGATGTCTTTACCCTTCTCTTCAGGGAACTGGAGAAGAAGGATAAAGATGATCTTGAGGATAGGAATAAGGAGAAGATCCACCGGAGGCAGATTGATAGAACCTGGGCCCACTGGCTTCCAGGGTTTTTGGTATATGCTGGTGTCCTGGCCAGGGCGCAGCCGCATAGGGCCCTTCCCGTTTCAATACATGAACATTATTTACAGGGGTTATACCGATTTTGAGGGTGGGGCCTGGCTGCGTTATGATGAGGAATTTCGGATGTGGGCCGCCTTAACCCCAAGCTTGCCATGGGACCAGATTTGGGTCCAGCTCTGGGTTCAGGTCATGACACCTTCCAAGTCCACGGTAGGGGATAGGACCGATAGCGGTCATTTGATTATCAACGCAGTTCAAGGCTTGGGTTCCCGCACCCCTGTGGGGCAGCAGGTTCAATCACGGCTGCTCTGCTGGGACTTCATGTCCAAAGGGGTGTGTTATAGGCGAGCATGTAAATTCCGACATGAGTGCCCCACTTGTGCTGGACCCCATGCCCATTCTGCCTGTCCCAGGGGACAACAGGGTGGCCAGGGGGGAAAGCGATTTGGGGGAGGCAGCGGCCAGCAGCAAGGGGCTAGTAAAGGAACCCAGCCCAGTAAGGCTGAGGGTACTTGAGCAATGGCTTCAGGTATACCCCCGGCATAAGGATGCTGAATATTTACTTTCGGGTTTTAAGTTTGGCTTTCGCATCCCATTTCAGGGCCCTAGGACACCTTTCATGGCAGCCAACCTTAAGTCAGTGGCTGGCATGGAAGAGGTGGTACGTAATAAGATATTAAAGGAGAGTGCTGAGGGTAGGGTATTGGGCCCTTTTGATGCCCCCCCCGTCCCGTCCCTTAGGGTTTCTCCTTTAGGGGTGGTGCCGAAGAAGGCGCCAGGGGAGTTTCGCCTCATCCATCACCTCTCTTTTCCAAGAGGGGGATCGGTGAATGATGGCATACCCGAGGAACTCTGTTCAGTGCATTACACCTCCTTTGACCAAGCAGTCAAAGTGGTGCAACGCTGTGGGGTGGGAGCCGAGATGGCGAAGTGCGACATCAAGTCTGCCTTTCACCTGCTCCCCGTTCACCCAGAAGACTTTGATCTCCTGGGTTTTGCATTTGAGGGCAAGTTTTAAATGGACAGGGCCCTACCCATGGGGTGTTCCATATCTTGCTCTGCCTTTGAGCGCTTCAGTTCCTTTTTGGAATGGGAGCTGCGTCGCCGCTGTGCCTGTAAGGACACCTGTCACTATTTAGATGATTTTATGGTGTCTGGGCCTGGAGGCACGGGGCAGTGTGCCAGGTTGTTGACAGCCTTCATTGAGCTCGCTGAGGAGCTAGGGGTTCCCTTGGACCATGAAAAAACCGAGGGACCAGCAGTGGTTCTGACGTTTTTAGGCATCGAGCTTGATACCATGCAACAAACTCTGTGGTTGCCACTTGAGAAGGTGGTAGACCTTAGAGCGAGACTGGAGGACTGCTTGAGTAGGGACAAGGTGTCCCTCCTTGAGTTGCAGCAGTTAGTTGGGCATTTAAATTTTGCCTGCAAGGTAGTTGTGCCCGGCAGGCCCTTTCTCAGATGGCTGTGCGATGCCATGGGGAACTTACAGCTACCTCATCATCGCTTACGAATTAATAAAGGTATACGGGAGAATCTGTTAGTCTGGAGGGAATTCCTTGCCACATTCAATGGGGTGACCTTTTGGAGGGAAGATTTGTTGCTAGAAGCGGAACTCCAAGTCACCTCTGATGCCTCTGGTTCCACTGGTTTCGGAGTCTTTTTTAGGGAGCATTGGTGCGCTGACCAATGGCCCTCTGATTGGGTTGCCCAGGGGTTGTCCAAAGACCTTACATTTTTGGAATTTTTCCCCATGTTAGTGGCGCTTTGGCTATGGGGATCTCAGCTTGCAAACCACGCTGTCCACTTCTGGTGTGACAACTTGGCGGTGGTGCACGTGGTCAACACCATGACATCTAGATCCCCCAGGGTGATGCAGCTGGTGAGGGCCTTTGTACTTAAATGCCTACAGCTGAACATACTTTTTAGGGCCAGGCACGTTCCAGGCATTAGCAATGGTGTGGCAGACGCTTTGTCTCACCAACAGATAGAACAATTCTGGCAGCTTGCCCCTTGGGCCGACAGGCAGTCTGCGAGGATGCCACAGGAGCTGTGGGAGCTTGGACAGCAGAAGTAAATAGAGCAATCCGGCTGTCCATTGCCCCCAGCACACACCGGGCCTACGACCGTGCGGTAGGGCAGTTTTATCAGTTTAGGTTGTCAGCGAAGCTCCAGCAAGTGTGGCCCATTCCGCAGGAGCACTTGATGCATTTTTGCGTCGTGCAGAGGGGAAGGGGGCTTGCAGTTAAATCTATTAGGGGCCACCTGGCCGCTCTGGCTTTTGCCAGCAAATCACGGAGCTTACCGGAATTTACGGGGACCTTTAGGATTAGGAAAATGCTGGAGGGATGGTCTAGGGAGATAAAGACGCCCCCTGACCCTAGACAACCCATATCCCCTACAGTTTTGCGGGGACTGGTGGCTGCATGGGCTGAAGTGTGCTCATCCAGGTTTGAGCATAAACTTTTCCATGCAGCAGCATTAACTGCATTTTTTGGGGCCGTGCGGGTTAGTGAGTTGATTGCTTCATCGCGTACAGATTTATCTGGTAGGGCCTTGATGGCCAGGGACGTTAAATTTGTGGGAGACAAAGTCTCCATATTTATTAGGAGGTCCAAGACAGACCAGCGGCAGCGCGGAACCACCTTGCACTTGGGCCCCTGCTCTGAGGCGGGCTTGTGCCCTGTTAAGGCCCTCAAGGAATATATCACACTTCGTGGTGATGCCCAAGGGCTGTTGTTCTTAAATGAAGTCCAAGCCCCTTTGACCAAGTAACAATTTTGGGCAGTGACTGAGAGGGCGCTTAAGAAAATCGGCTTGTCGGGGGTCAAATTCGGCACTCATTCCTTTCGGATTGGTGCGGCCTCCACGGCAGCTGCTTTGGGGTACCCCCTGCTAGCTATTCGGAAAGTGGGTAGGTGGCGGTCGAGAGCGTTTAGGTCTTATATCCGACCCCTGCCGCAATTTTAAATGGCGAACTAATTGCTCTTTCTTCAGGTGCCATGTCAGGCCGTGAGAGGAAGAGAATCCTGATATGTGGCCACAGCATGGTGTTTTGGGTGGCCAATCAAGCCAAGAACACGCCGATTGGATCCCAGTTGGGATTGAGTGCTGTGGCCACAGTAGAGTGGCAGGGAAGGTGTGGCCTTAGGTGGCCTGGCCTCTTGCCCCTCCTGTTTAGGGGGCGGATGAAGCCTACCCCGCACATTGTGGTCATCCACCTGGGTGGGAATGACCTTGGCCTGGTACAGGGTAAGGCCCTGTCGATGCAAGTAGCTGTGGACCTAGCATACATAAACGACCAATGGCCTGGTGTGCTTGTTATATGGTCTGAGATGCTACAACGTCAGGTTTGGCGGGAGGCTTTAAATCCCAGGGCAATAGAGAGGGCCCGACGCAAGACTAACTATGACATCAGGAAGGCCTTAGGGAAAGGCTTGGGTATTTACCTGCCACACCCCAAGATTAGGGCCGAATTTTCCCACCTCTACAGAGGAGATGGTGTCCATCTGTCACCTGAGGGCAATGATATATTTTTAGATGACCTGTGGCAAGGGCTTCGGGTGGCTCTAGGCCCCCTGTGGGGCGCGAGGGTCTAAGCAGAGGCTTGACCCTTGCGTTGGCAGGAGTTTTTGGGAATAGGGTGCGGGCTAGTGAGCCCCTGTGGCATTCCCCAAGGTTGGGGAACAGGGTCTGCTGTTAGGGCGGTATGCCTGTGGCGGCTACCGTCAGGGAGGGCAGAAGCCTGAGGGGATCCCCGGGAACAAGGCCTAACCTCATGCTTGGTGGCTGGGCGCAACAGGTGCTTGAGTGGGGATCCCAGGGCCTAGCTGGCCGGGTTGCAGCCATTCAGGAGATGGCCTACACCCGGGGCATTGGGGGCTCGCCCAGACAGGCAAGGCGGTGGTCAGGTGCTGACCCCAGGGCTTGACCTGTACCGCTTAGTTAGCCCTTGCCGTGCGTTATTGTTATGGTCATTTAATAAACGGCCCTTTCATCCAAGCCTGTGTCTGTCTCTTACTTCCGACTGGGGCAACAATTGTTTTTTCATATTGTTTATGCTGTTTATATTTTGCATCATAGGCTGCCTTGAGCACCTTTGGAGGAAAGGAGGCTAATAAATGTTTTTACTAACTAACTGAATGAATGTACTAAATAAATAAATGCTATAAATATCAAATGCTATGATATTTTTTCTTTTTAATTTACCACCACTTCTGCTTCATTTTCAGAGAGAGGAACAAGTGTTGTGTTTTCTTTCTTTCTTTCTTTCTTTCTTTCTTTCTTTCTTTCTTTCTTTCTTTCTTTCTTTCTTTCTTATCTGTTATGTTGTGTTCTTCAACATGCCACTTCAAAGTGTTTTAAAAGCTGTGTTTAATGAGAAACGTCTTGCTGCTGTAACCATTGTTTACCAACTTTTGTTCTCCATCACAGCCAAGTCAACTGCCATTTGGATGTCTGAAGGCATAACAACTTTGCTTTTTGTTCAGGTGCATACTGCTGTGATGCTTATTTCTACAACATATCTTACCTTATAGCCTTTCTTTGAAACACAATAAGCTGACTTTAATTATGACAAAAATAAATATTGTATTCAAATTTCCCAGAGAGTCAAGATAAAGATAATGACAACAGGAAAAAAATCTAAGTGTGTTATTTTGGTTTTTGAATTTTATGTGACATCAATAAAATGACTTAAATACTAAAGTATTAGTTGTTTTGAGAGCCAGTGGGAGGCCTCTCACAGACTCATTGTCAAATACCCACTCCGCCATAAAGCTCACAGGGCAACCCTGGGTCAATCACTCTCTGTTGGCTTAACTTGTGAGGAGAAAATAGAGAATGGAGAACCACCCTGCTTTTACACAACAGATTTTTTTTTTCAAATGAAGTGTTTAGACAATTTTCTCCTGCTGGTGTTTTATTTTTCCAATCTTCAGAGAAGAACATTTGGTAGGTATTTTCAATAATAAGGAAAAAAGCTGTTAAAGTCACTCTTCCTCCTCCCTCCACATGGACTTTATGACAAGAAATATAACATGGCCTGAGCTCCAAAATTTAAATGGCAGAAAGGGGCACAAAATGGCTAGGAGAATGCCGCTGCTGGGCAAGGAAGTGTTCCCCCGCTCAGCAGAGGTCTGATCCTGGCTGTTTCAGACCCGATCTTGGCCATTTGAGGCCAAAATTGGGCCAAAAATGGCTGAAAGGGGCCCAAAATGGTCAGGATCAAGACTGAAATGGCCAGGATTGGGCCGCTGCCAGGTGGGGAAGTGTTCCCCCACCTGTCAGAGGCCCGGTCCTGGTTGTTTCAGGCCCGATCCTGACCATTTTTGGCCCAAATTAGGCCCAAAATAGCCAAAAGGGGCCCAAAATTGCCAGGATTGGGCTGCTGCCAGGCAGGGGAGTGATTAAGAGTAATCCAACCATGAAAGGCTGACCCTGATCCGGGGGCTGGTGACAGGATTCCCTTGGTGTAGAGCAGTATCACTGGAACCCTACATGCTGATTGATAGGGTGGAACGGAGAAGTAAAATGAAGTACAGCATTGTGTAGGCAATGGAAAATGAGGCATAACATAATTGTGCTTTGAGCCAACTTGGGTTCCCCCAGATGCCGGTGGCTTAGCAGCCTTCCCATAGCGTGAGGCTACCCTGCATTGGGAAAGGAAAATGTTTGTGATGGCTTGTGCAGATCAATTGAATGCACATTTTGAGACTTGAGTCTTCATTCCTGGGTGCTAAACCAATATTTGCTTTAATCCTTTTATGTTTTTATAAAAGGTGGTTACTCTGATTTTGCAATTTGTAAGCCACTTTGAGCAATTCCAGAGATTTTGACTAAGTTCTCTAAACAAATTAGTCTGAAGTGGTACAAGGGCAGCCAGCATGAATTCCATTGTTTTCTTTATTATTATCTGGAGGAATCTACTTTCTATTGCTCTTCATGCTAAGTAACCAAACAAATCCCTAAATGCCATATTTTTAATTTAGATCATAAAAATGTAGATATATTTGAAAGAAAAGAAACTGCTCTCAGATCTAGGTTTTTCCTCAGCAAAGAAAATGTTTTTTAATAAAATGATAATTATAATAAAACATGGCGAGCAGTTCTACTTCTTAATTGTCAGGTTTGACACCTAGATACTACAGTGATGGGTATATTGCAGGTGCTCTATGAGCAATAACATTTCCTGTTTAATAGGATAATTGAGGGCACAAACACAATAACACCGGAGGTAGTGTTGCTGAAATCTCTGTATGTGCGTGTGTGCATATATGTGTGTGTATAATCTCTTTCTTCTATGCTGCCATCCTTAAAATAACCACAGTATGACATGACAAGAGAAAAACAACCGTCACAATTATAAGCTGCTGGATGAAATTTATCAGCTTTTGTTCACACCATTTCCCCACCTGTCTCTAGTTGCACAAATTCCTACTTCTTTGTATTTATTTGACAGGAGGATCTTTAAATTCAAATTGAGTCTAAAGCATTGTACTTATTCAAACAGCCGAGGTCCCAAAATTCTATTTAGAAGAGGATTCTGTGTGACATGATATAGGTAAAATCCTAGTACTATCAAATAACTTTGCAATTTGATTAATATTGGATCTTGTTGTAATGTTTAAAACTCTTATGTTGGTGTTTCTCCTTGCCCTAATTACATCTAACTAGGCTCAAGTACTAAAATATAATCATTCTCAGGAGAAAAGAAAAAAAGAGAACTGAGATATATTTCTTGTAGTTTTATGTTGATTTTATCAGAACTGTAGGTCACAATAAACATGACCTAGATAGCTCAAGAAAGCCTGCTCCCATCAGATTTCAGAAGCTAAGCAAGGTCATCCTTGATTAGTAATTGGATGGGTGACCTCCAACAAAGACTGGATTTGCAGAGGTAGGCAATGGCAAACCATTAGTCTGTTAGTCTCTTGCCATGAAAACCCCACCAGGGATTGCCGTTAAGTCAGTAATGATTTGAGAGCACTCTCCACCACCACCAGGTTACAGTAGACGATCCATGCCTGGATCATCCTGTGCAGATCCAATTCAGAGTTGGAGACTTATGGGAAAGGGAGAGAGAGTTTAATCTTTTCAGCTCTGTGTGGTTTCCTTTATCAACAGGGAGCCCTGAATGGGAATACAAATAGGCCCCTTCCTTTTGTCTACCTTCCAAGGTTTACAACAGTAGCATTTCTGATAGGGGATGGAAGGATTAAACCCCTTTCTCTTTCCTGATCTGGAGCAGGGCCATGCACAGGTGCAATTTACTTTTTCAAGTTATTTGGAAAATCCAGTCATAGATCGGTCAGCATCTTCTCTTGATTCATTATGTGTTTGATTAATTTTAAAAGCTTTTTCAATGAACTTTGGAAAAGCAGTGTATAAGTAAACAAAATATTTGTGCAATATATTCTGGTATAACTGAATAAAAGGGTGGGGAAAGGGGTCATGCAATTTCCTCAGCAGAAGGTTTGATTTCTTCTTTTTATTCTAGATCTTTCATAGATCTTCCACCACCTCATATTCTTTACCTTTCTCATTACTGGTACATCTTTGGAGAGAGAAATTGTGGAGAAAGATACAAGTTCTTGGGCAAGGCCCCTGGCCCTGATGCCCCCTATCTACATCTCTAATGAAGGAGTTCTTCCAACTTTTTCTGTACTCATCTTTGGTCAGTAACTCATGAAGCATTTAAGCATGTAGGGTCATTGAGATCTTGCAGTGTTACCAGAATTTTTAAAATCAATACATTTAATTCTCAGTGTGGCTGGAGACTGGTACCATGCTAGGGGTGCCTTTCCCCCACCCAGTGGGGATCCCCTGCTCCCATTCTCCCCTGCCACCTCCTTACTTGGCCGGTGGGGGGCATGCTTCCTGGGGCAGCCCCCCCAGCGGCACAGTGCACACTTTTGGCCATGGCACACTCCCACACCCACAGCAGACCCAATTCGGGCTGAATCATGCTCCATAGCAGGCCCACTTTGGATCAAATCACGCCCTGCATTGGGGCTGATTTGGGCCGAATCGCACTTTGCAGCAGTCTGATTTGGTGCCCTGGTGAGTGCAGGAGCTCTCTCAGGCTTCCCCTTAACCTGCACTATGATGTCACTTCCTGGAAATGAGGTTATTGTGCAAGCTGAGAGCGTGCACTCGCACTGTGCGCATAGACAAACAGGAACCTAGGAATAGAGCAAGGTAATCTTTAAAAAAACACACCTGACAACAGATGATATTAAGTTGGGAGGGGGTTGAGAGGAGTGGCTAATATGGTCAAAGACAGAGTAAGGATACAGGATGATCTTGACAAGCTGGAAAACTGGGCTAAAACAAAATGAATTTCAACAGAGATAAATGCAAAGTTTTGCATTTAGGAAGGAAAAATCAAAAGCATAATTATAGGATGGGGGAGACTTATCTTGACAGTAGTATGTGCAAAAAGGATCTAGGGGTCTTAGTAGACCATACACTGAACATGAGTCAGCAGTGTAATGTGGTAGCTAAAAAGGCAAATGCAGTTTTGGGTGTATCAACAGAAACATAGTGGCCAGATCACGAGAAGTGATGGTATCGCTCTGCTCTGCTCTAGTTAGACCTCACCTAGAGTATTGTGTTCAGTTTGGGGCACCACAATTTAAGAAGGATATAGACAAGCTGGAACATGTCCAGAGGAGGGCAACAAAGATGGTAAGGGGTCTGGAGACCAAGTCCTACGAGGACAGGTTGAAGAAGCTCCGAATGTATAGCTTGGAGACGAGATGACTGAGAGGTGATATGACAACCATCTTCAAGTACTTGAAGGGCTGTAATATAGAGGATGGCGTAGAGTTGTTTTCCACTGCCCCAGAAGCTTGGACCAGAACCAACGGCTTGAAATTAAATCAAAAGAGCTTTCTGCTAAACAATAGGAAGAACTTCCTGACAGTTAGTGTTGTCCCTCAGTGGAATAGGCTTCCTTGAGAAGTGGTGGACTCTCCTTCTTTGTAGGTTTTAAAGCAGAGGCTAGATGGCCATATGACAGCAGTGCTGATTCTGTGAGCCTGGGCAGATTGTGAGGGAGAGGGCAGAAGGGGTTGCATTTGTGCTTGGTTTTTGTGGCCCTTCTTAGATGCCCAGGGTGGTGCCAAATGCCACCTTGGGGTTGGGTGGTGGTTTTCCACAGGCTGGTTTGACTAAGGATCCTGGAGGTGTTTCACCATCTTCTGGGCATGGAGCAGGGGTCACTGGGGCAGTTGATGGTTGTATTTGTGAATGTTGTGCATTGTGCTGGGGGTTGGACTAGATGACCCTAGAGATCCCTTCCAACTCTATGATTCTATGATTGTAGGGTTACCCCCCCCCCATAATACAAGCAGTACCCATAGCTTTAAGAAATAAATGCCCTCAATTCCCCTTTGCTAGGCAATCACAAGAGAGTATTTCAGGTTGAGGGAAGGGGCAGGACCTTTTCTAGGGGTGCTCTGGCCTTTGGAGGAGGACTTATGGGGCCAGGCCCACCAGCACAAATGGGTGATTTCATACCATGCAAGTTCCATGACTTGCCTAGGCTTGGGTGCTTGCTACTGTTTAACAACAGCCATTCCACAAAAGCCAGTATAGTGGTTAGAGGATTTGGGAGACCCCGCTAGGATGTGGGAGACCCAGGTTCAAATTCCCACTCTGCGATGTAAGCTCATGCGATGACTGTGGGATAGCCTAACCTATCTCACAGGGTTGTTGTGAGGATAAAATAAAAAAGAAGATAAACATGTAAGCTGCTTTAGGCCCCCATTATGGAGAATGGTGAAGCATAAATCAAGTAAATTTAGCTGATGATGGGAGGGGGGCAGATAAAAAGTAGGTGGGTGGATGGGAAGGAGAGAAGAGACAGGGAGAGGTGAAGATATGGAGGATGCCAGGAAGACAGAAAGGATAAATAATATGGGGAAGAGGATGCCCTTCACAATTTCTTGCAGATCTCCTGCTTGTAAGAAATATTATTATGATGGGGCCTCTTTCTTTTTCCCTGAGATTATTCCTTCCCCACAGATTTATTACAAAGATAGACCAGGGCACCAGGACTGCCATTCTAATTTTCTTGGAGGGAGGATGGCACAACAATGTAGTAAAAACATTTATGTTTCTGATAAACAAGATTTCCACCAGCCAGGTTTTCTACAAGAATTACATTAACAAGCAACACTTATGCATTTGGTGAACACCTTTCAAGATTACTCTAGGAACTGATAATTGAAGACACAGGAGAATTTGATAACTGATTGGATCTGTCTACACGGTTTTATGTGGTGGATATTGTATTTATATTGTCTTGTGCTTGTTTTATTAGGGATGCTGAGAACTTTGCAGCAAACATATTCAGCATCTGTGAAAAATTCTGCCCAAGGTCATGGTTGATTAGATTAGGTAATTAGATGATACCGGTGTGTGTGTATGTGTGCGTGCGCATGTGTGCATGTCTACAACTCATATAAGGCTGTGCAAAAATGCACACGAAATAAAAATGACACAGATTTTGAATAACACCAACCAATGAGACTTTTTTAAATGCACAGTATTTATAAATAACTGTTTCCCTCACTATTTACACAATTGGCTGGGCAGTGGTCTGCATCATCCAGTTGAGTGAGAACACACGTGAATTTTTGCCAAGTGTGCCATACTGTATTGCTTGAATATACAGAAAGTAATATACTGAACAGGCTGGAGCAGCTCATGAACAGCCAGGCTAACTAACCCAAAATTGACTCTGCTTTTGATAGGCAAGCAGAACATGAGCCATCCCTATGGATGCTTAAGTATCTCTATTTTTTATCAGATTTTTAAGTTGCTATTTATGATAATGCTATTGTTGTTCTTTGTTTTTTAAAATTGTCTTATTGTTTTAAATAGATTGTAAGTCACCTCAGATAGAATACTGAAGAGATGGCTAAGAAGACCACTTTTTAAAAAAAAGAATAAAATAACCAATTTTAAAACCCACAGTTCTAGGATTGTCATTGAAGTGGAAACTTTTATAAAGCAATGTCGAGTCAGCTTGCTCATATGACAACAGCTAAGCAATCTGGTTGGATTTATAATCTACCACTGATTTATTCACACTGAAGGATTGCCAGTTACTTCTCATCCCTCATTCTGCTCTTTAATACCAACTTTGCCTGGTTCAGCTATGGCCTGTAGTGACTAGAAAGATATAAACTGAAGGAATAAGAAATGACGTGAAACAACTTCAGTATCAAGAGCAACTAAAACATTTTGTGTAACAGTGTTTAAACCTTTTTCTAGAACACTAGGGTCATGTTATCTCACAGCAAGTCTCCAAATTACTAGATCTTTAACATTGGTCAAATCCACATTACTCATTCTAAGTCGCATGTTCCCTGCATTCCCCATGCAATCCCGAGTGCCGGTCACATTACCTCATTAAACAGATGCATTTCATTCGCATTTCTCCCAAATATGTGGTCACAGGTTTTCAACGGGAGTTTCACGGTGGCCGTGAACGGGCCAATGCGCAATTTACGCGGGTTTTTTTTTAAACCACCCCCTTCCTGTCTCTCCAGCCATTCTGAAAGTTCCTATTGGCTGATTCAACTTGCAAGTGCTCCGTAGTCTGCAAAAGACTGTTTTTGACTTCATAGCATCGGATTTATTGATTATGCTGTTTCTTAATCAAATCTGGCAGTTTGAAAAATCATTTTGGGGTGAATCCATCCTCAGAACGGACTCGCGAAACTTCCTTTTTAACTGTTTTTTATTTATTTTTATTTTATATTACTGTAATATTGAAATTATGAAATATCGAAATAATGACACTCCAAGGAAGTGAAACTTCAGTAAAATTCAGGCACTGAACTGTCCTGCATAGGAAATGCCCACGAAAGCTTCCCACATGCTTTCAAATTTCCAAAAAAGAAACGGGAGAGAGCCATAAGTGCTGTCAGTGGGGGAAAGAGAGGCATCATTATCTTCAATGATGTTTCTTTATAAGGCAAGATTGAAATAACGGAAAAGTGCGCTCAAAAATTTTTTTAAAAATGGGCAGGAAAAAAGGTCCCGCCCCCAAAAGCAGTTTTCGAGCAGCTGTGTGACCAGAGGGACACGTGAGAAAGATGGATTGGAAGCAGGAATGTGAACGAAGAGGAAAAAATCACAGATTGGAGGCAAACGGAAGATATCCGATAAACATGCGGGTAATGGGTTAATGTGGATTCGACCATTGTTTAAGGTAAGGTAATATCTCTAAGATATTCCAAGAGTATCCCTTTTTAATGTAGTGAGAGGGTTTCTCTCTCCCCTTTATAAAATCACAAATTAGTAATTCTCAAACTGCCACAGTCCTCCTTTCACATCCCATTTTTTTTCTATATATTGTTTCAATTTCCCCCAATCTGCAAAATATTCTCCTGGATCCAGATCTTTCAGTTTTCTTGTCATTTTGTCCATTTCTGCCATGTACAACAATTTGTAAATCCAATCTTCTATAGTTGGTATTTCTTGCACTTTCCATTTCTGCACATACAAAAGTCTTGCTGCTGTAGTCATGTAAAATAGCAATGTTCTATACTGCATTGGAACATCTTCCATTCCCAAGTTCAGTAGCAGCAATTCTGGGTTCTTATTTATTTGGGTTTGCAAAACCTCATTAATTATTTCTATTATATCTCCCCAGTATTGCTTCGCTACCTCACAAGTCCACCACATGTGATATAATGATCCTTCATGCTTTTTACATTTCCAGCATTTGTCTGACATGTTTGTATTTCCAAGCGCAATCTTCTTAGGCGTTAAATACCACCTATATATCATTTTATATACATTCTCTTTAATATTGGTACAAGTTGAAATCTTCAAAGTGTTCTTCCACAAGTGTTCCCATGATTCCATTGTTATTTCTTTATGAAAGTTTATTGCCCATTTCACCATCTGGACTTTGACTGTCTCATCTTCCGTATACCATTTTAAAAGTATTTTGTATATTTTCGAAATGTCTTTTTTACCTTCTTGTAAAATCACTTCTTCTAACTCCGAGTTTTTCAGTCTTATTCCTCCCTTTAAACAGTCCGAGTTGTAAAGATCCCTGATTTGTCTATATTGAAACCATCCATAGTGGGGAGATAACTCTTCTTGTGTCTTTATTTTTAGTATTCTATGTTCCATCGACATTATCTCTTTATAAGTTAAACATTGTTGTTCATTATAGACAGCTCTCGGATCTATTACTTCATATGGTACCACCCATGAGGGGATGCCACTTTCCATGTAATTCTCATATTTCTTCCAGATTGTGAAAAGGCTTCTTCTAATATAGTGATGCAAAAACATAGAGTCCACTTTAACTTTATCATTAGGGATGTGCGTTTCGGCATTCAGAATGCCGAAAGAATGCCGAAACAAAAGTGTTTCGGCTTCTTTCGGGGAATGCCGAAACATTTCGGGGAATGCCGAAACGTTTCGGGTAGCTGAAAGAAAAAAGCCGAAACGTTTCGGGATTCTTTCGGCTTTCTTTCGTCTTTTCAATGGGAAAATGCCTCCGTCTTCCCGGACGTCTGGGGGAGGCATTTTCCCACTGAATAAGCCCAAAATTGGTGGGGACCTTCCTCTAACCCTTCTCTAACAACCACCCAAGTTTCAGACAGATTGGACTTTGGGGGCCATGTTATGGCCCCCCAAAGCAGGTCACCCCATCCTCCCATGAGAAAGTGAAGGACCAGCATATTGTTAGCATGCTGCTACTCATCTTCTTCATTATTTCCTATGGGGAAAAAATGAAGAAGCAGGCTTCCTTTGCCAGGGGTGGCATTTTGCATGCAAAATGCCCCCTCACCCTCAGGGGCCCTTCTCCCACCCCTCCTCCCACCCCCCACCAAGGCTCAGCCTGCTCCCACTTGGGGGGGCCATTTCATGGCCTCCCCAAGTAGGTGCTCTAATCTCTACCACTGACAGCTGGGGGAGGCTTATGTTGCCAGGGGTGGCATTTTGCATGCAAAATGCCCCCAAGCCCTCAGGGGCCCTTCTCCCACCCTTCCCCCCACCCCCCACCCAGGCTCAGACTGCTCCCACTTGGGGGGGCCATTTCATGGCCTCCCCAAGTAGGTGCTCTTTTCTCTACCACTGACAGCTGGGGGAGGCTTGTCTTGCCAGGGGTGGCATTTTGCATGCAAAATGCCCCCCAGCCCTCTGGGGCCCTTCTCCCACCCTTCCTCCCACCCCCCACCAAGGCTCAGACTGCTCCCACTTGGGGGGGGGCATTTCATGGCCTCCCCAAGTAGGTCCTCTCAGCCCCTAAAGTCCACCCCTTACAGCCCCACACAAACCCAATTCCCCCCCAGCTGCCACACACAGACCCAAATCCCCACATTAGCCCCTCACAGACCCAAATCCACCCCCACCTGCCCCACACCCATAACCCCAGGAACAGGCTGGCAAAGGCCAGCCCTCTCCCTTTGTTCCCTATGCTGGGAACTTCTAAACTCTCTTTCCCTGGGCAATTCTGCACAGCCCAGGGGTGCCACAATGGTGGGCACACTTCTGAGCGCCAGCTGGTCCCTGTGAAAGAGCACCTGAACCACAGACACCCTCCCTCAAATTCCCCCACCACCTACAGAGATGGCTGGCCAGCCAGCCCCATTGTTCCCTATGATGGGAACCAACTGCACAACAAAGAATAAAACAAGAACAACACAAAATAAAGTTTTAATTTTTTTTTCTCCCTTCCAAAGTACAAGTAGGCAAAGCATTATGACACATTACACCAGCAGTCCCCCACACAGAAAAATAACACAACTCACTTAACATCAGAGAATCACAAAGCATGATTCCTGTCAAAAACACTTTATTTCTTGAACAGCTTTAGGTTACACAGCAGGGGGGAACACCAAAGGGCATGGCAGCACTATCTTACACAAAAATAACACAACTCACTTAACATCAGAGAATCACAAAGCACAATTCCTGTCAAAAACACTTTATTTCTTGAACAGCTTTAGGTTACACAGCAGGGGGGAACACCAAAGGGCATGGCAGCACTATCTTACACAAAAATAACACAACTCACTTAACATCAGAGAATCACAAAAACACAATTCCTGTCAAAAACACTTTATTTCTTGAACAGCTTTAGGTTACACAGCAGGGGGGAACACCAAAGGGCATGGCAGCACTATCTTACACAAAAATAACACAACTCACTTAACATCAGAGAATCACAAAAACACAATTCCTGGCAAAAACACTTTATTTCTTGAACAGCTTTAGGTTACACAGCAGGGGGGAACACCAAAGGGCATGGCAGCACTATCTTACACAAAAATAACACAACTCACTTAACATCAGAGAATCACAAAAACACAATTCCTGGCAAAAACACTTTATTTCTTGAACAGCTTTAGGTTACACAGTAGGAGGGCACAACAGGGCATGATAGCAATGTACTACAAAAAATAATACAACCCACTTCACCGTTTTTGACAGCAATTGTGTTTGTGTGATTCTCTGATGTGAAGTGAGTTGTGTTATTTTTGTGTAGTACACTGCTTTCCTGCTCTGTGGTGCCTTCCTACTGTGTAACCTAAAGCAGTTACAGAAATAAAGTGCTTTTGACAGCAATTTTTTGGGGTGATTCTTTAATGTGAAGTGAGTTGTGTTATTTTTGTGTAAGATACTGCTTCCATGCCCTTTGGTGTCCCCCCCCTGCTGTGTAGCCTAAAGCTGTTCAAGAAATAAAGTGTTTTTGACAGGAATTGTGCTTTTGTGATTCTCTGATGTTAAGTGAGTTGTGTTATTTTTGTGTAAGATAGTGCTGCCATGCCCTTTGGTGTTCCCCCCTGCTGTGTAACCTAAAGCTGTTCAAGAAATAAAGTGTTTTTGACAGGAATCGTGTTTTGTGATTCTCTGATGTTAAGTGAGTTTTGTTTTAATTTTTCTGTGTGGGGGACTGCTGGTGTAATGTGTCATAATGCTTTGCCTACTTGTACTTTGGAAGGGAGAAAATAATTTTTTTAAAACTTTATTTTGTGTTGTTCTTGTTTTATTCTTTGTTGTGCAGTTGGTTCCCATCATAGGGAACAATGGGGCTGGCTGGCCAGCCATCTCTGTAGGTGGTGCGGGAATTTGAGGGAGGGTGTCTGTGGTTCAGGTGCTCTTTCACAGGGACCAGCTGGCACTCAGAAGTGTGCCCACCATTGTGGCACCCCTGGGCTGTGCAGAATTGCCCAGGGAAAGAGAGTTTAGAAGTTCCCAGCATAGGGAACAAAGGGAGAGGGCTGGCCTTTGCCAGCCTGTTCCTGGGGTTATGGGTGTGGGGCAGGTGGGGGTGGATTTGGGTCTGTGAGGGGCTAATGTGGGGATTTGGGTCTGTGTGTGGCAGCTGGGGGGGGAATTGGGTTTGTGTGGGGCTGTAAGGGGTGGACTTTAGGGGCTGAGAGGACCTACTTGGGGAGGCCATGAAATGGCCCCCCCAAGTGGGAGCAGTCTGAGCCTTGGTGGGGAGTGGGAGGAAGGGTGGGAGAAGGGCCCCAGAGGACTGGGGGGCATTTTGCATGCAAAATGCCACCCCTGGCAAGACAAGCCTCCCCCAGCTGTCAGTGGTAGAGATGAGAGCAGAGCACCTACTTGGGGAGGCCATGAAATGCCCCCCCCAAGTGGGAGCAGGCTGAGCCTTGGTGGGGGGTGGGAGGAGGGGTGGGAGAAGGGCCCCAGAGGGCTGGGGGGCATTTTGCATGCAAAATGCCACCCCTGGCAAAGGAAGCCTGCCTCTTCATTTTTTCCCCATAGGAAATAATGAAGAAAGATGAGCAGCAGCATGCTAACAATATGCTGCTCCTTCGCTTTCTTATGGGAGGATGGGGGTTCCTGCTTTGGGGGGCCATAACATGGCCCCCCAAAGTTCAATCTGTCTGAAACTTGGGTGGTTGTTAGAGAAGGGTTAGAGGAAGGTCCCCACCAATTTTGGGCTTATTCGGTGGGAAAATGCCTCCTCCAGGCGTCCTGGAAGACGGAGGCATTTTCCCATAGAAAAAAGCCGAAAGAATGCCGAAATAATGCCGAAAGACTCCCGAAAGCCGAAAGCCGAAAGAGATTCTTGTTTCGGCTTTCGGCTTTAATGATAGAGAATCTTCTTTCGGCTTTCTACTTTCGGCTATAGCCGAAAATTTTTGGCTTGCACACCCCTATTTATCATACCACAAGTAGGCATGCCATCCAAATAATTTTTTGTGTCCCTCCAAGGCCAACAATTTACGGTCTTTTAGCGTTATCCAGTCTTTTATCCAAGTCAGGCAGATTGCTTCGTAATATAATCTTATATTTGGCAGTTGCAGTCCACCTCTTTCTTTCGAATCTTGTAATACTTTCATTTTCACCCAGGGTTTCCTGCCTGCCCAGATGAAGTCTGAAATTTTTCTTTGCCATTTGTCAAATTGTTTGAAGTCTCAGATAATTGGAATAGTTTGCAGCAAAAACATCATACGTGGTAACACATTCATCTTCACTGCTGCTATTCTTCCCAACCACGACAAATTTAATTTATTCCATTTTATCAAATCTCTTTCTATTTGTTGCCACAGTTTCTCATAATTATTTTTGAATAAATCTATGTTTTTTGCAGTCAGCTCAATTCCTAAATATTTCACTGTGTTAGTTACCTCGCAGTCTGTTATCTCCATTAATTCTTGCTGTTTTTGCTTCGTCATATTCTTACACAATATCTTCGACTTCTTTTTGTTCACATAAAATCCAGCCAAGTCTCCAAATTCCTTTATTTTATCTATTATTTTTGGCATGTTATATATTGGATCTTCCACTATCAACATTACATCATCTGCAAATGCTCTGACTTTGTAGGAAAATTCCTTTATTTTTATGCCACGAATTGTATCGTCCTCTCGTATTTGGGTCAACAAAATTTCCAAGATCAATATAAACAACAATGGAGACAAGTATGAATATTTTTTAATGACAAGTTCTTAATGACACACCCAGGCTAAAGCCAAAAAGGCATTCATTTGCTGATGTGAATAGATGCAAAAGGAAAATTCAAAGCTGTATGACACATACAATAGAAACATGGAATCTGAGAAGTGAGGTTGTAATCATAAAATGTGGAAAGAAACATTAAAACGTAATCCTGGGTGAGAGTGGACTACAGTGGACTGGATTAGGGCATTTTCAGTCAGAAAATTACAATGTGTTTTTCTCTGGAAACGACAAATGCAGAAGAAATGGTGTTCTAATAATGAGATAAGATGTAGCACAAGCAATCAGGAGCTATAATCACTGGATAATATTAATCAGATTCCATAGAAAACCTATCAACATAGCCATCATTCAAGTTTATGCCACAACAATGGATACTAAAGAGGAAGAAATTGAAAGCTTTTATACAAGTGTCCAGGAATAAATTGATAAAACACCTAAACCAGATGTGCTGATAATCATAAGTGACCTGAATGCAAAAGTAGGAGACAGAGCAGAATCAAATGTTGTCAGAAAATTTGGACTAGGATTACAAAATGCAGCAGGAGAGTGACTCAGAGAATTTTGTGAAAACAACAATTTGTTCATTGCAAACACATGCTCCAGGCAACCAAATAGATGGCTGTATACACAGGCATCCAATAAAGAAAGCAAATATATTAGATAATATTACATAATAAAAAACAAGATCAGAAGCTGATTGTTATACAGACCACGAAGAGTAAATATTAAAACAATCATAGTGCCAACATGTAATCTAAACAACATTCCTGAAAATTTTAAAGACCACGTTAAGAATAGATTTAGATTACTACATTTAGTTGAATGTGAACCAGAAGAACTGTGGGTTGAAACTAAAGACATTATCAAGGAAGAATGTGCAAAGATGATTCCTGTAACTAAAAGAAAGAAAAATCTTCAATGTATGACTGATGAAACTCTTAAAATCACTAGATAAGAAGCAAAAGTAAAGGGTGACAAATCCTACTACATAAAAGATGAGCCATATTGGCAACAACTCACCAGCCACAGTCCTCTCAGGCCTCTGCAGCCTCAGAAAGGCCTATAGCAGATCAGCTCTGCACTCCCCAGTCCTGATAGGGCCAGGGATGGTGGCAGGAATGCCCAGCCTGCCTGTGCAGCCCTCTCCAGCCCCGATCGGCCAGGGCCAGTGGCAGGAAGGACGGCCCAACTGCACAGCCCTCCCGAGCCCTGATTGGTAGTGGGAAGGACTCCTTTTTTTTTTTTTTGAGGTGGAACTTTTGCAGTACAGTCCTCAACAAAGTTGCACCCTTCTAAGTGGACTAAAGTTAGTTTTCCAAGAAAGGTATGATGTATAACACTGCTTAGGACTGCGGCCATTTTCACATGTGCCCCTCGAGATCATGCAAACTCATGACATGAAGTGTCTTCCTAGCACGCTCTCCAGGCACAATCCCTTAAATGACCTGATGACATCAGAAAAAGCACCATTAAACAGGATTGTGCTGGGAAATCATGCTAGGAAGACGCTTTTATGTCATGAGTTTCGCGCGACCTTCCGGGCACGTGGCCATGTGAAAACGGCCTGCAATGTGACTCACATAATATGGAACTCAAGGCAGTTTACATAAGTGAGGAGTCCCAGAAAGTCTTTCACTGAGGCACTAGCAACAAAGCCGTTGTTGGAAAAAATAAAATGGGGTCTAGAAAGTTGCTGTTGTTGTCAGGGGTGGGGTTCGGAGCTGGGGACCAGCCCACCTGTGCAGCCCTCCCAGCCCCCACCAAAATCTCAACAACAGCTTTCTAGAGCCCATTGAATTTTTTTTCCACAATGGGCTTTATTGCTAGTAGAATCAGAATTATGAATGCAGTTTTTCATCAGCTTCCATGAAGAGAATGAGAACTATTATAATAATCACTGCAAAGAAATAGAAAAGAACAACAAAAAAAAAGAAGAGATCACTTCCAGGTTCCAGGAAATCAATTGAAAACGTAGCTAGGGACGCTGAAAGATCCACACAGGAACACATTGTCTGATCAGGACAACATAAAGAAAAGTTGGAAACAATACAGTGAAGAACTTTACAGAAGAGATGAAAGATTGACAGATTCCTTCAAAGAAGAATCTTTTGATGAAGAACTTGCAATTTTAGAAAGTGAAGTGAAAGTTTCACTCAAAGCAAGTGGGAGAAACAAATCAAGAGGAGTAGATGGGATATCAATAGAGCTATTTCAAGCTACAGAAACTGAGTCTTTCAAAATCTTAACAAGAATTTGGAAACAAATATGGGGAAAAAAACAATGGCCCACAGACTGAAAACAATCTACATTTTAGTTTTGAAAAAAAGAGGCATCAAAGATTGATGCAACTATTGCATTAATTTCCCATGCAAGTAAAGTGATATTCAAAATTTTGCAACAAAGATCCTACCATATACGGAACAACAAATGCCAGATGTTCAAGATAGATGCAGAAAAGGAAGAGGCACTAGAGATCATATTGCAAATTGATGGTGGTAGCAAGTATATTCTTGCTACCACCATCAATTTGCAATATGAATTTCAGAAGAAGATCAGTTTTTGTGTTATACATTGCAACAAGGATTTTGAGTTTATGGATCATTAACTGCTATGGATGGTCTTTAACAGCACGGTTGTGTCATGCAATGGATGGCCAAAAAGACAAAAATGAGTGGGTTCTAGATCAAATCAAGACAATTCTTCCTGTAAGCTAAAATGACTAAACTGAAGCTATTGTACTTTGGTTGCATAATGAAAAGGCAAAACTCTCTGGATAAGGCAATAATGCTAGGAAAAGTTGAAGGCAGTAGGAAAAGAGGAAACATGACTCGATAAAGGAAGCCATATGACCAGATCAAGGCTGTTATTAATAGGACATCTTGTAGGTGATTAAATCATAGGTTTGCCATAGTTTGGAAGCAACCTGATGGCATATAACACACACAATATTTCTAAAATATACATTCTTTCAGTACAACTTCCATCGTCTCTTCAAAGTCTAGGTGAATCTCAAGAGTTTGGATTCAAATACTTAAAAACGATCTGCAATGAGAGGTTTTTGAACTAAGAAAATATGCAGCTCTTATCCATTGCCTTGAAGAAGAAGGGGTAAATGGTTATGTACCCTTCTCCTCGAAGATTAGAATGCACTTTCTGCATTAAATGAAAGTAGTAGCTAATCACTACAATTTCACCAGTGTAAATAAGAAGAGGAGCTAGCGTTACATGATATTGCTGCTCTGAGGGAACTGATTGTATTAAACATGAATGTAAAAATAATACAGATAAAATTATTATAGAGTTGGTTGTAGAGAAAACAGCTATACTTACTTCAAGAATCACATCTTGCCCTGGAAACAGCTAAAATAATTGAAAATGGAGGAAACTATTACAAACAATTCTAGATTCTTCTCCAACTATCAGTGTCTGGACCTTTTCTAGAGAATAGCATCTTTTCTGCTTTCTGCTGTTGCCGCAATAGCTTCTTAGTAGTATAACTCTACACATTCCTGTTGAATGACCTCAATGTAAATGTAGTGTATTATAGTTGTTCCTTTGAGGCATACTCTTATCTATTCTCCATAACTGTCCTGTTTCTGGACTCCTCAAATATATACAGTCCTACCTCATGCACTTTTCTTCAGATACGTTATATATTTATTCTAATGACTTCTAATGTATCCTCACAAATCTATATCCTTCTACTCTCCTACTCTCACTCCCCCAGCTCTTCTGAGGGTTTCTGAAGTTCAGACATTATAGATTGGGTTTTCTTTGCACTAGTGCCATTTTATGCTCTTCTCTTTTACAACATGACTACAGATTACTATCTTTCTTGATTCAAATCCTACATTATAAGAGTTTGAAAAATAAAAGGGCATAGAAGCAAATCACAGATTTTGGACTTAAAGCTCTATTGCACCCCAAATTTCATATATGTTCATATTTTTAAAAAAGAAACTCTACTACCTGCTCATAAGAATACTAGCAAAGAAAAAATGTTTTAAAATGTCTTTTATGGTTTAGCTGATCTAGTGCTTTTTGCTGTTTTGATATGACCTACCCCTTGATAGCTAGTTTCTATCATGACTGGAATTAGATGGGTTTTTAAAAAGGATTACAAAGTCCCATAAAAGATGGATCTATCACATGCCACTAACTATGATAACGAGGTAAAACCTCAGATGCTGTGACAAGCAACATGGATGGTGTGGTCTGTGTGAGTTCCAGAGGTGTGCATCATGAACATTTCCATTTCTGTTATGGTTCCAAAGGGTTCTGGAATAATCCTGTTTCATTACTAGTTTATTTTGGGTTGGCTGGTGCCAGCTTGGAACTAAACCATTTGGTTTTTTCCCCTTCATTTTCATGAGTTTTGCACACATGTTGGCCACATATGCGCAAATGCACACTGTTCTTTTCAGGGGTGGGGAAATGAGGCTATAGGGCAGTTGTTTTCTTGCTTAACCAAAAAACAGCATCAACCATTAGTTTCCCTCCTAGTCTAAACCATTGATCCACTGAATTTTTCCTCAAGCACAATAACATACACACACTAATGGACTCATAGAAGACAAGTATCGACGAGTGGAACAGTGGCAGTGGGGCGTTCTCACATAGGAGATAGCTCCAAGCAGTGCTATGCAGCAACATTAAAAACAACCCTGCTTCATGGTCACATTTTCTTTTTCTGTAGAGTCAATAACTTATTACTTTTGAATTCTTCTGTTGTTTATTGTGGCTGTTTCCTTCTGTTCTGTAGTTTTGTCCCCGCAATAAGGGATAATCCAAAGCCTTCCTTTTGATGCTCAGCATTCTGCTGCAAAATGAACATTATCACCACCAACTTTCTCCATCACCAAAGTGCAGGCAGACAGAATGATTGGCTGAATCCCCCCCACACACACACCAAGGCCTGTGTTTTCCCAATAAGTTTTCTTTTTGCTGTGGGGGGATGCAGGATTGTTTTTGAAAGGGGGAAGTGGGTACATGATTGACATTTGATTCAGAAAAAGAGAGAGCCCTGAAAGACTATGGAAAGAATCCTAAATAAATCTACTCAGATGTAAGTCCCATATTATTCAATAGTGCTTACACCCAGGGAAGTGTCTTTTGAATTGCAGCCTATGATTGAAGTCTCCATTCCCAATGTTCTAAAGCTGTAAGAAGAGGAGGGGTCTCCCCTTGCGAGGACTCAATTGGCAAAGAGAGACAGAATGCTATTTCCTGGATAGCTACAGGGTGGAGGTGGGAAGATGCACTCAAGCACATTGGTCTCATTCCCCCTTCCCACCAACAGAGTTAATTAATAATGTAAAATCTCTCTCCCTTTGGGATCTGATTGGCGCTGTTGAGGAAAACAAGTTACTGCTCTGCAAGAGGAGCTCAGTGCCTGCCTGCTGCTGGAAGGTACAAACTAAAATGAAACACACAGATCTGGACATGAGATGGAGACTTTTATTAGGGAAAATGTAAAGGACTTACCAAAAACTATAAGAAAATGGTAATGGAATGTAAAGTTATATCTTGGAATGTTAATGGACTAAATTCACCTTGTAAATGCAAAGCTACTTTCCACTGGCTATCAAAGCAAAAATGCAATATAGTTTGTCTGCAAGAGACACATATTAGAAAGCAGGATGAAAAATATTTGAAATTTGTTAAATTGGGGAAAGAATTTGTTGCTGCTTCTAAAAAGAAAAAGAGGGGAGTTGTATTGTATTGTACTTTGTATTTCAAAGTACAAGTAGGCAAAGCATTATGACACATTACACCAGCAGTCCCCCACACAGAAAAATTAAAACAAAACTCACTTAACATCAGAGAATCACAAAAACACAATTCCTGGCAAAAACACTTTATTTCTTGAACAGCTTTAGGTTACACAGTAGGAGGGCACAACAGGGCATGATAGCAATGTACTACAAAAAATAATACAACCACTGCACCGTTTTTGACAGCAATTGTGTTTGTGTGATTCTCTGATGTGAAGTGAGTTGTGTTATTTTTGTGTAGTACACTGCTTTCCTGCTCTGTGGTGCCTTCCTACTGTGTAACCTAAAGCAGTTACAGGAATAAAGTGCTTTTGACAGCAATTTTTTGGGGTGATTCTTTAATGTGAAGTGAGTTGTGTTATTTTTGTGTAAGATACTGCTTCCATGCCCTTTGGTGTTCCCCCCCTGCTGTGTAACCTAAAGCTGTTCAAGAAATAAAGTGTTTTTGACAGGAATCGTGCTTTGTGATTCTCTGATGTTAAGTGAGTTGTGTTAATTTTTCTGTGTGGGGGACTGCTGGTGTAATGTGTCATAATGCTTTGCCTACTTGTACTTTGAAAGGGAGAAAATAATTTTTAAAAAACTTTATTTTGTGTTGTTCGTGTTTTATTCTTTGTTGTGCAGTTGGTTCCCATCATAGGGAACAATGGGGCTGCCTGGCCAGCCATCTCTGTAGGTGGTGGGGGGATTTGAGGGAGGGTGTCTGTGGTTCAGGTGCTCTTTCACAGGGACCAGCTGGCACTCAGAAGTGTGCCCACCATTGTGGCACCCCTGGGCTGTGCAGAATTGCCCAGGGAAAGAGAGTTTAGAAGTTCCCAGCATAGGGAACAAAGGGAGAGGGCTGGCCTTTGCCAGCCTGTTCCTGGGGTTATGGGTGTGGGGCTGCTGGGGGTGGATTTGGGTCTGTGTGTGGCAGCTGGGGGGGAATTGGGTTTGTGTGGGGCTGTAGGGGGTGGACTTTGGGGGCTAAGAGCGCCTACTTGGGGAGGCCATGAAATGCCCTCCCCCAAGTGGGAGCAGTCTGAGCCTTGGTGGGGGGTGGGAGGAAGGGTGGAAGAAGGGTCCCAGAGGGCTGGGGGGCATTTTGCATGCAAAATGCCACCCCTGGCAAGACAAGCCTCCCCCAGCTGTCAGTGGTAGAGATTAGAGCACCTACTTGGGGAGGCCATGAAATGGCCCCCCCAAGTGGGAGCAGGCTGAGCCTTGGTGGGGGTGGGAGGAAGGGTGGGAGAAGGGTCCCAGAGGGCTGGGGGGCATTTTGCATGCAAAATGCCACCCCTGGCAAGACAAGCCTCCCCCAGCTGTCAGTGGTAGAGATTAGAGTACCTACTTGGGGAGGCCATTAAATGCCCCCCCCAAGTGGGAGCAGGCTGAGCCTTGGTGGGGGGTGGGAGGAAGGGTGGGAGAAGGGCCCCTGAGGGTAAGGGGGCATTTTGCATGCAAAATGCCGCCCCTGGCAAAGGAAGCCTGCTTCTTCATTTTTCCCCATAGGAAATAATGAAGAAGATGAGCAGCAGCATGCTAACAATATGCTGCTCCTTCGCTTTCTTATGGGAGGATAGGGTGACCTGCTTTGGGGGGCCATAACATGGCCCCCCAAAGTCCAATCGGTCTGAAACCTGGAGGGTTTGTAGAGAGGGGTTAGAGGAAGGTCCCCACCAATTCTGGGCTGATTCTGTGGGAAAATGCCTCCTCCAGACGTCCGGGAAGACGCCGGAGGCATTTTCCCATTGAAAAATCCTAAAGCCGAAACGTTTCGGCTTTTTTTCTTTCGGCTAGCCGAAACGTTTCGGCTTAGCCCGAAACGTTTCGGCTAACCTGAAAGAAGCCAAAACACTTTTGTTTCTGCTTTCTTTCGGCTTTCAGAAAGCCGAAATGCACATCCCTAGTCCTTACCTGCCTGGGAAACCCCAAACCTGTAAAGGGAGGTTTAGGAAGGGTGGCAGCATGTGTGAAAGGTGAGGGTCACCATACCAAGGCTGAATCACCTGGCCACATTTGGCACATATAGGCAGATATAGTCCAGAGTTGCAAGTTTCAGGCTGTAAATGTCAAAATCAGTACATTGATTGTGTCCTGAAGCCCACTGGTAGCTACTGCAGTAGGCACAACAGCAATTGTATAAATTTGCATGTTTTCCAGTTTGTTTAGACAGCAGTATTTTGAACTCGTTCAAGCTCCTGAGTTAATATAAAGAACAACCCCACATAAAGTTTATTGTAATCATCAAGCATAGAAGTTATAAAAGTGGACTCAAAGGGACTCAGGGTAAGAAATTCTAAGCCAACCCTATACATTTCAGTGTGGTATCCTATTTGTATAACTATACATCCTATACAAATCAGAACAAATTGTCTAAAAACGTTATAGTGATAGATACTTAAATGTGCTTGAACTTTTCGCTACTCCACCTCCTGTTTCACCTCCTGTCCTATTGCAGATTTGTTTTCACATTGTATTGCAAGGCATTTTTCTTGTTGACATCCAACATTTGTCTTGTACTTTGAAAAGACATTGTTTGGCCAGATAAATAGATCATCAGTACTAATGGTCACTGAAATATCTCCTGCCTTTGTTCATAAAACTCAGCACCAACATGTATAACCAAATTCCTCCTGGCTTTAAAAACCAGGAAAGGATTAAATGGCTGCTTTCCCATCCCTCCCAGACATGTTTCAGGCTTTGCCAAAGAGGGGGGGGGGTTGCATTTTGCACAGCCTTTTGGAAACAACGCTGCAGGGAAGCTACCATGAGGGGATGAAGCAGCCGCATTTCAACCCTTTCCTGGCTTGGTTTTAAAAAAAATAAATGAGAGTGGAACAAGCAGGAAAAGTACATTTCCCCCCAGAACTCTGCTACCAGTTGCCTCTCTAGTGAGCATAGGACATCCCAATCAGTAAATAGGAGGGGATGTGTTCCAGCACTGCTACATTACTATGCTTACTCAAAGTTAAAAAAAGTGTGTTGTGAATTGCAAAGCCCCAAAAGCTCAAAACTGCACTGAGACTTCAATGCCCATCTAAAATGAAAAACAAGACACCGAATCAAAACTGCCTTGGACAGTGTAGAATGTGGGGGTGCCATTTTGATTGCAGTGAATGCTCATAAATGGCGGTTTAATCCATAAGTGTGAAAATGGCCTCGGTTAAGAGCCTAGGTGTTATACTGGATCCATCGCTACTACTAGATAAACAAGTTAAGGCAGCCACAACAAATGCTTTCTACAGGCTCACTCTAGCCTGGAATAAAGCTTCTTTCCTCAATGTGGCCGACCTGGCCACCTGGATCCATGCTATGGTAACATCAAGACTTGACTATTGTAATGCACTATATATAGGTCTCCCACCTAAGTTAACTAGAAAACTCCAATTGGTGCAAAACTCTGCATTTCAACTGTTATCAGGAGCGAGTAGGTGCATGAACATCACTCCCATCCTCCAGTCACTCCATTGGCTACCTATCAGCTATCATGCTCAGTTCAAGGTATTGGTTGTCATGGCCTGGGTCCAGCATTTCCATGGGACCGCCTCTCTCCTTATGTTCCTCCACAGCGGCTTTGCTCATTTGAACAGAGTCTTGCAGAAGCCACCTACACATGGGTAAAATCAACAGCAGGCCATACATTGGCATTCTCTGTGTGGCCCCTACCTTGTAGACTGGCCTGCCTGAGGAGGTCAAGAGAGCCACCAGCCTCCTTGCTTTCCACAAATGATCAAAACTGAATTATTCAAAAAGACTTTTTTACTTAGATAGGAGGACTGTATTGTAGGGAGAGGGTCTCAGATGCTTTGCCAATGAGTTAGGGACCATATACTGCCTTACATACTATCTGTTGCTTTAAGTATGTGCTCCTATGTGCTATCTGTGCTTCAAGTATGATCCTTCTAGGTAGTTATATTGTCTAATGTCAGTCGTAGAATTGCATATTCTCTGTTTCAGCATTTCTTCAACTCTGTATTGGATTCGTATTAATGCTATGTCTTTGTAAACTTGTATTTATTTACCCTATGGCATTGTTTATGGAAATGTTCTTGATATTGACTGTACTAATCTCACCCCGTGGAATACGCCTTGAGTCTCAGCGAGAAAGACAGACTATACATGACATAAACAAACAAACAAACAAACAAACAAATAGCAAGCAAACGTGATTGCTTAAATTGGATGTTTCATAAACTGAATGCAAATAAA
Organism: Eublepharis macularius; assembly: GCF_028583425.1. Taxonomy (NCBI): domain Eukaryota; kingdom Metazoa; phylum Chordata; class Lepidosauria; order Squamata; family Eublepharidae; genus Eublepharis; species Eublepharis macularius. Next base: position 119,389,307 of record NC_072794.1, on the reverse strand, counting down.
CAGTTTGAGAAATCATAGTTGTCCAAATTCTCAAGCATATCAAAGAACTTCCTGTTCAGCATTTTCAGAGAATACGGATTTAAAGGGGGGGGGAAATGAGATCGTAAATTTTGTGCCTTGCCTCTTATTATTAAGAATATTCTTCTTATAGATGTCAGACTACTGATGTCAAAATTTTAATAAATTTATTTCTATATCTCCAGTTGGCATTGGAACAAGTACTTGGGCAAATGTAATGTGCAGTTACTTTACAATGTTATACAACCCATTCTTGCCTTTGGAGAAAAAAAAAGAGTGTGTGCATATTCCAAGGGAGGAAGGGGAAAGCAGCCTTATGACCCTTTCCTGGCTTTTAAAGCCAGCAGGGAATAAGCAGCAAAGTTAGGAATTGTTCCTGGCTTTGAAAGAGAGAGAGAGAGAGAGAGAGAGAGAGAGAGAGAGAGAGCGTGCATACCCCAGAGGAAGGAAACCAATGGAGAAGCAGCCTTAGATCCTTACTTTGCTTTACTAATAAAAATGGTGGAAAAGGAGCTCAGAGAGCTGAGTTAGTTGGGAGTGGTTAATTCCACACAGACCAATCAGCTCCCAGGGAAAAGGAGAGGGGAGAGAATAGAAAGAAGAGAAGCAGAAGTGGAGTATAGAGTTCTCACTGACATTAACTGAGGGCCAAGCTACACATGACGAATGACACTTGAACGGCAAGTGGATTGAGTGGAGGGCAAGTGAACAGGGAGAAATACACTTGCCGTTCAAGTGTCATTCGTCATGTGTAGCTTGGCCCTGAGCCAGACATGACTTGGCAGCAGCTTCAAAATAACATAGTGGTATGTCTGCAGGAGGGAAAATCAGGGATACCACGGACAAACACGGGTACTGCATCCCATGACTACCTTGCAAGTGTGAAACCCCTGCAAACATGGGAGGCAGAATAGATACTGAAACGCTTTAAAGTCCCAGTGTGAAAAGGACCCAAGTCTACAAGGGTCAGACAAACTCCGTTGAAAGTGAGGAGTACAATGTCCTTCAAGATCTCTGCCATCCCAACATATCACTTGCATCTTGTCCAGATTCAATTTCAATTTGTTCATTTTCAGCCATTTCTCCACAGCTGTCAAGCAGCAATCCAAGACTTCTACTGCATCCTGTGGGGACCATGATGGCACGATATAGAGTTGGGTGTCATCTGCATATTGATGACATCCAACTCCACAGCTGCAAATGAGTTCTCCTAAAGGCTTTACATAGAGATTGAATAACTTGGGAGATAAGATTGCACCCTGCAGAACCCTGCAACATAGCTCCCATTCTGGAGATAGCTGATCTCCAATGGCAACCCTTTGAGTCTGTTCCATGAGAAATGATTTAAACCAGTCCAAGGCACATTCTTTGATGCCCACTTCTATTTCTAAATGCCTCAACAGGATGGCATGGTCTACTGTGTCAAAGGCTGCAGATGGATCCAGGAGGAGCAGTAAAGAGGCATGATCTTTGTTTATATTCAGACAGAGATAATCTATTAACTCTACTGGTGCTGACTCTGTCCCATGCCCTGGTCTGAATCCAGACTGGATAGGGTCCAGAGTGCTAGAGCTATCAAAGAAGTTCTGGAGTTGGTCAGCTACTGCTCTCTCAGGGCCAAGCTACACATGACGAATGACACTTGAACAGCAAGTGTATTTCTCCCTGTTCACTTGCCCTCCACTCAATCCACTTGCTGTTCAAGTGTCATTCGTCATGTGTAGCTTGGCCCTTAATCACTTTGTCCAGAAAGGGCAGATTAGAGACTGGGCAATAATTGGCCACATCACTTTTGTTTAGGGATTTTTTTAAATTAGTGGATGGATGACCACCTGTTTGAGCGGCCAGGGGGATGGTGCCCTGAGTTAGTGACTGATTTACAATAGACCTCAGTGATTCACTTATGTGGATCTTACTTGATTTTAACAGCCAAGATGGGCAAAGATTGAGTGCACAAGTAGTGGCTTTTATAGATGTCAGGATCCTGTTAAGATCTGTCACTGTAATTGGTTCAAAGTGGTCCATATGTGAGCCAGATGGTGTATTAAATATTTCTTGCATGTTGTCTGCATTGCAGCTAGCATCTCGATCAGAGTGTATTCATGCTATTTTATCAGTAAAAAACTTTGCAAAGGCCTTACAAACTAACTGTTCTTGGGACTGTAAAGGTTCAGAATTAGGGGTAAGAAGGTGTTGGGATACCTTAAACAATTGGGATGGTCGTAAATGAGCTTACACAATAGTTTCTGAGAAAAAACATTTCTTTGCCACTTTCATTTCTGCTTCATAGGTCCTCCAGTGGGTTCTCTAGCATGCATTATCAGCTTCATGCGAGTTTTTCACCAGTGTCTTTCTCTTCTAACCCTCTTTAGGGTCTTTCTCTTCTAACCCTCTGTCCCAAGGGTTGGAGAAGTAAACAACGAGCAATGGTGTCAATAGCTTCAAGGAGCTTTGTGTTCCACTCCTATAGCAGCTTCCATGGAGAATGTATCTGGAATTCTAAAATCCCCCAAGGTGTGAAGAAAATGGGTCTTCTCTGATTCAAACTGTAGCCATGTTTCTAAAACTTTGGTTGAGGCTCAGAGGCCATTCTAGAAAACCTACTTGAGAAAGTTGCAGAGCTTCGGAAGTTCTTGGTACACAGTGACCTTGGAGATAAGATAATTTGTTAGCTCATTAGTAGAGATGGGCACAAACCACAAAAAAAATGTACTATGAGGTTCGTTGTTCATGAGTTTTCACAAATCAGGAACCATGAACTGGCATGAACTTTCCCTGCTGCTTAGAAGCAGCAGGGAAAGGGGCATTTGACAGTTTAAAGGCCCCCTTCCTGCCTTGCAAGCAGCAGATCCCTTTAAACTGCACAAACCCCAGCCCCCAGCCCCAGCCCCACATTTACCTTGCCCTGTGGGCCCGTGGCATCCTCCTCCTCCTTCCGCAAGGGATGGGAAGGCCATTTATGGCCTCTTCTGCCACTGCACAGGCCCGCAGGGCAGCGGAGGAAACCAAAAACAGCAGGCCTATGCAGCGGTGGAAGAAGCCAAAAACAGCCTTCCCACCCTTTGCTGGAGGAGGGGGAGGATGCCACAGGCCCGCAGGGAAAGGTTAGTATGGGGCTGGGGCTGGGGCAATTTAAAGGGCCCTGCTGCTTGCAAGTGCCAGGTCTCTATGGCCCTGGGGAAATGGCCATTTAAACTGTCCCTTTAATACAACCCAAATGAACCAGTAGACCAGTTGTGGAAACAAGCTTCCACGAACCACTGGTTTGCAAACCACAAACTAGTCTGGTTCATGCATTTTGGGGTTGTAATTCAATTCGTGCCCATCTCTACTCATTAGCAGAGCCTCCATGGTACGGTTTTCTGAGCCAATTAACATTCTTGAATAATCAGCATATTTGGACCAGTGAGAGATGGGGGTGGTACTGAAAGCTGCAGATTTGATCTTACTCCTGCCTCCTCACATACGCACTTAGCAACGGTGACAAAAGCTTTTGGGCTCCTGGTTGGCTATCAGCTTCAGTTGAATGCTCTCCAGTGTCCCTGGGCAACATTATGCAGCAGAGGATATTTGAGAGGAACAGGTGTGCCTTCTTTATGCTACAACACATTTGCACTTTTGACTTTCTGCTATTTTTGTTATTTTGCAGAACTTCTCCCCATTTTTATGCATTCAGGGTCTACTTCAGATACTGAAGTTCTGGAGTAGACATGGGCACGATCCAAAAAATAGTCCCGATTTAGCTGATTGCGATTCCGTGGCAGTGCCGAACCCAGGTACCCGAACCTCACCGATCAAGTCCTGTTTCCGATACAGAATCGGGAATCAGGAATCAGGAAGGCCGACGCGGGAGGGCGCCCCGCGGTTTCCAGCGCTAAAGGAATGGTGGGTGAGGAGGATGGCGGCCGCCTGGCCCGGCAGGCCCGTGGAGGTGGCGGCGAGCAGCTTCCCTTCAGGGGGCGGCGGGGCGGGGGGTCTGTCCTCATGGGAGTGTGCCGGTACTGTCATTGGGGGGGGGCAGAGGAGATAGCTTCCTATTCCCTAATTCCCTATCCACTGAAGCCCAAAGCTAAAGCTCCCTCTCTCTCTCTCTTGCGCTTTCTCTCTCCAAAAGCGGCAAGCGAGAGCTCACCTCTGTCCCACTTCCCCTGCAAGCGGAAAGTGAAACTTTGTTGTGCAGCACATGGCTATTTATAAAGCCTGGGTCTGCTACGCAGGAGGGCTGTGTTTGGCCATAAGAGCTGCCTCTCAGGCTTTGCAGGGATGAGATTCGAGTGCCCATGGCTCTCTCTCATGAGTGCCCATGGCTACAGAAGAACACCCCTTCCCCCGCCCTCCCCTCTCTTCTCCTAAATGGACAAGACGGGCACGCGCATTTCTGGCTGCTCCATGGTTGGAAGGAAGCCCTGCTGATCAAGGAAAGCTGGGCTTCCATTCGCGTTTCCAGGGTGACAGAAGGAGGGCAAACAGCTCCGGCATTCCCCAGGCTCCGTTTCCATGGGGCTCTGTTCCCTCGGGAACAGATGGCTGGTGCCAGACTGCCTGCAGACTGCAATCCCGAACGTAAACCAATCGATCCGATCGAGACCCGATAGAGCGCCCCACCCGAGCGCTGAACCGGGAGCCGTGGACGGAACCGATCAGCCCGGTCCTGATGGCGCAAACGCCAAAATCAGGGCAATTTTCAGTCCGTAATTCCGATCGTGCCCATGTCTATTCTGGAGTAGTTTGCTAGCTAAAGGAAGGTAAAGGTGGGGTTGCTATTATTCTCTCCCAACATCAGTTTGCATCAGTTGTGTGCAAATGGCTTGTTGTGGATATATGGCATAAAATAGCATAAAAGAAACAAATTAATCTGGGAGACTAGCACAAATTAATCTGGGAGACTAGCACAAAAAATGGACACAGAGACACAATGACAGCATGCAAAAGCATATTTGTACACCCTTAACTTATATGTGAATCTACTTAGCCATGCCTATTTTTAATCTTCACCTATGTCATATCATCAGCATAAAGAAAGCAATGAGGTTACCCAGAGAAACTGGTAGAACAAACAATTGTGCTCTGCACATGGCCTAAATTAAACCCTTGTACTATGTATGAGATGTCAGGTTATCTTCTCTACCTTGAACTTGTAATTGGCACGGCAACAAAGTACTGCTGGAAAATGCAAATTTTCTGCCATTTGTGAAAATTAACTCCCCTAATTAACTTACACGTATAAATGCACTTAGAATGAAGACATTAAGTTGATTATCTAGAAAATTGCTACCTTGGTAGATTCCCGGATGCCACAAAATGCTTCCGATTATGCCAAGAATGAAATTGCTCTTGTGGTTCTGGTACATCAGTGTGATTGAATGCCTCAGAGAGGAATACACACAAACCGTCCTCCTCTGGCTAATTTAAATCTCATTTCAGTAGTCAGAATTAACTATATCTACAACGGCTTATGTAGTTTAGATATTAATAATCAGGAACTGTAAAGTGAACACCTCCACCACTTTAATAAAAGACCATTAAAATCCTTTACATAATAGCATAATTTCATATATAGTGCCTTCCTTCAGATTAGTCAGCTTCTAGTTGGAACTTCTCAATATTTCTTTTTGTTTGATCACAAATGTAAAAGAAAATTATCAATACATATAAAAAAGTTCACAACCAACCAGTAGCTTACATTTCAAGTCAGGCCCTGGGGTAATCCATGGACCTCCTCCCTGACCTGTCTGGGTGAGCCCCACTGTCTTGGAACATGAGCCATCCATACACGCGGTTGGGACCTGGCTGGCAAGGCAAAAGGCTTTCCCCTCTACAAGCTCTTCTACCCCCATCCATTAAACATGAAGGACGGACTTGTACAAGGGATCCCATCCAGCAGACTGTCCTCTCAGCCGGCAGCTATCAAACATGCCAGCGATCCTGACAGACCTCAATTCCCCCAACAATGGGGATATGCCAAGGGTGCTCACTGGCCTGCTCACTTAACCGATATTCTATTCTGCTAGTGACAACTATTTAAGGCACCACTGTAAGTCAATTACCACAACCCATGTAAGCAGTGCAAGGTAGGCGAAAAACACCCCTCCCCACCAATTGGGGAAAAGAGAAAAAAAATCCTACCTGGCTCAGGATCCATTCCATTGGTCTGGGGCTAGAGTTGTATGATACATAGAAAAATATCCATATGCGTATCTTCTAAATTTAAATAAAAATATTGTTTTTAGATATGAAGGAAATATTTAATGTAGCTCATCATCAACTGGATCTTCTGGAAATAGTATTGTTCTATTTCCCCTTGGCCCAAAGGCAGAAGGATTTTATGTATCTGTTTTTACTTTGATACTTACTTGATTTGTATCTTGGTAAGAGAATAAGACAGCAAGAACTATAAGGAACAAGGACTCTAAATTAACAGTTCAGCCATACCTCTAAGCAGCTGCAGCTGCTTGCAGAGGGGGCTGTGCATAGCCCTCCTGGAAGGAGGGAGTGCAGACCAGGCTTTTCCCAGGCATCCGGGGCTTTTCTGGGTGGGTGGAGCCAACAGCCTCGTTAGGCGGCTCCGCGTACCCAGCTTCAGTGTAGCTTAAACGCTCGGAGGGGAAAGACCAGCTCTTTCCACGCTCCTGGGCGTTTGAGTAGCAGCGGATGGTGGCGGCGGCTTGTATCGGTGGCGGAGGGAGTGAGGACAAGCACCAGCATTCTCTCTTCGATGGGGATCGACGTCGTGCAGCGGCAATGGCAGGATCTCGCCGCGTTTGCCTTTTGGTGCATTCTGTGCTATCGGGCTGCTGCGGCTGGGACAGGGTTGCTGCTTTCGGCGGCTCCCAGTTTTGTGGGCGCTGTTGGCAGCACGGTGCAGTAGCGCCTGTTCAGGCCGCGAGTAGCTGCAGCTGGTGGGGGTTTTTATTACGGCATTGGTGCAGTCATTGCCCTGCTTGGCGGCCCAAATCACTTGGGGTTTTTGAGTTGCCCTTCCCCCCACCCCCTTTTTTCCCTTCACCCGGGGTGTGAGGGCAGTGAGGGATCTGTGGGTGCTAGCGGGGGCTTCGCAGTTGGAGTGCCCTCCCCCCTTCCCCCTCCTCTTATATCGGCCTTCTGGGGACCTTTCTTGGCATCCTGCAGGGGCCACAGTTTGTCACTCTCCCAATTTGCTCTGGCTATTGGTGTGGGGGTGAGAGTGTGTGGCTTTGGGACTGGAGATCTGTGTTTGATTCCTCACTTCTCCGCTTGGGGCTAATTGGGTGGCCTTGGGGTGGTTGCAGTTTGCTGGACTGGTTCTCCTCCACCCATTTCAGAGTCTGCATTTGGTAGCTGGACACCTCTCTGAGGGTTTGGGGACCATTTTGTGCTGCTGGAGTAGCAGCCATTTTGAGGATTGTGCCAGAGGTGTGTCCTGACGTGTGTGGGTGGATAGATTAGTGTTAGAGTCCCTGTTTATTGGCCTGGTGTTATCATGCCTCCCAAAAAGGGCTCAGGCCCTTCCAAGGGCAAACAGCCAGCAAAAAGGGCACCAGCTAAGCGTCCTGCCCCTGTACTTCGTTCGTCTGAAGACGAGGGGGAACAGGTCAGCCAGCAGGATATCTTGGATAGGCTGCCAGCACTTGAGAGGAGCAAAGGGGCCCCTTTAGCAGCCGCAGCTGGGAGAAGCAGGGCAGGGCCTATCAGGGGGGCTTCCAGGGATGCTTTGAACAGGGAGATTCTTAGGCGTCTCTCTGTTTTGGAGGGTTTTGCAGGCTCAGCACCGGGCGGCACCAGTGGAACCCAGGCAGCATCAGAGCAATGGGATGAGGAACCGGCGCTGGAACTGGAACAGGAGGTTGTCCTGGACTCTGCACCTGTGGCGGTGGCAGTGGATCCTGTAGAGCCTGTGGGTAAGGACCTTGCACCTCAAACCTGTTCCCCATGGGGCCCTTGGGGGCATGCACCCACTCAGGGGACAGCAGGGGTGCCTCCTGGCACTTCTCAGCAGTTCCCTTCTACCTGGGCTGCTGTGGGACAACAACCTTGGCAGATGCAAGGCTTGGGGTTGGCTGGGATACATCAGGCTGTGCCACCACAGCCCCCATGGGGTAGTGCTGATACTCCTTTGGGGCAGGGGCAAGCTCATATGTGGCCTGGTTTTATGGGAGGTCTTTGGGGTGGTTACCCATACTCTGCCTTAGTTTATGGTCAGGTGCCTTTTAGTGCACTTCCCTTTGGTGACACTGCGCTTCTGTCACGGGCTGGGCCAGCCCAAGCAGGGTGGTTCAAGTCCAAACCTTAAGGCCAAAGTCAAAGGGGAGTTCCAAGAGCAAAAGCCAAGTCAAACCGGTGGTCAGAGCACAAGATAAAGCCAGGAGTGAGTCCAGAGTCCAAAAGCAAGGTCAGGCACAGTCCAAGGTCAGTCACCGATAGTGTCAGGTCCAAAAGCAGGCACGGGCAAGGTTCACAAAACACGGAGTGGTTGCAGGCAGTAGACACGTTGCTTCCACGCCCAGCAGTTCCTCCAGACTGGCTCTTATAGCCAGGCGTGGTTTTCAGCCAGCTGCTGGGGCTCTATCCTGTCACTACTCATCATCACTCTCCAGCAGCTGGCGTTGGCTTAAGAGGCGAGCACTGCGCCATCTCTCCTGCAGTTCCAGTCTCTGGCGCTGCCTGCGGCATTCCTTGGGCGTGGGTGAACCTGGGGGGGGGGTGGAGGCTCTTGGCTGCGCTGTACCTGTAGAAGTCCCTGGCTGAGCTTCCTCTGTAGTATTGGAGCTAGAGGGTGCTGGTGCCTCAGCTGCTGGCTGTAAGCTCTGATCAGCCAGCAGCTGTTGCTCCTGATTGCTGGCTTCTGCTGAATCAGGGCTAGGGCTGGCTACACAGGGCTCCTCTTCTCCTGAGGAGTCCTGGCTGGCTACACGAGGCTCCTCTCCTCCAGAGGAGACCTCACTCTCAGACTGGGCCATGACAGCTTCCCCTGGGCAATCACCTGACACAGGAAACTTGTGATAAAATTCTCAAGGGAGAATATGTCGACGTGTTTACCCTTCTTTTCCGAAAGTTGGAAAAGAAGGATAAAGACGAGTTGGATGACAGGAACAAGAAGTGGCTTAAGCGGCGACATGTGGATTGAACCTGGGCCAATTGGCTGCAGGGTTTCCTTATCTATGCGGGGGTATTGGTCAGGGCTCAGCCTGACAGGGCTGCCGCCTTGTTACAGTACCTAGATATTATATATAAAGGGTACACTGGCTTCTCAGGTGCTGCTTGGATGCAGTATGACGAGGAGTTTCGGATGCGGGCCACTCTTAACCCGGCGATCCCTTGGGACCGTATTCACCAGCAGCTTTGGCCGCAGGTGATGTCACCAGCGAAACCCAGTATTGGGGATCGTTCTGACAATGGGCAAATTGTGCAGCATGTGACCTCGGCCCCTTTGGCCAACACTACCTGCTCTGTGGCGGGGCAGCAGGTTCAACCCCGGCTGCTCTGCTGGGAGTTTGCGTTTAAGGGACAGTGTGGCCAGAAGTCTTGCAGATTTAGTCATGAGTGCCCTTCTTGTGCCGGTTACCACTCCTACAATGCCTGTCCCAAGCTTAGACAGGGTGGTGGGGGGCGGAAACCTGGTGGTGGGGGATCCAGCGGCCAGCAGACTCCTGGTAAAGGGACCCAGCCCGGTAAGGCTGAAAATCCTTGAGTGGCTGCTTCGGGCTTATCCCAAGAGGCTGGATGCCAGTTTTCTTTTTCAAGGTTTCAGTTTTGGTTTCAGGATCCCAGTTCAGAGGCCTCATTCACCTTTCCTGTCCAACAATTTACGTTCAGTTCAGGGGAAGGAGGACGTTGTGAGGGGGAAAATTGCTAAAGAGTGTGCAGAAGGCAGGGTCTTGGGCCCCTTTGATGAACCTCCGGTTCCCAATCTCTGGGTGTCCCCTTTGGGGGTTGTACCCAAGAAAGCTGCAGGCGAGTTTCACCTGATTCATCACCTCTCTTTCCCCAAGGGGGGGGGGCGATCAGTGAATGATGCTATTCCTGAGCAATTATGTTCTGTCCGGTATACATCATTTGACCAGGCGGTCAGAGTAGTGCGTCGCTGTGGGAAGGGGGCCGAGATGGCGAAATGCGCCATTAAGTCTGCCTTTCATCTTCTCCCCATCCACCCTGATGATTTTGAGCTCTTGGGGTTTTTGTTTGAGGGGAAGTTTTACATGGATCGGGCTCTGCCAATGGGCTGTTCCATTTCTTGTGCGGCATTTGAGCGCTTCAGCTCATTTCTTGAATGGGAGTTACAGCGTAGGGCGCGTAGTCGTGACTCCGTGCATTATTTAGATGATTTTTTTGTTCATGGGGACAGCGGAGTCTGGGCAGTGTGCCTGCTTGCTACGCCTCTTTACCCATTTTTTCCCATTCTGGTGGCAGTCCACCTTTGGGGTGGGGATTTTGCTAATCACGTTGTACATTTCTGGTGTGACAGCCAGGCCATGGTTCATGTGGTCAACTCCTTGACTTCAAGATCGTCTCGGGTCATGAGGTTGGTATGGGCCTTTACCTTGTTGTGTCTCCGGAGGAACATTTTATTTAAGGCCAAACAAGTTCCTGGAGTTAGTAATGGGGTGGCAGACGCTTTGTCTTGCCAACAGATGGAGCATTTTTGGCAGTTTGCCCCGGAGGCTGACCCGGAGCCCGCGCAGATCCCCCCGGAATTATGGCAGTTTGGGAGGCTGAAGTGTCCAGGGCCGTAAGGCTGGCTTTGGCTCCCAGCACCCTGCGTGCCTACGACAGAGTGGCAGGCCAATTTGGGGGGTTTAGGAGGGATGTAGGCCTTCAGCAGGTATGGCCCATCCCTGTAGAGCATCTATTGCACTTTTGCGAGCACCAGAAGGGCCGGGGGTTAGCGGTTAAGTCTATTTGGGGCCAGCTTGCGGCCCTGGCATTTATGAGTAAGGCACGGGGTTTTTCTGAGGCCACGGGGGACTTCCGTGTTCTCAAAATGCTGGAGGGCTGGTCTCGGGAGATAGTGGTTCGTGCTGACCCCAGGGAGCCCATTTTGCCCCTAATTTTGAAGGGGCTTCTCAAATCTTGGGGTGGTATTTGCACCTTGGGATTTGAAATTAGACTTTTCCATGCGGCTGCTTTGGTAGCCTTTTTTGGTGCACTGCGCATTAACGAATTGGTTGTCCAGTCAAAGATGGACAAGTCTGGGCAGGCCTTGATAGTGCAGGATGTTCAGTTGATGGACAGAGGGGTTTCCCTTATGATTCGGAGGTCCAAGACGGACCAGAAACAGAGAGGGGTTGTGATTAACCTCGGAACCTGTGCAGACACGGGACTGTGTCCAGTGCATGCTCTCCACAGGTATTTACGAGTTCGGGGAGAGGACCAGGGGTTGTTGTTTCAGCACCAGGATGGGTTTCCTTTAACTGGCTACCAGTCTTGGACAAGGCACTTGGTGAAATTGGGGATGGCTGGCATCAAAGTCGGCACCCATTCCTTCAGGATTGGGGCTGCGTCTACGGCGACAGCCATGGGGTATTCTGCAGAGGCGATTCAGGGCATGGGTAGGTGAAGGTCGTCCGCCTATCGCTCCTATGTTTATCCTCTCACCCGGTTTTGACGGTTGTACCAATAATGTTTTTCTTAGGTGCTGTGTCTTGCTGTGACAAATGACGGATTTTGATCTGCGGGCACAGCATGGTGTTTTGGGCCGCTCATCAAGCCAGGAGGACGCAAGTAGGGTCCCAGATTGGCTTGTCTGAATGGGCAACGGTGGAGTGGCAAGGTCGTCGAGTCCTTCGCTGGCCCAGTCTGTTGCCACTCTTGTTTAGGGAACGGCGGGGCCCAGTGCCTCATATATTGGTTATTCACTTGGGCGGGAATGACCTGGAGTTGATCCATGGTAGGGCCCTCTCACTGCAGGCCAAATGGGATTTGCAGGAGATTCTTCAGCATTGGCCTGGAGTGCTCATTATGTGGTCCGCCATGTTGCCCCAGAGGGTATGGCGGGAGGCTGGGAGCCGTCAGGCCATTGAAAGGGCTCGCATGAAGGCCAATAGGGCCATTCAAAAAGCCCTGGCCTAGGGACTTGGGGTATACTTGACACACCCCAGGATCAGGGCCAAATTTGCCGACCTCTATAGGGGTGACGGGGTTCACCTGGCAGAAACTGGCAATCTTATTTTTCTCAACGACTTGCGGCAAGGGCTTAGGCTGGCATTAGGCCAGTAGTGGGGCGTCACGGCCTAAGCAGAGGCTTGGCCCTGGCATCGGCAGGATAGAGTTTGGCTAGAAACAGCAGGCCGGTGAGCACCCTTGGCATTTTCCTATTGATAGGGAAGAGGGGTCTTTTAGGAGCGGCTGGTACTGCTTGTGACAGCTGCCAGCGCGCGTGGGCAGACTGCCGGGGGGAACCCCACGTGCAAGTCCTTACCTCACTGCTGTACGACTGAGGCTTAGGAGCTTGAAAGGGGGGAACCCATTTGCCTGGCTGGCTGGGTCTCTTAGCCATCCTCTGGAGGGCTCGCACCCGGGGCTTCGGGGCTCGCCCAGACAGGTCAAGGCAGAGGTCTAGGTAGGACCCTGTGGCTTGGCCTGTACTGCTTTACCCTTGCTGCAGTTATGGTTAATGTTGTCATTGAGTTTAATCAATAAAAGTGGCCCTTAGATCCACACCTGTGTCTGTCTCTTCATTCCAACTAGGGGGGCAATTGATGTTTTTCTTATCCATTTGCCAAAAGATTTTCTACATATTTAACAAGTAGCAGCAGAGAGAATCACCAAAGGGCAAAGCAAAGCATAAGACTATAACCATCACTGATCCTTCCCAGGACTTAAGCCTTCCATATGCCTTTAACTGAGGGAAGTCAAACAGAGATTCAGTCTATGAGGCAGCAAACACCACCTATTTTGGTGTAGTAGTGCCAGGACTCTAATCTAGAGAACTAGGTTTGATTCCTCACTCCTCTGTTTTCAGCCAGCTGGGTGACCTTGGGTCAGTCACAGTTCTTCCAGAGCTCTGTCAGCCCACCCACCTCACAGAGTATTTGTTGTGGGGATAATAATAACATTCTTTGTAAACTGCTCTGAGTGGATGTTAAGTTGTCTTGAAGGGTGGTATATAAATCAAATATTATATATTATTAGTGCTGAAAGTCAAAGGAAGGAAAAGTATGGAAACCATACTAATAAGGAAACCTCTGTACTGAATTTGGCCAAAGTGAGTCAGTTAGTATTCCCTGACCACTATAAAACATTCCTAACAAGTTGTACTCTCTCATCTGAGCAACTAGAACATGCAGCTCTTCTTGCTCGCGGTAGATTTGAATTAACATTGCCCCTGCCCTTACTTGCACCCCCTATTTTTGCCTCATCTCACTTTTTGTCACTCTCAACAGGATACGAATCTCAGTTCAAGATGTCATTTGGAGCAGTACCCTATATGACTGTTTACTGCAGAACACTGGAAGGTCACTTCTCTTTTCAGATCTAGTTTGATAATAAATTGTGAACAGTACCCTTGAACACTTGAAAAATGTTACCTTTTTAACATTCACAAATAGTTCTAAGTTACTACGAAATCTTTGTACATGCACATTGTCTTACCTTTAGCTCCCCCATCCCTTATCTACCAAATACATATTTCTGTTATTAACTCACAAAAAGAGAAGATTTGGTCCTGCTTGGGAATGGGGAGTAGAAAACTGAAACACTAATATCTATTTTAGCCTTTTCTATTTCCCCTGCTGAATCAGTGTTTGTTCCTAGAAGTATTTTGATCTGAATTGCAAATAATTGCACCTTTGTTTCTCATGCAGCTTTGCTGTGGCTGCCCATCTCCCATCCGTCTGTCTCTCCCTACCTCCATCTATCTATCATACCTGACAAAATTATTTTTGAGGAAAAACAAACCTAGTTTGCTCCTTTGTGGTTGCCGAACTGAGGTAGGTGACAGCTTGGGTTCTTGGACTCTTACAGTAAGCTGGGCTGGCAAAATTTTGAACTCTGACCCCTCATCTTGCTGGCCTGTACTTTAATGCTGGACAAACATTTGGAGAACTGTCCCTTGAACATTTGAATCAGCTGAGAATATTTTATTTGGTGGCATCACCATGCTCTGCTAGTTTCTTTAGCATCTGGAATTTTATGTGGCAACTAATAAATTGATTTTTTAAATGTTCTTGGAGTCAAATGCCTTCTCTTCACATGTAGCACAAAATGTTTCCAGTCATATTCTTTGGGCCAATGTAATGGAATCTCCACTGCAAAGCCACTCTTTTTTTTTTATTGTATATTTTTTGTGCATTTTCTTCAAAACATCCTTATTCCCATACATATATACCCATTGCCCAACCCCTCCCCATAAGTTCATATACAGTTTCTATATCTTCGGCAGTAAGAATCATTCTTCTATTTATCTTGTTTCTTCACATCCGGATAAGAGGAGTTAGTCTCTGAGTCCTCTCCTTCTTCTATTCCTCCTTGATTCTCCTTCCTCTTCCTCCTCACTTAATTCATCGCCGAAGATATTGTATCCTATAGCCGGGGAGGGTTGAGAGTTTTAGTGTATTTTGGATGACTATTTCCCATTCAAGTTATTCATCTGTATTTCCATACCCTTATCCCTCCCGCCCTCCCTTTAGCTACTCATCCTTTCTAGCCAGGGGCACAAGCTTAGGAGCTTCCACCGAACGTCCCGTTGTTGACCCTCCATGACCCATTTTAAATATAAATGCCATTTTCCCTTAATCTTTCCTATTCTTAATTCCCATGACTCATCCTGATTAATTATGGCTATAATGTCTGATTGAATGTATTCAAATAAATAATCCTGCCAGTTTAGTTCCGTCCACTTAGTTTTGTCTTTCCAACCAAATGCTATTACTGCTTTACCGGCTAGCACCATTGCTTTAAATAAGTCCTGTCCTTCTTTTCTGATATCTTTATGACCTAAAGTACTACCTAACATCAATTCTACGTCTATCTTTGGTCTTATTGCAAAGAACTTATAAAGTTGCTCTGTTACCTTCTCCCAAAAAGCTTTAACTTCTGCACACTCCCACCACATATGGGAATGTAATGGAATCTCCACTGCAAAGCCACTCTAATGCCAGGCCTTAGTTAATCAGCAGTGCCTCGGTTCACAATTTTTGTTGCTCTTTGATGGGTTCTTCTTAAGAAGAACAGCAAGCTTTAGAACAGTCTTTTGAAACACATAGAACTCTGTTCAAATATTTTTAAAGTGATGTGTCATGTTAGATTGCATCAGTTATAATGTATTGTGATTGCAGTGATGCAGAAGCTGTGAAATTTCAGAAATATACAAGAGAAAACAGCCTGCTTTTGGATAGTACTTGACAGTGGAAAAGCAAAGTGACAGAGCCTAAAACAGGGGCCTTCAAAAAGCAAACATGTCCCAAAGTGATCTACCTTTTCCAGCTGGGAATAAGAGCCTTTCCAGATGCAAAGTGGATGCAGCCATGTACTGTTTGTCCTGTCAGTTTCAGATATTTGCAGAAACATTTTAATTTAAAAAAACAGCAAAACAAAAGCAGTTTAAATGAAAAATAAATCTGGAAAACTTGTCTTCACAATAAGAAAGAATCTCAGTTGTGAATAAATATGAGGTTCAAATCACAAAACTATATTTTTCTCAAGCTGCAGGTGCTACAATATAGCTTGTTCAGTGTTTAAAGTACTTCATATACACAAACTTTTAAACATTAAGTAAATTTTACCTATTGTACATGGGGAGGCTGAGGCAGAAAGAGAGGCTTGTTTAAAGACACCCAGTTCATAGTAGTCAAGGTTTGAACCAAACTTCTTTATTCACAGTGCACTACTAAGCAGTTATATCACTGAAGTTACTGTTAGCTACTATTCTATTATCAAGAAATAGCTCAATTATCAGAGATCAGCTTTGCCTAATAATGCTTGATGCCTGCCCTCTTAGTGCATATCCCAGTGCCTGCTTTCTAAGGACATTTTTATGCAGGGCTATATTATTCAGAAATCTGTTCCACATTCTGCCCTGACCTAGATAGCTCAGGCAAACATGATCATGTCAGATCTTTGAAGCGAAACAGATTAGCCTTGGTTAGTAATTGGATGGGAAACCACCAAAGAAGACCAAAGTTGCAGAGGCAGGCAATGGCAAACCACTTCAGACAGTCTCTTGCCATGAAAACGCCACTAGGGGGTCACCATAAGTCAGCTATGACTTGATGGCACTTTCCACTACCATTCCATCATATATACTAATAGCCAAGTGGACCTTGTCTGTGGATACTTAAATCCAGAGTCTGGAGCCATGAACAGACAAGACAGATCTTCCTACACACCTGAGAAATGACCTGGGTTTGCAGAAAAATCTGAAATCTTACAAAACTCCAAATGATTTAAAAAGTATAACTTTAACCAGATGCTCTCAGTGGTTTTTGCTAGGCAACCAAGTAGCAGGTCAGTATTCCAGGCTTGATTTCTGTCAATAAAAGGCAGGGGGAGGGGCAGAGCCCTTTCCAAGGCTGTTTGGACCTTTTGGGGAGTATTCATTGAAACCAGGACCAGAACTACTGGACAACATGATACCACATGACTTGTATGACTCATCCAGGCCTGGCTGCTTGCTACTTCTCCCACCCCATAGGATGTATTGGGTTTGGCATACGGGCCACTGTGTAGAGTTGCTGCCTTCTTGTACTGACTCTTATGTTTTAATGTGTTTTAATGTGATTTTCATTAGTTGATGTTACTTGCTCAAGTGGATTGAGTGGAGAGCAAGTGGAGGGCAAGTGAACAGGGAGGAATACACTTGCCATTAAAGTGTCATTTGTCACTTGTCGTTTGGCCCTGAGTTACGCCAGTGAAATCAATGGGTGTAGTCTGGATGGAGTAACATTGCTTACAATTGCACTGATTGAATTCCATGGACTTAGAACAGCATAACTCTACGATTTTCCATCTTTTCTCATGAGCGGTACATGGCTGATGTTAAATGAAAAAGGAGAAAACCATGTAACAAATTAGGACAAAACAAGATAAAACCATATAATAAAACACTGTAAAGTTTAACACGATAAAATTATGAGTCCAGAAAAGAAACAACATGACTCATGACATTAAGAAAAATGATAGGGTGCAATTAGTGATTAGTTGTTAATTCATTGTATGCTTCAGGACATATTACTTAAATGAATGTTTTATTCATATTTTTTTTAAAAAATCCTTGAGTATGTTAAATTAGTTTATTTCAGTGTCATGTTTATATAAATGATGTACAAAATAAAAGAGCAATCAGTATGAAATGAGTTACTGACACATAATTAATTATGGATTGAAAAGTAATTTTAAAAGGCTTGAGTAACAACCCAAATATGAGGAATATTTCTGTTGGTGTTGGAATGGGAAGAAGACGACAATGACCACAACAGCTGATTAGTCCATTCCTTGCCATGGAATCAGTGTTCTTTATATCTACTTTTCCCCAACAGATTAATTACATTAGCCAGACTGTAATATAAAATAATGAGGAAAAAAAGGATCATTTAGTTTGACCCTACTGGCAGTGTGATAGGACAAGCAACACACACAGAAGACTGCAGCAAACAAACCATATCATATGCTCCAGAAGCAAGACAATACATTAAATTTGATATAACTGGTTCCTGCAAGGAGCTGTTTATTGTTGCCAGTGCACTTACAAAATGGAGAGCACTAGAGGAATAGGCCAGCTGGATAACCTGATGCCTTCTGGCCCATCAGAGGAGTACTTGGGCTGGCTATTTACAAACAATAAGTTCTACCCACCTTTTTGCTGGCAGAGCTTCCCCACTCCCGTTGCCTTATGTAAAGCATGGGATCATCTGGTCATTTGGACATTAAGTAGGAATTCTGGAGGTCTGTCTTCAATGGACCTTGTGTCAGTTCTCTTTCCCCCTACTTCATACTGCATGATAGGGAGGAGTAGAATTAAATGGGCCTGAACAGAGTCGACTAGCTCTAACTAAGCTGGTAGGTTTCATGAGGGCTCATTATTATGTTACTTACATTGACAAGCACCCTGAATTCTCTTAGGATCAGAAGAACCAGACATTTTGTGTTGTCCAATCCAAGCGCTTGGAAAGGGAGCTGTGTTGTTTGTCAACACCAGAACAGCTGATTGGCATCGTGGAATGGCCTTGATTGGCAGCAGATCTCTGTGCAGCAAAGATGTGCAAGCAAGGACAAGCAAACAGCAAATAAATTCTCTCTGTCTGAAGCCAGGGTGAGATTACTCAATGCCGGTAAACTCGTGTAGCCTCTTAGGGTGCCTGTGCTAATGGGGGTAAATTAGTTTACCTCTTGCAGTTCAGCATTAAATAATTAAGAAAAACCTTACTTAAATCCAACATAAGTTGGATTTTCCAACAGAAAAACCTTACTTAAATCCAACATAAGTGTCTAGGGATGTGCATTTCGGCTTTCTGAAAGCCGAAAGAAAGCCGAAACAAAAGTGTTTCGGCTTCTTTCAGGTTAGCCGAAACGTTTCGGGCTAAGCCAAAACGTTTCGGCTAGCCGAAAGAAAAAAAGCCGAAACGTTTCGGCTTTAGGCTTTTTCAATGGGAAAATGCCTCCGGCGTCTTCCCGGACGTCTGGGGGAGGCATTTTCCCACCGAATCAGCCCACAATTGGTGGGGACCTTCCTCTAACCCCTCTCTACAAACCCTCCAGGTTTCAGACCGATTGGACTTTGGGGGGCCATGTTATGGCCCCCCAAAGAAGGTCCCCCTATCCTCCCATAAGAAAGCGAAAGAGCAGCATATTGTTAGCATGCTGCTGCTCATCTTCTTCATTATTTCCTATGGGGAAAAATGAAGAAGCAGGCTTCCTTTGCCAGGGGTGGCATTTTGCATGCAAAATGCCCCCTCACCCTCAGGGGCCCTTCTCCCACCCTTCCTCCCACCCCCCAATTCCCCCCCAGCTGCCACACACAGACCCAAATCCCCACATTAGCCCCTCACAGACCCAAATCCACCCCCAGCAGCCCCACACCCATAACCCCAGGAACAGGCTGGCAAAGGCCAGCCCTCTCCCTTTGTTCCCTATGCTGGGAACTTCTAAACTCTCTTTCCCTGGGCAATTCTGCACAGCCCAGGGGTGCCACAATGGTGGGCACACTTCTGAGTGCCAGCTGGTCCCTGTGAAAGAGCACCTGAACCACAGACACCCTCCCTCAAATTCCCCCACCACCTACAGAGATGGCTGGCCAGCCAGCCCCATTGTTCCCTATGATGGGAACCAACTGCACAACAAAGAATAAAACAAGAACAACACAAAATAAAGTTTTAAAAAAATTATTTTCTCCCTTCCAAAGTACAAGTAGGCAAAGCATTATGACACATTACACCAGCAGTCCCCCACACAGAAAAATTAAAACAAAACTCACTTAACATCAGAGAATCACAAAACACGATTCCTGTCAAAAACACTTTATTTCTTGAACAGCTTTAGGCTACACAGCAGGGGGGGAACACCAAAGGGCATGGCAGCACTATCTTACACAAAAATAACACAACTCACTTAACATCAGAGAATCACCCCAAAAAATTGCTGTCAAAAGCACTTTATTTCTGTAACTGCTTTAGGTTACACAGTAGGAAGGCACCACAGAGCAGGAAAGCAGTGTACTACACAAAAATAACACAACTCACTTCACATCAGAGAATCACACAAACACAATTGCTGTCAAAAACGGTGAAGTGGGTTGTATTATTTTTTGTAGTACATTGCTATCATGCCCTGTTGTGCCCTCCTACTGTGTAACCTAAAGCTGTTCAAGAAATAAAGTGTTTTTGACAGGGAAAGAGAGTTTAGAAGTTCCCAGCATAGGGAACAAAGGGAGAGGGCTGGCCTTTGCCAGCGTGTTCCTGGGGTTATGGGTGTGGGGCAGGTGGGGGTGGATTTGGGTCTGTGAGGGGCTAATGTGGGGATTTTGGTCTGTGTGTGGCAGCTGGGGGGGAATTGGGTTTGTGTGGGGCTGTAGGGGGTGGACTTTGGGGGCTGAGAGCACCTACTTGGGAAGGCCATGAAATGCCCCCCCAAGTGGGAGCAGTCTGAGCCTTGGTGGGGGGTGGGAGGAAGAGTGGGAGAAGGGCCCCAGAGGGCTGGGGGGCATTTTGCATGCAAAATGCCACCCCTGGCAAGACAAGCCTCCCCCAGCTGTCAGTGGTAGAGAAAAGAGCACCTACTTGGGGAGGCCATGAAATGGCCCCTCCAAGTGGGAGCAGTCTGAGCCTTGGTGGGGGGTGGGAGGAAGGGTGGGAGAAGGGTCCCAGAGGGCTGGGGGGCATTTTGCATGCAAAATGCCACCCCTGGCAACACAAGCCTCCCCCAGCTGTCAGTGGTAGAGATTAGAGCACCTACTTGGGGAGGCCATGAAATGCCCCCCCCAAGTGGGAGCAGGCTGAGCCTTGGTGGGGTGGGAGGAGGGGTGGGAGAAGGGCCCCTGAGGGCTGGGGGGCATTTTGCATGCAAAATGCCATCCCTGGCAAGACAAGCCTCCCCCAGCTGTCAGTGGTAGAGATGAGAGCAGAGCACCTACTTGGGGAGGCCATGAAATGGCCCCCCAAGTGGGAGCAGGGTTAGCCTTGGTGGGGGGTGGGAGGAAGGGTGGGAGAAGGGCCCCTGAGGGTAAGGGGGCATTTTGCATGCAAAATGCCACCCCTGGCAAAGGAAGCCTGCTTCTTCATTTTTCCCCATAGGAAATAATGAAGAAGATGAGCAGCAGCATGCTAACAATATGCTGCTCCTTCGCTTTCTTATGGGAGGATAGGGGGACCTGCTTTGGGGGGCCATAACATGGCCCCCCAAAGTCCAATCGGTCTGAAACTTGGGGGGTTTGTAGAAATGGGTTAGAGGAAGGTCCCCACCAATGTTGGGCTGATTCTGTGGGAAAATGCCTCCCCCAGACGTCCGGGAAGACGCCGGAGGCATTTTCCCATTGAAAAAGCCTAAAGCCGAAAGTAAGCCGAAAGCCGAAAGCCGAAACGGCTGGCCGTTTCGGCTTTCGGCTTGTATGAAAGAGAATCCTCTTTCGGCTTTCTGCTTTCGGCTTTATCCGAAAAATTTTGGCTTGCACACCCCTATAAGTGTCTGTCAGTGCAATTCTAAGCAGAGTTAAATAATTTCAATGGATTTAGGCTGGAGTAACTATGCTTAGGATTCCATTATATATTTTCCTTTTGGAATGAGGGACCAATTACCAGCTTCCCTTTTCTTCCAAATTTCTTCCAAATACTAAGATGACCCTTAGTGTTGTTAGTCCAGTTCTTCTAAAGTGTCAAACCCTAAAAAGTCCTAGCTGATTTATTCCAAATTTAGCCATGATAATTAAAAAGGACCCTATCTTTCTGCAAACTTCCAAAAGTTCTGGAAAAGCAGCTGAGAACACAAAGACACAGTCTGTCTCATAACATCTTTGAAGGAAGCAGCAAGACCATAGCTAAGGAGGCAAGCTAAATGGTGGTGTTGTTCAGATGGCACTTTTTAATGGAAGCATGATAGATGGTATGAGAACCATCTCTGGTATAAAATGGGGTAAAAGAGAAAACCGAAGTGTTGGAAATTCTTCAAGCTTCTTTCCCTACCCCTTCCAAAGGGGCTGCCACATCTGACCAAGGAAAAAGGTGTAACAGTTGTAAAACAAGATCCCTGTGTCTTTCTCTTTCTCTGTTCTTCCCTGATGCTGATGCTGTTTTCTTGATTTTAAAATCTCTCTCTCTCTCTCTCTCTACACACACACACACACACACACACACACACAAATGCACATTGAGTATTTTATTGTACCCTGCCCTGAGTCCGTTCGCAAGGATTGAGGACTAAAAATCAAATCAATAAATAAATAAAATGTGACAGATCTTTGAACCAGTCTTCAGGTAGGTAGCTATGAATCTATGTATTGTCGAAGGCTTTCACGGCCGGAGAACGATGGTTGTTGGGGGTTTTCCGGGCTGTATTGCCGTGGTCTTGGCATTGTAGTTCCTGACGTTTCGCCAGCAGCTGTGGCTGGCATCTTCAGAGGTGTAGCACCAAAAGACTGAGAGATCTCTGTCTTTTGGTGCTACACCTCTGAAGATGCCAGCCACAGCTGCTGGCGAAACGTCAGGAACTACAATGCCAAGACCACGGCAATACAGCCCGGAAAACCCCCAACAACCATAGCTATGAATCTACTTTAGTAATTTAGATTAATTTAGAGAACTTAGCTTTTCACCAGATGATCTAGAGGGTGAATGCATGAAGAGGGTTGAATGCTGTTATTTGGTTACCATTTGCAGCCATTTGCTATTGGCTTTTAATTTATTTTGTCTTTTCCTCTTTGTTGTTTAGTTTGAATGTTTATGACTCCAATGTTTGTGTAGTTCTTTATGTACTAAGTAGCTCTGACATTGCATGTATTCATTCTGTTGTGATTTTTCAGGCCTCCTGTGTTCACTGTCTTCATTGAACTATGTACTGTTGCTAATAAACTGTTTTATTTCTTTCATTTAAACTAATGAGATTGTATTCCTTACTAGTTCAGCATGGCACACTGTGGCAAAACTGGACTCAGATTTACAAGCATGACAGTAAAATCCAGCCCTCCTGCCTCTGTAAGATAATGTTTTTCCTCAACATTTAAGCACAATTCAGCTGTTCCATTTATAAATACTCTAGATTTGTGTAAGTATAATGGCTGTTCTCACAGTGGGCACAATGCAGCCAAGATTAAGCACTTTTGAATCCTATTGATTTCAGTAGGAGAACATTAAGAATGTGCTTAAGTCTCCTGTTGAAATCATTCAGGCTTCGGTTTATTTAACTTTGGCTGGCTTGTACAAAAGGCATTGAATGAACTGATAAGTCACCATACCTAACATGCATTCACATGGAAAACATAATATGTGGTCTGGACAATTGTGCATACTGCAATAAGTAATTCTCATGATTGGGGCAGCTGGTAAAAGTTGATACCATCAACTATTTTTATTATATTCATAATTCCCAGGTACTTGTGTTAGATTTGTCCCCATGATTAAGCACTTGAGAATATTCAAAGTTGTATGGGAAGAAGCCATGATTTAGTGGACGAGAACATAGGGATGCCATAAATTCATATTGAACATATTTGCCTATTAAACTTAAAGTTTTTTAACGTAGTATTCAGATGTGAGCCAATCACCTGGTCTTTTCGGTTTGTATCAGGATCTTTTCAAAACTGCACATACACAAAAGGCTGCAGATATAAACAGACAAGATTTTTTTTAAAAAAAAACCCACAGCATTTATTTATATTTTGTGATTGACTATGGCTGCATCCACACACCAAAGAGTGTTTTCAGAGGCTTTTAAAAAACACTAGTTGTTATTGTGTTACTGGACACTAACATTCTAACATTCTATTGCTACATTCTCTCAAGTCCCAGACTTCAAGTTTTAAAAACTATAGTCCTTTTTGTCACTGAGTTATAAGGGGAAAGGTGCAGCTGAACAATGAAAGCTGAGACTTTAGAGACTCTGGCAATAAATCATTAGAATGCTAGAGTACATTAATACAATAGCAATTAGTGATTATTTTTTCAAAATCTGAAAAAGCCTTTTGATGGCACAGTAAAAATGGTGACCATGGCTTCATGAAAAGGCTGTTTATTGTTAGCCAGGCCCTTTGTATCAGGCTTTTTTCTCTTGACCTTCTTTTCCTGTCCTCCTTGCAGAAGAACAGTGTGCAATTAGCCAGTTACTTCACAACTTGACAGGAATTTTTTAGGTCATAGATGAAACTTTTTTACCTACTCCACTTTGTTTAGGAGAGCTTGGTTAGCTATATTGGCCTCATACTGTGAGATTAGTTAGACCCTAACTAAGGTGTGGCCAGATTAGTGTGAGTTATGTAATGGAAGTTTATTGCAGATTGGCAAGCACCCTGAAGCATCTACAGAAAAAAAGGTGGTAACCAAGTCAGCCAGTCATGGCTGAACAGATGCAGGAGACTGAGACTGGAACTCCCCCAGTGAAAAGCATCCACATTTGAACCGCAATACTTCCTGGAACCAGGAACTGATGGTTAGGAGTGCGCATCAAAAAACATTCATTATAGTTTCAGATCCAGACTTCAGGGGAAACCATTAACATGATTGCGTATTTCTGGGTAGGATATCACCAGTTTTGGATACAAATCCATGTGTTTTTCAGATTCCAGAATTCAGTACCATTATATAAAAAGGTTTGGAGGGTCTGTAGCAACTGTTCATCAAGATAATAGCACCAAGTTAGCCCTGAACACAGTCCTCTCTCTAATCTAAAGACCCCCTAAATGTCAAGCAGATTGAACCAAGAAGTTCCATTTTACAGACCCCAAATTAGGTGCCTCTCTGCACAGCCACACTTTTCTCTACTGATTCCTAAAATGGTGGTCAAGCAGCAACCTAGCAGGAGAGCTCCTGGCAGCTACTAACATTTAAAAACAAAGAGTGCATTCAATTCATTTTCCTGCTTTTATAGTGACTGAATGACAATTTTTTAAAAAACCTTTTCTGCTGAATACTCTTCATTTGTCATCCCTCCTAGCTGTTCTGTTGCTTTTCACAAAGTAAAAAAAAATCCTTTGCAGAAAAAAAAACATCCTGCAGGTCTGCTATTATTCCCTATTGGAAATGGGATGGAGGCACTGGAGTGGCTGTTTATCAACCAAATGACACCAAGATGGCAGTAGAGATAATGCTGCCTGTCCAGTAAAGAACCTCCCATTTAGAAACCAATTGGACAGGGGTTCCAATTCTATGGGGCCATGAACAAGTCGACCCTAGCCATACTACTTGGGGACGGGGGACGGGGAGACTCCACTCCTGTAAAAGAGGGAAGGAAGAAAGAGTAAGCAAGATGCTTGGCTTTCCCATTATTCCTTATGGGGGACTTTTTCCCTAGGGTCTGGGTTGAGGGTTTTCAACTAAATGACACCAAGTTGCTTAGGAGCTGCCTGTCCACTAACTGTTCAAATGTCAAGAGATTTGAACCAAGGAGTGCAATTTTATGAACCTCTGAAAAAAATGCCCTACTCATCTAAAATGGGACCCACCTCCACAAGGGAGGAAGAAGAAGAACTGCTCCTCTCTGTAGCTGTCTCCAAAGGTGATTGGCTGGGAGTGTTCTGTGCAAGGCTCCCTTACAAGGCTTTGAATGAAAGGGAGAAATGTCATTGCCTGGGAAATCACTAGAATCAAACACTAGCACATAATGCATTGCTGGTATTCACCGAGGGTTAAAATGTACAGATTATTTGAGGGATGAGGTTTTGTAATTCCCAAGCATCTTGGATTCATGCTAGATAATCATGGTAATGACCTGAAACAGTGGTTTTCATGTGTATCTTTGGCTCAGGAATTTCATAATGCAACCCCTAATGATGGCCAGCATCTCTCAGCAAAAATTTCTATGCAGGCACAAAAAAGCAAGCCATAGTAGCTTTGATGGGCCAAACTGAAGCCAGGGTGGGGTTGCCCAAGTGCTGGCAACCCCAAATGGAAAATCTTTTAGGCAACGCACACTGAAGGGCCTGGAGAGTTTAATGGTTGCATAGTTCAGCTGTGAATTAGTAAGCCCCTGGCCCTGACTTACTGGGCCCAGCATTTGCAGGGCTCACGAGGGAAGGGATGAGCAAGAGCGTCTCCTTTCCCTTTCTGGCCCCGGCTTGCTTTGCGTGGCTCTAAATTGAGCCACACGGAATACAGCACATAGCCAGCCAATCAGTGGCTGGCTGGGTGTTTTAAAGTGGGAAGCTGTTGCTGGACCTGAGGGAAGAGGTTTTCCCTCAGGTCCTCCAACTTTCTATTTTGCCAGGGCCGGGAGCATGAGCCCTTCAGTCGGCTCCGGAGCAGTGACACATGTCTTGTGGCTGCAGGATGTCAGGGCTGGGTTATTGTGTTGGTTGCAGAGTTAGGTACTTTGGCAGGGAGCCATTTTGTGGCTCCAGTGGCAGTTTGGGCATTAGGCATCAATCCCTTTGGGGGAAATTGGGCCTACGGGCACTGTTTTCCCATAGATGGGGATCCCCATAAGGGATCTTGGATGAGGCATGGCAGTGGCAAGCCCAGCTCGGGGGCTGCCAGGGCATGCCTGCTTCCAGGTGATGGGGGACCCACACAGAGGCTTCTGCCCAGTGTGGATCCCTCAACTATCATCCCATGGTGTCCCCCTTCAGCAGGCGGGCTGAGGGGATGAGTGGGTCATTGGCTGGCAGGCAGGTCACCCAATGCTGGAATCCGTGCCCTAAGCAGCCGATGCTCCTTTTCATTCTGTAACCAATAAAGTTGTGGCCTGTTTTTTCTCCAGCAAAGTAGTTTGTGTATTTTTTTTCCTGCGCTGTAACCCTTGCCTTAAAGCTGGCCCCACAAACAGTATTTTAACCCATTTGATGAGTCCTGTATCTTTTTGTTTGTTTGGCATGTAGAGGCAAAAGAATGAAGAGGGGAAATCCAAAGTTAACCACCATTTTGTCCCTCTAAAATAAAAATTCAATTATCAGGAAGTAGTTTGTCTTCTAAGGATGCAAGTGACAAGAGCTGTAACTAGTATCTCTGTTCTTATTCTCTCTCTCTCTCTCTCTTTCTTCTGCAGTGGTTATGGGAATCCTCCAGACTGCATGTGAGTTTCAGCTAAAGACCATTGTTGCATTTTTGGATTGAAAATCACAAGATCCATTAATCAGCTACTGCAATTGGTATTAATGGCAATCAGTGAAAGCAATCGTATTTCAAACTATCAGTTCAGAATGGATAGAAAGGGAATTGGGCATGTTTTATTTATTTAATTAGTTTGGCAATTAGCTGCTATAATTATCTTGCTGAACACCATTTAATGAGGTAGCATACCTTCCTCATCTAATTCAGGAATTCAGAAAATGAAAGGCCAAATGTGAACCCTTACTAGGCAGGCAGGACTGGAAGCAATGACAATAGACAGATCAGTAGGAAGACTGATAATTTTGTTTAGTGATGCCATGTGGCTGGGCAAGTAAATTGCACCATGAAATCTCATTCAAGTAATACAGATTACAGCTAATGCCTGCTTTTTGGCATGGACTATAATAGTATTTCCTTGTGTAGGATGAGCAAAAGGAAAACAACCTTCATGCTCATGTACAGGAAGGCTTCTATGAACATGCTTGCATCCAACAATCCATTTCTGTGGATGGAAGAACACGACTATTGGTAAGAAAGGGGAAATTTCTGCCAATCCCCATTCTCACTGCAACTTCCACTTTGCACCTGTGCTGGTCATGAAAATCCCCTAACCCAGGAACTGAATTTGGGAGGGCTCAGTAGGTATAGCAGAAAGGGGAGAAAAGACAGTCCTTCTTTGTGTGCTTTGCTTCCCTTGCAGATCTCATAGGAAATGGGGTGCTGGTTTAAATAAGTATGGACCCCCATTACAAATAGCTGTACTGGCATGCTTCCTGCTGCTGCCATAGTTCTTCGCAGACCAATGTGATTATACGTAATGTAGTTCTTCCTGATGGAGCATTAATATGTAGGCAACAATCAGACCCTTGGAAGGTATGAGGCCTGAATATTGTGGAAGCATGTCAGTGAGTGGTTGCTCAGATGAGAACAACATTGCAGAGGCAACCGCACAATTAAGATATTTGTTAAGTAAGTCTAAGTATATTTACCTCGCTTAGAATATGATGTCCTATGTTAAGAAAAATATATGCACATTTCTATGGTACAGAGACGACTCCATCACTTTAAGAAGTGCTATACTAGATACTTAAGAGGAACTCCCAATTGCTTTCTCTAGGCCAAAGTAGCTAAACCACATACTAATTTGGGGGATGTCTGTGGTTTTCCATCTCCATCTCCAGCGATGCTACTCTTAGTTTCCCAGACATGCAAGCTGTAAATGAGTCACATGGGCATTGTCCTGTAATCCTGATATTTTCATGAGATAAGATTTAAAGGTGTGCAAAATGAAACAAATAAGCCAGAAATACACCTGGAGTTTGCTGTTTTGTTTCATTAAAGTGGCTTCTAGAATGATGAACCAAGTTCAGGAAACCAATTTACTTACTGACTGACTGACTTACGTACTTGTCCACCTTTCTCATTGAGATCCAAGGTGGATTACATAGTGCGAGTAAAATACAACAGGTAGGACATTCAATGAAATAGATACAATATACTACAGTAGCAGAAAATTCAAAAATAAGCATAAAGTTGAGCATAGAGATGAAATCTTTCTGAAAGAACTCATAACTAATTTACATGGCATGTTAAGCAATGTGGAGCCTCCCTAGCGGCACATATCTGAATCAGCATACAATATCCAATAGCATAGCATATAGTCCCTATCCCTATCAAAGCATCCCTCTAAGCTATTTCTTATGACACAGCTCTATAATTTGGGTAGAAATTCCTCCTGAATAATTCAGTTCTGTGTAGTTTGCAGAAACCCAGAAGAGTGGGAGCTTCCCTGACCTCCTCAAGCAGGCCATTCCATAAGTTGTGGGCCACCACAGGGAAAGCCATGTGTGCAGGCAACTGCTGATTTTGCCCAACTGCAGGATGGCCCTGTTCAGATGAGTGAAGCTGCTATTGAAGAACATAGGGGGAGAGGTGACAGCACAGATATGAGGGGCCAATGTCATGAAGGGCTTTAAAAGTGATGGTCATAACCTTGCATTGAGCCTGGTAACTGATGGGAAGCCAATGGAGTGACTGCAAAATAGGAGTGATATGTATGCTCCGTATAGTTCCTGAGAGTAAATGAGCTGCAGCATTCTGTACCAGCTGGAATCTCTGAGTCAGTTTTGAGAAGAGACTTGCGTAGAGTGCATTACAGTAGTTTAGTCTCAGTGTTACTATGGTATGAATTCAGGTAGCCAGATCAGCCATGTCAAGATAGGGGACCATCTTCCAGGCTAGTCTGAACTGGGAAAACGCCTTTTTTACAGCTGTATTTATTTGGTTCTCTAGCAGTAGTACTGGGTCGAGTATAACCCCTAGGCTCTTAACTAAGTTAGCCAGAGTCAACTGAAACCCATCAAAAGTTGGAAGAACTTCAAGATTTCTGCTTTTCCAACCAGCATCACTTCCATCTTGTTTAGGTTCAATTTCAATTTGTTCGTGTTCAGTCAATTGATGACAGTTGTCAAGCAGTGACTTAGTATCTCTAATGCATCACCAGGAGATTTGGTTAACGAGATATAGAAGTGAATATCATCTGCAAATTGATAGCATCCAATTTCATATCTATGAATGAATTCTCCTAAAGGCTTTACATTGATATTGAATATTACGCCTTGTGGAACCCCACAAGGTAATTCCCACATTGAGGATAGCTGGTCTCCAATAGTAACCCTTTGAGTATGACTTATGAGGAATTATTTAACCAATCCAGGGCATATCCCCTGATACCTACTTCTGCTGCCAAACGCCTCAGCAGGATGGCATCACCTACAGGCTACAGATAGATCCAGGAGGAGCAACAATGAGCAATACCTTCCCACCAAAAACTTTGTTTCCTGCAGCAGTGCTTACCTTGCAACAGCAGGCAGGTAGGCACTGGGCCAGCATGACAGAATCTTGTTTTCCTTGATGGCATTTCACCAATCAGATCCCAAGGAGAGAGAGCTCTTACGTTATTCAATAACTCCATTGGCGGGAAGTGGGAATGTTTGCAATAAACTATATCTTTCTGTTTTTAGTGCTACCAAGGGAATGGCATTGGCTCCCTGCCAATTGGATCCTCGCAAGGGGGACCCCTCCCCTCCTATCTGCATTTTTTTTGGCAGCTACACAGGAGCCATGCCTCTCAAACACTTATCCCCCAAATCTTGCTGCTCACTGGGAGTAAGTACTATTAAATAACATGAGACTTACATCTGAGTAGACTTGTTTGGGAGGAATGTGCATCTTGGTTTGTTTTACAGAGCTACCTGGGCACTGGTCTGTCTTCCCAATCAGGGCACTTGGATAGTCAGTTGCTGTGAGGAAAAGGGAGATGCAAATAGTCTGTTTAATTAATGAGACTCGATAAAAGCTCCAGAAGACTTCAATCATAGGCTGCAATTCTAAGGACACTTCCCTGGGAGTAAGCAATATTGAAAAACATGGGACTTACATCTGAGTAGACCTGCTTAGGATTACTTCCCCCGCCATCCAGAATCCACCAAAACATTATTTAAAAACAAATTCTCCACATCAAGCTTAAGTCAAGCCTCCTGTGAGCCCTTTGCCTACACTGCCCTTTCAAAATCAATCCTGCCTGCACATAGCAGAAGGAAAACTTATGGAAAAAACACAGGTCTGTTGGGGAGGCAGATTCTGAAAATCATGCTGTTTGACAGCCTGCATTTGGGCAGTAGAGATTAATGTATTTTTCAGCAGAATGCTGAGCACCAAAAGGAAAGATCTACCCCTCATTGTGGGAACAAAACTGCAAAGTACAAGAAAACATGGCAACAACAGGAAGTAGCAAAGGTTTATTTATTAGCACTATCATCATGAGATGGCTTGACTCAATAAAAAAAGACAGATCCTCCAGTTTGCAGGATATGAGCAAGTCTGTTAATGATAGGACATTTTGGAGGTCTTTCATTCATAGGGTTGCCATAGGTCGGAGGTGACTTGACGGCACATAACACAATACATCATCACTTTGAAAAAGGAAAAAGTGAACACGAAGCAGGAGTTTTTAATGTCATTGCCACTCTATTATTTACTTATTTATTTATTTATTTACTTAGATTTATAGTCTGCCCTCCCCAACCAAGTGGGCTCATTTACCAGCCAGTTTCCCGCTATTGTGTGAACCCATCAACACTCGCCTTCTTCAGTGTCTGTTGTTATTGTGTTTGTGCAGTGTAACTGAAGAAAAACTTGGTAGATCAATGGTTTAGATGGAGAGGGTCTAATGGTCAATGTGGTTTTTGCTTAAGAGCAAAAATAACTGCCCCAGAACCTTATTTACCCAACCCCCTTGAAAAGAACAGTGAGTGCATGTGCTACCAACACTCCCCTTTCCCAAGAATTCTTCAGGGTCCATAAACACCAAATTCTGTTGTAGTCTGTGCTCTCATACTTGGTGCATTAATGGTTTAGAGGGAGGATTGTGATCTGTGATATTTTGGTGCCATTAACTGCAAAAACAGCTGCCTCAAAGAGCCTGGAAGCCTTCATTGCAAAGAACAGGGTCAAAACATATGATAACAAAAACACAAGCAGATTAGATATGAACCAGAAACGCCTCATCCAGAAAAAAAACAATAATGGTGAATAGTTCATTCAGAAATTCTGGATTTAAAACTGAAACAGAATGTTTTCAGTGCACATTCTTACTCAGATTCCTGTGGTTTCATGTCAGTGTATAGTTGACAAGAACTATCAGTATTTATCCATTCTCAGCAGTAACAATCTCTCTTGTACTACAACCATACTGATCCAGGATTTTAAATTCTGACTATGACAAGTCAGTGAAACATCTGGTGAGAATTTCTGCATCAAAAGGTTTTGAATTCACAGAAAAGATCTATACATGAATACATATGGTAAGGGATATGCCTAATCAGTTAAGGACTCTACTCTCTGAGTGCCCCAGATATATGATGTTAAATCTTTCCAGCACCAGGAATATGAACAAGATGTTAGTCTTTTAAAATAAGATCAAGGCGTCTGTGAATGCATACATTAATATATTAAAATTCATTGTGACTTTGGGGGTTTGTTCCTGTTTTAGAAGCTTGAAGTAGAAAACCGTGTTATCAACCTGCAAAATGCCAACAGTGTTGGTTTTTCTGAAGAATTACAATAGAATCTTTTTAAAAAGAAAAAGTTTTATCAAAGATAAAGATGACAGTGTTCCCTAAGAAAAAGGAAGAGCCAGCTTGACTGCCCTCCAAACAGCAGCAACTTAAAGGGTTTTTTAATATATATAATGGTTTAAAACATTCTTAGTTTGCTTTTCCATTTTAAAGTTCCTCAAACCCAAGTAACCTACTTTGCATATTATAAAAATTGCTAAATATGCAAACCAAGCATATTAACTGAAATGTTAATTATCAATTGCTTTGCATCTCTCCCCCTCCTCCTCACCATTAGCTACCACAAAATGTTGGGGATGAATTATAGAACATGTCTGTTCATGCCAGGATTTGGTCAGGCTCTCTTCTGGGAAATCAGCAAAGGGTTTTGGGGAGAAAGAAAGATGGAACAAGGCCCTATAGTTTTTTGGTTTTGTTGCTCGAGCAGTACATGTGTCAGTTCTATTAACATGCAAGTAGACATTCCCATGAAGGAGCGACCTTGCTTGTTTCTCTCCCAAGTCTTCAGCACTTCGCTGTCCTGGCAATTAAGGTTGGTTTGTATGACTGCCAAACAATTTGTATAATACGCAAAATAGCATACCCAGTTTGGGAGAATATGACAACCCTGCACATATGAGTAATTAAGCACATGTTTAATTCTTCCACTGAAATTACTGGAATTTAAAAATGTTTTAAAAGTGGACTTTGATTAGGATTGCAATATAGGCTTGTTTGAATCTTGCCTTATGATTTACTTTAGAGATGGATACGAACCAGGAAAAAAAGAACTGTGTGGTTCGTGGTTAGTCACATTTCACGAACCGTGAACTTTCACGAACCTGCCCCGGTTCGTGAACTGGTTCATTTGGTTTGTGAAAATGTCACATTCAGGTCAGCAAATCATCATTTCCAGGTCAGCAGAAGGTCACTTACGGGCCAGCAGAAGATCTGCAGGAAGTCCATCCCCTGTTGCCTAGGAAACTGATTGATCGGCACCAGGCTGTCTGCAGTGACGAATAGGGGTTGTCCGAGGCTGGGCGGAGCGCCCTCGGACTGCGGCCGCCCCCACCCCCTCCCCGACGGGGACCCCGGCCCCACTCACCTGGGCGCAGGGGCCACGGGGAGCCTGGAGGCTGCGGTGGCGGTGAAGAGCCCGGGCGCCCCGAGGGCCGTGGCGGCAGTGAAGAGCCCCGGCTCCCCGAAGGCCACGGCGGTGGCAAAGAACCCCGGCACCCCGAAGGTCGCGGTGGCCGAGAGCCGCGGTGCTCCCATGGGCCCGCCCACTGCCGCTGCCCGCCGCCAGGAGCGCCGGGGAACAGGATGCCCGCGCGGCGGCGGCGAGGAGGCTCTGGTGCGGGGGAGGCTGCGTCAGGTCGGGCAAGGCTGCACTGGGCCACCAGATGCTGGTGCAGGCGCACGGAGCCCACTCAGGCGATGGCCGGAGGCTGCAGGGTGGGGGAAGGGGCTGGCTCGCCCGGGACGGGAGGGCCAACCAGGAGGCAGCCGAGCCTCCCAAGCAGTGTGGGCAATGGCGGAGGCAGCTGTCCATGGCGGGGGAGGAAAGCAATAGGCCGGGGAGGCAAGAAGGGGGCAGGGCAACCCTACAGGCTACCCACCAATGGGATAAGGGAAGGTGGGTACACTGGGCGTGGCCACAGGTGGCCCAGGTGGTGGGCATGACGCTGGGTGGAGGCACCTGGGAGCGTGAGTGGAGCTGAGGGGGGAAAGGGATTTAAGGAAGCTCTGGAGGCAGGCCGAGAAGGAAGGTTGTGGTTTGCCAGTGAGAAGTGTAGCTGACGTTGGTGAAGGAGGTCAGGCTGTCCTGAGCAGTAAAGGCGCAGCTGGCCTGGGTGGAGCCACGTGCTGACCGGTACCACCGGTTCAGATAAGGGCTGCCCGTGTGTCTGAGGCCGCCTGGGAAGGAGCCTCCATCGTGCAGAGCACCCTCCGGCCCCACCGAGGCACCCAGAATGGACCCTTCGGGACCGCCCCCTCCGGACCCGTCGCCTCTACCGCCAGGGGGCGCCCAGCGGCGCGACAGGGGTGTGCAGTTCAGGTTTCAGCAACCCAAAAAAACCCAGAAACAAACTTGTTTCGGGTTGTTTCGGGTTATCCGAAACATTTCGGGAAACCCAAAACATTTCGGGTTATCCGAAACAACAAAACTCAAAACGTTTCGGGTTGTTTCAGGTTTTTTTCGGGTTCCGAGAATCGCCATTTTGTTTTTGCTAGGCGTTTGCCTTTGCAAGCGTCTAGCAAAATCCTGCTGGAAGCTAAGGCTTCCTGCAGGCTCTTAGAAGAGGGGGGGGGAGAAGGAGTGATTGACTCACTCCTTCTTTCACCCCTCACCCCTCTTGCATAGGAGGGAATCCTTTGCTTTGCAAATGCAAGGTGCATTAGCATTGCACTTTGCATTTGCAAAGCAATGCCAGATTCCAGCCAAAATTAACAGGCAAGGGAGGGGGGACTTTAGGAG
The DNA here is from genome assembly GCF_028583425.1 of Eublepharis macularius. NCBI lineage: Eukaryota > Metazoa > Chordata > Lepidosauria > Squamata > Eublepharidae > Eublepharis > Eublepharis macularius. The sequence goes on along the minus strand of NC_072794.1, from coordinate 119,355,036 downwards.
TCACCAATCCCACTGCTGCATCCTTCTGCCAGCCAATAGATTCAAATCTTTGGCTGAGGGCCGGCTGCAGCAGGGGATTTAAATTTGGGGCAAGACTGGTCTGGATGGAAAAGTTCTTCTGTTGCTGCTGCTGACTGAGAGAGGAGAGAGACTGCACCTGGAGGACATCTGCCTGGAGGATCAACTGTGCTGGACATTCTGAGAGGAGACCTGGTAGGCCTTTATTTAAATTTTTGTAAATGTATTGATGATGGGCAATGTGCTGCTTTGGCCTGCCTCTGCAAAAAGATGCTTCAGTTTAGTCTGTCTTGGCATAGCCTGGTGGGACAGGTTGGGCAGAAGAGGACAATTTTGGGGGGTGGGGGTGGGGTGGGGGTTCAGCATTGGTTGTGTTGTGCTTTCCTTCTTTAATGTTTCCTTTGTCATGCTTGAGTGTGGGGTGGGCTTGATCTACTGTTTCCCAGGCCTAAGTAAAAAATGAGTGTGCCAGCTTTGGGCCTACACACAGGCCAGAAGCCTGCCGCTCTGGCTTTGGTGCTTTGGTGCTGGCTGGCCTGGCTCTCACAATTATGCTTCACAAACTGGATTGGTGTGGCTTGCTTTGCTGTTTCTGGTCCCCTTCCTCCCATGCCTCCCACCAGGCTCTCAGACAAGTGTGCCAGCCTCTGGCCTACACACAGGCCAGAAGCCTGCCACTTTGGCTCTGGAGTTTTTGTGCTGGCTGGCCTGGCTCTCACAATTATGCTTCACTAACTGGATTGGTGTGGCTTGCTTTGATGTTTCTGGTCCCCTTCCTCCCATGCCTCCCACCAGGCTCTCAGACAAGTGTGCCAGCCTCTGGCCTACACACAGGCCAGAAGCCTGCCGCTCTGGCTTTGGTGTTTTTCTGCTGGCTGGCCTGGCTCTCACAATTATGCTTCACAAACTGGATTGGTGTGGCTTGCTTTGCTGTTTCTGGTCCCCTTCCTCCCATACCTCCCACCAGGCTCTCAGGCAAGTGTGCCAGCCTCTGGCCTACACACAGGCCAGAAGCCCGCTGCTCTGGCTTTGGAGTTTTTGTGCTGGCTGGCCTGGCTCTCACAATTATGCTTCACAAACTGGATTGGCGTGGCTTGCTTTGCTGTTTCTGGTCCCCTTCCTCCCATGCCTCCCACCAGGCTCTCAGACAAGTGTGCCAGCCTCTGGCCTACACAGGCCAGAAGCCTGCCGCTCTGGCTTTGGTGTCTTTGTGCTGGCTGGCCTGGCTCTCACAATTATGCTTCACAAACAGGATGCTGACTGTTCGTGGACCTCTTTTGGACTGGACAGCACTTTGAGGACATCGGACTGGAGACCTCTGCGTGTGGAGAATCAACTTTGCTTCTGGACATCTGGAGAGGAGGACTGGTAGGGTTTTTAAAAAAATTTTTTTTTTGAATTTATTGCTGCTGCTGTGGCAATCTGCTAGCATATGCTTTAGTTTGGTCTTTATGACTTGGGCTAGGGGGGGCCTTTTCTAGTTGGGCAAGAGGACATTGTTTGGGGGTTGGGGGGCTCCAGTATTGATTTGTGCTTGCTTTCTTTAATGTTTCCTTTGTCATGCTAGAGTGTGGGGTGGGCTTGATCTACTGTTTCCCAGGACTAAAAAATGAGTGTGCCAGCCTCGGGCCTACACACAGGCCTGCTCTGCAGGGTGGATGTGTTGTGTTTTACCACTGGTTGGCCCTAGCCTTTCTGGGGGGGGGGTTCTTGCATGCTACCTGACTTCTAACTCTGACACTGCTTCCTCACAATGGCTTCATGACTGTCTAGGCCCAAAGCGGATCGGGGCCTTGACTTTTGGGGGTAGTGCGTGCAGTGTGTGTTATTGACTCTGTTAACATCCACCTTTCTTGCCAGCATCGCGGAGGAGAGGAGGACCAGCTGCAAGACCGCCTGAACATCGCTGGACTGCAGGACTGGTGAGTGAGTCTGGGTTTACATTTGGGTGGGCTTAGGGGTGGGTTCTTGCTAGCTTGGGAGGGGGGAAGCACATTTTCAGACCACCACATCCACACCCCACACCGACACACTACAGAAACATTGTTCCCGCTAAATAGTGTCTTAGGTAGGTAGGCCAGTTGGTAGGTATTCAGTGGCTAATTGCCCTCAACATAATCGATAGGGAAACCAAGCGTAGTCTTTAAAAAAAAACTAAATAGGGACTCAGCAGGAAAAGCATTAGTGAGTGAGAGTTAGGTATCAATTCTATATATATACAAATTTTGGAATAGCTGTCAATAGGCTTCCCATTAGTGCCCCCATAACTAGGGTTCCACTGCCCATCTCTGACACCCGTGGTGGTGCCAAGCCTGTCCTGTGTCCTGTGAGTGTCCTGTCACCTGTTATTGGGGTTTAGGGCCAGCTCAATTCCGGAGGAATTCAGCAGTTTGGGAGGCTCAGGTTCCCCAACATAAATAGGGTCGCTAAAAAAGGAACTTGATTGTTCATCTCCAAGTCACAGAACCACTAGAAGCACAGATTTAGAGCAGGTAACTTAGGTCTCGAAAACAAAGTTGACCTTTGTTTTCCCAAGGTTTTCTGATTAGTTAGTGTAGATTTTGGGAGGGGAAAGTATGTCAGAGAGGACAGCAGAGAGGGGCCCCGGGGGAAAGGCTAGGGAGAAATCTAGAGGGGAGGAGGGGAGGGAGAGGGGGACTGCTGTGGCAGCCCCCCCATCTGAGTGGAGGAGGCCCTCCCCTGCACTGCTGCCATTCCCCGGCCTGACTTCTGGTGACAGGAAGAGGGTTCGCAAGACTCTCTTTCCTGAGGCAGCTGCTGGAGGGCCACCCCCAACCCGGGTGCATGAGGCAGGGGCTGGCACTGGGCGGGGGCCTGCTGCTGAGGCTCCTCCTCCTCCAGTGGTTGCAAGCCAGCTGCTGGAGGAGGGGCAGCATGTGGTGTCTCCTGGGATGGATGTGGGGCATGTGACTTTTCCATCCCTCACGATCACCCCAGGAACTTGGAGGATGTTGGAGGAACTGCCCGTGAGACCCCCCCCGGGGCGGTCCACCCCAGTTTCTTCTGAGGCCAGCAGCAGGCCTATCGCGGCTGTGCAGGAGGAGAAGATGCAGGAGGAAGAGGCAGAGACTGTGGTGGAAGAGCCCACATCTCTTCCCCTTCAGCCTCGTCCATCCCCGACTGCCTGGCCGAGAGTGGGACACGGTGTGTCCGGCCAGAGCACCTCACAGGAGGTGCCTCAGGGTGGGCCCGAAAGCGCTTCTCCTGTGAAGCGTGGGCCGTCCTGTTTCTCCGATATCTGGAAGCACTTCCAGACAACGGAGGATCCCCGAGCAGCCCAGTGCCTGCATTGTAGCCAGCGCATCAGCCGTGGCAGAGATGTGCTGCATCTCTCCACGTCTGGGATGAGGAGCCACATGAAGAGGCACCACCAGGCGGTGCTTCTTTGGGAGGAGAGTTCAAGTGGCACCACACGGCTGCCAGCTAGCCAGAAGGAGGCAGGCTCCTCTGGTGCTCTCCCCCCAAGGGTTCCTGTAGGGAAGGGATGCCAAGCCTCTCTCCCGGAGATGCTTGGTAAGCAGGGCCCTAGTGTGCCCAGAGAGGGGATCAAGAGGGCGAGCCGGTGCCTCACGTTCCACATCGTCAATATGGTAGCAGTGGATGGGAGACTGTTCTCCATAGTGGAAGACTTCAGCTTCTCAGGGCTGCTCCATGATTTCTTTCCCTGGTACGCTGTCCCTGCTCACACGACGTTGAGCAGATCGGTGGTGCCCTCGTTTTACAGGGCTGCCAGGGACCATGTGAAGGCACAGCTGTCCCGGGTTGCCGGGAGAACTGTGCACTTCACATCCAACATCTGGACCTGCCCAAGTGTGCAGCAAGCATACCTCTCGCTTACTGCTCACTGATGGGAACCTGAGGCGGTTGTGGGTGGGGGCCATGGGGAGGTGCCTAGCACAGCTAGCCAGGGAAGGATGGGAGACTGCCGGGCTGGCTACTGCAAGGCCTTGCTTCACGCTGAGGTGCTTGACGTGTCCCACACGGCGGAGAATATTGCTGCCACCTTGAGGAGACAGTTGGAAGAGTGGGTAGGTCAGGGAACCGCCACCGTGGGATGCATGGTGATGGACGGTGGTAAGAACATGAGGGCAGCGGTGCTCCTAGTGAGCCAAGAGTGCATCTACTGTGTGGCTCACAAACTTCACCTAGTGGTGAGAGATGCACTGGGGTTGGGCTCCTCGAAGGAACCCCTTGATACCCGGACTTGTGAACTCCAGTTACTGATCCAGAAAGGTCGGAGGCTCACGAGTCACTTCTCGTGTAGCGTGAAAGCCACGCACGAACTGCGCCAGACACAGGTCAGGACAGGTGTGCCGGAGCATGCTCTGATCACTGACTTAACCACTCACTGGAACTCCACCTGCACCATGCTTGAGCGCTTGGTGGAGCAGCAGGCCGCACTCCACACGTGGCTCTCCGAGAACCGCGGTGTGGGTGAGTTCAGCCGAGAGGATTGGCTCACCGTCACCCAGACAGTGGAGGTCCTGAAGCCCTTCAAGGACTTCACTGTGGTGGTCTCATCAGACATGGCGACCCTCGGTCTGGTCATTCCCCTGGTGCACACACTCCAGAGGAATCTGGCCACCCTTGCAGACCGGGTCACGCCCCGTGCTGACCTTGTTCCAGTGGTGCGCGCACTGGTGAGAAGGCTGCAGCATGGCATAGCTGCCAGGCTAACTCCTCTCACACAGATCGAGTCATACATGTTGGTGACCATGTGTGACCCGCGCATAAAGGGCAATTTCGCTGAGCGGGACAGGAACCTCACGCAAGCCAGAAACGGGCTCTGCTCTTGGGTGAGGTGCAGGCAGGCCAAGAGGGGACACCTGTCGACAAGGGGGACGCCAGAGGGGCCCTCCCATGCAGGTCCCTCTGACGCCCCCTCTGTGCAGGCCCCCCCCTGCGGCCACCACCGGAGTGCCGATGGAGATGGAGCTGCTCCGGTGGGCCCTCATCCCCTCTGGGGTCAGGAGGACCGTGAGAGAGGATCCGGAGGAGGCAATGGTCAGGGACTACCTCGCGGAGCCCTGTGAGTTGCTCTCCACCAATCCGCTCAGCTACTGGGCCAAGAAGGAGTCGGTCTGGCCGGACCTCTCCCTCGAGGCGCAGCGGCTGCTCTCATGCCCTCCAATGAGCGTGGAGAGCGAGCGCGTGTTTTCTCATGCGGGCGACATTGTCGGCCCACATCGCACTCGCCTTCTCCCATGGAGAGTCGAGCAGTTGACCTTCCTGAAGGTCAACTCTCGCCTCTTTGATTTCTCAGGACTGGACTTCCAGAGTGACTGAGGTGAGCCCAACTTGTGGCCTGCATCCTCTGCGAGTCCAATCCTTTGGAATCACGCTCTCCCCTGCATAAAACCCTGTAGACACAGTTAAAACCGGCCAGTAGAGGGAGGGTGGTTAGGAACCAGTGGCAAAGGGAATCCACCCAGAAATTTGAAAGCCCCCCCAAGGGAATTCAGAACATCTCCCAGCACTGAGACAGACCCTGTGGGACCAAATTTATTCTGAAAAATAATGCCCCAGAAACATGGATTGCCACTGGAGGGAGAAATAGGTTAGATAGGGATTGCTTAGGTGGGGATTAGGGAATGGGAAAATGTCAGATCCAGCTGTTTGGAATGTTTAAAATGTTTTTCAAAGTTGAAATGTTCATTTAAAAACAAACAAACCAAAAAAAAGGTATAATAATGTTTTTTCAAAGTTGAAATGTTCATTGAAAAAAAACAACCAAAAAAAATTGTAATAATGTTTTTTCAAAGTTGAAATGTTCATTTATAAAAAAAAAAAAGTTATAATAATGTTTTTTCAAAGTTGAAATGTTCATTCATAAAAAAAAAACCAAAAAAGTTGAAATGTTACTGTTTGGTTTGCTTGGGGGGGGGATGCGGGAAGAGTTGTGGATGGGCACCAGCCAATGATGATCTCTCGCAGATGTTTCCAGGTAAATGCTGAGGCTGGTGTGGGGGTGGGGGGAAACCTCTGCAACACTGCTCCAGAAATACCACTGTGCAGTACCTGGGCAGTGCCCAGTCCAGCTTTGTGTGGCTGAACTGAAAGCATAGGCGCAGGAAATGACATTGGTTCTGCTGGACCTTGTTGCAGTGGTTTCCCCCCATTAAGTTTGGTTATGGAGGGATGGTTGGGAGATGGGCTCACGCGCATAGAGATAAAGAAATGTTGAAACAGAAAAAGTCTTTGTGTGGTTTTTTGTTGTTATGGCGGAGGTGTTGAGGGGTTAAGCAAATAAGTTTTTTATTTCATGATAGTTGTGTTGTTTTCTGACCAAGACAATGCTGACCTGCCTGTGGGTGTGCCCTGCTACTGTGTAACCTAAATCTGTTCAAGAACGAAAGTGTTTTTGACCCATTTTGCCCTCCCGCTGTGTTACACACATCTTGTACAGATGTTTTGAAGCTTTGGTGATTGTCTGATATTTATTGAGTTGTGTTATGTTTGAGTAGTGTGACTCACTGCAAGCATGCTGTTATCATGCCCTTTTGTGCCCTACTGCTGTGTAAATTTAAGCTGTTCATGAGGAGTTTTTGAAAGGTCTTGTTGTGGTTTTGTTGTGTGAAGCTAGTAGTTATGTTAATTTTGTCTAGTGGAATTCTTTTTCCATGCCCTGTTGTGCCCTCCTACTATGTAACCTTAATCTGTTCAAAAATTTAGAGTTTGTTACTTTGTTACAAAAAAAATATTTTTTTAAGATTCTCTGATGTGTAGTGAATTGTGTTGTCCTTTTGTGTGGGGGACAGTTAGTGTAATTTGCCATGATGTGTTGACCTATTGTACTTTGAAAGTGAGAAAATAAAGTTTTTTTTAAATTTGTATCGTTGTGTGTGTGTGTGCTTCATTCTTTGATGTGAGGTTGGTTCCCAGCATAGGGAACAATGGGGCAGGCTGGCCAGCCTTCTCTGTAGGTGGTGGGGGTGTCAGGGGGTGGTCGTCTGTGTGTCAGGTGCTATTTCCCAGGGACAAGTTGGCACTCAGAAGTGTGCCCACCATTGTGGACACCTGGGCTGTGCGGAATTGCCCAGGGAAAGAGAGTTTAGAGGTTCCCAAAGGGGGAGGGCTGGCCAGCCTGTTCCTGGGGTTATGGGTGTGGGGCTTGCTGGGGGTGGATTTGGGTCTGTGAGGGGCTAATGTGGGGATTTGGGTCTGTGTGTGGCTGCTGGGGGGGGAATTGGGTTTGTGTGGGGCTGTAGGGGGTGGACTTTGGGGGCTGAGAGCACCTACTTGGGGAGGCCATGAAATGGCCCCCCCAAGTGGGAGCAGGCTGAGCCTTGGTGGGGAGTGGGAGTGGAGGTGGGAGAACGGCCCCAGAGGGTTGGGGGGCATTTTGCATGCAAAATGCCACCCCTGGCAAGACAAGCCTCTCCCAGTAGTAGAGAAAAGATCACCTACTTGGGGAGGCCATGAAATGCCCCCCCCCCAAGTGGGAGCAGGCTGAGCCTTGGTGGGGGGTGGGAGGAAAGGTGGGAGAAGGGCCCTTGAGGGTTGGGGGGCATTTTGCATGCAAAATGCCACCCCTGGAAAGACAAGCCTGCCTCTTCATTTTTTCCCCCATAGGAAATAATGAAGAAGATTAGCAGCAGCAAGCTAAAAAGACGCTTACTTTTCCCTTTCTTAGGCAAGGATAGGGGGACCTGGTTTGGGGGGCCATAACATGCCCCCCAAGTCCAATCGGTCTGAAACTTGAAGGGTTGTTAGAGAGGAGTTAGAGGAAGATCCCCACCAATTTTGGTTTGATTCGGTGGGAAAATGCCTCCCCCAGGCGTCCGGGAAGACGGAGGCATTTCCCAATGAAACAACCTGAAAAAAAACCAAAACACCCCGAATCGATATCCGAAACGCTAAACCCGAAACGGCTAGCCGTTTCGGATTTTGCTGTATCCGAATCGGATTCTTGTTTCGGGTAAACCCGAAATGAGAAACCCGAAACGGTGTGCCTTTGCACACCCCTAGTGATGAACCAAAAAATGAACCAAATGAACCAGCCTAAAGTTCTTGGTGGTTCGTCAGAAATGGGCTCTGATGAACTGCTGGTTCACAAACCACGAAGCGGCCTGGTTCGTCACAAACTTTGGTTCGTATTTCAGTTCGTGCCCATCTCTAATTTACTTACTTGTTTTTTTACTGGATTCACTGTCATGAAGTCATATTCCTGGCCATTATCTGGCTCACAGGCACAGAATTTTGGGGTGGAGGGAGGAATGTCCCGTCTCTTGTTGGTAACAGTCTCTAGCACCTCAGAAATAATTTCAATTTGTGCTGCCAAGAAAATGATATTCAGTTAATGGTGGCAATAGACTAGGTTATACTATACTCTGAAAAACATAGTTCTCAAAAGAACTTTTTTGCTTGTTTAAAATGTACATCACATTCATTTCTAGTTGCTGGTTGATTTTAAATTCAGATTTTTTTTAAAACAATATACAGTGGGTTCCTATCAATAGGAGTAAATACTACCTGTGGCCTTAGGGACTTAGATTTTCTTTACTAAAGACAGGCAAGACCCCATGTCACAGTTCTCTAAATGTCAGGAAATTAATTATAGCCTCTTACCAGGATCCAATACACCAACTATATTCTTTATAATAGCATCTCTGGAGACTAAATGCAGAAAACAAGCCTGTTAGTTCTTCAGGGACCACAAGAAAAGGGTCAAATGTGTTGAGCTTTCTTCAATCCATGATTTTCTGAAACTGAAATCGACAAAAATGCAATTAAGGAGTACTCCTTGTCCTACAGTGATGCTCTATAGGGCTCTTCAAGTGTCACTTTGCACTCTGGAGATATAGCAGATGCATTTCTGCAATGATTATTGACCATTAAATATGGCTTCTATTGTCATCACTAAATTAACAGGTACAGTCCCCAGTCCTTTTTCTTTTCCTTTAGAGATTTGGCTTGGATTTCCTTAAAAAATGCCAGCAATCCATCAATATCCCCAAAATCGCTCCTATTAAAAATATTATCAGAACTTTGTGTCTGAAGTAGATCTGTAACTAATGATAATTTTCAGTATCACAAATCAGATTAAAGTATGATGCATAAACAGTAGCGTGACTAATCAAGAAGCTATAAAAGGGATAGCTTTTAACACAGGAATTAGGGTTGCCAGCTAGAGGTCTTGGGGGTGGAGCCTGGGGACTGTGGGGTTTGGGAAAATGAGGGGCCTCAGTGGTGTATAATGCCATAGAGTCCACCCTCCAAACAGCCATTTTCTCCAGGGGAATTGATTTCTGTGGCTTAGAAATCAGTTTTAATCCCAGGTGATCTCCAGCCACCACCGAGAGGTTGGCAACCCTAACAGGACAATAAAATATACATTCTGATAGAGTGGGGCTTATGTCAATGATCAGCATAAAATATCTGTGAAATTTACTTTGAATAATCCTTTCACCTTTATAACTCCCAAAGGAAGAGAGAACAAAGGCATCACCATTTCAAAACGGAAGAAAAAAAATCAATCCAAAGGAGCCCTTTAGCAACAATGTGTCATGTCCTGGAACACTGCAAGTTGCAAGCAAAACTCTGTGGAGGTTGTGAGGAGCCTCACAGAGGTCTTGTGCTTAGTTTGAGGAAATTAATATGCTAGCCTGTTGTTTGGCTCCCAATTTAAGAAAGGAAGACTCTAGTAAAAGATTTCTTTAAAAGGCTTCAAAGGCTATTAAACAAAATCATTTGGAACATTCTGCATCTCTGTAGCCAAACATACACATATAGGTTAACTACAGAACAGTGCCAGTAAGGGACATCAATGAAATTACTGTCTATTATTCAAGTTCTGATTAGAGTGAGGGTAAACATCTCTTCGTAGTAAAGCCTCTTAAAGACCTATGGTGTTCAATCAGAGTTTCAAAACTAAGTTCCCTGTTCTTTGAGAAGTTCAGCCAGGAGTGCTGTGACTCTAATAAACAAATGCCAGCACTTGAGTCTGTGTCACTGTTTTCATAGGATGAACTGTCCCACAAAGGAAATGCAACTTTTTAAAGATGGAAGATCACACTACCAATTATGCCATTTTAAGCATTCAAATGTGTGTCACAGCTCTTAGACTGTCTATTAGGCTAGAACTCATTAATAGGATTAGTATATAGTTCAGTTTTACCCAGAATTTTGGCATTCCACCTGGTACCTGTTTATTACAATAGCTGCCCTGAATCCCCAGCTTTCTTTCTTTTTTCTTTTTATTTTATAGCAAGTCTCTAGGCCTTCTAGAGATAGTGATAAAAGGCAATCGTGAAGACAATTTCCTGCTTACTTTACAAAATGAAAAAAGTCCTATTCAGCCTCCCCTTTGTTCCAACCAGTGAGGGAAGCCTTGGCTGTGATTGATAGGTATGAACTGCCTTCATCGAGAGATTTTCCACCAGCACATCGTAGTTCTTTCTGCAATTTTAAGGGGAAATATCTCATGCAGCCCTGTGAATTTTCAAATTATTGCAAAAAAGTAGTACTGTAATGAAACTGTAGTATTCGTCTTTAAAAATATAAAAGGCAGTGTTTATCACTCCCTTCCCCAATTCGGTATGTAAGGTTAACAGAAGCATAAAAACAAATGTTGGGTCTACTAAATGTTTTCAAAAAATCAAAATGAGTAGGTTTTGTGTCTCTCTTTGTGTGTTGAGTCTCAAGATTAGCATTTTCTGTTCAAACGGTGTCATTGCTGAAAATTAGATGCCTAATCCCAGGTTTGTAATGGTAACACACACTTGAAGAATCCATTTCCTTTATTACTAATTCTCATATTACAAGTCTGATATTTGTCTTTAGAAGCTGTGAGGATTGGAGAGAATTTGTCTTATTTGAAAAATGAAATAAAAGTGACTGGTTTGAAATTATTTTCTTCTTACACAGCCCAGTTTCAAATATTTGGACAGGATTCAGCATCACTTTGAAAGCTCTTCAAAGCTTTGATATCTAGCCTAGCCTTTCTGCACACAAGGTACCTCTTCACTCCATCTGCATTTTAAAGAAGGGCATTATTCCTATTGTCTGATGATCTATATAATCATCTTCAGTATATGCTTTGATTGGGTATGCCGATAAAAACATATTTGGCTTCTACAGATTTAGAGTGTAGTGTAGGAGCAATAAAGCCTGATTCTGTCTAGGAGTATATGATAGCATTTTTTGAAGTTCAGTTATTTGGCTAAGATTATGGCTTGATATATTAATTAATATCTAATTATCTGATACTATAAACTGATATATTAATTAATCTCAAATTTTGTAGTCAATTTTCTATTTTTACAGACAAACTCTTTTTTCGGGGAGATTTTTGAGATATTTTAGGCTGCACATGCCTGTTTGGAAATTAATCCTATTTAAATGGTTAGAATTTACTTCAGAGTAAGTTAGAATTAGATTTTATGCTTTTGGTCCTACTCACACTTCATTGACAGTAAATTTCCTGGAAACTGAGGACACTCCACTGAAATCAGTAGGAGGTTGCTATGCATAGAACAGCAGCCCTGACTTTACTTCTGTTGAATTGGGAGGACTTTCCATTTCTTCTAACTAAAGCTAAATGCTAAAAACGAAGCTATCAAGGGTTAAAAGATTTGGAAGTCAAATAAGAATCTGCTTCATGGGAACTTCTCTTTGAACACTAACTGAACATACTGCAGAGCCAAGTTCACCAAAGTAACAAAAATTGAAAATGAAATCTCAATAGAGACTTAAACAGCAACAAGAATTCCCCACTATGTTTAATAAACCCATCAGCACTAAAATATCCAAATTAAGAAGACCACAATTTAAAATTCAAGACACCTGCATCTAGGTAACCTAATCTGCATATTACATAAAGTGCTTATTATTCAAATCAAGCATATTCATTGCTGTGTTAGCTATCATCTGCTTTGCACAAATTCCTGTAAAGCACTACAAAAAAAGTTGGGGAAGAGTAACACAGAACATATTTTTTCTTACTCCTTTGCTCATGCTAGGATATGCTCTGGAGTACAGATGGGGACGATCTGCATTATGATCGGAAAAAACCCACGATAATGGCTATCGCGTGATCGTGACCCAGCGGACTGTTCCAGCGATCGGGAGGGGCCTGGATCGGGGTGATTGGGCTCGGATTGGGGATCCAGACACTCAGGCGCCAGCAATCTATTCCCCTGGCAACAGAGCCAGGGGAATGCCTGAGCTCTGTTTTCCCTCCTTCTGTTGCCCTGGAAACCTGAATGGAAGCCCAGAGCTTCCTTCCAATCACAGAGCAGCAAAGCAGTTACCAGTTGGGAGAAGACACCCAGGGGAGGGAGGGGGAAGGGGGTGTTCTGTAGCCATGGGCACTCCAATCTCATCCCTGCAAACCCTGATAGGCAGCTCTGATGGCCAAACACAGACGGCCAAACACAAACACAGATGCCACCGGCATCACCCACCATTCCTGTATCGCTGGGAACAGTGGGGCTCCCCTCCGCTTTTGCCTCCACAATCCACGATCCATGATCCACGAACCACAGATCGGGAACGGGTGGTGCTCAGTGCGGGTCATTAAATCGGGATCGTTGCCGGCGTCAATCCACTATCAGCTTGATTGTTAATTTTTTTGGGATCATGCCCATCTCTACTCTGGAGTTCCTCTGAGACAGCACAGCAATGAATCTTCTCTGAAGAAGAAAAAGACCAAGTGAAGCTTGGTGCTCTGTGGTCCCTGATTTTGCAGAAGAACGTTTTTACTAATGTTCTAAGTGGTTGTTTAGTTTGTTCTTATTAATATCATTAATTTTATTATTGATGTAACAATATCCTACTATGTAGCATCCCTTGGAGAGCACCAGGAGTCATGAATTGATGGGTGAACCATTAAAGGATGTGAATGGTTCAGGTTGGATATTCACAAACTGGACACCTTGTGAGGAAATTAAAGTTGGGAACGGTTTACTGTGTATTCTCTGAATAAAATCACCCCCTCTGTCCAAGATAGCTAGCCAGTGTGCTATAGTGGTTAGAGTGTTGGACTAGGCTCTGGGAGACCAGGTTCAAATTCCTACTTTGCCATGGAAGTTAACTGGGTGACCTTGGGCCAGTCACACACCTACTTCGCAGGGCTGTTGGGGGGATAGAGGTGAGGAGAATTATGTAAGCCACCCTGGGCCCCCACTGGAAGAAAGGTTGGGTATAAATACATACATACATACATACATACATACATACATACATACATAACATTTTAATTATTCAAACCAATTTAAAACTAAAAGAATCCTACATCAGGAGAGTATTAGGACTGGACCAAAACCACTTCCTTTGATAGCTGTTCTCAAGGGCTTGGTATACAGGTCAGAACTCTAACAGTTTATAGCAATGGTTGTTGTGGATTTTCTGGGCTGTATGGCCGTGGTCTTGGCATTGTAGTTCCTGACGTTTCGCCAGCAGCTGTGGCTGGCATCTTCAGAGGTGTAGCACCAAAAGACAGAGATCTCTCATTTGCCACCCCAGTCGGAATGAAGAGGCAGACACAGGAGTTGGAACTAAAGGGCCACTTTATTAATATAACATCAACCATTAAATACGGCAAGGGCAAACTAGCGGTACAGGTCAAGCCACGGGGTCACCCCTGGACCACCGCCTTGACCTGTCTGGGCAAGCCCCACAGCCCCGGGTAGGAGCCATCCATGCAATGGCTTTTCCCCGGCCAGCCAGGCAAAATGGTTCCCCCCATCAAGCTCCTAAAGCCTCAGCCGTACAGCATGAGGGAAGGACTTACACATGGGGTTCACTGCAGGCAGTCTCCAGGTGGTGGTAGCCGTCACAAGCATACCATCCGCTCCTGGTAGACCCCATTTCCCCACCAATGGGGAATTGCCAAGGGGTGCTCACCGGCCCGCTCCCTATCCCCAAACTCTCTCCTGCCAGTGACTTACAACGATGCACCACCACTGCCAATTACCTAAAACCTCTGCCTGCAGTGCAAGGTAGGCGAAAAACCACCTCTCCCACCTTGCCAATATGGGGAGAGGAGAAAAAATTCCTACCTGGCTCTGGGAACAGCAGCCGGCTAATCCTGCACTACTACATGGTGAGGTGGGTGGGCCGAGCACGCAGAGCAACTGCCAGCAGGGAGGGCGGAGCCGTCTTCTGAAGGCTTTGTCTCTGCCCCCCCAGCTATATCCCCATATGCCTGGGAGATGTCTCTGCCTGCTTCTCCTTCCGAAGTGGCAAAGTACGGTCCCCAGCTCAAGCCACTGTGTGGCAGCCGGGAGTACCGCATTCTCCCCTAGTGGGAATGAAGAGACAGTCAACAATGTTGGATCTAAGGGCCACTTTATTAAATTAACCTCAACATTAACATTAACCAAAACTGCGGCAAGGCTAAAGCGGTACAGGTCAAGCCACGTGGTCATCCTCAGACCCCCACCTTGACCTGTTTGGGTGAGCTCCGAAGCCCCGGGTGCGAGCCATCCCTCGAGATGGCTAGGATACCCGGACAGCCAGGCAAATTGGTACCCCCTTCCAAGCTCCTAATCCTCAGCCATACAGCAGTGAGGCAGGACTTGCGCATGGGGTTAACCTAGGCAGCCTGCCCACGCGCGCTGGCAGCCGTCACAAGCAGTACCAGCCGCTCCTAGCAGGCCCCTCTTCTCTACAAACAGGGAAGTGCCAAGGGTACTCACTGGCCCACTGCTTAAAGCCCAACTCTATCCCGCCAACGCAAGAGCCAAGCCTCTGCTTAGGCCCTTGCGCCCCACTATTGGCCTAGGGCCAATCTAAGTCCTTGCCGCAAGTCGTTGAGGAAAAATTCGTTGCCGGCCTCCAACAGGTGAACCCCGTCACTACAATAGAGGCTGGCAACCTCGGCCCTAATCTTGGGGTGGGGCAAATAAACTCCCAAACCCTCCCCAAGGTCCTTCTGAATGGCCCTATTGGCCTTCATCCTGGCCCTTTCAATAGCCTGGCGGTCCATCCCCTCGCACCACACCTTATGCAACAACATGGTGGACCACATTATAAGGACCCCGTGCCATCATAGCAAAATCTCCTGCATGTCCCACTTGGCCTGCAGAGACAACGCCCTACCGTGAATGAACCCCAGATCATTCCCCCCTAAGTGAATAACCAAAATGTGCAGAATGGGCCCCCGATGCTGCCCAAACAACATTGGCAACAAGCCCGGCCAACATAGGCCCTGGCAGCCCTGCCATTCAACTGAAGCCCATTCACTCAAACCCAGCTGGGACCCAACAGAAGATCACCTGGCCTGATGGGCTGCCCAAAACACCATGCTGTGCCCGCAGATCGAAATTCTCCACTTCTCACGGCAGGACACAGCACCTAGGAAACACCAATTAGCAAATTCTTAAAAACGTTTAAAAGTACGAACATAGGACCGATAAGCAGAGGATCTCCACCTGCCTACCCCCTGAATGGCCTGTGCTGAATACCCCATTGCTGCTGCACAGGATGCCACCCCAATCCTAAATTAATGGGTTCCGAATTTAACCCCCACCAGCCCCAATTTTGCCAGTGCCCACTCAGTCACTGCCCAAAATTGGTAGCATGTCAGAGGGGAACCATCCTCATGACAAAATAAAACCCCTGTGTCAGCCCTCCTAACTCGCAAGTATTTACATAGGGCGCGAACCGGACACAACTCCCGGTCAGCGCAGGACCCTAGAGTAACGGTCACCCCCTTTTGTTGCTGATCAGTTTTGGATTTCCTAATCAAAAGGGAAACCCCTTTTCCCCCAAATTCCACATCCCCAACCATAAGAGCCCAAGCAGACCTGTCAGCCTTGGACTGGACCACCCACTCGCTAATGCGCAACGCCCCAAAAAAGGCTGTAAGAGCCGCCGCATGAAATAACCTAACCTCGAACCCTGAGCTACACACCGAAGCCCAGGTAGATATCAGCCCCTTCAAAACCGAAGGCGATATAGGTTCCCTAGGATCCACCCTTGGGCCAACCTCGCGCGACCAACCTTCTAACATTTTCCTGACTTGAAAGTCCCCCATGTCCTTAGAGAACCCCCGAGCCTTGCTGATAAAAGCCAATGCTGCAAACTGGCCCCTAATGGACCTAACCGCCAGCCCACGTCCCTTCTGATACACACAAAAACGTATCAGGTGCTCAAGAGGTATGGGCCAAGTCTGCTGCAGTCCCTCACTTGTCCTAAACCCCAGAAATTGCCCTACCGCTCTGTTGTAGCTGCACCATGTGCTGGGACCCACCACGAGCCTTATGGCCCTGAAGGCTTTGGCCTCCCAAGAAGCCATAAGTCTGAGGGCATCTGTGCTGGTACCTGGTCCACCTCCGGAGCAAGCTGCCAAAACTGCCCCATCTGTTGGCGAGACAAAGCGTCTGCCACACCGTTGCTAACCCCTGGAACATGTTTAGCTTTAAACCAAATGTTCCTCTGTAGACACAGCAACGTAAAGGCGCAGACAAGTCTCATTACCCACCCAGATTTAGAGGTCAAGGAGTTGACCACCTGCACCACCGCCATGTTGTCACACCAAAAGTGAACAACATGGTTGGCCAACTCTTCCCCCCACAGGCGCACTGCCACTAAAATGGGAAAAACCTCTAAAAAGGTCAGGTCTTTATCCAAACCCATGGCATGCCACTCGGGGGGCCACTGCTCAGCGCACCCATGCCTACGGAAATACACCCCAAAGCCCATAGATCCAGATGCATCCGATGTGACCTGAAGGTCCACTTCTAAAAGCAGGTCCTCCCTCCAAAAGGTAACCCCATTATAGCCCTCCAGGAAGTCGGACCATGCGTCAAAATCCTCCTGCATCCCCCTAGATATCCTAAGGCGATGATTCGGAGCCCACAAGGCCAACATGGAATCGCAAAGCAGCCGCAAAAAAGCTCGTTCCAGAGCAACCGCCTTACACGCAAAGTTCAGGTGGCCCACGAGCTGCTGGAACTTCACCAGGGACACCTTATGCTGCGCCCTAAATTCCTGAAGCCTAACCTTGAGGTCTGAAACCTTGTCCTGGGGAAGACGGAAACACTGCTGCAGAGTGTCTATCTCAATACCTAAAAACGTTAATACCGGAGCGGGGCCCTCCGTTTTCTCCCCCGCCAAAGGAACACCCAGCTCCTCGGCCAGTTGCATGAAAATGCTTAGCAACCGGGCACACTGCCCGGTCCCAGCCTCCCCAGAGAACATAAAATCATCCAAATAATGACAGGAATTGCGGCTATGCGCTCTGTGTTGCAGTTCCCACTCCAAAAAAGAGCTGAAACACTCAAACGTTGCACATGAAATGGAACAACCCATGGGCAGGGCACGATCCATATAATACTTCCCCTCAAAGTAAAAGCCTAGCAACTCAAAATCATCGGGGTGCACCGGGAAAAGGCAGAAGGCCGACTTAATGTCGCATTTTGCCAACTCCGCACTCAGGCCACACCTTGACCGCCTGATCAAAAGATGTGTAACGAACCGAGCACAAGTGCTATGGAATAGCATCGTTCACAGACTCACCTCTGGGAAAGGAGAGGTGATGGATCAGGCGGAACTCGCCAGCCGCCTTCTTAGGCACCACACCTAATGGGGAAACCCTCAAATTGGGAACTGGGAGGGTGTCAAAGGGGCCCAGCACTCGGCCCTCAGCGCACTCCTTAACTATCTTACTCCTCACTACGTCCTCCATCCCCACCACCGAACGCAAGTTTGAACACATATAAGGAGAATGTCTTCCCTGAACTGGAATTCTAAAACCAACAGAAAAACCATGCAACAAGAATAATGCATCCTGTTTACGCGGATAAGCCTGCAAAAGTCGCCTAAGGACCCTCAGCCTTATTGGGCTGGGTCCCTTTACCAGGAGCCTGTTGCTTGCCTGCTCCACCACCTCCGAATCCCCGGCCTGCACCCCCTTGCCTTGCCTTAGGGCAGGAATTGTAGGGGTGGAAACCAGCACAAGAGGGGCACTTGTGCTTGAATCTGCAAGGCTTTCGGGAACACGCTCCCTTAAAGGCAAATTCCCAACACAACAGCTGGGGTTGAACTGGCTGCCCCGCTGCTGAGCGGGTATTGGACGATGACACTGACGCTGACCGCTGCACCACGT
The DNA here is from genome assembly GCF_028583425.1 of Eublepharis macularius. NCBI lineage: Eukaryota > Metazoa > Chordata > Lepidosauria > Squamata > Eublepharidae > Eublepharis > Eublepharis macularius. The sequence goes on along the minus strand of NC_072794.1, from coordinate 119,336,945 downwards.
GCCCGCTATCGGAGCGATCCCCCGTGTTAGGTTTGGATGGTGACATCACCGACAGCCAGAGCTGCTGGTGAATCCTGTCCCAAGGTATGCTGGGGTTAAGGGCCACCCTCATCCTGAACTCCTCATCGTACTGCATCCAAGCAGCAACTGAGAAGCCAGTGTAACCCTTATAAATAATGTCCAGATATTGGAAGAGAGCTGCAGCCCTCTGGGGCTGCACCCTCACTAACACCCCGGCATAAATCAAGAAACCCGGGAGCCAATTATGGCAATTCCTATCGACACACCTCCTCTTAAGCCTCTCTTTATCCCTATCATCTAAGTCATCTTTGTCCTTCTTTTCCAATTCCCGGAAAAGAAGGGAAAAGGCGTCAACATACTCACCCTTAATAATCTTGTCACGTATTGCCCGGGTTAAATGATCACCCAGCAGCAGAGCAGTGTCACCAAAGGGGAGAGCGTTGAAGGGGACATTGCCATAAGCCAACGGGGCATAAGGATAAAACCCTCAAGGACCACCTTGGACCCCCAACCACATCCTAGCCAGAGGCTGTCCCCAACCAACATCCATTGCCCCCCAAGACAGCTGTGACGAGGTGTTCTGCTGAGCACCTACCAAGCCTCACCCTGGCCCTGACCAGGGGCAGTGTCCTCCATATTCCCACGGTGTAGGTAACTGTGAAAAACTACCGGCAGCTGACCTTTGATTCCCAATCACTTCCGTGTGCCCCCAAGGCCCCCAAGGCCAAGGGAAGGTGTTGTGTGGTGTGACGTCCTTACCAGCACCTTCCACGGGCTCCACCGCCAAAGCAACCAACGCAGGATCCACTGAAGCCTCATGCTCAAGATCAACCACCTGCTGCGTCGCTCCCTCACTATGATCTGCTGACACACTGGTTCCACTGGACTCGCCGGCAGCCATACCTGTAGCGCCTTCTAGGGCAGAAAGATGTCTTAAAATCTCCCTGTTAACAGAATCCCTAGCTGCCCCTCTTACAGGCTTAGAACGATCCCTTCCAGCAACAGCCCCAGCAGGGACACCTCCGCCCCACTCTAATGCCGCCAGCCTCCTCAAAATCTCCTGCTGGCTAACAGCCTCGTTCTCATCCTCCAAAGAGGACCCTGCACTAACAGGCCGCTTAGCTGGGGCCTTTGCAGGGCCACTCCCTTTTTTAGGAGGCATCACAGACCCACTGCCTTCAACAAAATAGTCTCACAGCTCCCAAAATGGCCGCCCATATGAAGCACAGTGCAGCCACAAGATGGCTGCCAGCCAACTCACAGGAAGAGGATTGAAGGGCCAACTGAGACCCCCTCCACTGATCTTTCCCAGTGCAAAATTCCCCATCAGGCCACCAACCAGACCTCCTCCCCTCAAAACAACACTAGGTGGAGGGGTGGGGGTGGGGGTGGAACACAGCCCCCCGCCCTCGGCTGATGCAGCAGTAAGAGGGAATGGGAGGGGAGGGAGAGTGGCAAAACCACCAACCCAAAACCCTTAAGTGGTAACAGGCAGCGCCCTGGTAACCCGATGGCGAAACCACTCCATCCCACACAAACAGCAGGAAAAACCGCTCAGCCGCAGCCCGCCCAAGGCACCCAGCCCCCAAGGACCGAGCCCCCCAAGGCCCAACCAGACGGCCTAATGACCCCCACTAAGTGTGGGTGCCACCGCAAGCCACGGCTCCAACACCGCCACCCGACACCGCTGCCTCGCTCTCGGCGCAGTGGAAGGCCGCGCCGACGCTCGCCCTGCACGCTGCCGCCCGAAGCTGCCGCCACCGCAGCCGACGCTTCGCCGCCATCATGCACCCACTGCCGCTCAAAGTCGCTGCCGCTGCCGCCTCCACGCGCCGCCGCCTGCAGCTCGGAGGGACACATCCGTCTCCTCTGAGCTTTCGCAGCAACTGGTGCTGTGTGGGCCGAGCCACCTAAACGGCTCCTGGCTCCACCCACTGCAGTGATGCCTGGATGCCTGGGAAAAGCCTGCTCTCCCTCCTTCCAGGGGAGCAATGGCCGACCCCCTCCTCCACAGCCAGCTGGACAGAGGTAGGGTCGAAGTGTCACAGTGTGGAAAAGATGTCGGCAGGTCATTTATATCTACTCAGGAGGGGTGGGGTTGAGCTGAGTCATCCTGTAAGAGTTTCCCAGGGAGTGGAATTCTTGTCTGGATACTACGTTTTGTGGTCCCGATGTAAACTTGTCCACAGCTGCAGGGTATACGGTATACTCCTGCAGAGGTGAGGGGGTCTCTACTGTCTTTTGCTGAACGTAGCATCTGTTGTATTTTTCTGGTGGGTCTGAATACTGTTTGTAAGCTGTACTTTTTCAAAAGCTTTCCCATCTGATCATCGGGACCACAAAGCGTAGCATCCAGACAAGAATAAAAGAACATGAAAGACACTGCAGACTTGGCTGTCCTGAAAAATCAGCAGTGGCTGAACATAGCCTAACTCAAACAGGACACAGTATCCTATTCCAGGACACTAAAATACTTGACAACACTTCCAACTACTTTGTCAGACTGCACAGGGAAGCCATTGAAATTCACAAGCATAAGCATAATTTCAACAGGAAAGAAGAGACTTTAAGAATGAATAGAGCATGGTTTCCAGCCCTGAAAAACACCAGGCTAACAAAACACTCTATACCCGACAATAGCCCTGCAGAGAAGATTAGTACATCAAGTACCAATCCATATGCAAAAGAACCTCCTCAGGATACAGTGAAGCCTCCCTCCATTAGCATTCCACACCCTGGGAAACTCTTACAGGATGACTCACCCCAACCCCACCCCTCCTGAGTAGATATAAATGACCTGCCAACATCTTTCCCACACTGTGACACTGAGAGATCTCTGTCTTTTGGTGCTACACCTCTGAAGATGCCAGCCACAGCTGCTGGTGAAACGTCAGGAACTACAATGCCAAGACCACAGCCATACAGCCCGGAAAATCCACAACAACCATCGTTCTCCTGCCGTGAAAGCCTTCGACAGTTTATAGCAACTTTGAATTCTGGGTGAAAGTGGGGATATGGGTTGTATTCAACCCAGCTCCCCTCCAAACTCTCCCATACAGCCTGAATAGGTAGAGGTAAAAAGTATTCACCCAATACTACTTCTTAAATAATCCATCCCAAGATAAAGACTCCAGATTTATTAATGCAGCAACTTTACTATAGCCATAGAATTCTGAGTTTCAGAGCTTGTTGATCAGGAAGGTACTAATTGAGCTCTGGAACTCACCTGATTTGGAGTACTATGGAGGGATTTCCCAATCATTTATACCCCCATGAATCCTGGAACTCTAGAAAATAACATACATTACAATACACATATAACCCACAAAGAAAGGAAAATAAATGATCAGAACAGCTTATCTCATATACTCTGATAGAACCCTGTTATGTCTAGTTTTTAAATCTAGTTTTATTGAACATGAAATGAAATTTGCCTGACCTAAAAGGGGGAAAAAACCTTTTAAAATTGGAAACTGAATCAAAAGTTCCTTTTCCTGTAATAAAAATGTATTTGTAATATGGAATTTTTCTACCGGTTCTGCTTCTAAAGTAAATGCTACCAGTCCCACTTCCCTCTCAACCTTTTTCTAAAATCCATATTGCATTTCATTTCTAATGACATCAATATATGTTCTTTTCAGCTTCCAGGCCAAGAAGTGTTTCAAAGGTCATTTTTATGAAGTGTTATTTTTAAAAAAGGCCACTCTGGTGAAGATTCTTTTTATGGCATAGTGTTATGCTAGATTAAAGGCTATGTAATAATTCTGTTTCTTAACTGATCTGTTGTAGTAGTTATAAAGGTGTCCCTCATCTTTAATCTTAGTTTTACATAAAATTAGAAATTCAGGTATAATATGCCACCAAAGTGTCCATATTTTAGTTGGAAGGGTGAAAAAATGTTGGTTGAATTCTCTTTTCCATCATTTTATATTTGCCTGTTATAGATACATTTTGAACCTTGTTTTTCAGACACACAAGCATTTCATGTATAAACCCAGTTTTTCACATCAATCCCAGTTGACGGAATGAATTATGAGACCTACGTTGGTGTTGGAAGGGTGTGTGTGAAAAAACAATGAAGAAGTGGTGCCTCTCCCTGTGGCCCACTGGCTTCCACTGGAAGAATTACCAGTAGATAAAGGAAAATGCAAAATCAAAGCCCTCCAATCACCTATAACCATTCACAAGTAGAACTTAAAATACAAGTCAGTTTTAATTCAACATGGAGAGATGGGGAATCAAAGTAAGAGTCACATACACACACGTGCCCACACTCAGACAATGATAGATTTGCTGGAATAGAGCATCATTTTGCTGTTCAGATCCCAAGCTGCAATCAGCCTAAGACAGTTGACAGATTGAGCTTATAAAGAGCCAAAAAGAATAGGGAGAGAGGTGGTGGGGGAGGAAATGACATCTGGCTTGGGAAGAGGAGGCATTGAGAGAGGAATGCCTGCCTCACCTTCCCAGCAAAAGGAGAAAAATCATTCTTCCAAAATATTGCCAATGCCTCTTTTTGAATGCGAGAGACATCCATCTTTGCAAAGGAGAGGAGAAATTATTTAAAAGAATTTAAAAGTAAAATGGACGGGGGGGAGGTGAGAATTGCAGAACCAAGCAAGTCGCTGTGAGATTTTATTTTTTTTTACAACCATGCTGCTTTGAGGAGCTTTCCCCTCCTTGCTTTAAAAAAATGCCTTTCTTCGCCATGTAATCTTTAAGCATAGATCCCTGGCTTGTGAAAATGATTTTATTTATTTTTATTTATTTATTTGATTTGATTTGATTTATACCTCACTCTCCCCATGAATGGGCTCAGGGCCCATTCATGGGAATGATCCATATAACACCATAAATTAATCATCAACTGTAAAATCAATAGCAATCTTAAAACAGTCATTAAAATAGGCATCTTATACACAGGCTACTTTAGATAAATAATCAGAAACCTGAATATAGGCCATAGCATATGGGCAGAACCAGGGCTTTTTTTTTTCAGCTGGAATGCTGTGAAATGGTATTCTGGCACCTCTTGAAAGTAATCATGTAATCAAAAGGCCCCACCCCTTTTCTCCCTGATCAACCCAAGTGTTGCTGCTTTCAAATTTGGCAGCTTTTTTCCACTGACAGGAGGGGAATTCCCCTCCCATCAGCTGAAAAAAAATCTGTTTTAAAATGCTGGCAGCTTTTTCAGCTGAGGGGAAAGGGAGGAAGGACCCCCTCCTCTTCCTTACCTCAGCGGAAAAAAGTAGGGGCATTTGAAAACAGCAATATTTTTCTTGCCATGCAAGAAAACTGTTGCTGCTTTCAAAGTCTGCAACTTTTTTTCAGCCTCCCATCAGCTGAAAAGTGGCTGGCTTTTGAAAGCAACACTTTTGTTGCCATTTGCAAATGGCAAGAAAAGTGCTGCTTTGATCTTCGGTGTGCTCTGGAAAGATTCCTGAATCTTTAAGGAGCATATCGAAGCATTTAAATACCTGAATCCCAAAGCAGCTTGCTACTTACTTCTTGAGAGTTCCACCACCTCTTTTCCCAGAAAAAAAGCCCTGGACATGGCCAAGGACAGTCACAGAAGAGGTGGTGGTCTTAAATGGAGTGAGGGGAGGCACCTGCAGGCCCTCAGCCAAAGGCGGAACATCTCTATTTTACATTATTGTTTTGATTATTGTTTAAAACACAAGTCTGAATAGAAAGAAAAGGAAGTGAAGTACCTCTCCCCTCCCCCCCAAACCCCAACTTTTAAAGAAACCAGGAGCTTTCATTAAAGGAAATAAAAGAGAAATAAAAGAGAAAAAGAAATAAAATGAAAGGAAATAAAAAGAGAAAATTTGAATTGACTGATTTGCACAACAGTAAGAGGAGGTGTTGTGAATAGGGATGTGCGTTTCGGCATTCAGAATGCCGAAAGAATGCCGAAACAAAAGTGTTTCGGCTTCTTTCGGGGAATGCCGAAACGTTTCGGGGAATGCCGAAACGTTTCGGGTAGCCGAAAGAAAAAAGCCGAAACGTTTCGGGATTCTTTCGGCTTTCTTTCGGCTTTTCAATGGGAAAATGCCTCCGTCTTCCCGGACGTCTGGGGGAGGCATTTTCCCACCGAATAAGCCCAAAATTGGTGGGGACCTTCCTCTAACCCTTCGCTAACAACCAACCAAGTTTCAGACAGATTGGCCTTGGGGAAGCCATGTTATGTCCCCCCAAAGCAGGTCCCCCCATCCTCCCATAAGAAAGCGAAGGAGCAGCATATTGTCAGCATGCTGCTACTCATCTTCTTCATTATTTCCTATGGGGAAAAAATGAAGAGGCAGGCTTCCTTTGCCAGGGGTGGCATTTTGCATGCAAAATGCCCCCTCACCCTCAGGGGCCCTTCTCCCACCCCTCCTCCCACCCCCCACCAAGGCTCAGCCTGCTCCCACTTGGGGGGGCCATTTCATGGCCTCCCCAAGTAGGTGCTTTAATCTCTACCACTGACAGCTGGGGGAGGCTTGTGTTGCCAGGGGTGGCATTTTGCATGCAAAATGCCCCCCAGCCCTCTGGGGCCCTTCTCCCACCCTTCCTCCCACCCCCCACCAAGGCTCAGCCTGCTCCCACTTGGGGGGGGGCATTTCATTGCCTCCCCAAGTAGGTCCACTCAGCCCCTAAAGTCCACCCCTTACAGCCCCACACAAACCCAATTCCCCCCCAGCTGCCACACACAGACCCAAATCCCCACATTAGCCCCTCACAGACCCAAATCCACCCCCACCTGCCCCACACCCATAACCCCAGGAACAGGCTGGCAAAGGCCAGCCCTCTCCCTTTGTTCCCTATGCTGGGAACTTCTAAACTCTCTTTCCCTGGGCAATTCTGCACAGCCCAGGGGTGCCACAATGGTGGGCACACTTCTGAGTGCCAGCTGGTCCCTGTGAAAGAGCACCTGAACCACAGACACCCTCCCTCAAATTCCCCCACCACCTACAGAGATGGCTGACCAGCCAGCCCCTTTGTTCCCTATGATGGGAACCAACTGCACAACAAAGAATAAATCAAGAACAACACAAAATAAAGTTTTAATTTTTTTTCTCCCTTCCAAAGTACAAGTAGGCAAAGCATTATGACACATTACACCAGCAGTCCCCCACACAGAAAAATAACACAACTCACTTAACATCAGAGAATCACAAAGCATGATTCCTGTCAAAAACACTTTATTTCTTGAACAGCTTTAGGTTACACAGCAGGGGGGAACACCAAAGGGCATGGCAGCACTATCTTACACAAAAATAACACAACTCACTTAACATCAGAGAATCACAAAGCATGATTCCTGTCAAAAACACTTTATTTCTTGAACAGCTTTAGGCTACACAGCAGGGGGGAACACCAAAGGGCATGGCAGCACTATCTTACACAAAAATAACACAACTCACTTAACATCAGAGAATCACAAAGCATGATTCCTGTCAAAAACACTTTATTTCTTGAACAGCTTTAGGCTACACAGCAGGGGGGGAACACCAAAGGGCATGGAAGCAGTTGTCCGGGGTCAGCAGCCCAGCCCCCGGACTTGCTGGCAGACAGCGGCAGGGGGCAGCCGGGAGACAGCAGTTCAGCTGCTCTGTCTGGCAAACAGAGCCAGACCCTGCCTACTCCAGGGGGAAGGGGCAAAAGGCCAAAGCCTCAGAAGGCTGGAGGGAGCAGGGAGAAGCCAGCTAGTCCCACCCACCATGGGGGAGAAAGGGGGCTAAGCAGGCTAGAGGAAAAGGGCCAAGGCAAGGGGAACAGGGACACAGCAACAGCCCAGACAGAGCCCTTACCTTCCAAGGAGGAGAAGCAGCCACCACAGCCCAGAGCCACACCCTGGCTAGAGGACAGCAGCCTGGCTCAGGAGGTGCTAGGAGCCAAGCCCCTCCAGGTGGAGCTGCCACAGGCATTCTGGGGGAGGAGATGGGTAGCCCCTCCCAGCATCAATGAACAGGCAGCACAGAAGCTGGTCAGGGCAGCTCCTCGCGAGCAAGGCCAGACAGGCTCAGCAGCACAAAAGCTGGCCAGGGCAGCTCCTCGCGAGCAAGGCCAGGCAGGCTCAGCAGCACAGAAGCCGGCTGGGGCAGCTCCTCGTGAGCAAGGCCAAAGAGACCTCAGCTGGGGATGGCTCGCATTCAACCCCACCCTGCCAGCAAGGCAAGGAAGCCAAGAAGGGATTAGTGGTAGGAGGGAAACACCTGAGGGAAGGCACAGCTGGGCCAAGTCAGGAGAGGGAACAAGCCTAGAAGGAGGGCAGGGCGGGGAAAGGAAGCCCTATATAAGGTGGCTAGGAAGAGCTCTGAGGTGGTGGGTGTGAGTGAGGAGTGATGATGTGGAGTGAGAGCAGTAGGATGCAAGGGTGGTGGCTTGGAGGAGAGTTCTGGAAGGAGGAGATGAAGGAGGATGCAGAGGGTAAGCAGGCCAGGTTGAGCAGGCCAGCGAGTGGACTGAGAGGGAGTCTGGGTGAGGTATACCGCCCCTCCTTCCACAGAGCAGGGTCCTGCAGAGTCCCTGGCCCCCCTGTGACGTCAGGAGCAGACTGCCCAGTGCCACGCCCAGCGGCAGCTGCGGCAAGCCCTGACAAGTTGGTGGCCCGTACGGGGAAGGTCGTTCCAACGCAGGCGCCAGGCGAGGGGATGCATCCCAATGCCACTACAGAGCTCAGACCATGGCTAGAGGCACACCTGGATGAGGTGTGGAGGAAGCTGGAGGCAACCTTCCAAGCAGCTCAGGTGAAGCTAGCACAGGCGGTGGAACACCAGATACAAGCCTGCGCCCCCACAGCCACTCCACCAGTGGTATGCGCATTCGCGTGGGAAATTAACCCACCAGCCGGCAAGGCGGTGCAGGGGCTGTGCGCCACCGTGAGAATAGGACGGCAGACCCTACAAGCCCTATTGGACTCAGGGAGCGCAGTATCAGCAATTCGTTCCCAACTTATCCCAGCTGACACCCCAGTGCATCGCTGGGTCCCGGTGACAGACGTGATGGGCCGCACCCAGCCGTACCCTATGGTCTGGATCACAGTGGAATACCTGGGAGCGCTCCGCCGCCTGGAAGTGGCCAAGGTAGCCCACTTACCGCTCCCTATGCTGCTGGGGAGAGATGCCCCGGGGTTCTCCAGGCTACTTAGGGAGGCAGCCGAGGGACTGGCAAACCCACAGGTTGCCCCAGCGCTGCAAGTAGAGGAGGCCCCCGACCCGGATGAGGGTCCCTCTACCAGACCAGGAGCAGGCCCGCAGGCCAAGGAACCAGCGGAACCCCTGGCCGACCGCCCCTTCTGCGAGGCCCAAGGGGCAGATGAGTCCTTACAGCGCTTGCGGGAGACAGCAGCTCGTGAAGAGGACCGAGTGCAGGATGAGCGGAGGTCCCAACGGCTTCCCCGCATTGAGAAGCAAGGAGGGGTGTGGGTCCGCCTAGCCCGTGCCCCAAACGGCCAGGGAGAGATCCGCCAGCTACTGGTGCCGGCAGCTTACCGGGCAGAAGTCCTCCGCACGGCCCATGAACACGCTTGGGCCGGGCATCTGGGGCACCACAAGACCCTGAAGAAGATCCTCGAGCAGTTCTTCTGGCCCTCTGTGAACGCGGACGTGAAGGCCCACTGCCGCTCGTGCCCCACCTGTCAGCGGGTGGCAGCCCGGCGCCCACCAAAGGCCCCCCTCTCCCCGCTGCCCGTCATGGAGACGCCCTTCCAGCGCATCGCGATGGACTTTATCGGCCCACTGCCACGCACGCCCCGGGGCCACCGCTTTGCCCTGGTGATTGTGGACTATGCTACACGATTCCCTGAGGTCATCCCGCTTAAGACGATGCAGACCCCGGGGATGATACGAGCCCTGTCCAAGCTTTTTGCCATGGTGGGACTGCCTGATGAAATCTTGACAGACCGGGGGGGGGCCGTTCCGGGCCAAAGCCATGCGTCAACTCTGCCAGAATTTGGGGATCCGGCAGGTGTTCACCTCGGCATATCACCCTCAGACTGACGGTTTGGCAGAGCGTCTGAACCAGACCGTCAAGGAAGCCTTGAGGAAGATGACACGGGACAAGCCTCGACAGTGGGACCTATACATCGACCCCCTCATGTTCGCCCTTAGGGAGACCCCGCAGGCGTCCACTGGCTTTAGCCCCTTTGAACTGCTGTACGGGCGCAAGCCGCGGGGGATGCTCTCTCGGCTGGCGGAACAGTGGGGTCCCCGCACCAGCAGCCCTGCTCCCCCCATACCGGAGTACATGAGCCAGCTCCGTGGGCGGGTGCAGCAGTCCCAGGCTGAGGCCAACCGCCAGCTCACCCACGCCCAGACAAAGCAGAAGGCGGCCTATGACCGGGGCGCAAGGATGAGGACCTTCCAAGTCGGAGAGAAGGTCCTGGTACACCACTCGGTGTTCCCACGGGAGGAGGGGGACCCATGGAGGGGCCCTTACCAAATTCGGAGGGTGCTGGGCCCCACCACCTATGAGCTGCAGTGCGGGCCAGGCCGACGCCGACGGAGAACCCTGCACGTGAACCTGCTCAAGCGGTGGCATGAGCGGCCAGAGGATGGGTGCGCCTTGGCCGAAGACCCCTTAGACCTCCCAGACAGCGAGCTGCCATGGACCGCTGACGCCCCGGAGTTCGAGGAGCCGAAGGTGGATCCACAGCTCAACCCTGCACAGAAGGCCCAGCTACAGGCCCTGTGGAAGCAAGCGCCCGGGGTCTTTTCAAGACGCCCCGGGGTCACGAACCTGGTGCACCATGCCATCCCCACCCAGCCGGGGCAATCTGCACGGGCAACCTGGCGACCCATCCCCCGGAAGCAGTGGGAGGCGGTGGATCGGGAGACGGAGGAAATGCTGCGCCTGGGGGTGATTGAACCGTCCCGAAGTGAATGGCGCAGCCCCATCGTGTTGGTGCCAAAGCCAGACGGGTCGACTCGCTTCTGCATTGACTACCGGGAACTGAACAAAGTGGCCAAGTTCGACGCATACCCCATGCCGCGGGCGGACGTCCTAGTGGGGCAACTGGGGCCGGCCCGGTACTTGTCCGCCCTCGACCTGACGAAAGGGTACTGGCAGGTACCAGTGCGCCTGGAGGACCGGGAGAAGACGGCCTTTGCCACCCCCCGGGGCCTCTTCCAGTTCCGCCGCATGCCCTTTGGCCTCCACGGGGCAGCGGCTACCTTCCAGCGGCTGGTGGATCAAGTCCTGGGGGACTGTCGGGACTTTGCAATGGCTTACATTGATGACATCGTCATCTTCAGTCCCGACTGGCCCTCCCACCTACAGCACCTGGAGAAAGTCCTCACCGCACTCCAGAAGGCAGGGCTGAAGGCCAACCCCAAGAAGAGCCACTTGGGATTCCAGGAGCTCAAGTACCTGGGATTTGTCATCGGAGGTGGACAGATCCGACCCCCGCCTGAAAAGGTGGCCTCCATAGGGGATGTGCCCCAACCACAGACCAAGCGTCAGCTCAGGAGGTTTCTGGGGCTTCTTGGCTACTACGGGCGCTTCATCCCCCATTTTGCGACCCGCTCAGCCCCCCTGACGGACTGTCTGAAGAAGGGCAGCCCTAGTCGCCTCGGCTGGACGCCGGAGCGGGAGGCTGCCTTCCAGGACTTACGCACTGCACTATCGGACACCACCAAGCTCTGGAATCCGGACTTTGAGAAACCCTTCGTACTGGCAACTGACGCATCGGCCTCAGGCCTGGGGGCGGTCCTGATGCAGGAGCAAGATGGAGGGAGGGTGCCCGTCTTGTTCCTGAGCCGCAAGCTCCAGCCAGCAGAGCAGAAGTATGCCACCATTGAGAGGGAGGCCCTTGCCATCAAATGGGCCGTGGGGGCTTTGCGGTATTATCTGGCGAATAACCCCTTTACATTGGTGACAGACCATGCACCCCTCCAATGGATGCACCGGATGAAAGAGCACAACCCTCGCATCCTGAGGTGGTACCTGTCTCTACTGCCATACCGGTTCACCATTACCTACCGCCGGGGGACCAGCCATAGGGATGCGGACTTCATGTCACGGCTCTTCGAGCCAGACCCCCCCGAGCCAACGTCCAGGCTAAGAGGGGGGGGTGTGTCCGGGGTCAGCAGCCCAGCCCCCGGACTTGCTGGCAGACAGCGGCAGGGGGGCAGCCGGGAGACAGCAGTTCAGCTGCTCTGTCTGGCAAACAGAGCCAGACCCTGCCTACTCCAGGGGGAAGGGGCAAAAGGCCAAAGCCTCAGAAGGCTGGAGGGAGCAGGGAGAAGCCAGCTAGTCCCACCCACCATGGGGGAGAAAGGGGGCTAAGCAGGCTAGAGGAAAAGGGCCAAGGCAAGGGGAACAGGGACACAGCAACAGCCCAGACAGAGCCCTTACCTTCCAAGGAGGAGAAGCAGCCACCACAGCCCAGAGCCACACCCTGGCTAGAGGACAGCAGCCTGGCTCAGGAGGTGCTAGGAGCCAAGCCCCTCCAGGTGGAGCTGCCACAGGCATTCTGGGGGAGGAGATGGGTAGCCCCTCCCAGCATCAATGAACAGGCAGCACAGAAGCTGGTCAGGGCAGCTCCTCGCGAGCAAGGCCAGACAGGCTCAGCAGCACAAAAGCTGGCCAGGGCAGCTCCTCGCGAGCAAGGCCAGGCAGGCTCAGCAGCACAGAAGCCGGCTGGGGCAGCTCCTCGTGAGCAAGGCCAAAGAGACCTCAGCTGGGGATGGCTCGCATTCAACCCCACCCTGCCAGCAAGGCAAGGAAGCCAAGAAGGGATTAGTGGTAGGAGGGAAACACCTGAGGGAAGGCACAGCTGGGCCAAGTCAGGAGAGGGAACAAGCCTAGAAGGAGGGCAGGGCGGGGAAAGGAAGCCCTATATAAGGTGGCTAGGAAGAGCTCTGAGGTGGTGGGTGTGAGTGAGGAGTGATGATGTGGAGTGAGAGCAGTAGGATGCAAGGGTGGTGGCTTGGAGGAGAGTTCTGGAAGGAGGAGATGAAGGAGGATGCAGAGGGTAAGCAGGCCAGGTTGAGCAGGCCAGCGAGTGGACTGAGAGGGAGTCTGGGTGAGGTATACCGCCCCTCCTTCCACAGAGCAGGGTCCTGCAGAGTCCCTGGCCCCCCTGTGACGTCAGGAGCAGACTGCCCAGTGCCACGCCCAGCGGCAGCTGCGGCAAGCCCTGACAGCAGTATCTTACACAAAAATAACACAACTCACTTCACATTAAAGAATCACCCCAAAAAATTGCTGTCAAAAGCACTTTATTTCTGTAACTGCTTTAGGTTACACAGTAGGAAGGCACCACAGAGCAGGAAAGCAGTGTACTACACAAAAATAACACAACTCACTTCACATCAGAGAATCACACAAACACAATTGCTGTCAAAAACGGTGAAGTGGGTTGTATTATTTTTTGTAGTACATTGCTATCATGCCCTGTTGTGCCCTCCTACTGTGTAACCTAAAGCTGTTCAAGAAATAAAGTGTTTTTGCCAGGAATTGTGTTTTTGTGATTCTCTGATGTGAAGTGAGTTGTGTTATTTTTGGGTAAGATAGTGCTGCCATGCCCTTTGGTGTTCCCCCCTGCTGTGTAACCTAAAGCTGTTCAAGAAATAAAGTGTTTTTGACAGGAATTGTGCTTTGTGATTCTCTGATGTTAAGTGAGTTGTGTTATTTTTGTGTAAGATAGTGCTGCCATGCCCTTTGGTGTTCCCCCCTGCTGTGTAACCTAAAGCTGTTCAAGAAATAAAGTGTTTTTGACAGGAATTGTGCTTTGTGATTCTCTGATGTTAAGTGAGTTGTGTTATTTTTGTGTAAGATAGTGCTGCCATGCCCTTTGGTGTTCCCCCCTGCTGTGTAACCTAAAGCTGTTCAAGAAATAAAGTGTTTTTGACAGGAATCATGTTTTGTGATTCTCTGATGTTAAGTGAGTTTTGTTTTAATTTTTCTGTGTGGGGGACTGCTGGTGTAATGTGTCATAATGCTTTGCCTACTTGTACTTTGGAAGGGAGAAAATAATTTTTTAAAAACTTTATTTTGTGTTGTTCTTGTTTTATTCTTTGTTGTGCAGTTGGTTCCCATCATAGGGAACAATGGGGCTGGCTGGCCAGCCATCTCTGTAGGTGGTGGGGGAATTTGAGGGAGGGTGTCTGTGGTTCAGGTGCTCTTTCACAGGGACCAGCTGGCACTCAGAAGTGTGCCCACCATTGTGGCACCCCTGGGCTGTGCAGAATTGCCCAGGGAAAGAGAGTTTAGAAGTTCCCAGCATAGGGAACAAAGGGAGAGGGCTGGCCTTTGCCAGCCTGTTCCTGGGGTTATGGGTGTGGGGCAGGTGGGGGTGGATTTGGGTCTGTGAGGGGCTAATGTGGGGATTTGGGTCTGTGTGTGGCTGCTGGGGGGGAATTGGGTTTGTGTGGGGCTGTAAGGGGTGGACTTTAGGGGATGAGAGGACCTACTTGGGGAGGCCATGAAATGCCCCCCCCCAAGTGGGAGCAGGCTGAGCCTTGGTGAGGGGTGGGAGGAGGGGTGGGAGAAGGGCCCCTGAGGGCTTGGGGGCATTTTGCATGCAAAATGCCACCCCTGGCAACACAAGCCTCCCCCAGCTGTCAGTGGTAGAGATTAAAGCACCTACTTGGGGAGGCCATGAAATGGCCCCCCCAAGTGGGAGCAGGCTGAGCCTTGGTGGGGGGTGGGAGGAGGGGTGGGAGAAAGGCCCCTGAGGGCTGGGGGGCATTTTGCATGCAAAATGCCACCCCTGGCAAAGGAAGCCTGCCTCTTCATTTTTTCCCCATAGGAAATAATGAAGAAAGATGAGCAGCAGCATGCTGACAATATGCTGCTCCTTCGCTTTCTTATGGGAGGATGGGGGGACCTGCTTTGGGGGGCCATAACATGGCCCCCCAAAGTCCAATCTGTCTGAAACTTGGGTGGTTGTTAGGGAAGGGTTAGAGGAAGGTCCCCACCAATTTTGGGCTTATTCGGTGGGAAAATGCCTCCTCCAGGCGTCCTGGAATACGGAGGCATTTTCCCATAGAAAAAAGCCGAAAGAATGCCGAAATAATGCCGAAAGAATCCCGAAAGCCGAAAGCCGAAAGAGATTCTTGTTTCGGCTTTCGGCTTTAGCGATAGAGAATCTTCTTTCGGCTTTCTACTTTCGGCTATAGCCGAAAATTTTTGGCTTGCACACCCCTAGTTGTGAAGGAGAGGGAGAGAGAGAGAGAAGAGAGAGAGACTGATCAGATGCATACAATCTTTTTTAAAAAGGAGAAAGACAGTCAAGCCCATGGAGTTTAATGCATATGATACAAGTGTGACTACAGCAATTGAGTGCACATCATATCAAAGGGTAAGCATGTGGAATGCTGTTCACTTGCATGAGCTCATAGAAGATGGCACTTGTAGATAGGCCCTCAGTCAACACAACTTAAAGGGGGAAACAAAGAGATAAGAATCTTTATCTTTTACTGTGTCTCTGAGGCCTAGGGATACCAGTCCTCACATTTCATTGCCTCCCTGTGTCTCAGGTATCAGTGAGAAAAAATGAGACAGGGAAAGAAAAATTCACAGGCATTGCAGCACTGATAAAAACCAGGAATGATATGTGGATGCTTTAGCATTTTGCAAAAACTTAACAGTAAATGCTAGAGCATCCACTCTGTCACTTATAATTTTTATTGGAAGTTATATAAGTGCTCCAGTGTGATGCTGGCATACAATACCCTTCCCCCATTTCCCTACTGAGGCCTTCTGCAAGTATCGTGAACTCAGAGCCAAGCTACAAGTGACACCTTACACAGGTTGGACACTTGTCAGCTTCCCTCAAGTTCTGATGGGAAATGTAGGCATCCTGGTCTTGCAGCTGTAATGGAGAGCCAAGCTGTAAAACCAGCATGCCTACTTTTCCCATCAGAACTTGAGGGAAGGTGACAAGTGTTCAACCTGTGTAAGTCATCACTTGTAGCTTGGCTCTCAGTCTTTGCTGAGAACAGCTGGGCTGGCTCTTTTTGATTCTGTTGCTGCTCTTGGTGCTGCTGCAGATCTTCAGAAGCTGCAACTCTCTTGATAGAAAGGAGTCCAGTAGCACCTTTAAGAGTAACCAACTTTACTGTAGCATAAGCTTTCAAGAATCACAGTTCTCTTTGTCAGATGCAGCTGATAAAGAGAACTGTGGTTCTCTTTTTTTTTAATAAAATTTTTATTAGTGAGTGGTAAAACAAAGAAAATTTTGCAAATTTGACACAATTAATCCCATTTTACCCCTTGCTCTATCCCCCACCCTTTTCCTCCCCCCTCCCTATTGACTTCCAACAGCTTTCCAACCCCTAACCCTTCTTATTACTTAAATCTATTTCATTTATATTTCCCTACCAACTTTAATTCATAATATCTCTTATTCTAAGCACATTCTTATTTTTTACATAACCTCTATCAAACCTACTATCAATATAGTATATCTCAACTCAATATAACATACTAATATAATATAATATATAGCAAGGATCGCCCTCTCTCTTACTTTAAACGTATTCTATTTCTTTTCTTTTAAGCATATACTCCATCAAATACACTATCAATATAGTATATATCACAATAATATATTATATATATGTTGTATGCTATGCCACCAATGTAGCATAGCACACATCACCACACAACACAACCACATATTATGTTATAATGTAGAGTCTGATCTACTAACCCACTGTTTTATGTCATATATCATATATAGTATACCTCATTGAGATATCTGTTTACCCCTTCTCATTATCCCATATACTCAATGTAAAATCCCCTTAAATATTATATTAGTTTAGATTATAATTACATTCCCCCTAAATGGTAAGATCCCTTCTCTCTTCTCATTGCAACACTATTCTTTAAAAAATTTCAAACTGCCACAGTTCTCCTTTTACATCCCACTTTTTTTCCAAAAATTGTTTCAGTTTCCCCCAATCAACAATATATTGTCCTAGGTCAAGATCTTTAAGTTTGATGTATTGTCGAAGGCTTTCACGGCCGGAGAATGATGGTTGTTGTGGGTTTTCCGGGCTGTATTACCGTGGTCTTGGCATTGTAGTTCCTGACGTTTCGTCAGCAGCTGTGGCTGGCATCTTCAGAGGTGTAGCACCAAAAGACAGAGATCTCTCAGTGTCACTTTATAAAACTTTGCCGTTAGTCCATCTGGTCCTGGAGCCTTTCCTATCTTCGTTGATTGTATAGCTTCCTTTATTTCTTCTTCCATCACTTCCTTATTTAGTTTCTCTTTCCATTTTTCAGGAATTGTCGGGATTTTCATCTTATCCAGGTATTCCGCTATTAAGTCTTTACTCACTTCTTTTTTTGGTACAGTTTTGCATAAAACTTAAAAAAGGCTCTACTAACAGCCGCTTGGTCCATAAGCACCTTATCATCTTCTAGGATTTTACTTATGACTTTCTTCTCCTTCCTTTTTTTTAGCTGCCACGCCAAATATTTCCCAGGTTTATTTGCACCTTCAAAAGACCTCTGATTCATCCTCTTTAAATTCCACTCTAATTCTTTATTGTCCATTGCTGTCAATTGTTCCTGCAGAATTTTAATGTCCTGATATATCTTTTTTCCCCCCGGTCTTTTCGTAAGTTGTATCTCTTTGGCTTTTATTTTATCCAAAATTTCAGATCTCTTTTCCTCCTTTTTCCTCCTAGTTCTTGCGTTCAGGTCTATTAGTATGCCTCTTACCATCGCTTTATATGTATCCCATACTTTATTGGTCGGCACTTCTTTATTCAGGTTATATTGTATGAAAAATTTGGTCTCCCTTCGCAGCAACGCAATATTTTCCTCTATTTGTAACAAGTCCTCATTTATTCTCCATCCTTTTCTTTTATTATTTTTCCCAAATCTCCACATGATTGGATTATGATCTGAGCCTACCTTTGGCATTATCTCCACCTCTCTAGTCCATAACGTCAGTTCTTTAGAGGCCCAGATCATATCTATTCTTGATAGTGTAAAATGTCTTGCAGAGTAAAATGTATATTGTCTCCTCCACACGTCTTCTAAACTCTCTTGTTCCTTAAGCATAAAGAACGCCTTTGGTAATAGTCCTCTTTTTTTGTGAGCAGCTTTAGACTGCTTGTCCTCTTCCAGGTTTGTGACACCATTGAAGTCACCCGCCAGAATTATGTGATCATAGGTCAATTCATCTAATTGTTTCTCTAAGTCCTTAAAAAAAATTTCTTTTGCACCGTTAGGTGCATAGATCCCGATCATCAATGTTTTCTTAGAATTCCAAATAATTTCCACTGCTAAATATCTGGCTTCTGCATCTTTTAAAACTAGTCTGGGCTGCAATTCTTCTTTTATGTACAATACAACTCCCCTCTTTTTCTTTTTAGAAGCAGCAACAAATTCTTTTCCCAATTTATCAAATTTCAAATATTTTTCGTCCTGCTTTCTAATATGTGTCTCTTGCAGACAAACTATATTGCATTTTTGCTTTGATAGCCAGTGGAAAGTAGCTTTGCGTTTACAAGGTGAATTTAGTCCATTAACATTCCAAGATATAACTTTACATTCCATGATCACTTTCTTATAATTTTTGGTAAGTCCTTTTCATTTTCCCTAATAAAAGTCACCATCTCATGTCCAGATCTGACGCACTTTCTAACTCCACCGAACTCAAATGTCAGTCCTTCTGGTATTTCCCATCTGTATCTGATTTTCATCTCCTTTAGCATCTGAACCAGTTCTCTATACTTCTTCCGCTCAAACAACACCAATCTGGGCAACTCTTTCATGATTCTCACCACTTTTCCATCAACTTCTAATGGATCTTGAAATTGTTTGCTCACAATTAATTCTCTTGTGCTTCTAGTCGTAAATTGAACAATCATATCCCTTGGTAACTTCCTCTGAGCTGCAAATCTGGAATTGATTCTATACACCATGTCCAAGAAAGCTGCAATTTCTTCCTCTTCTTTCCCCAGGTATTCTGCCAAAATTTCTGTAATCTGTTCTTGGGCTGATTTTCCCTCTACTTCTGGGACCGAGCGAAATCTGAGTTGTTTTTCCATCTGTTTACTTTCTGCAACGGCCATTCTGTCTCTCATCCCCCTCATTTCAGTCTTTTGCACATCTGCTAAAGTTTCCACCGTTTCCTCTACTGCGTTGACTCTCTGCTGTGTAACTTGTAGGTCATTTTGTATTTTATCCATGCCTTTTGTCAGTTCTGCCATCTCCAATTTAAGGGTCTCTTTAAAGTCTTTTAATTCTTTCGCCATCTCTAGCATCATGTCCTTAAGCTCTTTATTTCCCTCTGAAACTTTTTTATCAAGATTTTCCATCGTAGCTTGCCACTCTTTCTTCGACATCGTGGGGCTAGCTCTGCTTCGCTCCCACGAGTCTGCCCTTTTCCTTAAATCCGTGACGCTACTTTTTTACTTTCTTTTATTTTTAAAAGTCCAAATCCAGTTTATTTTTCTCAAATGCTGTTTTAAACTGTCCAAAAGGTCGGGCATTTTTTCTCTATGGTTTTAAACTGAAGCGTTCGCCCTTACCTTCTTTAAAGATGGCCTACTTCCATTTTCATTGAAGTCACCAGTTGCCCTCTTTCAAAATGGCGTCGCCCTACTTCCAGCGTTTAAGAGAAGGGCCCTTCTCTTCTGTCTCTTTATGGTTCTGATGCACTTCCTGTTCCTCTACGTTGCACAGCAATTCTCATGATTTTTAAGCTTTCTCACAGTCTATTATCTCTTCCCAGCCACAGGTATGTAAACAATAATCCAATTTCCGCGCTAGCTTCTCCTTACAAATTTACTTTTTCAAATTTTTTCTTGCTGGAATCTTCCCCTTATATAGCTAATCTGTTGCAGTTCTTAAATCCACTTTTGCCTCTTATTTCTTTTTAAAATCTGTCCCGTATTGAGAGATAGCGATCTTTACCTCCTTCAATGTTTTCTTTGGGTTGTAATCGCTGCTTCTGTAATCTGATCGAATCCAGCCCCTTTGCTGTTTGACTGAAGCTTGGTCATGTAGGTCTTATGCCAAAATTTGACTCCAGAGCCACTGCAGAGATCTTGGCAACCTTTCTTCGGGTGGGACCTCAAGGGTGGGTGGGAGTTCGTTGTGTAGAGCACCCCCTCACCCAAGATCAATGTGCCCTCAGGTTCTCGAGCATTCTCACCTGTTCTCTGCCTGAGAACAGGTGGCTGCGGGCAGTTTGCGCCCCTCCAGCCTCCAAAACAGCGGCACGGACAGCTCAGCTCTTAGAGCTGCGTTAGACCTTCATGGATCCCAAACCGGAAGTCGAGAACTGTGGTTCTCAAATGCTTATGCTATAATAAAGTTGGTTAGTCTTAAAGGTGCTACTGGACTATTTTCTATTTTGCTACTACAGACTAACACGGCTAACTCCTCTGGATCTAACCAATTTTATTGTAGCATAAGCTTTCGAGAATCAAGTTCTCTTCATCAGATGCATGGTCAAAGAGAACTTGATTCTCAAAAGCTTATGCTACAATAAAATTGGTTAGTCTTAAAGGTGCTACTGGACTCTTTTTGATTTTGCTACCACAGACTAACACGGCTAACTCCTCTGCATCCTCTGGATCTGCAACTCTCTTGAGATTCCTTCTCAGGCTTCAAGGCCCAGATGTTTCCTATTTCCTTTTTCTCCTCCCACTTAGGCAGAAACTAAGTCAGGAGGCAGAGACAAACACCAGTACTATCTCCAAGGAAACTAAGAAAAAATACCCAACAATGCTACAAGAAGTTTCTGGACACACCACCAACTTATGCAGTTATCCTATTCCTAAAAGTAGAGTTATATAATGTGTTCTGGATGGTATGTCATTCTCCTTGAAGGTGCAGGTTAACAGTTTAAAGGTGCTTCTGTATCCTGCCCTGCTTCTTGAGAAATAGGGAGACAGAAATGTCTTTTGCCTCCCCCCATTTGAAATGAAGAGACGGACATAAGGCTTGGGTGAAAAACAGGGCCATTTATTGACCAACAATAACTTAAGAACAGCAAGGGGTATAACTAGTGGTATAGGCTGAGCCAAGGGGTCTACTGGACCTCCTCCTCAACCTGCCTGGGCTAGCACCCCTGCTCCAGGCACAAGCCATCCAAGCACCTTAACTAAGCCTAAGTAATTCCCACCAAGGTGAATGATGAGAAAGTGAGGGGGAGGGGCATTCCTCCCCTCAAGCAGGAGTGGCAGCAAGCCCGGCTACCTTAGGCCCAGACGGCTCTGCCACTCAACCTTCGGATTTGGTTTCGTTTTCGGATTCAGTTTCGTTTTCGCAGCCATGTCGGACGCTCCTCTCGGCAGGTCCGAGAAGAAGCAGCTGAGCCGCCTGGCCGGGCGGCTGATCTGCAAAGGTTAGCCCCCAGACTCTCAGGCAGGGAGTCTGAGTCCGGGGCGCGGTGGGAAGAGCCCTCTGACAGATTGAGGCAGGGGGTAAATTGCCCGTTTGTCCCTATGGAGGCCGGCAGACGAGCGCGGCACCTAGTGTGCTGCCGGGCTATGGAAAACGGCAAGGAACAGGATTAGGCGAAAGCCTGCAAGTAAGCGAATCCCTTCTGTTACTACAAGCGTATGTGAGGAGTGGGGGGGTCTGAAGGTTAGAAGACTCGGATTTCTCCCCCCCCCATAGAGTCTCGGAAGATTGGCGGTTTCCCCCCCCCTAAAATGGCAGCGAAAAAGCAGAGTCCTGCTCTTGGCAAGTCAGTTACGGCTGCCTTGCAGAGGGGCGAGACGCTTGAGGAACTGGTTAAAAGAGCGGTTATGGAAGCCATAAAACCCTTTGTTGACAAGCTGAATGAAACAGATCAAAGGGTGGGCTTAATTGAAAGCGATGTGAAAGCCATTAAAGAAGCAGCGGGGGGGGGGGGGGCAGAGAAGTCTGCCCGGGAAAGTGCGTCACTTACGAGAGCAACGAACAGGGAATTAAAGTTGGTGGAAAACCAGCTGATCGGACTGCAAGTGGAGTGAACACAAACCATTTTGCGTCTCCAGAATGTTAAAGAGGAGGAAAATGAGGATTTGTGGGATCTCGCCTCGGAACTTTTAGCGACACCCACGAGGGCAACTAAAGAAGAAGTGAAAAGCGCCATTTTGGGAGTCCGTCGGGCATCTTCAAAATATGCAATGAAGCGGCAGCTGCCTCGCGAGATTGTTATCGAGTTTTCATCTAAGAGGGTCCGGGACAGTATCCTATATAATTCATACAATGCGGAATTGGACTTTCTGGGAAATAAAGTCAAGATATTGAAGGACGTTCCATTTTTAGTTCGGAAGCGAAGATTTAAGTACAAGAAGTTGGCAGCTCTTTTGAGGGAACGTGACATAAAGTACAAATGGCTACTCCCGGAAGGAATCGGGTTTAGTTATAAAGATCAAGCTCACAAGATTAATTAGGAAGATCAGCTAAGGGATTTTGTGGATAAAAATCCAGAATTTGGACCAGACACCAAGCAAAAAGAAGAGGATCCGAAGCCTGAAGGGAGGGGGGAGGCAATGAGCGCTCTGGCGATAGCTGCGCAGAGGGAATTGCGTCCGAGGCCCAGGAGAGGGAAAAAGATTTAATTTGAACTGTAATTTGTAATTTGTATGATCAACCACTCCGTCACTACTTTATTAAGCTATTTTTTTTACTATGGCAGTATGAAGGGAAAGCATTGAAATGTAGCATTTAGTGTTTGTAGGTTACCTTCCCCTTTTTTTTCCACCCCCCCTTCCCTTTCTCTTTTTTCTCCCTTCTTTCCCTTCCCTTGTGATATTGTAGTCTTTTGTAGTGACTGTCATAGTAGTTTTGTATGTTAGATATTGAAAAATAAAAAATTATTTAAAAAAAAAATGAAATGAAGAGACGGACATAAGGCTTGGGTGAAAAACAGGGCCATTTATTGACCAACAATAACTTAAGAACAGCAAGGGGTATAACTAGTGGTATAGGCTGAGCCAAGGGGTCTACTGGACCTCCTCCTCAACCTGCCTGGGCTAGCACCCCTGCTCCAGGCACAAGCCATCCAAGTGCCTTAACTAAGCCTAAGTAATTCCCACCAAGGTGAATGATGAGAAAGTGAGGGGGAGGGGCATTCCTCCCCTCAAGCAGGAGTGGCAGCAAGCCCAGCTACCTTAGGCCCAGATGGCCCTGCCACTCAACCTTGGCCCAGTGACTGAGACCAAGCTGGGACCCCATCGGCATCCTCTTGGCCTGATGGGCTGCCCAAAAGACCATGCTGTGTCCACATATGAGGATTCAACACCTCCCATGGTGAACCACAGCACCTAAGAAGAAAAGAAACAATTAGACATTGGTTTATTAAATCAATGGCAGAGGGTCACATACCCCCAGAACGCAGCTGACCTCCACCAGCCAATGTTCCATATGGTCACTTCAGGGTATCCCATCGCAGCTGCTGTGGAAACCACCCCAATCTGAAAGGAGTGGACACAAAATTTTACCCCTACCAGACCCAGTATAACAAGTTCCCTCTCAGTCACTGACCAAAACTGGTACCGGGTAAGGGTGGGGTCTCATCACAATGATGAAACAAAAGCCCCTCACCGATGCCCCTGATCTCCAAGTATCTGCGTAGGACGTTAACCGGACAGAGTTCAGCCTCATCACATGGGCCCAACTGCACTACCACTCCCCACTGGCACTGATCCATCTTGGATCGTCAAATCCAGATGGTAACACTATCACCCTTGAACTGAACATCCTGTACCAACAATGCCCAATTAGACTAATTCATGCAGGATTGGGCCACCAGCTCCCCTACTCTAAATGCTCCAAAGAAGGCAGTCAAAGATGCTGCATGAAAAAGAGCAGCCTCATACTCAGACAGACATACCTTCCAAACAGCCACTAATACCTGGAGGATAGAGGGGGAGATAGGCTGCCTACCATCAGGTCTTGCTCCAGCCTCCCTAGACCAACCCTCCAACATTTTTCCATCCCTGAAGTCCCCCATAGCCTCAGCAAAGCCACAGGCTTTGCTGGCAAAGGCCAAGGCTGCCAAAAGACCCCTGATGGATTTTTAAATTGAAACTGCATAAAATACAAAAATACAAAGAACACTAGAAGTTGTAATATGCTAATTACAAATGACAATGAAACAATACACAGCACATTGAGTTACAAGAGGTTGTAGCTGGTTAATTACAAATTACAGAAAGAATGTACTAAACAATAGCCAACATGGATAACCTTAACATAGTAAAACAATATTTAATAAGAGTGTGAAGATAACTTACACATTTGCATACATATGAAAGAATTTTAAATCTGATATGGAACTGTTACTTTCAAGGTACTAAAAAGAAGGAAACTATTTCTCCATAAAGTTTGTAGTTCTTGGAAAGTGCTCTACCTGATACACTTTATCATATAATTTCTCCAAAATAAAGTGATCCCAAATTTTTGCATACCAATTATCAATTGATGGGACGGATTTCGATTTCCAAAGAGCAGCTATCACACTATTTGTGGCAACTAATAATGTGGCTATAAGGTCTTTCTTATCATGAGTATGTGGATCTTGCATTTGTCCCATTGATCTAAAAGAAGGATTTCTGGCTACAGCGGGACATCATAACCGTAATTTGTCAGATTTCTTTAAGGACCTCTTTCCAAAAAATTTTTATACGGTGACATCTCCACCAACAATGAATGAAATTCCCTTCCTCTCCGCAGTTTTTCCAGCATTTGGGTGAGGATGAAGACGAGATCTGGGATAATTTTTTTGGAGTTATGTACCACCTGTTGATTGGTGATCAAACCTTTACTGTGAAGTGAGGGAGAATCTAAAAGGCATTCAAATTCTATTTTAGGAGAGGTGAGTATTTTTTAAAGATTAATTTGGTCAGCAAGACTGTGCAATTGAAAACACCTAAAACAGTGAATTTTATGCTTCGTGATATTTTCTAGTTCTGATTTCTCTAACAAACCTTTATGAGATGTTACATCTATTATTCTTGTTAGTTTTACCCCTTTCCAGAAATAGTTGAAGGATTTGTCTTGTCCTGGCAGGAACCATTGTTGGTGTGTAAAGGATGGATACCCTTGATGGATTTAACAGGCAAACCCTTGCCCTTTTGGTCTACACAGAACTGCATAAGATGTTCTGCTGGGATAGGCCACACCTAGTCCAACTTAGCCTTGAGCCGGAAGCATGCAAACTGCCTCACCGTGCTATCATATGAATTCTGCGTGCTGGGGGCAATGGCTAGACAGATGGCTCTGTGCGCCTCATCCCTCCAAGATTCCACAACTCCTGAGGCATCAGAACTGGTTGAAGGTCGACTTTGGGGGCGAGTTGATGAAACTATTCCATCTGCTGGTGAGACAAAGCATCTGCCACACCATTGTCGATCCCAGGAACATGTTTCACCCTGAACAAAATGTTCAGCCTAAGGCACCGGAGAGTGAAAGCCCTGACCAACCTGGGCGACCTGGATGAGAGGGAATTAATCACCTGCACAACCACTAGATTGTCACACCGAAAGTGAACCACATGTTTGGCAAGCTCATCTCTCCACAACCAGACTGCTACCAAGCTTGGGAAAAAAATCCAAAAAGGTAAGGTCTTTGGTAATAATACCATCTCGCCAATTTGCCGGACATTGCCCCACACACCAATGCCCCTGGAAGTAAACCCCAAAGCCAATGGATCCCAAAGCATCAGAGGAAACTCTCAACTCAGCCTCATGCAAAAGCTCCTTTCACCAAAAGTGACCCCATTAAAAGAAGTCCTCCCAAACTGCCAAATCATCTCTGATACCCTGTGTCAACCTAATCCTGTGATGAGGCAACTGCAAGGTGGCCAGAATATCACGTAACCATCGAAGAAAAGCCCGCCCCGGGGCAACCGCCTTACAGACAAAATTGAAGTGCCCAACAAACTGCTGCAACTCAAGCAGAAAATCCTTGCACTTACTCCTGAAAGAGGCCAAACAGGTCCTAAGGTCATCCACCTTGTCCCCTGGCAACTGAAACATGATGCAAGGTATCCAACTCAATACCCAAATATATTGGAAACTGTGACAGACCCTCCATCTTTTCACAGGCAAGAGGGACCTCTAGCTCATCAGCCAAGTCCATAAACCCAGCTAGGAGCTTAGCCCATTGCCCTGACCCTCTGGGCCCTGCGAAAAGGAAGTCATCAAGATAATGGGCAAAGTCACAGAATCGCAACCGTTAATGTAAGGCCCATTCCAAAAATGCGCTGAATTTCTCAAAGGCCGAACAAGAAACAGAGCAGCCCATAGGGAGCGCCCTGTCCATGTAAAATGGTCCCTCTGAAAAACCAAGCAACTCCAAGTTCTCAGGGTGCATGAGTAACAGGCGAAATGCAGACTTTATGTCATATTTTGCCAGCTCAGCCCCCACCCTACAGCACCGTATAACCTTGACCGCCTCATCGAATGATGTATACCTCATAGAACACAAGTGCTCCAGAATAGCGTCATTTACAGACCCCCCTTTTGGAAAGGACAGATGATGTATCAAGTGGTACTCGCCCGCTGCATTCTTAGGCACCACTCCCAGAAGAGATACCATCAGATGAAGAACAGGGGGGACCAAGAAGGGCCCTAGCACCCTGCCCTCAGCACACTCCTTAGAAATTTTAAGACGGACCACCTCCTCCATGCCGGCCACTGAATGCAGATTGGCCAACATAAAGGGGGACCTTGGTCCTTGAAACGGAATTCTGAAACCAACTGTAAACCCGTCTAACAAAAACTGTGCTTCTGCCCAATTAGGATATCCCTGTAATAGGTGTTTAAGTGCCTTCAGTTTTACGGCATGGGACCCCTTGTCAGTGGCAAACTGACCTGAACCACCCCCTGGCTTCTTGCCACTCCCCCGCTGCCGAGGCTTGGGACAAGCTGAGAAAGAGTGGGAGGCAGTGCATCACGAGCATTCATGTTTAAACCTACACCCCTTTCTGGAGCACACCCCCTGATAAGCAAACTCCCAGCAAAGCAGCCGGGGCTGAACTGGCTGCCTTGCAAAGGCGCAGGTACCAGTAGGGGTGGAAAGGCACTACACCAAGTGTCTTACCCTCAGCCTCCAGGGGGTCCACTACCACGGCAACCGGTGGCATATCCGAAGCCCAGCTTGCATTCTGCTCCAAGCCACTGCTTGCTCCAGCCAACTCTCACTCTTCCGGTTGGCTGCTTGCTTCCTCCCTGCCCACCGCCGAAGAACCTTCAAGGGCAGACAGATGGGACATAACATCCCTATGAAAAGCTGCATCTGAGACTTTCTTGGTTGCCCTCCTACTCCTGCTGCCAGTAGACAGAGGCAGCAGCACACCTCTCACCCATTCGAGTGCTGACAATTTATTAAGAATCTCCTACCTACCCCTGACCACCTCCTTGCCATCAGAAGATGAGTCAGAAAGTTGCACCCTTTTTGCAGGGGGTCTCTTAGCAGGCTGCTTGCCTTTGCTCTGACCAGTACCCTTTTAAGGTGGCATGGAGTCAATTGGAGATCCACACCCACTAAGAACCGCAAATCAGCTATGCAAGCCCCTGTAAAGGCCACTAATCAGCTATGCAAACCTCTATGCAGGCCACAGGGTAAGCACTATTGGGAAGGCTGCATGTGTCTGACAGACACCCCTTCTGGCCAGGCAAAATGGCCACCCAGTAATATATTGCCCACTGCAAACAAAATGGCCGCCCCTCAGAAGACTCCACAAGAGGAGAACAAAATGGCCATGAAAAAGGCTGAAAATCCCACAGGGTGGCAGTCCCCTTCGACAACATAGCCACCCATTAAAAGACTCCCCCTGATGGAGAACAAAATGGCCTTTGCCAGGATGCAGAACCCCCTAGAATGGCAGCCCCCACAGGCTCAGGCCTCAAATTCTCCCAAGCCCAGCAATAAGTGAAAAGGGAGAGATAATCCCCAGTCTCCCTACCCTAGCCACTCGGCCTCAATCACCCAAGGCCAAGTTTAGTCAGGGAAAAAATCTAAGTGCCTTCACTACAAGTGCGCCACCTCACAGCCTGGTGCTGTGACTGCCCTCCCCTGGGAGACCCCACTTAAGCTGGCTGCTACACTGCAGCCTCGAAGTGACACCACCCCCAAAAGGGGAAACTCGCTGCCACTGCCTCCAGACAACTGCACTGCCTGTCTGCCATTTGCCACGGAAGGGGGATCCTCGCTGCCAGAGACAGAGGAATGCCATGCTGCGAGCAGGATGCACCGCCACAGCCTCCGTAGCTACCTCTCACTCCCCCACTGAAAGCCGAGGCCAGAGAAAAAGCTCTGTCATCTTCAAGCTTTCAGTGGTGACTGCTGAGGGGCAGGAGGCCGAGCCGGCCTATATATGCCTAAACCCTGCCCCCCCCCAAATTTCCGGATGCCCAGGAACATGGGGCCTTCTCTTCATCCATGCAGGAGGGCAAATGGCAGCACCTGGGTAAGCATGCTGCGTGCGCTCTGGGAGTGCCATTTTTCTACCTTTAGTTGATCTGCTTGCTGTGCCCATTCCCTTTCTGGAAACAGTGAAGCTAGAAGCCACAGTCAGTTACACATGCCTTGGTTACTTACTTCAAAGTAATGTGCTATACCTATGGCTGCCTTTGAAGACAGTTTGGAATCTTCAACTGGTTCAGAATACAGTACCAGAGTGTTAACTGGGACTTGTGGTGGAGCTCACACTTCCCCTATATTGCAATTTTGTCTCTCAGGTTTTTTCTGCCCCCAATTCTAAGTGTTATTGTTTCCCTTTAACACCTTGGCCTTGGATCAGGAGGATATTTCCAGGATTTCCTGTGGCCATATAAGCCTCCTACAGCTTGAGATCTCCCTGGAGTAGCCTTTTCCGTATGTCCAGCTTGGATAAGATAAGGCTCGAGAGCATGCAATAGAGGATGTTGTCTGCCAAGGCCAGGGGTCCTGGGAAATCTTTTCCTCCAGAATTCCTCCAGAATTCCATTTGGGCCTGGCCTTCCATAAGTCTGTTAGGACTGTTTTCTGTGGATGCCCTTTGAAGGACGAACCCCTTCCCCTTTTTATTGCAATAGAATATTCATTTAAAATTTTTAATCACTATGTTTGCCCTGAGTATTTTTATATAAAGGCAGGGTATAAATATTTTAAGTACTGTAAATGCTTACATACATTCATATTGGACTGGAGGTGGGATTTCCTGATATTTCTATAGCAACGATGCAACATCTTGAGCAAAAGTTCAGCCAAGAAAGCTGTTGTCTGCCTTCCCAAATTGGCAATGTTGGGATTTCTCATTACCTACCTGCTGCCACTAATAAGTAGATACAGCAGGAGAGGAGGGAAGAGGGAACAATTCAGGCAGTTTTTCTTTTACATACTAATAGGAAAATTATTAAATCATTGCAAGGCCACTATTCCTGAAAATTCAGTGTCAGGGCCCCTGTTTTAACTATTTCTCCAAGGCTATTGAATACAATCCCCAAATAATTGATAGCTCAAAAGGATTAAAAATATTCTGGTGCTTTAATAATATCCAAGGGTGACAATGATATCTGTAATATTTGCTTCTACAAACTTAGTAATTTATGCAAACATAACACTGGACCATGGCACAAAGCTCTTACCAGGGGCTCTAGAAATGCTGTGATTTTATCATAGCGTATACAGCAATTCCTAGACAGGTATGATGTCACTTCCGGGTTGCCCTGGAAGTGACATCATGCCATTGCCTGATGTTCCTGCCACCTGGATTTTTGCTGGTGGGAGGCAACCCCACCGTTAGCAGTCAGACCCCGCCCCCTCTGGAAAAGGCCTGTTTATGAACATGAAATATCATCAATCACTCCTCATGTGCTATAAGCACAAAACACTGCCTGGCAAGGCAGAACAGATGCCAACCCCAGCTGAAATTGGAAAATTACTAGAAGGTGTGTCAGATTGATTAGCTACTCCTCTATGTCCCAGAGAAGCACTTAATTGAAACAAACAGGTCTTCCAGGAGTTCCTGCTTTATCTCATCAACACCCTTCTGTACCATCCTTACCCACCTTCCTAATCAGAGCTATTCAGGGATCTGAAAGCTCTCCCCATCCAGAATTTGCTGGATCTCCAAGCCCTGCTAAATAAGGCTATCATTCTCTGACTCCCCATCCCTTGAGAATAACTAAGCAAAGAAAGTCTATGAATCTGTGAACTAAGATTCATGCTTTCAGTCATATAATATGGTTCATTTAAGAATCTTACAGTGCAATCCTAAACAAACTGATTTCAATGTATTGTCGAAGGCTTTCACGGCCGGAGAACAATGGTTGTTGTGGGTTTTCCGGGCTGTATTGCCGTGGTCTTGGCATTGTAGTTCCTGACGTTTTGCCAGCAGCTGTGGCTGGTATCTTCAGAGGTGCAGCACCAAAAACTTTTGGCGCTACACCTCTGAAGATGCCAGCCACAGCTGCTGGCGAAACGTCAGGAACTACAATGCCAAGACCACGGCAATACAGCACCAAAAACTTTTGGCGCTACACCTCTGAAGATGCCAGCCACAGCTGCTGGCGAAACGTCAGGAACTACAATGCCAAGACCACGGCAATACAGCCCGGAAAACCCACAACAACCATAAAACCACTATCTCCCCAAAATGCTTTCAGTCAATATTCTATTGAACTCCCTGCAAATAAAAAAGGCCCTGCAGCATCTCCTAAAAGTTTCTAAAGAACTTGCTTCCCTCATACGCTCAGGGATCCGATTCCACAAAGTGGAAGTGTGAGGGTTCTTAAGAATGCAGAAAGACACGTACACTTAGTAACTGCTTACCTGTAAGATTCCAGTCCTGCTATAAGATTTCTCTCAACAGCTAGCTCTTAAATGAAGAGTTGAAAATAATACTGCACAGGGAAGCCATTGAAATTCATAAGCATAAGCAAAATTTCAACAGGAAAGAAGAGACTTTAAGAATGAATAGAGCATGGTTTCCAGCCCTGAAAAACACCAGGCTAAAAAAACACTCTATACCCGACAACAGCCCTGCAGAGAAGATGCACCAATCAGAGAAGATGCACCAATCAAGCACCAATCCATATGCAAAAGAACCTCCTCAGGATACAGTGAAGCCTCCCTCCATTAGCATTCCACACCCTGGGAAACTCTTACAGGATGACTCAGCCCAACCCCACCCCTTCTGAGTAGATATAAATGACCTGCCAACATCTTTACCACACTGTGACACTGAGAGATCTCTGTCTCTTGGTGCTACACCTCTGAAGATGCCAGCCACAGCTGCTGGCGAAACGTCAGGAACTACAATGCCAAGACCACGGCAATACAGCCCGGAAAACCCACAACAACCAAACTGATTTCAGTATAACTCTTTACTTTATAAGAATGTAACTGTTTAGGGCTGTACTATAATAATGCAGAATTATTGTTTGATTTCAGTGGGCTTAGACTGGACTAACTGTATAGAATTATGTTGTTAATTAGAAACAGGCATAATTGTATGTTCTCAAAACAGTCGCTCAAAAATGAATTTAATGTGTTTGCTATCCTTGTTCTCTGTGGAGTCAGCACCTCTTATGATTGCCTCAATCTTTTTCTCATAATTCAAAATCGGCAGAATTCCAAGTATCTGTACAGAGGGTGCAGTCACTCAACACATTGGCTGGCCAGCAAGCTGCTGTTAACACATGCTTGGATCACATATGTCCCAGAGTCATCATGAAGGGGTTGTAAATAATTTAAAATCAACTATGTAGATGCAGCTTTTGCACCTGTGTAGTTAGTTGATGCCATTTATCAGTCAGTGGCATTCATATGTTGGAACATGCCCAGGATCTGCATAACTGATTCTGAACCATGGATCTCAGGTGTCACTGCATTTGTGATCAAACATGTTGGATGTTGTTCAGAAGGCTGACAAGTAAGGCTGAAATATTAGTATAACAAGTCATATGTTCCCTATCCCATCCCACCCTATGCACCAAGACCAAGGCAAGTAAGGAAAACATCCTTTTTAAAATTAACATTTTTTTCCCTGTTAGCTCATGAATGAACATAAAATTGAGCAGGCAAAATGAGGCATGGCTGGAATCTTAAGGTAAGCCACTCAGCCCTCTACCCCTAAGTAGGATCAAAATATCTTTTTATTTTGATTATTTTTAACAAAGATGATAAGGGATGGGGGAATACATAAAGAACAGAGATTTAAAAGAGCAAGATTGAAGTCCAAGAGCACTTTCAAGGTGGATTTCCACTGGACTAGTGTTTTAAAAATGTTTGATGATGCTAAGTGCAATTTGCAATCAAACTCTGGTCCAAAGAGAAGGATGATCCAGCTTGTTGGATGGGAATATTATGCATTTTTATATATAGGTCTCTAGTCCCACAGATAATTTTTTAAAAAGGATTCTAATTTTGCAGAGGTAAAATTTGTGCAGGCACACTGTTTGCTAAATGCAGCATACTTTCTGGCTGGCTATGGCTCTGCAGCAATAAGCCAGAGAAGGATGTAGTACAGCAATCCCACCATACTGGTCATAATGTCTGAATCATCTATTTCAGATTCTTCCAAAAATATTCTGTGGGCTATTCAACAGCCATCAACCTAACTTACTTAGTACCCTAGCAGCTCTGTGCTCTGCAGAGTGGTTACTATATCTTATTAGAAGCTTTTTTAAAAATGAATTCTCTGTCACGTTCTCATTTTTTAAAAATAGTACCAGATAAGCCTGTCTCTAACCATACAATAAACTTGCAGCAAAGACTGCCCGACACAAACATGCCATGGATACTCAGTAAAAGCAAGGGGAGAGTGTCTTTTGGTGCATCAGAAAATATGGTTGCATGACAAATTTAAACCCTGGGCTTTTCTGCATGCTCAACTTATGCCAGGTTTTCTGGGCATTCAGCCTGTGAGGATAGAATCTGATTTGGGCTTCTGTAATTTCACACTTGACGTCATTGAACTGAAGGTTTTTCCCCCCCCTGCACTTAGAAAAATGCCTCTCTTTTTTTCCCCTGCACCAAGCTCTGCTCATGACCTGAATTCGATCCTGGCAGAAGCTGGGTTCAGGTAGCAGGCTCAAGGTCGACTCAGCCTTCCGTCCTTCCGAGGTTGGTAAAATGAGTACCCAGTTTCCTGGGGGTAAAGTGTAGATGACTGGGGAAGGCAATGGCAAACCATCCCATAACAAAAAGTCTGCCAAGAAAACGTGATGCGACATCCTCCTATGGTTCAGTAATGACTCAGTGCTTGCACAGGGGACTACCTTTACCTTTACTTAGAAAAATGCCTCATTTCTGCATTTATTAAATTCACCTAGCAAGCCTATCCTAATTGCTTAAGCTTTCTAGAAGTGACTGTTTACCATAGTATGTGCAACACCATCCAGGTGCGTCCGTTTAGAAAGCCGATTAGTCGTCATGCTTATCTTGAATACTTTTCCTTTCACACGCGCCATTTAAGAGACAATATACCTTACAGTCAACTATTAAGGCTCAAACATAACTCCACTCTCCATAAAGATTGTATGAAAAACAGAGAATGAAATGTGCCTTTTTAAACAGAGGTTATCCTAAAGTGATAGTAAATAAAGCCCTTTTAAGAGCTGATGGTACTCCTAGACCTGATTTGCTCACTTACAAATGCAAAACTAGTAAGACAATTGAATACACTCTTGGGCAATTGAATACACTCCCTTAGCCCACAAAATTAAGAATATTGTGTTAAAACACTGGCACCTTATAGCAGATATCCCTGGTTGTGAAATGACCCCTACCATCAGGTTTCGTCGCACTCATGGCATCAGGGATTATTTAATTCATAGTGATTTGCCCGGGAAACCCAATTTGGGAAATGTAATAGAGCATTACAAACGTGGTCATTGTGCTGTGTGTCCACTATTGTTAAATGGTACAGTAATTACTCTAAACAATGGAAGTTTGACTGTCTCTTTAAATTCCTTTTCCACATGTTCTACTTCGGGCGTAGTTTATATTATCATTTGTGATTGAAATAAGCTGTATGTTGGCAATACTAGTCTTCCATTACAAGTTAGAATTCTGGAGCATCTCTCAAGAATTTGCCATCACGTTGCAGAAGCTCCCCTTACTGAACCCTTTCTTTGGCACCATTTAAAAGAGACTGAATTACGTTTCTCTCTGCTGTATGTTTCTCAAGAAAAGGACCCTGATCATCAGTGCAAAGAATTGGCTCGCAAGGAGACTTTCTGGATCCACCAGTTGAAATGTTTGAAACCTGATGGGCTTAACTCTGAAGTATCCTTGACTTGTTT
Organism: Eublepharis macularius; assembly: GCF_028583425.1. NCBI lineage: Eukaryota > Metazoa > Chordata > Lepidosauria > Squamata > Eublepharidae > Eublepharis > Eublepharis macularius. Next base: position 119,302,737 of record NC_072794.1, on the reverse strand, counting down.
CCTGTAGTGAATACTTTCATTGTGTGTACTGCATTACTCCTCTTTTGTTTACTGTCTCTTTAAGCAATACGTTTATATTGCCGCTCCATTGGGCGTCCTTTGCCAGCGGCTGTACTTTTTGAGGTGCTTGCCTTTCCACCAAAGAGCTTCATGGTGGTTCCTGTGTGTTGTAAGTGGTTCATTTAGTGATCTTTAATGTCATATGCGTATGTTGTTATGCTCCTTTTGTATGCAAAAAAAGACTTCATACTATTGTGTTATCAAATTCTTTTTATTTTTCAGCTCAGGTGTAACTGGTGCTGTGACTCCTGAGGAAGATATACTGAAACAAGTATCTTGCTGGCTCCTTGTTGAGTTGCAGGGGTCCTTGTACCCCTCCTTTTATCTTCCTGACACCTGTAGAAAAGAACCGAAAAGAAAATAATTTATTCAGACTTAAATTTAGCACTTACCTTTGCACTTTACTATATTGCATATGTACGAATGTATGAATTGTTTGCCACTGTCCTTGTTCCTTGATTGTGAATTCGCATTACTATGTGATTCTGCAGTGGGCTTTCTGGGGGATGAAGACAACAGCAGGAGTTTCATCAGTCTGGGATTTTCTGTTGATTTTTTGTGCATGCATTACTATGTTGTAATGTTTGGACATTAGAGGGAGTTATGGTTAACCAATACCTCACCCTGTAATTTTCCTCCAGTTATTTGATAGTGTTATTTATGCTCTAATTTCAATTAAATGTCTGTTTTGATTGATTGAGACATTCGAGGGGGGGAAACTTTAAAATTAGGAAGGGATTCAGTGCTTCTACAGAGTTTTTCTAGTAGCCATTGCAGTGTTCTGTTAAAGGACAGAGCACATGTGCAACAAACAAATAAACAAACCCAACTCCGATCTTCCCTAAATGTAATTATAATTTGGGCAATTATTTTTAAAATAGAAATGGGCATAAAAATTGATTTTTTAAAAACAATCTAGCAACATTGCAACAGTCTTGTTGGGATTTTTTTTAAAAGAAAAAACTCAACAACAAAATACATAAAAAAATAGACTGCTGTACAAAATGTCATCCTACATAGCCTGTGTTGGTAAGACAACAATTTACTTCATACTGCTGAGGTTGCATGCATGCATAATATATAACACAATGATGATATTTTACTTTTTCAAAAAGGAAAGCTGAAGGGTGAGAATGAGGGGAAGAAAGAAAAAAGGGAGTGGTTATACAGAGAATAAAGGGGATGAGAAAAGACTGGGCCTGGGATTCCACCAAAGAAAGCATTCTGCACTTAAAAAAAATAGGAGGTATACACCAAAAAAAATGCAAAAAACCTGGGGGGAAACTGATTCTGCAGCAGATGCAGCCTTTCGCAATGCAGAACTCAAAGGAGTATGGGAAGCAGTTTGAAGACTGAACTGAGGTAATATGACCATGTGGAATACCTCCCTGTGAGCATGTGCTGTGCTGTCCTGATCAGATGGGACTGACACACCCTCCCAAGCCTCCTTGTGGGGGCCTCCTCAGAACTCAGACTATTGAGAAGAAGTTAACAGCACTGAGTCATCATTGTCATAGTCTCCATTGTTGTCATTGCCATCACCAGCACTGCCTCCTCTTTGGCCTGTTAGCTAGCATGTCCTTATATCAGCCTGAGTTCCTCATCCTTAGAAGACTCTCTGAGGTTTATGCCTGCCCCTGAATCTTCCTGCCTCCCTGATAGTTGCCCCACCCTCCTGTGTTGATTGGCAGGTGCTATGACCAATTTGGTTTTGGCTAGGTCAGGCTGGACCTGCTCTCTACTTCTGTTAAATGGCTGCCCTGCCTCCCCCCAGGCAGTTAATGTCTGCAAATTAAGGGTTAGATTGCCTGCCCTTGTCCTTGCGACTGAATGTACTAATCTCGCACTATGTAATCTGCCTTGAGTCTCAGTGAGAAAGGTGGGCAATAAATGACATAAATAAATAATAAATCTCAAGCATTAGTTGTTCCTCCCTGGTCTAGCCTGCTGGGTCAGATGTGCCACCAGCCTATTGGCCAGGTCCAGCTTTGATAGGCCTACAACATGGAGGGTGGACTGCCCTGCTGTGTTGGCCAACAGAGGGGCAGATTCTGGTGTATGCAGCTTGTTGACAGTTGGGCTGCTCCAGCAGGTTCTCCCCCTTTCACCTGTGGTAAGCATGTAGGTATTGGAGCCCATTTACAGTTCTCTGAAAGGACCAGAAATCTTAACTAAGGAAACATTAGGTCTATCACATGGAACAACAATTCTCAGCAACTACAACAGCTTTGGGGTAAACCACAATATTTAAAGCATGTGTAAACTGTTTTAATCTGCAGGAATTCAGCAGATGATATACTTTCTATTTTGAAGGACTCCATTTAGAAGCTAAGCTCATCAAAATTCTATATTTATAACATGCAAAACTGCTTCACAAAGGAATTCTCAAGACTACTTTTAAAAAAATAATAACTCTAAAAACCTATGATAGCTAAAATAAAAAATTGCATGCTTCTTTCCGGTGGGGTTTGGTTTCCTACAGCACCTAAAAAAGTAGAAGAATACAGCCAAAAATGGGTATTTTAAATACATATCTGTTCTTAACCTTTACATAATATTAATTTTATTATTTGTTGTACATTGTTCTGAGCATTTTTTAGAGGAAATTAATGCATTACATAAGTAAATCAACTTATGGACTGTGTCCATGAGCTATAGATTTGTCTTTGAACCTTTGCCATTTTTGACATTATATATGTATACATAGGAAGACATAATTTTAAAAATGGCTTCATTCACCAAAAATGTTACTAGTTGTAAAATAAATTAATGGGGAAATATTTGTTATGAAATTGCAAAACAGCTCTATATCCATGTGAACACTAAATTTAATGTTAAAATTGAAAATGAGCCCATTTTTAAGCATATAATAAATCAGAATCCTTTAGAATGTTGATGTAAACTTCACATACAGAACAGCAACTGTCCTAGCTTTCATAGTTTATTTCTATGCAAGCCAGAAGTTGGTTTTTCAATGTATGAGTACTGGTTGGGGAGGGCGTATCTTATATATTTATTTTGCAGAAGCTTTATTGATTCCAGATGGAGTCAGTATGAAAACCATAAAATATCCCTACAAGTCCAAACTTATACCAAACATGCTCAGTATGCAGTCAGTTATTTATACCTGGGCATATGGAGTATATATGCATGAGAATTCCTTGTGTTACCAGTTTGGTGTTGACTCTTACTTTGGGCTACACTTCTGCCTATATCCTCTACTTGCTCGACCCACAAATTGCAGGTAGCATGTTGAAACAATCAGGAGAGAAGTTTATTTTATTGAACATATGCAACTGTTGTAAAAGGCACTGCAAACTTTTGTTCACTTTGTGTTCTAAATTGCACCACAAATACTTGTGCTGCTCCCTGAGGAGTATAGTAAATGCAGGAAGGCACTGAATTCCTTTGGCAACTACTCTGTGTGACCAGCATAGCTTGGTTTTCAAATGATGCCTGGCCTGTCCATAAGGCCGGAGCATATGTTATTCCAGCTATTGGGCCACCTGGACTGCTGCCTAGTGGATGCTAAATGCCACCAACTGTGTTGATGCAGAAACATCCTGTGGGTTGGATTCATGGAAGTTGTTGGTGGAATGGATCTTTTCCCTAGCAGCCAAGTCATTTGTTCTGCAACTGTTCTTTAACAATTAGGCATAAGCAAATTGTACCACAGGAAGGAGGGCTGCTGCAGCAAAAAGGGAAAACCATGACCTTAATCCATGGAAGGAAGACAGAGAGGCAATTTTACTTGCCTGTAAGGCTATCTCTCTCCTCAGAGAGAAGCTTCGGAATAAATGTCAGACTGTGGGGAGAAAATAAATGCAAGGGAAGATCTGACCCACCAACACCTTCTGCAAACTGTTCCAGTGGATCCAGCTCTGAACCTGAAAAATGTTGTGTTTTACAACTGAGAATTCAACAATGTGATTTGTATAATTTCTCTACATGGGTGGGAAATAGGCACCACAAACAAGTTTATTTCAAACTCTGAGGTTGACATTTGCAATATTCAAATTAAAACTAATATACAGTATTAAAGGTTAGGTTATAAGCACTCCTGCCTTTAATTTTGCTGGTTGGCACATCCCAGGACTAGTACAAGCTCATGATGATCACCATCTTTGACAAAGGGAGCCCTAGCCATCACATTTACCATTGCAGTGACAGTGATTTTCAAGACCTGAATTCAATGCGAGAATTTTAGAGCAAAAAAATTTAAAAAAGGGGGGGGGGCGGCTTGAGCAGTTGTGCTTTGTAAAGAAAAACTTAAGCTATTTCTTCTTTGTAAATGTGATTTATCATGCATTGTGTTTGGCTTGACATGAAGATCAAGAAGGAAGGCACAGAAAGAAGATGAGAAAAATAAAACAGGTGGGAACAGGTGGTGTGTGCTTTTGATGACCACACAGAGAATAAGAGAACATTAAGAAGACGGATCTCATCTCTTCCTCCTAATTTATTATCAACACAATCCATCCTCAATCCCATTAGCTTCAATAGAGGCCTGAGAAGCAGGATTTAGCAATTTGCATGAAATAAGCCAAAGTGGTTGCTATACAGAGTTTTGGAAGGATAAAACAGACAGGACTGGAGAGCAAGACAATTTTCAAGATACCCTATTTTGAGTCCTGCACATCAAATTCAGTTTTGGATTGCACTGTATGTTGTAAGATGCTAATATTTTATAATAACTTTGAAAAACTATGAATGCAACAATAAATATGAGTGTCATTCAGATAACTATTTTAGCATCTATTTGTTCTCTTATACAATGCATTCTATTATACAAATTATCATACCTCTTTGCCTGATGGGTAGTAAAACCATCCTTACCACTAGCACAATGATACAGACAAATGTCTTGATGATGAGACAGCTTACAATTTTGATGATCTGTAAGTTGTATCTTTATAAATTGTAAAATAAAGGTGCCACAGAACAATGGCATAATATAAGATTTTGGATGGTTTTCAAGACTCTGTGGTTTTAGGATTGTTTCATACTTACATTTAATTACTGGAGTGGACACATAAAGATCTAGACCTGGAGAGAGCAGCATACTATCCAAATCTGCAGATGATACTAAATTATTCAAGATAGTGAAATCCAAATCAAAAACTTGGTAAAGATCTCTCCCAACTAGGTCAAAGGAAAACTTGATGGCAAATTAAAGTGCAATGTGGTGCACTAAGGGCCAAGCTACAAGTGACGAATGACACTTGAACAGCAAGTGTATTTCTCCCTGTTCACTTGCCCTCCACTCAATCCACTTGCCATTCAAGTGTCATTTGTCACTTGTAGCTTGGCCCTTAGAGACATAGAATAGATACATGAAAACATGAAACTAAAGACAATTAGCTTATCCCGGTCAATACTGTCTACTCTGACAGATAAGTCAAGAGCTCTCCTTGATGTCAGGGCCAAGCCAGAAGTGAGGAATTACACTTGAATGGCAAGTGAACAGACTCATGTATTCCTCCCTGTTCACTTGCACTCCACTTGCCATGTGATCAAGTGGAGTGCAAGTGGAGCGCAAGTGAACAGGGAGGAATACATGTGAGTCTGTTCACTTGCCATTCAAGTGTAATTTGTCACTTCTAGCTTGGCCCTCAGGCAGGGGTCTTTCACATCTCCTACTATCTGAGCCTTTTAAACTAGAGATGATCCTGGGTAGAGATGGGCACGAACAGAAATACAAACAAAAAAAAAGCCGCAGACAGCCCAATCTGTTCACAAACAAGCTGTTCATGAGGCCCCATTCTAAATGAACAGGTGGTCATTGCAAGCCTCATTCGTTTCTGTTCCTTGCTGTTTGTCAAACCAGACAGTCTGGCACCTGCAATCAATTCCCTTGGCAACTTAGGCAGGGATTGTCTGAACTCTGTCTGAACTCCTGCTGTTGCCCTGGAAACCCCAATCTAAGCCCAATTTAGCTTGATAGGCAGGTCTTCCTTTCAAGTGTGGAGCTCCACATTTGTTACAAGGGAGCAAAGAGCAGGGGGAGGGGGGCTCCCAGCTCTGGTTTAGTTTGCAGACAGTGGAGAACGAGAGAGTTGCTGTTGGCATTTTGATAGAGTGCATTGGAGCTTGAATTTTCTTTGTGTGTGGTGGGATAGGGATCTACCCCTTCAAGTTCCAGGGCTGCTGCCAGGCTCTGGGGGCAAGCTATTATTTGCCCTCCCAGTCAGAATGAGGAGACAGACACAGGTGTTGGATCTAAGGGCCACTTTATTAATTAACCTCAACAACAACATTAACCATAACTGCAGCTACGGTAAAGTGGTACAGGCCAAGCCACAGGGTCCTACCTAGACCTCTGCCTTGACCTGCCTGGGCAAGCCCTGAAGCCCCGGGTGTGAGCCCTCCATGAAGATGGCTAGGAGACCCGGCCGGCCAGGCAAATGGTTTCCCCCCTTACAAGCTCCTAAGCCTCAGCCGTACAGCAGTGAGGTAAGGACTTGCACGTGGGGTTCCCCCAAGCAGTCTGCCCACGTGCGCTGGCAGCCGTCACAAGCAGTACCAGCTGCTCCTAGCAGACCCTTCTTCCCTACCAATAGGGAAAAGCCAAGGGTGCTCACTGGCCTGCTATTTCTAACCAAACTCCATCCCGCCAATGCAAGAGCCAAGCCTCTGCTTAGGCCCAAGCACCCCACTAATGGCCTCGTGCCTTGCTCATAAATGCCAAAGCCACCAACTGGCCCTGAATAGACTTAACTGCTAACCCTCGATCCCTCTGGTGCATGCAAAATTGCAGCAAATGCTCAACAGGAATGGGCCAAAGGTGATGCAGGCCCATATGCTTTCTAAACCCACCAAATTGGCCTACCGCTCTGTCGTAGGCACGGAGAGTACTGGGAGCCAACACCAGCCTTACAGCCCTGGATAGTTCGGTCTCCCAAGCTGCCATAACTCTGGGGGAATCCGAGCTGGCACCTTGTCAGCCTCCGGGGCAAGCTGCCAAAACTGCTCCATCTGTTAGCGAGATAAAGCGTCTGCCACACCATTACTCACTCCAGGAACGTGCTTGGCCTTAAATAAAATGTTCCACCGGAGACACAATGTAAAGGCTCTAACAAGCCTCATGACCCGGCAAGATTTTGAAGTCAAGGAATTGACTACATGCACCACCACCAGGTTGTCACACCAGAAGTGGACAACATGGTTAGCCAATTCCTTTCCCCACAGGTGGATAGCTACCAGAATGGGAAAAAACTCCAAAAAGGTCAGGTCCTTGTCCAACCCCCAAGAATGCCAGTCAGGAGGCCACAGATCTGCGCACCAATGCCTTCGGAAATAAACACTGAAGCCCAAAGAGCCAGATGCATCAGATGTAACCTGCAGCTCGGCCTCGAGCAGCAAGTCATCCCTCCAGAAGGTAACACCATTAAAATCCCTGAGGAAGCCAGACCAAACGTCCAGGTCCTCACGCATTCCCCTGGTAACCTTAAGGTGGTGATGGGGGGCCCTAAGTGACAACATGGCATCACAGAACCTACGTAAAAAGGCCCTACCCGGGGCAATGGCTTTACAGGCGAAATTCAGGTGACCCACTAGCTACTGCAGCTCTAGCAGTGACACCTTCCGCTTAGACTGGAACTCCAGGAGCCTATTTTTAAGGTCAGCGACCTTTTCGGGGGGAAGCCTAAAACACTGCTTGACCGTATCGAGCTCTATGTCCAGAAACATTAACACCTGAAAGGGACCCTCAGTTTTCTCGTGCGCCAAAGGAACGCCCAGCTCATCAGCCAATTGGATAAACTCGTTCAGCAGGCAAGCACACTGCCCTGACCCCGCCATCCCAACGAACAAAAAATCATCTAAATAATGCACCGAGTCATGAGTACGCACCCTGTGCTGTAGTTCCCATTCTAAAAATGAGCTGAACCGTTCAAATGCCGCAGAAGAAATAGAGCAGCCCATGGGAAGAGCCTGGTCCATGTAAAACTTCCCCTCGAATACAAACCCCAAGAGCTCAAAGTCATTGGGATGGAAAGGGAGCAGATGAAATGCAGACTTAATGTTGCATTTCGCCAATTCTGCCCCCCGTCCACAGCGACGTACCACCTTAACAGCCTGGTCAAATGATGTATACCAAACCGAGCATAAATGCTCCGGAATAGCATCATTTACCGACTCTCCTTTAGGAAAGGAAAGGTGATGAATCAGGCAGAACTCACCTGCAGCCTTCTTGGGTACTACGCCCAATGGGGACACCCGAAGATTAGGAACCGGGGGAGAGTCAAAAGGGCCCAAACCCCGGCCCTCAGAACACTCCTTGGCTATCTTATATCTAACCACCTCCTCCATACCCTGGACGGAACGTAAATTATCCTACATAAATGGTAAACGCGGTCCCTGAACTGGGATCCTGAAACCCAAACTAAAACCCTGAAAAAGGAAGAGGGCATCATGCCTCCTAGGGTAATTCCACAGCAGCCGCTCAAGGAACTTCAGCCTTACCAGGCTGGGGCCCTTTACCAGAAGTTTGCTGGCTGCCAGCACCCCCGCCTCCGGGCCTCCTACCCCCAATGCCCTGTCTGATTTTGGGGCAGGCATTATACGCGTGGTACCTGGCGCATGAAGGGCACTCATGTTGGAACCTACAGGGCTTACGGCCGCACTGTCCCTTAAATGCAAACTCCCAGCAAAGCAATTGGGGTTGAACCTGCTGCCCCGCCGTGGGGCGGGTAGTGCTGGTTGAAGAGGCCGAAGCAGAACGCTGTACAATATGGCTGCTGTCAGAGCGGTCACCCACACTGGGCTTTGCTGGCGACATCACCTACAGCCAAAGCTGCTGGTGAATACGATCCCACGGAAGGTTAGGTTTAAGGGCAGCCCTCATCCTAAACTCCTTGTCGTACTGCATCCAAGCAGCACCCAAAAAGCCAGTGTAACCCTTGTAAATGATGTCTAGGTACTGCAGCAAGGATGCAGCCCTATGAGGCTGCGCCCTGACCAGCACCCCTGCGTATATCAAGAATCCTGGCAGCCAATTAGCCCAGGTCCTATCAACACGGCATCGCTTAAGACACTCCTTATCCCTGTCGTCCAACTCATCTTTATCCTTCTTTTCCAATTCACGAAAAAGAAGGGTAAAGAGATCAACATATTCTCCCTTGAGAATCTTATCACGGGTGGCCTGAGTTAAATGATCACCAAGGGGAAGCGCTGTGTCTCCAAAGGGGAGGGCACTAAAAGGCACCTGCCCGTAAGCCAGGGCTGAGTATGGGTAGCAACCCCAAAGCCCACCAATACAGCCAGGCCACATTCCACCCTGCCCCTGTCCCCATGGGCCATCAACACCTCCCCACAGGGGCTGAGGTGACACCGCCTGCTGAGCCCCAGCCAACCCCACAGCCTATGCCTGCCATGGTTGTTGGCCCAGAACCGGCCACGCAGAGGGAAACTGCTGAGCAGCCCTAAGGGCAGCCCCTGGAGCAACCTGTGTAGAAGGATGCCCAAAGGGCCCCCAAGGCCACAAAGATCCAGGTTGAGGTGTAGGCTCCTTACCCACAGACTCCACAGGATCCACCACCACTGCTACGGGCATAGGGTCCAGGACTGCTTCTTGCTCAGGGTCCAACTTCGGTTCCTCCTCTGCACATGTTGCAGCTGGCTGAGCACCACTGGAACTACCCGACACAGGACCTGCAACACCTTCCAAAACAGAGAGATGCCTAAGAATTTCCCTATTTGTAGCATCCCTAGAAGCCCCTCTAATAGGCCGAGCCCTGCCCTTACCAGCTGCAGTTGCAACAGATACACCTTTACTCCGCTCCAGGGCTGCCAAGCACTCTAAAATATCCTGCTGGTTCATCTGCTCACCCTCATCTTCAGAAGAGCTGAGTGCAGGAGCAGGACACATGGCTGGTGCCCGTTTTGCAGGCTGCTTGCCCTTAGGAGGGCCACTCCCCTTTTTAGGTGGCATAATGCTATCCCAAATCCCATATAAGAATTACTGCCCCAAGGAGGCTATTAAATCACTACTAACTCACTACCCAGAACAGTAGCCCCTCAAAATGGCCGCCACCTCAAGAGGAACAAAATGGCTGCCACTCAAACCAACAGGGTGTGGCAAATTTCCAGCCTGCACAATATGGGAGGGTGAAATTATGGGAGAATATACTGGTCCCAAAAAATGACCACCCACCCAAAAACAGATATAACCACCCTATTCCCACAAGCAACCAACAGGCAACATTGTGGGGGCGGGGAGGGAGGGTGTAACTACAAGGGAGGCTCACCACCTAAGGCCCCCCCGGAAAGATAGGGCCTGGCCAGGATATATAACAGTGGCTGTGCAACAGAAGCTATAGCTGCCCCTTGACCGACTGAGCCCTTTGTAAAATGGGCCGAAAAGGCCACAGCCCCAACGCAGCTGCCCCAGCAGAACGCAAACCGCTGCCGCGCCCAAAAGGACGCACTGCTGAATCCGGCCACCCTCTTTGCAGCCGAGCCCGGCCGCCCCAATCCAAAGGTCCAATGCAGCCACTGCCGCTGCTGAAAGGCCCGCCGCTGCCGAACAGGCCCGCCGCTGCTGACGGTGCCGCCGAAAAGGCCAGCTGCCCGCTCTGCCACTGCTGAAAGGCCCGCCGCAGCCTAAGCTGCCACCGCAAAGCCCGCTGCCAAAGCTGACACCGGCCGACCCACTCAACGCTCGGGAGGAGAAGAAACATGTCCTCTCCCTCCGAGCCTTAAGCCAGACTGAACCTGGGTGAGCAGAGCCGCCTGAAAAAGGCTGCTGGCTCTGCCCCCCCAGTTAATCCCCGGATGCCGAGGAAGGGTGGTCTGCCCTTTCTCCATCCAGGAGGACAAAACACGGCCACCTCCCTAAGCAGTTATGCTGCAGGAGGCATGGCTGAATTATTATTGGTACCTTTCCTGGTGCCTGCTCAGGTCAGGTTTCTGGGAGTGGTGAAGTAGGGATCTTGACCAAACTTGGATGATGGCTGGAGGAGAGCCTGGTGGCACCCACAAACATCCAACCACGAACATGTTCGTGAACAGGTCATGCTCGTAAGTGTTCATGAGTCCCTGTTCGTGGATGGCAATGAACAACGAACATCATGTTCATTTTTTTTTTTTGTTCATGCCCATCTCTAATCCTGGGACCTTTTGTATGAATAGCAAGTGCTCTATCATGAACAGTCTAACATTCTTTTTTTAAACAATCAACTTTATATACATTCTGATAAGATCTGAATTGGTTGTGTCTAAACAGGAAAGAGATTCTTAGCCTGTGATTTACCAAAATTGTCAATTCAGCTTTTAAGAGCCGGAAAAAGGGAAATTCTCATACTGCCCTATTGTTGTTATGGCAGTCATTCACTTGCTGGATTGTCTTGTCCTCACAGAAAAAGCCAGCTGTGAATAATTGCTACAGCATAACAATAGCACAATGAGGGTAAATTATCTGACAATGTGTGGTGGCAACCTAGGTCTGCCAATGGCTAATAGCTGTGCTAGGAAAATGGAACCACCTTGTAAAGAGGAAGTATAATATCAGATCCTGGAGACATACAATGCGAAAGGGCTGTTTCTTCCATTGTCTTCTTTATGGGCATCCCAGAAGCAGTTCTTACTCCTCTTATCCAGAAAGAAAATAATGCAGTAGATAGGCAGTCTAATCCAGTAGAGCTCTTCATATGTTCTTGTGTACCCAAATCTCAATGATTAGGCTTTGGTTTGGATAAATATAGCAACTCCAATAAATAATATCTATATAGATGTTGCTTCAAATGCTCTTCTGAAATAGCATCAGTATGGGCTTTTGTATCATTAAAGATATCAAATGACCAGTGTATGCTGATTGCTAGTCCTATTAGAAATCATATTATTTGTACACCTCAATCTTCATTCTTTGTTTATTAATTTACATGGAACTGAGTTGGAGGACGATAAGTGGAATTGGAGAACAAGGAAAGCAAAAAGAGTGTAATAGTGAGACGCATTACAAAATGTTGCCACATAATTGAAGATCCCATAACTCTTTATCCAGTAGGTTCCTGAAACACTCTGTCTCTCTGGGATGTTTCTTCTGATTATACATAATGAAAGCTTCAATGACACACCAAAAAATATCAATGACCCGGACAAATATCTAGTGGAGGAGCAGGCCACCTAGAAAGAAACCAAAGTTTAAAAATGTAGAAACACAATTGAGTTAAAAAAACACCACTTAACCAAGCACTTCCCATACAGTTACATGACCCTTAAAGAGATACCTTTTGAGTTGTCCTGGAGATTGCAGAGAACTTGTTCTAGAAGATAGAATTTGGGAGAAAGAAATGGTGGTGTTTTGTCTTGCTACAATACTGAAGCCTGTTTGAACTTGCTTACAAAACAAAGATGGAAGGCTATGATTTCAAAAGATTTCAGGTTGTTAGACCAACTAGTCTGTAAGCTGGAGATATGAAGTTATATGCCCTAGATCAGTGATTCTTTACTAAATATTACCTATAGCTGTAGCTGCAGATGACACAGAACAATCCATGGAGCAAGCCAGTAGCTTAGCAGCAGTGGCCACACCCTTTTTTTGAGAAATCCCGACCTGCAAACTAATGGATGTGGTAGAATTTAAATCTGATCGAAATCCCTAAAGAAAGAAGCATAGAGTTGGAAAGGGCCTTACATAATATCTAGTCCAACCCCCCTGTCTCTGCAGGAACAGCCTGAAGTATCCCTGAAAAGTATTCATCCAACTGCTCCTTGAAGACTGCCAGTGAGGGGGAACCCACCAAATCTCTAGGCAGCTGATTCCACTACTGAATTACTCTTAACATGAAGAATTTTTTCCTAATGTCTAGCCAGTACCTTCTCTCCTTTTGTTTAAACCCATTATTGTGAGTCCTATCTTCTGTTGCCAACAGAAACAGCTCCCTTCCCTCCTTTAAGTTTTAAATACTTAAAGAAAGCAAACATGTCTCCCATCAACCTCCTATTCCTGAGTCCTTCTGTCTTTCCTTGTAAAGCTTGGTCTCCAGGCCCCTGATCATCCAGGTTGCTCTCCTCTGCACCTGTTCCAATTTGTCCACATTCTTTTTGAAATGAGGCCTCCAAAACTGCACACAATATTTGAGATGGGGCCTGACCAATGCAGTATATAATGGAGCAATGACATCCTGTGATTTTGATGTTATGCCTTTGTTGATACACCCCAAGATTGCATTTGCTTTTTTACTGCTGCGTCACACTGACTGCTCATATTTCGTTTCCTCAAAATCTTATTTTCACACGCTGCTACCCAGAAGTATATCTCCCATCCAGTATGCATGCTTTGCATTTTTGTAACTTAGGTGCAGAACCCAGCACTTATCCTTGTTAAGTCGCATCTTATTCAAATCTGCCTACTTTTCCAGTGAGTTCAGATCTCGTTGAATTCTATCCCTGTCTTTATGGGTGTTTGCTACTCCTTCCAGTTTGGTGTCAACTGCAAATTTAATGAGTAATCCCTTCACACCCTGTCCAAATTATTTATAAACATGATCTCCACTGGACATCTCCCTCCAATCAGACATGATGCCACTGACAGCTACATTTTGGGTGTGGTTATCCAGCCAGTTCCCTAGCCATCTAACCATCCTAGACTCCTGTCCACAGTCCTCCTGTTTATCCATCAGAACATCACGAGGAATCTTGTCAAAAGCTTTACTGAAATCCAGATAAACCACACTGACAGCATTCCTGTAATCCAGTAAGCCTGTCGCTCGATCATAGAAGGAGATGAGGTTGGTCTGGCAGTACCTGTTGGGGACAAATCCATGCAGACTTCCCCAGATCACCATGTTGTCGATCAGATGCTTTCCTTTTGCTACATAAAGAGTTACCAGGCATGATTTGAGACTCATTGGATAGCTGGACCAGAGTATCTTTTAAGATCACTTTAAGTCTTACAATTTATAAAAAATCTGAATGTATAAAGACCGTGAGAAAAAATGAAAAAGAAAGCTCAATAATCAACCTCTCAAGGACACAGCAAAACCAGAGACATATTTCAATTTAATTTAGATTTACACAATGATTCTGTAAAAGTAAATGATTTTGACTTTCCAGCAGTGAAGCAGGGTCACATCGTCTCCACTTTCCATAGTTCTTAGCCACAAGATCAATAAAATGCATTATATCAATTGCTCCCACATATCCGATGTAGACAGAGTGGCTCCACCATGTTCAGCAGCCCACTCCGCAGCTATATGATTGACTGGACATTTGAACTTATACAGTTTGGTCACCAAACAGTAAGCATGTGGCTTATAATAGCAAACTTTATATTGGGAGGGGGCTGAAAATGCAAAATATAAAGCCCAGTTTTTTGATAAATTTAGCTTTAGTGCTTAGTATGCACAAATCAGCAGCAATGAATAAAAACAGCTCTCATATTGGGAAAGGTTAAGTGTCTCATCTGTCTGTACCAGCACTTCTTGGTACTGGAGTGTGACCAAGTGCCTATTCAGGAGGCATGCAACATTTTATGGTACAGAACAAACATCAGAGGGGGTTGGAACAGATAGATATGTGCTAAGATGCACGATGCACAGATTTAAGACCGCAAGACTGCCTTTTATCAAGGTATCCCATCAACCCAATAGTATCTTTAGTTTTTCCCTACGTTTCACTGAAATCTAATGAAAATACATTCCTGACCTTCATTACTATAATATCAGATTTTGCAATGATATTAGATCTCTTTGACTTTTGATCCAGAAGGCCAGAAGCAAAGGAAAGAGGCTCCTGCATTGCCAACTCTGGTTGAAAGTTTACATGTCCTCACACAAAATTCTACTGGGTAAGATGAAACTCTGACATCCAAATCCAACTCTGACAGGCAAATTGTAGTAAAATCATATTCAGAAACTTGTTCTCTAGATTATGGACCCAATCATTATAAATGTAATATTTTTTTAATGTAAATGCACCCAGAGGAGGAAATTTACCCAGAATTTGTTTTGACGGCTGCAAATGTTTGACTAGATGGCCCTGGAGTTCCCTTCCAACTCTCTGATTCTATGATTCTATGAAATGATACCTACTGGCCCTATCATACTATTTTAGTTAATCATTTGAATATATGAATCTTTTAAGTTGATTCTTGAAAAACAAGCATTTGCTTTATTTTGTTTGTGATAATGCTAGAACATGTACTATACATGATCTTGGAACCTAAACAGTACAGCCATATTTTAAAATAATAATTAGTAGTAACATTTTGATTCCCCCCTGTAGCCTTCCCCCCACCAATATGCAGTCAACATTTCTGGAGAGATTACATCTCTCTGAAGAGTTTCTTTCCACACAAATAAGCATTTATTAATCTGTTGTTAGTGGGAAAAATGTCCAGTGTGACTTCTATGAAGGTTTGAACCAATGTCTGATTTTAGAAATTAAATACTGGGTGTTAATCCCAAAGCTTCACATATTGTAAAAGTGAAATGCACAGGAGCTGAATCAAGGAGCAACTCTTACTTACTGAGACAGCACCTTTCAATATTCATGTAGATTAGTGAATTATAAAGCCATGAGGCTGCCCTCATTGAGCCTTTATGAAAGGTGCCATCTGTGAGTTTTAGTAGTTAATTTGCATAATGGATGGCAATTTTAAACAATGGTTGTGTTATAAAACCCCATTGGCAGCTCTTTGTTTTCTCACTTTGGACAAACCTTTAACTATGCTGTTTGTAAACAACTCCGTAGGATGAATTATTATATTTCAGACAACTCCAGTGGCTTCAAAATTCTACATTCTAGCTACAGGCATTGTCAATAGAATGCTGCACACCCTGATCCAGCTCATTTACAATGTAATAAAGTAACTGAAGTCAATGAAACAATTCTAAGTTAAATGTGTTGGGAACCATAAAGTTTCAAGAAATGTAATATATTTATTTTTTATTTATTTATTATTTTCAATATATTGTCGAAGGTTGTTGCGGATTTTCCGGCCTGTATAGCCATGGTCTTGGCATTGTAGTTCCTGATGTTTCGCCAGCAGCTGTGGCTGGCATCTTCAGGGGTTTTTTAAGAAGTAGTATTGGGTGAATACTTTTTACCTCTACCTATTCAGGCTGTATGGGAGAGTTTGGAGGGGAGCTGGGTTGAATACAACCCATATCCCCACTTTCACCCACAATTCAAAGTTGCTATAAACTGTCGAAGGCTTTCACGGCAGGAGAACGATGGTTGTTGTGGATTTTCCGGGCTGTATGGCCGTGGCCTTGGCATTGTAGTTCCTGACGTTTCACCAGCAGCTGTGGCTGGCATCTTCAGAGGTGTAGCACCAAGAGACAGAGATCTCTCAGTGTCACAGTGTGGTAAAGATGTTGGCAGGTCATTTATATCTACTCAGGAGGGGTGGGGTTGGGCTGAGTCATCCTGTAAGAGTTTCCCAGGGTGTGGAATGCTAATGGAGGGAGGCTTCACTGTATCCTGAGGAGGTTCTTTTGCATATGGATTGGTGCTTGATTGGTGCATCTTCTCTGATTGGTGCATCTTCTCTGCAGGGCTGTTGTCGGGTATAGAGTGTTTTTTTAGCCTGGTGTTTTTCAGGGCTGGAAACCATGCTCTATTCATTCTTAAAGTCTCTTCTTTCCTGTTGAAATTGTGCTTATGCTTATGAATTTCAATGGCTTCCCTGTGCAGTATTATTTTCAACTTTTATTCTGCCCTTCCTGCAAAAGCAGGTTCACGGCGGATTACATCAAGTAAAGACATTCATAATAACTTACTTCTTAAAAAAAGTTTAAAATCGACAAACAGCACAACGGTACACTATAAAAATTTAAAATATACAAGACAGCAGCAATCAATATGCTAGTTGAAAGCAACCAATCTGCCAGTTGGGAGTTAGATAGTGGACGGTTCTATTAGGAGGGGTCTGATCTACACTTCTCCCCCTCTCTCTGGGCTGGTGGAGGCCTAGCCTAGCCTCAACCATATGCCTGGCAGAACATCTTTGTTTTACAGGCCTGGCGGAAAGATAGTAGGTCCTGCTGCTGGGCCCTGGTCTCACTAGACAGAAAGTTCCACTAGGCTGGAGCCAGGACTGAGAAGGCCCTGGTTCTGGTTGAGGGACCACCAATAATTGTTTGTCTCCTGAGTGGAGCATCCTCTGGGGCACATATGTGGAGAGGTGGTCCCACAGATATGGTGGTCCCATTCTGCATAGGGCTTTATAGGTTAGTACCAAAACCTTGAATCTGATTTGGTATGTCACTGGTAACCAATGCAGCTGGCTCAGTACTGGTGTTATGTGTGTACCACTTAACACTCCCATAATGACACACACCACAGCATTTTGTACCAGCTGCAATCTCTGGATTAGGCCCAGGGGAAGCCCCACATAGACCATGTTACAGTAGTCCAGCCTAGAGGTGACTGTTGCTTGGATCACTGTAGTTAAATCGCGGGTTGAGAGGTAAAGGACAAATTGCCTGGTCTGTCGAACACCTGTGCCTCCATTTTCAGGGAGGCATCCAGGATCACCCCCAGGCTCCTAACCCTCAGAACTGGTGTAAGTAGTGCCCCATCAAAGGTCAGGAGCCGGAGTCCCAAACCGACACACCCATGACTCAAGTGCAGGACCTCTGTCTTTGTAGGGTTTAATTTCAGATGACTCTGCTTCAACCATCCAGTCACAGCTTCAAAAGTGTGCTCCAGGACATCTGGAATTGAGCTGGACTTGCCATCCATCAGCAGTTATAACTGGGTGTCATCCACATATTGGTGACACCCAAGTCCAAAGCTTCATACCAACTGGGTGAGGGCATGCATATAGATAATAAACAATAGGAGAGAGAGTATTGCCCCCTGCGGGACACCACACACCAATACTCAGAAGTACCTGGACGATAAGACTTTCCAGAAATGGACTCTCTCACTGGATGGCAAAAATCATTGTAAAAGAAGCAGTGGTAAGGCCCCTTCTAGGAAAAAAACCCCACTTCTAACAGGTGTCTAATTTACCGTTCCTAATTAATTGCTGGCTTATCAATTTCAGGATGAGAATGGCTACATAGACCCTTTTCAATGTAGTTTTCATTCTTGGTGTGACAAAGGATATTTGTTGATCACCTTAATAGATTATCTATACTGGTTCCTATTTGCTCTTCTGGACATTTCAAAAACTCTGATATTATTGTCCACAGTATCCTCTATATTACCTGGTGGGAATGAGACTTAAGAAGCAGTGTTAAAGTGGCTCTGATTCTTCTCAGAGAGCAGGCTGCAGAAAGGAGTACTAGAAGACTTTTGTACTGTTCCTTGGCTACTGGACTATCAGGTTCCTCAAGTTTGCATCTTGTCTCAATTCTATTAAACATCTATCTCAAACCACTGAGAGAGATCAATTGGAGATTTGGAGTGAATTGTCATCAGTATATGGATGATATTCAACTCTCTCTCCATCTAATTCCAGGGAGGTATTGGAAGTGCTAAATCAGTGTTTGGAGGCAGTGAAAGACTGGGTGAAGGTGAACAAATTGTAAATCCATAGAAGCTGGACATGTTGTGGATTGATGATTCAGGAACAGAAATTCAGCTTGTTCTGAATGAAGTTTCCCCTTGAAAGAGCAGTGTCAGGGCTTGTCGCTGCCACCGCTGGGCGGGGCGCCAGCTGGGCTGGCCCTGACCTCAGAGGGGCACCAGGGATGCTGCAGGACCCTGCTCTGAGGAAGGAGGGGCAGTATACATCACCCAGATGCTCTCTCAGTCCATTCGCTGGCCTGCTCAACCTGGCCTGCTCACCCCCTGTGTCCTCCATCCTCTCCTCTGCCCAGAACTCTCCTCCAAGCTTCCACTCTCACACTGCTGTGCGCTCACTCCACACCATCACTCCTTACTCACACCCACCACCTCAGAGCTCTTCCTAGCCACCCTTTATAGGGTTTCCTTTCTCCGCCCTGCCCTCCTTCCAGGCTTGTTCCCTCTCCTGACTTGGCCCAGCTGTGCCTTCCCTCAGGTGTTTCCCTCCTATCACTAATCCCTTCTAGGCTTCCTTGCCTTGCTGGCAGGGTGGGTTTGAATGCAAGCCATCCCCAGCTGAGGTCTCCTTGGCCTTGCTCACGAGGAGCTGCCCCAGTAGGCCTTTGAGCTGCTGAGTTTGCCTGGCCTTGCTCACGAGGAATTGCCCTGGCCAGCTTCTGGGCTGCCTGTTCATTGATGCTGGGCGGGGCTACCCATCTTTTCCCCCAGAATGCCTGTGGCAGCTCCACCTGGAGGGGCTTGGCTCCTAGCAATTCCTGAGCCAGGCTACTGTCATCTAGCCGGGGTGTGGCTCTGGGCTGTAGTGGCTGCTTCTCCTCCTTGGCTGGTAAGGGCTCTGTTTGGGCTGCTGCTGGGTCCCTATTCCCCCTGCCTTGGCCCTTTTCCTCTGGCCTGCTTAGCCCCCGCTCCTCCCCCTGGAGGGTAGGACTAGCTGGTCTCTCCCTGCTCCCTCCAACCTTCTGAGGCTTTGGCCTTTCGCCCCTTCCCCCTGGAGTAGGCAGGTTCTGGACCTGGTTGTTGGCTGGGGTGGCAGGGCCGCTGCCTCCCAGTTACCTCCCACTGTTCCCTCCTGGCAAGTTTGGGGGCTGGGTCTCAGACCCCGGACAAGCAGGTTCACAGGTTAAGAGTGCTCATAAACTCTTTCTCTGTCCTTAGAGAAACAGGGCCAGTGGTGGCTTTGAGTACTTTTTACAAGTGTCTGCTGGTTTGGCAACTGTGGCTATTTCTAGAGAACAAAGACCTGGCCATCGTCACACATACTTTATTAACATTTAGATTGGACTACTTCATGGGCTGCCATTGAAAATGGCTCAGAAACTTCAACCAGTTCAGAACAAACAGGAAGAATACACTCAGCATGTGACATCATTTCTGGACTGTACCAATTACATTGGCCTCTAGTGTGGTTCCAACCCAGCATAAAATACTAGTTTTGACCTTTTACAGCTGTTCCTAATTTGAGTATAAATTCCTATCTGTATATATCTGCCTGTGATCTGAGATCATCCAAGAAGTTGTCACTGTAGGAATCCACAGTGCATTAGATATCTCCTAGGAACCAAAACAAAAGTGTTCTTGTGGCTACCCTTGTATTTTAGAACTCACTTCATCAAGAGTCCCATTAAGCTTCCTGATTTCAAACCTTCTAGCAACAGCTACAGACTTCTTTGTTCTAAAATGCCATGTAATAGAAAATTTTATTCCTGGTTTTAGTCCTTGTTCTTAATTTCATGTTTGTTCTTCATGTTTTCTCTGTGTATGCAATTTTCACTGCAAACTGACTTGCACATAATTTTATTAAAAGGCATCATGGAAATTCCCTAAATAAATAAAAACAGGTGCCCCCCCCCCCGGTAGCTTTTACAAGCCTGTTTTCATGTCTCAAGAGCTGCAACAGGTTCTGCCTAGAAAAATATTGTTAAACATGACAACTTTGATGTGACAACTTTTGGGGGATTCATGTTAATCCTAGGAAATGTTGGAAATGCAAACAGAAGTGAACTAAACTGCTTTGGAAATTTTTTGCATCCTTTTGTTTTTTCATGCAGAATTCCAACTTGGAGAACATTTTGTTCAGTCCTGCTTGAACATCACTACACTTACTATTTATATATTTACAGAACTTTCATACTGTTTTTTTTTTCCTTTCAGGTAGCTCCTGAACATGCTTTTAGCAACCAGCCACAATTCTATTACAAAATGCTACATGGGAGACTTGTGGTAGGGCATGTGCAGCCTACGAAAAGCTTTGTTAGTTCCCAGAAGCTTTTAAGGAAAACAAATTTCATTAATTAAAACTGAACAAGTCAGGATAAAAATGGAATGGGAGGGAATCAAAAAGGCAGGGGAATAAATAAATGCTTAGAGAATATTTTCAAATAGAATCATCCAAGGCCCAGTAGAAAATACAGCTTGCTAGTTTGTGCTTGGGGTCTGAAAGAGAGGCTAATTCACCGTAATGAGAGGTGAATGGTACTCAAGACCCTGCATTTGCCACTGGAGACTTCTTACAAACAGTTTTGCTCTTTCAGTCATTAAATTTTTATGAAGTTTAATAGGCCTGCAGCCTAGAGAGCTGCCTGGATGTTGATTAGCATCATATTTTTCTCTCATTAATGTAGAATCTGATTAGCCCTCGTTAAAAGCATTTCATCTGACTTGGCAAACAGCATTGTTCTGATATTAGGCATTACAAGTTTACTTCATCTAAGGGAATAAAATGTTCGCTTGTTCTGAGTCTCCCACTGCACTGAGCAGTAGATAGTCTCTTGCCTGCTTAAAATTCCCAAGGAAGAGAGCAAGCAGAAATTGCCAAGTGAATAACAGCATAATAATGCATTCTAGCTGAGGAGGGTTTCTATTGGCAAATGCTGCCTCTGGTTTCTCAGCAGTTGTGCAGTTTGCCAAGCAAGGTTGTGGAAAGCTTGATCCCAAAGCCATTCAATCTAAGTTAATTTCTCCAGGTTGAGTTTCTGACTGTCAGTATATGGTTTTCAACCAGTGTTTGAGGAAACCCAGATATTGCTCAATAAGAAGTTCAGCAGTGGCATACAATCTTCTCTAAGAGACATCTTCCCTCAGAAAAGTTGAGGTGGCATTTGAGGCATGTGTCTTTATTAAAATATTCTTTTGTTTTCCAAATGAAAAACTAATTGGATTGTAGTAATAGTATGTGAAATTATTCAACATTTAAACTTCAGGATGCAACTGTTCAATTAATAGTTGAACTTCCACAATGTACCATAAATAATGTAGCTTCTTCTTTGAAGACAGAACTAACTCATGTGAACTCTAGAGCCTCACTGTATACCAGCAAAAAGAAAGCTATAAGCTAATAATGAAAAACTACTGCGGATATTGCATTGCTCTCAGTTCCAGCAAACTAACTTTCAGACAATACTATTAAAAGATGAACCCTTATCTCCCCATCTAAGGAAGGTGGTTGTAGTGGTTGCATGGTAAGATCATCATACCGTGTTGTGTGGAAACTGCTGTTGCAGACTTTATAGTTGTTGTCACCTGGCAGCTATATCAGGTGCCACAACCTGCAACCTCTAAGAGCCAAGCTACAAGTGACGAATTACACTTGAATGGCAAGTGAACAGACTCACATGTATTCCTCCCTATTCACTTGCCATTCACTTGCACTCCACTTGAGCACACAGTGATCAAGTGGAACACAAGTGAACGGCAAGTGAACAGGGAGGAATACATGTGAGTCTGTTCACTTGCCATTCAAGTGTAATTTGTCACTTGTAGCTTGGCTCTAAGACTTTCTGGATTCACCAGGACATTTACTACCCAAAACAGCTCCACTGGCTGGCTCTTTGTACACAAGGTATGAAGGAACAATGGTATCTTAGGAATTCTACAATTCAAGACATATCTGTTAATTTAATAAATGGATTTCAGGGTATGTCAAGCATCACACTGTCCATCTCCTTTTAAACTTCTAATTCTTTGCTCTGTTCCTATCTGTAATCTGTAATTTTAATCTCATTCTGTATGGATTTGTTTCTGTATTTAGTATCTTATTTTTTTATATATGCCAATAAAGGCTTACTTGCTGCTGCTGCTGCTGCAGTTCTAATTCAGAACTGCCGTAGACAGTTGGGATGATGAGTAGTGTGATGCAATCCTCCCCTCTCCCTTCCATCAGCACGTTCACACCTTTCTAATTGTTTCTTGGGCAGGATAGAAAAAGAAAACTTTTTTTGTATTGTTCTAATTTTAGTATATCTGCTGCCAAAGTGAGCACAGGAAAAAGACAACTTTTTTCAAGATAACTGTTTTTGCACACACACATATGTCTTTACTTGTATGCCATTTTGTTTATCACTCATATTGAGAGCTGACGAATAGTAAGATCAATAACTTGGTCCCTAGTACTTGAATAGTTTTAAATAAATGGGAATTGTGCTGACAATTCAGTTGTAGAATCAGATCCTATACATTTTTTTAAATTGTAGCCCAAGATCTGAATATGAAGCATAAAATTGATTCTTCCAGATCTCATAAAGTTCTTTATAACTAAAATGCTTTTTCAGTTAGCTGTAGTACCTGAGAAAGCCAACATTTTAACAAATCATTTCAAAGACATTGAGCACCAGGGGTGCAAAGCTGTGAAAAAATACATGGGAGTAAGCCCTACTGAACATTGGTGGTGGAAAGTGCCTTCAAGCTGCAGGCAATTTATGGAAAACCTATAGGGTTTTCAAGACAAGAGACTATCAGAGGTAGTTTGCCATTGCCCGTCTCTGCATAATACCCCTTGGAGGTCTCCCATCCAAGTCTTAATCAGGGTTGGCCTGCTTAGCTTTCACGATCTGATGAGACTGGGCTAACCTAGGCCACCCAAGTCAGGACACTGAACATAATGGGACTTATTTCTGAATAACCATGGATAGGATTATCTGTAGATGAAGTGCAAAAGACAAAGAGAGGGTATTCGGGTGAGAGTTTATATGTTCATATTTTGCAAGGAGCTCTCACAACAAGGTTTATACCCTTTCAATTCTTCCCTGGTCATATATTTTTATTCACATGTGCTAAAATAGAGGTACAATTAAGGAATAATTAATATTAATAGGAGAAAAGTCTATCATATCTACTCTCTGGTTCTTTAGGATATAAGCACACGACTCTAGTTTTTAGAATATAAGAACAGTGTTGTTATTGTTTTTGTTGTTGTTATTTAGGAAACTTTAGCATTGTGTCCCTGTTCTATTTTTTAAAAAATAGACCTATTTAATATTCACCACTTGCAAAGTGTGATCACAGATTCACTTGTTTTTAAGATGAATGAACTAAGACTTATTAAACAGGGAACATAAAGGTATGGAGACAGAGATCATGCTTGCTGGTTCTGACCTTCACCTCCATGTAGTCATGTGAAAATATGAACTGAACTTACAATGTTCAAACTGTCCATAAATACACTATCTCCATGTAGTTGGGAACCCTACCTTTTTCAAGGTTTCCAGTTGTAGGCAAGTGTCTTAACCTTCAGATCTTCACATGAAGGCATGGAGGTTAGAAGTAGGGATGGGCACAAACTGGAAAAACACACACCATGTGGTTCATGGTTCGTCAAATTTCACGAACCGCAAACCACGAAGTTTCATGAACCTGCCCTCAGTTTGCAAACTAGTATATTTGGTTTGTGAAAATGTCACATCCAGGTCAGAAAATCGTCACTTCTGGGCCAGCAGAAGGTCACTTCTGGGTCAGCAGGAGGTCTGCAGGAAGTCCATCCCCTGTTGCCTAGGAAACTGATTGATCGACACCAGGCTGTCTGCAGTGACGAACCAAAAAATGAACCAAATGAACCAGCCTAAAGTTTGTGGCGGTTCGTCAGAAATGGGATCTGATGAACCACTGGTTCGCGAACCACGAATCAGCCTGGTTTATCATGAATTTTGGTTCATATTTTGGTTCATGCCCGTCTCTAGTCAGGAGCAGAGTCAAGCCTGTATGATCCTGATCCTCCCCCCCCCATGCATTCCTGCCCTCCATGCAAGTATTGTAGAAATATTATATAAATAATAATGAACTGCACGCCAAGACATTCTTTTCTTTAAAAAAAAATTTTTTTTTAAAATCCTTCCTCTTCCAATGGTACAAAATTGAAACCAAACCATTGTCCATAAAGCTAGCTCACTCCCTTGGTGTATTCCTTTTTCATCTCTCCTTGTGTTTGTGTTTTTGTTTTAGGAGTAAAAGGATTTGCCTTTAATGGATGACCTGAGCAATCCCAGCTAATGGTTGGATTTTTTTTAAAAAAATTAAAGAACCCACACATAATCCTAGGTGAATAATGTTGTCTCAAAAGG
Source organism: Eublepharis macularius (assembly GCF_028583425.1). Taxonomy (NCBI): domain Eukaryota; kingdom Metazoa; phylum Chordata; class Lepidosauria; order Squamata; family Eublepharidae; genus Eublepharis; species Eublepharis macularius. The sequence goes on along the minus strand of NC_072794.1, from coordinate 119,277,865 downwards.
CTTAAAGGAGTATTTTACCTGCCTAGCATAGTTATTGATGTAATTAGTTAACATGGGTAGTTAGAGGTTTCAGTGGAGGCATTAAGCTCAGGTCATTATAAATTATGTAAATTCTCTGTCTTCCTCCTGTCAGAACACAGGAATAAAGTAAACACAAATGGATCAAACTGCTATTCAATAGAAACTTTATGTTAATATTGCAAAGTGCATGGCAGGAGGTGGCAGTTACATTAATCTCTAGGGGATAGGCAGCAGCAGGAGCTCGAATATTATTAATTGTTACTCGCTAGGTAACCAAGCAGGGACCATTCATTATTCTTTAATATTACAGCAACATTACCTTCAGGCTTTCATTAAGGTCATTGTTTAGATGCTGCATTGGATATACACATTGTAACTTCTTCACCCTAAAGAACTTTTGGTGTCTGTCTTCTCCTACAAGGCATGGAAATATATTATACATGTGTCCCAATGCATATGGCCAATGCAGAGAGAGTTGTGTGGAATACGTACGCAGGTAAATGGATCACAACATGTCTGCAGTTGACCTCAATGAATCTTTAACTGGCATTCAGAAATTAGGTGATGCTTGCAGCAAAATGGGGAATGTTAAACACTTGCTTTCTTTATACTTGATCTGAGTCAGAGGCATTGAAGGTTAGGATCAGCTTTGAGGAAGATCGGCCTGCTGTAGATCTTCTGTTTCCATTTCTTATCTTCTTGCAACAGGCACAGCAGATTACATGCAAGATAATTCCTGATGCATTTGGGCCATCTACATCAGAGGAATTTATTAGTAGTTACACACACTGCACCTTCTTCTAACATAACAGATACGAAGGAGATTTGTTTCTAAATATGACTGGCTTCTAACTGACAGGGGAGATGGAGAGCAAATCCCTCAATTTTGATTTTTTAAAGGTTTTTTTGGAGGGTACTTGGAATAATACTAGCTTTCCCCAAGAATTCTCTTAGAAAGTTTGGAAAAACCCAAGCATGAGGCAAACTAGAGGGAGCTCACTTATTCTTGATGCTCATATGCATTGCCCTCATAGCCTGAAACAAAGAACAGTGACACCAAACAAAATGCATGAGTTAAATGAGAGTTTATTAATTATGATCTGAACTGAGCAAATAATTAAATATACTCCCTTCATTGTGTAGCTTCCATAACAGACTGCTCTATTGTGTTTACCTTGGCTTCACGCTCAATATGGCCACAGGCCTCATCTGCATCAAAGTTGTGAAGAGAGGTGTAGTCCATCAACCTCATCCCTCACACACCATGCAGTGCACTGATGTGCAGTATTGAGGGACTAAGCCCCTTCATGTATCTGGGACCATGCAGCCATCAGTGGGTGATCTGAGTGCTTCCCCCAATCCAATAAAAAACCCCTCAAGAACTTAACCTGCAAAAGTCCTCACTTAGGGCCTCACCAACCCTTCACAGTTAGGCCTATTTACACATCATTTTTAAAAAAAAAATACTTGAAGAAAGAAAGAAAGAAAAGAAAGGAAGGAAGGTGGTAACTCTACACATAAGCTTCTGTAAAAGGTTTCCAGATATCTAAAAATGTCCATACACAATTGTTACCTATATGTGATATGTTCAAATGTTGATAAATGTATCAAGTCCTCAATCCAATATATTATGGGAAATGTGCTTTTATTTTTCCAGTGTTGTAGTACAAGTCTTTGCACAACTGTAAGGGCACGGAGGGTCCATTTCCATTAACCTTTGGTTAGGTTCCATGAAACAGGCAAATAGTTTAAAAGTATATAAACATCCTCAAAAATAAATGTATGTGTATTCTAATATAAAATTAATATGAGTAATAACTTCCTCCCCAAAGGACCGAATTGGAAGGGGAGGGGGGACATGTTGGAAGTTCTGGGGCAGTTGTTTTTGCACTCAATGGCACCAAAATCACACAGAATACAGTCCTCCCTCTGATCCATTGACTCACCACATTTCCAGCACACACAAACAAGGTTTCTCCACCCCCTGCCAACCCCTCATGGCACACAGAGATGTCGCTTGCACCTCTTTCCTTTCTCTGTGTAAAAGCATTTCTGAGAGGGGACAACTCTGTGCTCTGTTATCAAATTAGAAATAATAAATGTGGTTAGTTGCCTGAGGAAAAAAAATGAGAAAGAAACCCATGAAAACTGAGAAGTCCCTGAATGCTGCTGTAATGAGGTGGCACAGTCAAAAGTACTCAAAATCCAAAAAAATCATGGAATGTTCAGAGGAGGGGTTTCTGTGACTACCAAGCAACTCAAACAGCATCTCCATTCTAGAGAAATGGAAGAAAAGTTCAAAAACAGTTTTTCCATGATTTTTGTGGCTTGGGATTTTCATTCTGCACTCTTCTAATAATAAATGGCATAGGCAACAATACTGTTTAGAAAAGCAAATTAGAATCTGATGTTGGAAATACTGCCAAGGATCTGAGCCCATAACTTGCTTTCCTCTTGAGAAGAAATACTTGTAGGGTAATGTAAGAGAAGAATATTAGCTTAAATGATGAAAAAGAATAAGTAAGATCAAGGTCAAAGTCTGTCACCTCTTTTGCATCTGTTTGTGAATACAAGGGAGAACAATATAGCCTACCCTGTAGTACTATCCATTTTAAGCATCTTTTTCTTTTCTTTTTTGTGACAATACACCTTTTAACTCTACTACCAAGAAAACCTCGTGTTAGATCTGTAAAGATGTGCTTAATTCAGTCTGACATAGAAACTGATGGAACTGATGTATTTAGCATTGGACATATTTATTATTTCCCCCCCACCCCGTGCAGCTTAAGCATGTCATTTGCTGTCACACGTGTCCTTGTGAAATGCTGGCAAGAAATCAATTTGATGTTCAGTGTCAAACAGTTTTCTTTAATGTCTCTGGATAACATTTGTGTCTTCTGCTCTGTAGGAGTTATGTACAAACCTCCTGCGGGTCAACAATGAAAGGACTCGGCATGATCAAGCTAGGCACAAAACTCCAAGCCAACATGCAAGCAATCCTATTGACTTTGTAGATGTAGTCTTATGAATCTCTAAGCAGCATATCATATACACTTTCAAGGCACATTTAAGATGTTATGGGTCACTGTAATACTCAGAGCTTTTTATCAACTCATAGTTTATCTGCAGTTATTTACAGTAATTTACTATCTGCAGTAATAAATGAGAGCCTAGACAAGAGCATTTCCACAAGACAACACTTTCCTGTGGAAGCTCTGGCATCATTGTGTCTGCTCATGCAGGACAGTGACAATGGCAATTCTTTGAATTTTCCCAGTTCCAGTCCCCATGGTGGCTGTTTCCCAGTTCCACCCTGCAGTGTGAGGTAATGGACATACCAATGTACCGTGGGGTGTCTGGAAGGGGGGTGGCTGCCACATGGACTGAGCTGGTGCATGGGCAAGTCAGCGAAAATACACTTTCTTGCCCACACTACAGCCAGCTCAGCTTTGCTGCACTCTTTCCCAAAACAGCAAAGCAGATTTGAAAAAGATCACAGAAAAGTTGAGGGAAATGCAGGTGGTACATAGGAACATGAAGATGCTGTTGGGAAGCAAGAAAAAGAAGCCACTTTCCAACAACATTGAACCTGAGACAAAAAATGGCCTAGGACTGGAGAGATTTTGGTTCTTCTGCTATGAAGTTCATTAGGTGATCTTGGGCCAGTCACATGCCTCTCAACTTAACTTTTCAGTTTTTAAGGATAAAATCGAGAAGGGGAGACTATGAGCACTGCTTTAAACTCCTTGGAGGAAGGGTAGGATAAAAATGGAATAATTAGATTTTCAAGACCTTTGACAAATTATCAGTTTCTAGAGCTGAGGATTAACACAAATCTATGCTGTTTACTGAACAATTCTCTAACTTCCCTACAATGCACATTCCAACAACTGGAAATGCTTCAATAAACACAGTGAACTAATTTCAATGGGTTAACCGTGTTATTATAGAGAGTATCCCAACAGTAAATCAGTGCAACTTTTAAAAAACTAGATTACAAGACCATATCACATATAAATCTCTCTCCACCCTTTCCTTGAGCCCACAGTGAAAACAATTCCTGGGATCAGGGCATGACTGAAGTTAGGACCGTCCGTGCTCTGCAAAACACTGAGCACATTATGATGCTTCAGGAATCACCCTAGTAAAGACCATGCAAGAAAATACAGTGTGTAATTCAGCACTCAGTTTGACACAGGGGAAATGTTTTTAGAGACATTGAAGGGAAGAAAGGGAAATTGGGACTCTCAGGACTCCAAGGACCTTATATAAGAAGAGTATATTTATAGACCTTGTCAGCACAAGTAAAAGAAATGACGGCTCCCAGACTCATCTGGGAGCTTGAGTTGCGGGCGATGTGGGGGAGGTGAGCAGGGACATGGCACGGTGGTTGCCATGTTGTGGAGGGGCGGGGAGTGACCAGGGGCCAGGTGAGCACGCCCAGGCACATCCGATGCAGGCCCTTGGTCTAAGAAGCTGGCCCACGCCCCTCGGCACTTGGCTCATGGCGGCATCCCACCCAGCCCTCCCTTTTGTCACAACTTTGGAGCGAGTACATAGCAGATTGGGGCATTGGGCACCGATCCATTTGGGGGAAACAGGGCCCTCAGGCTCAGTTTCCCTATTATAGGGATCCCCATAAGGGGTCTGGGGAGTGAGGAATGGCCGGTGCATGTCCAGTCAGGGGCTGTCAGTCCGCCTCACTTCCAGGTGGCAGGGGATGATTCACGCAGGGTTGAACACCCATGTGGCATCCCACTGACTGTCATCCCATGGTTCCCCCCCTCAGCAGGGGTCTGAGGGTGTGTGTGGGTCATCGGCTTGGCAGGCAGGTCAGCCGATGTTCGGATTCGTGCCCTATGCGCGCCTTTGCTCCCTGAGCTGTAATCTCAATAAAGTTGTGGCCTCTTTACCTCCAGCTTTGTGTCTGTGTGGTTTTTGTTGCCGTGCCCCCTCCCCACTCTCCTCCCCCACTCAGCACTCGCCTGCAACAGTACTATTAACCCTTGTTATTTACGTTTACTAACCTATCAGAAGAGTCTCCCTCCAGGACTACCACAAACAACTTACACATTTGAAAACTAGAACTGTCTTATCTATGTGTTTAAAAACTATGCTGTTTCATAAGTGAAGAGACAACTTTGTGTAGTAAATGCTGTAAGCTCTGGGACACTGTGTACTGCCTTTTTCATATGTAGTTGTAGAGCTCTAAGAATAATTAGTCTCCATGCCCCTTAGGAGCTTTTTGCCTTGTTTGAAAACCCAACTGTCTAATAAGGCACTTGAGCTTATCCCATGATTATAAAAGCTATGCAGTCTAGCAACTAGACATAGGCACAAACATAAAAAAAAACCCGAACACCCTGTTTGTCGTTTGGTGCCATCCACGAACAACGAACAATGAGCATGGATGAACATGGTCTGTTCCTGGACATGTTCATTGTTGTTCGTGGGGGCCAGAACCCCCCCAACCCCTCCACTTAGCCCCCTCCCCTCAAACCCACTTACCTGGCCCTTTAAAGATCCCTTTAAACTATCAGCTGGCAGGCAGCCCCTGCCACCTTCCAGCTGACAGTTTAAAGGGCCCTTTCCTGCCATGTGCAAGGAGCAGGGCCCTTTAAACATCCCACAAACTGACCGTCCCAATTTCCAATACCCACGAAATTTGCAGGGGACATAGTGCTCACTGTCCTCTGAAGACTCCCCAAGATTCAGAGAGATTGAACCCTGAGAAAGGCATGATCCATGGGTCTCCCCGTTGGCTGTCATTTACTCTTCATAGTGGCAAAAACGGGACTCTCTGCTGGAAGTACTTTGAAGGGTTAAAGCCAGAAGGAAAGCCAGAAGAAGTTCAGACAGAGTCCAGTCCCTCCCTCCCTCTGGTTGCCAAGGGGATTGATTGCAGCAGGCGCCAGACTGTCTGGCATGCCAAAGGGCTGCTGAAGGCAACGAACAAGGCTTTTAATGACCACCTGTTCATTTAGGAAGGGGCCTCACAAACAGCTTGCTCGTGAACAACAGATTGGGCTGTTCGTAGGTTTTTTCTGTTTGCAATGATGTCCGTGCCCATGTCTACTAGCAACCACATTTGTGAATTTAGATTTCCAAATGGCAGGAGTGGTTTTTATTTTTCATTTTATTGTTTAGGAATGCAGCATTCACCTGCTTCTCTGCAAAATATTCATTGTTAAATCTTCAGATGTGCTACCATGCACTGTGATCTTGACAGATCCCACAAGCTGAGCAGGATCATGCTGGGTTAATATTTGCATTGCAGCTCTCTGAAGAACATTGCAGTGAGACCAGTAATTCAGAAGGTGACCCTCTTTCTTCCAGCGCACAAAAGGATAACAACCCTTGTGTTATTTATAGGAAAGAAGGACTTTTCTGTTACAGATTTGGTTTTCTTAGCGGATAGCTTAGCTGAAAGCTGTGAGTATGGGACTATTAAGGGCACTATTTCCTCTGTATGTTTTTTAAGCATACTGTTATATATTGACTTAGCTTCTGTCTGAACTAAGGCTCCTGAATTCTTCATTACTATTGGTTGTTTCCTGCTGACAGCAGCCAATCAGTGCTGTATAATAAAGACCAATCACTATACTGTAAGTTACTTTGTATATAGTTAATGCAAACTAAGGATTCTAGTTATGTGTGCCTATTGGTTGTTGCTTGAAAAAGGGGTGTGGCTTCTGTGTATATAGTTGGCTCATGTTGAGCCTGTCTGTGTCTGTCTGCTTCCAGTTTCAATAAAGCTGTTACTATGAGTTGAAATCTCAATACTTAAAACTGGCAATGAGGATGGGATCCAAGGCAGGTAGGCAGCCTTGCGGCATTGTGAGCTGAATCACTCCAGGTGGGTAGGCAACCCCACAACCCTCAGAACTGACTCGCTTGCTAGCAAGGAATCTCTCCTCAGCCAGGCTGGCACTTGTTCACTCTTTGCTCCAGAGCACTATGTGATATGGCCGCCGAGGGCCAGTTTGAACTGTTTGGTGCAGCCACTGAGGACTGGAACTCATACATCTTCCAGTTTCAGTTCCACTTCAGGGCTAATGAGATCACATACACAGCACAGCAACCTTTATTGGCATAAATAATACAGACAAAACAGGAGAAATGTTGTGAAATAAATTCATAGGGCAGCACAATCACAATAAGAGAGGCTTGTCTGGCTAGGGGTAGCATTTTGCATCCAAAATGCCCCCAATCTTCAGGGGCCCATCTCCTGCCTGTCCTTCCACCATCTACACTTCACATCACAGAAACACCCAAACACAATTACTGTCAAAAACAGTGGAGTTGTGTTATTTTGTGTAGTAGACTGCTTTCATGCCCTGTTGTGCCCTCCTACTGTGTAACCTAAAGCAGTTAAAGAAATAAAGTGTTTTTGACCGCAATTGTGTTTTGGGTGATTCTTTAATGTGAAGTGCGTTTGGCTGCAGGTGGACTGTGGCTGTGGCCATTGGCAGCCCCAATCCCATGTGTTTCTGTGGTGTGGAAGTCTTCCCCACAGTAGAAAGACAAAGTGGTGTGGCAGGAGAAACACATTCGGGGGGGGGCATAAAATGGCCCCCCAATGTGAGATCAGCTTGGGCCTTGGTAGAGGGTGGAAGGACAGGCAGGAGATGGCCCCCTGAAGATTGGGGGCATTTTGCATGCAAAATGCCACCCCTAGCCAGACAAGCCTCTCTTATTTCCCCCATAGGAATTAATGGAGAAAGGGGCGGCTAAGAGCAGCGTCTTTGGGAGGCCATAAAATGGCCCCCCAAAGTGGAATTAGCTTGGGTCTTGGTAGAGGGAGGAAGGACAGGTGGAAGATGGGCCCCTGAAGGTTGGGGGCATTTTGCATGCAAAATGCCACCCCTAGACAGACAAGCCTCTCTTATTTCCCCATTAGGGAATAGTGGAGTAGAGGTGGATAGGGGCACCTTCTTTGGGAGGCCATAAAATGGCCCCCCAAACTGGAATCTGCCTGAAACTTGGTGGAGGGTGGGAGGACAGGTGGGAGCAGGTTCCCTGAAAGTTGGTTGCATTTTGCTTGCAAAATGCCACCCCAAGCCACCTAGAAAGAGGACTTGTTTTTCCCCATAGAGAACCATGGAGAGTGTAGGAGGATGGGGCCCATTGTTTTGGGGGGGCATAACATGCCCCCCAAAGTCCAATCTTTCTGAAACTTGGGGGGTTGTTAGAGGAGAGTTAGGAGAAGGTCTCCACCAAGTTTGGTGTGATTTGGACAGAAAATGCCCCATCCCCAGACTCCTGGAAAGCTGGGAGAAGGTTTTCTCATTGAAAACAATGGCCGAATCAAGCCGAAACGTGAACACTGAAACGGTTTCCTGATTCAGTTAAAACCGAATCAGGTTTACCAAAACAGGCAGGCCTTGCACACTCCTAACCACGATATGCCACAGGCCCCTGTGCAATCCTGGGAGACAACGTGCACACTATGGTCACAGCTCCATGACAATCCACACTTGTCATCCACTCCTTATGGCGCCTATTTGTGACACACAGGATACCAGACACCATCTTGTCAGATAATGGTGCCCAGTTCACATCACAAGAGTTCCAGAGGTTCCTCAATAACAACACCATCTGTCACATCATGTCGGCATCCTTCCACCCATGTACAAACAGACAGGTGGAGTGGATGGTGAGGTCCACAAAGGACTCACTATGAAAGTTGGGTCATGGGGACTTGAACCTGTGGCTAACTGAACTCTTGCTGTGGCAGCACATCACTCCACATGCCACCACAGGCCGAAGCCCTGCAGAACTTTTAATGGGGCATCAGCTAACCACTTTGCTTGATCGGCTAAACCCTGACTTTGCTCTGGATGCCCAGCTGGAGCTGGAAGTATCAGGGTTGCCCAGGAAGCTCCAGCCGGGTGACCTGGTCTATGCTAAGAATTATGTGGATGGGCTGGTCTGGTTTCCAGAGTCCATGATCCATGCCACTGGTATCCTACAAAGTGACTGATGCCACCGGCAAGGTCTTCAGGAGTGTCGTGGCCTCTGAGTCCTCAGAGGATGAAGACCTCGGGGAGGACGACAGGAGTGGGAATACTCCAAGCTCCTCCAGCATCAGCTGCTTGGAAAACCAGCAGGGACTGGAGCAGCAGGAATCCCTGCCAGAGCAGGTTGAGGAATCCAGGGCAGACTCAGGGACAGAAGCTGCCCCTTTATCTGCATCAGCTCCTGAGACTAGGGCAGCATCCCCACCTAGCTCCCCCGAACCTGATAGGCAGCGCAGAGGGAGGCAGCGGCTTGCTGCACAGGAAAGGAGGCGAAGTGCAAGGCTTCAGGCACTCAAGCAACGTCGGAACGACCTTGAGTTGTAACAGAGTGCAGCACCGTCCTGCAGGTGAGAACTCTTAAGCCAGGATGCCCTCTCCTTCGGTGCAGAAGCACCTGCGCACAGACCCGCCCGGTTCCACTGCGACGCCATTCTGCTCTGACTGCTTTTTGGCTCTGACCCCCGCATTCGGCTCCTTGGACTACGCTCCCGGCTCACTCCCTTATCGGCTTGTTTGAACTCAGACTGCTGGAGAGGTTCATGGCTGTCTCCCTGCCTGCATTCCAGCACAAGGAGGCTCATCAACCAGCTACGACAGCAGTGGCCAGAGCGGGAGCAGGGACAGAATAGAGACTTTCCCCCTTGTACCACGGATACAGGGACTGAGCCAGCTGTGGCACTGAAGGGCCATAGGGACTCTCCAACCAAGGACAATCAAGACCAGCCAACAGCATTAAGCAGGGAAGAAGCTACCGTGAACCAGAGGGGCTCCTCTGCTGAAGGGGCAGAGCCCGCCATGGACACTGAGACACCAGTCAGTGGGCCTGAGAATTCAGGAGAATTGTGCAGGTCCCAGAGGGCTCGCCATCCCCCAGCATACCTTGGCGACTTTTATTGGAACAGGTTGTCTCAAGATTAGGGGGGAAGGGTGTTATGTATTGACTTAGTTTCTGTCTGAGCTAAGGTTCCTCAATTCTCTCTTACTATTGGTTGTTTCCTGCTGGCAGCAGCCAATCAGTGCTGTATAATAAAGACCAATCATTACACTGTAAATAAGTTACTTTGTATATAGTTAATGCAAACTAAGGATTCTAGTTATGTATGCCTATTGGCTGTTGCTTGAAAAAGGGGTGTGGCTTGTGTGTATATAGTTGGCTCCTGTTGAGCCTGTCTGTCTGTCTGCTTCCAGTTTCAATAAAGCTGTTACTATGAGCTGAAATCTTAGTACTTAATATAAACAGAACCTTTTATTTTAATTATTTTCTTTAATTACTGCAACTCGCTCTACACGGGCCTACCCTTGAGCCTGACCCGAAGATTACAGCTGGTGCAAAATGTAGCAGCGCACATCATTATGAAAGCACCAAATAGGGCGCATATTACATCAATATTGCGTGAGCTGCATTGGTTGCCAGTGGAGTATTGGATCAGGTTTAAGGTCCTGGTATTGACCTATAAGGCCCTGTGTGGACTGGGGCCAGCCTACCTGAAGGACCGTCTTTCCCTGTATATTTCCCAGAGGACCCTCCGATCAGGAGAAAAGAAATTGTTATCAGTCCCTGGCTCCAAGGAGGCCCGCCTGGCCTCGACTAGAGCCAGAGCTTTCTCAGTCCTGGCTCCTACCTGGTGGAACGCTCTGTCTACCGAGACCAGGGCCCGGCAGGATCTACAATCTTTCCGCCGGGCCTGTAAGACAGAGTTGTTCCACCAGGCTTATGGCTGAGGCTGGGCCTCCACTGGCTGGAGGATACAACATCTATTTCCCTCCCTATGAGAGCTGCCCACCACTGTTCTTAAGCTGCTGCTATGTTCAACTATACTGTTGCACTATTTGTAATTAACTGTATTGCTGCCATAAAAAAAAATAGTGCTGCTATTTTTTATAGTTTTGTACGATGCTTTTAAATGTTTTATATGGAATGTTTTAAATGTTTTAATTACTGTTATTCGCCCTGAGCCTGCTTGCAGGGAGAGCGGAATACAAATATGATAAAATAAAATAAATAAATAAAAAGCAGGGAGGATGAGGTTTTACCAAGCAGTAACTAAAGGCATTAGTAACTAAAATAAAATAAACATATATAAAGAAAAATCATAATAAAAACCACTAAGAGCACAATCAGTTAAACATAGGAGCACCAACTGCCTGGAGTGTGTGCGGCAGGTTTCAAAGTGAGGAGGACACTGGAATATATGCTTCTATAAGCACCACTGAAAGGAGTATTACAGCAGTGCTTGCTAGCTGAGAAGAGGAGGGCCATAGGCTCAGGGGGGAAATGATATTGATGTGATAATGGAATATTTTCAGGATGTGATTTGGAAAGGGCACTGCCCCAATCTTCCAAAGGACTAATATAAAATTCAATGGAGGGACCCAGTAGCATAGATTTGGGTGCATCAGGTCTCCCCCCCATTATTCCCTCCCACACCTTCACTTGGACTCAAAGCAAGGCAGAACACTAACTTTGGAGTAAGGTCCTATAGAATCTATGGTACAGATTAAGGAGCATCCATGAGCTGGGACAGTGCAGGCCATTCTACTGTATCTTGTTGATGTTTCAGCTTTGCAAATTTTCTTCTGAGGAAGGTTCAGGAATTGTTCCTATGTTATAAACTGTGTTGTGCCTACAAAACCTTTTCCTTATTCTTAGTTTTAAGAAGGCACCATCAAGAACTTAGATAAGCATTGTTAACTCATAAGAAGCTAAATTTCTCTTGGAATATACTGAGACTCATTCAGGTCTCAGATTAGGCTGCAATCCTGTGCACACATTCTTGGGAATTCACCTCATTGTTTGTAGGACTTACCACTGAATATACATAGGATGGGCTTGTGCATCTGCCTAAATTCAGCACACTTACTCTTCACATCAGTTGAATTTAAATGAGTGAAACTGAGCCTAGGATTACAGTTTAAAATTTCTTACTGTTGAAAGCCCAACACTATATTTAATAACTTCCAGGTTGTCATTCTGGATATTAGGTGGGATCACCTACTAGAAGTGATTATAGTGTATACCTCTAACAAGCCCTCTTGCCTGCTCCAAGTTTCTATCATCTGGGATTGTGAATGGAAATGAAATGAAAGCTATTTTGAGCATATAAACATTTAAGCAAAAATATATCATTTATGCACAATATGGTGCTTTTATTCCATTCTACTTTTAAAAGGAATGATCAATTTGAATCAGGTTAGAAAGCCTTTAATAAAAGAAGCAGTGCTGACATACAGCCTTTTCCATGCTGTAATCCATTTTAAAAAGTGGATTGGTTATTTATTTTAAAATAAATTAAATTGTAAACAAAAAGATGAAAATAATTTAAACAATGAGACTCGTGCTGAGAGCGGATAAAATAAAGGTTTGGGTCATATTGTCCATCAGCACAAGGAGTTTGAGGGCTGATGTTCCCTGTTTCTGATTTCTCCAGCAGTTTCCTGAGGCCCCCACCAAAACTGATTTTAGTACCAGGAAGTCTTCCTAGAAAAAAAATGTCCTGTATCCCCAGGGAAGGCAGCAGTAAGGATATTGCCTCCTTCTTTTTGTGTTGGCAGAGCAAATTTGGCAACACAAGAAAGGGGGGAAATTTCACCTGATTCTTCAGCTTTACATCAGCCCTTATTTCCACCTGACATGTTGTCCAGAAGAATCCCTTTAACTCTCATCAACAGCTTTTGGGTGGTCACAGGGAACTGTTGTGGGAAGGGGAGGGCCTGCCTCTGCAACTCCTTTCACTCTCAGATGAGAGGATCCGACCCAATTTGTTCACACCTGCAGTTGATGCTTTGCAAAATTTTATTGTATAGACCTAGTGTTGCTTCCTGAACAATGCAAAGGTGAAGAGATCAAAGTGACCACTCTCTAGATATCTTCATATTTATGTAATTGCTTAACATGGGGTAGATATAGACATGCAGCACTGCTCTGCCACTCCCTATGGACTTTTGCAGGAGAGCCACGCTGGTGTGAGAGTTCAGCAAGGTGAGGTGTGGCTGCCGCCAAGAGCACCTGCCCACCATTCCCTTGACATCCCTGCCCACACCAGCCAATGGCCACACCACTCCTCTGACAGGTGGGTGAGGGGCAAGTAGCAGTGCAGCCAATAGGGAAGCCTCAATGCCTGTTGCCCACCAACACTCCCCACGCCAGGAAGCAGGCATCCCTGCCAGGCAGGGGGCAGAGGTAACACTGAAGATGCGGAGAGGGCACCCACCCACTTGGCCGTCCAACTCCCAGTTCCAATGAGGGCCAGTCCAGTGGCTGCAGCTCTGTGTGCCTGCAAATCCCCCTGCCACCACTGCCGTGAGAAAGAGGTTCCCCGTCCCTGAAAAGTGGGATCAGAAAGGTGGCAGGACCCAGTGAGGGTTGCACTTGCAGCCTGCAGCACTTGGGATCAGCCCCAAGGTTCTGGATAGGCAGGTGGGGGGGGGTGTTCTTCAATGAGTGTCAGGAATGCCTGTTGGAAACCATGCAAGAGGCCAGAAGGCCCATTGGAGGTGATGGGAGTGAAAAGCCGCACCATTTGAACACATCACTGCATCACAAAGTTGTGAGGAGAACGCAGGTTGGACCTTGAGAGCCATGCTCCGATCCTAGCGCAATGCCCCTGAGAGTGGACTGACATCCTACAGGAGCAAAGAAACTGCTCCGGGGCCAACGTCCATCCCCTCCCTGTGCCAGATTTTCCAAGTCCATCCCTACCTTTGCAAACAGCGAAAAGGAGGGTGGTCCATCCTCCCAGAGGAGGAGTCCTGGAGATCCCAAAATATTGCTCCACATCCTCCACCTCCTGGAAGAAACCTCCCCCTTCCCCCTCATGCAATGGTCAGCTGCCTGGCTTATAAGATGCCAGCAGCTCTGTCTGTCAGAGAATGAAAGTCCTCAGTAGTGTCCCCCCTCCATCCTGCCAGACATTTATGGGCCACACTTCAATTCCCACCCCACTGCCTGAAGTTACACTAAGGGGAGGGAGGGGGCAGGGAAGCTGGATGGGCGCCACCTGACATCTACTCCTCCTGGCAGCAGAGCCCACCCTATCCATCCCAGGCCTGAGCCAGGAAACATTTGCGGGGATGTATGAAAATACATCCCTATGAGGAGTTGTGGCAGGGGCTACTGTCATCATCAGGAAGCAAGCAAAAGACAGGCAGTTTGCTGTTTTTCAACACATATTTTATTAAACTGGAAAGGTGAAGAGGTTCTCTGGACATGTATCTTGCCAATGTCCCTTGGCTGGGAAGACAGCAAAGGCAGTTTACGTAGCTATCAGAGCCGCAAAATCCATCCCCCATCCTACCCTTGCAGGCGCGAGGTTGAGATGTGGCCTGCCTTGGGAAACTGCTCCCTCGGCTGGACCTGAATGGCACTCATGGAGGATCTCTGAGGGCTGGAACAGCCATGCTCCTTGGTCTCCCTGATGAGTTATGACCTGTCTGCAAGGGAAAGAGACACGTGTGGCAAGAGACTCAGCCCGGTCCAAGCCCCAACCCAGTCTACCACATTCCGGGAGAGAGCAACTGTTGCAGCTCCAGTATCACAGGTCCAGCCCATAACCAGATGATGTATGGCCCTCTGGTGAGAAAGTGCTGTGCATTGGAATGGTCTGATCCTGTGAGGAAGAAAGTCAAGGGGCTGAGCACCCTCCATCAACTGGGAGTTACAAACACCCTGTCAACCTGACCTGTGACCGCACTTCCTCCTCTGCTGAGAGGTGCCTTGGCTGAGGGAGTCTGAACAGAGCCCCCCAAAGGGTAGCTGGTGCCCCCCAAATGGCTGTGTTGAAAGCAGTTTTATCAACAACTGTCTTTGTGGCAGGTAGGTGCTGCAGCCAACCCCCCCACCACCACCGGTGAGCCTCACCTGCAGAGGCTGGTCTTTGGGAGGGTTCAGGTGAGGGGGCAGCTTGCACACATCAGTGAGCCTGATTAGCCACCACCCCAACTCCTTATTACCTGTCAGTGCTCCCTCACTACTTCCTGAACTGGGACTCTAGAGTAAGGTAACCTGCAAGGGGACTTGGGTGGTTGTTGTTAGTCAGACATTCAGGACTTTACTCTTCTTCCCTTGAGCAAGTGCAAAGTGCTCCCAATTTTCCACTAAGTCCCC
Organism: Eublepharis macularius; assembly: GCF_028583425.1. Classification (NCBI taxonomy): domain Eukaryota; kingdom Metazoa; phylum Chordata; class Lepidosauria; order Squamata; family Eublepharidae; genus Eublepharis; species Eublepharis macularius. Next base: position 119,262,721 of record NC_072794.1, on the reverse strand, counting down.
CCAGTGCACTCATGACCTGCCACTGTGACTACCTACTCACCTGCCTTGTGCACAAAGTCACTGCAGCAGGAGGCTGCCGGGAAGAGCCTCTGGCCACCGCCCACTTACCTGAGTTCATGAGCGGCACAGCCGGAGGTTTTGTAGGGTGCATGGGCAGGTGATTGGGCATTGGCAGGGGGGCTTGCCCACCACAGAAGTGCACATAGAATGGTCCCCATGGTAGTCACCATCCTATGCCCCATTCAGGCCATGGGGCGAGGTGGGGCACGGGGAGAGGGGCCCGAGTTTTCCCATTCAATGGACACCTATGGGCTATGTCTCCTTTTTTTGTAGTGTAACTTGCTGCCACTGCAGGGGGCATTCCTGTGCCTGGGGTAGTTTAGGAAGCCAACTAACTTGTGACCTGCCTCCTGCCCTGCCCCTTCCAGTGCTGGCATGGGAGCAAACACCTCACACCTCTGCCCGGCTTCCAAATGTGTCCGTTGACGGTGGCCCGGCTGCAATAGCATGCCTCGGGCGCACACCGGTGGAGAGGGGATTACATCCATGTAAGTACTATTTATGCCTGCACAAGTCTTAATTCTCTCCCTGTGCACTTTCCACCCCCACTCTCCCCCTCCCCCACTTAGGACTGCACAGTAAATCATAGAGTTTTGCCCAAATACCAGAGCATCCCCAGCATCCTCCAGTGATGCTCTGATGTTATTTCAGGGTACACAGGAGTTAGCACATTTCTGGTGATGAATAGATGTCACTGACAACCCGCCCCCACCCCATTACTAGTAACTCCCCCCCTACTACCTGCAGGTTGCCTGGCAACTCTACAGCCAAACAAGATAATACCTCCTCACTCCCCCCAGACCTTTTAAAAAACAGCACAGCGAGCCGTAATGCTAATTGCCAAACTCACAAGGTTCCTTCTTTTCCAGGGAGTCCAGCCACCATTTATGGTTTCCTGTTGCCAGGGCAATCAAAATCATGACTATACCTTCACAAGAGGAAATGTTGTGAGAGTTTAGAAAGCTACATAGGGCATGCATGAGTCCCCCCTAGTTGGGGAAAATAAACTATATGCCCTCCCATCCAATGTCACGATCCATCTCCCACATATTTTTCTGGTAAAAATGCTTTGGAGATGGTGAAAAGGTGATCATCTAAATTATGTGCTGCTATGCTTCTTGTTTCTATATTTATATAGATGTGGTATTTTAAATTGTGGTATGTAGTATTTTATGTTTTTAATGGTAATAATGGTTTGAATTGTGTAATGTGTTTTAAGCCTTGTTGTGATCCTCCCTGAGCCCGCTGGTGTGGGGAGGGTGGAGTATAAATTGAATAAATTAAATTAAATTATTTTTAAAGGGGGTTAGGGTAGTGAAGAGTTAAAGAAGATTGGTTCATAAGTAGAAGCAGGTCTCATTTGGAGGCAGAACGCACAGGAATGGCATTCTGGTAGATCTGAAAAGAGGTCATGTGGGTTTTGGCCCCACCCACATGATTCCTTTTCCTCCGAGTTCAAGCCAAGTGGTGCTGGACTCCAAAGGAACGTAAGCTGCTTGGATTTATTCTGCTCTGCTGCTTTACTCTCATTTGTGACTCATGAGAGAGAGAGGGGGAGAGAGAAAATGAGTGAATGAGTGCAAGCCGAGTGGTGCTGGGCTCCAAAAGAACGTAAGCTGCTTGGATTCATTCTGCTCTACTGCTTTACTTTCATTTGTGACTTGTGAGAGGTGGGTGGTGGGGAGAGAGAGAGAAAATGAGTGAATGAGTGCAAGCTGAGTGGTGCTGGGCTCCAAAGGAACGTAAACTGCTTGGAATTCATGCTGCTTTATTTTCATTTGTGACTTGTGTGAGAGTGAGTGCGTGGGTGCAAGCAAGGCTGGCTCTCCAGAGGAGGGTAAGCCGCTTTGAGTTCATTCTGCTTTAAGGAAATACCTGGAGATTTTTGCAGAAAGGGGCTTGGTGGGTGGATGTTGCCTTCTGACACACTTCTGGTAATGTCAGGGGGTGTGGCGTATGCTAGAGATATGCTAATGAGTTATGCTAATGAGTTCCTGCAGTTCTTTCTCTAGGAAAAAACCCCTGGGTAGAAGGAATTGTGATGGTAGATACTGTCACTGTTCCCTGAAGAAGCAATGTACCTAAAGCTGCCATGAGCCAAACCAGGATCAATCTGAAGGATGTTAAAAGTAGACAACCAGGTTCCATAATCACAGTCAGGAAGAATTTGTGCTTTTCATACTGAAAGTACTTCATATTCCTGTTTCTCACCTTTGTAATTTTCCAAAGAGGAAGTGTGGAGCAGGGGAACGTAACATATCACAGTGAATAGAATCAAACCAATGTAAAGACTCTAGGGCGTCAATGAAAATGTTGGATTCTTGAATGTGACTGTGGAAAGATTGAAATTGCATACTCTGTGTGTGTGTGTGTGTGTGTGTGTGTGTGTGTGTGTGTGTGTGCGTGTGCATGTGTTAGACTGTAAATAGATTTGCTAAAAGGCAGAGAGAGAATCATAACTGCTACCATCAGGGTAGCAGAAAAAAATTGTATGTCCTAGGAGGACATGCTCTTTTTTAAAAAAATCAGCTTCTACTATACATGCTTATTAGGCAAATATGGAAGTCACTTAAACTCTGCAATGATAAAGGTTAATAACATCCATTATTTAAACAAGACAACCTAAGTTTTCAGCCACCAGTAGAAAAAATGTCTTATTTTAAAGCCCAGATGTTCTCCTGTCTCGACCATAAGCTTTGGCAGATTTACCTTGAAGAGTAATTCCTTAGCACCAAAAGCCACAGATGGAAATGCAAAGGCTACAGCTCCGTGAATATTTTAAGTATCAATAATTCCTATCAGCTTTTGCAAAGGGAAGTCAGAATTTGTTCCAAGTTTTGCCAGGCTGGCAGGTAAATATGAAAAATATATGAGAAAGAGTGAGACCAACTTTGAAGTCGAAATGCCCTATATGGTCTCATACTTTCCATAGCTATGATAAGCAGAACTGATCATTTGTCTAAGTCACAGAGAATGCTGTTTTATCCTTCTTGTTTCAGGAGTGTCATTAGATTGAATATGAAAGCCAAAGCAATCATTGTGCCCTAAGCCTTTTGTATTAAATAGGTTAAAGTCAGCAACTATCCAGGGATGTTCCCCTCAGTTATCATCGAGCTAAGCAAAAAGTAAAACAGATGTTTGTTTACAGTAACTCTGTTATAGTACACAATCCAGTCACTCTTCCATTAGAATAAACAGATTTCCTGCTTAGGTTTTACACTGGGGTCATAATGTTTGTTAGTCTGCCTCTGAAGCCTAAATATCCTCAAAGCTGCAATCAGGCCTAACTACCATTGGTTGTTCTAGCCAATTCTAGAATCCAAATATCTGGCTGGGAGCCATACAGTTTTGATGCTGCCCCTGGCAGCTTCTCACACTCTTGGTACAGCACTATAGCATAAAAGCAGGAGACCAGGAAATATTATCCTACCTCCCCCCACCTCCTGCAATGTGGCCCAATTCTAAAGATAGCCATACATACTTCACAGCCGGTAGGCATGAGACCCTGGAGGCTTCAGAGTGGATACTCTACAAATCTTTAGTAAGTTTTCCTACTAAATCGAGAGCAAATCTTCAAAGTATTTTTTTAAAAAATACCCAAGTAAAGCCAAAGGAAGTGAGAAGAAAAACAAAATATTTGTGATTTGGTAAATGGAGAAACTCTGACAGAGGACAGAAATAAGGCAAAAAGGCTTGATGCATACTTTGCCTTGGTTTTCTTCCTGAAGAACAGTCCAACCTAGAGATGGTAGTAGGCAAAGTGTGAGTTTGGGGCTGCTGGTTGACATCTGTAGGGAAGTTGTACAGAAGCACCTTGCTGCGCTGGATGTGTACAAATCCCCTGGGCCAGATCTTTAAACACCCAAGGGTGGTGTCCAGAAGACTGGAGGAGGTAAAATGTCATCCCAATTTTCAAGAAAGGGGAAAATGATGATCCTGGGAACTTCCGGCCAGTCAGCTTGACCTGTGTCCCAGAGAAGATACTGGCACAGATATTAAAGGAATTAATCTGCAAGCACATGTCAGACAATATGATGACATGGGGAAGTCAGCATGTATTTGTCCCCAACAGGTACTGCCAGACCAACCTCATCTCCTTCTATAATCGAGTGACAGGCTTACTGGATCACTGGAATGCTGTCATTGTAGTTTATCTGGATTTCAGTAAAGCTTTTGACAAGGTTCCTCATGCTGTTCTGATGGGTAAACTGGTGGACTGTGGACAAGACTCTAGGATGGTTAGATGGCTAGGGAACTGGCTGGATAACCACACCCAAAGCGTAGTTGCCAATGGTATTGCGTCTGATTGGAGAGAGGTATCCAGTGGAGTGCTACAGGGCTTGATCTTTTCAATATTTTTATAAATGATTTGGATGAGGATGTGAAGGGATTACTCATTAAATTTGCAGTTGACACCAAACTGGAAGGAGTGCAAACACCCATGAAGACAGGGATAGAATTCAATGAGATCTGAACACACTGGAAAGGTGGGTAGATTGGAATAAGATGTGATTTAACATGAATAACAGTCAGATTCTCCACCTGGGTAACAAAAATGCAAAGCATGCATAGTGGATGAGAGATATATTTCTGAGTAGCAGTGTGTGAGAGCATGATCTTGGGATATGGGTGGATAGGAAGATAAATAGGAGCAGTCAGTGTGATGCAGCAGCAAAAAACGCGTACACAGTCTTGGGGTGTATTAGCAAAGACATAACATCCAAAACACAGGATGTCATTGTCCCAGCATATACTGCACTGCTCTGGCCCCATCTGAAGTATTGTGTGCTGTTTTGGAGGCCTCATTTCAAAAAGGATGTGGACAAATTGGAATGGTGCAGAAGACAGCAACCTGGATGAACAGGGGCCTGGAGACCAAGCCTTACAAGGAAAGACTGAGGGACAGTTTGGAGAAGAGGAGGTTGAGGGGAGACATGATTATTCTTTTTAATTATTTAAAAGGCTGTCACTTAGAGGAGGGAAATGAGCTGTTCCTGTTGGCAGAAGAGCATAGGACTCGAAACAATGGGTTTAAACTACAGGAAGGAAGGTACTAGCTGGACATTAGGAAAAACTTCTTCATGTTAAGAACAATTCAACAGGAGAATTGGCTGCCTAGGGTTGTGGTGGGATCCTCCTCATTGGCAGTTTTCAAGGAGCAGCTGGATGAATACTTGTTTGGGATGCTTTAGGCTGTTCCTGCGTATGGTATGGGGTTGGACTAGATGGTCTGTAAGACCCTTCAAACTCTATGATTATATGATAAGAATACCCATGTGGTTCTTCTAGGAATAAGAAAGTAGCAGCTTGAAGAAAATGGTTCTGAACACAGGCTATCAGAGAACACAGAGGTGCCAACATGTTTCCTGAACAACAGAGAATATTTGTACAGTCTAAAGTATTCCCATCTCCCAAAATGTATTTGTTCTAACCTCAAATCAGAAATAGTCTGTATTTGACATAGTCCCATTTAACCAATTTTATTGCTACTAATTTAAGGTTTAAATCCATTTACAACCTGTGGCTCAAGCTTCTAATTTCAATCCCCGTCAAAACATAACATCTTAGACCAATTCAAAGGCGGGTATGTGACTCAGTGGCAGATCACCTGCTCTGTATGCAGAAAATCTATGTTCAGTACCTGATATCTCCAGACAACAGGTGTTGGGAAAGCCAGTGGGCTTTTCTGCACTCTTAGTTTATTCCTGATTTTCTTAGTAGTTGATTCTCTAGCATTGGAATCAATTTGGGTATTGTTCTTTCACACCTCTGACCTTCCATTGAATTTTTACAGTTGGTTGATTTATTTTGTTCTGCACATCCCTTAAATAATCAGGATTTTCAAGTGAGGGTGCTGTCATCATTGGTGATGTATTCAGTAATGTCACAGAACACATAACCTTTTCATTTTTTGCACATGCTTGTATCAATGATAGATTGATTGATATAAGGGCTGATTTTTTAAAGAAATATTGAGAATGAACACATGGGAAGTCTTTGCATGGGGAAGCCTAAAATAGGAGCAGCTCCACCACTCATACCTAAATCCCCCAATGCAAACTGGAGACCTCTGCTCAGGCTGACCCAGATCCAGAAGGTGGGGGCTAGTACCAGAAGAGCAAACCAAATCCTGTTGGGACAGAGCCCAGAGCAGCAGTGACTATGTTCTTTTCAAACTGAGCTGCTTTTTTTCTGGCATCAGAAGAGGCTACCTTTCCCTCTCCCTCCCTTCGGCCACAAGGGCTTTTGCAATTTTTTAAAATTGTCAGTATAAAATTGATAGATAAACTTAAATAAAATTTTATTGGAATTAGAATAATATAATTTCACATTACAATCAATTCCCGTTTCCCAATTTCTAACCCCCGCCCTTTCCCCCCTTTTCTTTTGACTTCCAACAGTTTTCCAACCCTTTGTCCCTTTTCTCTTACTCATTTTAAATTCATCTATCTAACAAACATATACTTTCCCTTTGATCTAAGCAATAATTCTTTAACTATTTTTAATACTCTATACCTTATCTTTGAGTCCCTTCTTCCATATTAGACAAACAATTTGTCCCTTTTTAACATAATTTCATAGTTTCCTGGTTTCAAATATTTCTATAAACCATATACCATATAAACCATATAACCCATGCATTTGTATAAGTCAACCAATTTAACTTATATTCCGTATATTGCTTTGTATAACTATCCTCAAAAGTTATCAATCAATTTGATCCATATATTTCTTCAGGTAGGCTCATTCAGTTTAACATGTTACACGTTTATACCAGAAACAATGTTAATTAGTCGGTCCTTATAGTTAATTATTTTCTATCCATTTTCTATATATTTTTCTATATATAACACTCTAACAAAATAGCTGCTTAGACATTTTCATTTCTCTCTCTACCCTCCGGTAAAGTCACCCCCCTCTACATTTTGTCATATTTCAGTAGTTCTCAAACTGCCACAGTTCTCTTCCCACCTCCCATTTCTTCAGCACATATTGCTTCAGCTTCTCCCAGTCTGTGTTGAACTGTCCTGGGTCCAGATTTCTCAGTTTTCTTGTCATTTTGTCCATTTCGGCCATATACAGCAATTTGTAAGTCCAGTCCTCAATAGTTGGCACTTCTTGTACTTTCCATTTTTGCGCATACAAAAGTCTGGCCGCTGCTGTCATGTAAAATAACAGTGTTCTATATTGGGCTGGAATGTTCTCCATTCCCAGGTTCAGTAGCAGGAGTTCTGGGTTCTTATTAATTTGAAATTGTAGAATCTCACTTATTACTTTTATTATTTCTCCCCAGTACTGCCTGGCTACCTCACACGTCCACCACATATGGTACAAAGAGCCCTCATGTTTTTTACATTTCCAGCATTTATTAGAAGTATTCAGATTCCCTAGCGCAATCTTCTTTGGTGTCATGTACCAACGATAGATCATTTTGTAAATGTTTTCTTTAATATTAGTACACGTTGTAATCTTCATTGTGTTTTTCCACAAGTGTTCCCATGCCTCCATTGTTATTTCTTTATTAAAGTTTATGGCCCACTTCACCATTTGTACTTTAACTATTTCATCTTCAGTATACCATTTCAACAGTACTTGGTATACCTTGGAAATTTCCTTCTTATCCTCTTTTAAAAGTGTCTGCTCTAGTTCCGAATTCTCTGTTCTTATGCCTCCCTTTGCACAATCCGAATTGTAGAGATCTCTGATCTGCCTATACTGGAACCAATCATAGTTGGATGATAACTCGTCCTGTGTCTTTATTTTAAGTTTGGAAGATTCTATTTGGGTTATCTCCTTATATGTTAAACACTGTTGCTCAGTATAGACAGCTCTCGGATCTATTACTTCATACGGAACTACCCACATGGGGGTTCCTCCTTGTAGGAAGTCTCTATACTTCTTCCAGGTTGCATATAGGCTTTTCCGTATGTAATGATGTAGGAACATAGAGTTCACTTTTACTTTGTCGTACCATAGGTATGCATGCCATCCGAATATTTTTTTATATCCCTCTAGGGCCAATAATTTCTTATTCTTCAACGTCATCCAATCTTTCAGCCACACTAGGCAAATTGCGTCATAGTAAAGTGTTAGATTGGGCAGTTGCATTCCGCCTCTTTGCTTTGCATCTTGTAAAACTTTCATTTTCACTCGAGGCTTCTTGCCTGCCCAAACAAAGTCTGATATTTTCCTCTGCCATTTTTCAAACTGCTTAGAGTCTCGGATAATTGGTATTGTCTGTAACAAAAACATTACTCTTGGTAACACATTCATCTTAACTGCTGCAATCCTTCCCAACCATGACAAATTCAATCTATTCCATTTGATCAAATCTTGCTCAATCTGAGTCCATAATTTTTCATAGTTGTTTTTGAATAGATCTATATTCTTTGCAGTCAGTTCAATTCCCAAATATTTCACCTTGGTTGTTACTTCACAGTCCGTTATTTCCATTAACAGTTGTTGTTTTTGCTTAGTCATATTTTTACATAATATCTTTGACTTCTTTTTGTTAAAACCCTGCCAAATCTCCGAACTCTTTGATCTTCTCTATCACTTTTGGCATATTCTCCATTGGATCTTCCACAATTAACATTATGTCGTCCGCAAATGCTCTAACTTTATAAGAAAAGTCCTTTATTTTTATTCCACGGATTTCTTCATCTTGTCGTATTTGTATCATCAGTATCTCCAGTACCAAAATGAATAACAGCGGAGACAACGGGCAACCTTGTCTTGTTCCTTTACTTATAGTCAGTTTCTTGGTAGTCTCATCGTTCACCACAATTGCTGCATTCTGGTCTCTGTAGATTTCTTTAACTGCTCTTATGAATTTTTCTCCCATTTGTAGCTTTTCCATAGTGGCAAACATAAAGTCCCAGTTCAAATTGTCAAACGCTTTTTCTGCATCAACAAAGAAGAAACCAACCTCTTTGTCACAACGCTTATCATAATACTCAATAGCATTGATCACAGTCCTTAAATTGTCTCTGATTTGTCTACCAGGTAAAAAATCTGCTTGTTCCTCCTCAATAATTTCCGAAAGCCACCCCTTCACTCTCTCTGCCAATATCTTCGCAAAGATTTTATAATCATTGTTAAGTAAGGATATAGGCCTGTAGTTTTTCACATTAGTTAGATCTTGGCCCTCTTTGGGGATCAGTGAAATGTTGGCTTCCTTCCAGGTATCTGGAATCCGTTGATCCTTTAATACTCCATTGATCACTTCTTTTAGGAATGGTACCAGTTCGTTGGCCATTGTCTTATAAAATTTAGCTGTAAGTCCATCTGGCCCTGGTGCCTTTCCCAAATTTGTTGATTGTATTGCCATTTTTATTTCCTCATCCGTTACTTCATTGTTCAGTCTATCTCTCCACGCTTCCGAAATTACTGGGAGCTTCATTTTCTCCAAATATGTCGCTATTGATTCTTTATTCACCTCTTTCTTATTATACAATTTAGCATAAAATTTATAGAAGGCTCTACTAATGGATGTCTGTTCCAAATACATTTTGTTATCTTCACATATTTTGTTTATTATTTTCTTTTCCTTTCTCTTTTTCAATTGCCATGCCAAATATTTCCCAGGTTTGTTTGCACCTTCAAACCCTTTTTGATTCAGTCTTTTGAGATTCCACTCCAATTCTTTATTATTCATTGCTGTCAGCTGTTCTTGTAATATTTTAATGTCCTGGTAAATTTTCTTTTTCCCTGGTCTCTTCTTTAACTGTATTTCTTTGGCTTTTATTTTTTCCATAATCTCCTGTCTCTTCTCCTCTTTCTTTTTTCTGGCTCTTCCATTTAAATCCATTAGTATGCCCCTAATTACCGCCTTGTAGGTGTCCCAAACCTTGTTGGTTGGTACTTCTTTATTCATGTTGTATTGTATGAAGAATTTTGTCTCTCTTCTCAGCATCTCCATATTCTCTCCCTCTTGAAGTAAGTCCTCATTTATTCTCCATCCTTTCCTTTTGCTCCTTCTCCCCAATTTCCACATAATTGGATTATGATCCGAGCCTACCATCGGCATTATTTCCACTTCCTTAGTCCATAACGCTAAGTCTTTTGAGGCCCAGATCATATCAATTCTCGATAGTGTAAAGTGTCTTGCGGAGTAGAACGTAAATTGTCTGCTTTTCGGGTTTTGTCTTCTCCATACATCTTCTAAGGTTTCCTGTTGTATCAGTTCAAAAAACAACTTTGGTAGCAATCCTCTTTTCTTTTGTGCAGTTGATGATTTTTTGTCTAAATCCAGATTTGTCACTCCATTGAAGTCTCCAGCAAGTATTATCTGATCATATGAAAGTTCATCTAGTTGCTTCCTTAAGTCCTCAAAGAAGCTTTCTTTTGCTCCATTAGGTGCATAAATTCCAACTACCAGCACTCTCTTTAAATTCCATACGCATTCCACTGCTATAAATCTGGCTTCCACATCTTTCATTACAAACTTTGGCTGCAGCTCCTCTTTAATATAAAGCACTACTCCTCTTTTTTTCTTATTGGAGGCCGCTGCAAAATCATTGCCCAATTTTTTTGATTTTAAATACTTTACATCTTGTTTTCGAATATGGGTCTCTTGCAAACAAACAATATCACATTTTTGTTTTAATAGCCAGTGAAAGATGCTTTTTCTCTTATTCGGTGAGTTAAGTCCATTTACATTCCAAGATATAACTTTACACTCCATACTCATAATCTTGTTGCTGGTAAGTCCTTTTCATTGTCTCTTATAAATCGCTCCATCTCTCGTTCCGATCTGATGCGTCTTTTGGCCCCTCCAAATTCAAAGGACACTCCTTCTGGTAGTTCCCATCTGTACCTGATTTTCATGTCCTTCAAAATCTGAATTAGCGCCTTATATTTTTTCCGGTCCAATAACACCGATCTGGGTATTTCCTTCATAATGATAATCATCTTGCCGTCAATCTCCAATGGATCTTGAAACTGTTTAGTCACAATCTTCTCTTTCATATTTCGGGTCGTAAATTGCACAATCACATCTCTTGGTAGTTTCCTCTGGGTCGCAATTCTTGAATTTACACGATATACCACGTCCAGGATAGCCACAACTTCCTCCTCCTCCTTCCCCAGGTATTCAGCTAACACCTCCGTCATCTGTTCTTGCGCTGTTTTTCCTTCCACTTCCGGCAAACCGCGAAATCTTAGCTGCTTCTCCATGTGTTTTCTTTCCGCAACCGCCATTCTCCCCCTCATCAGCCTCATCTCTGTTTGTTGCGTGTCAGCTAAATTCTCCACCGCGCCTTCTACTACTTTAACTCTCTGCTGTGTTCCTTGCAATTCATTTTGCATTATTTCCATACCTTTCTTTACTTCTGACAGCTCACTTTTCACTGTCTGTTTGACCTCTTTGATCAGCTCCGGTTTCATGTCCTTAAGTTCTTTAATCACTTCTAAGAGTTTTTTGTCTAGGTTCTCTATTGCCGATTGCCACTCTTTTTTCGACATCGTGGGGCTTGCCTTGGCTCGCTCCCACGAGTCCGCCCTCTTCCTTAACTCCGTGGCGTGAAATTAAGCATCTTTTTAATTTTTAATTTAAATGTCCCAGTCTTTTTGCAAAGAAAAAACTTTTAGAAAATCCAAAATGTCGGGCGTCTTTTCTCTATGGTTCTTCTATGGTTTTTGTAATCCAAAATGGCTTACTTCCTCTTCCGCTGAAGCCGCGGCTTTTCCCCTTTCAAAGATGGCGATTCCCTTCTTCCTGCCCTCCGGCAGGGGCCGCTTCTCTCCAGCAACTCTATTGTTATTACGTACTTCCTGTCTCCCGACTTCCTGCAGTAGCTCTCGCGATGGCAGGATTTTCTCACAGCTCCATAACCGCAAGTATTCAAAACAATAGTCCAAATTCTTTAATAACTTCTTTAAACTTAGTCTTTTTTCTGTTTCGACTCTTGCCGAGTCTTCTCCTCGTTATAATTAGCCTGTTGCAGTTTTAAAATCTACTTTTAATCTTCTTTACTTTTAACAATCTGTCCCGTATCAGAAGATAGTGATCTTTACCTTCCCATTCACTTTCCGTGGGTTGTAATCACTGTTTCAATCTTCGTTTCCCTCCACTCCTCTTTCCCCTATTGAAGCTTGGGTACGTAGGTCTTATGCCAACCGCATTGGCCCCGAAACTGCCACAGAGATCTTTGCCGACCTGTCACAGGGTGGGACCTCAAGGGTCGTGAGGGGGCCCGTCGCGTAGAGCCCCCCCTCGCCCGAGATCAACGCGCCCTGAGGTCTTGAGCGTTCTTTGCCTGCTCTCCGCCTGAGAGCAGTCGGCCGCGGGCTATTTTGCCCCCGCCGGCCGGTTAAAACGGCAGTCCGGTCAGCTCCGCAGTTGGAGCTGCGTCAGACCTCCATGAATCCCAAACCGGAAGTCGATAGATAAACTTAAGGTAGTAATAAAGGTTCAGCAGTTCTGTGAATTCCAAGCTTTCATTTTTTTTAATTTTCTAGCTCCTTCTCTTGTGGAAATATAAGGAAAAAGGCATATCTCTGCAATGGAAGGGGCTAAAGACTTACTTTTTTAAAAAAAATGAAAGCTGGGAATTCAAAGAAACTGCACCTTTAGTACAACAGTAGGTTGCTCTATCAATATGGAATTGATGATTCACAAAGATCAGAACTAAATCAGGGAGGGGGGAAGGGAAAGTGGGGGAAGGGGTTGTTTGCCGGTGATGAATGTCCAGTTATCAAAGAGAGTGCTGGAGGTGGAGGGGAATGAATGGGACAACCCAAATAGAAAGAAACATTATGCATGAGGAAAAAATCAACTCAAAATCAGTTTCCAGAAAAAGATCAGGGTAAAAGTGGTCTTAAAATAACTGTAAAAAAAATGAGGGAAAACTAAAAAGCGCAAAGTGAAAACTAAAGGCTAAAAAAACACATGCGGAACTCAGGGGATAAATCAAAGCAGTAAAGGACCAGAACCGATGGGGGAAAAAACTTTACAGAAACCCCCTGTTATCTCCTTGGCAGGCAATGGCAGTCAGAGTAGACAATGCTGCCACCAGTATTCTGACATTGTAAAAGGCAGGTTCATATATTCATAAATGATGATGTGGATGTGTAATGTGATTAACAAGGAAGATTGGTGATTTTTATTCGTTAGACTTGTTTTCCCCACATATTTGCATCTAGAGATGGCAACTATGGGAAAAATGAAAGAGTGAGAGGGGTATCCTAGACCATTCCATGATGCTGTGATGCCATTTCTGGTTAAACAGCCAGAAGTGACATTGCAACATCACAGGATTCTAATCCTCACCCACCCCCATTTTCCCCAAGCCAACCTGTTGAGTGGTTGCAGGAGATCAAGGAAGTGGGAAGGAAGTTGCCCTCCAAAGTGGTCAACCTAGCCACCCTACTTCCATCGAACATGTGCAGAATGTTGTTTTCTGGTACATTCTGCCATCTATTGTCACAAAAAGAGTAAGCTTCCATTTTGCAATGATGTGAAGAAAGTTCCAGCAAAGGACTTCTTCTGTTCCAGCAAAGGAGCACTTCTGTTCTCAGAAGTTCTCAGAACATACAGTTAACACTGAATTCTTTACAGAGTATGGATTCACACAGTGTGAATGATTCCATCTGCCTTTTAAAAGGTACTTTTCAACTCAGTACAGCAAGATGCCTTTAACATTCCTTTCTTCTCTCCTCTACGGAGCTCATCCTGCACATACATTAGCACTAATGAACTTCTTGCTCCGAAATCTCTACTGCAAGCTTGTTTGACACCCCTGCAGCCCTGTTCCTTTAAAAGTCCCCTGACAGAAAACTGTTGACAGAGTATTAGGATGATCTTAAATCTGTAGAGCCTTGGTTGTAACAGGGAATTTTCTTCAGCCCCACAATCAGCACCATCTCTGTGCTGCAATACAATTCCATTAAATCATAAAGATTAGAACGTGTCAGGCTTCTGAATTCAGACTGGCAGAGGAAAAATATTTAGCTGATACTTTCTATTAATTATTGTTCATCCTGTTAGAGCAGGCAATATTTATTTGCTTGGTAAGGTACTGGCAAATAAGGAATACTGATTACATTAACTTTGTTATGATGATATAGCCTTATACCAAGGATATTTTGGGAACTGACACATTTTACATCTGATTTCACATACAGAAGAAAGTGTACCTAGTATTGGAGCCAACATATCCCTGAAAACCTCCTTTTTTCCTGTTTGCTTTCACCAGAAATGGAAAAAAAGGATCCAATGTACCTTGGATAACAATAGAGTCTGAAGAAGAGGAGCCCAAAGATAAACTTGACCTAACAGATTGTTGTACAGCAGAACTGTACACCAGGGGAAAGGAAAATCTTCACCCCACCTTGAAAGTGGCAGTACGGCACAAATTTGACATAAAATATGCCCCTGTGTGTTGCCAGACCTCTCAGACTTAACTGGGGTGATCAGTTGCAGGCCGTGCGGGAGGAGGACAGGAAGCTGGGTGGCTGCCACATTAGAGGGAAGTGCAGGCTTCCAGCTGCCTTGATGGAGGCAGAGCCCACGCAGCCCAGATTCAACCACCAGGTCCAGCCAATTAAAGCAGGATGGCCCAGGAACCGAGGGGTGGGAAGAGGGTTGAGGACCTGGGAGGCATGCTTTCCACACAGGTCCACCACCCCTTCTTTAAGAGGGAGACGACCCTCGCCCCTCGACACTTGGCTCATGACTGGCATCCCACCCAGCCCTCCCTTTGATCACAACTTTGGATAGAGCAAGTGGTGTGGGCAATGGGCACTGATCCGTTTTGGGGGAAACAGGGCCCGTGAGCTCAGTTTCCTTATTATGGAGATCCCCTTATGGGGTCTGGGGAGTAGGGCATGGCAGATGCATGACCAGCTCAGGAGCTTTCAGGTCCATGTCACTCCCAGGTGGCAGAGAATCCACACAGGGGTGCACACCCATGTAGTACCCCACTAAATGTCATTCCATGGTTCCCACCTCAGCAGGGGTTTGAGAGGGTGTGGGGGTCATCAGCTGGCAGGCAGGTCAGCCGATGTTTGGATCAGTGCCCTATGCAGCGCCAGTGGTCCGCAAGCTGCAAATCATTAATGTTGTGGCCTCTTTTAACTCTGTCATGGTTGTCTGGTGTATTTTGTTGCCTTGCCTCCTAGCTCTCCTCCTCCTCTCAGTGCTGGCCTGCAACTCTCCATCTTGGCTAGTCTTTCTCTCTCCTTTCCATTCTCAGGTTGAGATTACCTCATCTGCTAGTCACGGTTGAAATCAAGAAGCAAAGTTTCTAGTCATTTCCACAACTAAGAATAGAGTGAACAGGGCTGAGGTTGATGCCATCATACTTACTGAGGGAAAGAACATTCCAGGAGAGAAACCAAGACTTCGCTAGTATTGAGCAATCATCAGAACATCAATCAGAATCTCTCGAATGATTAATCAGTGTGCATCTAGACCTGCTGCTTTAGCATTCCTGCCAACAAAGAACTATCCACACAAACTATCATTCAACCACCCACCTCCACCCCACTCTTCCCAGGGTAAGGCAGGACTTGCCTCCCCAGGGGTAAGGCATGGGGAGGGGCAGACTCATACCCACCCCTGGCTCAGCTGAGACACACCAAGCTGGGGCTTGGCTGGGATGGCTGCTCTCATGCTCCACAGCCAGGCTGCAGAGCATGAGAGCCACCATGTCCCAGCCCTGGCTTGCTGTACACTCAACTGAACATGCAGCGAGCTGGGGCTCAGATCAGGCAGCTCACATGAGGTGGCTCTTTTGCTCCACAGCCTGGCTGTGGAGGGTGGGTGGGTGTGGGTGGTTGAAGGGTGGGCATGGTGGGGCCTTGTCAGTAGATGTAGAAAGATTACCATGCATGCTCAAAGTTTTAAAAAAAAGGTGATGTGTACTACAATGCCCCGAAAGCCCAAAACGAAACAGAGGCTTTGAGGCAGGAATCAGAGGCCAAATCAAAACTGCTGGAGAGTGTGAAAGGATCAGTGCCAAGCCAAAGCCACTGCGGCTGCTCAAAAACTGTGCTTTAAACCGTGAGTGTGAAAAACACATAGAAATTTCAAAAATTTCTATAGAGATTTTGAAATTTATACAGCATCAAGACATCATGTCCTGCTCCAAAGCAGGAAATGAGGTGTCAGAAGTTTTCACCACCACCCAATGCTTCTGGGAATTACCAGTCAAGGTCTTGAACTTTTAATAAGCCACAGTTAATGCCTTGGAGGAAGATCAAGATAAAATCATGATAGGAAGACATAAGTATAATTCTTCAGTAATTTTGGATTTGGGGTTGCTACTCAAAATCTCTTTGAATCTGGTAACCATATGCTTAAAATCTGATATTTAATGAACTGAGCACTTTCAGATTCATTTTTGGATTTCTAGAGTTAGGAGTAACTGGGTAGAGGGATAGAGGCTTTAATAGGGGCTATTTACCCTAAATAAATAAGTAAAATTAAGATTCATCTAATAAGGCCCCACAATTAAGCCATATATCTGAAATGGAAACAGCCCTCACCTCAAGGAAATTTAATATGAACGTACTCTTCTAGATAAGCATTTTGTTCATTCACTTTTAATTTAACAATGCTTATGTGCATTGAAATCCCCATTGAACTGACTGTGTTGTTTAACAAAAAAAGTAAAGGCCAAAGATTCTACTGGTGATTTCAGGATGATATGCTTTTAATTAATCTCCAGTGTATTTAGTTATTATTTTGGTATTAAAAATTAACAAAGCTGAAAATAAAACAAAAATACTTGTTGTCTGCCATTTCACAGTAAGTACTGAACTCATCACTGCAAACTCAGCAAATTGGCTAATTATATCTTTTTTTCTTTGCATCTTAGGTCTTCTTGAGACTTTAGGTACTTATACGGGTGTATTATTTTATGCTGTTCTCAACTGCCACTGCCAAACAAGGATGTGAACTGAGAAAAATTTCATTATCGTTTTGAATCTGGACTTGAGGTGTGTGTATGTTATTTGCCCCCCACAGTCGGAAGAAAGAGGCAGACACAGTATTTTGGAACTAAGGGCCGCTTTATTAACATAACAATAACAATAAACTGCGGCAAGGCCAACTTGCGGTACAGGTCAAGCCACGGGGTCCAACCAGGACCTCCACCTTGACCTGCATGGGCGAGCCCCGCTGCCCCGGGCTTGAGCCATTCGAAGAATGGCCTAGACCCGGCCGGCCAGGCAAAGGGTTCCCCCTCAAGATCCTAAAGCCTCAGCCATACAGCATGAGGGAAGGACTTGCACCCGGGGTTCCCAGTAGGCGGTCTAGCCAGGTGGTGGCAGCCATGAAGCATGCCATCCTACCTGACAGACCCCTTTCCCCACCTATGGGGAATTGCCAAAGGGGTGCTCACCGGCCCGCTCCCTACTCCCCGACTTTCTCCTGCCAGGACACCTACACAGCAACACCCATAAAATGCCTCTCGTCCTGCTACAATACAAGGTAGGCGAAAAACCCAAACCCATGTGGCCAATCCAGTAATGGGAAAAAATTCCTACCTGGCTCAACAGCAGCCGGCTAATCCTGCACTGCAACAGGGCGAGGCGGGTGGGCAGCCCTGAAGAGAAGGCTGAAGACATCGACATATTCCCCTTTGACAATCTTGTCCCTTGTTGCCTGGGTGAGATGATCACCCAAGGGAAGCGCCGTGTCGCCAAAGGGCAAAGCACGGTAAGGAACCATTCCGTAAGGAGACATACCATAAGGAGGGAACCCCCAAGAAGAATAAGGCATAAACTGACCCATAGCTGACTGGGCACCAGTAGGCTGCCCCTCACTAACCCCCCACGGCAGCTGAGGGTAACCCCCCACAGCCGTAAGGGCCCCAACCGGGGGTAACCCAGGCCATCCCAGATAACCTGCTGCAGGCTGAGTGGGTGCGTTCTGTGTATGTGAAGGTGTAACAAGACCTGGGGACCCGGAGGCAGCGGCCTGACCCCAGGGCCCCCATGGCCATGTGCATGCCTGAGCAGGCAGGGGGGACTTACCCTCCACACTGGCAGGCTGTACGGCCACAGCCACCTGTTCCACGTCACCTAGATCACCCGGCTCCACCACAGCCACAGCAGCATCCTCAGACGGCTCGGCTTCCATCTCTTGACTGGGTCCAGCTCCAACCGCTCCAGCTGCAGACTCAAGGGCAGAAATCCGCTTTAAAACCTCCATCCTAAAAGCTGACTTGGAAGCAGCTCTTACCGGCCTAGAGCGCTTCTGCGCCTCTGCAGCACCAACATCACCGCCCTTAGCCTTCTCTAATGCCTCAAGGCGTTTCAGGATTTCGAAATGGAAATTTTCCTCCCCCTCATCATCAGAGGAAGAAACCGCCACTGGAACCCTTTTAGGAGGCTGTCTCCTAGCAGGCTGCTTGCCCTTGGAAGGGCCCTTGCCTTTCTTAGAGGCCATCTAAATAGACAGTATATGTGCCCTAAGGCCCCACAGGATCAAGTATGGGAACACTCAGAACACCTGAGCCACTTCCCCAATGATGGCTGCAATGCTCCCAAAATATTAGTGAGGCCAAGAGAAAGCCGGCCTGCCCCCAGCAAAAACCACAGGGGCAAGCCTCAAAATGGCCACTGGCAAGTTAAAGAGAAGGAAGCTTTTCCCGCCCCTCGTCCTGCAGCAGTTAAGCCGGAAAGCACAAACCGCCGGGGGGGGGGGGGATGGCGCGGCGACAGCCCAGCTGCCTGCAGAGGCAAAATGGCGGCCGCGCGAGAAGATGGCGTCCCCCAAGAAGGTAAAAGGGGGGAAGGCCCCCGAAGGCAGCAGCCGTGGCGCAACCAGGCTGCCCAAGCCCCCCGGGACCCGCGCCGGCCGCGGCAACTAAGAAGCGGCCAGAAAACTCCCCCCTCCTCCCTGAAGTAAAATAAAAGCCGCGGAACGCGGCGCAAACCGAGCCGCCGAGACAAGCGGCGCGACCAACGCCCACGCCGGGGCAATCGACGTTGAACGAAGCTGGCCCCGGCGCTCCAAAAAAGGCTCCCGGACAAAGGAGACGGGCGGAGGGATGCACCACCGAAAACCGCCGCTCTCCTAGCCGGGAGACGACCGCTCGTCCTCGCCCCCTCCACGGATCGCTGGGAGCGTGCACTACACGTCCTTCCCAGCCGATCTCGTGGAAGGGACTGCTGCTGGAGGGCGGAGACGCCTGCTAAGGCTCCTGTCTCCGCCCACCAGCCAAAGACCCGGATGCCCGGGAAAGCTCTGCCCCCTCCTCCAGCCGTGGGTGCAAATACCAGCACCCAGCTAAGCTGCGTGCAGCAGCTGGGTAAGTGCTGCATTCCAGGTAGGGTACTATCAGTTTGGGAGCCAAATCAGTGTGGAGTATTATTTTCAATGGGAAATCTATTCAAAGGTATGATGCAGCTGCTTATAAAGATAATGGAACCAAATCTGCTCAGAACACAGTTCCCTTTCTAATTTAAGTTTCAAGCAGATTGAAGCGGGGGAGGGGGGAGATTATACAGTCTCTCTGCCTCTGTGCAGCTGCATTTCTCTGTCTATTGATACCAAAAATAGCATCATGTAGGGTGCGTGGGTGGGAGTTGGGGGCATTCATCTATTTATTCCATGAATATTAAAACAGTACATAATAACTCTTAATTTTACTTAACACATAAAAATCACAAAACTCCAAAACATTTCTAGTTTAAGACAGTGATGTACAAATGTATATTAAGTTAGACAAGTGTACATGTTATGAAATGCTTGTTCCAATATTTATGAATGCCAGAAAGATAAGTCAATATATTTATCGAATACATATGAAGAATCATAAACCAGCCCACTTGGGCACATTATTACCAATGTCAGGCCCATTACATGCTGGCAAACATACAGTGTACTTTCCAAGACCTTTGGTAGGTAGGAAAGGTCCATAAAATAATTTATTATCTCATGGTATATTTTCCAGGACCTCTGATTAATGGGTTACATGTCTCCTCATACTCATAGCATCCCCATGCAGTCAGGCAGCTGGTACCTTTTTTAACCTCTTAGGTTATCTCAAATTCACATTGATTTAGTTCACCTATCTCTGTGAGACTGAACTCATGGAGTGTGCCAGTCAAATACAAAAACACCTTCTATATGTATGTTTGGGTAATTTTTTTGACTGACAAAGAAAACATCTTTCCACTGAAAGCTCTGTATTTGCTATGCTTTCTTGTTGATCTGTTTAACAAAGTAAGGAAGGTGATGGACAGCTTTTCATTTCTTTTCTATGGGGAACTTGGGTGGGGAGCTGGGGAGCCCTTTTTAAACCAAATTACACCAAAGTTACAGGGGAGCTACATTAGGTGGTCTTCAGTCCACTGAAGACCACCCAAATTTCAAATGAAATGGACTGTTTCAATTGTATAGCCACTGAATAAGATTCCCCCAAGTTTTCTACTTTCAGTTGGGAAAAAATCCTCCACCCGCACAAGGGGGAGGCAGAATGAGTGAGCTGAAGTTCTTCTCTTATTCCCTATAGGGAACATGGGGGTGGGGAGGCTGGGGAGGCTGTTTAACCAAATAACACCAAAATTGCAGAGGAGCAACTACTGCCTGTCCCCCAAAGACAATCCAAGTTTCAAACAAATTGGATCAAACATTCCAATTCTATAGCCACTGAACAAGGTTCCCCAGCTAGAGGGAAAACCCCTGAAAGGAGGGGGGAGGAGAAGGCTGCTCTCAGCAGCTTGTAATTGGCTGGGAGAGCTCTGTACTCCTCCCTTGCAGAGAGCTGATTGGAATGGAGTAATGCCATTGTCTAGGAAATCAGAATAAGGATGATGATCTCATAAGTGGGCACAAAATGACTATAAAAGCACCAGAATAAAGTAGCTGCAATGCTGCATTGGAATTTATGCAAAAAGTATGAGCTACAATCCACAAAATACTGGTGGGAACAGAAGCCAGAGAAAGTTGTTGAAAATGAAAAAGTTAAGATCTTGTGGGATTTCAAAATCCAGATAACAAGTTAGAACACAATTCCCTGGATATTACTCTGGTTGAAAGTAAGAAGATCAAACTGATTGAGGTGACAATTGAGTTGAGGGAAAAGGAGAATGCAATGATAAAATATCAAGATCTAAGATTTGCAGTTCAGCATCTTTGGGAGAAACATACAATGGTTATTCCAGTAGTGATAGGAGTACTAGGTGTGATTCCAAAAGGATTAACTAAATATTTAGACAATATTGGCATAGAAAGATAGGATAACAACCAACCAGATGCAAACAGCTGCAGTGCTTGGAACATACCTCTTACTAAGGCAATATCTCACTGACTCCTAGATTCTTAGATAAAATCCAAGTCAGTGAGGGACCAAAAATTCCAGCCCAAATATCTATGGATAATAGAGGTGAGGAGGAGGAGGAGGAGGAGGACAAACCCCACAAACTTTTGCTACATGGTTGGTAAGCACCACAACTTAAAAAAAAGTGTTTTTGAATTCCCAGGCATCTTGGATCTATGTTACCATTCTGGAAAACCATGACAATTACCCAAAACAGCATTTTTTGTGTATATTAGAGATGGGCACGGACCAGAATATGAACCAAAAAACCCCACGAACCAGCTCGGTCCGTGGGTTGCAAACCAGTGGTGCGTGGAAGCTCGTTTCCACAAACTTCCATGGAACTGGTCTACTGGTTCCATTTGGTTCATATTAAAGGACAATGCCCCTTTTCCTGCCGCTACAAAGCGGCAGGGAAAGGTACAGTTTAAATGGCTATTTCCCCGAGGAAATGGCCTTTTTAAACTTTTCCTGCTACTTGCAAGCAGCAGGTCCCTTTAAACTATCAGCTGACAGGCGGCAGGGGAGGATCCTCCCCCTTGGTGCCTGCCAGCTGACAGTTTAAAGGGACCTGCCGCTTGCAAGTGGCAGGGCAATTTAAATGGCCCAAACCCCACAAACCCCATCACCAGCCCTAGCCCCCCAGCCCCCCAGCCTATCCCCCAGCCCTAGCCCTAGCCCCAGCCCCCTACCCCCACCCAACCCCAGCCCCACACTTACCTTGTCTCGCAGCTCCGGTGTTCTCCACAACCGCGGCGTCCTCCCCCTCCTCCTACGAGGGGCGGGAAGGCCATTTTTAGCCTCCTCTGCTGCTGTATGGGCCCACAGAGCAGCAGAGGAGGCCGAAAGTGGCATTCCTGCCCCTTAAATGGCCACCGCGGCAGCCATTTGAGGGGCAGATAGGCCATTTTTGGCCTCCTTTGCCACCCTCGTGTGGTCCCTTTAAACTATCAGCTGGCAGGTAGCAAGGGGGGAATCCTCCCTGCTGCCTGCGAGCTGATAGTTTAAAGGGACCTGCCACTTGCAAGCAGCAGGAAAGGGCCCTTTAAACGATCAAATGCCCTTTTCCCTGCCGCTGCTAAGCAGCTGGAAAGGGACATTTAAACCCCACAAACCCACGAACCACGAACTGGTTTGCAAACTTGCCCTAGTTTGTGGGAGTTCGTGGTTCTTGGTTCGTGGAAACCCCATGAACCACGAACCACATGGTTTGGGTTTTTTGTGGTTCGTACCCATGTCTAGCATATATCTTTGTATTGGGAATTTCATAATGCACACTCCTACTGCCAAAACCCAGATTTTATGTACACCATTCCTGCCCTAGCTGCAAATTTGAATACAAATATATGACTATGTTAAAATATAGTATTTGGACCAAATGGTGGCAAAGGGTAGCATTGGTGAGAAGAGTGGATATGGCAAGCAGAGTCTGATAGATGTGTCCAAATCCACTTTGTGATCTCACTAAATTGGGTCTAGGGTCCATTAGGACATTCCATTGTAAATTTGTTAGCCATGATCTGAT
Source organism: Eublepharis macularius (assembly GCF_028583425.1). NCBI lineage: Eukaryota > Metazoa > Chordata > Lepidosauria > Squamata > Eublepharidae > Eublepharis > Eublepharis macularius. The sequence continues at coordinate 119,239,861 of NC_072794.1, read as the reverse complement.
CTGAACCATGCCCATTAAGAATTTTTGTTAATGTTCTGAATCTAAACACAATTATTTTAATTGGTGAGATCACAATTTCTCTTTCCCTCTTGCCCCCAATTCTGACTTCCACTTGAGTAAACCCTGGCTTTCCTCTTCCCATGGCAGCTGATGATGAAGATGGGCAAAGGGGGAACTCTACTGGATGAGTGTCCCTGCCCTCTGAGGTGCCATTGAACCCAAGTGTGACCGCGTACATTTATAATAGCTCTTTGTTTCTCCATGTGGAAAACCCAATTGTAGAGGGAGAGTAAATTGCACTGGTGTAAGACTAATCCCCATCCTCATGCAACCTGCTCAGTTTGGAATGTCCCTCCCCTTTATGGCTGATATTAAGCCTTACAAAAGCAGCCAGAGAACCATTCACAGATATCCTGAAATCAGTTGTAGTTTGATGCTTATACTTAAGAAAGACATGGAATAGGTTTGACCCTTTGCAACAACCTCCTAGGGAAAGTTTGTGAAAAATTGTTCCACTGAATCATAGCTGGCACACTGGGAGCTTTTATAGCTTGCTATGAAGAGTTGCAACAGAGGCTCACATATCCTCAATACACTCTAAAATTTATGTATGTTTTATCTATACAATGGCAATGCCTCTGGGCATGGCAGGATCATATGCGTTTCTCCAGGCAGCCTGGAGCATTGCCCAAATGATATAATCATAGATTCATATAAATGAGAGAAGCTTACTCATAAGCCACACAGTGATCCTGAACAAAGTGTTTTGGTTATATGATGGTTTTCCCGCAGAATATTTTAAACACAACCCTCCTTTTAAAAAGCAATGAAGCTGGCTCACACCTCCCATTCACTTTTAACCTCATTTTCTTTGGCAGTTAATTTCTGATAAAGGTTATGTTAATTTTTACTGCATTACTAATGATAAGAAATATTTGGCAGATTAACATCATTTAGCTTTCCTTTCCCAAGGGAAGGAGGAGAGAGGGAGGCAGGCCAGAGAGAAAGAAAAAGCAGTTGCCAAATGCAGTTGAGCTTCAGGCTGGGGGTGGGAAGAATTCGTCCAAAGAGGGAAATATTAAAACCAAATTAACCAAAATGCATGAAAAGTTCAGGGCCCCCCTGCTAGTCCTCTGTGAGATTCCATCCTTTATTTACTGCTGACAGTCCATCTGTCAACTCTTGAGCAATGCAGAAGAGGAGAGTACACCTGTCAACACATCTGAGGGGTAGAGACGGAGCAGATGTTGGAACTTGCACCACTGACGCTCAAATTTATCATGTCTGGCATTAAACCGCAAATAAAGAGGAAATGGTAGCTGTCCCTTATTATGCTTCTTTTTGGTCTGGCCTCCTCTCTACAAATTCTGGGAACTGTAAAGCCCTGCCAGCTCAGCTTCACAGATGGAAAGATGGGATTCAGTGTGGAAATTTAATTTTACTAGAATCCAGCCCAAACAGAATAATGTGTTTAATATCTGTGCAGCAGAGGAGAAGGAGAAGATTCATGTCCTCTCAGGAGGCCAGGGAAAATGATGCATTTAAGCCCCTGCTATGGCACAGAAGTAATATAAATTCACTTTCACACATACACACAAATGCATTAAGGCAAGACCATGATGCAAATCAACAAAAGCAAGTATAGCCCAATTGCAAGGAGAAACCTATATTCCTGGCTACAAAATGATGGCTGTTATATATTTAATATCTAATATTATAAAATATTAACAGTATATGAATGTTACACATCAGGGAGGAATGGCAAGTCAATGGTCTGAAAATGAGCAAGGAAGGAAGAGATGGCTCCACAAAGCCTTGCAGCAACAGCAAGAGCCTTTGTCAATTAGCATACAGAGAACAGGAGAGAATGGACAAAGTGTTACAGAAATGGACTACGGGGAAACTATCCTGCATTAGCTCGGAAGGAGGGAGGGATTAATAGCCACATTCAGCACTTTTCTCCTCTGTAACATTTTCTATGCATTAATTAGCTAAAGTTCATAATTCCCAGAAATGCTCCTTAAGTGATGGAGAGCAGCTTCATTGTGCCTGGGGTGAAACGGAAGAGTACAGACTCTCAGATAATTAGAGAAATAAAAGTCACGTGTATACTAGTAACACCTCATAGGAAAATGTGTTTGTGGGTGGATAAATAATGGAGGGAATGGAAGTTCTGAGGAAGACAAGAACATAAAACTCTCTTTAGAAATGTCTTACTGAAAAGCTTTTTTGAGTGCAATTCTAAGCCAAGTTACTCCAGTCTAAGCCCCTTGAGTAATTCTGTTTAGGAATGCACTGTTTGTTTCTCTGGAGACCCCGCAGATTTAGGAGAAAATCCAAAATTTTCTTTGAATGCTCTCATAAGTAAAATATTGGGAGGCACAACCCCGCCCCCAAAGCTGTTGCTTAATCTTACAAAATTATTTAAAAAATATCTAACAGTTTCTCAGATGAAAAGACACTATGGCTGCAATCCTAAGAATGTTCTCCTAGAAACAAGCCTTGGCGAATCAAATAGAACTAATTTTTTTTTGATAGACCTGCTTAGGATTGCTCCTTATGAGTCTTTTCAATGTTCATTATCACATAAATGTCAACCATTTCTTTAATCATATGCTGTAGGACAGATCATCACAGTCTGCACATGGGCTTTGAGGAGTGATAATAGCCCAGCATTTTTGGGGGGAGAGGGGAATGAAGCTGCTGGTCCTGAGGAAGAGGATATGTTGCCCTAATAGCCCTGACACAGTCCTCAACTGTGTCAAATGAGTCACTTTTCAAATAATATGCCTCTTCTTGATTGGAAGTCCTTTCTTTCTGGTATTCCTACCTTTCTCTCCATCTCTGCTATGCTAAATCATTTATTCTTAACCTTTCTGTTTCAAGCTACGTGCAATTTCTTGTCAGTCAGAAGTAGAGATGAGCACGAACAGAAAAAAAACTTAACATGATGTTCGTTGTTCGTTGCCATCCACGAACAGGGACTCATGAACAACCACGAACATGGCTCTGTTCACGAACATATTTGTGGTTGACTGTTCGTGGGGGCCAGCAGGCTCTCCTCCAGTCATCATCCAAGTCAAGATCCGTACTGCACCACTCCCAGAAACCTGACCTGATAATAGCTTGGCCCCAGAGCCTGGCAGCAGCCCTGGAACTTGAAGGGGTAGATCCCTACCACCCCACTCCCAAAAACCTTACCTGAGCAGGCAGCAGGAAAGGTGCCAATAATAAATAATAGCTTGGCCCAGAGCCTGGCAGCATCACTGGAACTTGAAGGGGTAGATCCCTATCCCACCACACACAAAGAAAATTCAAGCTCCAATGCACTCTCTCTATCAAAATGCCAACAGCAAATCTCTCCCTCTCCACTGCCTGTAAACTAAGACAGAGCTGGGAGCCCCCCTCCACCCTGGTCTTTGCTCCCTTGTTGTAACAAATTTGGAGCTCCACACTTGAAAGGAAGACCTGCCTATCAAGCTAAATTGGGCTTAGATTGGGGTTTCCAGGGCAAGAGCAGGAGTTCAGACAGAGTTCAGACAATCCCTGCCTAAGTTGCCAAGGGAATTGATTGCAGGTGCCAGATTGTCTGGCTTGATGAACAGCAACAAACAGCAATGAACGAGGTTTGCAATGACCACCTGTTCATTTAGAACGGGGCCTCATGGACAGCTTGTTCACGAACAGCAAATTGGGCTGTTCGTGGCTTTTCTTTGGTTTATATTGCTGTTTGTGCCCATCCAGAGTCAGAAGTCGGAACTTCTAAACTTCATTCCAAATAGCACCACTCGTATTCTAGACAGAAGTTCATTAGAAAGATCACGTCTCATCTTGAAAAAAAATATAGCCTTTGGCCCACATGAGACTTTCATGAGCACCATGGTGGTGGCAGGGTGTGATTTGGGACTAGAGCAGGAGCATGGATGTGGGAGAGTGAAGCTCTGCAGGAAGAAATCCTTCTATTTGCAGAAACGGCTCTATTGAAGTCATAATTTCCATCTTGTTTTGAAATTTTTCACCCTCTTTCAATGTTGCTTTGTAAAAATAAATAAAATGATTTGTGCTGAATAACTATTTGTCAGCTTTTAGTCATTAAGAAAACTATTACAGACACAGCAGCAAAAATAAGATAATAAAGAAAAGTCGGAATTTTTTGTAAATAAAATAACCTGGACAAAGTAACTTAGAAATGTTCTCTGCTGCAGAGTTCTTCAATTTGTTGATTGTATGTCAGTTAAGTGATGAGCCAATTGTTCAGAAATAGATTAACAATCATCATGATTTTTAAAATGTCAGCCTACCACTAAGATCCATTAGAAATTTGTTTCTATCCAGTCTTATACAGATCCCACTTTGTTTGATAATTTGATGTATTGTGACTTCTATATGCTTCCCTTTCTTTATAACTTCTCCAACAATATGAGGTGTTAGGGGTTATTACGATTGTCCACATTATTCCAAAACCAATAGCTAATAAACTTGAGCTGTTTACAAACAAAATCAATTGTGCAAAAATACCAGGATTATTATGACAAAAACGTTTACTTTGCTGAACAGTCACATTTCCTCTTCAGAGAATACATGCAAAGTGGTGTGATTTTCACGAGGGTAGTTTTCCAAATCATGGTTTGGATTCCGCAAAGGGTCAGTGGAAGACACTGATGGTCCATAATCTTCTCCAAGCCTTTCCAACCCTGAGGAAGGTTTATTCACTGGGTAGAGGGATTTGCACATGCTAAGAGCCACATAGGACAGACTACTTCAATAGGGAGAGGGAAGGGAACAAGATCACTCTTTCTGCCTTGTGAATGTGCAGAAATTCACCCCTTTTCCTCACTCCACAGCAACACCCAACCCATATAGCAATGAACACTCATAAATCCCTCCACTCTGGGAGTAAACTTTCCTTTGGGTAGAAAGCACTTCAGGCAGGGGGAGGGTAATATGATCCTTGCACCTGCAGATCGTGGGATCCAACCCTCTCTTTATTATACAAGTGAGTTTGAATCCTAGCCAAAACTGCAATAGGTTGGATGGCATGGGCTATTCTTTTTTTATATTTTTTCTTTTAATATTTAATTTTAAATGGATAAACAAACATAGCAGTTATTAATTCATATGATTAATAAAGCTAAAAAATTACCTAGCAGATCATAAATATCTAAAACATCAGTTAATTTATTATAAACTACCTACCAATGAAGATAACATATAAAACAATCATTTAACACAAATATAAAAATCCATTAGCCAGATCAAAACAGTAACCATTTTTGGTAGAAGAGATTGCTTGGCAAAACTTCATATTCCATCAAATATTCAAATATACAATACCATGTCTGCATGAACTTTTCTACTGAGTTATTATTAGTTGGCATATCTAAATTGACCGCAATTTTGTGCATAATTAAATAATTCCAAAGATGTATTCTGCCGTCACTAACCGTAGGGGTATGACTATTTGGAACGTGAAGGTATTATCCTATTCAGTCTAGTAGGAGTATAATACCACCTTGAATATAATCTTTGAAGCAAAGCTATTTGAGGTCAAGCATGGGCTGTTCTTCACAGTTTCCCATTTGAACAATTAACTAGCTTTGTTATTTTGTACAGGAATGATACTTCTTTTCATATCCTACCTAGTGTCAACAGCAAATAAGGCAGCAACCTCAGTGAAGTGTAAGCAAATCTGGGTTTGGTCATTTCTGGGATAGGGGATTTCCGTGAAGCCTATCTACACTTCCTTAATATTCATTATAAAATGAAGTTGGGCTATAAAGATAACAGAAACACTGAAATGAAATTTCATGATTTGTGCATACCTTCTTGAAAGGTGTTCAGAAACTTCGATTAGTTCAGAATGCTACACCCAGGATGTTTGGTGAGCCAGTTTGGTGTAGTGGTTAAGAGCGTGGGACTCTAATCTGGAGAACTGGGTTTGATTCCCCATTCCTCCTCTTAAAGTCAGCTGGGTGACCTTGGGTCAATCATAGCTGCTAGGAGCTTCTAGGAGCTCTCTCAGCCCCACCCACCTCACAGGGTGTTTTGTTGTGGGGATAATAATAATGTACTTTGTAACCCTCTCTGAGTGGGTGTTAAGTTGTCCTGAAAGGCGGTATATAAATCAAATGTTATTATAATATATTATTATTATTGACTGCAGTAGTCAAGGGCACCATATCACTCCAGACTTGGCCTATCTACACTGGCTCTCAATCTGTTTCATGGCACAATTCAAGCTCTATGTGGCCTGGGACCTGCATACCTGAAAGACCACCTATTCCCTTACAAATGTATCCAACTGCTATGATCATCTTCTGAGGCCTTGCTTCTGGTGCCCTCACCTTTTGAGATTAGGAAGGTAGCAATCCAAGAGAGGGCCTTCTCAATCGTGGCACCAAAACTCTGTAACTTTCCTCATAGGGAGTCTCATCTGTCCCTTTCTGTTGCCATGTTCTTTCTTTCATTTGGCATTCCCTAAATGATCCCTCCTTCCTGCCTTAAATGTTAATTGTTGTTTTTACATTTGTATGCCATATGGCTGTTATGCATGACAGCAATCCTAAGTAGGTCTCCTCAGAAATAAATCCATTTTATTTAATGGGTCTTACTTCCAAAAAAGTGTTCTGCGGATTGCAGCCACTGCAATCACTAATAATAGTAATTATGGAAGGAAGGCAGCATGGTATAGCCTGGGCCCTTTTCACACTGCTTACCTTGACTCGCAACGACGCGGAATATTACACTAAAAATGCTGGACATCGCATTTTCTTGCACAAGATTTGCACGATGTTGCGCAAATCTCGCGCGAGAAAACGCGATGTTCCGCATTTTTAACGCGATGTTCCGCGTCGTTGCGAGTCAAGGTAAGCAGTGTGAAAAGGGCCCTGATCTTGTCAGATCTCAGAAGCTAAGTGTGTTCTGCAGAGGAAGGCAATGGCAAACCACCTCTGCTTCTCACTTGCCTTGAAAGCACCTTGCCAAGGTCACCATAAGTCAGTTCTGACTTGATGGCCCTTTATGCACACAATAGTAATAAAAATCCCTTTATAAACATTTTTTAATCCTCACTTTTTAAAAAAAATCCCCTGGTTTACAATGTAACAAGTTCGATTTATTTTGTGAATTCAATCTCAAGAAAAATTAAGAAAAGCAGCTACATGCAAGGAAATCAATACCATCTGTTTAGAAATCAAGAATGATTGGGCTAGTACTGCAGAAAGATTTGTTAGAAATCTTATTATAACTATTACTAGTTTTCCCGCTCAGTGCTGCTCGCAGCAGCAAACAGGGAGAACTCTCTGCCGGTGCTCTTGCCACAGCCACTCTCAGCCCACTGCCGCCACCACTCTCACCTGCTGACCACTGCTGCTCTCAGCCACCCCAGGAGTCAACATGGGCAGCTCCCAGAAGCAGTTGCTCGGGGAGAAAGAGCTCCATCTCCGTCTCCGAGTGAGAGCAAACTGCAGAAGTTCAAGTGGGTGGAGCTGCCTTAAATAGGCTCTGTCTCCGCCCCCCTCTGATCCCCGTATAGAGCATCCATTGCTCATCTTCTGACAGGGCAGCAAAGCACAGCCCCCAGCTTTATGCCTTTAAGCAGCCAACCGAGATGGCCATATTGTGAAAGAAAAGCTGATTTGTGCAAGCTTCCCCCCTCACTTGAACTCTCCTGACTGCCAACCTCCTCAAGTGAGGCTCGGCAGGGGAGGGGCAGTGGCAGCAGCCCCTGCCTGCCACAGAGGCAGTTGCCCAGAAAACTACTCTTGACACAGCCATTTTTGGGGGGGAGGTGCTACCCATGTGGCTGCTCTATTCAGACTCCCTCAGCTGGGGCCCCTCCCGGTAGAAGAGGAAGTGCGGCCACAGGTCAAGTTGACTGGGTGTTCATAACTCCCTGTTGCTAGAGGGTGCTCAACCCTTGACTTTCTCCCTCACAGGATAATATCATTCCAAGTCACAGCTCTTTCTCGCCCTCCCTGTGAAGGCTGTCCACCATCCTGTTTTAAATGTGTATTAATACACAGTTGTTTTAATGTTTTAATGTAGATGAATTTTTTATTGTATTTTAATATGTTGTTATCCGCTCTGAGCCCACTCGTGGGAAGGGTGGGATAGAAATTTGAAATAAATGAATAAATAAATTAAATAAATAAAATCATCTGGTCGTGAGCTGAACCTGTGGAGCTGCTGCTGCTGCTTCCACCCTGGGCACCTTCCCAGATGTTGCAGATTGGACTTGGCCACAGCCACACACCGGGTTGGATCACTTGTAACACATGTGTCTGTTTCCCTTGCAGGCAGGTTACAGCTTGTCCGGGAGACCATGGAGCATGACTGTTTTAACCCTTGATAATACTCCACGAGTGCCATTCAGGTCCAACCCAGGGACCAGTTTCTCAAAGCAGCCCATATCTTAGCCTCACCCCTGGGAGGGCAGGATGAAGGAAGGATTTTGCTGATCTCATGGCTGCACAAACTGCCTTTGCTCCCTTTCCAGCCAAGGGAACCTCTGCACTAGAGGTGGGCACGGTCCTCATAATGGACCTAATTTCGTCACAAACTTACCCAGTTCGTCCTTCGCGAACACGCGGGCCGTGGGGTGGTGTTTTTCTCATGAAAGCACTGAATATTGGGGCTTTCTGTCCATGTGTCCATTGGCCTGTCATGCCAGGATTCCCGCGCAAACAATTTCCTAGGCAACGGTGTGGAGCCACCTTCCCCATTTGGAACACATCAATCTTAGCCCAGGAAACCTTGATTGGCATCTCTGTCAGCCAAACAGAGATCACCAGCCTTTCCGCATAAAAGACAAAGCGTGCAAAGCCCCGCTCCATTTTGCTGGTGCGGGGACGCGAGTTAGCTTCTAAGCTTAGCAACTGCTTGCTGTGGGGAAGTTTTTTTTTTGTGAGAGCGCGGCTTGTGCCTTGGGGCTTTGGGGCTTTGGGGCTTCAGGTGCAAGAGAGCTTTCTCTTTTCTCCATTCCTGTTTAATTTTTTTCTCCTTTCAATTCTAGTTTTCTTGAGGGCACTTTAAAAAAAATCCTTTTACCGCACTATCAGGTTACTCTGATTTCTTTCTGCATTTTTCGAGTCCTTGGGTTCGTCTCGGGCTTACTCCCCCCTCCCCCCAAAAAATCTCTTCCTTTTTTCTGGGTTGCCGGTGGGTTCTATTGTGCTCTGACCCCACCCACTCACAGACCCACAGTGGGTGCAAGGCAGCTTTGGGCGTTGTCTGCTTGAGTTCTTGCCTTCTTTCCCCCATGTTCTTTCTTGGCTGCTGATGAGATGCAAGGGGAGGGAGACTGCTACTGGCCTCTGTGAAACACCCACTCTTTGATGACTGGCAGCACGTTTTGGGTCTCTCTCTGCTTCACTTCTTTCTAAGCCCTTCACTCCGTAAATAGTGGGTGACTTGGGGGGACATTCCTGCCTGGCTTTTGAAGTGCAAGGGGGAGACTGCTACTGGCCTCTGTGAAACACCCACTCTTTGACGACTGGCAGCTTGCTTTGGGGTACTCTCTGCTTCACTTCTTTCTAAGCCTTTTACTCCCTAAAAAGTGGGTGACTTTGGGGGAGCTTTTCTGCCTGGCTTTTGAGGTGAAGGGGGGGCTGCTACTGGCCTCTGTGAAACACCCACTCTTTGACGACTGGCAGCTTGCTTTGGGGGGCTCTGTGCTTCACTTCTTTCTAAGCCTTTCACTCCCTAAAAAGTGGGTGACTTTGGGGGAGCTTTTCAGCCTGGCTTTTGAGGTGAAGTGCAGGTTGCTACTGGGCTCTTTAAAAAATCACCCACTCTCTGACAACCGGCATCACACTTTGAGGGGCTCCCTGCTTCACTTCTTTCTAAGCCTTTCACTCCCTAAATAGTGGGTTACTTTGGGGGAGCTTTCCTGCCTGGCTTTTGAGGTGAAGGGCAGGCTGCTACTGGCCTCTGTGAAACACCCACTCTTTGACGACCGGCATCATGCTTTGAGGGGCTCCCTGCTTCACTTCTTTCTAAGCCTTTCACTCCCTAAATAGTGGGTGACTTGGGGGAACATTTCCTGACTGGCTTTTGAGGTGCAAGGGGGAGACTGTTACTGGCCTCTGTGAAACACCCAGTCTTCTACAACTCGCAGCACGTTTTGGGGTGCTCTCTGCTTCACTTCTTTCAAAGGCTTTCACTCCCTAAATAGTGGGTGACTTGGGGGGACATTTCCTGTCTGGCTTTTGAGGTGCAAGGGGGAGACTACTACTGGCCTCTGTGAAACACCCGGTCTCTGATGAGTGGCAGCACACTTGGGCTCCGTGCTTCACTTCTTTCAACACCTCTCTAGAGCGTCTTTTGTGGTGCATTCTTCCCTCTCTTCTGGGGTCCAGCTGGTTGCCACTTGGCTCTTCCCTACCCTGCTCCAAGCTTTTGAGGCTCTTTCCATCCCCCCCATGCCTTCCATTCCAGCAAGGGGGCCTTGAATTGCTGCATGATCTCCTGTTGCGGAGTTGGCTTTCACTCAAGTACATCCATTCATTTCCCATCATGGGGAGTTGGTCTCCCTGCCCCCAGGGAGGGCATCTGTTGTTGATGCAGCCTCATGTAGGTGGGTTTTGTGGGCAGCCACCTCTCCTGGACAGGAGCACAGGTCTCCCTCCTTCCACCAAGGACGGGTAAGGGTCAGTCAGAATAGGGGAGGGGAAGTTGTTGTTGGTCTAAGTCTTTGGAAAAGTGATAATTGAAGAGTGTTACATGAAAACCTTTGGGGGGGGAAGTCTACTAAAGTGAAAATCTGTGGGAAAAACAAGGCCTACTGAATCGAACTGGTTCTCGAACCGGGCCAGTCCATTTAAAAGTTCATGGTCCATGATCCATGAAAGTCCACGAACCAGTGGTCCGTGGCCGACTCCTGGTCCGTGCCCATCTCTACTCTGCACCTTTTCCAGTTTAATAAAATATGTGTGGGGAAAAAAACTGCTATCTGTTTCCTCGCTCCCCTGACATTGACAGAAGCCACTGCCACTCCAACTCCCCATCAAGATGTTTTCTCACACATCCCTGCAAATGTTTCCTGGCTCAGGACTGGGATGGATAGGGTGGGCTCTGCTGCCAGGAGGAGCAGGTGTCAAGTGGTGCCCCATCCAGCTTCCCTGCCCCCTTCCCCACCTCAATTTAGCTTCAGGCAGTGGGGCGGGAATTGAAGTGTGGCTCATGAATGTCTGGCAAGGCGAGGGGGGGCTCCACTGAGGACTTTAATTCTCTAACAGACTGAGGTGCAGGCATCTGGTAAGCTAGGCAGATATTTGCTGCATGTGGGGGAAGGAGGAAGTTGCTGCTGGGAGGTAGGGGATGTGGAGTAACATCTTGGGATCTCCAGGGCTCCTCTTCCAGGTGGATGGACCAACCTCCATTCTGCTGTTTGCAGAAGCAGAGATGGACTTGGGGAATCTGGCACGGGGAGGGGGTGGATGGCAGCCCTGGGAACAGTTTCTCTGTTCCTGTGAGCTGTCAGTCTACTGGGGGCATCACCCCTGGACCAGGCCATGGCTCTTTTTTTTATATATAAAGTTTTTTATTTTTTTCAATATCTAACATAAAAAACTACAGAAGACTACAAAAGTATAAAAGGGAAGGGAAAGAAAAAAAGGGGAAGGGAAAACTGGGAAAAGGGAAAATCAACATACAAACACCAAACACTACACTACATGTCTTGTATTCCCTTCATACTGCAATTTTTCTTAAGAGTTAACTTTCTAATATGCTATCAGATTGGTAGGTCTTATACAATACAGATTATATTCAGGATCAGAACTTCTCCCCCCCCCCCTTGCGTCTCGGTCTCAATTCTCTCTGCGCAGCTGGAGCAGCTGCGCCCGCTCTTTCATCCCCCCCACTTTCCCCTTCAGACTTCGAACTTTCTTCCTGCTGAAACTCCTGATGGTTGAACAAAAAATCTGTCAGCTGCACATCCGATGTAATCTTGTAGGTTTGATCTTTATATCTGAACCAGACGCCTTCTGGAAACAGCCACTTATATTTTATATCACATTTCCTCAAGAAAGCCACAAGTCCCTTATACTTGAATCTTCTTTTACGAGCCAAAAATGGAACATCCTTCAATATTTTAACCTTATTGCCCAAATAATCCAAGTCCACATTATACGAATTGTCTAAGATGGTGTCCCGAGTCTTCTTAGATGAAAAGTCAATAATAATCTCACGAGGCAGCTGCCGCTTCATTGCGTACTTTGAAGATGTCCGCCGGACTTCCAAAATATCGTTTTTTATCTCTTCTTTAGTTGCCTTTGCGAATGGTGCCAAAAGTCCAGACACCAAATCTTTTAAATTTTCACTTTGCTCTTCTTTTACATTTTGAAGACGCAATACTGTTTGGGCACGGTCCACTTGTAATCCTATTATTTGATTCTCCAAAAGCTTCACTTCCTTACTTGTTGCTTTCATGAGTACTGCGTTCTCGTGCGCAGACTGCTCTGCTCCGGTCGCTGTTTCTTTAATGGCTTTCACCACGCTCTCCACTAAATCAACCTTCTGCCCCATTTCATTCAGTTTCGCTACAAAGGGCTGCACAGCATCGAAAACTGCTCGTCTCACCAGCTCTTCCAGCGTTTCCCCCTTCCCCTGTAACGTCGCCATCACCGATTTACTCATTGCTGGGCTCTGCTTTCTCGTCACCATCTTAGGGGGGGGGCGCCAACTAAGTTCCGAAACTCGGTGCAGGGGAAGAAGTCTGCGCCTTTTTAGCTTCAATTCCCACCGATCCTTCGCATACGCTTAAAAATCAGAAGGGATTTGCTTACTTACAGGTCTTCACCTTAAATCTGCTTATTGCCGTTCTCCATGGCCCGACAGCATACGCGGTGCTGCGCAAGTCTGCCGGCCTCCGTTGGGGCAAGCGGGCAATTTACCCCCTGCATTACTTCCAGAGGGTTCTTCCTGCGGCGCCCCGGATCCAGGCTCCCTCCCTGGGAGTCCTGGAGGTTAACCCTCGCGGGTCAACCGCCCAGTCAGCCTGCTCAGACAGTTCCCCCCGGACCTACGGAGAGGAACGTCCGACATGGCCGAGAAAACGAAACCGAATCGACCAGGCCATGGCTCTTGAGGTCCATTCTTGCATCGTTGTGATGCAGTGATGTGTTCAAATGGTGCCACTCCCTTCTGTCCACTCACATGGTTTCCAATGGGCATTCCTATCACTCATTGAAGAACCTGCCCCTCCCAACTGCCTCTCTGGAACCTGGGGGCTGATCCAAGTGTTGCAGGCTGAGCGTGTGACCCATGTCGGGCCTTTCTGGTCCCCCTTTTCAGGGAGGGGGAACCTATTTCTCGAGGTAGCAGCAGTTGTGGTGGGGATTTGCAGGCATATCAAGCTGCAGCCACCAGTCTGACCCTCATCAGAAATTGGGGCTGGACAGACGAGAGGGTTGGTGTTTGATCCAGACCTTCCCTGTTACCTCTGCTCTCCCCTGGCAGGGATGCCTGCTCCCTGACGGGGGGGGGGGTATTGGTGGACAGCGGAGTTCATGGTGTCCCCATTGGCTGCACTGTCACTTGCCCCTTGCCTGCCTGTCAGGGTAGCGGTGTGGCCATTGGCTGGTGTGAGCAGGATTGTCAGGGGAACAGCGAGCAGGTGCTCTTGGTGGAAGCTGTGCCTCACCTTGCCATGCTTGGGCACCGGCGTGGCTCTCTTGTGAAAGTCCATTGGGAGCAGCAGAGCAGAGCCCCTTTTACATCAACATGTGAGTGCAGACGCCAAACCTCTGCTTAGGATTGGGCTGCACATCTAATAGCAAGCTAACAAACCCATATAAAATTCCTATTTCCAGTAACAGCATTAAGAAATCAATCCAAATTAGTCAGAGAAAACTCTTCAAAAGAGGGCAGTTTTACAGGTGTTTTTATAGTGAAGGTCTGCACCTGACAAATAAATGATGTAGTCAGCAGATCTGTTGAATGACTTTAGATTGGTGTGTGGCACTGTAAGCCTTGGCTAGACTAGACAACCACAAAGGGATTATTTCAGGAACTTCCTCCTTTACTAGTTGAGACTCACTGTCTAAGAAAGAGCTTCTCTAGTTGGATAAACTTTGTTCCTTTTTTGTATGTATCTTCAAGAAAAAATTTAGGTTTATATGTATCAAGTCCCCCTTATCCCACACTGGCTCAAAGTGCCAAGGGGGTGGCAACGTATGACTTACCTTTCGTGGCTGTCGTACGGCTAAGTGTGTTGGGTTGGGGAAAGCAATGGTGAACTACCCTGTAAAAACTTCACTGCGAGACTCTGCAGATCTCTCTCGATGTGCTATAGGACAGAAAGGCCTGGAGGGGGATGATCTACGGAGTAGCTGAGGGTCGGACACAACTGTGTGGCTTGGATCGGATCGGATGTATCAATTATTACTGTCTGAACATATGAAGACTAAAAACTGTGGGCTCATGGAAATTAACTTGTGAATGAGTATAATGTCAGTGACTGTACAATATTTTTGCTCTCTCTATGGCATAAAAATTATGTTGTTGCTTTTAACTTACAATTTCTATGCTTCTTGGAGCACAGGCAAATTTCTCAGTGGCTTATCTTTTCTCTCTTAACTCTGAGGGATTTTAATATCTGATTGCACCAGAACCTTGAATTGGACCCAGAGCTGGATCTAGGGGAGGGGCAGGGGCTCACCTGACCTGGGCAGCACCAAAGAGGGGGCGGCCCATGCGGGCAAGGATGGGGACCCACTTTTGCTACCCTCTTTCCCAGCAAATAGGCGCTGGTGCGTGCATGGCTCACCTGCTTCTGTTTTTGCTGTCTCTGGTGACGCTGAATTGAGAAGAGCTCACGGCACACCAAAAGGTGGAAAGGTGCAGAAGGTACGTGCACATGGAGGAGAAGTGGAAAGACTCCAGTGCCATCGCCCCAGCAGGTGCCTCTAATTGCCTTTTTCATCTGGTGGGGGCTTTGGTGCCTCGGGGGTTCTGGTCTGATGCAATCTCTTCTTTTCACTCCGTCTCACAGCACAGGCAGCTGCTGTAGTTTCTTGAGGGCTGTGGCGCCCCCACTGTTACCCAGAGGCCCTGCCAAGGTGGTGAGTTGGATGCCTGCTTCTCCTCTGCTTGCCCTGCAACTACCTCAGGTGGACCTGCAGGGTGCAGAGCTCTGAAAGTGCTTCCATGAGATCGGCACTGAGATGTTGATTACCAAGGTGGGAAGGTAAGGGACAGGGAGGCCATCGTCGGCCTCGGCCCTGCAAAAAATGCACGTCCCATGTATTCAGTAAATGACCACCAGAATTCAATGCAAAAGGTAGAGCTCAGTGCCTTCCCAGAATAAAGGGGATAGTGCCAATACAGCAAAGCTGATGGCTTCCAGTTGATACCCCATTTGTAATAGTACAGGGGTGGGCAAATTGCGGCCCGCGGGCCACATGCGGCCCGCTGCAGAGGTTTTTGTGGCCCGCCAAGACAGTAGAAAAGTGTGATAGGGTACATTTGTCTCATTAAACTGATTCTAAAATTAAATGTGCTTGCAGCTATAGATGATATGAAATTAGCACAATAAATAAATTGAATAAAACTACCACTATTTTATTTTATTTTATTTCTATTTATTGATTTTTATGATACAATTTATACCTTTTCTGAAATGCAAAGTAAACTAATGAATGCAATCATTTTAAAAGGTGCAGCCCTCCGCTCCCACAAAGTGGCCCCCGAGCCAAAACAATTGCCCACCCCTGTAATAGTATAAACTTGGAAATCTATGAGAGCAATCCTAAACAGGTCTACTCAGAAGTAAGCCCCATGTTCTTCAATGGGGCTTACTCCTAGGAGAATGTCCTTACAATTGCAGCCCAAGTTACATAGACTTGTTTGCTTGAGTAGAAATCAAATGGCGTTGTGATCTGGGTGCAAATAAATCCAGTTAATTCGGTCCACTCGATTTTGCGAATCATTTTAAAATGCATAACACATAAATTAGTGGTAGTAAAAGGGTGTTTACATGCTGCCAAAACTTGGAAAGACATTCAGTTGATTTACATTTTGTTTCATGGTAATGACTTTGTGGTGAGATCAGTGTAACTCCAAGCCATTCTCATTGATACTGATCCTGGAGTGTAAATCTGTGTGTTCTATTTTGTAGGACAAGCCCCAGAGATACCTTTTTTTCAGTGTTTTTAAAAATATATTTTTAATGTACAATTCCTATCATATTGCATATCAATGAATGATTTAGAAGGGTTATTGCAGAACAGTTAACCAAATTCAAAACATTAGGAAAAAACTATCGATGTCCTTCAGTAGGAGCTTCCTTAGCGCAAGATGCCACTTAGATTGGAAAATAGTAAAGAATCCAGTAGCACCTTTAAGACTAACCAACTTTATTGTAGCATAAGCTTTCGAGAGCCACAGCTCTCTTTGTCAGATGCAACTCCAGGGCCTCACCCGAGGGTCAGACTGAGGATTTCTCCAGTGGCAGCCAGCATCACCCACCGCCCTGCCTTTGCAGAAAGGACAGGAGTTGTGGACACATTCCCACCCAACTGAAAGGAGTCCAGTCAGTCCCATTGACAGGGGAGCCACCATGCTGTGCAACCGACTGTATCCCTATACGATACAATCGGCTGTGCAATCACAGCTGAGCTGTCCCTCATGACCAAGGAGGGAGCAGTAACAGGATAGTCCCTCATGAAGCGGTGGCTGACATGACCCGCTGTCCTGCCTTTGTGGAAAGAAGGGGATGGGCAGGACAGGAGATATTGCTTGGATGGGTCAGAGTGGTTTCAGAGACAGAGAGACAGAAATGGGACAGCAGCAGCAGCAGCTGACATCGGCCACTTTCCTGCCTTTGTGGGAAGGACATGAGTCTAGGGACCCATTCGTCCCTGCTCAGAGGGCACAGCATTTGCGATGGATAGGGGCACATTGAGGCTCTACTATATGTGCAACAGCTCCTGAGCTGTTGTGCAAGTGCCCAAAGGAAGCTGCCGCCAGTATCACCCACTTTCCTGCCTTCACAGAAAGGAGGTGTCATGATGATCTGGCTGTGCCAGGAAGGCCTATCAAGATCTCAGAAGCCTGTTAGCAGTGGGAGTGGGCCTGGCTAAACCTGACCTAAACTTACCACCCCTCATTTGAGATACCCAAAGGACTTGATAGGCAAGGGTCCGCGGCGACGGCATGGAGAACCAAGGGGCAAAATGTTTTAGTAGCCTGCGGAACCCCACACACTCCATGATGGATATGGGCAGGCCATGTAGGGCAATCATCTCTGCCAAGATGCAAAGGCTCGCCTCCTGAGTCATCAACCTCAAGGTTCTAAGTGGCGCTGTTCCAGACCCCGAGGGGACAACCTCCGCAAGTGAGGCCTGCTAGAGCGCTCTGCTCCCACCAGCGTCACTCTCAGGGCAAGGTGACCCTCAGGGCAAGGTGACCCTCCCAATGATCACTGCTCAGAATAGCTTTCTCCCCCCAATGGATGTTTCACTGGGCGAGGATGAAGACAGGC
Source organism: Eublepharis macularius (assembly GCF_028583425.1). Lineage (NCBI taxonomy): Eukaryota > Metazoa > Chordata > Lepidosauria > Squamata > Eublepharidae > Eublepharis > Eublepharis macularius. The sequence continues at coordinate 119,222,376 of NC_072794.1, read as the reverse complement.
TTGGGTGGTGCGTCTTCAGGTGCTGAGTCAGGACCTTCGAAGACAGGTGCTTCTGGTTTTTGCCCCTGTGCACCAGGACATCACAGGCATGGCACCGCACCACACAGGGGTCATTAGGAAGGGCCCAAAAGTGCCTCCATATAGAGGCATTGAAACGTGGACCACTAACTGCCCCAGGGGAAGGAGGACAAATGGTTACAGGCTGAGCTGCGGAGCTGGCCACGGATGATGGGGTTAGGGGTGGACTGCAGGAGGGGACACCACTGACAGTTTGGGATGGGGACAGGAGGGATCTTTCATGAAACACGAACTATTCCTCCAGGGATCCATCACCCACCCCCTCTTCAAAATATTGAGAGAAATACTCTCCCCCCAGCAGAAAGTCCTCTTTGGCCTCCTCCACAGCCCCCACAGGGGAATTTGGGGGAGCAGGAGGACTCTCTGCTGCCCCAGAGCCACACCCACTACTGCTTTCTGCAAGTAAACCAGGAGGACTGCCATCGCACTTCACCCCATGATCACCCATGGCAGCCAACACAACAGGAAGACTAATTGTGCCACCAAACTAGAATTAAGGAGGACAGAAAAGGAGATGACACTGTGAGCCCTCAACCGCAGTGCCCACTGAGCTTGGCCCCAGAGCCTGGCAGCTGCCCTGGAACCAGAGGGAGAGAGGGGGCAGAGCCCTAGCCCACCACTCCCACAGACCTGACCAAATCAGGCACTTACAATACTGTGTGAGCCCTCAGACGAGGTGAGGGCTTGGCAGCAGCCCTGGAACCAGAAGGAGAAAGGGTGTCATGGTAAGGGCTGGGGCTCCTGCAGGGGAGGGTGCTGGGTGGAGCAGGAAGCAGAAAGCAAGAGTCTAAAACACGCCGGGGTCAAGAGCCAGGGAGTCCGTCCATCAGGGGAGGAAGCAGAGGAGAGTCAGAAAGCTGAGCCAAGGTTGGAAAGCCAGGTCATCGGTTGCACACAGAGACAGGCAAGAGGTGGTCGAGGATGAAGCTGAGGTCAGGACACAGAAGGTCTATCCGAGCGAGGGCAGGGTACAAGGCAGGGGTGAGTTTCCAGGAGCCGAGCTACTGGGTGCAAGGAGTGGTGAATGACATTGCTCTCCCTTATAAGCTCAGCGCGGCATAAGAGAACGAGGCTCAGGTGTTTCTCCTTCACTCGATCGCCCCGCCTCGTCCTCGGTGTTCAGCTCTGCCTGTCGCTGCACTTGCAGGCGTACACTCTTCCATTGTTCCCAAACCGCCTCTTTTGGCCAAGCCTTCCACCTCGCCGCCGGCTCGCAAGGCTTGGTTCTCTGAGGCACCATTTGCTCCTCCTCCCTGTGCGCCCCCTTCTTTTGTGCTGAGGGACCAGGTTGCGCTGAGGGGCTGGGTTGTACTGAGGGATCGAGTTGCACTGAGAGGCCGGGTTGCTGGTCACTGGATGGATCTTCAGGGGCTGCGGGCAGGTCTCCCATGGGTTCTTCCAGCTCCTCCTTAGAGGAGGAAGGATTGTCAGTGGGTAGAGCACCCAGTCGATGCGGGTCTCCAACAGAGGAACTACAGCCCTAGCCCACCACTCCCACAGACCTGACCCGATCAGGCATTAATAATGCTGTGTGAATCCTCAGCCGAGATGCCCACTGAGCTTGGTCCCAGGGCCTGGCAGCAGCCCTGGAGCTAGAAGGAGGGAGGGACTAGAGCCCTAGCCCACCACTCTCAAAGACCTGACCAGATCAGGCACTAATAATACTGTGTGAGCCCTCAGCCAATGTGCCCACCAAGCTTGGCCCCAGGGCCTGGCAGCAGAGCTGGAACCAGAGGGAGGGAGAGACTAGAGCCCTAGCCCACCACTCCCACAAACCTGACCCGATCAGGCACTAATAATACTGTGTGAGCCCTCAGCTGAGGTGCCCACAGAGCTTGGCCCTAGGACCCGGCAGCAGCCCTGGAACCAGAGGGAGGGACAGAATAGAGCCCTAGCCCACCACTCCAACAGACCTGACCAGATCAGGCACTAATAATACTGTGTGAACCCTCAGCTGAGGTGCCCATTGAGCCGCAGCCCTGGAACAAGAGGCTAGGGCTAGAGCCCTAGTCCAGCAGCACTCCCAGAAGCCTGATCAGATCAGGCACTGATAATAATGTGAGCCCTCAGCCGAGGTGCCCACTGAGCTTGGCCCTGGAACCAGAGGAGATAGATGCCTATCCCAAAAATCCAAGATCAATTATACTCTCTCTGTCTCTCTCCGCAAAGGCTAGCAAGTAGCAAGCAAGAGCTCTGTCCCACTCCACTGCTCGCTGAAAGTGAAACCCAGCCTGGGAGCCCAGTGCTTTATATAAGCTGAGGTCCCATAGACCAACACAGGAGGTCCGTGGTTGGTTGTAAGAGCTGCCTATCAGGGATTGCAGGGATGAGATTGGAGTGCCCATGGCTACAGAACACCCCCCTCCCCCTCCCTCCCCCGGGTATCTTCTCCCAAGTTGTAACCACTTTGCAGCTCCATGGTTGGAAGGAAGACCTGCCGATCAAGGTAAGCTGGGCTTCCATTCCTGTTTCCAGGGCAACAGAAGGAATGCAGACAGAGTTGTGGCATTCCCCTGGCTCCTTTTCCAAGAGAATTGATTGATGGCACCTGACTGTCTGGCTTCACGAACCGTGGATATGCGCAACGAACCGGGCTTCTTATGAATGTTGGTTCATTAGACTTGGATGCTCACGAACTGCCAGATCGTGAATGGACGATCGGGCGGTTCGTGGGTTTTTGCATTCGTAACGTGGTTCATGCCCATGTCTAGTCACCACTGCCAGCAGTTGCTGCCTTCTCTTCTCTTTGTGGCCAGCTTGGCTGCTGCCCCTACACCAGTTGCGTGCTCAGCACAAGAATGTGTCCACTCTCTCATCCTTAGCAAACTGTCTGTATGGGCCTCACATCTTTGTCTTTTATGCTGGTGTGGTTGCTAAGGATGTGAGAGCAGCATGCTGCTGCAGTTTCTTTCTTTTTCTTTTTTAAAAATTTTATTGGTGAGTACGTACAACGTTATTCAATACACAAATTCCCTGTCTTATCTAAATTATATCAGCCCCCACCCTTTCCCCCCCTCCTTACTGACTTCCAACAGCTTTCCAACCCCGAACCCCTCTTATTACTCAAATTACTCTTAACCATAGTTTTTCTAAATCCTATATATGTTATATCACTTATTCTAAGCATGTTCAAATTCATCTATATCTCCAATTTTCTAATATATCAATCTACATTTCACTGTTTAGACTATCTATTTTTTAATGCAATCTCTTTATTACTAATATTAGCTTAGATTAATTAATAGCTAAGTTTCCCCATTAATGGTAAAGTTACTTCTCTCTCCCCTTTATAAAGTCACATATTAATAATTCTCAAACTGCCACAGTTCTCCTTTCACATCCCATTTTTTTTCTAGATATTATTTCAATTTCTCCCAGTCTGCAATATATTCTCCTGGATCAAGATCTTTAAGTTTTCTTGTCATTTTGTCCATCTTAGCCATGTACAGCAATTTGTGAATCCGATCTTCTATAGTTGGTATTTCTTGCACTTTCCATTTCTGCGCATACAAAAGTCTTGCTGCTGTAGTCATGTAAAATAGCAATGTTCTGTACTGCCTCGGAACTTCTTCCATTCCCAAGTTCAGTAGCAACAACTCTGGGTTCTTATTTATTTGGGTTTGCAAAACCTCAATAATTATTTCTATTATATCTCCCCAGTATTGCTTAGCTGCCTCACAAGTCCACCACATATGATAAAATGATCCTTCATGCTTTTTACATTTCCAGCATTTATCTGACATATTTGCATTTCCATGCGCAATCTTCTTAGGCGTTAAATACCACATATACATCATTTTGTATACATTCTCTTTAATGTTGGTACAAGTTGAAATCTTCAAAGTATTTTTCCACAAGTATTCCCATGATTCCATTGTTATTTCTTTATGAAGGTTTATTGCCCATTTCACCATCTGGACTTTGACTGTCTCGTCTTCCGTATACCATTTTAAAAGTATTTTGTATATTTTCGAAATATCTTTTTTGCCTTCTTGTAGAATCACTTCTTCTAACTCCGAGTTTTTTAGTCTTATTCCTCCCTTTAGACAGTCCGAGTTGTAAAGATCCCTAATTTGCCTATATTGAAACCATCCATAGTGAGGAGATAACTCTTCTTGTGTCTTTATTTTTGGTATTCTATGTTCTATCGACATTATCTCTTTATAAGTTAAACATTGTTGTTCATTATAGGCAGTTCTCGGGTCTATTACTTCATATGGTACCACCCATGAAGGGATACCACTTTCTATGTAGTTCTTATATTTCTTCCAGATTGTGAAAAGGCTTCTTCTGATATAGTGATGCAAAAACATAGAGTCCGCTTTAACTTTATCATACCACAAATAGGCATGCCATCCAAACAACTTTTTGTGTCCCTCCAAAGTCAGCAGTTTACGGTCTTTTAACGTTATCCAATCTTTTAACCATGTCAGACAAATTGCTTCGTAATATAATCTTATGTTTGGCAGTTGCAGCCCCCCTCTTTCTTTTGAGTCTTGTAATACCTTCATTTTCACTCGGGGGTTTCCTGCCTGCCCACACAAAGTCTGAAATTTTTCTTTGCCATTTGTCAAATTGTTTGAAGTCTCGGATAATTGGAATAGTTTGCAGCAAAAACATCACACGTGGTAGCACATTCATCTTCACTGCTGCTATTCTTTCCAACCATGACAAGTTTAATTTATTCCATTTTATCAAATCTCTTTCTATTTGTTGCCACAGTTTCTCATAATTATTTTAAAATAAATCTATTTTTTGCAGTCAACTCAATTCCTAAATATTTCACTTTATTAGCTACCTCACAGTCCGTTATATCCATTAATTCTTGCTGTTTTTGCGTCGTCATGTTCTTACACAATATCTTCGACTTCTTTTTGTCCACATAAAATCCCGCCAAATCACCAAATTCCTTTATTTTATCCATTGGAGAGGGTGTCATCTCGTAGGCCACTGGTTTGTGGTGTGCCACAGGGAGCGATACTCTCTCCATTATTATTTAATATCTATATGCGCCCCCTCGCCCAGCTGGTGCGGAGTTTCGGGCTTGGGTGTCACCAATACGCGGATGACACCCAGCTTTATCTGTTGTTGGACGGGCATCCTGGATCGGCCCCTGATGCCCTGGAGCGTGCTTTTGAGGTTGTGGCTGGTTGGTTGAGACAAAGTCGGCTGAAATTGAATCCCACGAAGACGGAGGTCCTGTATGTGGGTCGTGGGGAGATGGCTTTGGGACCCCAGCTTCCTACACTTGATGGGGCAGCACTTACACTGGCCCCGAGGGTTAGGAGCCTGGGGGTGATTCTGGATTCCTCCCTGAAGATGGAGAACCAGATCACTGCAGTTGCCAGGTCTTCCTTTTATTATCTTCGGCAGGCCAGGCAGCTTGCCCCTTATTTGTCTCCCCGTGACATGACTACAGTGGTCCAAGCAATGGTCACCTCTAGGTTGGGTTACTGTAACGCGCTCTACGCTGGGCTTCCCCTGGGCCTGATCCGGCGGTTACAGCTGGTACAGAATGCAGCAGCGCGGGTCATTGCTGGAGCACCGGTGTGGGAGCATATTACACCGGTGCTACGCCAGCTGCATTGGCTGCCAGTGGAGTACTGAATCAGGTTCAAGGTTTTGGTGTTAACCTACAAAGCCCTACGCGGACTGGGACCGACGTATCTGAGGGACCGTCTCTCACCATATGAGCCCCGGAGGACTCTCCGCTCTGGCGGAAAACATCTTTTAAGTGTCCCTGGCCCTAGGGAGGCCCGCCTGGCGTCGACCAGGGCCAGGGCCTTTTCAGTCCTGGCCCCGACCTGGTGGAATGCTCTGTCTTGCGAGACAAGGGCCCGGCAAGATTTGCTTGCATTTTGCCGGGCCTGTAAGACAGAGCTATTCCGCCAGGCATATGGCTAACGCCGGGCAGTGCCCGCCCCCCCCCCCGTGAAGGGGGGGGGGTTAAACCATCACCCCTATGCAAACACAGAGGCATGTATGAACCACTGGGCAGCATGAATTGTTATATTTAATGTTTTTAAATGTTTTTAAATGTATTATTTAATGTTTTTAAATGTTTTTAAACATGTTTGTATTTGTTATCCGCCCTGAGCCTGCGAAAGCAGGGAGGGCGGAATATAAATACAATAAATTAAATTAAATTAAAATTAAATTATTTTTGGCATATTGTCTATTGGATCTTCCACTATCAACACTACATCATCCGCAAATGCCCTGACTTTGTAGGAAAATTCCTTTATTTTTATGCCACGGATTGTATCATCCTCTCGAATTTGAATCAGCAAAATTTCCAAAATCAAAATGAACAACAATGGAGATAATGGGCAACCTTGTCTTGTACCTTTACCTATTTTCAATTTTTTAGTCAAATCATCATTAACTACAATCGCTGCACACTGGTCTTTGTAAATTCCTTTAACTGCTTGTGTGAACTTTTCTCCCATTTGCAGCTTTTCCATAGTGGCAAACATAAAATCCCAGTTCAAATTGTCAAATGCTTTTTCCGCGTCTATAAAAAAGAAACCAACTTCCCTATCACAGTGCTTATCGTAATATTCAATAGCGTTTATTACTGTCCTTAAATTGTCCTTAATTTGTCTATTGGGTAGGAATCCAGCTTGTTCTTCTGCAATAAATTCCGACATCCATCCCTTTAATCTTTCCGCCATAATTTTCGCAAATATTTTATAGTCATTATTCAGCAACAAATTTGGCCGATAATTCTTAGCGTTGGTCAAATCCTGTCCATCTTTCGGGATCAATGATATATTAGCTTCATTCCATGAATCAGGAATCTTTTGGCCTTGTAATATTCCGTTAATTACCTCACTTAGAAACGGTGTCAACTCATTGGCCATCATTCTATAGAACTTTGCTGTTATTCCATCTGGTCCCGGTGCTTTCCCTAATTTTGTTAATTGTATAGCTTCTTTTATTTCTTCCTCTGTCACTTCCCTATTTAACTTCTCTTTCCATTCCTCTGAAATTACTGGAAGCTTCACTTTCTCCAAATATTCCCCTATTGAATCTTTGTTCACCTCTTTCTTTTGGTACAGCTTTGCATAAAATTTAAAAAAGGCTCTACTAATGGCTGATTGATCTGTCAATGTTTTATCCTCCTCTCGAATCTTAGTTATGGTTTTCTTCTCCTTTTTTTTTTAATTGCCACGCTAAATATTTCCCAGGCTTATTTGCACCTTCAAACGACTTCTGTTTCATTTTTCTCAAATTCCACTCCAATTCTCTATTATTCATTGCCGTCAATTATTCCTGCAGGATTTTCATATCCTGAAATATTTTCTTTTTTCCTGGTCTTTTTTTAAGTTGTATCTCTTTGGCTTTAATTTTTTCCATAATTTCAAGTCTCTTTTCTTCCCTACTCCTCCTAGCTCTTGCATTCAGATACATTAGCGTTCCTCTAATAACAGCTTTATATGTGTCCCATACCTTGTTAGTTGGTACATCCTTATTCAAATTGCACTGTATAAAAAATTTGGTCTCTCTTCGTAACAACGCCATATTTTCTTCCGTTTGCAGCAAGTCTTCATTTATCCTCCATCCTCTTTTCTTTTTATTTTTCCCAAATCTCCACATAACTGGATTGTGATCTGAGCCTACCTTGGGCATTATCTCCACATCTCTAGTCCATACCACCAGTTCTTTGGAGGCCCAGAGCATGTCAATTCTTGATAGTGTAAAATGTCTTGCAGAGTAAAATGGATATAGTCTATTTTTTGGATTTTGTCTCCTCCACACATCTTCCAGACTTTCTTGTTCCTTAATCGCAAAACACGATTTTGGCAAAAGTCCTCTCTTTTTCTGTGCACTTTTAGATTTCTTGTCTTCTTCCAAATTTGTAACTCCATTGAAGTCACCTGCCAAAATTATTTGATCATAAGTCAATTCATCTAATTGTTCCAGTAAGTCCTTGAAAAAAATTTCTTTTGCCCCATTGGGCGCATAAATTCCAATCACCAAAATCTTCTTAGAGATCCAAATTATTTCCACTGCAATATATCTAGCTTCTGTATCACTTAGAACCAGTTTTGGCTGTAGCTCCTCCTTTATATATAATACAACTCCTCTCTTTTTCTTTTTGGAAGCTGCTACAAATTCATTTCCAAGTTTTGCAAGTTTCAAATATTTCACATCCTGTTTTTTAATATGTGTCTCTTGCAAACACACTATATTACATTTTTGTTTTAAAAGCCAGTGGAAAATAGTCTTACGTTTAAAAGGTGAATTTAGTCCATTTACATTCCAAGATATGATTTTACACTCCATGATCAAATTTTAGCTCCTTTTGGTAAGTCTTTTTCATTGTCCCTGATAAACCTTTCCATCTCCTGGCGAAATCTGATGATTTTCCTTACACCACCAAATTCGAAAGCCAGTCCTTCAGGTATTTCCCATCTGTATCTGATTTTCATGTCTTTTAACATCTGGACCAGCTCTCTATACTTCTTCCTCTCCAACAACACCGATCTGGGTAGTTCTTTCATGATTCTCACCACTTTCCCATCAACCTCTAATGGGTCCTGAAATTGTTTACTCACAATTGACTCTCTTGTCTTTCTAGTTGTAAATTGCACAATCATATCTCTTGGTAACTTCCTTTGAGCTGCAAATTTTGAGTTAATTCTGTATGCCACGTCCAGAAGCGCTGCAATCTCCTCTTCTTCTTTTCCCAGGTATGCCACCAAAATTTCTGTAATCTGCTCTTGGGCTGTTTTTTTCCAAAACTTCCGGGATTCCACGAAATCTCACTTGTCTTTCCATTTGTTTACATTCAGCTACGGCCATTCTTCCCTTCACGCCTCTCAGCTCCATTCTCTGCACATCTGCCAAGGTATCAGCCGCCTTTTCTACTACGTTAACTCTCTGCTGTGTAACTTGCATTTCTTTTTGAACCTGATCCATATTCTTCGCTAATTCTGCCATCTCCGATTTAAGTGTCTCTTTAAAGTCTTTCAATTTTTTCGCCATCTCTTGCATCATATCTTTAAGCTCTTTATTCCCTTCCGAAACTTTTTTGTCTAGGTTTTCCAGTGCCATTTGCCATTCCTTCTTCGACATCTACTTCACTCCCACGAGTCTGCTCTTTTCCTTAGCTCCGTGGCGCGATTTTATTATTTGCCTTTATTTTTAAAAGTCAAAGTTTAAGTTATTTTTGTAAAAACTGATGTTTACGCGGTCCAAAATGTCGGGCGTCTTTTCTCTATGGTTTTATTCTGAGGCAACCACCCTTACCCTTGTCTAAGATGGCCTACTTCCATTTTCCTTGAAGCCGCAGCTTTGCCCTCTTCAAAAATGGCGATATTGCACTTCCGCTGCTTACAAGCCGCTTCTCGCCAAGCTCTTTATGGTTCTGACACACTTCCTGTTCCTCTCCGTTTCAGAGCAGTTCTCGCGATGTTGAAAGTTTCTCACAGTCCACTATCTCTCTCTAGCCGCAGGTATGTAAACAATAATCGTTTTTCCGCTCTAACTTTTTTTTTACAATGTCACTTTTTAATAATTTATTTGCCGGAGTTTTCTCAGTTATATATCAAGTCTTTTGCAGTTTTCTAGATTTCTTTGTCACTTTATTTCTTATTGTAATCAGTCCCGTAATGAGAGATAGCAATCTTTACCTTCTTAGATGTTTCTCTTGGGTTGTAATCGCTGCTTCGATTATCCAATCGATTCAGGTTCCCTTCTTAGTTTGCTGAATCTTGGGCATGTAGGTCTTATGCCAAAATTTGACTCCAAAGTCGCTGCAGAGATCTCAGCAACCTCTCTTCGGGTGGGACCTCAAGGGTGGATGGGGGCTCGTTACATAGAACCCCCCTCACACCTGAGATCAATGCGCCCTCAAGGTCTTGAGCATACTTGCCTGTTCTCCGCCTGAGAACAGGGGGCTGCGGGCAGTTTGCACCCCTCCAGCCCTACAAACAGTGACTCGGACAGCCCAGCTCCCTGAGCTGCGTTAGACCTCCATGGATCCCAAGCCGGAAGTCGCTGCAGTTTCTTTCTTGTCCTGATCAAGTGATTGATATTGTAGTGGTACCTGGTCTTTCTGGGGACAAATTAGTTCCTACTCCCTGTGACACCAGAGCCATTGCTTCTGGAAAAAGACTCAGCATCATAGGGAACCAATTCCCACAAAGTTCTCTGTGTGTGTATGTATGTATAATTCTGTATGCTTCCACTCTCACCCCCGCCCCCTATCTGTAAAACATAAGCCACTTTCTCTATTTTAGCTGAAGTCTGGGCCTGGTCATTTTTGCAGGTTCAGGTATAACAGGAGAAGAATTCAGCTCAGTTCACATTACAGTGAACACAAATACCTCCTACATGAATATCTACTTGTAAGAAAAAGACAACACATACTCATTTTACAAACGAAATTAAACACCAGTCGCTGGATAAATGTAGGATTTATGTAATAGATTCAGCTATACATATGTTGAATGTGACATAAGAATTGATTGACAAATGCAAAGAAAAAACAAGTGTACACTGTACATGGATTGTACAAGTATTTGATGTAGCTTATGAATAGATTTTCAGTTATTATGCTATGAGAAATGGCAGAACAACTCAAAGGGAATAAGGGAGGTAGGCTGTGAAATTGGAAGCCCCTCAAAAGCTTGGCTTACCCATGTAAGTTTCTGAAAGAAAAATTAGACTCATAACTTCGTGCATTCTTGACTTGTGAGTAACTTTGGAATTCTGCATAGCCGATTAGATCTTCAGTGGCCCCACCCACTTTCTAGAACTTGGTGCATGTCAGAAAAAGTGTGAGCAGGTACAACAGCACCCACATGTACCACACTGGGGACCCCTCTCCTAGACAGAAGAGATATGCAAAGACCCACATGTCTGAAAATGACAAAAATGTTAAAACACAGTACTAGACAAGTACACCACTTTTTAAAAAGTTATGCAAAATATATATTAATTAAATTAGTACAGAAATTAATTAGTATTAATATCCTCATTAAATACTAACTAATACAAATTGCTAATGATAAAGAAGCTGACCATTTTGGTCAAAAGAGTAGACTTACTTTAACAAAAGCTGGTGGGAATTATTGGTAATCCTGCCTCCCAGCCAGTGGCCTGAGCCACTTAAGGCAGGAGGCAGCAGTTTGCCGCCCTGAAAGGAGGGAGGCAGATGGTTAGCCCTACATACGGGGCTTAGCTTAGGGGGTGGAGCCTTGCAGTGTTAGCTGGCTCCTCCGCCCCTGAGGCTCCAGTCTTGCCTCGTGCCCAGTGGAAGCAGGACGTTGGATTGCTTCCCCAGCACGAGGCCTTTGGGAGCTGAGGCGTCATGGTGCCAGGCTTGGTCGTCGAGGGAGCAGAGAGCCAGCAAGCCTCTTGCTGCGGCTGCTCTGTTCTCCCACGCGCTGCGTCGGGGGTCTTTTGCCGCTGAGTGAAGGGTTGGCGGGCCTTTATTCCCTCCTGAGCCGCAGCAGCACTCAGCCTTGCGGGGCGGTGCTTTTCCCACCTGTTTTCATTCCAGGAAGGGGAGAAGCGGGAGCGGGGCTTGTGTGGGCGCTGGTCTCCTGGCACTTACGCAGCGTCGGGCCTTTCAGGGCGGCTCTTCCCTCCCCCCCTTTTTCTTTAACGAAGGGGCAAAAAGCGGTGGTGGGCGGTAGGGACCCCCGGGGTTTGGCGGGCCATGCTTCTAGGCCACTTGGTAAAGCAGCCGGCCACTGAGCGCAGTTTCCGGCACCCCCGCCGCTTTTACACCACGGCATTTGCAGCTCTGCGTGAGCGCAGTTTTTCCGGTGCCCCTGCCGCTTTTTGCAGCGCTGTGCCCACGGCTCTGCTGGAAGCATAACAGAGGGACGCGGTGCTCCCCGCGAGCGGGTCGAGCCTTGCTATCCAGCCGGGGCTTGAGGGGCCAGGGAATGAGGCCTGCGGCTGGTGGAGGAGCTGTCATTCTTTTGCTAAGCCGGTGGGGCAGTGTGGCCATTTGCAGCCATTCCCTGTAGTGGTGGCCATTTTGGATTGCCTCTGCCTTTTAGTAGTGGTGGCCATTTTGGGGTGGCTCTTTATTGGCAGCCATTTTGAGTGCCATTCAGTTCCTGGGGCTTTCTGTCTCACACGGTGGTTCCCTGGACATTAGGAGGGATTTCTTAGCATCTCACTTTAAGGCCAGTTAGCATCCCTGGCCTGCTGGCAGTTCACCATTGCTTATTTGTTCCTTTGCCTGTGGCCACTGTAGCCCAGTGGTTAAGTGGTTGGGTTACAAATACCCATTTCTGGTTTGGAGGGCTGGGCTTCCTTGGGGTTACAGGTGGGCTCTTTGTATTGGCTGTGTTCTAACCTTTTCAATTGGTTTGTAGAGGCACATAGGAGGTGATCGCCTGCACATTGGTGCTTATACCTGGCCGGGGCTATCCAGGCAGGATGGGTCCTAAAAAAGGTGTTGGCAACACTAAGGGCAAACAGCCAGCCACTCGCCCTCCCAAGCGGCCTGCTGTGGCCTTGTCTTCAGATGATGAAGAGGAGGGCTCCGTTAGACGAGACATTTTGGCTTGGATTGCTGCTTTAGAGCAGGCCCAGTCATCAGCTGCCTCTGCAGCCAGGTCTGCAAACAAAAGACCAGTTCGGGCTGCTTCTCGGTCTGCATCAATTAACAACATCCTCTCTCCTTTGGCTCCTTTGAGGTCAAACCCATCCAACACATCATCAGTGAGCTACAACCCATCCTGGAAAATGATACCTCTCTCTCAGAAGCCCTGGATGGAAGACCTCTCCTTGCCTACAGACAGCCCCCCAACCTGAAATGACTTCTCACTTACAATCATGAATCGGCTAGCAGAGTCACCAGCACAGGTACCAGGCCCTGCAACAGACCCAGATGACAGCTTTGCCCTTATATCTACCCAGGGAATACAATTACAGGACCCAATGGCATCAACTACACTGTCTCTGGCTCTTACAGCTGCTCATCCTCCAATGTGATATATGCCCTCATGTGCCAACAATGTCCATCTGCTCTGTACATTGGACAAACCAGCCAACCTCTACGCAAAAGAATAAATGGACACAAATCTGACATTAGAAATGGCAACATCTATAAACCAGTGGGAGAACACTTCAATCTACCAGGACATTCCATCAAAGACTTAAAGGTCACTGTAGTTCAACAGAAACCTTTCAAAAACAAAATCCAATGGGAAGCTGCTGAATTGGAATTCATATGTAAATTTGACTCTGTCAAGCTGGGACTGAATAGGGACTATGAATGGTTATCTCATTATCAAAAGTAACTGATTTCCTTTACAGAAGCAAACTGATCTCCATATCAGAAGGAGCTGTTTGCATCTACTCCTCCCTCCTCTCCCCTCCTCTATATCTGACCAGTTTCTTCTTGCCCTCCATGCATCTGATGAAGAGAACTGTGATTCTCGAAAGCTTATGCTACAATAAAGTTGGTTAGTCTTAAAGGTGCTCCTGGAGTCTTTTTGATTTTGCTTCCCAGAAGTGACATCATCATGCAGGCCCATGAGCATGCATGTGGTTTGCAAGCACGTGACAGGCAGCCAAGCAGATAAGTGCCAGGGCCCCCACCTCCCACTGGGAGGACAGGGGGACCTGGCAACCTTAAGTAGCAAAGACTCTTCCAGGAATATATAGTTTTAGTTCTAGTTATATTTTTATTGTTTTGTCTATTCTTTCTGTACACTTTCCAAACATAACCTTTTATGCACTACTTTAATAAACAAAATATTCTTCATCAGTATATGGTGCTCCTTTAGTTCCTGGTTTTAATATAAACCAGTTGCCTAGGCCAGTTTTGGCTTTGTAATCTTTTTGTAGAGACTCAGCATTGCTGACTTCTAAGTACAGCCTGGTAAACTTTGTTTTCCCCTAGCTTCTGTGCCAGGGCTTAGTTGGGCGAAATGGTGGCTGCTTTCTACCCCCAGGCCTACAGAGCTCAGAGATGCTCTATAGGATTGGGATTTTGATTTCTGGTTCTACTGACTTTCCCTGGGCCTATGGGGGCTCATTCCCCCCCTCCATTACCTCTACATATCCATTCAAATTTATTTACTATTTAATGTAAAAAAGTTATAGTCTCTTTTTTGATGGTACAGATTGCTCCACTAAGGTATAAAATCAGATCCAGCCCTCTCAACAAATCAATCTGACACTAGATGCTTCCATTAAGCTCCCACCACCACCCCTCATGTGACTGTGTTGCTGCAGATGACAGGGATGCCAGGAGACTGGAGAGAAAAGAGCCCTAGATGGTTGTGCGATTGTCAATTCTATGTGGGACTTTCATTATTGGAAATGGCCCAACACATTGATTACAGCTGGCACTGTAGCAGCCCCAGCTGAAGACAAGGAGGTCCTTTCTTATGGGCCATAATCCTTTCCCACATGTTCCCTCCATACTTCCAAAATATAAAAGAGGAAGACTGTGCATAGAATATTAGGAAGTGAATTACACTCATTGAGTGGGATGGTGGGGATTTGATTCCCTTTCTCTTCCTCTTGTAAACGTTTTTGAATGGATATGAAGCCTAGTCCTGATTAGCTGTATATAATGATGGGTTCCTCAGCTGACTTGATTATCAGCAAATGTGGTCAGAGGTGATGGATAACCCTTAAAAATTAATAGAAATGTTAATTTTAACAATGTGCAACACTGCATGATTGCTTATATTTAGACAATTCTGTTGTAACATGAAAATTAATTAACTCACAATCTTTGCTTCTTTCCATGTTTCTTGGTATGCTTAACATCTGTGACTCCTCAAGATGTTTGGTGCATTTCATTCATCATACATGATATTTGCATAATGCAAACATCCTACTTTATGCAGACACATCACTGAATATTTTGTCAATTGCAGCTGCTATTTAAATCATACATAAATAACAGGCGTAAGGGATCTGCTTGCATTTAAATGCATGTGAATGTAAAATCCAAACTCGTTTTTATTTTCTTCAGTCGCAATAGTATATGTAACATTTACATCCACTGCAAATGCAATCCTTTCCCCTTTGTTTTCTTTCAAAGGCCATTAAAATTCTATTAGCTGCTTACAAATATTATTTCATGCCATCTGCATTTACTCCAAAAGTTGTGATAAGGACAGCTGCAATCATTTGTATTCAGGGGTGTTTTTTGTGTACAGTCACTTATTGAGTAACTGAGCTTTTTCCCCCTGTCACCGTCATTGAAGATACAGCCAAATACAGTGATGATTTGTTTGTAAATCTCTTTCATGCAGTATTATTTTATTTATTATAAAGGCAGGCAGCAGAGGAAGCAAATGAAACATTCCCAGCAAATACCTCCCCCCACCCAATGAAAACATAAGACAACAAAATATGGGTGAAACAAAGTTAAATTAACTTAATTTCAGTAGCTAATCTGCATCATCAAACCATTGGATTGCAACTAAGGCAGGGTGCTGGCTGCCATCATATGGGCAACATTATGCTGGTTCCAGTCCTGGCCAGTGTTATTATCCTAACCGACATGTTAACTATGTCCAGAGATGTCAGCCAGAGACTGACTGTAGGGGCTTTGCTTGCATTTTTTAACTTCATTTATATCCCAACTTTCTCCCCAGTGGGAGACCCAAAGAGGCTTACATTGTTTTCCTCTCAAATTAATCCTTGCAACAACTCTGTGAGGTAGGCTAGTCTGAGAGCATGTGACTGGTCCAAGGTAACCTGTGGAGAAACACTCTTTGTTTGTAGATGTGGACTGTGTCAAAACCTTTACCTCCAGCTTTAAAAGCCTCTCTAAGTTGAAAACAGGTAGGAGGGTGGAGGGACAGATGCTTTCTAAGATGAATCCAGTCTTGAGCTTTATGTGGTAGAAGACATTTTACTAAAAGCTTACCCTCCCAGAAGTGAGAGGAGAACAGAGACTTGGAGGACTAAATGCTAGAGAGGTTTCTTCCTGGAGCTCTCAGGAAAAGCCTCTCACCTGAACCTGCCCAGAGGGTGGGCAAAGGCAGAGAATAAAACCTCATGGCACAAGGAGAAAGCTTTCTGTGTTTTGTTTGATCTGGAAGCTGAAGGAGCAGCCAATGGCCATGTGAAAGCTGGAGGCCTAAACCATGAAGACATCTCAGTAAACTGGAACTTTCTAAGATAAACAGCCTGCCTAAACAGAAGATCTAAGTTTGGCATTGCCCCCTCAGTTGGAAGAATGAGACAGACACAGCTTCTTGGAATAAATGGCCGCTTTATTAAACATAACATCAACACTAAACTGCAGCAAGGGCAAACTATGCGGTACAGGTCAAGCCACGGGGTCCATCAGACCACCGCCTTGACCTCTATGGGCGAGCCCCACTGCCCTGGGTGTAATCCATTCATGGAATGGTCTCAGCCTGGCCGGCCAGGCAAAGGGTTCCCCTCAAGCTCCTAAAGCCTCAGCCATACAGCATGAGGGAAGGACTTGCACCTGGGGTTCCCTGGAGGCAATCTGCACAGGTGGTGGTACCATCCCTCCTGAGAGACCCCATTTCCCCACCGCTGGGGAATTTCCAAAGGGGAGCTCACCAGCTCCCTCCCTATTTCCCAACTTTCTCCTGCCAACGCGATAGGCCAAGCCTCAGCTTAGGCCCTCGCACCCCACAGGTGGCCTAGTGCCAACCTGAGCCCAAGCTGCAGATTATCTAGGAAGATGTTATTGCTGGATGGGGACAAATGGACCCCATCGTCCCTATAAAGGGTGGCATTTGTGGCCTGAATGTGAGGGTGAGGGAGGTAGATGCCTAATCCCGTAGCTAAGGCTTTCTGAATAGCCCTATTGGCCCTGCGCCTAGCACGAGCCATGCCTCCAGGGTCCAGAGACTCCCTCCATTTACGGCGGGGCAGCATCTCTGACCAGAATATATAAACGCCAGGCCACCGGTTCTTAATCACCCGTAGATCAGCAATCACTTGCAAGGACACGGCTCTGCCTTTCAATAAACCGAGGTCATTGCCACCCACGTGTAAGACCAAAATATGCAGAGGAGGACTGTTCCTTCCCCCAAACAAGAGAGGCAACAATCCTGACCACCAAAGGCCCCGCCGGCCCAACCATTCGATTGAGGCATCTTCGCTCAACCCGAGCTGAGCTCCAATCGGCATCCATCTGGCTTGCACCGCAGCCCAGAACACCATACTGTGGCCAGCTATAAGAATCCGCCTCCTCTCAAGGTTGCTCCCTGCACCTGGAAAAGACCAAACTGCATGAGACTTAAAACAACGGGAGAGGACGAATGTAAGACCGGAAGGCAGCCGACTTCCATCTGCCCACCTTCTGAATGGTCTTGTCAGCATAACCCATGGCTGCTGCAGTAGATGCAGCTCCAATACAGAATGAATGAGTGCCAAATTTGACACCCACCAATCCCAGCTGATGCAACGCTCTATCCGTCACTGCCCAGAATTGGTAGCAGGTTAGGGGAGAGCGATCCCTATGTCGAAACAACACTCCCTCATCCTCGCCCCTAACCTTCAGATAAGAACGAAGAGCCCTTACCGGGCACAACGCCTCGTCCTCGCAAGGCCCTAAGGTTAACATGGACCCTGCTCTCTTCTGATCAGTCTTAGACCTCTTAATACAAATCAAAACTTTATCGCCCTTAAACTGAATATCATGGGACGATAAAGCCCGCCCTGAAACATCCCTTTGCGACTGAACCACCAGCTCACTCACCCTCAACGCGCCAAAAAACACAGTAAGGGAGGCGGCATGAAACAGCTGGCATTCAAAACCAGAACTACATATCTCCCCCCATAGAGCCCCAAGACCTCTGAGAATTGCGGGGGAAATTGGCTGCCTTAAATCTTTAACAACCCCAGACTCCCTGGACCAACCCTCAAACATCTTCCGGAGTCTAAAATCACCCGTATTTTCCGGCAAGCCACGCGCTTTGCTGGCAAATGCCAATGCAGACATCTGGCCCTTAATAGTCTTAACTGCCAAACCACAAGCGCGCTGGGCCACGCAGAATTGCAGAAGATGCTCCGCAGGAATGGGCCATGCCTGACTCAACCCAGCCCCCTCCCTAAAGTCCTGAAACAGTCCTACCACACACTCATACGATCGATGAGTGCTGGGAGCAATGGCCATCTGAATAGTTCTGTTCACTTCCACCTGCCAAGCCGCCACAGCTCCGGTGGCATCCTGGAGGGAAGACTGTCGGCCCCGGGAGCGAGATGCCGGAAGCGATCCATCTGTCGATGAGACAAAGCATCCGCCACCCCATTGTCGACTCCTGGCACATGTCTAGCCCTAAACAGTATGTTAAGCTGGAGGCACTTCAACGTGAATGCCCGAACTAATGACATAACCCTGGCCAACTTAGATGTAAGGGAATTAACCACTTGCACCACTGCCATGTTGTCACACCAAAAGTGCACTACATGGTTAGCAAACTCATGGCGCCAGAGAAAAACCGCCACCAGAATGGGGAAAAGCTCTAAGAAGGTTAAATCCCTAACCAACTCACTCGCCGCCCATTCGGTAGGCCATAGCTCGGCACACCAATGCCCACGGAAGAATACCCCGAAACCCGTGGACCCAGATGCGTCAGAAGCAACCTGAAACTGGGCACCGACCAGCAACTCCTCGCGCCAGAAAGTAACCCCATTGAAGGAACCTAAAAATTCCTCCCATACCTCAATGTCAGCGCGCATACCCTTGTCAATGCGAACTTTATGGTGAGGGACCTGAAGAGCTGACATAGCATCACACAGCCGGCACAAGAACAGCCTGCCAGGGGCGACTGCCTTGCATGCAAAATTCAGAGAGCCCACCAGCTGCTGCAATTCGAGGAGGGATACCTTCCGCTTACCTCTAAACGCAGCCAACAGCTCCCTGAGCTTACTAACTTTATCAGCAGGAAGTCTCAAAGACTGGTGCACCGTGTCAAGCTCGATACCCAAAAAGGTCATCACCTGGGATGGGCCCTCCATCTTTTCATGTGCCAGGGGAACCCCCAGTTCCCCCGCCAGGGACACAAAGCCGGCCAACAGGCTGGCACATGGTGCCGAGCCTGCGGGCTCAACGAACATAAAGTCATTGAGGTAATTTAATTTAATTTAATTTATTATATTTATATTCCGCCCTCCCTGCTTTTGCAGGCTTAGGGCGGATAACAAATACAAATATCATTAAAAACATTTTAAAACATTAAATAATACATTTAAAAACATTTTAAAACATTAAATATTACAATTCATGCTGCATAGTGGTTCATACATGCCTCTGTGTTCACATAGGGGTGATGGTTTAACCCCCCCCTTCACGGGGGGCGGGCACTGCCTGGTGTCAGCCATATGCCTGGCGGAATAGCTCCGTCTTACAGGCCCTTGCCGGGCCCTTGTCTCGCAAGACAGAGCATTCCACCAGGTCGGGGCCAGGATCGAAAAGGCCCTGGCCCTGGTTGACGCCAGGCGGGCCTCCCTAGGGCCAGGGACACTTAAAAGATGTTTTCCACCAGAGTGGAGAGTCCTCCAGGGCTCATATGGTGAGAGACGGTCCCTCAGATACGTCGGTCCCAGTCTGCGTAGGGCTTTGTAGGTTAACACCAAAACCTTGAACCTGATTCGGTACTCCACTGGCAGCCAATGCAGCTGGCGTAGCACCAGTGTAATATGCTCCCATACTGGTGCTCCAGCAATGACCCGCGCTGCTGCATTCTGTACCAGCTGTAACTCCCGGATCAGGCCCATGGGAAGCCCAGCGTAGAGCGCGTTACAGTAATCCAACCTAGAGGTGACCATTGCTTGGACCACTGTAGTCAAGTCACGGGGAGACAAATAAGGGGCAAGCTGCCTGGCCTGCCGAAGATAATAAAAGGAAGACCTGGCAACTGCAATGATCTGGTCCTCCATCTTCAGGGAGGAATCCAGAATCACCCCCAGGATCCTAACTCTCGGGGCCAGTGTAAGTGCTGCCCCATCAAGTGTAGGAAGCCGGGGTCCCAAAGCCATCTCCCCACGACCCACATACAGGACCTCCGTCTTCGTGGGATTCAATTTCAGCCAACTTTGTCTCAACCAACCAGCCACAGCCTCAAAAGCACGCTCCAGGGCATCAGGGGACGATCCAGGCTGCCCATCCAACAACAGATAAAGCTGGGTGTCATCTGCATATTGGTGACACCCAAGCCCGAAACTCCGCATCAGCCGGGTGAGGGGGCGCATATAGATATTAAATAATAATGGAGAGAGTATCGCTCCCTGTGGCACACCACATAACAGTGGCCTACGAGATGGCACTCTCTCCCCAAGCGCCACCCTCTGTCCCTGATCATGGAGAAAGGAGACCAGCCACTGCAGTGCTGTCCCCTGAATCCCCACATCGGCAAGGCGGTGGGTCAAAAGCTCATAATCGACCGTATCAAACGCTGCTGACAGATCCAGCAAAATCAGCAGTGCTGATCCACCCTGATCCAGATGTCTGCGGAGATCGTCTGTGAGGGCGACCAGCAATGTCTCGATCCCATGTCCTGGGCGGAAACCAGACTGGAAGGGGTCTAGGGCCGAGGTCTCCTTCAGGAAATTCTGAAGTTGCTTCTCTGCCGCCTGCTCAATCACCTTCCCCAAAAATGGAAGGTTGGAAACCAGTCAGTAATTGAGCAGGTCAGCAGGATCTAATGATGATTTCTTCAGAAGAGGCCATACCACAGCTTCCTTCAGCACCTTGGGAAAAACCCCAGAGCTCAAGGACAGGTTTATAATCGCCTCCAAGGAATCCCGAAGCCCATCAACACTGGCTTTCACCAGCCATGACGGGCACGGGTCCAAGGGGCACGTGGTAGTCCGTACCACCTGCAGAATACTGTCCACCTCTTCCCCGAAAAGAGGGCTGAAACGATCTAATATGGGTCCCGAAGATGGCCAAGGGGCCTCTAGTTCATTTACTGTATCAACTGTGGCTGGTAAGTCGCGGCGGAGAAGCAAGATCTTATCAGTAAAAAAGCTCGCAAAAGCCTCACAGCTTATCTCCAAATTCAACTTTTGATGGTCTCCACCTGATTGGGAGACCAATGAACGGACCACATTAAATAATTTAGCTGGGCGTGAGCTAGCTGATGCGATGGAAGCTGCATAATACTCTTTCTTCACAACTTTCACCGCCATCTCATAGGACTTCATAAACAGCCTATAAGATGTTCTTGCTTCCTCGTCACGAGATCGCCGCCACACGCGTTCCAGTCATCTTAGCTCCCGTCTCTGTTGCCGAAGCTCCTCCGTATACCAAGGAGCCCGGCGATTCCGGCAGCGAAGAGGACAACAGGGGGCGATTTCATCGATGGCCTCAGAGAGCCAGACTTGCCAGCCCTTCACTAGCTCATCTAATGAACCACCGTGGAGCATTGGTTCCCGCAGAGCATTCTGGAACCCAATTGGGTCCATAAGTCTCTGCGGGCGAGCATAAATTTGCTCACTGCCCTTGCGGGGGGGGGGGTGGCACGCCCAGCCAGGCCTTCACAACCGTGTGGTCTGGCCATGGCACTAACTCTACTTTATCCAGAACCACATCCAATCCCATCCCAAAGATCAGATCTAGCATGTGGCCTGCTTCATGTGTGGGTGCCGATACAAACTGGGAGAGTCCCAGTGTTGCCATGGCTGACACCAGGTCCTTAGCCTGTATCGATGTGGCATCATCTACATGGGCATTGAAATCCCCTGGCACCATCAACCTGGGGTACTCCAAGGCCCACCCAGCAACCACCTCTAGCAGGCGCGGTAAGACGTCTGCTGGTGCGCTGGGCGGTCAGTACACCAAGCAGACGGCCAAACTCTCCTCGGCATTCCACACCAGGCCCACACAATCAATGCCAGAGATCTTCGGGGCAGAAAGCGGCTTGAAGGAGAAACCCTCCCGGACAAGGATTGCCACCCCTCCCCCATGACCCTCAGTTCGTGACTGATGAAGGACTGCATAACCCGGGGGGGGGGTCAGCTCACCAAGAGCAACTGTTTCTCCTTCCCTCACCCAAGTCTCGGCCACGCATACCAGGTCCATATTAGCTGCAATAAAAGTATCATGCAGCATACTGGTCTTATTATTTATGGATCTGGCATTGCACAACATCAGTGTCGAAGGAGGATTTTTCCTAGCTCCAACACCAGCGTGCCTCGGGATGGGGCGTAGGTTAGAAGGGCACCGAGCCTTTCCACATCTCCATGACCTTCTCCCTTTAAACCAGGCCCCACCGCCATACCTCCCCCATCCCCAGAGGACTGGTATCCCTGGCCCTATCTCAGATGCCTTCCTCATATCCATCCCCTTATCACAGCATACAAACATCCTAAGCAACAATAAACAGCACCAGTTCTTCAGCAGCAGCAGTCCCCAGCAGCAGCTCCTTTGAGGCCAGAGCACTCAGGGGGCGGGGCTGAGCAGGTGGAAAAGCTCAGCCCTCGATGGAGTAGCCTCCCTGGTCAGCAGAGCGGAGGCAGCTTCAGCAGCAGCAGTCCCCAGCAGCAGCTCCTTTGAGGCCAAAGCACCCAGGGGGAGGGGCTGAGCAGGTGGAAAAGCTCAGCCCTCGATGGAGTAGCCTCCCTGGTCAGCAGAGCGCAGGCAGCTTCAGCAGCAGCAGTCCCCGGCAGCAGCTCCTTTGAGGCCAGAGCACCCAGGGGGAGGGGCTGAGCAGGTGGAAAAGCTCAGCCCTCGATGGAGTAGCCTCCCTGGTCAGCAGAGCGCAGGCAGCTTCAGCAGCAGCAGTCCCCGGCAGCAGCTCCTTTAAGGCCAGAGCACCCAGGGGGCGGGGCTGAGCAGGTGGAAAAGCTCAGCCCTCGATGGAGTGGCCTCCCTGGTCAGCAGAGCGCAGGCAGCTTCAGCAGCAGCTCCTTTGAGGCCAGAGCACTCAGGGGGCTGGGCTGAGCAGGTGGAAAAGCTCAGCCCTCGATGGAGTGGCCTCCCTGGTCAGCAGAGCGCAGGCAGCTTCAGCAGCAGCAGTCCCCGGCAGCAGCTCCTTTGAGGCCAGAGCACTCAGGGGGCTGGGCTGAGCAGGTGGAAAAGCTCAGCCCTCAATGGAGTAGCCTCCCTGGTCAGCAGAGCGCAGGCAGCTTCAGCATGACAAGTATTCTGGCATTTGAACCTTCCCCTCAGCTCTCACTCTAAAAAGGAGCTGAAACACTCGAAGGTGGCACATGATATCGAACACCCCATTGGGAGGACCCTGTCCATGTAATATTGACCCTCAAAAAAGAAGCCCAGGAGATCTATGTCATCCGGGTGAACCGGGAGCAGGCAAAAGGCTGACTTAATGTTGCACTTAGCCATCAAGGTCCCGATTCCACATCTGCGCACCACTTCAACCGCCTGGTCAAAGGAAGTATAGTGCACCAAGCAGAGTTCTTCTGGGATGGCATCGTTAACCGAAGCCTCTTTTGGAAAGGAAAGATGGTGAATCAAACGATATTCACCGAGGGTCTTCTTAGGGACCACCCCTAAGGGAGAGACACGGAGATATGGAACAGGAGGCGTAGAAAATAGACCCAATACCCTACCCTCTGCACACTCCTTCAAAACCTTGTCCCGCACAACAGCTTCCATGCCAATAACAGAATGTAAATTTTTTGACATAAAAAACATGCGGGCTCTGAAATGGTATCCTAAAACCGTATTTAAAACCATTCAACAGGAACTCTGCATCACTCCGCGTGGAGTAATAAGGCAGCAAGCGCTCAAGGGCTCTCAGGTTTACTGGGCTGGGGCCCTTTTCCAGCCACTTGCTGGCCCCCACCCCCGCCAGAACGCTTCCCCCCCACACCAGACTTGTCTCTAGGGCAGGAGGAATAAGCGTGCAGTCTGGCGCATGCCGGACATTCATGTTTATATTTACAGGCCCTCCTGTTGCAGACACCCTTTGAAGTGAAGTCCCAACAGAGCAGCCGGGGTTGAACCTGCTGCCCCGCCTGGGAGCGGGTGGAGACAGCTGCCTGTGTGCGATGGATCAAATGACCGCTATCTGCCCTATCACCAGAGTTAGGTTTTGAGGGGGACATCACCTGCAGCCACAGCTGCTGGTGAATCTGGTCCCAGAGTATCTGAGGGTTCAGCGCCACCCTCATCCTGAACTCTTCGTCGTACTGCAACCATGCAGTACCAACGAAGTCAGTGTAACCCCAATAGATTATTTTGAGGTGCTGAAATAGGGACACAGCCCGTAAAGGCTGCACCCTCCCCAATACACCTGCATAAATTAAAAACCCTAGGAGCCAATTATGCCACGAATGATCCACCTTACGGAGCTTATTTTTTTCTTTATCACGCTCCTCCAAATCCTCCTTGTCCATCTTTTCCAACTCACGGAAAAGAAGGGTGAACACATCCACATACTCCCCCCTCACAATCTTATCCCTCGTCGCCTGGGTAAGATGATCACCGAGGGGAAGAGCTGTATCCCCATATGGGAGTGCCCTATAAGGGACCTGACCATACACACCATAAGGCGTAAAGCCCCACGGCGGGTAACCGCTGTACTGCCATCCTAAGGGAGGAATGCCTGGAGCCAGGCTATCCGAACCAGGCCATGGACCTGTAGCAGACACCATGGCCGGCGGAACATTAGGCACTCCAGGGGCCATATTAGCTAAACCCATGTGCCCCGGAAACTGCCAAGCAGTGCTAAGTGAAGTGGATGGAGTGGCGGGGCCAGAGGACCCGGAGGCAGCGGCCTGACCTCAGGGTCCCCATGGCCAGGTGCATGCCTGTTGCGGCAAAGCGGACTTACCATCAGGACCACTAGGCTCCACTGCCACCGCCACTTGGCAACCTTCCACCTGTCCTTCTGGTTCAGCATCGCAAGCCACGACTTCCTCTTCCACAGGGAGCTCCCTTGTAGCTGCTGGTCCAGCTTCCATCAATCCTGTAGTGGACTCAAGGGCAGACAAACGAGTCAAAATCTCCTTCCTAAATGCGGCTTTAGAAGCAACTCTGACCGGTCTACTGCGCTCAGTGGAGGAACCCACCGGGGCAGGAGCCCCCTTGCCCCTTTCCAGAGCTTCCAGGCATTTTAAAATCGCAGCATTAAAACTAGCATCCTCATCATCATCAGAGGATGACACTGCAGGGGGAGGCCGTTTGGTGGGCTGTTTCTTAGCAGGCTGCTTGCCCTTGGCTGTTCCCTTCTCTTTCCTGGAAGCCATGCTAAACCAACCCTGTGAGGTGGGAAAAAATGATAAGGCCCTGGATCAGTGACTGCCTGCAGGCCACCCAGCAGGCCCCCAGAGGGGAGTGAAGAAACAGACCTTTTCCCCCAAGAAGAGTCCTGCACCTTTAACTACTACAAAAATGTGCAATTCACCCAGGACCCCAGAACACAGCAACTGCAAGAAGGGGTGTGTGTGACTAAACCAAACTGCATTTGCAGCAGCCAAAGAAAAAGTGTGCAGCCCAAACAGAACCGCGCAGACCTCCGCTGTCAAAATTGCACCCGCAAGTGTGCCCAAAATGGCGGCCGCAACGCCGCACAAGAGGCGGATTGGTGCTAGGCCAGGAAGGCTGGCAACCCCCGTCACAAGCCCCTAAATACGGCTATACAGGTAAGCCCGGACTGAAGGAAAGCCAATCCACCCCCCCACACACACACACCCCACCCAGCAAGCCCTGGAGAAAAGCGGCGCAAAGTGCCCAAACCGCTCCGGACGAAGCCACTGAGACGATGGGAAAACAGCCGGGTCGCCACACGCCCTGCGCAGCACCGCGCTAACTAGATGGCACCCGGCAGCGTCCAAGGGAGACGGAGCCGCCACCGCTGAACTGCAAAGCAGCACAGCCAGGCAAAGCTGGAGCACTGAGCAATAAGCCGGCTGCTGCCAGAAGAGGCTCTGCTCACAGACGCGTCCTCAGAGCGATGGCAGAGCAGGCTCTAAAAAGACGTCCTGCTCCGACCGATCGCTCGGAGCAACTGCGCAGGGAAGGGGGGCGGAGATACCAACGGCTCTATCTCCGCCCGCCCTCTGAAAGTCCCAGATGGGCGGGAACCAGTCCCATCCTCCATCCGAAGCAGCAAACCTGGCCCTACGGCCAAAGCCACTTGTGGCTGCTGTGAGTGGCCGCATTTACAAAGGGAGGGATAGAGGAATTGTGTTTTTATCCATTTCTTTTTGAGTTCCCTTGCTTGCTTTGGTTCTGTGTTTAAAAGTGTGTGAACATTTTTTATCCTTTCTTTAATAAATGCTTTTAAAATTCTTAAATGCTGGTAGCTGTTCTCTGTACCACATAGACTCCCATTACTCAACAGGAAGAGTTAGTTAATAACATAACCTGTCTCCCCTTGGGACCTGATTGCCACTGTTCAGGAAAACAAGCTGTTGCCCTGTAAGGCAAGCCTGCCAGCTGCTTGAAGGTACAAACTGAAACAAAACACACAACCTTTTTGCTGGTAGGGAGTTGTTACAATTTAGTTTGCCCGCCCAGTCAAAACAAAAGGCAGAGACCGAGTTGGGATATAAACAAGGGCCACTTTATTAATTATAACATAACATAACCTGTCATTGCAGCAAGGGGTCTAACTGTGGTACAGGTCAAGCCTTGGGGTCACCCTGGACCTCCACCTTGACCTGTCTGGGTGAGCCCCCGCTGCCTTGGAGGAGGTCCATTCATAGGGGCCCGGCGGCAAGGCAAGTGGTTCCCCTTTGAAGCTCCGGCCCCCACAACTGTGGAGCCTGGGGGCAGCCTTGTCCAGGGTTCCCCACCAGGCAGTCTACCCTCACAGCTGGCAGCCATACAGCCTCACCAGCCGCTCCTGACAGACCCCCAATTCCTGACTAATGAGAATGTGCCAAGGGCGTCACCGGCCTGCTCATTTTATCCTATCCTGCCAGTGGCCAACTATTATAAACCGCCACACGACACTCATTAACAACTCCCACAGTGCAAGGTAGGCAAAAAAACAACTCCCCTCCCCTGTTGAGCCAATTAAGGAAGAAGAAAAAATTCCTACCTGGCCCTGATAAACAGTGACCGGCTAATCCTGCACTGCATAAAGAGAGAGGTGGGTGGGCCGCGGACCAGTCTTATAAGCCTTTGGCTCTGACCCTCCAGGCAATGCCCAGATAGCCAAGAAGAGAGGCTGCCTTTTCCTCATTCTGGTGGGGCAAACCCGGCCCCCGACCTCAGCAGCTTTAGCTGCCAACTGGAAAGGGACTGCATTCCCAGGTTTGGTTCAGTCTTCTGGAAGCTGCTTTAATGAGCCAAACCAGCAATTTCTTTCTGTAATTTCAGCTTGGTTTTTTTTTGTTATACACACCTCTAATGATGATGTCATTTCTAGGTCACACTGGAAGTGACTTCATGGCATCAGGCCACACCAGTCACCCTCCCTATTTACCTAATCATTTCCTCCACTTCCCATCTGGACAGAGGCAGGCAGCACCAGCAAGAGGCAGAAGGTCTACCACCAAAGCAAGAGATATTGCCTTCCTAGTGCTAAAACTCACCACTAGAGATGGGCACGAACCATAAAAAAACTGAACCATGAGGTTTGTGGTTCGTTGGTTTTCACGAATCAAGAACCATGAACTGGCACAAACTGGGGCCAGTTTACGAACCAGTTCATGATTCGTGGTTCATGGGGTTTAAATACCCCTTAGCAGTGGCAGGGAAAAGGTTATTTGACAGTTTAAAGGGCCCTTTCCTGCCTTGCAAGCGACAGGTCCCTTTAAATGATCAGTTGGCAGGCGGCGGGGGGATCCCCCCTCGCTGCCTGCCAGCTGATCGTTTAAAGGGACCTGCCACTTGCAAGCCGCAGGACCCTTTAAACTGCCCAAATCCCAGCCCTCACTCCCACCCTCACCCTCACCCCCGAGCCCCAGCCCCACACTTACCTTGCCCTCGGGCTTGCAGCATCCTCCCCCTCCTCCCATGAGGGGTGGGAAGGCCATTTTTGGCCTCTTCTGCCACTGCGTGGGCCCACAGGGTGGCAAAGGAGGCTGAAAATAGCCTTCCTGCCCCTCAAATGGCTGCCGCTGCAGGATCCCCCCACCGCCTGCCAGCTGATAGTTTAAAGGCACCTGCTGCTTGCAAGCCACAGGAAAAGTTTATATGGCCATTTCCTTGGGGAAATGGCCATTTAAACTGCCCCTTTACAACCCAAACGAACCAGTAGACCAGTTCATGGAAGTCCATGGAAACAAGTTTCCACAAACCAGCCTGGTTTGTGAGTTTTTCAAGTAATTCAATTTGTGCCCATCTCTACTCACCACCATCCCACAATATGCCACTCTAGCAACTAGGGGTTGGATGTCAATGTTGCAAAGGAACAAAGGCATACCATCGATAGCCCACTCCAGTACTACAGAGAATTATGGGTATGAACCTATCCAGCCACTATGGTCATCTTCATAGGCCCTGCTTCTAGTGTCCCTGCTTTCGGCAATTAGGTAGGTTGTGACCTGGGATAGAATCTTCTTGGTGACACCAAAACTCTGAAACTCTCAGGATACAGTGAAGCCTCCCTTCATTAGCATTCCACACCCTGGAAAACTCTTACAGGATGACTCAGCCCAAACCCACCTTCCTGAGTAGATATAAATTACCTGCCAACATCTTCTCCACACTGTGACACTGAGAGATCTCTGTCTTTTGGTGCTACACCTCTGAAGATGCCAGTCTCAGGGCCAAGCTACAAGTGACGAATGCCACTTGAACGGCAAGTGTATTTCTCCCTGTTCACTTGTCCTCCACTCAATCCATTTGCCATTCAAGTGTCATTCGTCACTTGTAGCTTGGCCCACACCTGCTGGCGAAACGTCAGGAACTACAATGCCAAGACCATGGCTATACAGCCTGGAAAATCCACAACAACCATCGTTCTCCAGCCGTGAAAGCCTTCGACAATATATCATTCTGATTAATTTTTTTATGCTTTTAGCTCTGGTTTAACTGTTTTAATCATGAGTTGGTTTTGGTTTTGTTACTGTTTTCATTTTAATCATTTTTAAAATGTGATTTTATGATGTTTCAATTTGTTACCTGCCTTGGCATATCCCTTATGAGAGCACAAATATGAGCCATAAATTTTGTTAAATAAATAAATGTGAGTATATGAATTAGATTATACCTTATAAATATATGTAGACATGGAAGTCATAGTCAGCCTCAAAATTTGTACTTATTGTGCAACAATAGATATTAGAGTGTATTTAGAAGATGTGACTTGGGTGGTCAGAAGGACACTTGGAAGCGATCAGCCATTCTTCAGTCATTTAAATGTAGCCCTCCACCCATCCTCTAGCACTGCTGGAATCACTTCCTTATCTTTCTCTTAAAAACTACCACATCAGCTTCTTTCCTGTTTCTTTTTCATGTAAAGGAGAAGGAGGCATGCACTTTTGCTCTGGAGGGAAAAAATGACAACACCAAGACCTTCTCTGTCCTTTTCCTCAATACATATACCCTTGCTTTGGATTGGAAAGAAGCATGCCATAGACTTTCCCCCTGCAACCAAGCAGCTGTTTGCCTCTTCCAAATGGTTTACAGTTTGGTGTGATGCTGGTTTGTTCTGGGAAAACAGCAAAGGAAAGGTTTTCCCATCTGAGCACTGCAGGTCTGCTCTGAAACACTGTAATTTTGTAACTGGCTCCACACACTGAGCACTTGTTCTGTAACTGTCTCCATGTTTCTTGAAAAAATTAAGTAGCTCCCAGAAACATAAAGTCTGCCCTCTCCTGATGCAAGCTATGCTTGACTTCCTGGTAGGCAGCAAAATATAGAATAGGCACAGAGCTGGCTGTTAAACAGCAGTAGGTAGATCCTCAAAGGCTATAAAATTGCATTAGTGTAGATGGTCCCTGATGTATGGATATTACTAGTGTGTTGAATCAGTGAAGTGATTAAGGTGGTCCGCAGCAATCTGCAGCTGCATATGCAGAGGAAGATCCTACCACTTGCTGAGCCATACAGAGCTCCATAAATGCACTTCCCCCTGCTGATACAGAAAGAGCCTCTTTGAGCCTATGGCTCATTGTATCAGATTACTTTGGAGGAAATATCATATACAGGATGCCTGTCTTCCAAGATGGTACTTCCCAGTAAGGTCCCAGGGTGAAAGTAAGCAACCAACAGCCTGCTCTTACTTTCCTCCATACCTATTCTTAGCCATACTAGGTTGATGGAATGCTGTTCTTTGCTAACAGTGTTTCCTGGGAGCTTCAGATCATCGTGTTCTCCAGCCCATGATCACAGCTAGGTGGAGAGAAGAGTCGGGATAGGAGCATGGCGGTGAATCATTTTGACTTCTCAGTATTTTTCTGCAATGACAGATATGTGGCATTGTGGATCCCAGGCAACTTCCTTCATGTGGTGAATCTTACTTAAGGCAAATTGAGACTGAGGAAACCAAACAAGACTATCTCACAACATTAATACAGAATTACTCCATTCTAAGACCATTTATTTCAATTTATTTCCATTTGTGACTGACAGGTGAGTTGAGAATTAAAACCGTCAAAAATATTGTGTTTAAGATAATGTGCAACTTTATGAAAGTCTGACCTGTGGTGGCTCTTTCTTATACACTAATTGTTACTTTGCAGGTAGAAAGATCAAGAATAGAGCCTGTTAACTCTTCTAGAGCTGACTTAAAATCCCCCAACCTTCTTTTTTTCCAGCTGAAAATTCCAATTTCACTTTGAGTTCTTTCTTGTACAAATAAACCTGTGATTCTGAATCCTTGGAACAAGCTGAGCCACAACTATGTTAAAATTCGTTGCTTTCAATAGGACTTAGTCAAAAGACTAACTTTAGATAGAGTCCCACATCTGTATGGCCGGTATAAATGGAAACTGCTAGAATTTTATTAGAAGATAATGCCAGACGCATTAAAAAGCACAGAAATCCTCAATGGGAAATGCTTAAATATTTCTTAGGTTAAGTAGTCTCTAAAGGTGATGCAGCAAAGTCATCCAAAATGATTGCTTCTTTTTTTCCCCTGCTACTGTTTATTCATATCCTTTCCAGACACTCAAAGGAATGCAGGCATCAGTGTAAAACAACTCACTCTGAATAATCCTTTCTGAGTCATGAATTTAAATACCTTGTTCCCATTAGCACCTTTAATAGTCTCTTCTAAGAAACTCTGATGAGGTTATGGCTGCTTTTGCCAGAGGGTCATGGTGGTTCATGGCACACACTGTAATTCTGCAATGCTGTACTGAGTGGGAGGCCTGTTTCTCAAATGGAGCATTTAAAATTATGGTTTAATGACCAGGAGATAAAAAATTGTGATTGTCATCATTATTAACTAGTAAAATCAGAGCATCACCACATATGAGCTGCTTGCTACCTTATATGCCCCTAGGAAAAAGTTCATATAATGAAGTTTCAGTGAAGTCAAATGTGCCGCAGAGTCACAGAAATACAAATATAAAACATAATACTGGAGTAGTGAACGTAGCTAAAAATAGGAATATTAATGAAGAAGTGATTACTATTTTTTACTTCAACATGTTCAGAATATAGGCATCGATCCAGAGGAATTAACCGTGTTAGTCTGTAGATGCACAATAGTAAAAAGTCCAGTAGTACCTTTAAGACTAACCAACTTTATTGAGGCATAAGCTTTCGAGAACTACAGCTCTCTTCATCAGAATATAGGCAGTTTTCATATTTTCATATCATGATTTTCTTGCAACAGTAAGTATTTAATTTCTAGACATTGCTAGATCTTCTAGAAAACATTATGCCCATTTCCACACATCCTTAAAGGGATGACCCTCTCACTGAATGCTGCTGGCTTTTCCCCTTCGCTCCACATGTCTCCAATTTCAAAATGGTAGTAGGTTGTTTGGCTTCCACTTTGTCAGCGCCTTTTTGGGGACCACGAGAAAGTGCGTTCTCAGAAAATGCACCCAAAAAATGGAAGCCAAATGGCCTGCTACTAGCCTCTTCTAACACTAAGAAATGAGGAGTAGAAAGCTTAATGTCCATTAATCAGCTTCAGCACAGCTATGAGTGAAGATAACTCTCCCCAATTCCAACTGCTAAGGCAGGGAAACCTTAATAATCTCTTCTAAGAAACTCTGATGAGGTTATGGGAAACCTCCGTCTCAGCAATAGACCCCCCCCCCAAGCAATCTTAGGAATACAGATGGGATAAACTCATGATCTGTCCTTTGATCCAAGCAGATAGTCAAGTGGAAAAAACTCTCACTACAGCAAATTATCTATGCTGTCTCTCAGCTCACTTGCTGGGCATCTGCCTTCCTTGACCTCCTCACTGGAACTCCTGTATATTGAAATGTCTTGATATTGATCTTACTGGCTCACACTATGTAATTCACCTTAAGTCTGAGTGAGAAAGGTGGACTATAAATGATGTAAATAAGTAAGTAAGTAAATAAAATAAAATAAAATGTAAAGTTTCTGGCAATTCCTAGAGTGACATGGTGTCACTTCTAGGTCCTCCCCCCATGCCAGAGGTTTTTCTTTATTTTTCTTCCACTGTCACTTGGAGGCCAGCAGGAGACTTGGCAACCCGAGATCAGAGGGGAAATGGCAGATTCCCACTGGATTCATAGAAGCCCTTGGATAGTTCAGTGTACCTAAGCTAGCTAGTCTCATTGCAGATTTCCCATTGTATAGTTTCTGCTATCTCTACTTATTAATAAACTAGCCACCATGGATATTGAGTCCTTGTACACTAACATTCCCCATCAGGATGGACTACAAGCCATTATAAACATCACCCTGGACAAGACCACAGCACATTGAACTCTGCATATTTGTTCTCATCCATAACTATTTCAGGTTTGGTGAGAACCTATACATTCAAATCAGCCACAGACACCCACATGGCTCCTCAGTATGCCAACATTTTCATGGAGGACCTAGAACACCATTTTCTGAATGCCTACCCACTGGCATCTCTCCTTTACTTGAGATTCATTGATGATGTTTTTATTGTCTGGACCCAGGCAAAGAAGCCCTTGAGAGATTTCACCAGGCTTTCAACAACTTCCACCCCACCCTCAATCTAACTATAAATCACTCTATACAAGACCTCACCTAGAGTATTGTGTTCAGTTTTGGGCACCACAATTTAAGAAGGATATAGACAAGCTGGAACATGTCTAGTGTAGGGCAACTAAGATAGTGAGGGGTCTGGAGACCAAGTCCTATGAGGAAAGGTTGAAGGAGCTTGGAATGTTTAGCCTAGAGAGGAGACAACTGAGAGGTGATATGATAACCATCTTCAAGTACTTGAAGGGCTGTCATATAGAGAATGGTGCAGTGTTGTTTTCCGCTTCCCCAGAAGGTTGAACCAAAACCAAGGGCTTGAAATTAAATCAAAAAAGTTTTCAGCTAAACATTAGGAAGAACTTCCTAACGATGGTTGTTGTGGGTTTTCTGGGCTGTATTGCCGTGGTCTTGGCATTGTAGTTCCTGACGTTTTGCCAGCAGCTGTGGCTGGCATCTTCAGAGGTGTAGCACCAAAAGACAGATCTCTCAGTGTCATGTGACACTGAGAGATCTGTCTTTTGGTGCTACACCTCTGAAGATGCCAGCCACAGCTGCTGGCAAAACGTCAGGAACTACAATGCCAAGACCACGGCAATACAGCCTGGAAAACCCACAACAACCATCGTTCTCCGGCCGTGAAAGCCTTCGACAAAACTTCCTAACAATTAGAGTGGTCCCTCAGTGGAACAGCCTTCTTCAGGAAGTGGTTGGCTCTCCTGCTTTGGAGGTTTTAAAGCAGAGGCTAGATGACCATCTGACAGCAATGCTGATTCTGTGAACATAGGCAGATCAAGAGTGGGAGGGCAGAATGGGTTACATCAGCACTTAGTTCTCGTGGCCCTTCTTACTTGCCCAGGGTAATGCTGATCACCACCTTGGGATCAGGTAGCAATTTTCCACAGGCCAGTTTGGCTAGAGATCCTGGAGGTGTTTTGCCACGTTCTGGGCATGGAGCTAGGGTCACTGGGGGTGTGGGGGGCAGTTGTGAATTTCCTGCATTGTGCAAGGGGTTGGACTAAATGACCCTAGAGGTCCCTTCCAACCCTCTGATTCTAAGAATAAACTTCCTGGACACCATAGTACAGATACACGAGGGACACATAAGTACCACATTATACCAGAAACCAACAGATCAGCAAACATATTGACATGCCTCAAGCCACCACCTCTGTCATATCAAGCAATCCATCATGTATAGGCAAGCCTTGCGCTATAGGCATATCTGCTCCAACTGCTCAGACAGAGATAGTCACTTGAAGGATCTTCAACAGACATTTTTGCAACTACAGTATCCCCATGACATAGTGAGAAAGATAATTGGGAAGGCCAGAATGACACAGCTTGCTATAAGACAAGCCCAAAGCAAATAACAACAGAACACCATTGGGGAGTCACCTACAGCCCACAACTCAAGCCAGTCCAATGCATTATTAATGACCTACAACTCATGCTAGATTGTGACACTTTCCTCACAATTTCCTTACAAATTGGCTCAATAATCTCGATGAAAATATTCAGTTTAGCTGGGCAGGAAATGCAAATTGCATAAACTTTTTGGATGTTGTAGTTTTCAAGGAAGGCAATGGGAAACTGGGTGTGCACCCTTTTAAAAAAACAACAGATGTGTTCCTATTTACACTACACATCATTTCATCCAAGCTATTTGAGGGACAACATCCCAAAGGGAAAATATCTCAGGTTAAAGAGAAACTCCAGTTGGAAGAGTGACTTTAAGAGAGAGAGCAATCTTCTGAATAAGTCCTTTCAGCACAGAGGTTACCCAGATGGAGTCATAAGGAGAGCAAGGAGAAAGGCAGAACAGACACCCAGAGAGAGTTTATTTATCCCTAGACAATAAACCATAAAAAACAAAATCAAATGAGCATTAGAGTATACTCCCCTTTCTATGAGAATAGCCAAGGTTATTTATAAACATTGGCACATTTAGGAGACATAGAGAGATGTGAAGAAAGACCACTGATAGGCAACCGGAAAACCAGAAGTTTGAAGGATATACTTGTGCATTCTGAGTTCAAGGACTGTCAACCATCAATAGCACGACCTGAGGGACATTTTCCTTGTAGAAGTTGTACCATCTGTGGTCTGTCAGTAAAACTTACTGAGATTGAGAAGCCTTTAAGTGAAAAACCACTTCAGAATAAAGAATTCTCCAACTGCAAAACAACCAATGTTGTTTATGTTATTCAGTGTGCCTGCAAGAAATTGTATATAGAAAGTACGACACAGCCTTTAAAGATTAGAGTACAAGAACACATATCTAGGATTAAAAACAAAATTAGAGACACCCCTTTGGTGACTCACTTTATAGAAAACAATCATGGGGAAAAGAGATTTCAAAGTGTCTGTTCTTACTGTGATCAAACCTTCTTTGAGCCATGATGTACAGCAGAGACTATTGCAAAAGGAAACTTAGGACTTTGACCCCTCATGGTTTAAATAATGAAGTTGAGTACTCTTGTTACCTATGTGACACTTTATCTTTAAATTTGAACTTCATGGCTGCAGAAAATGGGTTAAAAGCTGTAATGGGAAGTAACACCTTATGGCAATGGTCCGTCGGATTCTTTCCTGGAGATGAAAATCTTGGTGTTGGAGTGATTGTAAGTTCATTCATGATAAGAAATGAGGATAAGCCTATGGTGATTTAATATTTATAATCATTATAAGTTTTTTACAATATGTACATTTCAGAGCTTTTAATAGTTTGGAGTGACTGTAATTTTATTATTGATGTCAGGAAATGACGTGTTTTTGGTGATTTAATATTTTGTTTATTTTGTTAATAAATTTATTTCACCACAATTTAATTACAGTATGTATAATTAAGAGCCTTTGATAAAGAATTTGCCAAAACGGAATAACAGCCAAAAACAAAACAATGGGAGTTCACCGGTACCAACTGACTAGAACAATATACAGACCGGGAAAAGCAATAAATGCTCAAAGCAATAATTTATATTTTTTATATATTTTAAAGTGCCAGAGTGCAATAGTGTTAATAAATAATGTGCTAATAAATACAGAGCACAGAGGGAGCTGAAGCGCAGGCGACCATTGTACCACCAGATATTTGCCCGGAGATGAAGATTTTCGAAACGGGAATTTGATAAAGTTGCTCTGCATCACCATCCCGTCGGCAAATGGCTCAAAAGCATTAGAACCCCTCTTCTTGGGACTGGTGTTTGTCTATACCAGAGGTCACAGCTCTGCACTCCTCATGCTCTAGTGATGCTCTGCACTCCTCATGCTCTGTTTACAAAATTAGTTCATGAAAATTACAAACTGTATTGGATGACTTTGTATTGTGTGGCTTGCGGATATTTGTAAAATTTGAATATTTATTCTGTATTTATTAGCACATTATTTATTAACACTATTGCACTCTGGCACTTTAAAATATATAAAAAGTGTAAATTATTGCTTTGAGCATTTATTGCTTTTCCCAAAACATAATAACAAGCTGGCAGTACACGTCAGGCTCTTGAGCTCATGATTAGCTATCTACTATAACCATTGGACTGCATTGTCCTTTGAAGAAAACTCCACTTGAACACCTATAAAGGAACAAGCAAATAGAATTGCATCACGGAGTATATCTCTGGAAGACTTGCATTATTGTCTTAGGATGGAACTTTATTGGTTGGACTCCTGATTGTATTTGTACATAATTGTATACTTGGATATTTATTGGATATTTATGCACTTTCAAATTCTAAAATACTTTTAAAAAATGAAAAATTCTTAATATCAATTTATTCCTTTTGACCTTCGAGGTTTCTTCTCTCATATAGATCTGAGCAACACCATCAGTGGACCCAACAACATCAGCCATTCCATCTTGGGTTCATACTCCTGCTCATCCTCCAATGTGATTTATGCCATCACATGTCAGCCATGCCCCTCCACCCTCTACATTGGACAAACTGGCCAGTCCCTTAGACAAAGAATTAATGGGCATAAGTCTGACATCAGAAACCAAAACATGAAAAAAACAGTGGGGGGGATATTTTAACCTTCCAAGACATTCAGTTGCTGACCTAAAAGTAGTAGTTATGCTTCAGAGAAATTTCAAAGGGAGATTAGAAAGAGAGACTACTGAATTGCAACTGATAATGAAGCTCAAGACAATGCATCCACCTGGACTGAATTCAGACATAGACTTCCTATCTCATAATTACCAGTGCTGATTTCTCCACACCCACTACTCCACTGCATACCCCATCCTATTCAATCACACCTGCTATTGTCATTTACCAGCTGTTATCATTCAGCTTCTGTAATCACTCCACTCTCCAAGGTATAAGGACAGATGGACTCACATTCTAGATGTATCTGAAGAAGTAAACTGGGCCCCCAAAAGCTGATACCCTACCACAAATTTTGTTAGTCTTATAGGTGTTACTGGACTCTTGCTCTTTTCTACTATTAATAAACTGTAATTTTTATTTTACAGTTTGATGTAGTAGTTAAGAACAAGGGACTCTAATCTGGAGAACCGGGTTGGATTCCCCACTCCTCCACTTGAAGCCAGCTGGTTCACCTTGGGCTAGTCACGGCTCTCTGGAGCTCTCTCAGCCCCACCCACCTCACAGGATGTTTTGTTGTGGGGATAATAATAACATACTTTGTAAACCGCTCTGAGTGGGCATTAAGTTGTCCTGAAGGGCGGTATATAAATTGAATGTTGTTGTTGTTGTTATTGCCTTTGACTAAACTCCACTTAGCCACTTACTGAGCTTTCATAACGCATAATGGGTTTCTGAGGTCCTTCTTTCTATCACAACCTTCTATGCTCCCTGAAAGGCTGACCTGAGCTGACCCTTTCTGTTTTCAACCTGCATCAATTTAAAATACCCAACAAAGCCATTTGGCTTTAGGAGTCCAACAGGGAAAAATATGCTAGGCTAAGGAGAGAAAAAACATACATCATAGAGAGACAATCTGCACAATTTCATGATCATCTGAGCATACCTGAGACAACAAGGAAAGAACCTCTTTTGTACATTTTTCCCCTGTCAAGTGGGTTGTCCAAACAGGAGACAGAAGCATGGGGAAATGAATGCAAGGACTGCATGTACAGAATATTTGCAGTACAATTTAGAACATATTTGAGCATTTAATAAAAAGCAAAAGATGAGTGTTCACAAATGCAGCTTGTAATTTATAATTAAATTAGGATTTTAATAGATCAAGAAGGGTCGTTATGTTAGTCGGTCTGTAGCAGCAGAAAAGAGCAAGAGTTCAGCAGCATCTATAAAACTAACAAAATTTGTGGTAAGGTATGAGCTTTTGTGAGCCACAGCTCACAACTTCAGATACAGCTAGAATGGCTGTATTCTAGCTGTATCTGAAGAAGTGAGCTGTGGCTCATGAAAG
This sequence comes from Eublepharis macularius, assembly GCF_028583425.1. Taxonomy (NCBI): domain Eukaryota; kingdom Metazoa; phylum Chordata; class Lepidosauria; order Squamata; family Eublepharidae; genus Eublepharis; species Eublepharis macularius. The sequence continues at coordinate 119,183,948 of NC_072794.1, read as the reverse complement.
CTCATACCCTACCACAATTTTTTTTTTAGTCTTATAGGTGCTACTGGACTCTTGCTCTTTTCTACGATTTTAACAGAGGAGTGTTTGCACATTAATGAGCAGCTCCTTGCCAGATGAAGAAATCTGATGTACATGTACAAGTTATGTTTGTACAGAGATGTTTGACATTTGATTCTTCTGTTACAAATGCTTCACATACTTTATGTTATCAATCCTTTTATCTACCCTGTTAGGCAAGCTTCTATTATTATCTACATTTTAAAAACAAAGGTCTTGGACTGAGAGACAATGGCTGGTCCAAAACCACCCAGGGGAACGATGGCCATACTGAGACTGGAGTCTTTTGTAAACACTTTCCACCTTTATTTACATAAGAAAAATAAAGACAATAGCAAAGAGGACATTATTTGGACATTCCATGTAGTCCCTTAACATGTCAGCAGAAATAATAACATTCTATTTATATATCACCCTTCAGGACAACTTAATGCACACTCAGAGCGGTTTACAAAGTATGTTATTGTTATCCCCACAACAAACACCCTGTGAGCTGGGAGGGGCTGAGAGAGTTCCAGAGAGCTGTGACTAGCCCAGGGTCACCCAGGAGTGTGGAATCTAACCCAGTTCTCCAGATTAGAGTCCTGTGCTCTTTGCAACCCCATCCAGAATGAAAAGACAGACACAGGCTTATTAAAATGACCATAAACATAAACCACAGCAAGGGCTAACTAAGCAGTACAGGTCAAGCCACGGGATCACCCCTGGACCTCCACCTTGACCTGTCTGGGCGACCCCCACAGTCCTGGGTGTAGGCCATCCCTGGAATGGCTGCAAGCCGGCCAGCCAGGCAAATGGATCCCCCCCCCATCAAGCACCTAACGCCCCAGCCGTACAGCATGAGGGAAGGCCTTGTCCCTGGGGATCCCTGCAGGCATCTGCCCATGCTATGGCAGCCGTCAACAAGCATATTACACTATTAATAGACCCTGTTCCCCACCCATGGAGAAGTGCCTCTGGGTGCTCACCGGCCCACGCCCTATTCCCAAAATTCTCCTGCCACCACAAGGATCAAGCCTCTGCTTAGACCCTTGCACCCCACAGGTGGCTTAAAGCCAACCAAAGCACTTGCCACAGATCATCAAGAAAAATCTTGTTGCCCTTCGTCGACAGGTGTACACCGACACCTCAGTAGAGGTGGGCAAATTCAGCCCTAATTCTTGGGTATGGTAAATAAATTCCCAAGCCATCCCCCAAGGGGTTTTTAATGGCACAATTGGCCTTACGCTGGCCCCCCTCAATTGCCCTAGGATCTAAGGCTTCCAGCCAAACCCGTATTAGTAGCATCTCAGACCAAAATATAAGTACGCCCAGCCATCAGCTGTTTATAATCTGCAGGTCTTCAGCTACATGTAGTGACAGGGCCTTTCCCTGCACTAAGCCCAAGTCATTACCACCAAGGTGGATGACCAAAATATGTGGGGGAGGACCTGTCCTTCCCCTAAACAAAAGTGGCAGTAGGGCTGGCTACCGAAAGCCATGCCATCCCTGCCACTCAACAGTGGCCACAGCCCACAAGCCCAACTGGGATCCAATTGGCGTTCTCCTGGCTTGGTAGGCCACCCAGAACACCATGCTGTGTCCACAAATCAGGATTCTCTTCTTTCTTTGGCCCGATACCACACCTAAGGAAAGAGCGATTAGTATGACCACTAAAAACTGAGGCAGGGGGCAGATGTAAGTCCTAAATGCACCTGATCTCCACCTGCCCACATGCTGAATCACCTGGTGAGGATACCCCATGGCTGCTGCCATAGAGGCATCCCCAATCCTAAAGGAATGAGTGCTGAATTTGACCCCAGACAAACCAATCATCTTAAGGACCCTCTTTGTAATAGCCCCAAACTGATACTTAGTTAATGGGGTGTGATCATGGTGGAACAACACACCGTGGCTTTCCCCACGGAGCCCCACATATTCCTTAAGGGCCCTAACGGGGCAAGGCTCCCAATCCCCACAGGGGACTATGAAAAATTAGTTTCCTGCTGCCACTGGTCAGTCTTGGACCGCCGAATCCTGATGGAAACCTTATCCCCCACAAATTTGATTCTTGGGCTGCCAAGGCCCTGGCAGATGCATCCCTATGTGACTGGGACACCAACTCACTGAACCAAAGGGGCCCAAAGAATGCTGTCAAAGCAGCAGCAGAAAAAGCTTCCTTTCATACTTAGAGGAACAAATTTCCCCCCAGGCAGCCCCAAGCCCTTTAAAACCAATGGGAAGATGGGGGTGCCTAAGATCACCATGTGCCCCAGCCTCCCGGGAAGTAACTGTTGAAGCCCAGCCACCTTTCTGAACTCATTAAGCTGCCCCACCTCACGGTCATAGGCCTAGCACATGCTGGGGGCTATGGACAGTTGGATCGCCATGTTTACTTCTGCCATCAAACTGCCAAAGCTCTTGTGGCATCCGTGTTGGCTGCCGATCAGCTCAAGGGGAAGACTGCCAGAATCGTTCTATCTATTGGCAAGACAAAACATCTGCCACACCATTGTTAACTACTGGAATGTATCTGACCCTAAATAAAATGTTTAATTGGAGGTATTTTAGAGTGAAGGCATGCACCAGCCTCATCACCCTAGGGGATTTAGATGATAAGGAGTTTACCACATGCACCACTGCTAAGTTGTCACACCAGAAGTGGACCGAGTGGTTGGCCAACTCCATTCCCCAAAGCCACACAGCCACCAATAAGGGGAAAAATTCCAAAAACGGAAGGTCTTTGGACAATCCCTGTGCCATCCAATCTGCAGGCCATTGGTCAGCACACCAGTGGCCCTGAAAGTAAACTCCAAATCCCATAGCCCCTGAGGCATCAGAAGTGACTAAGCATGCCAGACCTCTAGGTCTTCACGCTTGCCCCTACTGATCCTCAAACAATGATGGGGCAATCACAAGGTCCCCCTGGCATCACACAGCTGTCTGAGGGAGGCACTACCCAGGGCAACCACCTTACAGGCAAAGTTTAAATGGCCAACTAACTGCTGCAGTTCCAGAAGGGATACTTTACCCTTACTCCGACAGTCCTCTAACCGGGCTCCTAAGTCCTCCACCTTTTCAAGGGGCAACCACAGGGTTTGCTGCCCCGTGTCCAATTCAATGCCCAAAAATGTTAATACAATGGAAGGATCTTCCATTTTCTCATGCCGCAAAGGAACCCCCAGTTCCCTGGCCAACAGAGACCCTCTGGAATGCCGTCATTCACTGAGCTTCCTTGAGGAAAAGAAGAGTGGTGAATAAGACGGAATTCACCAGGCGCCTTTAGGAACCAACCCAAAGTTGAAAACCTCAAGGAAGGGGCTGGAGGTCGATCAAAAGGCCCCCAAACCCTACCCTCAGTGCATTCCTTTAGGATTTTAGTCCAGACCACCTCTTCCATGCCAGCCACCAATTGAAGGTTGGCTGCCATGAAAGGTGTCCTAGGGTCCTGAAAGGGGATATAGAAGCCAAACTTAAACCCAAAAGTTATTATGTGGCGTCGCGACGCCTTGGGTAAGCTTGCAGCAAGTGCTCAAGTACCCTCTGCTGTAGTGGGCTGGGCCCCTTTTCCATCTGACTGCTGACCGCCACTGCTCCCGGAGTGTCTACTGCCCTGCTTGGGGCAAGCTGCATATGGGTGCGCACCAGCACAGGAAGGGCACTCATACTTGAATTTACAGGCCTTCCTGATGCACACCCCACAGAGCAGCCAGACTTGAACCTACTGCCCCCACAGGAGTGCAGGTACCTGACGCTTGTGGAGCCCAGAAAATCAGGTGACCACTGTCCAACATATCACCTAGATTAGATTTAGCAGGGGTCATCACCTATAGCCACAGCTGCTGGAGGATTTGGTCCCATGGAAGGCTTGGGTTCAAGGCCGCCCGCATGCGAAATTCTTTGTCATACCGCAGCCAAGCCACCCCTTCAAAACCAGTGTATCCCCTGTAAATGATGTCCATGTACTGGAAGAGGGGGAGAGCCCTCCAGGGCTGCGCATTCGCCAATACTCCTGTGTAAATAAGAATGCTGGGCAACCGATGGGACCAAGTCCATTCAATCCATCTCCACCTAATCTTTTCCTTGTCCCTCTTATCCAAATCATCTTTATCCTTCTTCAGCTCCCTTAAGAGAAGGATGAAGACATCCACATATTCCCCTTTTATAATCTAGTCCCGGGTGGTCTGTGTTAAGTGATCCCCAAGAGGCAACGCTGGGTCCCCAAATGGCAATGCCCTATATGGAGCCATGCCATACACAGGGGAACCATAAGGAACTGGGTCCCATTGAGGGCCGTAACCATAAGGCCACCCTACTGTAGAAAAAGGGTAGGCCTGGCTATCCCCACTAGTACAACCCCCTTGAGCAGGAATGACCTGGTCATGTTAGTGACTCAGTCACCCAGTGGTGAAATCAAGCCAAGCAGGTAGACCCGCCAAAGGCCAACCCTACATGGGAGATGAGCATGAAGATGTAGAAGCTGCAGACCCAGCGGCAGCTGGTTGACCCCAACTCCAGTTGCAAGCCAGCTGCGGCAGAGCTGACTTACCCAGAGATACTACCAGTTTGACTGCTATAGCAGGAGGCAACTCAGGCCACACAAATGCCACACTCAAAATGGCTGCTCTTGGAGCTGTGCATATTATAGATGCCTTCACAACATGGCTGCACTGCCAGGAGGCGAAGGTCACTGGGTGCCACTCCCAAAATGGCTGCACCCAACTGAATAAACTGCCAAACCCTCCTGCAAAATGGTCCCTGCTGCCTGAAGGTCTAGGCCGAGCTATGGATGCTGGAAATACTCCCTCCCAAGTAAGTGTAAATGGTGAGGGAAGGGAAAGCATAGATGGGGGAGGAGGGCTACCAGCATCCACCTTGCTAGGCCAGTAGCAATAAAGTATGAATTAATCCACCCCTCAGATGGCTGAAATTCACCCTTGTGTCCTACAGCAAAGCCTATTGCTGCTGCTGCTGGAAGTACTCTCTCTCAACAAAATCAAATAGTGTTGGGGAGAGAGGAGCCTAGGTAGGCCAGAGGCCTGCAAGGGCTGGGTACAACCCTGCTTTTGTCAGGATCTGTCATATTCAGAGTTCTTAATCTGACCAAAGTTATGTCCTAAAGAATGGTGTCTTTGTTCTAAAGTTACTGAGTCATGGACCTGAACTAAGTTCCACCATGTTAAACTGTCATGCTCTGTCATGCTATGAGAACGTAACCTAAATCACACCATGTTAATTCCTGTAGTTGTTTAGTCTTTCTCTCCCTCCAGGTCTAGCCATGCCAGGACCGCACTTTCCATGGGAGAGGATGCTGCGTCTTATCTGTTTTTCTTAAGAATTGACCTTGACGAACCAGTGTTCCCACAGAGGAGCACCCTGCAATGTGAACTCTGGGGGGAGGCTGGGATCAGAGGGTTGGATGCGTAACAACTTTCATTTTGTAACTCATTCCTAACAAAGCTTGTGTTCAGCTAGGGACTATCTTGGTTCTGGAGTGTGGACCTCTGAGCCTGGATGCTGTCTTTCTAATAAACCTTTTGAAATCAAGAGACTTTGGCTTCTTGCAGAAGGGAAGAAGGCAGACTCTGGCTAACTGGTATGCCACAGTCTGACAGCTTTATCCCTCCAGTCTGATAGACAACAGGCTCCAAATGTAAAGATGAAAAAGTCTCTGTCAAACCAGTGAGCCTGGTGCTGGGGCTGGGCTTTCCTCTTGAAGTTTGAAGTAGACATGGGCACGATCCAAAAAATAATCCCGATTTAGCTGATTGTGATTCCGCGCCACCTGCGGGGCGGGGGGTCTGGCCGCTCACAGGCGGCACTCCCCATGTGCCCGGCCACCAGGCCAAAGGGGAGCGGGGCCTATTCCCCCCCAAGGAAGAGAGGTGGGTGAGGACGGCAGCTGCCACGCCCGACAGGCCCAGGGAGGCGGCAGTGAGCTGCCTCCTCTGAGGGGGGGTTCTTGCTGCTTGCTGGCAGCACCTCCCATGTGCCTGGCCACCGGGCCAAAGGGGAGTGGGGCATATTCCACGCCAAGGAAGGGAGGTGGGTGAGGACTGCGGCTGCCGGGCCTGGCAGGCCCGGGGAGGTGGCGGTGGCGGTTCTGGCTGCTCGCCGGCAGCACCTCCCACGTGCTCGGCTGCCGGGCCGAATGTGAGCAGGGCGTATTCCCCGCCAAGGAAGGGAGGTGGGTTATGACGGAGGCTTGTCATCAGGAGGAGCATGCCAGGGATGGGACATATCATGAGAAGGATACGAGGGACACTACGTGTCATCATGAGGAGGGGGAGGAGGGGGAAGTCCCACAGCTACTGAGTGTCCTCCTTTCCTTAGGCGGGGGTCCCACCGTGGAACAGTGCGGCAGCAGCAGCCGGCAGCAGCCAGCAGCTCACACCTTCCTGCCTCGCCCAAAAGGATTGTAGGGGCATGATGTGTCATCATGAGGGGGGCAGGGGGAGGGGGAAGGTCCCCCAGGAACTGCGTGTCCTGGTCTGAGGCTCCCACCGAGAACCATCGTGACAGCCAACAGCACCCACCTTCCTTCCTTGCCAGAAATGATGGGAGAGACATGATGTGTCATCATGGGGGGGGGCAGGGGGAGGGGGAAGGTCCCCCAGCAACTGTGTGTCTTTGGCTGAGGCTCCCACCGAGAACCAGTCTGTGACATTCGCTGGCAGCACCCACCTTCCTGCCTCGCCAGAAAAGGATTGTTGGGACATGACGTGTCATCGGGGGGGGCAGGGGTGGGAAGGTTCCCCGCATCATTGGCCCCACGGCAGCTCGATCCCCCAGCTACCGGGTGTCCTCAGGCTCCAGCTTTGGAGCTGGTCGATGGCTGCTGACAGCACACACCTTCCTGCCTCGGCAGAAAGGACCAGAGTTGCAGGACACATCCCCACCCAACTGAAAGAGGTCCCGTTGGGGAGCCTCCAAATGGTCAACCAAATGTATCCTCACACAATGCAGTCGGCCACTGTAAAACCAAAGAGAGAGCAGCACAATATCCGAAAGCAGCCGACTGCACCCACACACATTCCTGCCTCACCGGAAAGGTCTGCTCACAGTTGCAGCATGACACATTCCCACCCAGCTGAAAGAGGTCCCATCAGCCCCGTTGACAGGGGACCCATCACATCGACAACCAACTCCACCCTTATATGGTACAATCAGCTGCTCGATCGCACAACCAAGCTGTGTATGTGACCAAGGAGGGAGCAGTCACAGGAGAGTCCCTCGTGAAGCGGGGGGCAGACCGGATCCGCTGTCCTGCCTGTGCGGAATGTGGGTGATGGGCAGGACAGGAGACATCGGCTGGATGGATCAGAGTGTTTCCTGAGGAGGGGGGGGGTGAAACATGACAGCAGCATCAGCAACAGAACTCAACTCCCTTCCTGCCTTCGTGGGGCGGACATGATGAGTCAGGGGACCCATTTCCCCGTGTCCAGAGGGGACAGCAGATGCCCATGCAAAGGGGGAGACAACGCACGGTCCCATTCTCACATCGGCAACCTCTCCGGAGATGTCTCTCTTGCCCCAAAGCAGCAGCGGCAGACCTCAATGACCTTCCTTCCCTCGCGGACACCAGGTGCCCATAGAAAGGGGGGTTTCCTTGCCGCACAACCATACACACAACAGCTCCTGAGCTGCCCCCCTCATGGCCAAAACCACCACTATCAGACATCAATCACCTTCCTGCCTCGCCAGAATGGGACAGGATGTGTCACCATTGGGAGCATGTGAGGGACGGGACGTGTCATCCTGAGGAGGGGGAAGAGGGACACAATTATGCCAGGCATGGGGAGGCCGCCAGGCCTGCTCCATGGATCCCTCCCACCGAGGAATTCTGTGGCGGCAGCCACCAGCAAACACCTTCCTGCCTTCGCAGACAGGACATCATGTGACTTTTTGCTGCGTCCCATGCCCCCCGGCCCAGAGGGGGAAACAGGGGACCATGCAAAGGGGGGGGTCCCTGCCGTACACACACCAGCAGCAGCTGCACGGCTGCTCCTCATGTCCAGCAGCCACATCAGCAGGCAGCATGGCACCATGGCACCTTTCCTTGGCAGAAAGGGCGGGTAGGGAAGGACATGAGAGGTTGCGGCTTGGGGGACCACGTTGGAGCCATCTGTGCAGATCCAGAGAGAGAGAGGAGGGAACGGGAACTAGTCTGGGAGAGGAAGACAAAACAACATCCATGGAAGCCGCCACGAGAACCGAGCCAGGCTCGAGCCTGCTGTGGACGAGCTGGGCCGGCCACTACTGGAACTCATTGACCAGAAATCAGCCAGTGATGAATGCAGAAGGAATACTGAGCAGAAGGCTTCTGCAAATGTATGTCTAGGAAATAATACCCAGAAACAGGTCACTTTGACAATTGGCAAAGGAAATACTGCATGAGATATTCTTTTATATCAGATTTTAAATTGCTGTTTTTTCCAGTCACATTGCTGCTTCGCTGATGATGACCCCAAAACAGGAAGAAGAGAAACCTGAAGACTACCGAGGTATCATTGTTGCTGTCCTAAAACAGCAGCAGCGTCTCATAGCACCACAAGCCTAGGGTGGCTCAGAGCCAGAGGCGAGCCCGGGGAGGTCCAGGTCGACAGTAGGGTGGCCCAGTTGGTTGAGGGAGAGAGGGGGAATAGACTAGAGCCTTGGACCACCCACCACCACCACCACTCCCTCAGACCAGAGTGACCAGGCACCAGAGTGTGTAATACTGTGTGAGCCCTCAGCCACGGAGGTGCCCACTGAGCTTAGCGCCACAGCTAGATGGCAGCCCTGGAATCAGAGAGAGAAAAAGAGAGGGAATAGAGCCTAAGCCCACCACCACCAACACTCCCCCAAACCAGAGTGACCAGGCACTAAAGTGTGTAATAATGTAAGCCCTCAGCCAAGGAGGTGCCCACTGAGCTTGGCCCCAGAGCTAGATGGCAGCCATAGAAGCAGAGAGAGAGAGAATAGGAATAGAGCCCAACCCCAGCTGCAACACTCCCCCCCCCAGACCTGAGCCCTCAGCCGAGGTGCCCACCGAGCTTGGCCCCAGAGCTAGGCGGCAGCCCTGGAACCAGAGGAGATAGCTCCCTATTCCCTAATTCCCTATCCGCTGAAGCCCAAAGCTAAAGCTCCCCCCCTCTCTCTTGCGCTTTCTCTCTCAAAAGCGGCAAGCGAGAGCTCGCCTCTGTCCCACTCCACCCACAAGCAGAAAGTGAAACTTTGTTGCGCAGCACATGGCTATTTATAAAGCCTGGGTCTGCTACGCAGGAGGGCTGTGTTTGGCCATAAGAGCTGCCTCTCAGGCTTTGCAGGGATGAGATTCGAGTGCCCATGGCTACAGAAGAACACCCCCTTCCCCCGCCCTCCCCTCTCTTCTCCCAAATGGACGAGACGGGCGCGCGCTTTTCTGGCTGCTCCGTGGTTGGTAGGAAGCCCTGCTGATCAAGGAAAGCTGGGCTTCCATTTGCATTTCCAGGGCAACAGAAGGAGGGCAAACAGCTCCGGAATTCCCCAGGCTCCGTTTCCACGGGGCTCCATTCCCTCGGGAACAGATGGCTGGCGCCAAACTGTCTGCAGACTGCAATCCCAAACGTAAACCGATCGATCCGATCGAGACCCAATAGAGCACCCCACCTGACCGCTGAACCGGGAGCCGTGGACGGAACCGATCAGCCCAGTCTCGATGGTGCAAACGCCAAAATCGGGGCAATTTTCAGACCGTAATTCCGATCGTGCCCACGTCTAGTTTGAAGGTAGGAAGCAGGGGAATATCACAGCATCTCCAAGGCAGCTACTACTGCCTAGCCCTGAGGACCTTCGGTAAAACCAGCCTCAGAGGAGCTCAGCTGAGAGAGCTTGAGATGTGCTCTGCTCAGGCTGAGCACACAAAGCAACTGCGGCCTGGGAAAGCGGAGCTGCCTGTAAAAGGCTCCTGGCTCCACCACCAGCCAAAGCCCTGTATGCCCGGGAAGGGAGCCTGTCTCTCCCTCCAGGCAGGGCTGCAAAGGCCGGTTCCTGGCTTATGCAGCTATGCTGCAGCCAGGTGAGCCGAATAACCACTACACCAAACTGGCTCTGAAATTTCCAGCTATAGTTAGTGAAATTTCCAGCTGTAGTTAGAATAATATACTAAATATGGAAATACCATTATGACACAATATAATGCTTGTATTTTTTATTGCATTGGCTATATTAAAATCTTTAAAAGCACTTGAATTGAAGAAACATTCCTTATAAATACTGTGCCTCCCCAGAGAGACAAGGAAGTGTTCTTGCAAATAAAGAGCATAAAATGGACAATGTTAGACCTCTTCACTATAATCCTCCTGTTCACTCCAGAGTTATTTCCAACCTTAACCCATATTTACAGTTGAAAGCCCACTATGTGGGCCTAACTATCACAGCTTTTAACAGCTATCTATAGAAAAAAAAATCAATGTGGAACTCACGTGCCTGAAGTTAAGTAACTGCACAGATGAAGGAGTTATACCAACCTGCTGACCTTTGGTCCAAAAAATAATAGTTTGTCATCTTCAAACTTTCCTCCCCTTTGATCTGACACTATATCAAGCTGACAGCACCTTTGTTTCCCTTATAGGTTATCCTTGAGAATAAGTGTGTGTTTTAAAAAAAAATTGTGAATGATCAGCCATCACTATATGATCCTCTTCGCAGCAGAAAGACTGTTAGATCAACGCATGTCCAGATCTCAAGTGACAAAGACCTACCCATCCATTAAGTCTGTAAACCTTTAATGGATACACAAGATGTCTATAAATCTGGGAAACAGCTGTACTTTAGTGTACAGGTTCATTAACGAAGTTATGGGCCTTGTAGGAGAAATGGCCTTTTGTTCAGTTGTCATAAGTAGGTTTGTTAACAATGAGCTTTCTGACCTTGATATTCAGAAATACAGCATATATCACAGTTTTTATAGCGATTAGAATATAATCACCATTTTATAATATGTTGGGTATGATGAACCTTTGTTAAAATGTATTCTTGCTGAGTCTGCTTGAAGGTCACAATTTCCTAATAGTCTGGTACAAACCCATGGATAGACAGGTTACAATGTAATAGGAAGACAGTGGCTATAAAATAGCAATCTAGGATCAAAACAAATGTCCATCTAGTTCAGAACATCCTGATGTTCTCTGTCATCAACAAGATTCCTCAAGAAAGTCCAGAAGTAAGACACCAAAGCAAAGTTATTTCACTGTTGTGATTAATAGCTGTTGATAGACACATCATCCCTGAAGCACATATACATTGCCATCTGTTCTGCCTTTGTGTTGTCTCTTTCTAAGGAATATAACTGTTTCTCAGAATTCCTCGTAACTTTACACTGAAGATAAGTCATACCGCCAATATTAGAAGCCTGAAAGTCTGTTTATAGCCCTTACTTATGATGTGCCACTCATTCAATTTTATTCCTCAAGAAAAGTCATAAGATACAAAATGCCAAATATGAGGTCTTCTTTATTGATGTATTGTTGTTGCAAGCCTACAAAATGTATTTTGATTGATGATTGATTGATTTCTCACCTTTCTGTTCGAAAAGTACACCCCAGATAGCTAACAAATAGAAAACATACCAATATAATAAAAACAAAGAGTCTGTTATCAGCACAACAGCACCAGATCACAGCTTTTCCTGAAATGTTGTGCTCAGCAGGTGGGGCTGAGCAGGGGGAAATATTAAGTCCTTGATGGAATATTCTTCTCATAGGGTTGCCAGCTCTGAGTTAGGGAATTCTCAGAGATTTGGGGAGTGGAGCTTGGGGAGGTTGTGAGGAGGACCTCAGCTAGGTATAATGCCATACAGTACATCCTCCAAAGCAGCCATTTTCTCCAAGGGAACTGATCTCACTTGCCTGGAGATCAGTTGCTATTCTGGGAGACCTCCAGCCACCAAGTGGAGGTTCACAACCCTATTATAAGGTGACTCACCAAACTGAATGCAGTCTACCAGCAAGGTCCTTAACAGTTCCATAGTCCAAGGTAGGTAAAGGTAAAGGTAGTCCCCTGTGCAAGCACCGAGTCATTACTGACCCATGGGGGGACGTTGCATCACGACGTTTTCTTGGCAGACTTTTTATGGGCTGGTTTGCCATTGCCTTCCCCAGTCATCTACACTTTACCCCCAGGAAACTGGGTACTCATTTTACCAACCTCGGAAAGATGGAAGCCTGAGTCAACCTTGAGCCGGCTACCTGAACCCAGCTTCTGCCGGGATCGAACTCAGGTCATGAGCAGAGCTTGGGCTGCAGTACTGCAGCTTACCACTCTGCGCCACGGGGCTCTTTATAGTCCAAGGTACAAAAACCAAAAAGTTTATTGAACAGCTGGTGGTCTTTAGCACACCATACATAGCAGGAGGCTGCATTCTGTTTTTCAAGCCCAATGTCTTCTTTCAGCAAAGAATCTTTGCTTTGGCAAAAGAGACATTCCTCTGTACAGGGCTCCTCGAGCAACTAGAAGGTTCCACTGCTAATTTCTTTAATGTTCAATACTGCATAAAACTTTACCTTTCCTAAACCAAATTCCCCCCCCCCCCATTCAAACTGGAGTTTTTGAATGCTATATAATAACAAATCATTCTGCTGATTACTGGGCAGAAGAAGGTTGAAAATCTTAATCAAGTTAACTCAAAAAGTATACGCACTATAGTGAGAGTTAGTAGGTTCAGGATACTACATGCATACTTTGAATCCCCTCCCCCCCTTTTCCAGTACCAGTACCATTTTCTTTCCTGTTGTATAGCTGACTAGCCCATTGCTATTCATTTCTGCTATTTCACATTTTGGGTAATTGCTGATACAATAAGAGAGTTTGAAATAATTTTGCCATATAATGAACTAAGTATGTCCTCAGTACACTAGTTTCAAGAAGACTTGAGAAATATGGCAAAATGACTTAAAATTTAATTCACCGTATCAAAATCAGTTCAAAATGTGAGCTGATTATCAATTCTGCCTGGGAGAGCAGCCAAGTGGCACAAGAGGGCATCCTCACTGGCTGCTTATACCTGGGGAAGTTGTAGGAGTTGTTTATGAAGTTATTACTCATAACCTCTCATTTCACACTCAGCTAAGTAAAATACTTAAAGGGATCTCAGTCTGGTCTCTGTTCATGAAAAAAAGAGCATATAAGTGGCAAGATTTCACTTGTTCATAACGGGCAAAAATAATTAAATTAAATAGCCATGACAGTTCAAAGCTAAAGTTCTGTGGACTTGAATGCTGCAAACTGTTCCTCAAGCATTACCATCACATGCTGATAAGTTCACAGAGGGGAAACTGCCAAAAGATACAGAGAGGAAATAAGCTATATGAACTTTGATTCCCAATCCCCATTCCTGTTGGTAATTTGACATTCATAACACATTCTACTTCTAATTAGGCTTTAGGCTTCTTCCTTGAAACATCACAAGACTCCAGATTGTAGCCTATATTATTTTCTTTTCTGTATGGTGCCAGTCATGCGGCCAAGCTCAGTTGTTGGCCCAAGGCTAGAACAGGCAGGGCCCATTTACCCAATTGGAACCTGCAGGAGTTGCAGAGGTCACATCACGTTCCCCTCTATCCTCCTTCCCACTAGAGTTGTCAACCTCCAGGTGGCAGCTGGAAAACTCCCAGAATTACAACTGATCTCTAGATGACAAAGATCACCCCCCCTGAAGAAAATGGATCCTTTGGAAAGTGAACTCTATGGCATCATACTCTGCTGAGGTCCCTCCACTCCTAAATTCACCCTTCCCAGGTTCCATCCCACATATCTCTAGGAATTGCACAACCCACACTGGCAACCCTACTTCCCACACTGTTTTCTCCTGGCATCCCACATATCCTCAAATTCTTGGCTTTCTTTTCTGTTTCCCAACCATTCACCTACCTACCTTTTCTCTGCACCCCCCCCCTCCCCAGTCTTCAGCTATATTATCTACCTTATTCATACTCAGCCTTTCTCCACAATGTGGATCCAAAGCAGCTTACATCATTCTTCTCTCCTCCATTTTATCCTCATAATAACACAGTGAGGTAGATTAGTCTGAAAATGTGTACCCAGCTCTTTGAAGCTGTGATAGACTCAAAGTTACCCAACTGGCTTCAAGTGGAAGAGTGGGGAATCAAACCTGGTTCTCCAGATTAGAGTTCCGCACTCTTAACTGCTACATCAAATTGACTTAACCACCAAACTACAGGTTCTGCGTCTATCATTTTGGAGGGTTTTAACTAGGGATGAGCACAAACAGGAAAACAAAAACAAAAAAAATGAACCATGTGGTTTGTGGTTCGGCAGATTTCACAAACCACGAACCACGAACTTTCATGAACCTGCCCCTGGTTCGTGAACTGGTTCATTTGGTTCAGGGCATGAAAGCAGTCTACTACACAAAATAACACAACTCACTTCACCGTTTTTGACAGCAATTGTGTTTGGGTGATTCTCTGATGTGAAGTGAGTTGTGTTAATTTTGTGTAGTAGACGGCTTTGATGCCCCGTTGTGCCCTCCTACTGTGTAACCTAAAGCAGTTAAAGAAATAAAGTGTTTTTGACAGCAATTGTGTTTTTGTGATTCTTTAATGTGAAGTGAGTTGTGTTATTTTTGTGTAGGGGAATGCTGGAATGCCCTTTGGTGTCCCCCCCTGCTGTGCAACCTACAGCTGTTAAAGAAATAAAGTGTTTTTGACAGGAATTGTGTTTTTGTGATTCTCTGATGTTAAGTGGGTTGTGTTATTTTTCTGTGTGGGGGACTGCTGGTGTAATGTGTCACAATGCTTTGCCTACTTGTATTTTGAAAGTGAGAAAATATTTTTTAAAAAACTTTATTCAGTGTGTGTTTGTGTTTTATTCTTTGTTGTGCAGTTGGTTCCCATCATAGGGAACAATGGGGCAGGCTGGCCAGCCATCTCTGTAGGTGGTCGGGGAATTTGGGGGAGGGTATCTGTGGTTCAAGTGCTCTTTCACAGGGACAAGCTCGCACTCAAGTGTGCCCACCATTGTGGCCCCCCTGGGCTGTGCATAATTGCCCAGAGAAAGAGAGTTTAAACATTCCCATCACAGGGAACCATGGGGGACGGCTGGCCAGCCGGCTCCTGGGGTAGTGGCCGGTGTGGGAATGTTGGGGAGGGTGTCTTTGGGTCAGTGTGGGGCTGTGTGGGGGGTGGATTTAAAAGGGGGACCGTGCCTGTGGCCATAGATGCCACATTCCATGGGTTCCTGCTGTGGGAGATTTTCCCATAACAGGAATCAATAGAAAGTGGCTGGCCACGGGACAGGGGAGGTTAGGTTTTGGGAAGGGTGTGTGTGGTATTTGGCCGTTTGGGTGCAGGTGGATTGTGGCTGTGTCCATTGGCAGCCCCAATCCCATGTGTTTCTGCAGTGTAGAAGTCTTCCCCACAGTAGAAAGACAAAGTGGTGTGGCAGGAGAACCACCTCTGGGGGGGCATAAAATGGCCACCCAAAGTGGGATCTGGTTGAGCTTTGGTGGAGGGTGGGAGGACAGGTAGGAGAGGGGCCCCTGAAGATTGGGGGCATTTTGCATGCAAAATGCCACCCCTAGCCAGACAAGCCTCTCTTATTTCCCCCATAGGAAATAATGGAGAAAGGGGGGCTAAGAGCAGCGTCTTTGGGAGGCCATAAAATGGCCCCCCAAAGTGGGATCAGCTTGGGCCTTGGTGGAGGGTGGGAGGACAGGTGGTAGATGGGCTCCTGAAGGTTGGGGGCATTTTGCATGCAAAATGCCACCTCTAGACAGACAAGCCTCTCTTATTTCCCCCATAGGGAATAGTGGTGTGGAGGTGGATAGGGTCACCTTCTTGGGGAGGCCATAAAATGGCTCCCCAAAGTGGAATCTGCCTGAAACTTGGTGGAGGGTGGGAGGACAGGTGGGAGCAGGTCCTCTGAAAGTTGGGTGCATTTTTCTTGCAAAATGCCACCCCAAGCCACCTAGAAAGAGGACTTGTTTTTCCCCATAGAGAACCATGGAGAGAGTAGGGGGATGGGGGCACCCTGTTTGGTGGGGCATAACATGCCCCCCAAAGTCCAATCTTTCTGAAACTTGGGGGGTAGTTAGAGGAGAGTTAGGAGAAGGTCTCCACCAAGTTTGGTGTGATTCGGACAGAAAATGCCCCATCCCCAGACTCCTGGAAAGCTGGGAGAAGGTTTTCTCATTGAAAACAATGGCCGAATCAAGCCGAAACGCGAATACCAAACGGTTTCCTGATTCAGTTAAAACCGAATCAGGTTTACTGAAACAGGCAGGCCTTGCACACCCCTAACCACTTGTTAAGCCTCAACTTTATCCTGGTAGATTAAATAAGCATGGATCCTTCCTCACCATCCAGCAATGCAAACTGAATTTTTTATGTTGCAGCATATACTACTGTGAAGTCCATGGTAATTAATATAATACCATTAATACAGTTGTTTCTAATGTTCTATTGTCCTTCAACTTGTTTGTTAAGGACCTTCTGAGGATTGAGAAGTTTACGTGATCTACTAGCTAGAGTTCAAATAGGGACCAGTTGGGTCCACTGAGCCTCATCATCACCTAACACAGGAACACATGAAGCTGCCTTATACCGAATCAGAACATTGGTCCATCAAGGTGAGCATTGTCTACTCAGACTAGCAGTAGCTCTCCAGGTTGCAGGCCCAGCATCAATGGGCAGGGGGGAGGAAGGGAAAGCAAGGCAACAGAAGAAGCAGACAATTCATTGGAATATAAAAGGCCACAATTTTATTGGTTACAGCATAGGAAGTCTTGGCACTATAGAGGGCATGGTGTTGCCAAGTAGGCCCCCTCTCCTGCTTTAAAGGCCTGCCATGAACTGTGTTAAAGTTTCCTGCGTTGCTGTTTTACTGCTGCACCAAAGACTGCCCTGCACGTGTGTGTTCTGGTACACGTGTCAGTTTCCTGTCTGCTGTTTAATTACCTTGCTGCTGCAATAGACTGTGTAGTTTACTGACTCCATGCTTGGATAACTGCACAAAGGACTCTTTTTCTGGGCAGCCCTGCCCTGACCTGTATCTGGATTTCCCAGTGTATGTTTGGACTTTATTACAAGTGTGCCCCGTGCCTGCAGTGCCATCTGCCACGGACCGTGCCTGTTCCCTGCTTTGGACTGTGTTTTGTGTGCTGTTTCCCCCTGCCTCCATGGAAGCCTGCCTCATATGGGCCCAAGCCGCTGCTAGCAGCCGGGCGCCTGCCGGGGAAACCTCCAGCGAGCCTGGCTAGGCGCTCCCTGGTCAGTTCCCGCCTGGAGTCTCCCGCGGGTCGGTCCCCAAGCTCGCCCACACTGCCGGGCAGCCTGCTATCCAGCCCCAGCTATGCCCAGCCAGCATCCATGTTCCCAGGCAGCCAGAAGACCCAGGGAAGAAGACTGCTTTGAGAAGCCATTTCAGCGAAGCGGGCACACCACGTCCGCAGCGAGAGTACCTCGCCCCGCTCTGCATATCTTAGGAGCCGCCCCGGAGAAGGAACTAAGTGCCGACCATCCCAAGCACTTAGAGAATGCATCTCAAAGAAACCTCCGCATTCCAGAGCTGATGACATCAGGACAAGCCCTGTCTGCTGGAACATCCATTCAGCCCACTCGGATTTCCCCCTCCCTCTTTTGTCCCCTCTTCCTGAGGTGTCACTTATCACAATCTGATTACCAAAGTGGCCCATCCAAGCCATTCAGTAGCCCATTAGAACCTTTGTTTTAATCTGTGAGAACCACCAAGTACAGCACCAGCCCCAGGGTACGTTTTGGGGTATTTAAGCTGGTCTCTCAGACCACTCGGTGCTCAAGCCATCCTATCCAGAACCCCTTGCTGTCCATCTGTGGTCCCAGTGCTGGCATTGGGCCACCTCGCTGTTGTGTCTCTGCTTCGCTTCAGGATAAGTGAGTATTCCCTCTACCATCGTTGGGAACCAGCTAATGCGAAAGTCTCTGTATTTCCTACTCTGTATTTCCTAGTCCTTGTATGTTTTCTTGTATGTATGTGCAAGCTCAGGCTTATGCCACACTATTAGCAAATACACGTGATTGAAACTATTTGTAGTCTGCCTCTTTTTCACTAGAGTGTCTGGAATCAGGACCTCCGTAGACATAGGTTAAGATCCGCGCTAATTTTAAGTTACAGACTGCTATAGCTAATTCCCCATTATAATAAAGAGCAGTTCTGGTAACAATGGATCCAAGCACTGACAAACCTGCCTGCTGGCTGATGACCTCCTCACCCCCTCAGCCTGCCTGCTGAAGGGAGAAACCACAGGATGATAGGCTGTGGGATTCCACATGGGTGCACACCTCTGAGTTGATCCCCCCACCATGTGGGAGTGAGCATGCCCTCACAGCTCCCACCTGGGCTTGTCCCTGCAATGCCTCACCCCCAAGATCCTTTAAGAGGATCCCCAAGTATGAGGATACTGGGCTCATGGCCTTGTTTCCCTACAAAAGAATCCATGCCCAATGCCATAACTGTCACAAGAGCCCCAAAATGGTTCCTGACAAAGCTCCAAAAGCTGCAATGAATCCCAGAGTCTGACCAGAATGTCATGCAACCACACAACCTGATTCCCTTCCACTCAACATGCTCCCTATAAGGGCTAGTCCTACCTAAAGGTTGTGTGCCAGGAAAGCATACAAGAGTGAACACTGCCTCCACCCCCAGAGGGAAAAACTCATTGTTGGCACATCTGGGTCAGTCAAAATAACTAGATCAAGTTCCAGCCCCGCTGATGCCCCAGGCTGTCCCTCACCAAGCTGGACATGCAGAGTTCTGATCAGCTGGCTTGGAGCAGAGACATGGGTTGGGGCCAGTGAAGGCACTCAGGCAGCTGTGCTTCTCCCAACTGCCTGTGCCTAGAGCCAGGCTCATTACCACCAGAGAGGCAGCCTCTGCATTCCTTCCCACGTGTAAACCTTGAGGATGCCTGTGAGCTGGTGCTGGATGAAAGAGGGTGGCCTGACCTGTTCACTCCTCCTTCCCTGCTCACCCTGGAGCTGAGCTAACATTGCTGGCAATGCCAGAGCAGCAAGGTTCCCTCCTGCAGCTGCGTCTCCAGCATGCAACAGCCCAAAGGAAATCACCTCTGCATGCCCTGCAGTCTGGCCCAGCCTACTCCTTGGCTCCAGTCTCCAGCCCCATACTCTTCCTCACACACTGCCACTGCTGCTCCTCCTCCCCCTTGACATGAAGCAGCAAGGCTATGCAGCCTCCAACTTTCTCTCTCCCTCCCCTGCTCCTGACCCGAGCTGGTTCAGGAGCCAAGTGCTGGTGGCCCAGCTGGCTCCACAACATATTCCTTCTGCTGGCAGAGTGGAAGGAAGCTGCTGCTGCCTGCCTCCCCACCTGAAGATGAACTGCTGGGCCTTGGCACAATGGCTGCTGCCATTCCCTGCACCCCTCCAACCCTCGCAAGCCACAAACTGGGGCTGTAGGTGAGTCTGCGGGCATGGCTTCTCAGGTAGAGATCTTTTACATCAGCTGCCACTAGGGTTCCTATGTGCCCACTAGTGTAGAGCAAACTGCTAGCAGTTTCCCCCATTGTCCGGTGAGTGGCCACTGGCAATTGGCAGGAGGTGGTAAATTGCCAAGTGATTGCTCGCCTACCAGCAGGCATCCCACACAAACACACAGTGCACACACCCCTGAACTGATGTCATCACACTGGCCGTAGGAGTGCTCCTGTGCTTTGTGTAGGGCTGATTTTGGCCCCAAACAGGCCAATTCTTAAAAAATCTTAAAGAAGAAAATGAAGTCCTATAAGTACTGGGCCTCCTCTCCTGCTGGTTGCCTTGGAGACCTGGCAACACTAGATATCAACTGTTCCTTTTAATAGGAGATTTATTTATTTATTATATTTTTAGTCTCCTCTCCCCACAAGCTTGAGATTGAACCTGAGACCTTCTGCATGCCAAGTAGAGGCTCTACCAATGGGCCACATCCTATTCCCAGTGTTGAACAAAGTTTAATCTAGGAAATATCCTGCACCTGTGAATAACTGGGAGAGCAGTAATTGACAGGCAAGCTGCCTCGGGGAAGCTTGTCTATCACTACTACCTTCTCATTGAGGAGCTGCTCTAAGGAACTCCAAGGTTCTCCAGAGCATAGTTTGAAAACCAACACCTCAACTTACCTCTTATATTTTTATTGCACACATAAATGCTCCATAGAGGAAAATATTTCACAGGCTTTAGGGACACCGTTACAGGTTTATTCAGACATCTCTTCCAACATTTTTCTGAACAGAACCTCACTTCAGTAGATAGGCTATTCTGCAATCAACTGGACGTATCTTTGCATATTTGAGGATAAGCACTATTTCTAACATTTTCTGGAGCAAATTTGTGCCCATTTAAAGTGCAAATGGCAATGAATCAGGAACCACCCACTGCTTCTAATGATAATACATCCTACAATTTGTATGATAAAATTATGCTGATTTCTGATAGCATTTTTCCAGGATAGATTTATGACTCCCAGGCTATATAGAAGAGGAATAAATTATTTTACTGTGTTCCACACTGACAAAATTCTTGCATTCTGATTCAATAACATTCAGTCCTTAACAAAAATACAGAAAGTTGCCTAACAATGGAATGAAAAAGAGTGTGTATGAGAGAGAAATATCCAGGAATTATTAACAAGTTCCATACAGTAATATATGGAAATGGAAATGATAACTCATTTTAAAATGTTCAGCTGAATCTATAGAAAGAAGCTACTGAATAAGCCAACACTAGCAAGGGAAAACATGAATTGATATTTAGCCTTCAGAAGTTATAATTTCCAGAAGAATGGCAGAGAGAGAGAAACAAGTGGGGTATTTTTTGGAAAATAGGTTTCCTGGGTTTGAAATCTACTCTGCTGGGAATGTGCTGGATGCTTGTGCAGGTTAATTCTGTTAATCCAAATAGCCTAGGAGATAGCTAAAATATTTGTTTATCTCTTGTGGGGAGGGGGTAGAGTAGAGTTAGGATTGTGCTGACATGAAGATCTGTAGATGGACCCAGTGAACTCTGGTGCCAAGAAATTTCAAATATGCAAGGTCTAAATAATGGGGATTATTTTCTATTTTAGTTGCAACAGAATAGGTATTTAAAGCAAAGAATTTCATGTGTTCAATAAGTGGGCATTTTTTTGCCACATTGTTAAAAGGTTAATGTAGATATAACCTCAACTCATAATTTCTGCTTTGAACTCTGTCACTTTTATTTCAATATTGTGACTGCCAGCAAAAAATTGAACACATCTATTTTGTATGAGCAAAAATAGAAGGATATTTAACTATTGAATAAGTAAAGCTGAATTATAAAATCTCCAGGTCTGATGTAAAGAAACTACATTTTCAGTATTAATCAGTTCTTTCTATGGAGATCTCTTATCAGTTATGTCAGGTGCTCAGGATCACCTGTCATACCTCTGAAGCTGATGCGGTCGTAGCAATTCTGTCTCTGATTCTGTCACTAGGGTGGAAAACTGAGAACAGGAAGTGGTTGTTGGTTCCTGCTGTAATCTCTCCCTAGTCTGGGAACCTGCCTGGCCTTGAGAAGACTATGAACTCACAGCCTGTTTTCCTGCTTGCAGAGTTGAGGACTGTTAGAAGGTTGAGAGAGGGGGAATTAGGAGTAGCCATGGGAAAACTTTATCTGCTTTAGGCTTGTCTGTAGCTGCCAGTCCTAGCAATGATGGCATAAGAGCATGAAACTGGCATCTTATCAATAAAGAACTTTAACTCCTGAAGTGAAGTGTGCTGAGAGTTGCCTGGCATCTTTACAAGTGCAATCCTAAACAGAGTTATATCTGTCTAAATCCATTGAATTTAATGGACTTAGAAGTAACCCTGTTTAGGATTGTACTGTATGTGTCCATGTACTCATCAAAATAAGTTATCATGATACACTCTTGTTTATGGAAAGGGTCAAAATATATGTAAATATTTCAGATGTCAATATACCTCTGAATATGAGAGTACAGCTATATTCATATAAGGTTCTTACATTTTAGAATATACTGTTTTCAAAGCTGATTTAAATGAATGAAACATACAGTTCAGTAAACTATTTTGAACACTTTTCTCTTTATGGTTGCTCCAGATTGCAGAGGCTGTGAATTTTGCTGTGAACATTTTCAGCTGTTGAACTTGTCGTGTTCAATTGTATTGATCAGGCATGAGCAACTCACTTGGTCTGGTTTGGAATGAGAAAACATGAGTGCCTGCTGAATTAATTTGCATCATATTTTTGCAAAACTCCTCATATGAAAACTCTGTTCATCCAAA
Organism: Eublepharis macularius; assembly: GCF_028583425.1. Classification (NCBI taxonomy): domain Eukaryota; kingdom Metazoa; phylum Chordata; class Lepidosauria; order Squamata; family Eublepharidae; genus Eublepharis; species Eublepharis macularius. The sequence goes on along the minus strand of NC_072794.1, from coordinate 119,161,636 downwards.
AAGTTCAGCAGCCTTTAAAGTTTCTTAAGCCTACTCAGAAAAATGACATTTTTTTTAATGCAGAAAGAACTGGGGTGGGGAGAATAGAGCTGCTCCAGCCTGTGCCGAGAAGGTGCATGCAAGAAAAGCCAGCTGTCTTATACAGTAGTGTTAGGAATATGGTGTGCACAGAAAAAAAGTGCATTTGGTAATATTGAAATGGGAAAAAAATCAGTATTCCCCAAATTGATTCTTTTGTTCAATTTGGTATTACAGAGCAAATCTGGTAAAGGGTGGCCATCGTTTCCTATGGGAAACTCAATACGGGTTTTTTCTGATGGCCTGGGGAGGGTCACTTTTTTACTGTATTTTACTGAATTTTCAGGGGACCTGTCTGGCCTCTAAAGACCCCCATGTTTCAGGGAGATTGGACCCTGGGATTCAATTCTGTGGGCCCCTGAACAGAGTGCCCCCAGCAACCACTCCATAAGTGCCTATTGTGGGGGGAAAGTCCAAAATGACTCCCACTGCAGAAACACATAGACAAAGGCTGCCATGGCCAAAAGTACACTTCTAAATGCAAGCTCCACACTACGCAGTCCAACAGAACCAAAGTGATGCCCCCTGATCAGGCTGACTAGCCTCTGTCCATTGTTCCCTATGATGAGAACTTCAAGTTCTTTCTTAGGGACACACACACACACAGGGCAAGGATGTCACAGTCAAGGCTGTCTCACAAATGCAAGCTCATCCCTGGCTAGCCCAATGGAACCAAACTGACATCCCTCAAAAAACCCAGCACCTCCAAGCAGCCACTCTCCATTGTTTCCTGCCAATATCACACCAGACAATCACCCAAACCAAACTGAAGGAATCAACTGTCTTGCAACTAGAAGCAAACTGAAGCAAGGAAATGGAATTCCTCCAAAACTGAAGTGAAGCAAGGGGACCAACTTCACACCAGAGAATGACATCCATTCCACCCAAACCAAACTGAAGCAAAGGACACACTTGCAACATAGCCTAACAAAACTAGTGTCATTCACAGCAGCCAGGCACTGGGTTCAGCCAGTAGGGGGACACCACAGAACAGAACCAAGCAGTACCCACCCACAAGCATAAAGCAATAGCAAGCAAGCACAGTTGCATAAGATGGATCTCATCCACATGGCCTCAGGCTGAAAGTATCAGTGAGGTACTTGGGATATCTAAGTAATCCTGCCTCTGCAGCAGCTATCATCATCAGCCCCCTTCCACTCCTACAATGAGGAATGTAAAGTTAATGTAGATCAACACATTACAAACATTATATAACACAGCGACATTCTGTAGCTGCATTTGGGTGTTTCTATGGGTTTCTTTCTGTGACATATGGTGTGTAGTTCTCCACTTTTCCTAACATCTCACTCTGATTCTTCCCAAAGAGAACAACATATCTGAAGCCTTTTTTCTCAATTATATGCAGAAATGTGTGATAACGTGGGCTGGTGGTATTGCGGGGTGTGTGTGTGTGTATGTGGGGGGATCCAAACTGCAGTGTGCAATTGTTGTGCCAACTGAATCAACTGTCCTTCTCCTGCTGATTTTTTACCTAACTTTTTAGTCTTGAGAAGAGCATTTTTCCCCACCTCACAACATTCAGAAGGCGCAGGGCACAAGGTGGGCTCACTTCATTCACTTGGGATGTCCAAAATTGGGTAATCGAAGAACAGCATGTTGACATACAGGAAGACCAACTGACCAACTCTCCAACTCTCTCTCCAACTCTCTTTGGGAACATAAGGTGCATGAGCCAGGATTCGGTGGTGGCAGTAATCAGGGACTACATATCAGAGCCCTGCAAGTTGCTTTCCACTGATTCACTGAGCTACTGGGCTAAGAAAGATGCAGTCTGGCTGGACCTCTCACTTGAAGCTCAGAAGCTCCTCCTATGCCCTCCAATGAGTGAGGAGAGTGACCACATCTATAACACCAAACAACAAATCACCCACAATAGGAAAAACAAAAAAGACACCCCCCCCCCGAAGAAGCAGCAGCAAAATGAGCAGTAACCAATTTTAAACCAAAGCCCCCTCCCTCACAAAAGCCCAACCAAAGCACCCCCACAACAACAAAAAATTTAAAATGCAAAGTTAAAAAAAGTTTTCCTCTCTCTTCAACTCTGTCCTTCCCAGATACCAAGCCAACCCCCTGCCCCCAAAGAGCAAAAAACCCCAGGGAGTCTACAACTCAAACCAGGCAGCAGCAGAAGCCCTCCATGTGCAACAGCAGGCAGCAGCAAAAATCCACAGGGCTGCAGGATCTAGTTGCAGTGCATGTTAAGTCCAAAGAAGGCCCAGCCCAGCCCAAGCCAGACCACAGAGAGAGAGAGTCCACAGCCAGCCGAAGGCAGGGTCTCAGATCTCTCTAAGTAGCCAGAGAACACACACCACACAAAATGGAGGCTGCTCTCAGGCAAGCCTGCCTATTTAATTCCTTGTAGGGCAGTTTGAAGAAGGCACTCTCCTTCTAGAGAATCCCATTGGCCAGAAAAGGAGCGCTACTATAAGGATTGGCCACTCGTTACTCCTTCCCTTCCTCTTTCCCCCTCCCCTCTGCTTCTGCCTCACTCATTTCCCTTCTCCCCCTCCCATCTAATAAAAAAGGCAGGAAACAGTGCTTCTTCGCTGTTCTTTAGCAAAGGAACGGCCCAGCTGCTATTACTGAAGTTAACTGAATTAATCCAAATTAATTTGTTAAACTTGATTTTGGGAATACTGAATCTGATTTTAGTTTTGAGTTTGGTAATACTGAATTTTAGCAAATCAAGTAAAAATCAGTATTTTAAAAGGAATACCAAACCCAAATTATACACCCCTAGTTAGGAAGGAATGGTTGAAGCAGCCTGTTGAATGGCCATGAATAGATCAGCAAATACATAACCAGTCTATTGAATAATCAGCTGCCTGTTAGCACCTGGTGACCAAGAAGTGACCCCCAAACTGGCAGGTGTTTAAGTATCCCTACTCTAGGAGGATGGTACTGATGGTCATTCCATAGCTGTTCACTGCAATTGTTGTGTTAGTGCTGGGAAACCACAGAGGCGCTGGGGCTGCTTTCACATTAGAGCTCAGTGATAGTTTCTTTTCCATTTAAACCATTAGAAATGAAACCAATGGAAACAGAAACAACAGTTATTATGAAAATAAGCACGTGCAATAATAAATATAACGAAAATGAACAACACTTTTAGATGAAAACAAATACAAAAAAAGGAAGGAACTGCACTTCCCTAATCTCTACTCACATATATGTGTCAGTATGGAGGTTGCTGAAGATATACCTGCATAGCAGTAGCTCATTGTTGAAAATCACTCATTGATTCTTAGCTTAATGGACAACTCCATGCTATCACTGCCACCCTTAGGGCTTGATTTTAAAGATTACAGATTCTGTATTATGTTGTTGCCATGCAGACATTTTTCCAGCAGCTTCGACATGATACCTGAAAGATTTGAATTGAGCCTGAGCAAACTTAATACTATGGTTGTTGTGGGTTTTCCGGGCTGTATTGCCGTGGTCTTGGCATTGTAGTTCCTGACGTTTCGCCAGCAGCTGTGGCTGGCATCTTCAGAGGTGTAGCACCAAAAGACAGAGATCTCTCAGTGTCACAGTGTGGAAACTGTGAAACTGTGACACTGAGAGATCTCTGTCTTTTGGTGCTACACCTCTGAAGATGCCAGCCACAGCTGCTGGCGAAACGTCAGGAACTACAATGCCAAGACCACGGCAATACAGCCCGGAAAACCCACAACAACCATCGTTCTCCGGCCGTGAAAGCCTTCGACAAAACTTGATACTGCTCTTACTGTAAAGATTTTCTTCATTTTATTGTTTCATGGGTTTACCCAATCCTGTATCCTACACTTCTTGAATTCTTCCTCTTCTCTAAAATTCATTCTGGATTTAGTGCATGCATACTTTGTCATGTTTTTTAATTCATTCAATTTATTTGCATTAGGAGTGGGCACTGGAAAAAAAAACTCCATTTCAGTTTTGGATCCAGGGTTTCCAAAAGCACTATGTGCTGTTATTGGTATCTTCCAGATGAAGAAATCTTTTTTCCTTCATTATCATGAGTTTTGGCCCCCATTTTTTTGCAATGAGGGCTTCCAGGCTCTTTGAGGCAGCTGTTTTTGCGCTTAATGGCACTGAAGTTGCATAGAATACAATCCTCTCTCTAAACCAACAACCCAGTGAGATTTTCTCAGTTGCACTACACACAACAACAACAACAGACCCTGACAAAGGTGATTTTCGGTGAGTGCACACTATGGCAGGAAACTGGCTGGCAAAGGGGTGACAGTGGCATGAAAAACAATCCTGCTTTATGTTCCCTTTTCTGTTTCTCTATAGTGCACACAAGTTATTACCTTTACATCCTGCTATTGCCTGTTTGTGCCATGTTTTCTTGTGCTTTGTAGTTTATTCCCATGACGAGGGGGTGTTCTCACATTAATCGTTGCCAATCTCTATTGTCCAACTGTACAGGCAAATAAGAAGAGGCAAAGCAAACTGCAAGTGGAAGAAAAAAGGATACAAACCAGTCAAAATACCTAAGTCAATGCTGTAATATGTACACTGAAAATCAATACTACAAAATATCCAATACAAAATTAAAGTGCAAGCAAGAAATATTCAGTCAAATGTGAATTAAGCAAACAGCCATGTGCAGGCAAGCCACTCAAAAACATATGTAGGAAACACACTGAAGTCCAACAGGTAAAGTCCAATAGGCAGGCAGGCAGGCAGGCAGGCAGGCAGGCAGGCAGCATGATTGTCTGAACCCGGTTCCTGCTTAAACAGACCTGTGTTTTTTCCATCAGTTTTCCTTTTGATATGGACAGGCATGATTTTTGTTTGAAAGGGCAGAATAGCAAATGCCTCACAGGGTGGGAGGAAGCAATCTTAGACAAGTCTACTCTGGTATAAGTCCCATGTTATTGAATAGTGCTTGACTCCCGAGGAAGTGTCTTTAGAATTCGGTTTATGCTTGAAGTCTGTACATTCCTCCTTCCAAACATTTCCAAAGCCAATAGGTGGGGAGGAGTCTCCCTTGTGAAGACCTGATTGGCAGGGAGAAAATGCCATTGCCTGGGTAGCAATGGGGAAAAAAGATGCACTCATGCACATTGCGCTCATTCCCCCTTCCCACCTCCAGACATAATTAAAAGGTTAAGGGCTCTCTCCCCTTTGGATCTGATTAATGAAAGCCATAATGGAAAGCAAGGTGCTGCCTTGTGGGCCCAATGCCTGCCTGCTGCTGCCACAATTGCAAGGTAAGAACTGAACTGAAATTAAACATGTGAATTTTTTGCTGGGAGAGTGTCATTACAATTTGTTTTCCTGGATTTGGTTCAGTGTTGCGGAAAGTGCTTTAATGAAACAAATCAGTGATTTCCAGGTGTATTTCCAGCTTGTTTGTTTCATTTTGCACACCCCTGATTTGCATATTTTTATCCCATCTATGTTGTTGAGGCAAATATGTGTTGATTAAAAAAAAACTACAAAAAACAATCTTGATGTGATTGTACAGATGATTGCATCAATTTTATATTAGTTGTCATTTTTAATATGTACATATTCTCCAACATACCACATAACGTAACAATCATGTCATTACAAACACTTTTGTCAAGACACACCATCTTTGAACAATATCTTCACTTCTTTGAAGTTGGATATTCTTGCCATTCTCAGACACTTCTGAACCTGGGCTTCAACACATATCTATTGATATGGGTTAGACAGCTTCTAATCTACACAAACTATATAATTGTGTTGCTTTTTTGTTTATTGCTGCTCTCCAAGAATATTATGTTCTGGATCTCTTTTGGCATGTTTAGCTGAGGGGCCAGACTAGCTCTGGTTCTGTATGCAGAAACATCCTTCATGAACTTTTTGGTAAAATCCAGCAACTTTTCCTCTATATTCCTGGCCATATCCATGACAAAAGGCTCCTTACTTCCAGCAAAACTGATAAGATAGTCTTGAACATTATACTGTATTTTTAGTGATACTCTACAACAATTTGGTGTCCCCTACCTCCACTGCACAGCTAAATTATCTGTCCATACAACAGTTTATATCCACCCAAGCACCTCAATATCTTTGCCAGTCATGGCTTAGCAACTGGAGGGATATGGGTTGGGCTCCCAGGTGCCTGCCGGTGGTGGGCAAACTCCTGGGGATTTGCCTCCTCATCCGTCAATCACCTAATAATTGGCAAGAGGGGCAAGCTCCTGGAGGTTGCGCACCACTGGCAGGCACCTCAGGAATGTGTGCTGTGCATGTGCTCCCAACTGGTGCAGCATTGTCACTTCCAGAGGTGACATCATTGTGACGGCTGTGGGATCATTCCCATGCTTTGTTTGGGGTTGATTTGGGGGCCAAACTGGCTGAATTGGCCCAATGAGAAGTGCGGGAGCACTCTCATGGCCAGCGTGGTAACATCACTTCCAGAAGTGATGTCATCACACCCGTTATGGAGCGCACACATGTGAAATGCACACACAAAGATCAACATGCTGCCAATACGAGGTAAATCCTGGGTTCCCAGCCTCCCAGCGGGAGGATAGAGGGATCTGGCAACCCTAGATATGGGAGAGTTGAAGACTGGGGGGGGGGGGCAGGTTGGCATTCCCAGCATAATAATATCACCTTGTTAGACCCAGAAGTGTTGTCATCATGCCAAGGTGACCCTCTAGCATACTCCCCAAACTCCATGGCTTAACCATAGATGTTGGAGTGAATGCTAGAACATCATATGACATGATGGCATTGCTTCCAGGGCATACTGGAAGAAACATCCTCATGCTAAGGCTGCTGATTCCCACCCCACCCCCCATTTTGCTGGGGAATTTCTTCCCACTGCCTAGCTGAACAATGGCGGGCAGTGAGAGCAGTGGGCAGGAGGTTTCCCATTGCTAATGGGAAGCTGGCAACTCTAATTTCAACAGAGTTCAGAACCTGGTAGACAAGACACAAACTTGCTGACAGATTTGTAGGGTCTTCAGCAAAAAAGCATTTTGTTTTAGTTTTTGCTTTTCAGTGCTCACTTGCCTGTAACACTTCAATCCCATTACTACTACTGTTATTCATACAAGTTTCTTACAGTTACCTATGGAGACTGAGAGTGAGGAAATTCCACACACAGCCTCTGTGTGCATAGTTCATGCTTTCTATAGGGGTGTATCAGCACTGACCTCAGGGTGACATGCCCTTTGAAGAAATATGTTGTGTAGAATACTTGGAGCTGTTGTAAGCACAACCTTCATAATCTGCTTTGGGATCTGCTACAGTAACACTTGAGCTTGGCTGAATCACTTTTTTCCTATTAAAAGCTTCATTTCAGATTTGCAAAACACTTGATAAAAAGGTAATTTTGAATTTATGCTTTCTATAATTAAGCAGAGTGTATGCCTTCTTTTGAAGCATAATTAAAAGAGAGGTGCAATGTAGGCTAGCTTCCACCATATGTATGTTTTCATAATAGAGCTCTAATTATGTTTTCAGTGACACAATGATGATAATCTTTTGCACTCCCAAGTGCTAATATAATAATGCTCAGCACTTATCAAGCACCTCTCACCCAAGGGATGTTATGGAGGCTGAGCCTGCTCAAAACCTTCTAAGACTGCATCTTGGTGTATAATAAGTATTATTCAATAAACAGTGCAATCCTACTGCAGAGTAATTCCAGACTAACCGCAGTTATTTATATAGGTTTAGACGGGAGTAACACACATAGGATTTTACTCTAAGAATAGAAATCAAAGCATTACACAACCAAACTTACAGTCTGCAGTAACAGAAATATGACTAAGAACTTTGTTTAATTTTATAACTGATAATTACAAGTCTATGAACTTTAGAAATAATATGAGAATTCTAGTGCCTGTGGAACTCTATAGCCTGTATATCAAAGTTAGTTGAGACCCAGAGCGGTGGGTAATGGAAATGGAACACTTTTTTGTTCTCTGTCCTTTTTATCTAATTAACAAAATTGTTCTCAGGCTGCTATGAAGGGAATAAAGTTATACATTTTAACAAATTGTACCTGTTCATGAACTTTTAGTGATGGAGAATAAGGTTTGCTTTAAGCCAGGTTACAAAATTGTCCCAGGGTAAATTAGTACATTGCAATTGTTTATTTGGCTAGGCTGACTATGTGCAAGTGAGCTTCCCTCTGCCTGAATCATGTGTTGATCTTTAACTGTGAGCAATACACTTGAATAATAAAAGTTTCCTTTTTTATCAAGCATACAAAATTGTTAGAAATTTATTGAAAACAAAGAAAGTGGCCAAGTCATAACTGGAGGCACAGGGTGCCTGAATCCTGGCATTTGTTTAGATTTCTCCCTTCAAAGCTTGATGGAAAAGGATTGTGGACCTGTATTGAAGCCCCGAAGAAGTGTTTGATGAAACAAGTGGTTCAAATAGCCGCCCCCCTGTTAGGCTAAGGAGGTGTGGTCCACCTGATCCTGCCTGGTCCGTCTGAAAAACACAAAACAAGTACAACATTATTTGTTTATAGCAACTATAGAGTCTGTTTGATTACCACTTAGTTGGTTTGAGAACTCAATTTTTTCAATGGCAACTTAAAGAAATAGAGAATCTTTACCTTTAAAGAAACAGACTTGACTATGTTACTTCTACACGGCTGACCTTTGTCTGTGATACATCCGATTTGAATATTTGAAATCCTGACTATATCATTTTGTTACCAGAACTGCTATTTTATGGGGAAATTAGCTAGCGGTCTGGGACTAAATTTAGCGCGGATCTTTACCTCTGTATACCAGGGTCCACTTCCAATGCAGCAAGAAAAAGGAGGCGACTGATTCAAATAAAATGTTGTTTTAATGCAATAATGTAGCGTGTACCTATACTAATACACATTCAATCAAGAACACTCAAGTACTAAGAAAATAGAGCAAGGAAAAGAATAGAGCCAGTTGCATTAGCAGGTTTCCACTTGAGTACGATGGGACTGGGGTAATAATACGAACCTGTCACGGTGAGAAGATAGAGGTCAGCAGCCAGTGTGGAGTAGTCTAATGGCCTGCACTAGACTAGCAGAGAGATAAGCAAGGGTGTGGATAGGAACGGCACGCCCTCAAGGCAGGAGAAGCTGCTTATATACACAAAAAGGGCTTTGAAGCGTATGTGTTCCTAGTGGCTCTCAGGTGTAAAAACAAAAGGTTTTTATTGCTCCTATATCTAAAACTAATGGGACACTTTAGAGTCAGGATGATAGTAACACCTTGGTGGGGGGGAACAAGAAAGGAGGAAAAGGGATGCCGGGCTGATTGACTGGATTTTTCCAGGAAGCAGGAACTGTCCTGCTGGGATCTTCTGGAATGTTGTGGCTGCATGTTCCTGGTGCCATTAAGTGTGTTTGGATTGCCAGCACTTAATGTCCATTGCCGGGGCGGCCTCCATAGATATGCAGAGCAGGGCAAAGCTGGGTGCCGCGGACATGCTGTGAGCTGGTTCACGAAATGGCTTCTTGGTTGTAAACTGTTTCTGCTGCTGGGGAGCATGGCTTCTCTCTGGGCATTTCTTGCAGGCTAGTTGGCAGGCTGCCTGGTGGCTGGGCCAACTTAGGGACCGTCCTTCAAGGGCTACCCGCAGGACCGACCAGGGGAAGCCTGGCTGGGCTCGGGGAGTGCCTCTCTGGCTGGCACTGGGTTGCTGGCAGTGTGATACTGGGCCCAGGTGGAGCAGAGGTCCAGGGAAGCAGGTAACAACAGCAAGCGCAGTTCATGGTAAAGCAGCAAACACGACAGTACAGTTCCACACAGAGTTCCTGGGCTGCGTGTGTAACAACTGCGTGGCAAAGCACTTGGCACAGTTTAACATTCTTGATGGCAGGCAGGGGGGTCATAGGCAACAATTTGTATTTATTGGCTATTTATCAGATCTTGTATGAATTTTAGATTATTAAGTATAGCTATTTATATATGCACTTTGTCACTTTATACACTAAGCATGACTATACCATGACTTATCTTTGATTTCCTGTCAAGATATTGGCACCCCTGTACCTCCAGTTGTGGCTTGGCCACTTTCTTTGTTTGCCTTTTCACTGGAGGGGCTTCCTTTTTGTTTTCTCCCTGAGAAATTTATTGCAGACAAGTTCTTTATGTATAATCCCATGTAATTCCCCATGACTGTCCCTTCCTTATTAATCAATCAATCTTTAGCACAGAACAGAGGTTATATATGAATGAAACTAGAGAAACATTAATGCAACAAACCATTCTCAAACCATTCTCACCTGTGAAAAACTGACCACCACAGTATACATGCAAAATATTATAAGTCTTCCTGATGCTGCCACCGCATAATACAAAATGTTTTAAATTGTTCTAAATGTTTTAAGATGTTTTAAAATGTTTTAAATTGTTTTTAAATGTTGTTAGCTGCCCTGAGCCCACTTGCAGGGAGGGTGGAATATAAATATGAAATAACAACAACAACAACAATAATAATAATATATTGTACAATCTTATTACATGTATAATAAAATTAAAATTAATTGGTACACCAGAACTTATCTCCTCCTGAATTTTCATGGCAATGGAGAAATTTTGCAACTTGCCCAGTAATTCTCTAATGAACTCTAACTACTAATATTTCTCAAATTTTCTGCTCCAAAAAAAAAGTTGTTTCCCCATAAGTGGTTCCAATAAGTCCAGACACATTTGCCTGTATAATTTACAATGAAACAATATATGTGGGAAAGATTTGATCAAATAATCTGAACAGGGGCAAAATCTGTGAGTAGTTGACTAGTTATCCAATCAAACCAGCCTCTAGAAAATTAAATAATTGTTTTCCTTGGTTTTGTTAGACCTTCTGGGACTGGGTGTTGGTGCTACATTACTTGCATGTCTAGTAATTCAGCATTGCCTATTTTTTCTGCAGACATTCAAAGCCAAGCATTTTTAAATGTTCTAAATTGGACTGCAAAACATATGCTTAAAGGTTCTGGGAACTGGAGTACCATAGTTCAGTTCAATAAGTTTTGAGTGCTGGGGATGTGACTCCATTTCAGCAGTGTCCATTTGAACTCTGGAGGAGCTATAATTCATTCTGTCTACAGTTTAGTGCTTCCTTAATGCCTCTCTTGTTTTCGCTACCAGTTGTTGTGCTTCCTCTCTACCTGTAAGTAATTTCTTAAAGCCAGGGCCTCCAGAAGGTTTTGACCCAAGCTGCAATCCCAATTAGCATAAGGTAAAAATTGAGGATATTATAGACATTTGTTTCCTTGTTTCTATGTATCTATTGATTAAAACTTGCGAGATTTGCTGGAGCCAGTCAGAAGTATCAGAGCAGCAATCTCAAGTAACATGGTGAACTGCTAGTCCTCTTGGCTCCATCATATCAAGAAGTACCAGTCCCAGAGTTCCTAGTGTGAGGAACACCTGTTGGGAAGAGCAAAGCAAAGCACCATAATACAGTGGGAGCAAGTGCTGCTTCTTCTGGTAGGATTTGCAGGCTCAAAACATGTGTGTCTAATTTATATGATTGCTATAATCTTAGAGCAGCCTTCACATCCCTATGCTTTGAAACAATGCCAACCGCCGTTTTAGCAGGCTGCTACAATAAAATACCTAAGGACCAGCGCTTCTGTCCCTGTGGAACATCTGCAACTGAGGACTTATATATTCTTAACTGCCCGTTGTATGCCCAACCTAGGACTAAATTTCTTTCTGAGATGTTGTCCAACCTTTGTACCCACTCAGATCCCGAGAAGATTGCAGTTTTATTAGCCGACTCTGATGCTTATATATCCTACAAAATGGCTTTATATGCCCTGGCTGCAAAAAAATACGAGCTAATGCTGTGCTTAAGGGATAACATTAACATTGAACACTGGGGATTTTTACTGGTTTTACTGTTTTAACTGTGTATACTTTTATTGTCCTATATGAATTTGACAACCGGAAACGGTTTGATGGTTGTATCTAGTTTTAAATTTTAATGCTTTGACCATGTCACATCAATTTTATTCAAGCCTGTGTTTCTGTTTTGTTTGTTGTTTGTGACTTGTAATGGCCTATGGCTGAATACAATAAACTTTTCTAATGTTTAAAGACATTAACAGGATAATTCTTCTTTAGTGATCAGAAAGGTACAAAATAGGTATCAAACAAACTTTTTCAATTCTCATTCTGGGTGCTATTACATGTTGAATGTTCCAGTAGACTTTATAGAAAGTAAGTCTGCATGTGTGAGATTGAATTGTTTCCCCAACTGAGCATATGTGCAGCTCACACACAATATGATTATCATAGGAGGAGGGTGCTTGCTTTGAAACCAATCAAAATATTGCTATTGGTCTCAGCTTCCATGATGGTCATTTTACGGCAATTCCCAGGGCCTATTCATGAAATTCAGAAGTACCCATGGGCCATAGGCTCAACAAGGATGGGTACCCTTGGTCTAAAGTAATGGCTGGAGCTTTCCCTGCAGACAGGCTCCCTTCTCACCCTCTGAGTTTGAGAAGCAGGGCTTCGTCTGACAGAAACATGAGATACACCAGCTACCTGCAGCATCTTATGACTCTTAGGCTTTAATCCTAAGGACAGTTTCCTGGGAGTAAGCCACAATGAATAACATGGGACTTACTTCTGAATAGACCTGCTTAGAATTGCTCCCTTAGTGTTCACGGTAATGGAATAATGACCAGAAAGATTGCATAAGCTATGTGAAATATATGACGAACAACAGCTTAGTCCTCATGATAAGGAAAACAACTACATGATAAATTAGACTAGTTTCAGTTATCCTGCCAAATATTCAAAAGCACAGCAATCAAAATCATAAGTTCAAGATTATACTGTGATCATATATCTTATGCAAACATTTAACTATATAGACATTTTTTTTCAAAAAACAGCCCACAATGTTAATTATCTATGGAAAAAGATTTACACAACTTCTCCGCAGAATCCAAAGGGAAATTGGAAATAAATTCCATTAAAACAAATTCTGATAAAATGATGAGGAATATAATCTTTGGAAAGACTGTTTTGGATTTAGATTTGCCCGTTTCTTGCTCTTTATAAACTGATTTTTGACATCTCATTTTCCCCAATTCCTGTCATTCCATGAAAGACTGCTCTTATTTCTCTTTTGTCTCCATTTCTGCATCTTGTATACTCCCTTGATTCTGAGAATAGATTTCACATTAGGCAGAATATTCATGAAAGGGAGCTTGGCATAATTTGAATGATGAACCCCAGACATCCCAGTCACAGCTCTTGGAACTTGGTGTTCTGTGGAACCCAGGATGCATTAAAGATGGCAGGATGGGATGGTCCTAATTGACTTTTGCAATGGCTGGCATAAATCAGCCAGATCCCCACGGAGGAGCTATAATTTTGGAGACAGCAGCCTGATGTTAAATCTGACCCATTCTTCATGTTCGCTTCCAGTTGCCTCTGCCTCTTTTTATAATCTACTCACTAAAGAATGGAGCAGTGCTTTATTGTGACTCACCCATCCATCTTTATTATTATTAATGATGAAATATGGAGACCACAATGCTAATGAGCCTAACCTCCCTCCTGTTAGTTTATTTTTCTTCTCATTTCAAACTGTTGTCTCTGAGTAAATTACTTTTTGTTCCATCTCTGTCAGGCAATGCCATACAGATCTTCCCCTTATCCCTCTCCCTATTAAATAGAGAAGTTCTAAGATGGTCTACTCAGAATCCTGCTCATTTCTATTCCCAGGAAAGTGTTTTTAGGATTGCAGTGATACACCTTTACCTTTAGTTTCAGATTTGACCAGATTATCTAGCTGAAGTAAAAGAAAAGGGGTAGGGCAAAATGTACCCATTTGTATCACACGTGGTACAAATAAGGCTGAATGACATAAGGAAACCTCATATTCATCCATCTTATAACATTGTTAGTCCCCACTGTTGTTGTTGTTACGTAATGATGTTATGCAGATTCCATGGCTTTTTACCTTTGAAGCTTGTTGAACATGGAGCCTAAGTGACTCCGCTATTTTCACTGATGTCTGAAAAATTACAGTTTGTACTTCATGAAATTCATTCTAGCAATGCTATTCTTCCTCCTTTGCTCTACTACCACATGGTAGGGAGATTTAAGTTTGTAAGAAGGTTTTTTTGCTTCAGGATAAGTTAAGAGTCAGATCTGTGAAGGAAACAGATTATTTTAACCTAAAATTTAAAACTTCAATACCATATATCTTTTAAAATAATTTTATGCTTGTATAGCTTTACAGTAGCCAAGGAAAATCTTATTGAAGGTGGAACATCATTATATATAATATCTTATTCCAATCTGTCAAAGTAATAAAGAATCAAAACCAAAAAAGTCACATCAGAAAAAAATCCTCCTAACAATAACAACCTGAAATATAGAAGCACAACTCTAGATTTCTGAAGGGCAGGCTTTAGTCTTTAACAACAACAAAAAAGTCTTGTGGCATCTTTTAAAATTAGGAATTGGAGCCAATCACGCCACTGTATAAAAGTGAGGCCTATGATGCCATTACACTAAGCTGTCCTCCCACAGAAATCCTTAATGTACGGAAATGAGCAGCTGAAGCTCTCCATGGCATGGAAGGAAATAACATCATGTGGTAAATAACATGCTGTTAAATGGGACATTTTTCTCCAGGCTTGTTGGCAACCCTCCATAGAAACTCATCCCCACCACAGAGACTCACCCTCACTCTAAGCACTTCTTTCCCTATTAAAGAAAGATTTAGCAGAACACCATCAATGTGTCTAATTTGACAAAAGGAAGTTGTTGGTTTCAGAGACGTGTGCTGATGTTTTGTTTAGAAAATTTGTATTCTATCTCTCTAGACCTGTGTAAGGTGCCTCAAACAGTAGTAAAAAAATGAATGCCCTGTCGGATTGTTTCGCTATGAAAATTAAGAATGAAACATGAATAGAAGTAAGTAAACATTTACTAAAGAGTATATCTGCCAGTAACAAGTGATAGAAATGTGTACTGTCTAGAACCCACTGGTCATCTAAGGAACTCTAGGTTGGGCTTTCTAGTACTAACTGGGCTTTCAGATATTTTTAAAGGTTCTTTAGGTATGACAGTTTTTTGAACAATTAAAACTTTTGAACACGGTCTGTCCCTATTTCCTGTTTCTAAACTGCTGAGCTAGTTTGTTAATATGAATGTACTGAAAGTTTTTTAAATCTAGTTACAGCATATGAATTGATATAAATAGTAACCATCCTACTTATCTTTGGTGATGCCAATGAAAAATCTATGTAGAAGTCTCTGTCTGTTTCACTTTGCACAGCATGTTGTACAGGAAAGAATGTGATGGTGCTATTGTTTATTCATAAAACTTTTACTCCTTGTTAGTGCTGCTTCACTGTGCTCCATAATAAAGTAGCAGCTTGTAAGGAAAAATGAGGGAAAGTAAAATGTCCAGTACACCTCACCTGAAAATTATTAGTCAGCAGTTTTGCTGAGCCATTTCTTAATATTTCAGTAGAGAGAATAGTTGATGGGTGACCTGTCATTTACTTTCTTATTAAATAAGCAGCTTCAGTGATTCAAAATCAAATACACAGATTAATTAGACGATAAAGAACATATTGTGTGACTCATCTTATAATAAGCTCCAGTAGTTAGATATTATATTCAAAGTTCTATTTTTTTTTTTTTTGAAAAATTTTTATTGGGTTAGAATCCATTATTTCCACATTTACATTCAATTTTCCCCAATTTTTTCATCTCTAACCCCCTCCCTTCCCCCCCCCCTTTTTGTTGACTTCCAACAGCTTTCCAACCCTTTGTCCCCTTTCCCTTACTTTTATTAGCTTCCTCTATCTAAAACAAATATATATTCTCCATTATTCTAAGCAGTACATCCTTAACTATTTTTAACATTATATGCCCAAACTGTAAGCCTTTGTTTCCATCTTAGATAAACAATTTATCCCAATTTTTCAATTTCAGGTATTTCTATATATCATAAACCATATAGATCATACATTCGTTTATATCAAACAATTTGACTTATTCTCTATATATATTACTCATTCTATCTTTTTATAATAGTTCTATATATCTCTCCTCACGTAGTCAATCAATTTGACCCATCTATATCTTCAGACATTCGGTTTGGTACAAAACTTGTCAGAAAAAAAAAGAAAATATTGTTAGTTAATCGCTCCTTATATTTAGTCCTTATAATTAATTATTTTCTCTATGTTCTGTTTGTTAACCTATATATATCTATATATATGTCAATCTATTAATCTGACTGCTTATTAATTCACATTTATCTCTTCTCCCCCCGGTAAAGTCTCCCCCCTCTACTTCAATACTTCAGTAGTTCTCAAACTGCCACAGTTTTCCTCCCACCTCCCATTTCTTCTCCAGGTATTGTTTCAGCTTCTCCCAGTCTGTGTTGAACTGCCCTGAGTCCAGATCTCTCAATTTTCTTGTCATCTTGTCCATTTCAGCCATATACAGCAATTTGTAAGTCCAATCTTCAATAGTTGGCACTTCTTGTACTTTCCATTTTTGCGCATACAAAAGTCTAGCTGCTGCTGTCATATAAAATATCAACGTCCTGTGTTGGGCTGGAATTCCCTCCATTCCCAAGTTCAGTAGCAGGAGTTCTGGGTTCTTATTAATTTGAAATTGTAAAATTTCACTCATTTCTCTTATTATTTCCCCCCAGTACTGCCTGGCTACCTCACACGACCACCACATATAATAGAGGGAGCCCTCATGCTTCTTACATTTCCAGCATTTATTAGAAGTATTCGAATTCCCTAGCGCAATCTTCTTTGGTGTCATGTACCAACGATAGATCATTTTATAAATGTTCTCTTTGATATTAATACATGTCGTTGTCTTCATTGTAGTTTTCCACAAGTATTCCCATGCCTCCATTGTTATTTCTTTATTAAAGTTTATAGCCCATTTCACCATTTGTGTTTTAACTATCTCATCCTCGGTATACCACTTCAACAGTACTTGGTATACCTTGGATATTCTTTTCTTATCTTCTTTAAGAAGGGTCTGCTCTAGTTCCGAATTCTCTATTCGTATACCTCCCTTTACAGAGTCCGAATTATATAAGTCTCTGATCTGTCTATACTGGAACCAATCGTAGTTAGGTGATAGTTCCTCTTGTGTCTTTATTCTAAGTTTGGATGCTTCAGTTTTAGTTATTTCTTTATACGTTAAACATTGTTGTTCATTATCAACAGCTCTCGGGTCTATCACCTCATATGGAACCACCCACAAAGGGGTTCCTTCTTGTAGATAAATTCTGTACTTCTTCCAGATTATGTATAGACTTCTCCGAACAAAGTGATGCAGGAACATCGAGTTGACCTTTACTTTGTCATGCCATAAATATGCGTGCCATCCAAATATTTTTTTATATCCCTCTAGGGCTAATAGTTTCTTGTTCTTTAATGTCATCCATTCTTTCAACCAAACTAGGCAGATTGCATCATGATAAAGTCTCAGATTGGGCAGTTGCATTCCGCCTCTTTCCTTTGCATCTTGTAAAACTTTCACTTTCACTCGAGGCTTCTTGCCTGCCCAAACAAAATCTGATATTTTCCTCTGCCATTTTTCAAATTGTTTGGAGTCTCTGATGATTGGTATTGTCTGTAGCAAAAACATTACTCTTGGTAACACATTCATCTTAACTGCTGCAATCCTGCCCAACCATGACAAATTCAATCTATTCCATTTAATCAAGTCTCTCTCTATCTGAGTCCATAGTTTTTCATAATTGTTTTTGAATAGATCTATGTTCTTTGCAGTTAATTCGACTCCCAAATATTTCACTTTACTTGTTACTTCACAATCCGTTGTTTCCATTAACAATTGTTGTTTCTGCTTAGTCATATTTTTGCATAGTATCTTTGACTTCTTTTTGTTAATGAAGAAACCTGCCAAGTCTCCAAACTCCTTGATCTTATCTATCACTCTTGGCATGTTCTCCAATGGGTCCTCTACAATTAACATTATGTCATCCGCAAATGCTCTGACCTTGTATGAATAGTCCTTTATTTTTATTCCACGAATTTCATCATCTTGACGTATTTGTATCATCAGAATCTCCAATACTAAAACGAACAACAATGGAGATAACGGGCAACCTTGTCTTGTTCCTTTACTTATCGTCAATTTCTTGGTCAATTCATCATTCACCACAATTGCTGCAGTCTGGTCTCTATAAATTTCCTTAATTGCTCTGATGAATCTTTCTCCCAATTGTAGCTTTTCCATAGTGGCAAACATAAAGTCCCAGTTTAAATTGTCAAACGCTTTTTCAGCGTCAACAAAGAAGAAACCAACCTCTTTGTCACAACGCTTGTCATAATATTCAATAGCATTGATCACTGTCCTTAAGTTGTCTCTTATTTGTCTGTCTGGCAAAAAGCCTGCTTGTTCCTCCTCTATGACTTCCGAGAGCCACCCCTTCAATCTCTCCGCCAATATCTTCGCAAAAATTTTGTAGTCATTGTTGAGTAGCGATATAGGTCTATAATTTTTCACATTAGTCAGGTCTTGGCCCTCTTTTGGGATCAATGATATATTCGCTTCACTCCAAGTTTCTGGAATCCTTTGATCCCTTAAAACCCCATTCATCACCTCTTTTAGGAATGGTGCCAGTTCATTAGCCATTGTCTTATAGAATTTAGCCGTAAGTCCATCTGGCCCTGGCGCCTTTCCTAGATTTGCAGATTGTATTGCCTTACTTATTTCCTCGTCAGTTACTTCACTATTCAACTTATTTCTCCAAGCTTCCGAGATTTCTGGAAGTTTGGTTTTCTCCAAATATGACGCTATTGATTCTTTGTTTACTTCTTTTTTATTATACAGCTTAGCGTAAAATTTATAAAAGGCTCTACTAATGGTAGCCTGCTCCAAATACGTTTTGTTATCTTCGCAAATTTTATTTATTATCTTCTTTTCCCTTTTCTTCTTCAATTGCCATGCCAGGTACTTCCCAGGTTTATTAGCACCCTCAAACGCTTTTTGATTCAGTCTTTTGAGATTCCACTCCAATTCTTTATTGCTCATTGCTGTTAGCTGTTCTTGAAGTATTTTAATTTCCTGGTATACCTTCTTTTTCCCTGGTCTCTTTTTTAGCTGTATTTCTTTGGCTTTTATTTTCTCCTCAATCTCTTGTCTTTTCTCCTCTTTCTTCTTTCTTGCTCTACCATTTAAGTCCATTAGTATGCCCCTTACAACCGCCTTATAAGCATCCCAAACTTTATTGGTTGGTACTTCTTTATTCACGTTGTATTGTATAAAAAACTTTGTCTCTCTTCTCAGTATTTCCATATTCTCTCTTTCCTGTAACAAGTCCTCATTTATTCTCCATGCTTTCCTTTTTCTCTTTTTTCCAAATTTCCACATAATTGGGTTGTGATCTGAGCCTACCATAGGCATTATTTCTACCTCCTTAGTCCATAATGCTAAGTCTTTTGAGGCCCAGATCATATCAATTCTTGATAATGTAGAATGCCTTGCAGAATAAAAGGTAAACTGTCTGCTTTTAGGATATTCTCTCCTCCATACATCTTCAAGAGTCTCTTGTTGAATCAACTCAAAAAAAAGCTTTGGTAATAGTCCTCTTTTCTTTTGTGCTGTTGTAGTCTTTTTGTCTAGTTCCAAGTCTGTCACTCCATTGAAGTCTCCAGCAAGAATTATCTGGTCGTATGCAAGATCGTCTAAATGCTTCCTTAAATCCTCAAAGAAGCTTTCTTTTGCACCGTTAGGTGCATAAAGTCCGACTACCAACACTCTCTTTAAATTCCAAATACATTCCACTGCTACAAATCTAGCTTCCACATCTCTCATAACAAATTTTGGCTGTAGCTCCTCTTTTATGTACAACACCACTCCTCTTTTTTTCTTGTTGGAGGCCGCTACATATTCTTTGCCCAATTTTCCAGATTTTAAATATTTTACATCCTGCTTTCTGATATGGGTCTCTTGCAAACAAACAATATCACATTTTTGTTTTAGTAGCCAGTGAAAAGTATTTTTCCTCTTATTCGGTGAGTTTAGTCCATTTACATTCCAAGATAATACTTTACACTCCATACTCATGATCTTGTTGGTAAGTCTTTTTCATTGTCCTTAATAAATCGCTCCATCTCTCGCTCAGATCTGATGCGTTTTTTGGCCCCTCCAAACTCAAAGGACACTCCTTCCGGTAACTCCCATCTGTACCTGATTTTCATGTCCTTCAAAATCTGAATTAGCACTTTATATTTTTTCCGGTCCAGTAACACTGATCTGGGCAGTTCCTTCATTATAATAATCGTCTTGCCATCAATCTCCAATGGATCTTGAAACTGTTTTGTCACAATCCTCTCTTTCATATTTCGTGTTGTAAACTGCACAATCACATCTCTTGGTAGTTTCCTCTGGGTTGCTATTCTCGAATTCACACGGTATGCCACATCTAGGATAGCCACAACTTCCTCCTCCTCCTTCCCCAGGTACTCAGCCAACACCTCAGTCATCTGTTCTTGCGCTGACTTTCCTTCCACTTCTGGCAAGCCACGAAAACGTAGCTGCTTCTCCATATGTTTAGTTTCTGCAACTGACATTCTCCCCTTCACCAATCTCATCTCTGTTTGTTGCGTGTCTGCTAAATTCTCCATCGCGTCTTCTACTGTTTTAACTCTCTGCTGCGTTCCTTGTAATTCATTTCGTATTGTTTCCATACCTTTTTTCACTTCTGACAGCTCCGATTTTACTGTCTGTGTAACCTCTTTAACCTCTTTTATCAGCTCCAATTTCGTGTCCTTAAGTTCTTTAATCATATCTAAAAGTTTTTTGTCCAGGTTTTTATCCAGGTTTTCTATTGCCGATTGCCACTCTTTTTTTGACATCGTGGGGCTTGCTTTAGCTCGCTCCCACGAATCCGCTCTCTTCCTTAACTCCGTGGCGTAAAATTTAACGTTTTTCTATTTTAAATGTCCCGGTCTTCTTATAGAAATTAAGTTTTAAAGAGTCCAAAATGTCGGGCGTCTTTTCTCTATGGTTTCTCTATGATTTTGTAATCCAAGATGGCCTACTTCCTCTTCCGCTGAAGCCGCGACCCTTCCCCTTTCAAAAATGGCGATTCCCTACTTCCTGCCCTCCAGCAAGGGCCGCTTCTCTCCAGCCACTCTATTGTTATTACGCACTTCCTGTCTCCCGTCTTCCCACAGCAGATCTCGCGATGGTGTCTTTTTCTCACAGCTCCAAAGCCACAGGTATTCAAAACAATAGTCCCATTTCTTTAATAACTTCTTTAAACTTAGTCTCTTTTTAAATTCGATTCCTGCCGAGTCTTCCCCTCCTTTTCACTAGTCTGTTGCAGTTTAAAAATCTACTTTTTTTCCTCTCTGTTTTTATCAATCTGTCCCGTCTCAGAAGATAATGATCTTTACCTTCTCTTCACTTTTCTCGGGTTGTAATCGCTGTTTCGATTTTAAGTTCTCCTCTCAGCTTCTTCCCCCAATCGATGCTTGGGTATGTAGGTCTTATGCCAGCCGAATTGGCCCCAAAACTGCCGCAGAGATTATAGCCGACCCGTCGCAAGGTGGGACCTCAAGGATCGGGGGGAGACTCGTTGTGTAAAGCCCCCCCTCGTCCGAGATCTAGCTCACCCTAGGGTCTTGAGCGTTCTTTGCCTGCTCCCCGCCTGAGAGCAGTCGGCCGTGGGCTATTTTCACCCCGCCGGCCGGTTAAAACGGCAGTCCGGTCAGCTCCGCAAGTGGAGCTGCGTTAGACCTCCATGGATCCCAAACAGGAAGTCCATTATATTCAAAGTTCTAGATGTTATGTTCCAGAGAAATATCAATTTTTATTTCCCCCCCCCCTCAGAATGAAGAGGCAGACACAAGAGTTGGGAACTAAAGGGCTGCTTTATTAAAATAACACAACTTATCTGTCAACATGGCAACGGCCTAACTAGTGGTACAGGTCAGGCCCTGGGGTCACTCCTGGACCTCTGCCCTGACCTGTCTGGGTGTGCACCTGCTGCCTGTGTGTGAGCCATCCATGATATGACTGGGACCCAGCCTGGCCAGGTGAAGTGGTTTACCTTAAAGCTCAACCATTAGGACGCAAAGCTGGGAGAGGACTGGCTTGTCCAGGGGTTCCCCACTGGGACGTCTGTCCCTACAACTGGGCCAGCTGCCAGCTGCTCCTGACAGACCCCAATTCCTCACCACTGAGGATATACCAAGGGTGGTCATCAGCCTGCTCATTTTCCAAACCTCTAGCCTGCCATTGCCAAGGCCAAACCTCTGCTTAGGTCTTCACACCCCACAGGTGGCTTAAAGCTACCCTATGCCTTTGCTGCATATCACTCATAAGATGTTGTTCCTTCCATCCCCTCTGTAGAGGTCAGCAAATTCGGTACTGATTTGTGGATGGATAAGGTCTCTAGCCCTTCCCCCAGTTCTATAAGGAGAGCTTCATTGGCCTTCACCTAGCCCTTGAATACTTTGGATTCCAAGCTCCTTGCACACTCCAGGCAGGGCCTTGGAAGAACAGCACACAGGGATCCCAAGCTTCTTGCACACACCTGACAAGCAGAGCCTTGGGCCCAAAACAAAACAACATTCCAACCTTCTTGCACACACCCAGTGGGGAAGCCTTGGATTACATGTGCACCCTCTGTATGAAGCCTTGGGCTCGAAACAAAACAACATTCCAAGCTACTTGCACAGATCCAGTGAGGAAGCTCGGGAGTTCATGCACACCCTTGATGTGGAGCCTTGGGCCACAAACAAAGCAACATTCCAAGCTTCTTGCACACACCTGGTGGGGAAGCATTGGAGTAAATACCATAGGGATCCTCACCTTCTGAAACAAACACTGCGGAGAAGCCGGGGGGCCTGAACCTGCAATAATGGGCAAAGCCTCAACAAAAGTTTTGTTAATCTCCTGTGAATGACTTGGCAGGCTGTAGATCCCCATGTCCACGATTCTTATCAGTCCACAGGCAACACTGCACCTAATGAAAAACACAACCAGTAACTGCTTTCAACAACTAGGCTACAGAAAAAAATGTGTTAACCAGCTCCATCAGTCTTTTGGCATAGCCCCTTTGCCTGCCTGCTGCTGGGCAGCTGCTCATCAAGATCATATTTTTCCTTCTTCTCCAGTTCCCTGAAGAGAAGGGTAAAGACATCCACTTATTCTCCCTTGACAATTTTCTCCTTCGTTGCTGGCGTCAGGTAGTCACCCAGTGGCATGGCCGTGTGAAGTGCCCACTTAGGTGTAAGTAGGCTGAGGGCCAAGCTACACATGACGAATGACACTTGAATGGCAAGTGTATTTCTCCCTGTTCACTTGCCCTCCACTCAATCCACTTGCCATTCAAGTGTCACTCGTCATGTGTAGCTTGGCCCTGAGTCATGCCTGGGATCATGGGGGCAGTGGCCTGACCCCAGGGCCCCCACAGACATGCATACCCCTGCTGAGGCCATAGGAACTTACCATCCAACTTCAGGGGCTGCACAGCCACTGGCACCTGGCCAAGATCTGACAACCAGCCTCCATCTCCCAGTGCCCCACCAGTGTCATCCGCTGGACCCTCTGGTAATAGATTGGGGAGACTCTCACCCTCAGGCATGCTGGATGGGCCTCCAAGGCTGGATGGGCCTCCAAGGCTGGATGGACCTTCAAGGGCAGAGAGATGAAACAGTATATCATTAATAAAAGCTGTGCTTGAAGCAGCCCTAACTGGCCTCTTTCTCCTAGCCCCTTGGTTGGGAATAGAGATGGGCACGAACCTAAATAAGAACCAAAAAAAAAACACACGGACAAGGCCAGTTTGTAGTTCGCGAACCAGTGGTTCATGGAAGCTCGTTTCCATGAACTTCCACGAATCGGTCTACTGGTTCGTTTGGTTCGTATTAAAGGGGCAGTTTAAATGGCCATTTCCCTGAGGAAATGGACATTTAAACTTTTCCTGCCCCTTGCAAGTGGCAGGGCCCTTTAAACTATCAGTTGGCAGGCGGCAGGGGGGGGGTCTCCCACTCGCTGCCTGCCAGCCAATAGTTTAAAGGGACCTGCTGCTTACAAGCAGCAGGACTCTTTAAATGGCCCAAACTCCAGCACTAGCTGCTGCAAAATGTCCTGCTGGCTTGTCCCAGCCTTCTCCTCATCCGAGGAAGATAGGGCAACTGGGGCCGCCTGGGAGCAGGGCATTTCGCAGGCTGCTTACCCTTAGAGGGCCCTGAGCCTTGTTTGGGAGGCATTATAACCTCCCAATTAAAAGCCCCTTATGAAGGAGTCATGGTGCTCTTAACCACTACACTAAACTAGCTTACCACTGATGAAACACTGCTCAAGCAAGAGCAGCTTCCAAATTCTGCAAGACATAACACAATGGCAACTATACATTTAAGATAACATGTATTTGGATTCTAGAGTTCAGTTTGTAAATCCAGCATGAGCTCAATCTCAAAAGTGTAATTTATTCCTATGGAAATCAGAAAGGATGATTCTCAAGGGTTAACATTTTGGATTTTGGCCTTTCAGTGGTTAGACCTAAAGCTGGAATTCATATTTGAGAATGTAAGCCTCTTTAATTAATGTGTGCCTGTAATTTGTGGGAACATGGTCTACTTTGTCTGCACAACATTAATTAAAGAATATGTCAATTAGAAAAAGAACACAGGTTGAAATATTACTAGTACTAATAGTTTCTCCACATGGCTGGCTCTTAATAGATGTGGTAGAAACTAAAAATAAGGCTTTTTATCAGTTTTCACAGACAAAGTTTTTTAAAAAAATAATCCTGTTATTTCTTTGAAATATGTTTGTTTGGAATACATTTTATATTAATGTTCCCATTTTCTGTAGATTGTACTGTTTGCTGTAATCTTTTTTTTAAAAAAATGATGTAAGCTCAATTTATTCTTTATAATAATACTGAGAAATGGAATAATGTTTTTTGTCTAAGTAACTTCAAAGATATATCCACAATTCTGATAATTACGATGATAAACAATTATGATAGTAATTGTGATGATGACAATGATGAAAATAATACATATTACTTTTATTTATTAAAATGTATATATTCTAATTTTTTTATTAAGAGATCCATCCACCCAGAAACAACAATACTTTTTTTAAAAAAATCACAAATCTAGATAACATGGCATAAGACGACCAACAAAAAAAACCCCTCATCACTTACAACTTAGAGAATATCATTGAATCTCAGGGGTTCTCCAAAAGTTCAAGCCCCATTCTAAGACCACCGTCTGAATGTTTTAGGATTATGACTAAGCCCTGCGCCAGTTAAAAATGTGGTAGTTTATCTGGAGACAAGCTGCATCAGTGATGCATCGGTGCAAATCTGGCACTAGTGGTGAAGTAGGCAGCATCAGGGTGGAGTGGGGCTCAGCATCCTAAGCAACTCCAGTTCCATGTTCCAACCTGGTTTTAGCACAATGCTATGTCTACAACAACCCTGGCATATCTTTATAAAATGCCATACAAAACATGATGAGTGAAAATCCAAGTTCTACCTCTCATCTCCAACTTCTCTTCCGAACTCTGTTGCAGTTTAGCATACAAAGTCTGCAGCCAATCACAGCTCTCCAAAGCATTATAGATCACAGCCAGAACACACGGAATGGAGATGAAACAAGATGGTTTATGGCATGAGGTTGGATTGCTGTGCCATCCCTAAGGACAGGGATTTGTAAGGCAGGAAAAAACCACGCTGACGCTTGTTTTTGGAGAAATATTGGCCACAACTTTATTGGTTACAGAGTTAAAGAGCTATGGCTGCATAAGGGCACGGATCCCAGCATCGGCAGGCCCGCCTGCCCACCGATGACTCCTCACCCTTGCAGCACACCTGCTGCAGGGGGAAAACCACGGGATGACAGTTAAGGGAGTCACACTGGGTGGTCGCCTCTGCGTGGCTCCCCCGTCACCTGGATGCAGGCCTGTTCTGGCAGCCCTCCAAGCTGGGCTTCCCACTGCAAAGCCTGGTCCAAGATCCCTTATGGGGATCCCCCTCTATGGGGAAACAGTGCCAGCAGGCCCTGTTTTACCCAATGGGATCGGTGCCCTACGCACAAACCGCCCACCAAAAGTTGTGACGAGAAACGCTGCTAGTTTCAGAAACTCAACCATTATCATAACCGAAGCTAACAAATGACTGTACTCTAACCATCCGTATACTAACATCAGCATACCAAACACAACTCCCAAAGAATGCATATACCCCAACTGTAGATCAAGCGGAGGGTGGGTGGGGATCGCTGTTCCAATTCCAACTGCACAATGGAGGCCCGGCCCAGCCCTAAGTCTCCAGAGGGAGGACCTGGGTGAAGCCCTCCCCTCTCAGGTCGGGCATTCCCAGGCTCCCTCTGATAGGTTCCCTCCGGGCCGGCCAGCAGCCCTGATTGGCCGGCGGGGCTGCTGGACTACAATGCCCAGCATGGTTTGGGGCTGGGCTTTGATGCTGGGCCGGCCGAGATGCCGGCCTGCCTTTTCTCCCTGCCCCGAGCGGCTCCAGCAAACGCCGGCGTGGGTAAATCTCCGCCGTATGCTTTCTCTTCCTTCATGTCATGCACACTTAGAACACACATGAGGGGCACTTTGGTAATGAGAAGTAGAAAGAGACACTTTGCACAACAAGGGAGCACTGTGCACAAACAACCAAGGGAGAAAAGTAACATTGCAGAATGAGACTTACAATGCTTTACTGAAATTCCTTACAGATATTCCACAAACACCAATAGGAAGCCTCCATTTTTCAAACTGGGTTGCAAGGACTCCTCACCCCCACCCCAGGAAGGAAGAATTGTTCCAGGCTGTAACTGCTGCAACAATTTCTCTCTGTTCCCAGTACCTAATCTTTGTATTGGTCCAACAATCCACAATGCTCCACAGTTGGTAGCAGTAAGTATGCTCCATGTAGAAAGCCTCCCCCTTCCAGGTATGTTGATGGCATAGCACTGAACTGTCCATTGTGATAACATGCCAGTGTAATCCCCTTGTAGACAGAGGTTGTATACCAACAGGCCTGAGTGTCTCAGCACTACACTCTAATCATTGCTACTAAATCAACCAAACACT
Source organism: Eublepharis macularius (assembly GCF_028583425.1). Classification (NCBI taxonomy): domain Eukaryota; kingdom Metazoa; phylum Chordata; class Lepidosauria; order Squamata; family Eublepharidae; genus Eublepharis; species Eublepharis macularius. The sequence continues at coordinate 119,134,505 of NC_072794.1, read as the reverse complement.
TATGGTGCCTATTACTTTGCAGTATCAAAGACCTAAGGAGTAGTCATGGCAGACTGTGCCGACCTATAATAACCTATTGGTCTAATACGTACAGTGTGTCCCCAAAGGGTTCATCCCCCTATGTGGGAAATCCCAAAGAGATATTTTTCTTGTGTGATATCCTGTGTAGATGTCAAAATCCTTTTTTGTATTTTTATTTTGCTATCTTATTATCTTGCGTCAATGTATTTGCAAGAGTCAAGCAAGCTGGGAAAGCAGTGCATCATGGAGTGGAGATTTGGCGTGGTTGCTGAGCACGTAGACTCTTCAAAGGGCCAAAAAGAGCAGTGTTCTTGGGTCAGCACAACCATTCCACCACATCATGTGCAGAATTGTGGAGATTGTGGAACTTTACTGTGGCACGTTCCTGTGGAACATTCCTCATTACAGAGGAGCAAGTGTAGTGTAGTGGTTAGAAACACACTGTCAGACTGGGAGACTCAAGTTTAAAGTCCTCCTCTCTCATGGAAACTCACAAGGTGACCTTGGGGTAGTTCCACTCTCTCAGCCTAACCTACCACACAGAGTTGTTGAAAGTTTAAAATAAAGGACAGGAGGATAATGTAAGCTATCTTAGGTCTCCACTGGTGAGAAAGACAGGGTGTAAATGGAGTTAATTGTAGTGAAATTAATTGAATTACTGTTTATTAGAGATGCCATACATTCATGGCAAACATGTTTAATAGTTGAATGTAGCTTGTTTTGCCAACTGCAATCATCTGTGGCCAAACATCCAATCTGTGGCTTATGTTGTGATCACCTCACATGCCCATTGAACAGTTTTGCACCTATGCAATATCTATGGCAATGAAGTTTCATTTCCTTGCAGTGGTGGAATGTCCACAGCGACCGATCCAGCATTCGAGGGGGGGGGCTTCAACGGGGCTTGATTCGGGCCATCGGGATCTGATCGGGGATGCAGACAATCAGGAGCCAGTAATCTATTCCTGGGGCAACGGAGCCAGGGGAATGCCTGAGCTGTGTTTGCCCTCCTTCTGTTGCCCTGGAAACCCGAATGGAAGCCCAGCTTTCCTTGATTAGCAGGGCTTCCTTCCAACCACGGAGCAGCAACGCACTCACTAGTTGGGATAAGAGATCCACGGGAGGGAGGGGGAAGGGGGTGTTCTGTAGCCATAGGCACTCCAAACGTTGTTTGCTTTTTGAAAACACGGGGCTTTGTAGGAGGAATGGCTGTTTTTCTGTCTGTCACTCTCTGTTTTTAACCTGCTTTTAAAACACTGTATTTTGTGGGAAAACCTCATTCATGGCTCTGTGTGTGTGTTTAAAATATGCTTTTGGAAGACTGGCTGCTTGCTTTTAAAATCGGGTGGGGAGGAATGGAGGATTCTGTCCCTGCTTTTTTTAAAGAGCCGGCTGAAACATGTTGACTGGGTGTCTCTCTCTATTTGGAGAGGCAGGGACAGGTTAAAAACTCCCCCCCCCCGCTCTAAGTGTGTGTGTGTGCGTGTGTGTGTGAACATCCCCTCCCTGAGGGGAGGCAGCTCATCACCAGGTTAAACACTCCCCCCCCCCTCTGCTCTAAGTGTGTGTGTGTGTGAACGTCCCCTCCCTGAGGGGAGGCAGCTCGTCGCCGCCTCCCCGTGTCCACCGTGCCCGGCGGTCGCCACCACCACCCACCTTCCCACATAGCTGGGAAAAGCGGGGTGCCCCTCCACTTTGGCCTCCCTGATCCACGATCCACAGATCGGAAACGGGAGATGATCGGTGTGGATCGGTGATTTGGGGTCGTTGCCAGCGCCTATCCCCGATCAGCTTGATTGGTAATTTATTTTGGATCGTGCCCACCTCTAAAATCTTTGAGGGATGGAAAAGGGAAAAAGTAGGACTGTCATCCGGCTCTGTGAGAATGCACATGCTCAATGCTATGCTGTGCCGATTTTATAACAAAAAGTAACCCAACAAACAGGCCTGAACTTTTCAAGATTTGCAAACTGATCAATAGACTATTGGCTCCCTATTTGCTATTGGTAAATAGATGGTGAGCAAAACCAGCAAGTGTCTGAGCATTCCTACTATCCTTTTGTGATAGTGCTGAATACTCTTGTTCAAAATTCCAAAAATGCATCACGTTGAACAAATGTAGGGATCCCAGATTAGGGCATAACATGCCTATGCATTAACACTGTTTTGCATTTCTCTGCAACCTGCCCTGCCATGTTGAATATAGCTGGTGTCAATGCTGGACTACCTGAGGATTCCCAATGCCCTACATTATTTCTTACTCCTATCCACCTAGTTTGGTATATGGTTATATCCAGGACTGTTCCCAAGTATGTGAGGTATGCTGAATGCATGCTTCAGCTCAGTATTTAGCTGGCATGTAATTTCAGGTAACCAAGCTGGATATGCCATGGCTGTCTGTGTTCTTTACACACACGGGGGATTATGGACAGACCTATGAAAAAGGTCTGGCAGTCTGACTTCTCCCCTTGCCCAAGCTTTGTTTTTGCAGTGAGGAGGAGCAAACAGTCCAACTCATCAACCATTTTATTTTCCCAGCTCATCCAGATATACTTTCCAGTGACCTAATTTTCAAGATTAGTTTGACCATTCCTTCACTGACCAACACCCTTGATTGGACACCAGAAGTGACAGCATCATATGCAGCTAGGCTTGGATATCAGCTCTACTTAATGTCAGAGATGTACTAAGGGCTTCATTGCCACGACAGAAACATGTCAAGGAGGAAAAGTTCCGACTGAACAACAACAATAATTTTAAAAGCTTTCAGATTTTTTCTGGGTAAATACAATGTTTAAACATGGTCTGTGATTGTGGAGGTCATTTTAAAATACATTCTGTGCTTTGCCACTTTGGCAAAACCCTTTCTGCTTCAAACTAAACAGCAGTGTCATTCTGAATCACAAAGGGGTTAGCTGGATTGCCATCTAAGGCAAAATGGCACAGTTTCATCTGTTTCAGTACAGATACACTATATTAGGCAAGGTTCTAGTTATATGCATCTCCTTACCAGCTGCGTGTTGTTGTTGTTTTTGCCACACAGTTTTATAGGAAGAGGGGTCAGGAGGAATGAGATTGCCTCAGAGATTCTAGGGATTTCACTCCATCATGTTTTACTGACATCCTGTACATGTTACAATGTATATGAATGCATCCTGCATGTAGGTATATACATTGGCTTGTAAGAATGAACCAATTTGTATTCATTTTAAAACAGGAACCAGTACCTGAAAAAATGTGAGATGCATGTTTAGACACAGATGTGTTGAATGTATAAGAACTGCTCCACACACATACAAAGACAAATCATGTGTATCCATGCCACTTTAATGTATGTACAGGTTTTGGAATGGGACAATTTAGGGGAATCTTATCTTTCCATTGGCTACCATAAATTAGACTGACTGACAGACAGAAAACTAGAAAGAACATTTGCCAAAATGTCTAAAGATCAAGAAAAAATTGGGCAATATGATGACTTTCTCAGCTAAATTTAAGTTTGGCATAATCTACTTGCAAAAAAAAAAAAGCAAATAGATGTACAGTGACTTTTGCCTCAAAGACCAGATATTTATTTGTTGCTGTCTATGAAATCATGTTGTTTCCTCACTTCAAATACCCGAGAGAGGAAGAAAGGGCACAAGTATAATTGACCAAACTTCTTTTTGGTATTTTGCTGCATCCTCAAGAGAAGGCTCTCGAAGATGAGTCAGGTAACCTTTACAATATGCCAATAACAAATGCCTCTTGAGAACAAACACAATAGGTAACACCAAGTAGAGAAAGAGTGGACTCTCTAATATTAATATACTTTCCCCTACTGCTTCTTTCTTTGGGAATAGTATCCAAGATCTGTATTCTTCATACCACAGCAACATGAAGGTGTTGCTGCTGGCTTTATGTATCTTGAGTGTGCAAACTATTTAACTGTTGGATGTGCCCTACTATTGCCTTAGTTGAGACATTCATTGAAATTAGTTCACACAGACATAGGTTTGTATCATCTTCTTGCCAAAACAGCTTTAGCTGTTATATGGCTGTGGCTCAATGCTAGAGCATCCACTTTTCATATAGATGGTCCCAGTTTCAATCCCTGGTGTCTCCAGTTAAAAAAAAATGGATCAGTTAGTGTGAAAGATCTCTGCCTGAGATCCTGGAGAGCTGGTACCAGTCAGATTAGAAAATATTGACCTTGGTAGACCTCTGGGCTGACTCAGTATAATAAATAACAACAACAACAACATTTGATTTATATACTACCCTTCAGAACAACTTAACACCCACTCAAAGTGGTTTACAAAGCATATTATTATCTTCACAACAATCACCCTGTGAGGTGGGTGGGGCTGAGAGAGCTCCAGAGGACTCTGACTAGCCCAAGGTCACCCGGCTGGCTTCAAGCAGAGGGGTGGGGAATCAAACAGTTCTCTAGATTAGAGTCTGCCTGTCTTCACCATTGCACCAAAAGGCAGCATCATGTGTTCCAGATGGTGTTTCATACTCCAAGTGAGGCAGTGAGGTAGGAAAAGGGAGGGTAAAGACAACCTGGGGTTTGGACTGTGGCCCATGTTTATTGTGATGATTGAAAATTTCCCATGATTCTAAGCAAGGGTTCTGCAGAATTTAAATGAATTGTTGTAAAAGAGAGATGGCAGCCTTATAGCACTTATGAGTTGTGTTTGATGACCTACCTGTTTGTTATATCCTGACCTATGATTTTGTTCAACTTTCTTCCAGGCAGATCTAAAACATTATTTATTTTATTTTGAATATATATCCTACTTTTCTCCCCCAAAGAACCCTAAGTAGTTTATAATGAAAGAAAAACACAATATTAAAAAACCAAATAGATGAATAACTGTGGTCTATGAATGAGTTCCATGCAATATAGATTGTACATAATCTTAGTTTAAACCACATATATATTGTATTGCATGACATCATTTTGGGGATGCTGATACAAATGCTTTGTAAGCACACAGGCACCCTATACTGGGTAGATGGAGGATCTACAAGCTCTTGATGGAGAATAGAGAAGACTACGTAGCTGCAGGGTTTTATGCATGCTTTGGAGTGGCTAGATGGGGACTATGGAAAGACATGGCCATTCCAATCAAGTTGTATTATGTTTCTACTATAAGTTAAAAAACTGAAAAGATACCTTGGATAACAAGTCCATAAATTTGGCAGGCTATGTGGGATGTGGTCAAAAGGGGTGTGCATTGAGAAAATTTTTATTTCAATTTTGAATCTGGGATTTCCCGGGTCGGGTGGTGCCAGTTTGGCTCAAATTTGTTTTACATTGTCATGAGTTTCAGCTCCATTCTTTGCAATGAGGCCTTTGAGGCTCTTTGGGGCAACTGTTTTTGCAGTTAACAGCACCAACATCACACAGAACACAACCATCCCCTAAACCACCAGCCTTCTGAGCTTGAACACACACAACAATGGGGTTCAGTGTTTATAAACCCCGAAGAACTCAAGGAAGGCATTGAGGTGAGGTGACTGTTGGCTGCACATGTGTGTACTGTTCTTTTCAACAGGGGCTTGGGGAAACAAGGCTCTTGGGCCACTGTGGTGGGCACATATAAAGGGAAATTGGCTGGCAAAGCATTAGAGGGGCAACAGCTGCAGGGCAGTGTACAAGCAGGAGAATGCTCTGCAGCAACACTGAAAAAAATCCTGCTTTATTATTATTTTTGTTTTTAAGTGATGATTATTGACAATAAAATATTACCTTTCATTCCTGCTGCTGCCTGTTGCTGTCAAGTTTCCTTGTGCTTTGCTAGAAGTGCAAAGTCCCCAGTGCAAAGCAAAGCTGCAGAGGACATAGTCCTCAATGTCCTCTGAAGACCCCCCCCCCCAAGTTTCAGAGAGATTGCTCCCCAGGAAAGGCATGATCCATGGGTCTTTAATGTCACTTTCTCTTCAGAGTGGCAAAAACTGGACTGTCTGCTGGAAGCTACTTTGAGGGGTTACAAACTGATCTTCCCAATTTCCAATACCCACCAAAGTTGCAGGGGACATAGTCCTCACTGTCCTCTGAAGACCCCCCAAGTTTCATAGATGTTGGACCCTGGGAAAGCCATGATCCATGGGTACTTCTCTTTCCTGTCATTTTCTCTTCACAGAGGCAAAAACTGGACTGTCTGCTGGAAGCTACTTTGAGGGGTTACAAGCCAGAAGGAAAGACAGAAGGAGTTCAGACAGTCCATGCCTATGTTGCCAGAGGAACTGATTAAAAGGCGCCAGACTGTCTGGCTTTATGAAGGGCTGACGAACACCACCAAGAGGGCTTGGAATGAACATGTGTTCGCCAGGAACAGGGCCTCATGAACAGCTTGCTCGTGAACAGCTGATTGGGCTGTTCATGGCTTTTTTTGTTTGTATTGCTGTTCATGCCCATCTCTAGTCAATACTACTCCCCTTGAAAGGACCTAGTTGGCAGGAGACAATGCCCAGATAGCAGGAAAAAACTATACTCATGTGCACTGTGCTCATTCCCCCTTCCCATCAATGGAATTAATTAGGTATAATATAACTTAAGATCTCTCTTCCCTTGGGATCTGATTGGAAGACAATGCTGATAAGGAAAACAAGGTGCTGCTGCCAGCTGCTGTTGTGCAGTAAGAACTGAAATAAAACACACAAACTTTTCAGTGGGTGTGTGTCATTATAACTTGGTTTTCTGGATTTGGTTCACCATTCTGGAAGCCACTTCAACAGAACGAGACAGCAATTTACATGTGCATTTCTGTCTTGTTTCATTTTTCAAGTATTCTCCCCCAGTTGTGGTTTTTAAAATTATCTTTTAAATTCACATCTGGATTATTTGCTATTTGTAAAGAAATATCTGTCCAATGGTGCTTCTCTTAAACACAGCTGTGGTTTCTGCAAAGCTAGTGCAGATACACATCTCTCATATGAGGCCTATTAGAACTAGTTTTCAGTTTTGCTTGCTCTGTCCTTTGAATGTTTGCAGTTGGCTAGTTAAGACAACTCATCTAGCCCTGACCTTTATTCACAATATTTATTAGATTGGAAAAAATATATATTCTCAGAAAATGTGATGTCTGTGCATGCGTGTGTTAGAAAAAGAAATGATTCTTCGCTTTAGTTGAGATGTGCCAAATCTGCTCAGGCAACAAAGCCATAACAAGGTCACTGCACATTCACAGTAAAAAGCAGAGTGATAATTCAAAGTGAATCAGAATGTATCTGTTACGAAGTGATCCTTGCAATTGTCCAAATATGCTAGAAAAAATATTTGGAGATTTTTTTTCAAGGTAAATTTGGATGGAACAATGAAAAAATATGTGGGTACTAGTAATTCATTTAGGACACTGTCTAATTCCTGGATTTCAGAAAGCTAATTATATTCAGTGTGTAAAATTACAAGTGTACTCACTACATTTTACCTCATAGGGGTAGTTTCTCAAGGCTATTTTCTCATATGAAAATGGAAGGGGGGGATCACCTCTTCCTGACTTCACTTCAGATATTGTGTTTAGGATTTATAAAATCCTTTTCCACCATAGAAATTTCACTTTTCTATCAAAACATGTTTCTTCCCTCAAAATTCTTCAGATGTTTCTCCTGAAAATGGCCCAGATTTACTTTGGAATTTCCTTTTGGTGAAACTTGATGGCAAAAGAGACACGTACGTACTCCTCTGAGAAATTTCAATAGGCTGGTTGAAACTCTTTCTTTGCCATCAAAATTCTTTGGTGGTTTTGTTATAACAGAAATCTCTAGCTCAATTTCATTTTTGGCAACTCTAGTGTGAAACAGTACTGATATAAGTAACAGATGGTAATGTTGTTTTATATGTGCTAAATCATTCATGTACAAACTAATAATAGACACTGTATTGTCTTCTCTATACATTTTGCCATAATAATGGAACAAACACTTGCAAAATTCTCATCTGAATGTCTTCATGAATATGGGATTTTTGAAATTACTTCATTAGAATTTGAGTCCAGTGGCACCTTAGAGACCAACAAGATTTTCAGAGTGTAAGCTTTCAGAACACCTGTCCGAAGAAGGAAGCTCTGACTCTCAAAAGCTTAGACTGATAATCTTGTTGTTCCCTAAGGTGCAACTGGACTCAAGTGGGTACATTTAAGCCAAAGGTGGGCTCTAGAGATGAGCTTGGCAGGATAAAGGAGTCCCTTTGAAGCCTGGGGAGATAGGTGCAGCCTTTACAGATAGGTGCAAGCACATACACCTCATCCCCTCTTCTTCTTGTTTGCCAACTTTGGGGCTGGGTGCATTTAAGCCAGAGGCAGGCTGTGGAAGTGCAAGCTGAAAGGAGAGAGCACAAGGGTTCTTGGTCCATGGCTCTTAGCCTGGGGCACAAAGATTTGGCCCAGCCATAGTACTCAATATCTACAAAATATGGAAACCTTTACCAGAAACCATACCAGGAGCAGCAGGCATAGAACCATACCTTTTGGACAACTGCAGTACATCACTACTGCAGTACATCACTACTGTAGGTCCACTCCTGAATGTTACATGGTTATCCGTGAATACTACCCTTTTTAATGGGAGGTATCTGAGCCTCCCACTTCTGGAGCTAACTTTACCTGGACTAGAATATATGAGGTACGTACTGTCCCAGTACAGATGGGAGCTGTTAGATATGGTGGTGGGCTCTATCAAAGATGGCCAATGTTGGGCAAGGTTACACAATTCCTGCCCAACCTCTGTAACATTCCTAGAGTTGATGATGCAGGGTCCTCTTCTTCCACATTCTCTCTAAAGCTATGCAATGCAGATAAGTGAAGCACAAATCTTCCTACCTGACCACATTGCTGCAGGAGGAGGGAATTGACCTGGTTTGCATAACTGAGACATGGTTGGAAGAAAATGGTGTTGTCAGGCTATGGATGACAGGCTATGGCAGATAGATCCCTATACCATTGCAACAAGAAATCCAGGCTCTTGGTTAAATGACTTTATTCAGAAATCAAATCATTTCCATAGATATGTCCATAGGGTTACTCAGAAGCAAGGTAGGCATCTAAGCAGTAAGAGCAAGATTGACAGGAGTAGTAACATGTGGGAAAATCTTTCCTCTTAACACACACGTTTGCTCCTTCCCCCTCCCAACAGTAAATAGGTCTTTTGGCACGAACTTGCCCTGAGAACGTCTCACATAGCTGTACTATCAAGCTGAATCACTGAGAAAGCAAAACATAGCAATGCACGGGAGTGAGTAGTATACAAGGTCATGAGCAATGGAAGTTTCTACAGTCTCTTAGATAAGCACCTGCAATAAGCCTGATGATATCAAGTTACAGCATGAAGCATTTGTTCAGAACAACAGGTCTGCATTAGCTTTAGCATTAGCTAATGACAACAGCATCAGCATTGGCATGGATGGAGCTCAGACATGACAGGTGTTCATGTCCCAACTAATTCCACCTGGTTACATGGTCTTTCACGAAGCCCACACAGTTGGCAAGGGAGGTGGTGTTCCTATTGTACTCCATGAGACTTTCAGCTTCCACAGACTGCCAATACAAACTATAGCAGGCATTGACTGTATGCTCCTTACATTGGGAACAAAGGATAAATTGGGTATTCTGCTAGTCTACTAGTCATCTAGCTCTCCAACAAGCACTAGGGGGTATGCATGTAGAAAATTTTTGTTTCAGTTTCAGTACCAGGGTTTCCAGAACAATTACCAGTTTGTTCTGGCTTGAGAGGTGCTGGCTTGGAACAGATCCATTTTTTTTTTCATTTTATGAGTTTAGGCCTCTTGCATGCATGTTGACCATGCATGAACAAATGCAAGCTCTTTTTTTCAAGGGGGCGAGGCTCTTGGCAACTGTTTTTGCACAAAGAAGCACCAAAATTGAACAGAAAACACAGTCCTCCCATGAAACCATTGACACACTAAATTTGAGAGCATGCAACAACAGGGTTCTGTGTTTATGGACCCGAGGTTTGGAGAAGGCAAGAGTCAAGGAGCATGTTGAGCATTTTTGCACAAATGCGCACACTGTTCTTTTGACATTGGTCATTTCCACATGCCGTTAAAGAGAGCCCACTCACTGAACTCTGGCTTTTTTTTCACTCACTCCATATGTCTCTGATTTCAAAGTGGAAGCAGGTAGTTTGGCTTCCATTTCTTCGACGTCATTTCTGAGAATGGAATCTCCCACACTTTCCTGTGCTGGCTAAAAGACGCTGAAAAAATGAAAGCCAAACTGCCTGCTTCTGCTTTGGAATTGGAGACGTATGGAGTGAGAGAAAAAAACCACCAGAGTTCAGTGAGTGAGCCGTCTCTTTAACAGCATGTGGAAACAGCCATTGTCTAAAAATCCATCGATCCAATGAGTTTCTCCTCAAGCACATGAAAACTCACACAATTTGGCCAAGCCTCCGTGCAGCTTAGCTGTTTAAGGAGGGGGCCATTTGTTGCCCTCCTGAATGGAGGTAGTGCAGACCAGCCTTCCAGGGCATCCGGGGCTTAGCTGGGTGGGCGGAGCCAACAGCCTCTTTAGGCGGCTCCGCTCACCCAGTTCCAGTTTTGCTCAACGCTCGGAGGGAAAGGACACATCTTCTCTTTCTCCCGAGCGTTGAGGGGAGCAGCGGCGGTGGCAACTGTGGCGGCTTGCCCTTCATCGTCGTTGTAGGTGGCAGAGGAGGAGGCTTGCATCAGCGGCAGAGGCTTGAGGCGGCAACACTCGGCAGCTCTTTGTTGAGGCGGTGGGACTCGGTGACACGTTCTTGCAGTGCCGGTGGTGGTGTGCCGCGCTCTGCGGGGGGGGGGGGGTCACACCGGGGCTGCGGCTTCTGTGGCTCTGTGCTGCACAGGGTTCAGCTGCTTCCTGGTTGAGGAAGCGCCATTCCTGGGGCGGTGCGGCAGCGGTTTTTGGGGTTTTGGCTGTGTGGCCGCTGTGGGACTGCGCTTGGACTGGGCCCTGACAGATAGTGAGGGTATTGGGGGGGAGTATATTCTTTACACACACCCCACGTTGTCCAATGGTTGCAGTGGGGGAACGGGTGTGGGCATTTGGTCCCTGTGTGAGGGTGGTGGCTTTGGGTGCATCACCCCCTCCCATACTCTTTTCCCACCCTGTTTTTTGGAGGGTGTTCTTTTGTGGGCCTTTTGGGGGCTAGCCTTCTTGGAAGGCACCATAACCCACAGCATCCCAATTTTTTGGCCCCTGTGGGCCATTGGGGATCACAAGTGTGCCAGTTTTGTGTAGTGGTTAAGAGCCCAGGTCTCTATTTGACAGAGTAGGGTTGATTTTCCACTCATCCAGTTTGGTGAGCAGGCAGCCATTTTGTTTTTGAGGTGGCAGCCATTTTAAGGCTCCAGGTTTGTGGGTGTTCTAGCAATTGAGTAAGCAGCCACCTTGGGCAGCAGTCCTTTTTCTGTTAGGTTGGTGGTTGGCATTATGCCCTCTGAAAAGGGTAGTGGCCCTGCTAAGGGTAAGCAGCCTGCTAAAAGGGCACTGGCTAAGCATACTGCCCCCTCGCTCAGCTCTTCTGAAGAGGAGGGGGAGCAGGTTAGCCTGCAGGATATTTTGGAATGGCTGGCAGCTCTGGAGTGTAGGGGTGTACCTTTGGCAACGGCGCCTGGTAAGGGCAGGGCTCGGTCCATTAGAGGGGCCTCTAGGGATGCTATGAATAGGGAAATTCTTAGACGTCTCTCTGTTTTGGAAGATGTTGCAGGTTCAGCACCATGTGGTTCCAGTGGTGCTCAGACAGCAGTGGCTCGTGGCGATGAGGAACCGGAGTTGGACCCTGAGCAAGAGGTGGTTCTGGAACCTGCACCTGTGGCAGTGGCAGTGGATCCTGTGGAGCCTGTGGGTAAGGAACCTGCACCTCAACCTGGTTTTTCCTGGCTGTGAGGGGCCCTGGGGGCACCCACCTACACAGGGGGCTCCAGAGGCGGCTCTTGGGGCCACTTAATAGTTTCCCTCTGCCTGGCCTGTTATGGGCCAACAACCATGGCAGCCGCAGGTGGTGGGGTTGACTGGGGTTCAACAGGCAGTACCGTCTCAGCCCCCATGGGGGGGGCATTGATGGCCCATGGGGGCAGGAGCAGGTTGGAATGTGGCCTGGTTGTATGGGTGGGCTTTGGGGTTGTTACCCCTATTTGGCTCTGGCTTATGGGCAGGTGCCTTTTAGTGCCCTCCCCTTTGGTGACACGGTGCTGCCCCTGAGCGATCACCTGATACAGGCTACTTGTGACAAGATTCTCAAGGGCGAATATGTTTTTTTTAATTTTTTTTTCTAATTACTAACATCAAAATTACAAAAAGGAAAAGGAAAAAGGAAACAAGGGGAGAAGGAAAAAAACAACATAAGAACACAGACTACAACTACAAGTATTGAATTCCCTTCATAATACAATTATTTAAAGTTAAACTTTCTAATATGCTATTTGATTGGTAGATCTTATAAGATACAAACTACAGTCAGGATCAGGTCTTCTCCCCCCCCCCTGCATCTCGGTCTCAGTTCTCTTTGAACAGCTACAATAGCTGTGCTCACTCCCTCCTCCCCACTCCCCCCTTCAGATTCTGGATCTTCTTCTTGCTCGAACTCTTGATGATTAAGCACAAAATCCTTCAGCTGTACTTCCGATATTATCTTGTAGGCTTGGTCTTTATATCTAAACCAGATGCCTTCTGGAAATAACCATTTGTATTTTATATCACGCTTTCTCAGAAGAGCTGCCAACCTTTTGTATTTGAATCTTCTTTTCCGAGCTAAAAATGGAACGTCCTTCAATATCTTAACCTTGTTGCCAAGAAAGTCCAAGTCCACGTTGGTCGAATTGCATAAAATGGTGTCCCGAGTCTTCTTAGATGAAAAATCAATAATAATCTCGCGAGGCAGCTGACGCTTCATTGCATATTTTGAAGATGTCCGACGGACTTCCAGAATATCACTTTTTAACTCTTCTTTAGTTAGCTTTGCGAATGACGCCAAAAGTTCCGACACCAAATCCTTTAAATTTTCACTTTTCTCCTCCTTCACGTTCTGTAAACGCAATACCATCTGAGCACGATCCACTTGTAGTCCTATCAATTGATTCTCCAAAAGCTTTACTTCTTTGTTTGTAGCTCTCATGAGCGTTGCATTTTCACGAGCAGATTCCTCTGCCTCGAGCGCTACATCTTTAATGGTTTTCACTTCATTTTCAACTGAGCCAACCCTTTGTCCGATTTCATTTAGCTTATCAACAAAGGGCTTCATAGCTTCAACGACCGACCGTTTAACCACCTCTTCAAGAGTCTCTCCCTTCCCCTGCAACGCAGCTGAAACCGATTTGCCCACAGCAGGGCTCTGCTTTTTCGTCGCCATCTTAGGTGGGGGGGGGGGGGAGTCTGCCAACTAAGTTCCAAAACTCAATGAAGGGGAAGATATCTGAGCCTCCTTAAGCTTCAACTCCCACCAATCCTTTGCATACGCTTAGAGTAACAGAAGCGATCCGCTTACTTACAGGTTTTCACCTTAAATCTGCTTGTTGCCGTTCTCCATGGCCCGGCAGCACGCGATGTGCTGTGCAAGTCTGCTGGCCTCCATAGGAGCAGACGGGCTATTTACCCCCTGGATCGACTTCAGGGGGCTCTTCCTGCAGCACTCCGGACCCTGGCCCCCTACCTGGGAGTCCTGGGGGTTAACCCTCACAGGTCAACCACCTGGTCAGGCTGCTTGGGCGCTTCCTCCCGGACCTGCGGAGAGGAGCGTCCGACATGGCCGGGAAAACGAAACCGAATCTCAAGGGCGAATATGTTGATGTGTTTACCCTTCTTTTTTGTGAGTTGGAAAAGAAGGATAAAGATGAGTTGGACAATAGGGACAAGGAGCGGCTTAAGCGACGCCATGTTGATAGGACCTGGGCCAATTGGTTGCCAGGTTTCTTGATCTATGCGGGGGTATTGGTCAGGGCGCAGCCTCATAGGGCTGCTTTCTTGCTGCAGTACCTGGACTTTATTTATAGGGGCTATACTGGCTTTTCGGGCGCTGCTTGGATGCAGTACGATGAGGAGTTCAGGATGAGGGCCGCCCTTAACCCTAACTTTCCTTGGGATCGTATTCACCAGCAGCTTTGGCTGCAGGTGATGTCGCCAGCAAAGCCCAGTGTTGGTGACCGCTCTGACAGTGATCATCTTGTATAGCATTCTACTTCAGCCTCTTCGACTACTACTACCCGCTCCGCAGCGGGGCAGTAGGTTCAACCCCAGCTGCTTTGCTGGGAGTTTGCATTTAAGGGACAGTGTGGCCGAAAGCCCTGTAGATTCCGGCATGAGTGCCCTTTGTCTGCTGGGTACCACGCATATAATGCCTGTCCCAAAGTTAGACAGGGCAGTGGGGGTAGGAAGCCCAGAGGTGGGGGTGCCAGCAGTCAGCAGCCTTCGGGTAAAGGGACCCAGCCCGGTAAGGCTGAGGGTCCTTGAGTGGCTGCTGTGGGCTTACCCTAGGAGGCACGATGCCCTTTTTCTTTTTCAAGGTTTCAGTTTTAGTTTTAGGATCCCAGTTCAGGGACCGCGTTCCCCGTTTATGTCTAATAATTTATGTTCAGTTCAGGGTATGGAGGAGGTGGTGAGATGTAAAATAGCCAAGGAGTGTTCTGAGGGCTGGGTCTTGGGCCCCTTTGATGCACCCCCAGTCACTAATCTTCGGGTGTCTCCATTGGGTGTAGTACCCAACAAGGCAGCAGGCGAGTTCCGCTTGATTCACCACCTTTCCTTTCCAAAAGAGGAGTCAGTGAAGTATGCTATTCTGGAGCATTTATGCTCTGTTAGGTACACATCATTTGACCAGGCGGTCAAGGTGGTACGTCGCTGTGGAAGGGGGGTAGAAATGACAAAATGCGACATTAAGTCTGCATTTCGTCTTCTCCCCGTCCATCCCGATGACTTTGAGCTCCTGGGGTTTTTGTTTGAGGGGAAGTTTTACATGGACAGGGCTCTTCCCATGGGCTGCTCTATTTCTTGTGTGGCATTCAAACGCTTTAGCTCATTTTTAGAATGGGAATTACAGTGCAGGGTGCATACTCGTGATTCCGTGCATTATTTAGATTATTTTTTGTTCGTGGGGATAGCGGGGTCGGGGCAGTGTGCTCGTCTGTTAAGCATATTTACCCATTTAGCTGAAGAGCTGGGTGTTCCTTTGGCACACGAGAAAACTGAGGGGCCCTCCCAGATGTTGATGTTTCTGGGCATAGAGCTTGACACAGTTAATCAGTGTTTTAGATTCCCCCCTGAGAAGGTCACTGACCTTAAGGGCAGGCTCCTGGAGTTCAAGTCTAAGCGAAAGGTGTCCCTTTTAGAGCTGCAGCAGCTAGTGGGTCACTTTAATTTTTCCTGCAAAGCAATTGCCCCGGGTAGGGCCTTTTTGCGGAGGCTTTGTGATGCCATGTCATCACTTCGGGCTCCCCATCACCACCTGAAGGTTACCAGGGGGATGCTGGAGGATTTGGACGTTAACTCTGACTTCCTCAGGGATTTTAATGGGGTTACTTTTTGGAGGGATGACCTGCTGCTTGAGGCCGAGCTGCAGGTTACATCAGATGCATCTGGCTCTTTGGGCTTCAGTGTCTATTTCCGAAGGCATTGGTGCACAGATCAGTGGCCGCCTGATTGGCATGCCTCTGGGTTGGACAGGGATTTGACCTTTTTGGAGTTTTTTCCCATTCTGGTGGCTGTCTACCTGTGAGGACGGGAGTTGGCTAACCATATTGTTCACTTTTGGTGTGACAACCTGGTGATGGTTCACGTGGTCAACTCATTGACTTCAAAATCAGGCCGGGTCATGAGGCTTGTTAGAGCCTTTATGTTGTTGTGTCTCCGGTGGAACATTTTATTTAAGGCCAAACATGTTCCTGGGGTGAGTAATGGTGTGGCAGATGCTTTGTCTCACCAACAAATGGAGCAGTTTTGGCAGCTTGCCCTGGAGGCTGACCTGGAGCCGGCGCAGATGCCCCTGGAGTTATGGCAACAACCAAAGTGGAAAACCACAACTAAGGGACAAGACAAAAGCCAATGAAAAATTGCAAAATTATAATAAGTGATTATTGGTAATATAAAGTGGTACAGTGCATGACTTATCTAATTCTAAACACTTTCAGGCTATATATGTCCAATTCTCATATACAATATTACACAATATCCGGCCAACTGTAGTAAATTTGCTTCTTTCAACAGGTGGAAGCTCAAACAGAGATGATAAAGTCAATGCATCGAAGAGCATGGAACAACACTGTTCCTGTTGTAAACATTAAACAGTCTCTTGTATGTTGCTTTCTCTTTCCAGATGAAACAAGGAGATGGTGAACTTCAAAGGACCGAAGACCCGACAAGGAACCGGTCATTGATAACACTTGTTTCCAGACTGCATCAGGGATCAACAGACCTTCTCCCCATGCATCTCCAAAGCCTCACTGCTGCTTACAATATCTCAGGCAGCAGATTGACGCACCCCTTTCTTTTTGGCCGTGCCTATTTAAGCCTATTAAAACCATATTCCTTGTTTATCTTTGATCATGGTAAGCATGGTGCTTTCTGGGAATGTTCTTGCTCACTTGGCACAATGCAACATATCCTGTCATATTTGGATACATAATGATTTCACAAAAACTGTGAGAGTAAAACATCTTTGTTCTTACTCTGAATAGAGTTGCCCCTCTCTACCCCCTACTGCCCCATTCTCACCTCCAAAAATCATCAAAAGAGGATTGTTTTAACATCTTCCCATCTGGTATTTATGCCAAACCCATCTCTATATTCTGTATACTTGTGGATTGAAACATTAATACATTATGCATTAAAGTATGAAAAGGTTCCAGTGAAATCATGTTTTTAAGTCACAGTGGCAGCTTTCCCATTTATATGCTTTCCTTGCCACTTCACCGATGTTGTATCACTTGCATAAACACTCTTACCACCATCAGAGACCTTGAGGCCTTTATTGCTATATATACTATTGCCAGTAAATGTCATCATTTCTCATATCTGGCACATACCACTGTATGTTGTATTCCCATTTTTCAAATGCAAGGTTAGAATGAAATGACAAAAGGAATAAGTTAAGAAGTACTATTAAATGAAAGTGAGGGCTCCAGTAAATAGTGGACGACAACTGGTGAACTGGAATATGAAGACAGAGCCTGAAAAAGTCCATGTTTTGTTCCTTTTGTAAATTAACAGTGATAATCAAATTTTGTTCCACAATGTATTGATTCCTCATTCAGGCTGCAATCCTAAGAACATTTTTCAAAGAGCAAGCCCCACTGAATAAAATGGGACTTGCGTCTGAGTATACCCTGCTTAAAGATTGCTCCCATTAACCCTTTCATTCTTCTTTCCCTTGTATCTTTTACCCGCTTTCTTTCATTCTCTGTTCTCTTGTCATGCAAGCAAATTTATCTTTCATGTATTTTTACTGCATATTGCATTTATTTACTCATCTCCTGTTTTCCTCCAAAATGCATACATTACTTGACATAATCATAGTTGTTAATAGACTGGTACAAAACAGCCTTTGCCAGTCCCCACATCCATTTTTTTAACCAGCAGTCTGTTCTCTGAAGCATTTCATGGTATGCATATCATACTTCTAACTTCTAATATCAGCTGATGAAGTTGCTATTAAGGCATAGGATCAGGGGATGGTAAAAGTTCTGACAGTGTTAGTGACAAGTGGTCTTCTGGATGACCCAGCCAATGTTCAGAGACATTCATAGTCAGCAATTAAACCTTACCTTGCATATCTAAACTATTTTCAGTAAGTATAGCAGCAACATTTCCATTCTTAGAAGACTTGACTGTATGCCTTTCACTAAAGCAAGAAGATTGAGATTGTTACCTAGATGGGGGTTCCTTGTAAAAGTAGGGGGGAATTAGCAAAGCAAGGAGCAAGCTTAGCAAGAGGCCGGTAACTAAGGACCATCTGCCAACTTTTACGGGATCCCTCTCATGAGGATGTCAACAAGACAGATGCTTTTGCCATCCAAGGTGGAATAAAGAGGCAAACGCAGTTATTGGGTACTAAAGGTCATTTTATTCACAACAGCATGAACAAAATTAACGGCAAGGGCCTAACTAGCGGTACAGGTCAGGCCCTGGGGTCACTAATGGACCTCCGCCCTGACTTGTCTGGGCGAGCCCCTCAGCCCCGAGGGCGAGCCATGACAGGTATGGCTGGCACCCGGCCGGCCAGGCGTGTGGAACCTCCACCAAGCCTATGACCCCCCTGCCGTCAAACATGAGGGGCCGTACTTGTACAGGAGGCCCCACGCGGCAGTCTGCCCTCTCTGCTGGCAGCCGTCAAACAATACCAGAGATCCTGACAGACCCCGCTTCCCCTTCAAATGGGAAAGTGCCAAAGGGTGCTCACCGTCCCGCTGATTTTCAACCCCTATCCTGCCACCGCTAGGGCCAAGCCTCTGCTTATGCCCTTGCGCCCCACAGGTGGTCAACCACCAACCTAAGCCCTTGCCGCAAGTCATTAAGAAAAATGATGTTGCCCTTTACAGAAAGGTGAACCCCATCCCCACGGTAGAGGTCAACAAATTCCGACCGAATTTGTGGGTGAGGTATATAAATCCCCAAACCACCTTCCAGAGCTCTAAATAGGGCTTGATTAGCTTTCCGCCGTGCCCTCTCGATTGCTCTCGGGTCCCAAGCTTCCCGCCAAACATGACGTGGGAGCATGGCAGACCACACTATCAACACTCCTGGCCAGCGTTGGCTAACCACACGTAAATCTGCCTCGGCTTGGACCGATAGGGCTCTGCCTTCCATAAGACCAAGGTTGTTCCCACCCAAATGAATAACTAAAACGTGGGGAGGGGGACAAGACCGCCCCTCAAACAGTAGTGGAAGCAAACCGGGCCATCTAAGGCCACGGTGACCCTGCCATTCCACCGTAGCCCGATCGCTCAAACCCAGCTGGGTCCCCACCGACGTCCTTTTGGCCTGGTGGGCGGCCCAGAACACCATGCTGTGCCCGACAATGAGGATCCTCAGCCTCCCGCGAGACAACACAGCACCTGGAAGGAAAACAATACAAAATTATATTTGACTAAGAGGGCGAATATAAGCGCGGTAAGCAGACGACCGCCATCTGCCCACCTTCTTAATTGTTGAGACAGGGTAACCCATAGCTGCGGCCGTAGAGGCCGCTCCAATTCTAAATGAATGGGTTCCGAACCTGACCCCCAACAAACCTAACCTATCCAGCGCGCGCCCAGTCACTGCCCAGAACTGATACTTTGTAAGGGGCTTTCCGTCATGATGACGAAACAACACCCCGGCCTCATGTCCCCTAACCAATACGTACTGCCGCAAGGCAGTGACAGGACAAATCTCCCTGGTGCCACAAGCACCAAGAAGAATAGACGCTCCCTTCCGTGACTGATCAGTCTTTGAGGTACGCACAGAAATTGTGACGCTGTCACCAGAAAAACTGACATCACGAATTGACAATGCCCGCCCAGATTCATCCTTAAGGGATGCCGCCACTAACTCACTCACCCTAAAGGCACCAAAAAAGGCAGTCAACGACGCTGCATGAAACAGCTTTTGCTCAAAACTAGAATTACAAATACAACCCCAAATTGAGCTCAATCCCATTAATACCTCAGGTGAAATGGGCTGCCTATCATCCTTCTGTCGCCCTGCTTCACGGGACCACCCTTCAAGCATTTTCCGAATTCTAAAATCGCCCGTGGCCTCACAAAGGCCCCGGGCCTTACTGGCAAAAGCCAGGGCTGACAACTGTGCTTTGATAGACTTTATGGCTAAACCCTTACCTCGTTGAGCAACGCAAAACTGCATCAGGTGTTCCACAGGAACCGGCCATACCTGGTGCAGCCCCGCTTCACACCTAAACCCTGCAAACTGGCGTACCGACCGGTCGTAAGCCCTCATCGTGCTAGGTGCCATAGCTAGACGCATTGCCCTACATGCCTCCATCGTCCAAGTTCCCACAGCTCCTGGGGCATCCGGGCCGGAAATAAATCGGCCGCGGGGGCAAGCTGCCGAAAACGCTCCATCTGCAAGCGAGACAGGACATCAGCCACCCCATTGTCCAAACCCGGGACATGCCTGGCCTTGAACAAAATGTTTAACTGCAAGCAGAGAAGGGTGAACGGCCTAACTAGCTTCATAACCGCAGTAGACTTAGATGTAAGAGAATTCAACACCTGCACTACTGCTAGGTTATCACACCAGAAATGAACTGTGTGATTTGCTAGCTCCTTCCCCCAAAGGTGGACCGCCACCAGAATTGGGAATAACTCAAGAAATGTTAGGTCCCTGTTAAGACCCCTATCAAACCAGTTGGCAGGCCATTGCTCAGCGCACCAATGGCCCCTAAAATAGGCCCCGAAACCCAAAGACCCAGAAGCGTCCGTAGTCACCTGCAGGTCTGCCTCCAACAATAAGTCGCCTCTCCAGAATGTTTCCCCATTAAACGAGTCAAGAAACTGCTTCCAAACTTGTAAATCTTCCCTCATACCTCTATTAATCCTCATGCGATGATGAGGGAGCCGGAGGGTACCAAGAGCGTCACATAATCGACGCAAAAAGGCCCTCCCACGAGCAACTACCCGGCACGCGAAATTCAAATGGCCAACAAGTTTCTGCAGCTCCACAAGGGAAATCTTGTCCTGGTCTTTCACCACGTCCAGGCGGGCCCTAAGGTCCCTAACCTTTTCCATAGGCAAACGGGACACCTGCTGTACAGTGTCCAGCTCAATGC
Source organism: Eublepharis macularius (assembly GCF_028583425.1). Classification (NCBI taxonomy): domain Eukaryota; kingdom Metazoa; phylum Chordata; class Lepidosauria; order Squamata; family Eublepharidae; genus Eublepharis; species Eublepharis macularius. The sequence goes on along the minus strand of NC_072794.1, from coordinate 119,113,745 downwards.
CAAGGAAAGTCAACCTAGTGGTTGGGCCTTCAGTTTTTTCGTGAGCCAATGGGACACCAAGTTCCCCCGTAAGGCCAACAAACCCAGCAAGGAGCCTGGCACACTGTCCAGATCCTGCAGCCCCAGAAAAAATAAATGCAGAGGAGTTAGCCGTGTTAGTCTGTGGTAGCAAAATCAAAAAGAGTCCAGTAGCACCTTTAAGACTAACCAATTTTATTGTAGCATAAGCTTTCGAGAATCAAGTTCTCTTCGTCAGATGCCTGATACAGATACTGGCCAAATACAGAAGAGCAGGAGAGAGAAGAGAGGCGGCAATTAGGGGGGGAGGGGGAGGGAGCAATCAAAACATTCCTTTGCTAGTATATGTAAACATCTCCTTTTGGTGTGTGTATCAGTTGGCTTCAAAGGAGTTTGCCCTGTTAGTTTGTAGCAGCCAAACAGCTAGACCATCCAATTCCAATGTAGTATGGGCCTTCGACAACCACAGCTCTCCCTGCCAGATGCATCTGATGCATCTGGCAGGGAGAGCTGTGGTTGTCGAAGGCCCATACTACATTGGAATTGGATGGTCTAGCTGTTTGGCTGCTACAAACTAACAGGGCAAACTCCTTTGAAGCCAACTGATACACACACCAAAAGGAGATGTTTACATATACTAGCAAAGGAATGTTTTGATTGCTCCCTCCCCCTCCCCCCCTAATTGCCGCCTCTCTTCTCTCTCCTGCTCTTCTGTATTTGGCCAGTATCTGTATCAGGCATCTGACGAAGAGAACTTGATTCTCGAAAGCTTATGCTACAATAAAATTGGTTAGTCTTAAAGGTGCTACTGGACTCTTCTAGAAAAAATAAAGTCATCCAAATAATGAGCCATGTCGCGGCTACCCAGCCGGTGAGACAAAGCCCATTCAAGAAAAGAACTGAAGCGTTCGAAGGCAGCACACGAAATAGAACAGCCCATGGGAAGGGCCCTGTCCATATAATACTGCCCTTCAAAAGCGAACCCTAGCAGTTCAAAATCGTCTGGATGAACCGGGAGAAGGCGAAAGGCAGACTTGATGTCACATTTCGCCATCTCTGCAGAAACTCCACAACGTCGGACCATCAATACTGCCTGGTCAAACGAAGTGTATCGAACAGAACACAAATGATCAGGGATGGCATCGTTTACCGAGCCCCCCCGCGGGTAGGATAAATGATGTATAATCCTAAACTCGCCAGGTGTCTTTTTGGGCACCACGCCCAATGGTGAAACGCGTAAACTGTGAATAGGGGGGGACAAAAACGGTCCCAAAACTCGCCCCTCAGAACATTCCTTAGCAATTTTGTCCCTTACCACCCCTTCCATGCCAACCACTGATCGCAAGTTGGCTGACATGAAAGGGGTACGTGGACCCTGAAAAGGGATACGGAACCCAAACATAAACCCCTCCATCAGGTAACGGGCATCCTCCCGCCTAGGGTAGGGTGCTAAAAGCCGCCTAAGCACTTTCAGATTTATGGGGCTGGGCCCCTTTTCCCGCAGGCGGCTGCTGTGAGCCGCCCCTGGCCCTGTTACCACGCTTCCACGCTGGCTTCTGACGCCTACAGGCCGTAAAGGCATGGGGGCCGCCACAGATTGGGCATTCATGCCCAAATTTACAAAATTTTCTATTGCACACACCCTGGGAGGTAAACTCCCAACAGAGCAGCCAGGGTTGAACCGACTGCCCCGCAGAGGTGCGGGCCGTGGGATTGGACGTCATGTGGTGCACCAGGTGGCCGCTGTCCGAGCAGTCCCCCATATTTGGCTTAGCCGGGGACATCACCTGCAGCCACAATTGCTGGTGTATCCTGTCCCACGGCATCCCCGGATTAATGGCTGCCCTCATCCGAAATTCTTCATCATACTGGAGCCATGCTCCTCCAGTAAAGTCATTATACCCCTTATAGATAATGTCCAAATATTGGAACAGGGAAGGAGCCCTCCAAGATTGCGCTCTAGCAATAACCCCAGCATAGATGAGAAAACCTGGAAGCCAGTTTGCCCACATTCTATCAACTCTACGGCATTTAAGCCTTTCTTTGTCTCTATCATCAAGATCGTCTTTGTCCTTCTTCTCCAGCTCCCTGAAGAGAAGGGTAAAGACGTCTATATACTCCCCCCTAAGGATCTTGTCCCTCGTGGCCTGGGTGAGGTGATCACCCAAAGGAAGTGCTACATCCCCAAAAGGTAAAGCAGTGAAGGGGACAGAACCATAGAACGAAGGCCCGCCCATAGAGGGAAACCATGGAGAACCAGTAACAGGGTGCCAAGGAACACTAGGGGATCCCTGCCCCAGCCCTGCATATGGAGTTTGTACTGCTTGCTGGGGCCAAGACTGCCAAGCAGCTGGCTGGCCACCGCCCTGAGATGTCCCAGGCTGGCTACCAAGCGCATATGAAGGAGCCCCAACACCTGGTGAAGGAGCAGGACCCCAAGGCCCCCATGGCCAAGGGTAAGTGTGTTGAGGTGTGGCACTAGGCTTACCTTCTGCCTCAACGGGATCCACCGCTATCGCAACAGGGCCGACCACAGCCAAAGCGTTGTCTTCCAGCAGCCCACTCGGCTCCTCGGCTCTACCACCGGTGTCCTCGCTCTCTGCCGCCAGCGTTGTACCACCACCGGAACCACTAGTACTGGGTGCACCTTCCAAGGCAGAAAGACGGGTCAAAATCTCACGCCTAAAGGTCGCTGCCGACATGGCCTTGACCGCCTTTTGTCTCTTAGCCTTACTACCTCCTTGCCCTTGAGACCCTCTGGCCTGTTCCAAAACAGCAATGCGGTCTAAGATTTCCTGCATGCCAGCCATGTCATCCTCATCCGAGGAAGAAGGCACTGGCTGCTGCTGAGCAGGCCGTTTGGCAGGCTGTTTACCTTTCGATTTACCCCCACCTTTTTTTGGTGGCATACTTGACCCCAACTGCTGCACTCCTAGAAAAGTGAATGTTCAAAATGGCTGCCCAGAAATACAGGCAGTGGAATTCAAAATGGCCGCTGCAGCAGTTACAAGGAAGATGGGGGGGCAAGCTATGGAGGGGCAGAAAAACAGCCAACGAAGCAGGCTACTGAAGAATAATGTGTGTGTGGGGGGGTAATAAGCAGTTAGACTGCCAAAGCTGCTCCCCCCACACTCCACTATGATGGGTCACCTGGGTTCTTGCCCGCAGCAAGGCACCACGCCTACAGCGGCAATGCAGCCAACGCTCGGCTCGAACCGCAGCCTCCCTGCCTCCCAAGTGCCTCCAAAACCGCGCTGTGAACAGCGCAACAAACCACTCGGAGAGGGAAGCCAAGACAGGGGACGTGGCGCCGCGGCCTTAGCGAGGGCTATGGAAGCGCCTCCGGCCGCGGCGAACTCCGCTGTCGCCGAGCCGCGCCTCCAGCCGCCGCGGGCTCCGCTGTAGGGTCGCCGTTCAGAGCGCCCCAAACGCCCGTCCGCCAAAGGAAGCGCCTCCGTCGGCTCCTTGCCGCCGCCGCAACCCGTCCGCCGCGCCAAGCGCCTCCGCCGCGCCGCTGCAGCCCCTTTGCCCACGAACACAGGGAGAAAGCTGTTGCTTCTACCCTGAGCAAAGGCAACTGCACGGAGGGGACAAGGCGGAGCCGGACTAAGCAACCTTGGCTCCGCCTCTCCCCACTACCCGGATGCCCGGGAAAGCCGGCGTTGGCCTCATCCGTCGGTGCAGCAAATAACGGCCCCCAGCTTTAAGCAGCGAGCTGCTAGCTGGGAATGCCGCATTCCCACGAAACAAAGGTAGCTTTTATTAAAGAGGAAAAAATATCACACACAGAGATAGACACAACAATTGATTCAAGAGCCTAGGAATACAGCTAGAAAAGGAGGGAATAGTGTCAGGAATACTTAGGCTGATTCCACACACATTGGATAATGCACTTTCAATGCATTTTATCAATCGTTTGAAGTGGATTTTTTGTTCCGCACTCAAAAAAATCTATTCCAAATGATCTATAAAGAGGATTGGAAGTGCATTATCCAACATGTGCGGAATCACTCATAGTAGCTTATCAGAGGTCTGTGGAAGAAGGAGTAAACAGCTGGTTTTCTTGGGGAGGGGCTCAGACCAGGATCTGAGGGTGATGCACTTGGACCCACAGGAATGTGTACAGAATGACTGGATCAGAACTCACATATTTATAGGGTAAAAGGAACCTGGGAATGGAATGGTCTTGGGCACTAAAAACTTGCCCAAAAAATATTTGTTTGATGAGTTTTGATCAGCATTCTGGCTGGGGACAAGGGATGTAATTGTGTGTTTTGGTTCCTGCCAATAAAACAATAATTCAACATTCCATTCTGGGGCAAGAGGGGCAGTTGCTTATTCAGATGTCTGATAAAACTATAATTCACCAAATGTCTCTAAAGGTTGGTGATGTATTACAGAGGTTTAATTAAGCCTTCTCTTTCAGTAGAAATAAAAACTTTGCAGAGATGACAAATGACTCCTGATATCTGGATAGGGTTGCACCAAGGTTTCTCACCAAATAGGGATGAAAGGGGAAAGGGTGTCAAGAGAGAGTTTTCTCAGGACTTTTCTTGACAAGAAGTTGCAATTTGTGAGGATTGGGAAGGCAGAGTGCAATAAACTTTAATTGCCCAGTATACCATTTGCCATTTGCTTGGTCATGTTGTGCTGTGTGATATGAAGTGCATCAGACTGAGAGGCTCATGTCTTTCATATCATAAGCATCCTTTTGCAACAGGGGCTATAGCTTACCACTCAAAAGATGAACTGAATATTGTCAGTCATTAAAGTTCATACCCACCTATTGTTATCTGGATGCTTCCAAATAAGATGAGACCTGCTTGGATATTTCTATAATAATAAACATAGGTCTTTGGGGATGTAATAATGCTAAGGTTGGTCCTGGTTAAAGAAAGGCGAGGGACATAAGTAGATTCCTGGAGAATCTAATACAATTCATATAAGGCAATGACTAAGCTCTAAAATATAGAACTAACCATTTTGGCAGTTTTCCTGGTCTCTTGAGTGGAGGTTGATAAAAATCTGCTGAGCTGAAACAATCATTTTTCAAAATGTGAACTCAGAGACTGCAGAAAATCAGGGCAAGGCAGTGGGCAAAGAAGTGGTGCCTTCAGACTTATAAGCAACTAAATCTAGCATTGCCTCTATGCTTGCCTGAATGGAAACATACAGTTATTTTATGACACTTTGGCTCTCTTTTGAATTTAATCTTCAGTGGTGAAGCTCTAAAACCATTTTCTTCATGGAATAAAGGGCAAAAGTTCTTTAACCTTGATAATATTCCAAAGTACCATTCAGATCAACCAGCCTCAGATTATAAATGAGAACATGTCACTTGAATAATGTTTCTAGCCATTTGGTTCTCAAAATTGCTAGAAGCTAGAAATGGAATGCTATTGGATATCCTGAAGATCAGATAGTTTATGTGAAACAAATTACTTATTGCTTTGAAGAATGAGCTGTGCTTTATTTCCTGAGACTGCATGTTTTATTAGTTAGCAGGTGGCAAATACTTAGTCTGTGACTATATAACAAAAATGTAGGAATCTGCATCTCTATGGGCTATCCATCCTTTACTTACATTTATGATGCAAAATAGTCCATTGTTGTTTCTCAAGGGCTGATCATTGTTAAAAGAGATGATACCCTGCCCACCTAGGTAAGGTTTATAGTCATTGTGAAAAGCTTGAGGCTTCAGGAAGGGAAGGGATTCCACTTTGGAAATGTTGGCTTTAAGTGAAAGGACTTTGCAGTCAGCTTGGAACTTTATATCTTACTTAATAATTTTTTAATGTCTGCAAACTTATGAAAAATACCACTTAGTACTGGCCCTACTACAAATACTCGGAGCCTGTCTTATTTACTTTCATCCATTATGAAAGTTACCTATTTAGTCTTTCCCTCTGCTTCCCAATGTTATCCTACTACCACTAATTTTTTTAAGGTAATGCCCTGTGCTGGATAGCCCAAGCTAGCCCAGTCTCATCTGATCTCAGCTGCTAAGCAGGGTTGGCCTTGGTTAGTAACTGATCAGGGTCTCTATGCAGAGGCAGGCAATGGCAAACCACCTCTGTTAGTCTGTTGCCTTAAAAACTCCAGCAAGGGTTACCATAATTCAGCTATGATTTGATAGCACTTTTGACCACCAACTTTGATAAATGGAACTTTTTGCCCCACTATCCTTTTAAAATTATAAAGCAATCATGTAGATATGGTTACCAACAGGCCTAAAGAAAAATGTCCTGTCCCTTTAGTTGAGATGTGTGGATATGGGCAGCTGAAGCTTTTTGTGGCATGGAAGTAAATAACCAACCATTAATCCTCTATTGAAGGGATGGAACATTTTTTTCTCCAGGCAGTTGGCAACCCTCCATGTAGATAATGATGTCTGTTGAGTTATTTTTACAACCTGCAGTTCTAGTTATCTATATCTTTCTTATGTGATGATTTAGAATATCATCTTATGTTTCTTTACTGGGTGTCATTTGTCAGGAGATAAACTTGTAATACTCCCTCTCTTCTAAAACCAGAAGTAGTTTACACAATGTGCTTATCAGGAGATATTACAATCAATTGGAAAAGTGCTACGTGCTAAAAATGTCCACTTTAAAACATGCTTTTTAAAGGTATAAAAGTCAACTCAATTCCATGAAATAACCACATTTTTTAAAAAACCTACTTTATTACATACTTAATTTATCATCCATTTTTCTCACTGAGACTCAAGGAAGTTTACACAGTGTAAGATGTAAATTGAGGGTTATGGTTAGGACCGGTCATTTTATAAGCTATGAAATAGGACAAGGATTACTGAAACAAATAATAAAGTATTAGAAATGATTTATTAAATAATGGGATACATTTATCAACAAAATAATTCAAACAGGAAGAATTTGGCTTCCTTGAACATAGATGAGCCTTAAAAAACCTGAAACTTTACATGCTGTTATATCTTTGTCTAAATGCAATGGCTTTCCCAAAAGATTCCTTGGAATGATAGTGTATGGGGTGTGACAAATTTCCCTAATCCTTCCATGCAGAATTTCAGTTCCCTGAGCAAAGGAAATAGCTGTTAAAACAATAGCCTATAGATAATGATACTCTGTAAAAAATAATAACAAACATGAACAAGTCCTTCAACTTTAATAATGTATTCCAAAAGCATTAAGAAAAAAGAGTTAGAAAAATATACGGAAATGATGATCTGACAGTACCTATATTTGCCAGATTAGAGAAAGACTATGAAAAGTAGTTTAGAGTAGTAGTTAGTGGCAGGACTCTAATCTGGACTGAAGAACCGGATTTGATTCTCTATTCTGCCGCTTGAAGCCCGCTGGGTGACCTTGACTCAGTCACAGCTTCTTGGAGTTCTCTCAGCCCTACCCAACTCACAGGGTGATTGTTGTGAGGATAATTATAACATACTTTGTAAACTGCTCTGAGTGGGTGTTAAGTTGACTTGAAGAGCAGTATATGAATCAATTGTTGTTGTTGTTGTTGTTGTTAAACATAGAGTCCAGGGCTTTTTTCCAGCAGGAACGCGGTGGAATGGAGTTCCGGAACCTCTTGAAAATGGTCACATGGCTGGTGGCCCCGCCCCCTGATCTCCAGACAGAGGGGAGCTGAGATTGCCCTCCGAACCGCTTGGCGGTGCAGAGGGCAATCTCAGCTCCCCTCTGTCTGGAGATCAGGGGGCGGGGCCACCAGCCATGTGACCATTTTCTCCAAGGGCAACCCTCTGAGTTCCACCACCTCTTTCCCTGGAAAAAAAGCCCTGATAGAGTCTATCTATGCAAGATATCTTACATGAGTAGGATCAAGTGAAAGATCTTATACTTGCTCCCACTGTGGATATACCTGCACTACTAAGCAGACAGAATACACTTGAATATAAGACCACACAGAAAGTAAATCACTTGAGCATCCCTTTGTAAGAGAGAGACTCATAGTCAAATTTCTCTTCCTAAGAATTCAGTCTCATCTAAAGCACTGATAATGCTTATCTACACCACATGATGCAATCATCCAATTCAGCACTGGCCCTATGAAACTCTTGTCCATTAATTTTAAGTGGGGCTTACACATTAGAAAATTACTAATAAGTTGGGGTGGAGGAAAGGAGACATACAACGGTAGATTTTAAAAACAGTATCCATGCATATTCATTTATTGGTATCTGTTATTATATCTGGTGAGACACTGTCTGTGATGATGATAGGGAAGCATTTTCCACATAATTGCCATTTCTTTTGCTTTAGTCTACTATTAAGGCCATTTAGGCAAAGTCACTTAAAGAGCTCTCTTGCTCTTTTTAACCACATCTGCCGAATTAAATTCCATGCACTGACAGTGAAGCTTTCAAAAGCTCAGAATCAATTCTTCAATCACTCCACATTCTTAACTGTGATTAAAAACATGTGTCCCCTAATTAAGCTAACGAGAAATTGTTAATTGGCACAAAGCCCCCTTCTGTGCCTGCTTGTTAATGTCACCGTCAGTTTGACAGGAGAAGGAATTTAAATGAAGGGCAGACAATCTTAACAGACTTCAAAATTGGACTTCTGGACGCAAGCTTTGTCTGCAAAGTGATAGCCATCAATTTAGGGGTGGAAGGCTGGTGGGAGACCAGAGAATTCCTCATATAGCCAAGGTCAAGAGGAATTAAATAGAATAATGTAGTGACGATAACCATAGCCTCAGCTAGGTTTCTTCATTGAAGCCACTACATTTGACTTTCTTTTCAAGCTTCTTAATTTGTATCATGAGCTTTCATAATGAGGACTGGCACCAGTTATTCAATGTCTACACATACTAGAGAAAAAGCATACACAAAGCTGGTACAGACCTGGTGCATGACTACTTTCTGGATAGATGTAGGGTGCAATGTGAGCTGTCTTAAAGTGTTTTTATTGCTGTATTTATATGACTGTTACCAGAGTCGTAATTGTTTTATTATATGTTTTTATATGTTGTTAATCTGCTCTGAGCCCACATGCGGGGAGAGCAGACTGCTAAATAAATAAATAAATAAGCTCTATACATAAATGCTTTACACTTTGAACATACAAAAGAGACTGTGACTTTCAGTTGTCATGTCAGTTTACTTTCACACAGAAATCTTCTGTCTTCCTATTTCTCATCTTATTTATTTACATGATTTGTGCACCACCTTTCAGTTCAATTGGCCACAGAGGTGGCTAACAGCTAAAGCAAGGCATAAGAAACACATCTTAAAAATAATTGAAACTAAAGCAAAATACATATTTAAAGGCACATAAAATAATAGATAAAATATCAGGCAGGGAGGATTCATTGAGGGAACATCAAACAAAGCAAAAAAGTCTTTACTGGCTGGTGGAAGACAGTGATAGAAGGTGACAGAAAGTCTATCCCTGGGTAGCGAGACCCATAGTTTTCATACTGTGGCCAAGAGGCCCTCTCTGTTTGCCACTCACCTAATCGCAAAAGGCAGGGCACCCAAAGTAGGGTCTCAGAAGACAATCTTAGTAGATGGGTAGGTTCATAGGTGAGTAGGCAGTCAGTCAAGTCCTCTTCCCTTGGGCTCTGATTTATTAATGGCCAAGGAGATATTAAGCACTTATAATTCAACACCTGTTACTTGAAGACAAGCAAAAACCAATGGGATGTTTTGCCTATATGACAGAAAAATAGTTTTTTTCTTACTGTGTTTTCACATGAGGAATTTGAAGCCTATCCACACAACTGCTGAGGAGAACCACCACTTTTCATTACAGCAGTGCTGCTGGCAAATTCATCATACTGTGCTAGTCTACTTGGGTATAGCTAAAAATACCAAGGAAATGATTATGGGTGGGTTAAAGTAGATAGATTCCATAAAAATCACCCCCCAAACACTATGAATTGGTGCTAGCACAACCCATCGCTTTCAGATCAGGGCTGTATCCTGGCCTACCACTCCGTTCCCCCTGTTTCTCCCCATCAGCCAGACGAATAGCAGGGGCTGGCTATCTTGATTTCCCAGATGATTCCAGTGCCTGAACCTAGGGAAGATCTGTATGCAAAACATGTTCTCCACCACTGAACTAACTCTATCCCTGTTACCAAGAAAAATTGATTCTGAAAAAGAGGAACTTACTGTACAAACTATTGCCTCCAATGTCATCTTCTGCAAAGAGCTGTATAACTCTTTGTGGAAAAGAGCCCTCTTTACTTTTGTATTAAATAACATTTATTTATTAACTTCATTTACACCCTGCCTTTCTTCTCAGTGGAGACCCAAAGTGGTTTACATTGTTCTCTCCTCCATATATCTTTACAACAACTCTGTGAGATAGGTTAGGCTCAGGGTATGAATAGCCTAGGTCACCTAGCAAGATTCCAAGGCAAAGCATGGATTTAAAATGGGGCTGCCCAGATCTTAGTCTAACACTTTAACAGCTACACTCTTTTTTTTATTCTACCTTTCTTCAAAAGTGGGATTTAAACTAAGCATTTAACCAGCCCTTCTAACAACAAATACCTAGTGCTTATCTGTAATCCAGCAGAACCCTCCTTACAACTCCTAAATACTTCCAAATGGAGAATTGAGGATGATTCATATCAAGAAATGACAGTGTCTCCATCATGGTTGACAGGCAAAAATGAAGTTCCTCCAAAAAAAAAATTTCCGCAATGGCAGGTTTTCAAAGTAACATACTAAAACAACATGAATATTGAGACATAATTCCTTTTTTCTCCAGGCTTGTTGGTAAGCTTTGACATAAGTGAAATGAACTAGCAACCTTCTGAACACAGACAAATCCTACCAGATGGGGCCCAGTTAGGCTTGTCAACTCCAGGGCAGGAAATTCTTAGAGATTTGGGGGTGGGACTTGGGGAGGGAGGGGAAGGACTGTACAGTTCACTCTCCAAAACAGTCATTTTCTCCAGGGGAATGGATTTCTGTAATCTTGATATCAGTTGTAATTCTGGGAGATCTCTAGGCTACACCTGGACATCGACAACTCTAGGCTGAATAAAGCGGGGGTGGGGGGGAGATTGCTAACTTCTAAACTAAAGATTTCTGCACATTAAACCTCAGTTAAAGGGACAAGACATTCTCCTGGTTAGTCGGCAACCCTAGAAGTTCAAAGTATTTGTATTCGCTTGAGGACATACCTGACCACTTCCCTTCTTTTATGCTCTGCATCATTTCCTTCTGTGGCTGGTGATAAAATGGCACTCCCGGAGCGCGCCTGCGCGCTTACCCGGGTGCCACCAGTTTCCCTCATGCACGGAGGGAGAGTGGACTGCGTTCCCGGGCATCCAGGTGCCTGGCGGGGGCGGGGTTTGGAGCCGTTATAGGCTTACCCCGCCTTCCCCCTCCGTGCAGTCTCAGGGCAAGTTCGTTGGTGGCAGATGTGTGGCCACGACTTGCTCCTGGGTGTGGGCAGCGTCGGGCCTGCAGGTTTTTACCATCCCGGCTGCCCACTCACCGTTCAGTGGCGACTTCTTCGTCCGGCTTCCTCCCTGCTTGTGGTGAGGGAGGTGGCGGGCCGACAGGCACCTCGCAGCGCGGCTCCACCGGGCGCCTGAGTTTCTTCGGCATCGTGTGCTTGCTCCAGCCTCCTCCCTGCTTGTGGTGAAGGAGGCAGCAGGCCGACAGGCGCCTTGTAGTGCGGCTCCGCCGGGCGCCTGAGTTTCTGCTGCTTAGCGGCGGCGCGGCTTTTCCACGGCGGCGCGGCTTTGCACGGGCATGGCGTTTCTGCAGCGGAAGCCTGCTTTAGCGGCGGCATGGCTTTTCCCCGTTCTGCCTTTGCTGACGGGCTTCTTGCCGCCGCGCCGCTCCTTTCATTGAGGCACTTCGTCGGAGCCTTCTCTGTGATTGTTTTGGTGGATAAGTCGAGCCCCTTGGGGTGTCAGTTCTTTGGCAAATTTAAGGCAACAGTCACTTTGTTGATTACCTTACAAACAGGAAAGGGTCCTAGAAATTTTAAAGCTAATTTGCGGCTGGTTTGAGTCACTTTCAAGTTTTTTGTTGAGAGATAAACAAGGTCTCCTGGTTGTAATTCCCATTCGGCCACACGGTGGCGATCTGCGTATTTTTTGTAATCCTGTTTGGCTTTGTCGAGATGTTTTTTAATTAGAGTCCATTGTTGAGCAGCTTCCCCCCACCAGTCTGAAACGTCCTTGGTTACTGAAGTAGGAGGGGGGAGTGCTTCAAACGGGAAGGGTTTGAAGTGGAAGCCATAAACGACCTTAAAGGGAGTTTCTCCAGTGGAGGCATGTACACTGTTGTTATACGAGAATTCTGCTAGGGGAAGCAAATCAACCCAGTTGTCCTGTTGGAAATTAATATAACAGCAGAGGAATTGTTCCAATATTTGATTAGTTTTTTCAGACTGTCCGTCGGTTTGCGGATGATGGCTTGAACTTAAACCTTGCTCAATCCCCATAAATTGTAGAAGCTCCCGCCAGAAGTTGGCAACGAATTGCCCGCCGCGATCCGAAATCACCTTTGATGGAAAAGAATGTAGTTTTACAATGTGTTTTAGAAAGATATCTGCCAGCTTTCGAGCCGAAGGTATAGACGTGCAAGGTATAAAATGAGCTTGTTTGGAGAATAAGTCCATCACAACTAAAATAAAATTATGACCTTTGGAGGGGGGTAGGTCGGTAATAAAATCCATGGATATTGTTTCCCATGGTCTGCTTGGTGTTTCTAAAGGTTGCAACAGTCCCGGCGGTTTGCCTTTGCGGGATTTGGCACTAAGACAAATGGGGCATGACGCTACATACTGAGAAATGTCAGTATGACAAATGCCTTTGCTAGCAAGTTTCGAGGATTTCAGGAGGTGACTGGAGACTTCAGGGTACGCAAGATGCTGGAAGGCTGGTCTCAGGAAGCTGGTTCCCGACCAGATGCCAGGCAACCTATTTCTCCGTCCAACCTTAAGGGTTTGGGTGGCACCTGGCAGTCGGTATGCTCTTCCGACTATGAAGCTGCGCTTTTCCACGCTGCTGCGCTCACGGCCTTCTTTGGGGTCCTCAGAATTGGGGAGTTGGTGGCTCAGTCCCGCACAGACCTGTCACATAGCGCACTGCTTGTTCAAGACGTGCAGTTTGCAGGGGACGGAGTTTCTCTCCGGATCAGGGGGTCCAAAACTGACCAGCGTCGGAGAGGGTCTGTGGTTCGGCTTTGCTCCTGTGTCGATACTGAGCTGTGCCCAGTGTGCGGGTTGCGCCTGTATCTTCAGAAGAGCGAAGGTCTCTTACTTTGCCATGTTGATGAATCCCCTCTTACTCGGTACCAGTTCTGGTTGGTTACCGAGAGAGCCTTGGCTAAGCTGGGTCTCGTGGGTTTCAAGTTCTGCACCCATTCTTTTAGAATCGGGGCGGCTTCCACTGCTGCTGCAATGGGCTACCCTGAAGCAGCCATTCGCAGCGTGGGGTGGTGGCGATCGGCGGCTTACCGGGGGTATGTCCATCCTCTGCCGGCCCCGTTATGAGCTTTGGTTGATTGTTCTTTTCTTCTTCAGGTGCTGTTGTTCGCCGTGGGAGGTGTCGGATCCTCATCTGCAGGCACAGCATGATCTTCTGGGCCGCCCATCAGGCCAAGAGGACCCATCTGGGGTCCCATCTTGGCCTCAATTGCTGGGCTCAGATTGAGTCCATATACACATTTATTTACTACAAAAGGTGCATGTAAGTTCATAACCACTGCCATAAACCATAACTAACTGCTACATACAGAATTCATATCAGCAGCAGAGTAAACCTTGACTGATAAGCGTGCGTGTCCTCAAGCAAAAAACCAGTCCTGCAATTGTTCTTTGTAAGTGTCCTTACAAAGGAGATGTCCTTTCCATTCCTCCCCCGAGGGATTTTGCATCGGACTACATAACATCAGCGGGTGTTCTCAGCATTGAGATTTGGAATACACTTACAAAGAACAATTGCAGGACTGGTTTTTTGCTTGAGGACACGCACGCTTATCAGTCAAGGTTTACTCTGCTGCTGATATGAATTCTGTATGTAGCAGTTAGTTATGGTTTATGGCAGTGGTTATGAACTTACATGCACCTTTTGTAGTAAATAAATGTGTATATGGTGTTGATAAAAACTTTTACAAACACTTGTATTATACAGCATATTGGTACTGCTCACACGGTTCTTCTCAGCTCGGCTAGGTGAGTGGGTAGGATTTTTGCCTCTTTATCACTCCGGGCTCAGATTGAGTGGCAGAGTCGTCGGGGCCTGCAATGGCCGGGCCTGTTGCCTCTCCTGTTTGAGGGAAGGTGTGCCCCTCCCCCTCATTTTTTGGTAATACATTTAGGTGGGAATGATTTAGGTTGGGTCAAGGGCAAGGCCCTTACGCTGCAGGCACAGGATGATTTGAAGTTTATCGCTCAGCGTTGGCCTGGGGTCCTGATAATGTGGTCTGCCATCCTCCCACGTCGTGTGTGGAGGGAGGCTTTAGATCATGATGGGGTTGAGCGGGCCAGGCGTAAGGCCAATAAAGCCATGTTTAAGGCTTTGGGTGCGGGTCTGGGGATTTATTTACCCCATCCCCAGATTAGGGACACGTATGCTGACCTCTACAGAGGAGACAGTGTACACCTGTCCTTTAAAGGCAACGAGATCTTTTTGACTGATTTGCAGCAAGGGTTGTGGTTAGCCCTGCAGGAGATGTGGGGCATTAGGGCCTAAGCAGAGGCTTGGCCCTGACAGTGGCAGGTTAGCTGGGGTAGGCAGAGCGGGCTGGTGAACACCCGGTGGCACATCCCCATTGGTGGGGAATGGGAGTCTGTCTCGGATCGGCTGGCGGGCTTTACAGCTGCCAGCTGAGAGGGCAGACTGCCCTTGGGACCCCCTGGAAAAGGCCTTCCCTCGGGCTTTATGGCTGGGGTGTATGGCGCTTTTAAGAGGGAAACCATTCACCTGGCCGACTGGGTTACAGCCATGCAATGGATGGTTCGTGCCTAGGGCAGGGGGTGCTCACCCATGCAGTACAAGGAGCTGGTCAGAGTTGTCAGGGCTTGTCGCTGCTGTCGCTGGGCAGGGCCCCAGCTGGGTCGGGCCTGACATCAGAGGGGCACCAGGGATACTGCAGGACCCTGCTCTGTGAACGGAGGGGTGGTATACATCACCCAGACTCCCTCTCAGTCCACTCGCTGGCCTGCTCAACCTGGCCTGCTTACCCTCTGCGTCCTCCATCATCTCCTCCTTCCAGAACTCTCCTCCAAGCCTCCACTCTTGCATTGCTCTGCTCTCACTCCACACCATCACTCCTTACTCACACCCACCACCTCAGAGCTCTTCCTAGCCAGCTTATATAGGGTTTCCTTTCCCCGCCCTGCCCTCCTTCTAGGCTTGTTCCCTCTCCTGACTTGGCCCAGCTGTGCCTTCCCTCAGGTGTTTCCCTCCTACCACTAATCCCTTCCTGGCTTCCTTGCCTTGCTGGCAGGTTGGGGTTGAATGTGAGCCATCCCCAGCTGAGGTCTCCTTGGCCTTGCTCACGAGGAGCTGCCCCAGCCAGCTTCTGTGCTGCTGAGCATGCCTGGCCTTGCTCACGAGGAGCTGCCCTGGCCAGCTTCTGGGCTGCCTGCTCCTTGATGCTGGGCGGGGCTACCCATCACCTCCCCCAGAATGCCTGTGGCAGCTCCACCTGGAGGGGCTTGGCTCCTAGCCACTCCTAAGCCAGGCTGCTGTCCTCTAGCCAGGGTGTGGCTCTGGGCTGTAGTGGCTGCTTCTCCTCCTTGGCAGGTAAAGGCTCTGTTTGGGCTGTTGCTGGGTCCCTGCCTTGCCCCTTTTCCTCTAGCCTGCTTAGCCCCCTCTCTTCCCCCTGGAGGGTGGGACTAGCTGGCTTCTCCCTGCTCCCTCCAGCCTTCTGAGGCTTAGGCCTTTCGCCCCTTCCCCCTGGAGTAGGCAGGTTCTGGCTCTGTTTGTCAGTCAGAGCGGTTGAACTGTTGTCTCTCGGCTGCCCCCTGCCACTGTCTGTCAGCAAGTCCAGGGGCTGGGCTGCTGACCCCGGACAAGAGTGACCCCCTTGCTCGAACTGTACCGCTAGTTACACCCTTGCCGTTATTAAGTTCCTATTTCAGTCTTAGGTGTTGTTTGGTCAATAAATGGCCCTGTTTTCACCCAAGCCTTGTGTCCGTCTCTTCTTTCCGAATATGGGGGCAAACACCATTGCCAACTCTTGGTTGGGAAATTCCTGGATATTTTAGGGGTGGAGCCTGAACAGGGCAGTGTTTGAGGATAGGAGGGACATCACTGAGGTATAATGCCATAGAGTCCACCCTACAAAGTAGCCATTTTCTCTAGGGTATCTGATATAGGGTTGCCAGCCTCCAGGTGGTGGCTGGAGATCTCCCGGAATTACAACTGGTCTCCAGGCCACAGAAATCAGTTCACTTAGAGAAAATGGCTACTTTAGGGGGTGGACTCTATGGATTTATGCCATGCCAATGGCATAAATTATCCGGCTGCTGTTGACAGAGCCAGGTAGGAATCCTCCCCCCTTTTCCCTAATTGGCATAGGGAAGAGGTGGTTTTTTGCCTACCTTGTACTGCTTGCAGAAGTTTGAGGTAATTGACAAGGTGGAGCCACTGTAGGATGGTCACTGGCAAGATAGAGTTTGGGGATAGGGAGTGGGCCGGTGAGTACCCTTGGCATTTCCACATTGGTGGGGGAATGGGGTCTGCCAGGAGCAGCTCGTACTGCTTGTGATGGCTGCCAGCTGCATGGGCAGACTGCCTGGGGGAACCCCACATGCAAGTCCTTCCTTCACTGCTATATGGCTGAGACCTTAGGAGCTTGAAAGGGGGGACCTAGATTTCCCTGGCTGGCTGGGTTCCAGCCATACACATGGATGGCTCACATCCAGCGCAGCGGGAGTCACCCAGAGAGGGCAAGGTGGAGGTCCAGGGTGACCCCAGGACTTGACCTGTACCGCCAGTTTGCCCTTGCTGTATTAATGGTTGATGTTATGTCTAATAAAGTGTCCCTTTAGTTCCAAGCCTTGTATCTGTCTCATTATTCCAATTAGGGTAGCAATATATTTGTTTAAAAGATTAAAAATTTCAAAGGACAAAATGGTCAACAAGTTACAAATTTCATCTTAAAATATCCTCTTACATCTGTTAATTTAGAGAAGACTGACAAGTACCAAGCTCTGAAGACAGCAAGTTCAACAGTTTGATTTAATATTAAAAACTTATTAATAAATTAAGATTACAGATCTAGATTCTCAGTGAGACAAGCAGATTATAAACAAATCAATCTACATATACTACATAACATTCAGCAAGATAAATTGACTATTCATTGACTAATTACATATAACTATAGATTACATTTAACAGATTCAATGAGATAAGCTGACTATGAATACATATCAAGTAATAATTCAAGCAGTATACATGGACTCTCAAATGCATTAATGCTTGGAATCATACTAAAAATAATACAATGATTATTCTCATAGAAAACATAAACAACAACACTGTTACAATAATCCATGGAATGCAAAAGGGAAAATTTTATCACAGACTTTATCATTCCAGTACGTGATGAATAATATCCATTGCTCATTAAATTTAACTGACACCAATTGTTCCCCATGAATCTCTAATGATATGTCCATTTTGTCATCAATGCAATCTGTCATACATGATTAAACCAATTATTATCAGATGAAGGTATCTTCTTTTTCCAATTAGCAGCTATAACAATTTTTGCTGCGGTAATGACTATTAAGGCCAAGTTTAATTCTTTAAAAATTGTTTTCTTTTCATTAACATGGCTAATATAAGGCATGGTTAGTCTTAAAAGTATTTTATTGTCTAAGATAATTTTATGATTGGGCTTTACAGCTGGCTAGCAGAAAGTAACAGTTGGCTATCAAATACAGTTGCAACTTGTCCACCCTTGGTTCAGATTCATGTTGCAGCTCTGATACTAGGGTTGTCTGATACTAGGGTAGCAAGCAACACCAGGAGACTGGAGAGTAGAGCTGTATGTAATGAAAATCGAAATCATGAAAATAACTGTTTCTGGGTCTTACTTGCTACTCTCTGGAATGGGAACTCTAGTCCTAGCTGCTTGGTAGTCATAAAACACACCCTTGAAAAAATCTAAAGTGCTTTTCAAGTTCTGGTATTTACCAGTAATACAGCATGAGTTTGCATTTTGCTTTGAATCTATACTAATTCTCTGGAGAATTTTTTTTCAATCAGATTATTGCAAAGGAGGAGCAAAGAGCACTCCCAGCTAATTCCAAGTTGCAGAGAGCTGCCATTCTCCTCCTCTCTTTCCCCCCTTCCCCTGTCACCCCTCCTTGTAGGCAGGAGAAAGACTTTTTCCCCTGTGAAAGTCAAAAAACCTAGGCTTGTTCAGCAGCCTATAGAATTCTGAGATGCCGCCCAATTTGCTTTAAACTTGGGGGATTATTTGAAGGACAGGCAGAAGTTACCCTGCTGCAATTTTGGTGCCATTTGGTGGAAAAACAAAAAATACAACCTCCTGGGAAGTCCCTCTTATGGAATAATGGAAGTGCAATGATGTCTAAGGGTGGGGGGAGCCAGCTCAGGGGCCAGTAGAATTCAAGCGCTTTGCCCAGTTTTATTGAAAGACAGGCAGAAGACACTCTGCTGTAACTGTAGTAACATTTGGTTGGAAAACAACTACTCCCCTCCCCAGAGGTCCCCCCATAGGGAATAAAGGAAGCAAAGATGTCTGGGGTGGTGGTTGCAACAGAAGCCTTCCTCACTTTCTGAAAGGAAGGAAGGAAAATGTAGCATTTTCAAGTGGAAAGGTATTTTTTATTACTAGTAACAAAGTCCATTGTGGGAAAAAATACAACAGGCTTTAGAAAGGAGAGAGAGGGCATGCGGGCATTGCTGTCTCCTCCATGACTGATCCCAGCCAAGAGAAGGGGGGTGGGCATTGCATCATGCTCCACACCTGTTCTCCGCCAGGTGAAGGGGGTGGGCATTACCTCATGCTCCACTCCTAATCCTGGCTGGTGAAAGGGGGAGGGTGTTGCCTCCTGCTCTATGCCTGATTCCAGAAGAGTGGGCATTGCCTCCTGCTCTGCACCTGATTCCAGCAGGGTGAAGGCAGGGGATGGGCACTGCTCTCCTCCGCTCCTGATCACGACTGGGTGAAGAGGGCTTGGACAGTGCATCCTCCTCCATGCCTGATCCCAACTGAGTGAAGGGGGGGTTGTCACCTGCTCCCCTCCTGATCCCAGCTGGGTGAAGGGGGGCGGGCATTACCAGCTGCTCCGTGCCTGATCCTGGCCAGGTAAAGGCAGGGAATAGACATTGTTACCTGCTCTGCTCCTGATCTTAACTGGGTGAAGGGGGGGCAGGCATTGCCACATGATCCGCTCCTGATCCCAGCTGGGTGAAGGCAGGGGGTGGGCATTGCCACTTGCTCTGCTCCTGACTCCAGATGGGTGAAGGGGGTGGGCATTTCCTCCTGCTCCATGTCTGATCCCGTTCAGGCATTGCCCTCTGTTCCACTCTTGATCCCAGCTGGGTGAAGGTGACGGGTGGGCATTGCCACCTGCTCTGCTTCTGATTCCACTTGGGTGAAGACAAGGCCACCTACTCCACTCCTGTTCCCAGCTGGGTGAAGGTGAGGGTTGGGCATTGCCACCAGCTCCACTCCTGATCCCAGCTGGGTGATGGATAGGGGTGGGCATTGTGCCCTGTTCCGCTCCTGATCCCAATGGGGTGAAGATGACGGGTGGGCATTACCACCTGCTCTGCTTCTGATTCCACCTGGATGAAGGCAGGGAGTGGGCATTGCCACCTTCTCCGCTCCTATTCCCAGCTGGGTGAAGGCAAGGGGTGGGCATTGCCACCTGCTCTGCTCCTGATCCCAGCTGCATGAAGGTGAGGGACAGGAATTGCTGTCTGCTCCACACCTGATCCCACCTGGGCTTCCCACCGTGGTACACTCTCTAGAGGGACGGGCTGCTTCGCCTGGTCTTCCTTCCACAGCAGCACCCTCTGGTGGCAGACCAGGGTAGGAAGTGAGTTATCTGGAACACATTTAGCCTTTTATATAGTAGAATTATTGTTAGTCATTGTAATAGTAGGGAGATGAAATTAATACAGACAGGGCTTTTTATCTTAATGCTGATAGCCTGCTGGCTTGGCTGCTGCTTGACAGCCATTATAGGAATTACTAGAGAGAACTTAGTGTGGCTGCAGAGAGAGAGACCTACTCTGGGAATCTGTAAAATCACCCCCCCCCCTTTGTTCAATCTGCTTGAAACTTAGGGGTTTTTTTATATTAGACTGTGGACTGTGCTCTATGCAATTTTTGGTGCTATTTAGTGCAAAAATAGCTGCCACTGAGATTCCAAATGCTCCCTTTCCCCTTCCCCACTGTAAAGAACAGCCACAAAAATCATGAGAACAAAAAAACCTAATGAATTTTGACCTGACCAGGCAACACCCTACCTGAAAATTACTCAGTCACATTAAACATTTCACTCAACAACCCCAGGTCCAAAACCACAAGGAAAAAAATCCAGATTCATGCTCCTACTGGGGAGATTGGGGATTTACCCAAATGGCATTTCCAGCTTCCAAACTGGAAGCGATGCTACCATAGAGTTTTTGGTGAATCCTTGAACACCCCACAATGTGGAGACATTACTTCAGATTATGCAGCTGGAAGTGACATCATGGTGTTGAAAGATGCCATTTTGGATCTTCCATTTTTCCCTGCTGTTCTGTAAAGTAGATGTGGCTTAGCCACCGCCTTTTGACTTCGCTCTGAGCATATTGTTGATTCATGAACTGCTTGTCATTTTGATTCTCTTATACTTGTAACTAGAGGAGGGCACGATCCAAAAAAAAACTACCGATCAAGCTGATCATGGATCCGCACCGGCGATGACCCCAGATCACCGATCCACATCAATCAAGTCCCATTTCTGATCCAGGATCGGGGAGGCCAAAGCGGAGGGGCGCCCCCCCACACACACACTTAGAGCAGAGGGGGGGGGAAAGTTTTTAACCCGGCGACGAGCCGCCTCCCCTCAGGGAGCGGACGTTTTCACACACACACACACACACACTTAGAGCAGAGGGGGGAAAAGGTTTTTAACCCGTCCCTGCCTCTCCAAATAGAGAGAGAGAGAGACACCCCGTCAACATGTTTCAGCTAGCTTTTTAAAAAAAGCAGGGACAGAATCCTCCATTCTTCCCCACCCGATTTTAAAAGCAAGCAGCCAGTCTTCCAAAAGCATATTTTAAACAGGAAGAAAGTAAAACCAGGATCCACAGGGATCCTCGCAGATCCTATGGTTTTTTAAATAGGAAAAACACAAATGAAACATCAAATCACATATCACAGCCAGGTCCACAGACTGAAATATAAAAAACACAGATCCAAAAATATTTGGCACTGCCACGGTGAAAAAACATGAATCTGAGACAATTCATATGATTTTTACATTGAAACAAAACAAAAAGGCTGTCATATTTTAGGTCTTTTGGTCCTGTTTGTGTCATTGGACATGATCTGGGACAGTATACTGGAATTTGGGTGGTCCCATGTAAAAATCAAGAGGATCCATGAGAATCCGTGCTTTTGAATCATGTTTTTGCACCGTGGCGCTGCCACAAAATGGTGGATGAATGATTTTTTTGCCCCTTTTGTGGCAATGGACATGATCTGGGATTGTATGGTGGATTTTGGGTGGTCCCATGTAAAAACCTAGAGGATCCATGCGGATCCGTGCTTTTGAACCGTATTTTTGCACCATGGCAGTTCCACGAAGTAGTGGATGGCTGAATGTTTTGGTCCCATTTGTGGCAACAGACATGGTCTGTGATTGTGTGGTGGATTTTGGGTGGCCCCACTTAAAAATCAAGAGGATCCATGCGGATCAGTGCTTTTTTAGCATGTTTTTGTGCCATGGCAGCACCACGGATCAGTGGATGCATGATTGTTTTGTTGCTGTCTGTAGATTAGGACATGATCTATAATATGACAACCTTTTTGTTTTGTTTCAATATAAAAATCATATTAATTCATGAGGATCCGTTTAAAATCATCTGGATCCAGCTTTTACCCACTCCCTTTTAAACACACACACACAGAGCTGTGAGTGAGGTTTTCCCACAAAATACAGTGTTTTAAAAGCAGGTTAAAAACAGAGTGACAGACAGAAAAACAGCCATTCCTCCTACGAAGGGGGAAGGAGGCTACAGAACACGCCCTTCCCCCTCCCTCCCCTGGCTGTCTTCTCCCAACTGGTGTGAGTGCGTTGCTGCTCCGTGGAAGGAAGCCCTGCTGATCAAGGAAAGCTGGGCTTCCATTTGCATTTCCAGGGTGAAAGAAGGAGGGGAAACACAGCTCAGGCACTCCCCTGGCTCTTTTGCCAGGGGAATTGATTTCTGGCGCCAGAGTGTCTGGATCACGATCAGATACCGATTGATCCAATCAAGCCCTGAACAAGCACCCCTCCCGACCGCTGGATCGGTTGCCGTGGACAGCACCGATCAGCCGGGGTACCGATGATGCGAACGCCATTATCGGGGGTTTTTTTCCAATCGTAATGCCGATAGTGCCCATCTCTACTTGTAACCACAGGTGTTGTTGTTTGTCATCCCTGAAGAGGTGTTGCAACCGAAACAACTGGCAACAGCTGGTCCAGGTTGTTGGGCGGGGAGCTTATATGTCCATACTACATCTGGAACAGCATACCTGTTGAAGGAAGAATTCAGAACATACCCACTGTGGAACTTTACTCATTTGGACTTACTTGTTCCTTTCCACTTATCACATCCCTTTGTACAAGTGGAGGACTACTCCTGTTGGACTTCAAAGAGTACAAGGAGTGGCTTGCCTGCTATTGATTCACTTGTAATCTGTTTTTGATTTATGATCTATACATATGTGTGATATTGATTGAGTATACATTAGAGTATTGATTCACACAGATGTTCTTTGGGTTTTTTGACAAATTACAAAAAAGAAGACGACAGAGTATTTCAAAAGAACTAGTTGTGATTAGTTTTTATACCTCATAATAACTAGATATAAAGGTGTTCCTAAGGAACAATACATTGTAATTTGAAATACGGGACAGGATAGCACCTATGTAAACAGGGGAGGATAAGATTCTTAGATAAAGCAATTTTGATACTTGTAAGTAGTTAAAACAGATAAAAAATGATATTGCCCACTCTGACTCCAGTTTCACATGGATCTCTGTTATCTGATAAATATTAGATTTTTCTATTTGAGGAGATATTCTTTCTTTCTTTCTTTCTTTCTTTCTTTCTTTCTTTCTTTCTTTCTTTCTTTCTTTCTTTCTTTCTTTCTTTCTTTCTTTCTTTCTTTCTTTCTTTCTTTCTTTCTTTCTTTGGCTAGGCATAAGTGATGGAAACAATCCTAGTCATATGGGTCATGGAAAGGATATAAGGTTACCAAATCCATCCCATGTCACAAGGCAAACACACTCTCAAATCTAGCCTCACATACATACTAAACCATTCTACTCAGTGTTGGCTCTGCCAAAAATACTCTGAGCAATCAAAGTTACAGAGAAAGAAGAAAACTGACTGTGAGCCAGCACAGAATTAGAATCACTAGTGGTGGCAACGGCAACAGGCCACACAGGCTTCACAAGGCTTTGTCGATCAGTAAATTGCTTAGTTGTTTTGTGCAAAGTTGGTGAGAAAGGGTGATGGGGAATGACAACTTACACTGTGCTCTGGGCAATGATAAATTTCCCACTGCAGGAAAGAGGGAAGCGTAGACACTGCTGATGTTTTTAAGAAGCAAAATACATTTTCAGTGTGGGAAAAATTGCAGAATGAATGTCACAGAGAAAAATGACTGGACTTTTTGAACAAAGGCAGTTAGACATCCATGCATCTAAATTTCAATTAAAGGTTATTTCCCTGGGTAGAAACCAGGAATGCCCAATCACTCCTCTGTTTGGATCACCATTTGCTCCCAACTTCTGTGCAGTGTCCTTGAACAATAAAAAGTTTTATTTAAAAAATCTTTTAAAATTAGACCACAAACCAATGTGTGCACATTCCCACACCACTTTGTCTCTGTTCATCCATGATCTTTATTATACATTGGAAAGCATTCAAATAAAAGAGGAGTTTGGTCCTGAAGAACCGGTGTGCCTGGTCCCTATTCTCACCTTGCCCATGTGACCCAGCTGTTCATTCATGGAAGCCTTGAGGTCTAAACACAAAAACATGGGTCATGCATATTCTCACATTGCTTTCCCTGTAGTGCATTCTCTCTATGAAGTGGTGAAAAGTGCCATCAATTCGCATCTGACTTATGGTGACCCAGTAGGGTTTTCAAAGCAAGAGATGTTCAGAGGTGGTTTGGCATTACCTGCCTCTGTGTAACAACCCTGGGCTTCCTTAGTGGTCCATCCAATATCCCCAACATATTTTTTAAAGGAGGTGCTTCCTCAGTTATTTCTCTCCTGTTGGTGTGGTCAGTGGGGGAAACTGCATGGCATGCCTTTCTAGTAATTAAGCTCAGCCTATTTTTCACCCTGCTTGCCTTCCAAAGCCGAGCATGTGTGTTTCTGTAAATTGGATCACTTTTCTAAGTTTTAACTGTGCTGCCAAAAGGTTCAATCTCCAGTTTAAAGGATCAGGTATAATAATACAAACAGTATCTGTGCAAACAGTATTCTACACCTTAGGTGGACCATTCAATATTTCTGAAGAATGTATGAATTAATGATGCAGACATTTTCTTCAAGCTGCTTCAATACTAACACAAATAGTATACAAATTGGAACACATTGTTTTGCAAACTGTTTCTTTGTTAACAAATTGTCTTTTAAGAACCATGCTTTTAACTTATTTTAAAAATCTCAATGGGACAAACATATTTTTGTAGCATAGTGTGTATTGTGATGGAGGTATGATGCCATATTGCATTTGCAAATGGCAGCTAATGTTTTAGATAACTATTAATAGTGTCCTTTCCCAAGACTTTCTTGAAAGATTACCAAAGTTATAGGTATAGGTGATGTTCTGCATGAATTGAGTGTGTACCCTAGGTTGGGGGGGGGCGGTGTTCTGTGAACATTCAATTTTAATTTAATTTAATTTATTATATTTATATTCCGCCCTCCCTGCTTTCGTAGGCTCAGGGCGGATAACAAATACAAACATGTTTAAAAACATTTAAAAACATTAAACAATACATTTAAAAACATTTAAAAACATTAAATATAACAATTCATGCTGCCCAGTGGTGCTTTAATAAGCAAGAGGTGCTTTAATAAGCAAGGCAATATTATTTGGATTCCTGAACATAAAAAAGTTTGGTTTAGGGCCTTTGTTCTCTAAATATGTGGTTGGACTCCAGAGTGATCACAGCTCTCCGATTATCATCTTCATTTGGTCTGGAATGCTCTTAGCTTTGTTTCCCACCCTTTCTAATCCACACAACATGAGAGACTGTGATCTCTCCTCTGTTAGATCTTGTCAGTGCTTGGGATTACTAGGTTAGCTATTTTTTTGTGCAAACCGCCTGCTTTTCTAGAACCTTCTGTGCAAACAGTATTCTACACCTTAGGCAGACCGTTCAATATTTCTGAAGAAAGTATGAATTAATGATCCAGACAGTTTTCATACATTGCCTAATTTGAGTGTCTGTTAAAAAAAAAAGGATTCTCTGCTTTTCACACCAGCTAACCAGACTCAACAAGAAACCTTCTAAAATGCTATGAAAACTAATGCAAATTCTCATAATAAACCCCACAGCAATCTGCAGAAACTCATAAGGATGCCAGTCTGTAGCACTCTTAGTAGAGGATGTCCTTATAGATGCTGAAGAGCTCATATATCTAGACGCTGTCTCTGACACAATTTAAAATGTAGTAACCATCTGATTTAAGATTCACTGCTGGTTACATTCACATCATCCTGTTTTACAGTTCCCTTGAATATCATCTAAATGACACCATCTGAAAACAAGAGTTGAGTTTTATACTTCTTTTGAAGTTAATTCCCAAAAAATGTAACACAAAGTTGCTAGTCAGACTATATGGGCAAGGTGACTTGATTGATTAGGAATGGGATAGAATTCACCATATTCCATTCCTATTCACAGCACCACATTACACAACAGATTAGCTTCCATAAAATGTAACAGTACCACGATGAAGGGACTGCCTCCCCATCATGCTTTTCTTGCCAACTATTCCATTTTTCTATTTCATTGTCTATTTCTGGTTGAGATAAAGCATATCCAGATTTATTTTAAATGCTGTTTTAATCTTTGGAACATTTTAATTTTTTGATGTTTACTGCCCTGGGGACTCTGTTTGGGTGGGAAAGTGGAACAGAAATGTTTTAAATAAATAAAGGGGAGTTTCTGAGTATAGACAAGATCTTCCTCAGTCTCCTAGCAGACCTTCCTTCCAACACTAGGATACAAGCCTCAGGATTAGAGCTAAAAGACAAGAGCCTTCGAGTTCATGCCTCTGGGCACACCAGTCCTTAAGTGCCTGCATGAGCAGCAAGAGAAACACTGAGAAGTTCCTCAGCTGCTGCTCCAACTAGCAGGCTCTTCCCCATATTCTCCCCTGCCAGCATCTGTCCTTGTAGTAACACATCTGTTGTCCAAGTTTTATTAGTAGCAGCATGGCAGAGCCACTTGCAAGAAAAAACAAGTATTTCTGCAAACTCAGAGGAATTCTCATGACCTCAGGAAAATGTTCATTTTTTTTCATTCACAAAAGGAAACCTTCCAAAATTTATTTTTGCTTGTTTGTTTGTTATTTTTGCTGCCTCACTTCATCTCTCACCACCAATCTTCACCAGTCCTCAGTTCCACCATCCTTCCCCCTCCCCAGCCCTATTAACAAGTATATTATATGTGAACACACATATAATCCATGTATTCTGTACACTTGATTTTTCTGTATATAGGCATTGAGCAATTCTTATCAACAAATGTACAGCTGAGCATGTGATTTAAATTGCACATTTATCTAGGTATTGTATTTCATTTGTAAAGTGAATTGGTTCTTTCTTTCAAACAGGTATATACATTTATTTATTTATTTGTTTGTTTGTTTATTATATTTTTAGTCCGCCCTCCCCACCAGGCGGGCTCAGGGCAGAATACAACATTTCAAATTACATAAATATAGTTAAAAACAGATAAAACAGTATACAAATAACATTAAAACAACTTTTACAAAAGTTGTTTTACAACAAAAATAACATTTACAATAACTTTTATATTGTTACAATAACAATATTGTTACAATAACAATAACTTTTACAACAAAAATAACATTAAAACAACAGAGATACACATATCTTTGTTTCATGTAAAGGGCTAGTATCTCTTAGGGGGAGAAAAGAGGCAGAGCCCCTTGTAAGTTGTCCTACCCCTCCCAACTTGATATATACATTTATTTTCTCTGTAATGCCCCTGTTTGCAAAGCTGATCATTTTCTGATATGTGAAATCGATACAATATATATTCCCTTCCAGAGTGTAATCCTTTTCTAAAGCTATATATTTTAATAATTCTTTTATAGAATAAGAAAAATATCTCTGGAACGCACGTAAGTAAATTGGCTGCCAGCCGATGAATGTTCTTCAGGGATCAAACAAATGATAGACAATTGAGGCTTAAAGGTTTGGCATCAGAAACAGGTGTTTACTGAAGTTAGGAGTACATATTTCTTCTAATGCATTTGTCATCAATTATTTGCCAAGTCTCAGCACTGCTACTGAGCAGCAAAGGATGGTGAGGGGGTGCTAGCTTTTATATGGTGATAAAGCGAAACCCTTTCAGACTAACAGTTGCTTAAAATGAGCTTTATAACTCATCTGTTATGCAGTGGGAAGGCACATTACTGACTCTATTAGATACAGCAAGGCAGGTGCTTATAATAAAGTATAATATTCCATAATCAGAGAAAGCTTCTTCTCTGTTTTCAAATTAGTGTTGAGTGTATAAGAATTTAACTTCTTATTCCCAATGAATGGTATAATTCTGCAGTATAGCAAACTGCACCTTGACCACTGTAGCTAAAGCATAGTTGGGAAGCAGGGTAGGAACAACTAGTAACCCATATCCTTCCCCTCCCTTACTTTTATTTATGCTTGACTATGTGGTTCTTATGAGCTAGAAAGGTCCATATAGTATTCCATAATAATACTATAATAAGTGGAAGAAATCCCTACCCTTCACCAAGGTTACATACGTGGTATTTGAAGGATCAGGTTGGAAAAAACAAAGAGCACTGAAAGAAATTTAGAGATGCAAAACATGATAAAGTAGAAGCACCTTAATGGAGTGTGTGGGCAAAAGGCTTAAATGTTGACACCTCCCCCAATGCACTTTAAGACATTCACTCAATTGCACTCAATGAAGTTCAGCAATTTTCTCCCACCATGACTCATTTGTCATATTAAATAACAGAACAGTGATGTCAGGTAGGTAGGAGAGATCTAGCCCTCCTTAGCCATGCACTCCAAGTTTATTTAAAAATAAATCCCCCTCCTTTATACATCAGTGAGCAGAATCATGAATATTTGGTACCCTATGGCTTTATTTTACAATAAAGCTGTCTAAGAAATGTTTGTATTAAAAAACTTCTAAGTCTCTCATCATCTACTTCAGTATCCTGGGGATGGAGGGAGAAAAGCTTACTCATTTGCCAATTCAGTCTTCCTTGTTCTGACTCTAAAAGTGAAAATGTTAATTGCCTATAGATTAGGATGCTCTCTTTTGCTTGCCTGGACTTTTTGTGAGGGATAAAATCTCAGAAAATTTCATTCCAATGGGTAAAGTAACATTGCATCCCTCGAAACTACTGGAAATGATCATCAGATTGATTTTCTAATGCAACACATTTTAACAATTCCCATAATAAAGATGTTTACTCATGTTTTTTTAAAATGACAAATGACACACATCTGAATTTGACTTCTTTGTACAGCCTGATCCATAATATAAAATAAATAATACACAAACTGTGCTTGAATAGTTTCCTTTTTAAAAACGGAACAAAGGAAGGAACATTTACAGAAGGGAGCAACCAACAAAGAAACAGAATCCATCTTTAAATGTCCCAAATACAAGTATGATCTGGGGAGAAACGTTATAATTTTAGATCTGGATTTTGAGGAGGACACCTTTACCATTTATTCCTGGTTTTCAGGTAGGAAAGAACCATTTGGGATTCAAATCTGTGAGATTTTTTTCAATGTGGAAACTAATTTGAGGGTCTGGTGCAGCTGTTTTTAAAGACAATTAGTACAGAATATAATCTTCCCTCTAATCTAAAGACCACCCCGAGCTTCAAGCGGGACAAAGGGGTTCAATTTTGCAGACCCCCAAAGTAGGTGCAGGGTTGCCAGATGTCCAGTTTTGACCTGAACAGTACAGTATTTGTGCTTCCTGTTCAGGAAATAAATTGAGAAAGAAAGGCCTACAAATTTCCAGTATTTTCTAATTAAGAGTTCAAGCAGTTCCAAAGGGAAAGATTTGGAAGAGTGGAGCAACAGAGTGATTTAGCAACAGGGTGGTTTCTCCCCCTCCCTGAGAGGGATGTGTTCTCCATGAGTGGAGGAGGACTGGTTTTTAGGCACTCCACTGTGCTGCAAGATGGGCAATTAACTTTTCCTCATTTGGGCTGTGGGTTTTCCCCCCCTTCCCCTTCTCATTTGGAAAGCGACTTTGCCTGTTGGCTTCACCCACCCCCTCCACCTGGGAAAAACAGATAACTCCTCTCTTTCTATTTCTCCCAGTGGGAGGCAGCTGCAAAAAAAGGATGAAGGGGCACAGTCCAAAGCAAGTGCTAAGAGTAGGCATGATGAAGAACTTTAATGCTCATTGTGCCCAACCTTGGTGATGTTCCTGACAGACCAGACGGTGGCACATGGGAGTGGGGTGTTCACTGCTCCAATATTAATGCAGTTCCTAAAATCACTTCAGGGAGCATTTTCATCCCTGGAACTGGTCTTGTTTTTCCTATTCAACCCCTTGCCTTACTCCCTCCCCGGGCAATCAGCGTCAACACCTTTTCTCCTCAAGCCCCCATTGTCCTAACTCTAGAGGTGATAAGGGTGGGATGGAGGCAAGGCTTTGGTTTATGCATCTTAATAGTGTAAAGTATTTATTTATTTCATTTATACCTATAGTTTTCTCCCTGGGGGGGGGGGCAAAGAGGCCTAAAACGTTCTCCCCAAATCCATTGTATTATCACAATAACCCTATAAGGTAGGTTAAAATTAGTGAGTTAGGTGGGAATAAAGGAGGAGTGGGGAGTAGACATGGGCACAATCCCAAAAATAATCCCAATTCAGCTGATCGTGATTCCGCGGTGGCGCCGAACCCAGGTACCCGAACCTCCCCGATCAAGTCCCGTTTCCGATACAGAATCGGGAATCGGGAATCGGGAAGGCCGATGCAGGAGGGCGCCCCACCACCAACACTCCCCCAGACCAGAGTGACCAGGCACTAGAGTGTGTAATACTGTGTGAGCCCTCAGCCAAGGAGGTGCCCACTGAGCTTGGCCCCAGAGCTAGACGGCAGCCCTGGAAGCAGAGAGAGAGAATAGGAATAGAGCCCAACCCCAGCTGCATCACTCCCCCCCAGACCTGAGCCCTCAGCCAAGGTGCCCGCCGAGCTTGGCCCCAGAGCTAGGCGGCAGCCCTGGAACCAGAGGAGATAGCTCCCTATTCCCTAATTCCCTATCTGCTGAAGCCCAAAGCTAAAGCTCCCTCTCTCTCTCTCTTGCGCTTTCTCTCTCCAAAAGCGGCAAGCGAGAGCTCACCTCTGTCCCACTCCACCCACGAGCGGAGAGTGAAACTTTGTTGCGCAGCACGTGGCTATTTATAAAGCCTGGGTCTGCTACGCAGGAGGGCTGTGTTTGGCCGTAAGAGCTGCCTCTCAGGCTTTGCAGGGATGAGATTCGAGTGCCCATGGCTACAGAAGAACACCCCCTTCCCCCGCCCTCCCCTCTCTTCTCCCAAATGGACGAGACAGGTGCGCACTTTTCTGGCTGCTCCATGGTTGGAAGAAAGCCCTGCTAATCAAGGAAAGCTGGGCTTCCATTTGCGTTTCCAGGGTGACAGAAGGAGGGCAAACAGCTCCAGCATTCCCCAGGCTCCGTTTCCACGGGGCTCCGTTCCCTCGGGAAAAGATGACTGGCGCCAGACTGTCTGCAGACTGCAATCCCGAACGTAAACCGATCAATCCGATCGAGACCCGCTAGAGCGCCCCACCCGATCGCTGAACCAGGAGCCGTGGATGGAACCGATCAGCCCGGTCCCGATGGCGCAAACGCCAAAATCGGGGCAATTTTCAGACCATAATTCCGATTGTGCCCATGTCTATTGGGGAGTCACCCTGGATTCTTGCCCATGTCCCCAGAATCACTAAACTGCCCCTATCTGGCAGGGGATCTGCCTGCCAGCATTGGTGAGATATGAAGCACATACAGCAGTAGTATATTTCATGGTCTGCCTTTATTTCTGCCTCTGCTCTGTGGATTGCCTTGCTAAGCTATGTGGTTCCTACAAGGTCAGCAATTTTTTTATCATGTGTGCAGTATCTTTATTGACCCCATCTGGCAACTCTAATAGGTGCCCCTTGGCATAATTCTCTTCACTGTTTCCTATGGGAGGGATGACACTCTTTGGTGAGTTTGAATGAACTCCCTATTGCCTTGCCACAGAAATTCTTGGAAACCACAACACTGAAAAAACATTGGGAGAACATTTTAATCTTCTAGGACCTTCTGTTGCTGACCTAAAAGTGACTGTCCTCAAACAGAGAAACTTCAAGGGAGATTACAACATGAGATCACTGAAGGAACTTATTCACAAATTCAGAACAATGGGCCACCTGGATCTCACTACAGATGCTAGTTTCTGCTCTAATCTAGCTGCATTGTACCTTTACATCCTGATGGCCTCCCTTGTAATACCCTGCCCACCTTTGGCTGGGATATAAAGGCTCAAGGCTGGGGCAAAGGGCAGGCACTAGCTGAGGCAGGGATTGCTTGTCACAACTTGATAGTGGTTTCAAGGCATTGGGCTGGCTCCACTGGAGTAAGTTGTGCTGACTGGGAGGCTTACCTTTGCCTTTTGGGGTTGCCTTAAGAGATCTAAGGGAAGCCAAAGGGTACATGCCTGGGCTGGCCATTGTAGGATTCACTCTGGGTGGCAGGGATCACCAGGATCACACTTGGATAGATACTACACCACTGCCATCCTGCTGTGCCCAGCAGGCATGCTGTGGAATGTGTGCCACCAAGTGGCAAGGGTCTGTTCAATGTAGTGGATCTGTTGCCCTATGTCGCATCAATGCTAATCAATAAAGTTTTTGGCTATTTTCATCCAAAGACAGTGTGTCCACCAGCAGACTTACATTTAACCTATAAGGATGCAAACTGCTCTTCTAGACAGATAGGTGCCCCACACAGAATGGTGAAGAGTTATTATTATCCTCGTTATACAGCTGGTGAGCTGGGGCTAAGAGGAGTGGTTTTCCCAAGGCTACCTGCTGAGCTTATGGCAGTAATGTGATTTGAACCAGCAGAGTGCTGATATGCAGCCCACCACTTAACCACTGTGCTACATCAGCTCTCAGCATGTGCCATTCAAGTAATGAAGACATCAGTTAATGCTGTTCAACCACTGAGGACATTCCCCAGCCTACCCAGGTGTTCAAGTCAATGATAGGTGAATTTGGAAAGACACCCCGCCCCCCCAATTCATATATAGCTCAAGGCACTTGTTAGTTAGCCTTTTCTACTTACAGAATTCCAGCCTTGAGTAGTTAACCTAACCAGTCAAAAAACAATGCCTATTTTCAAAAGCACGACTCACCAAGATTATATGAAACAGGTAGAACATCCCACCCCCCACCCCACCATACACACCAATTTGAAGGAGGTTCCCAAAAATTCCTGCTTGGTTCCTAATCGTGATTGGTTAATCCTGCATTATAAGTAAAGAAAACGAGCTCAAAGGTCAACACTACTTGCAGCAAAGTCTGTTGCCAAGAGCAGAGCAGTGCTTTACTAGCCTTTCTGTGATTGGCCACTCTGCAAAGGCAACCAATTGTTACCAGAACCAATCGTGGTTTTGTGCCTCATTTGAAACGGGCAGAAAGCAGCACTCCAGGATGCTTGGCTAGAAGCGAAATTCCTTTGAAAAAGTGCTTAGTGACATTAAAATCAGCATTATCCTGACTTCAGTTTATAATAATGATATTGATGGCATGTGCTTTAAGAAGGATCTATTCATCTATGGTTGCTCTACCTGTCACCTTTCCTATGTCTTAACAAGTAACTATAGTGAACAAGTCTTACTAATGAATCCTTTTTTAATAAACTCATTTAAATCCTAACTAATGCTGGCTGACTTCAGTTACAACACTCCCCTCCTCTACCTGTCACCAGCTCAGAGAATGGATGTTGGAGTCAGCTGTGTCTATGACTGCCACTCGCTCTTTTATAAACACACATAATTGTGTGTAATAAGCCCATAATTCAGCAGGCCCAGTCTCTGCCTGCCAAATCCCTGCCAAGACAAACTGTTTGTTTTATACCTGCGCCAGTAAACTCTTATCATTGCAGCTGTCCTCTCCATTGAGAGCAGCTCTCTACAAAGATCGGGTTTGTTTCTTGAGGCCCTTTGAAACTGAAATCTGTTCTGTACATTGTAAATTTCAGCCTCTGTTCATACTGTTTTAGAACCCAACTATGACAAACTTAAACAGGAGGATAGAGGGAGACTCCAAAAGGAAGAGTAAGGCTAGGAGTATGATTGAAGTCACTGTAAGGAACTAGATGTGAAGTAAGGCTAGGACTTCAGGGACTGTGTTTTTTGTTTTGGAGGAAATGGCTAATGGGAAAATTTCCATCTTATTTAATAACAAACTAAATGTTTAATAATAACAAACTGCATGGTAGAATAATACAGAATAAAAACCATCTTGTGTTTATTTGAGCAGATTTATATTGAGTCAAACTATTCTAGTGTGAGAAACAGGAGCCAGGTTGGCCTGTCAACTAGAAGCCTAGGGGATTGCCTAGGTGCCAAGAGGGGGGGGGGTGCCTTCCAGCCCTATTTAACCCCCCCCCCCATCTGTCCACCCATGGCATCTGGGTCTGCTGAAGCAAGAGGCATCCTTCGGAGGTAACCACCACCCCCAGCCCTAGTGGGCAGCTGCTGAGGGACTGCTCTTTCCCTCCATTGCAGGGGCTGGGGCCCCAGCTCAACCCTCCTTTTTCCCACAAGCTTACTGTTAGGCAAGTGGTGGCAGCAGCTTCCTGTAGCTACTGAGGTACAGTGGGCAAGGAGAGAGACAGCTGAATTGCTATACCTTATCACCATGCCTCCTCACTTTTTTGAACATTGCTGCCTACCCACCTCACTGCAATGTGCAGGATGAGCAGGGCAAATGAGGGTGGAAGCAGGGCAGGCACTGCGACACATCACTGCAGCGCCAGTGCAGGGGAAGGGGATGAGGAGAGCAGGCGGCAGCTTCACGTCACATCTCATTGCAGGGAGGGAGGACAGGCAGTCTTCTAGAGCACCGAAAGTCCTTCGGCCAGTCCTGACAGCAACTTTCCCTTTGAATTGGAGATTGAACCTGGGACTTTCTGCATGTAAAGCAGGCACTCTTGGGTTGATTCATACTTCTATCCATAGTTTTTGTTATGGGTCAGAAGGAATTTTAAATGGAGATGTCAAAGACTAACCTTGAAACCTTAAGCCTGTGAAGTGTTCCCTCTATCAGTAACTGTGGGCTCTCTGAGTATTCCTAAAGCCTTCTCTTCACTTCCTGGGCACAGGTCAATTCAGAGCACAGGTCAATTCAAATCACACTTGAATGGGCTGGAACCATTTGTATAGATGGGAATTAATTTGTAAATGTGCAACCTTTGCTAGATTCATAGTTTCAAACAGCAACCATTGAAGCATACCGATAATGGGACCATGCCAATACTTTTCCTGTGCCACTCAGTTTGTTGGAGCTTGAATGGAAATCCTATATATTCATCACTGAACTGAACTGAAGTCATACAGCATCAGTGATTGACAGATGGTGTCCAGCTGAATGCATAATAATATCCAAGAGGGAAACTCATCCTAATCCATTTTCTGCACTTCAACATTTGATGCCAGAAGCTAAGGATAAACATTAGAGCTGTATGTCTGCAAAATGTATCTGGTCTGGTACACGCCTGACCCAACTGTATATGGTAACAGTCCAGTGAAATGAATGATCTCCCTTGGGAGAACCTGTTCAAGGAGCCAAACACTTCTTGGATGATCTCCACACATGACATTTTGAAGCATATCAGAAAGCTGCAAAAGCAGACAGTTTTAGAACTGGTTGAGCAGCAACCAGGTAGTGCAATGGCTGCTGTCATGTCTGTACCCCTACATCTATAAGATTGTTCTATGTGTTGAACCATTGCTAATGCTGTACCTTGTTTGCATTTTGCAAATGCTCTAACACTTTCATTTCTCTAACAGCCTGAGAACCCAACTGTGTTATCTCATTTCTTTGAAGCCCACAGAAGTGACCTTGTACTGTCTGAAATGTTACAGTTTACTTTCATGCATTCCCAGACCTTTTCCTGCTCACACCTGTGGTCTAGCTGGGAGGGGGGAAATGAGTGGGTATTTAGGGTTGTACTTTCCTCAGGTCTCTATTCCTATCAAGGAAGTATGAACTGCTGAGATGCTTTTTTGCCTCTGAGTAACTCTATGGAAATATATATGGAAAAGATTGGATTTCTGAATAAAACAATTTAACCAAGAGCTTGGACTTCTTGTTGCAATGGTGCAGGGACCTGTCTACCATATCCTGTCATCCATAGCCTGACAGCTACCTGTAGTACGAGAAAATGTTCCACAACAGGTTTGCATTTACAGTCCAATAAGCTAATTATATCCTAGTGATAATCCAGGGTATTTATTCTGTTACTATTTTGCTAATGTTCAAATATTAGCATCTCTACTCATTCAAGTCAAACATGTAGTATATTGCAGAAGGACATTCCTTGTAGCAGTACTGTTTCTTAAGTATGGTTCTTGTTTGTAGATACCACAGAGGAAGTGAAAGGACTTAAATCACAGGTTCTTGAATCCCCAAGTCTTTACTAGTAGAGTGTCCCAGTTCCATACAAAGACATAGGGCCAAGCTACACATGACGAATGACACTTGAACGGCAAGTGTATTTCTCCCTGTTCACTTGCCCTCCACTCAATCCACTTGCCGTTCAAGTGTCATTCGTCATGCGTAGCTTGGCCCTCAGTCCTCACGGAGGAGTATCTATGAGAGATAGTGGGATTCTGCCCCTGGCCTATTAATCCTTTTTTCTTATCCAAGGAGAAAAAGGACATTGCCTCGCATTTGGTCTTAGAATCAGGTAACTCTGTTACAATATCATATACTGACATTTACTAGAGGTAAAATAATGGGCTAGATGGGTAACTTTTCTGATCCAATGCAATGCTTTTTATGCCTTTATATTAATCTTAGGCCAAAATGAGCAGGAAGCAGTTTTGTATTATAATATTGGCATCAAGCTCTCTTGAATTCCACACTACAGCACAGTGTCATCTTAAACTACTGGGAGTTTTGAAGATCGGTAATAGATTCAAAGGGAAAGTAAAGTGTATATAATTCAGCCTTTTGTAACCAAACGTATTAAATGCAATTATTCCAAAATTATATCTGCAGTCGCTTTCCAATCTGTCTTTGAAAACAAATGGAACCTACTCAAATAAAAAGGTATGCCATTTTTATACTTCTGAAATGGAAAAAGTGTCACTCTTCAAAGCAATTTATTCCTAATTACAAAATTGCTTTATAAAGAGGCCCTCATGGGAAGAATACAAGGTATAGAACCAAGAATTCAAAGGACAATGTGAATCAAATCATTCTTTTGTTTAAAACTCAGATGAGCCAAAAGCACTTAAAGTATTTTATGGCTCTTATGCTTGATAAAATTAATTTATATTTTATAAATTAATTTTCTAATTAGTAATTAACTCTTTTTGGAATAACATCCACTAAGGTAAAAAATTCTCATAAATTCTTGTAAGAAAACCAGAAGGGTCTGTTACAGTGATTTTTCTAAAGATTGTAATGAAATTGCAGGTCTTTTCAGCAATGGATGAAGGGAAAGCACATTGTGCAATGTATGAATGAATGTGTTTCCAACTTGTCCCCTGTCTGAAGAGAATATTGTGATTAGTCAGTACACTAAATCCCATACCAACTGCATCACCCTGGCAGATTTAGAAGTAAAGGAGTTCCCTACCTGCACTACTGCCATATTGCCACCCCAGTCGGAATGAAGAGGCAGACACAGGAGTTGGAACTAAAGGGCCACTTTATTAATATAACATCAACCATTAAATACGGCAAGGGCAAACTAGCGGTACAGGTCAAGCCACGGGGTCACCTCTGGACCACCGCCTTGACCTGTCTGGGCGAGCCCCACAGCCCCGGGTAGGAGCCATCCATGCAATGGCTTTTCCCCGGCCAGCCAGGCAAAATGGTTCCCCCCTTCAAGCTCCTAAAGCCTCAGCCATACAGCATGAGGGAAGGACTTACACATGGGGTTCACTGCAGGCAGTCTCCAGGTGGTGGTAGCCGTCACAAGCATACCATCCGCTCCTGGTAGACCCCATTTCCCCACCAATGGGGAATTGCCAAGGGGTGCTCACAGGCCCGCTCCCTATCCCCAAACTCTCTCCTGCCAGTGACTTACAACGATGCACCACCACTGCCAATTACCTCAAACCTCTGCCTGCAGTGCAAGGTAGGCGAAAAACCACCTCTCCCACCTTGCCAATATGGGGAGAGGAGAAAAAATTCCTACCTGGCTCTGGGAACAGCAGCCGGCTAATCCTGCACTACTACAGGGTGAGGTGGGTGGGCTGAGCACGCAGAGCAACTGCCAGCAGGGAGGGCGGAGCCGTCTTCTGAAGGCTTTGTCTCCCCCCCCCCAGCTATATCCCCATATGCCTGGGAGATGTCTCTGCCTGCTTCTCCTTCCGAAGTGGCAAAGTACGGTCCCCAGCTCAAGCCACTGTGTGGCAGCCGGGAGTACCGCATTGCCACCCCAGTCGGAATGAAGAGGCAGACACAGGAGTTGGAACTAAAGGGCCACTTTATTAATATAACATCAACCATTAAATACGGCAAGGGCAAAATAGCGGTACAGGTCAAGCCATGGGGTCACCCCTGGACCACCGCCTTGACCTGTCTGGGCGAGCCCCACAGCCCCGGGTAGGAGCCATCCATGCAATGGCTTTTCCCCGGCCAGCCAGGCAAAATGGTTCCCCCCTTCAAGCTCCTAAAGCCTCAGCCGTACAGCATGAGGGAAGGACTTACACATGGGGTTCACTGCAGGCAGTCTCCAGGTGGTGGTAGCCGTCACAAGCATACCATCCGCTCCTGGTAGACCCCATTTCCCCACCAATGGGGAATTGCCAAGGGGTGCTCACCGGCCCGCTCCCTATCCCCAAACTCTCTCCTGCCACCGCTGGGGCCAAGCCTCTGCTTAGGCCCAAGCGCCCCACAGGTGGCCTAGTGCCCACCAGAGCCCTTGCCGCTGGTTTATGATGATGTCATTGCCAGTGAACCCTGTCACCTCTGTAGAGGTTGGGAAATCCAGCCCTTATCCTAAGATGAAGTAATTTGACTAGTGAACCCCCACACCTCTGTAGAGGTTGGCAAATTCAGCCTTATGTGGAGGCGTGGCAAATAAATGCACAGACCCTTCCCCGCTGTGTGAGCACTGCAGACCAAACATCAACCCGCCAGGCCCTCACTTGCCCACACAAGCCTGTAACAAAAGGGGAGCATACTGCCCAGTCAGATCACCACCATGCAGTAAATGACTAAAATGAGGCGGAGGCCGACCTCCCCTCAAACCATCAGACCACTACTTGCCTGTACGTTGCAAGTCCATGTGAGCCTGAAAGGAAAGGGCCATGCCCTGTGAGCCAAGGTCATTACCCAGGGTGAATGACCGGTACGTGAGGCGGAGGCCGACCTCCCCTCGAACCATCAGGCCACTCCTTGCCTGGGCGCTGCAAGTCTGTGAGCCTGTAAGGAAAACGGTATGCCCTGTGAGCCATGGTCATCACTCACCAGGTGACTGACCTGGACGTGAGGCAGAGGACCACACCTCTCCTCGAGCCATTAGGCCACTCCTTGCCTGGGCGCTGCAAGTCTGTGAGCCTGTAAGGAAAACGGTATGCCCTGTGAGCCATGGTCATCACTCACCAGGTGACTGACCTGGACGTGAGGCAGAGGACCACACCTCCCCTCGAGCCATTAGGCCACTCCTTGCCTGGGCGCTGCAAGTCTGTGAGCCTGTAAGGAAAACGGTATGCCCTGTGAGCCATGGTCATCACTCACCAGGTGACTGACCTGGACGTGAGGCAGAGGACCACACCTCCCCTCGAGCCATTAGGCCACTCCTTGCCTGGGCGCTGCAAGTCTGTGAGCCTGTAAGGAAAACGGTATGCCCTGTGAGCCACGGTCATCACTCACCAGGTGACTGACCTGGACATGAGGCAGAGGACCACACCTCTCCTCGAGCCATTAGGCCACTCCTTGCCTGGGCCCTGCAAGTCTGTGAGCCTGTAAGGAAAACGGTATGCCCTGTGAGCCACGGTCATCACTCACCAGGTGACTGACCTGGACGTGAGGCAGAGGACCACACCTCCCCTCGAGCCATTAGGCCACTCCTTGCCTGGGCGCTGCAAGTCTGTGAGCCTGTAAGGAAAAGGGTATGCCCTGTGAGCCACGGTCATCACTCACCAGGTGACTGACCTGGACGTGAGGCAGAGGACCACACCTCCCCTCGAGCCATTAGGCCACTCCTTGCCTGGGCGCTGCAAGTCTGTGAGCCTGTAAGGAAAAGGGTATGCCCTGTGAGCCACGGTCATCACTCACCAGGTGACTGACCTGGACGTGAGGCAGAGGACCACACCTCCCCTCGAGCCATTACGCCACTCCTTGCCTGGGCGCTGCAAGTCTGTGAGCCTGTAAGGAAAAGGGTATGCCCTGTGAACCACGGTCATCACTCACCAGGTGAATGACCTGGACGTGAGGCAGAGGACCACACCTCCCC
Organism: Eublepharis macularius; assembly: GCF_028583425.1. Classification (NCBI taxonomy): domain Eukaryota; kingdom Metazoa; phylum Chordata; class Lepidosauria; order Squamata; family Eublepharidae; genus Eublepharis; species Eublepharis macularius. The sequence goes on along the minus strand of NC_072794.1, from coordinate 119,073,594 downwards.
TCGAGCCATTAGGCCACTCCTTGCCTGGGCGCTGCAAGTCTGTGAGCCTGTAAGGAAAAGGGTATGCCCTGTGAGCCATGGTCATCACTCACCAGGTGAATGACCTGGACGTGAGGCAGAGGACCACACCTCCCCTCGAGCCATTAGGCCACTCCTTGCCTGGGCGCTGCAAGTCTGTGAGCCTGTAAGGAAAAGGGTATGCCCTGTGAGCCACGGTCATCACTCACCAGGTGACTGACCTGGACGTGAGGCAGAGGACCACACCTCCCCTCGAGCCATTAGGCCACTCCTTGCCTGGGCGCTGCAAGTCTGTGAGCCTGTAAGGAAAACGGTATGCCCTGTGAGCCACGGTCATCACTCACCAGGTGACTGACCTGGACGTGAGGCAGAGGATCACACCTCCCCTCGAGCCATTAGGCCACTCCTTGCCTGGGCGCTGCAAGTCTGTGGGCCTGTAAGGAAAACGGTATGCCCTGTGAGCCACGGTCATCACCCACCAGGTGAATGACCAGGATGTGAGGCAGAGGACCGCACCTCCCCTCCTGCCACTCCTTGCTTGGGTGCTGCAACCCTGTGAGCCTGTAAGGAAAATGGTAAGCCCTGTGAGACACGGTCATCACTCACTAAGTGACTGACATTGACGTGAGGTGGAGGACCACACCTCCCCTCGAGCCATCAGGCCACTCCTTGTCTGGGCGCTGCAAATCTGTATACCTGTAAGGAAAACAGCACACCCTGTGAGTGAAAGTTATCATCCACCAGGTGAATGACCCAGACGTGAGTTGGAGGACCGCACCTCCCCTCGAGCCATCACCCTGCCTGGGTGCTAGAAGTCTGTAAGCCTGTAAGGAAAATGGCAGACCCAGTGAGACGAGATCATTACCCTGCAGGTGAATGACCAGGAGTAAGGTGGAGGACCACACCTCCCCTCGAGCCAACAGACCACTACTTGTCCGGGCACTGCAAGTCTGTGGGATCCAGTAAAGAAAGAGGGGCCAGGCCATCATCTGCCGTAGCCTACACCTCATCAGGTGCATGACTAGATATGCAGAGGGGAGCAGTTATCTCACCACAGTGGCAGCAGCCTGGCCAACACAGTTCTAGTTGGTCCCGTGACTTGATAACTGCCATTAACAAAACCAAGCTAATTCCCAACTGGCATCCTCTATGCTTGAATGACTGCCCGAACAACCCCATGCTGGGCCAGCAGATGAGGGACTTCACCCTCCTGTGGCAATACACCGCACCCACCAAAAAAGACATGATAAGACATTCTACAACACCAGCCTCAGCCTAACTCTGAACAATCACTGTTGGCTGGCACCAGACAACCTGCTGAATAACAGCCTGAGGTCCATGGCTGTGGCCCTAGAGGCTGCCCCATACAAACTGGGTACTGAGAGAGAGCTGCCAGGCCATGTGGGGTATCACTATCTCTGAAACACCAGCCAGGGGTGGTGAGGGAGTGTCCTACATGTCAGGGAAGTGGCCACACCCTGTTGCAGGGTATCCCTTTGCTACCCAAGGGGGACATGGCCCCAGCCCCCCTGGGCCCCATGGCCTTCATGACCACCCTTTGGGTTTGACCCAGTTGTCACTGAGACCTGCCAACTTCACGCCATGCGCCAGAAAGGCAACCCCTGACCACTCCATAAGGGATTAGCCATAGGAAAACTGAGCAGACAATGGAAACAGAGATGTATGAAAGCCGGGTGTTACTTGCTCATTGAGGAAAAGATCTGATTCAGATCAAGGCAAAACCAGAGGCAGGGTGCCCAGTTGGAAGAGCCCAGGCTGTATTAGATTGGCCCCTGAATGAAAACCCCACAGCAAAGAGCCCCAGGCGGGGCTAGGAGGAGGCAAAATGCCAACCCAGAGCTGCCGGAGGCCTTACCAACCGCTGTACCCACCCAGACCTCATGGCCAGTCAAGACTGTGTGCGTGTAGGGCAAGACTGCCCTGGGAGGTTCCTATGCCAAACAGGCCTTTTGGGGATCATGCTTCTGTCCCATGAGAGGACAGCACTTGAGCTTCTGACCACATAGGCTCAGATGCCTCACCAATGGGTAGGAAGCCCTGGCATGTATAGCCTAAACATGTTAATAATGTCACAAAATTAACAGTTGATTCATATACTGCCCTCCAGGACACACACTGCCCACTGAGAGAGTTTAAAAAGTGTAACTGGGCATAACATGCCAGGGGTGAGGGGACCAGGCCTGATCAGCAAGGCTGCATGGCAAGACATACCCCAGCCAGGGCCCATGGGCCCACCCTCGTTGCCCACAGGCTCCCTGCTACAGATACCAGCCCAGTTTACTCCACAAACTCGGTACCTGACAGCACATTCGCACGGCAGTCCCACACCCTATGGTCTGGGATACACTTCCCATGCAAAACATAACAAATGCCCCCATTATCTCCTTAACTGGTGGTTGCACTCTACTGTTACCAGCACAAGCTCCAACTATAAATCTCCTTCAGCCATATCAATGTCATCTTCCCCCATCATCTCACAAGAGGCTGTGTGCCAGACTGGTTGCCACCGAGGGCGCTGGACAATCCCCTTCTGCCAGATAGACTTGACTTCATCAATCCACTGCAACAGTCCCAGGACCGGCTTATGGCAGACTAGCGCATCTCAGCTGCTGCCCATCACTTACAGTAATCTTGTCAATCAGATCCACTGTCTCCTCTGCATGACTGGATTACAGCAGCCTAGGCCAGATCCACTACTGGCTGTCAATTGTGCGAATCTGGTAGAAAGATCAGACCACATCTTAGACTACTGTGCTCTGCATGACAGCTCTGCAGATGCAACAACACAGCATGCCTTTAGGTGGCATGAGTGACATGAATGACAAAACCTAAAAACAACCCTTTAGGCCTACAAAGGCTACAAAATTGAGCAGGGGAAGGTGGGGCAGCAGGTGGTTTAACTAGCCACGACCCTGGGATTGTAGAACCTTGCTAAGATGGCAGAAATAATACGTGAGGCAATTCACCATTCAGATGACTGCAAGCCTCCTCCCCCGCCCCCACTAGCCTCAGACAAGCCTTCTCTGCTGTTGCTGTAAGTACCGTCTCCAGACAAAGTAGAACAATGGGGTGGGGGAAGTCTAGGCAGGATGGAGGCCTGCGGGGGCTGGGCCTAAGCCTGCTTCAGCCCTCCTGACTGATAGACAGTGATGACCCAATATTTTCTTCATCCCTTTGGCCTCATCATCATCCTCAAAGAATGAGTCTGCAGGTAGCTGCACAAGCCCCACCAAAATGACTGCTAATGCCAGTAAGTAGGAGGCAAATCAGGCCACACAAATGGCACACTCAAAATGGCCGCTCTTGGAGCTGTGCATGTTGTAGATGCCTTCACAACATGGCTGCACTGCCAGGAAACTAAGGTCACTGGGTGCCACTCACAAAATGGCTGAACCCAACTGAATAAACTGCAAAATGGCCACTGCTGCCTGAAGGCCTTAGGCCAAGCTATTGCTGCTAGAATTACTCCCTCCAAATAAGTGTAAATGGCGAGGGAGGGAAAAGCCTAGATGGGAGGAAGGGGGGGGCTACCAGCATCCACCCTGCTAGGCCAGTAGTAATAAAGTATGAATTAATCTATCCCTCAGGGGGCTGCAACTCACCCTTCTGGCCTACAGCAAAGCCTATCTATTGCTGCTGCTGAAGTACTCTCTCCCAACAAAGTAAAACAGTGGTGGGGGGAAAGGAGCCTAGGTAGGCCAGAGGCCTGCAAGGGCTGGGCCTCACCCTGCTTTAGCCCTCCTGACTGATAGACAATAGGCCCCAAATGTAAATAAGAAAAAAGACTCTGCCAAACCAGTGAGCCTGGCGCTGGGCCCTGGCTCTCCTCTTGAAGTCTGAAGGTAGCAAGCATGAGAAATTCACAGCTCTCCAAGGCAGCTACTGCTGCCTAGCCCTGAGGGCCTTTAGTAAAACCAGCCTCAGAGGAGCTCGGCTGAGAGAGCTTGAGATGTGCTCTGCTCAGGCCGAGCACGCAGAGCAACTGCCAGCAGGGAGGGCGGAGCCGTCTTCTGAAGGCTTTGTCTCCGCCCCCCCAGCTATATCCCCATATGCCTGGGAGATGTCTCTGCCTGCTTCTCCTTCCGAAGTGGCAAAGTACGGTCCCCAGCTCAAGCCACTGTGTGGCAGCCGGGAGTACCGCATTATCACACCAGAAATGCACTGTGTGATTGGCTCATTCTTTCTCCCATATACAAATGGCTACCAGAATGGGAATAAATTGAAGGAAAGTGAGATCCCTCACTATTTCCCTCTCTATTCAGTCTGGGGGCCACTGGTTGGTGCACCAGTGGCCCCGAAAATAAACATCAAGCCCCGTGGAGCCAGATGCATCTGAAGACACCTACAGTTCCGTGCTGACCAATAGGTCATCATGCCCAAAAGTGACCCCATTAAAGGATGCTAGAAACTCATGCCAAACTTTGATATCAGCCAGCATACCACAGTAATTTGAAGCTGCTGGTGAGGGAATGGTAAGGCCATAGTGTCACACAGCTGACATAAAAAAGGTCTGCCAGGGGCGACCGCCTTGCATGTGAAGTTCCGATGGCCAACCAGTTGCTGGAGCTCCAAAAGGGAGACTTTCTGTGTGTTCCTAAAAGTCCTGCTTGGGTTTTGCTTATCTGTTGGAGACTTCCCCTCTTTGTCTTCAGTTGTCTCTAAAGGAAGCCAGCTGCGCCCTCAGCTCACCAACTTTGTCAACAGGGAGACAGAGGGTTTGATGCACCATGTCCAGTATGTTGCCTAGAATGGTAAGTACTTGAGATGGGCCTCACTGGGGAACTGGGGGTCCCATTGGCCCATGAGAAAACAGTTCTCATGGGCCAATGAGACCCCCAGTTCCCCAGTGAGAGCGACAAAACCCTCCATCAGACTGGCACAGTGACTGGGGCCTGCTAGTCCCATGAACAAAAACTCTTTAAGTAGTGTGCCATGTCACAGCAGTTAATCCACTAGCACAGCTCCCACTCCAGAAAGGAGTTGAAGTGCTCAAAAGCCAAACAAGAAATGGAACACCCCATCAGGAGGAACCTATCCATGTAAAACTTGCCTTTGAAGGCAAATCCCAGGAGCTCGAAGCCTTCTGGGTGTACCAGCAGAAGCTGAAATGCAGACTTAATGTCGCACTTCGCCAACTCTGCACCTACCCCTCACTGGCGCACCACCTTGACCGCTTGGACAAAGGATGTGCAGCACAATGAACAAAGGTGGTTGGAGATTGCATCATTAACTGAGCTGCCCTTAGGGAAGGACAAGTGGTGAATCAGTCAGTATTCACCTGCTGCATTCTTGGGGACCCACCCCAAGTGGGGACACCCTCAAGTGGGGAACAGGAGGAGAGGGAAAAGGTCCCAGCACCCTGCCCTAAGCACATTCTTTACACATTTTCTCCCTAACTAACCCTTCCATGCCTGCGACTGAGCACAAGTTGTCGAACATGAAGGGGGTTCTAAAGCCTTGAAATTGTATATGAAAACCAAACTTGAAATGGTTAAACAAGAATATGGCATCTTGCCATGTTTATCCAATCCCCTCTTGAAGCTGTCTATGCTTGAAGCTGCCACCACCTCCTGTGGCAGTGAATTCCATGTGTTAATCACTCTTTGGGTGAAGAAGTATTTCCTTTTATCTGTTCTAAGCTGACTGCTCAGCAATTTCATTGAGTGCCCACAAGTTCTTGTATTGTGAGAAAGGGAGAAAAATACTTCTCTCTCTACCTTCTTTATCCCATACATAATCTTGTAAACCTCTATCATATCATCCCTCAGTCGTCGTTTCTCCAAGCTAAAGAGCCCCAAGTGCTTTAACCTTTCTTTATAAGGGAAGTGTTCCATCCCTTTAATCATTCTAGTTGCCATTTTCTGCACTTTTTCCAGTGCTATATCTTTTTTGTGGTGTGGTGACCAGAATTGTACACAATATTCCAAATGAGGCCATACCATTGATTTATACAGGGGCATTATGATACTAGCTGATTTGTTTTCAATTCCCTTCCTAATAATCCCCAGCATAGTGTTGGCCTTTTTTTATTACCATTGCATACTGTATCAACACTTTCAGTGAGTTATCCACCACGACTACAAGATCTCTCTCTTGGTCAGTCTCCGCCAGTTTGGACCCCATCATTGTGTATTTATATTTGGGATATTTGGCCCCAATGTGCATTAGTTTGCACATGGCCATGTTGAACCTCATTTGCCACATTGATGTCTACTCGCCCACCCTCGACAGATCCCTTTGGAGTGCCTCACAATCCTCCCTGGTTCTCACTACCCTGAACAATTTAGTGTCATCCGCAAACTTAGCCACTTCACAGCTTACTCCCAACTCCAAATCTTCAATGAACAAGTTAAAAAGTACCAGACTTAATACTAAGCCCTGCAGTACCCCACTGCTTACCACCTTCCACTGTGAATATTGCACATTATACTCACTCTATCCCCTATAAATAATATTGAGGTATTGGAACAAAGAAACAGCCCATTAAAGCTGGGCTCTACCCAACACCTCCACATATATCAAAAATCCTGGGAGCCAATTTTCCCAGGTGCAGTCTACCCACCTGTGCTTGATTTTTTTCCTTATCTCTTTCATCCAGATTGTCTTTATCCTTCTTCTTCAGATTGCAGAATAGAAGAGTAAAGACATCAACATACTCCCCTTTTACTATCTTATCTCATGTGGCCTGGGTAAGATGGTCCCCAAGGAGTGCCCTATAGGGAACCTGGCCATAGGTTTTCAATCTGTAAGGGGGGTAATCCAAAGGTGAGAAAGGACTCAACTGCCACCCAGCAGTAGGGTAGCCATAAACATGACTATCCACTGCTCCCCACTGGGGAAACTGTGTGCTCCCAGCCACCGGCTGAGCGCCTGACATGCTCGCCAATTGCCTAGACTACAGTGGCTGTACCATTGCAGGCCATGAGGGAGTGTTCTGCATGTGAGAAGAAGTTGTGAGGCACCAGGCTGACCCTAGGTCCCCATGGCCATGTGCCAGCCTACTGTGGCAGGGATGACTTACCCTCAGACATGCTGGGCTCCACTACCACCGCAACCTGCGCTCCTTCAGTCTGACTCTGCTGCTCAGGCACCAACACAATGTCCTCATTGATCATTTCCTCCTGACTAACCTCACCTTCCACTGGGGCTGGACCTGCCAAGGATTCAAGAGCAGAGATGCATTTTAAAATCTCTTTCTGAAACACTACCTTGGAAGCGGCTCTGACTGGTCTCGCTCGCTTTGCTGCTCCTGACATTGGTAGTGTGGCCCCCTTGGCCCACTATAATGCATCTAGGTGCTTTAATATCTCTTGACCACCACTTATACCCTCATCATCATCTAAGGAAGATATCACTGGAGGAGCCCTCTTGGGGAGCTGATTTTTGGCAGGTTGCTTGCTCTTGGATGGGCCCTTGACCTTTCTTGAAGCCATGCTAGCACACTCCACCAGCAATAGGGGACAACTAAGACAGTGCTGTGGTTAATGGCAGTTCCTCGCCAATCTAGCCAGCCCTTAAGCCTACTGCCCTTGGCAAAATTGCCACCGTTGACACAAAATGGCTGCCGCGAAACTGGTGTACTTAAGATGGCTGCCCGGGTAGGCCAAACTTAGATTCCCTCTACCTAGCCCCTATACAGTGCCTTTCAACGGGGCCTATTCTCTCTCTCTCTCTGTGTATGCTTCCTTCCATTATTTCAGCACCCACATTGTGCTCCCCCTGGTAGCTGCTCGCAAGCAAATGGGAGGGGGCACCTGCCAGACAGCCACACCACCCCAGCACTAGTTGACCCAGTTGCAGCTGAGCTCTGCCGGCCCAGGGGGGATGTTACAAGCCACACACTGGGCTCCACACAGATAACTGTTCAAGCACCACCCTTTGAGGCAATTGGGCTACAGCTGCAGCCTTTATGAGGCTTCCCATACCCCTCATCAAATGTGCTGCAAGTGCCGGTGCTGCCACGCTGCTACCTCTGCTCCCCACATGGGGGCACCAACAAGGGCAGATGCCCGCACTGGGCTTCCTCCCCTGCCCTTGAAGAACATTCTAGGCACCATGCGGGGCTGCCTCTAGAACCACTCCTGACTAGAGATGGGCACGATCTGGATTACGATTAAAAAAAACCCACGATAATGGCAATCTCCCAATCATGACCTGGTGGATCGTTGTCTTCCACGGCAAACAATCCAGCAGTCGGGACTCTGAGGCGATCATGATAGGACTGGGAAGCTAGACATTCAGGCGCCAACAATCTGTTCCCCTGGCAACAGAGGCAAGGGAATGCCTGAGCTCTGTTTGAAACTTGATAATATTTCCCCTAGCGAGGAAAAGCAAACAGTTGAGTGAAAAGGTGGTTTCTTGAGAAAAATATAAGCAAAGTGATTGGGAGAGGAATGGGTTAAGAGAGAGAGAAAATTTTGAGTGCGGCTATCAGTGCTGTTGAAAGAGTTAAGAAGAGATCTCTTCTCAGTGTTAACTCTTTCAAAAACCCCTTGCTTTGAGAGCAGCTATCAAGCTGGTTTGCACTCCTCTCCTGAGTTCGTTCAGTGCTGAAAGAGTTAACTGAAAAGAGATATCTCTCTCCTCCTGGCTTCTCAGCCCAGTGCCTGCTTTTTGCAAGAAGTTGGTATGTGATTTGATGTTTCATTTGTGTTTTTCCTATTTAAAAAACCATAGGATCCGCGAGGATCTGTGTGGATCCTGGTTTTACTTTCTTCCTGTTTAAAATATGCTTTTGGAAGACTGGCTGATTGCTTTTAAAATCGGGTGGGATGGAGGATTCTATCCCTGCTTTTTTTTAAAAAGCTGGCTGAAACTTGTTGATGGGGTGTCTCTCTCTCTATTTGGAGAGGCAGGGATGGGTTAAAAACTTTCCCCCCCTCTGCTCTAAGTGTGTGCGTGTGTATGTGAGAGAGAAAACATCCCCTCCCTGAGGGGAGGCAGCTCATTGCAGGGTTAAAAACTCCCCCCCCCCCTTTGCTCTAAGTGCATGCATATGTGTGTGTGATAAAACGTCCCCTCCCTGAGGGGAGGCTTCCCTTTGCTCTTATACGAATTTCACATCTTTCCTTAGCCTTATCACATTTAACAATGAAACTGCCACTGTCAAGAAGAAAACGTCTTTTATCGTTCACACCTTGACAATCAAATATTTGAAACATTGAAACATCAATTCCACATTCAGTTAATAGTTTTTCAACACTCTGCATATTCCTATGTACTAATTTTGCATGCCATGAATAGAGACAATTTTTATGATTACAAACATCTTGCCTAGTTAGACATACAGGTCTTTCTTCATCTATTACAATGTTTGAATCATCATTCACATCTACAATGTAATGGAACCCTTCTATTTCATCAGCCTTAAGTACAAGACCAGTTTTGTCATTAATAATTTTTCCTGTATTGCTTTTGAGTATTACAGTATAGCCATTTTTAACAATTCTCTTAGTACCAAGATTATTTGAAGCCTCAGGAACAAAAGCAACATTTGTTTATGTGAGATTCACCACTTCACCCTTAGAAGTGAAGAGGACTCTCAAAGGTACAGTTCCAGTTCCAAGCACGTTGAGTCTCTGCTTGTTTGCTTGTAGTATCTTTGGTCTGTTCTCTGTGTCAAGTTCACTGAAGCTTTCTCTGAATCGACAAATATGAATGAAACTGCCACTGTCAAGAAGAAAACGTCTTTTATCGTTCACACCTTGACAATCAAATATTTGAAACATTTGGTTGTTGCCATATGTACTTGTACCATCATTAGGCCTTTGTTTGTGCCTTGTATTTGATCTACTATGTGGTGGTCTGAAATTTCCATGACTACTGGAATGTCCCCGGCCTCTAAAGGCTGTTCTTTCAGTGGAAACACTTGGACCTCTGAACTTATTACCTTCTGCTTCTTTAAATCTGCAGTACTTGGCTATGTGCCCAACTCTAGAACACAAGTACCATCTCTTTTCTTTAAGATCAGGTCTCATTCTTAATACAGACTTTTTATCTGGTGCATCATCTGTTGCCCTTTTAAGTCCAGCATCTCTCAAATAGGCAATTTTATAATCCAAGTCCACTGTTGCATTACATTCAAGCACAGCTTTCTGATTTGCAAAAGATGGTGGTAGGCTAAGTAATATGCATGTGTGGAACTGAGTCAGATATCTCTGCTCCTGCAGATTGAAGATCTGAAACAAGTCTTAGCATTTCATCTAGGTGTGCATCAATATTAGTTCCTTCTTTCATCTTCATACTATACAATTTCTCCTTTAGAAATATCACATTATTTGTTCTGTCAGAGTATTTTCTTTTAAAGCACTGTATAAATCTTTAGCAGTCTTGTACTTGGTTACTAATGGGCTCTCATGATCTTCTGTGCAGGAGTATATAGTCATTAAAGCTCTTGCCTCTGCTTTTGCACTCATCCTGTTCTAGTTGGCTTTCAAGCATGTCTCTATCTATTGCATTCAAACAATCCTGAACTTGGAGGGAAACTCTTAATCTGGCATTCCAGATTTGAAAGTTATTCTTGTTTAACTCTGGAGTTGCAAATATGCCATTGTTATTACTTACACCTAGAGATGGGCACAATCCACATTACAATAAAAAAACCCTACGATACTGGCAATCGCGTGATCGGGACCTGGCGGATCGTGCTCGGCCACGGCCAACGATGCAGCGATCAGGGGGGTGGGCTGGATCGTGGCTTGATCGGGGCGATTGTGCTTGGATCAGGAAGCCAGACACTCAGGCGCCAGCAATCTATTCCCCTGGCAACGGAGCCAGGGGAATGCCTGAGCTGTGTTTGCCCTCCTTCTGTCGCCCTGGAAACCCAAATGGAAGCCCAGCTTTCCTTGATCAGCAGGGCTTCCTTCCAACCACGGAGCAGCAAAGCAGTCACCAGTTGAGAGAAGACAGCCAGGGGAGGGAGGGGGAAGGGGGTGTTCTGTAGCCATGGGCACTCCAATCTCATCCCTGCAAACCCTGATAGGCAGCTCTGACGGCCAAACACAGGCCAGACCCCCCGCCCCTAAGGGGAGGTGGCTCGTTGTCGTCTCCCTGAGCCCACCGGGCCCGGTGGCCGCCGCCAGCACCCACCTTCCCACATAGCTGGGAATAGCAGTGTGCCCCGCTTTGGCCTCCATGATCCATGATCCACGATCCATGATCCACAATCCACGGATCGGGAACGGGAGATGATTGGTGTGGATCGTTTATTGGGGATCGTCGCTGGCACCGATCCATGATTGGCTGGATCGTTAATTTATTTTGGATCGTGCCCATCTCTACTTACACCCTGTTAAATTTGTTGGGTGGCTGTGACAGTTGAAGGTACAATAGTAGCAGTTGAAGTTACAGACATTTCTGTGCTCCTTCAAAAGCCTTTCTCAATGTGGAGTGAGTTAAATTCTTTCCCCCTCTTCTCAGCTTTTCTCAGCTCCACATTCCAAACTGGTTAAAGATGGTTAAAGGAAAAAGATAGACGGAGATTTACACTGTGTAATCTGTCTTGAGTCTCAGTGAGAAAGGCAAACTATAAATAACACACATAAATAATAAATGGTTAGCCTTTCAAGCCCCTAAAATCTCATAGAATTTTGGAAGATTTGGACATCTGCATGAGGTTAGTGAATTTTCAAATCATCCTCCACACTGCACATTTCCTGATGGGCACCCAACTTGGTTTTTTTTTTTACTACCTTCTTTGTTTGATTTCAAGACCTATTAAAGGGTTTTCAAAAATGTCTAAGTGGTATACAACAAAATAAAATTCAAAAATCTTCTTAGATTACAAAATTGAAATTAATTTTAGATCAAGGAAATTGTTCTGACCATATCATGCATGCACAGAAAGAATGGGAGGTGATTTTTAGTTATTATTTGTACAAGAGAAAGCAAGTGTTATAGGCCTATTTTCCTATTTAGATGGATATTTTCCTTTTTTTATTGTTTCAATATGAAGCCCTTTGTTTAAACAGTGTGTCTCTCTCTTTCTAAGAGCTAAGGTTTAATTTCTAAGGTTTAATTTCTTTAGGTTTCTTTCTAAGGCTTAGTTTAATGAAAAATGTGACATGAACTTGGGGTTCTCTCCCCCAAATACAATATCTTTAAGAGAAGGCCTAGGTTGTCACTAAATTTTGCTTCAAATTAAATTAGAATTTGCAAGTTCCTTCTTAGATTAAACATAGGATGAATTTTGAAGAAAAGACACAGTCTCATGAGATATGTGGCAGACCCCTTTATGAATGTCTCTGTGTAACCAGTCACAGCAGATATTCCTCATAAGTATTTTTGGAGCATGTTTGGGGGGGATGGGATGAGTTTTTAAAATTTGTGGGCAGTTATCTAAACCTCTTAGTCAAACACCATTGAAAGTGGAGAGAACAATATCCTTCAAGATCACCACTTTCTCAAACAGAATCATTTCTGACTTGTCTGAGTTCAGTTTCAGTGTGTTCATTTTCTAGTCATATCAGTCAGGCTGCTACTCAAGACCTCTGCTGTATCACCAAGGGATTTGGATAGATAGTTATGGAGCTGAGTGTCATCTGCATATTGATGACGTTCAGTTACATAGCTACAAATCATTTCTCCTAAAGACTTTACACAGAGGTTGAATAACATTGGGAGATAAGATTGTGCCCTATGGAACCTCACAATATTACCAAAATAGCTGGTCTCCAACAGCAACACTTTGAGTCTATTCCATGAGGAACAATTTAAACCAGATCAAAGCACATTCACTTTACTTACTTCTGCCTCCAAATGCCTCAACAGGGTGGCATGATATACTGAATCAAAGGCTGCTTATAGATGTGGGAAGAGCAACAAAGAAGCATGGCCTTTGTCTACATTCAGATGGAAATCATCAACTAAAGCCACAAGAGCCATTTCCATCCCATAGCCTGGCCTGAAACCAGACTAGAAAGGGTTCAAAGCACAACAGTTATCCAAGAAGAGCTGGAGTTGGTCTGCTATTGCTCTCTCAAGCACTTTGCCTAGAAAGGGCAGATTAAAGAATAGATTAGATAGATGGCCACAACATTGTTGTCTAGATTTTCTTTTGTCTAAGGTTTTCTTAGCACACTCCACTCCCACAGCAATCCCCTCCCCACATATTTCCACAAGTGCACGAAGAAATGCACCTTTAAATGTGCAGCATCCATTCCCTGCATCATTCCATCTAGTGAATGACGTATGACATAGCCCACATTTAGGAAAGCCATACGCCCTTACAATGACCTTCAGCCAGTCATACACTCTCATCTTAACCTACCTCACAGGATTGTTGTGAAAGGAAAATAGAAGACTTCTAAGCTGCTTTGGGTCCCTATTAGGGGGGGAAAGCATGGCATAAATGAAGTGAATGAGTGATTGTTGTTTGCATGCATCCCTGTGCCAGTCTGAGGAAAGCTACCACTTGAAAAAAAAATACTTTAAAGATGTATGTGTTCAGACATAACATGGATCGTGCCATTAGAATGTTAAGCCTGTAAGTTTTAAATGAGTCTTGTGCTATCATATAAAGTGAGAACCCATTCTTAACTTCAAATAAATGACCTAAGTAATACAAAGAGTCCTTGCTTTTCAGATCCATTGGCAATCTCCATCAGCTGAATTTGTTTTCAGATTCTTCAGAATAATACGAAAAAAACTTTGTGATAGAAGGTGGGAGGATAATATGCTCTCTGGAGGTGTTATCCTAATGCCTAACACAGAAAGATGAGTTCTAACTCTGAAGTAGAAACTTTTGTTTCAGTTACATAAATGCCATAGCATTAGTTCCCCAGGCTTCATTTATAGGGATGTCAAGCCTGTCTTTGAGCAGAGTGAAATAACTAAACAGAATCATCTGATTCTTTTATCTCCACCTACACAAGTATAATGACTATGAAAACAAAATTATCCAGACCACTGTAAGGAAAATAAATAGCTGGATGAGTACTGCAGGAATCTAAGAGCCTTTTTAATCAGTATGTAGAAAGGATCTCCTGTTCCATTATGCTTATTGAGGGAAAGCTTTAATTCCAGTGAGAATTTTGCTTGCATAAGGTATTCAGGATTGAGTCCTGTTGTGTGAAAATATGAAATTTAAATGTAGTGCATATTTGAGAAACTTAATTTTAATCTCTTCTTAAACCATTGATGTGGCTAGTGTGATTAGAGCTTCATTTCAGATAAAATCCTACAGGTAAACGACCGGTAGCTTGATCTTGAGATCAAAGGGCCTTAGTTAATTTGTTTTCTTATTCAATATATAAGTAATATGTACACCAGAGGAGTTCATAGGGTGAATCTTCCAACATTTTCAGGGAGAGTACAGATAAGAGAGACCTACAAAGAACAACCAGCTTTATCAAGGATAGATGGGCATACCCCTAGCAAGGATGTAAAAAAGCAATCAAATTATATATGGAGGTTTCCCACCCCCTTTTTTGTATTGGGGAAAATCCTATTTCATTCTATCAACATTTTGATTTACAAAGCACTAAATGTGTATTCTTGCATTCTTGGGGTTTTTTTTAAACAAACAGTGCAATGGTTGTTGGGGGTTTTCCGGGCTGTATTGCCGTGGTCTTGGCATTGTAGTTCCTGACGTTTCGCCAGCAGCTGAGGCTGGCATCTTCAGAGGTGTAGCACCAAAAGACAGAGATCTCTCAGTGTCACAGTGTGGAAAAGATGTAGGTCATTTGTATCTACTCAGGAGGGGTGGGGTTGAGCTGAGTCATTCTGTAAGAGTTTCCCAGGGTGTGGAATGCTAATGGCGGGAGGCTTCACTGTATCCTGAGGAGGTTCTTTTGCATATGGATTGGTGTTTGATGTGCTAATCTTCTCTGCAGGGCTATTGTCGGGTGTGGAGTGTTTTGTTGGCCTGGTGTTTTTCAGAACTGGAGCCCATGCTCTGTTCATTCTTAAGGTTTCTTCTTTCCTGTTGAAGTTTTGCTTATGCTTGTGAATTTCAATGGCTTCCCTGTGCAGTCTGACAAAGTAGTTGGAAGTGTTGTCCAGTATTTTGGTGTCCTGGAATAAGATACTGTGCCCTGTTTGAGTTAGGCTATGTTCAGCCACTGCTGATTTTTCAGGCTGTCCAAGTCTGCAGTGTCTTTCATGTTCTTTTATTCTTGTCTGGATGCTACGCTTTGTGGTCCCGATGTAAACTTGTCCACAGCTGCAGGGTATACGGTATACTCCTGCAGAGGTGAGGGGGTCTCTGCTGTCTTTTGCTGATCGTAGCATCTGTTGTATTTTTCGGGTGGGTCTGAATACTGCTTGAAGGTTATGCTTTTTCATAAGCTTTCCCATCTGATCAGTAATTCCTTTGATATATGGCAAAAACACTTTTCCTGTAGGTGACTGTTTTTCCTTGGTTGTTTGATTCATCCTGGGTTTGATTGCTCTTCGGATTTCATTTCTGGAGTAGCCATTTGCCTGAAGTGCGTGGTTTAGAAGCCTCCCGCCATTAGCATTCCACACCCTGGGAAACTCTTACAGAATGACTCAGCTCAACCCCACCCCTCCTGAGTAGATACAAATGACCTACATCTTTTCCACACTGTGACACTGAGAGATCTCTGTCTTTTGGTGCTACACCTCTGAAGATGCCAGCCTCAGCTGCTGGCGAAACGTCAGGAACTACAATGCCAAGACCACGGCAATACAGCCCGGAAAACCCCCAACAACCATCGTTCTCCGGCCGTGAAAGCCTTCGACAATACATCAAACAGTGCAATCCTAAGAAGAGTTATTCCAGTCTAAGCACACTGAAATCAATGGGGTAACTCAGTGTAGGATTCCACTGAAAATCAGTCTCCTTGAAATATGGGAAAGTATATTAGATAACAGCTGTGTGTTGGTTTCTGTCCTCTCTTTTTTCTGTTACAAAGCACTTTTTTTGATATCTTTACTTTGGTCTGTCTTTTAAAGATTGTGTACACATTTCATCAACTCTTCATGGGTGTTTAGGTGTTTTGCCCTTTTAAATATGTTATTTGATTTACTGATGTTCCTCTTTTACGCTCCATCTGTTTTCCCCATTACACTTTCATTTGATCGCGGTTTCTCATGAGGTCCCAGAAGGAGAAAACCCAGGAGTTGATCTGAGCTTTGTTTTTTTAAGTGCTTTAAACATTAGACATGTAAGTGAAATCCTCTGGTGCATGAGCTACACATGACAGTCAGTCTTTAGTGGTATCATTTAAATTTTCATCACACAGAGCACATTTTCTTGCCTTCATGGTCCTTATGGACTCAGTCAAAGCACTAATGTTCAGATCAGGTAGGAATGGCATGTTGGTATTTTATACTTGAAGATGTAAGACCCAGCCAATATGCACACATGCATACATGTGCATGCACACACATAATAATTCTATCTATCTATCTATCTATCTATCTATCTATCTATCTATCTATCTATCTATCTATCTATCTATCTATCTATCTATCTATCTATCTATCTATCTATCTATCTATCTATCTATCTATCTATCTATCTATCTATCTATCTATCTATCTATCTATCTATCTATCTATGTTATTTATAGTCTGCCTTTCTCACTGAGACTCAAGGTGGATTACACAATGTGAGATTAGAACAGTTAATAATCAAGGATATTGCTATAAACAATGCCATAGGGTAAATAAATACAAGTTTACAAAGACATAGCATTAGCAAGAATCTAATACAGAGTTGAAGAATGCTGAAACAGAACATAAACAATTCTAGGACTGACATTAGACAACATGAAGCACAGGTAGCACATAGAAGCACATATTTAAAGTAAATAGGTAGTACATAAGTCAACATAGTGTTGAAGTCTATAGACCCTAACTCATTAGTGAAGCATCTGAAACCCTCTCCCTACAATACAGCCCTCCTATCTGATTAAAAAGACTTTTTCAAATAATTCAGTTGTGCATCACTTGTGGAAAGCCAAGTGAGTGGGGGGCTCGCCTGACCTCCTCACATAGGCCGTTCCACAGGGGAAGGGCGACCACAGAAAAAGCTTGTGTGTGGCTGCTGTTGATTTTGCTCATATGCAGGTTGAGACCTGCAGGAGACCCTGTTCAGATGAGCAAAACTGCAGTGGAAGAACATAGGGAGGGAGGTGGTTCCATAAGTGTGCCAGACCAAGACCATTGGTGATAACTAATACGTTGAACTGAGCATGGTCATAGAATCATAGAATCATAGAGTTGGAAGGGGCCATACAGACCATCTAGTCCAACACCCTGCCCAGTGCAGGATCAGCCTAAAGCATCTCTGACAAGTATTCATCCAGCCTCTTCTTGAAAACTGCCAGTGAGGGGGAGCTCACCACCTCCCTAGGCAGCTGATTCCACTTTTGAACTACTCTGACCGTGAAAAAGTTTTTCCTAATATCCAGCCGGTACCTTTGTGCATTTAATTTAAGTCCATTGCTTCGCATCCTACCCTCTGCTGCCAACTGGAACAGCTCCTTGCCCTCCTCCAAATGACAGCCTTTCAAATATTTAAAGAGAGCAATCATGTCCCCCCTCAACCTCCTCTTCTCCAAACTAAACATTCCCAAGGCCCTTAGCCTTTCATCGTAGTGCTCAGTCTCCAGACCCCTGATCATCTTCGTCACTCTCCTCTGCACCCTCTCAATTTTGGCCACATCCTTTTTGAAGTGAGGCCTCCAGAACTGCACACAATACTCTAGGTGTGGCCTGACCAAGGCAGTATAGAAAGGGGCTATGACCTCCTGCAATTTCGATGCTATGGCCCCTTTGATACAACGCAAGATTGAATTAGCCTTTTTTGCCACCACATCACACTGACTGCTCATATTTAGTTTACAGTCCACTCTTACCCCAAGATGCCTTTCACATATACTACTGCCCAGAAGTGTATCCCCCATCCAGTATTTGTGCTTCCCATTTTTGTGGCCCAGATGTAATACTGTGCACTTGTCTTTGTTGAATTGCATCCTATTCACAGCTGCCCACTTCTCCAGAGTATTCAGGTTTTGCTGAATTTTAATTCTCTCTTTTTGGGTGTTTGCTACTCCTCCCAATTTGGTATCATTAGCAAATTTAATAAGCAGCCCTTCCACTCCTTCATCCAGATCATTGATAAAAATATTGAAAAGTACCGGGCCCAAAACCGAGCCCTGCGGCACCCCACTGGACACCTCCCTCCAATCTGATGAAATGCCATTGACCATCACTCTTTGAGTGCGGTCCTCTAACCAGTTCCCTATCCACCGAACTGTCCTATATTCCAGTCCACAGTCTTCCAGTTTGCCCATCAGAATGTCATGGGGGACCTTATCAAAAGCTTTACTGAAATCCAGATAAATCACATCAACAGAGTTCCCACAATCCAGTAAGCTGGTCACTTGATCAGAGAAGGAAACCAGGTTGGTCTGGCAAGATCTGTTAGGAACAAAACCATGCTGACTTCCCCGGATCACTGAGCGGTCCTTCAGATGCTTACAGATTGATCCCTTTAAAATCTGTTCTAATATCTTCCCAGCAACAGAAGTCAGACTGACTGGCCTGTAGTTTCCCGGGTCATCCTTCTTCCCTTTCTTAAAGATTGGGATAACATTTGCTCTTCTCCAATCTTGTGGCACATCCCCAGTCCTCCAGGAGGCCTTGAAGATGATGGACAGGGGTTCTGCAAGTTCTCTAGAAAGTTCTTTCAGCACTCTTGGATGCACCCCATCTGGCCCAGGGGATTTGTATTCATCCAATGCAGCCAGATGCCTCTCCACAACCTCTCTGTCAATGTCAATTAGCCACTCAGGTGTCCTGCCACATTTTCTACTATCTCTAGATGTGTCTGAGTTCTTCAGGGAGAAAACAAAGACAAAAAAGTCATTAAGCCTGTCTGCTTTTTCTCTGTCCTGCATCAGAGTTTCTCCATCTACTCCCAACAGCGGTCCAATTGCCTCTTTTACCTTGTGTTTGCTTCTCACATATCTGTAGAAGTTTTTCTTATTGTAGCGAGCCCTCCTGGCCAGACCCAGCTCGTACTGAGCTTTGGCCTCTCTGATGGCTGATCTGCAGTACCTAGTAACCCTCATATACTCCTCTTTAGAGGTCTGTCCTTCTCTCCATTTCCTGAACATTTCCTTTTTCTCCCTTAGCTTATTCTGGAGCTCTCTGTACATCCACATCGGTTTCTTGGAGCCCTTACCATGTTTCCTTCTTGCTGGGATAGTGAGGGCTTGAGCTTGCAAAAGCTCGTGTTTGAGAATGGCCCACCCTTCACTCGCTCCTTTCCCTTTCAGCACACTCCCCCACGGAATGACTCTCACCAAGCCTCTGAGTTCATCGAAGTTGGCCCTACGAAAATCTAACCTACGAGTCTGGCTACAAACTTCCTTGGCTCCCCACAGAAACTGGAATTCAAGGAGGACATGGTCACTTCCCCCTAAGGTCCCCACCACCTTCATCTCATCTACCAATTCTTCCCTGTTGGTTAATATCAAGTGTAGTATTGATATTATTGGTAATTAATAGGTAGCTAATGGAGTGACTGCAGGATGGGAGTGAAGTTCATGCTCCTGCTTGCTCCTGATAACAGTCAAGCCGCAGTGTTTTGCACCAATTCAAGTCTCCTAGTTAACTTAGATAGGAGACCTATGTATAGTGCATTACAATTAGACATGGGAACGAATGGGGAAAAAAAACCTGAACACCATGTTCTACATTCGGTGCCATCCACAAACAACAAACAATGAACATAGATGAACATGAACATGACCTCCAACCCCCACCCCCATTTAGCCCCCCTCCCCTCAAACTCACTTACCTGGCCCTTTAAAGATCCCATTAAACTATCAGCTGGCAGGCGAGGGGGGGAATTCCCCCTGCCAACTGCCCGCTGATAGTTTAAAAGGCCAGGAGAGCAGTCGCACAGCCAGGCTGCCTGCCCTGTGTGAGAGAGGTGGGGAGATTCTCCCCGTCCCTGTTGCACCTGGGAGAATTTTCCCAATGTCCAATACCCACCAAATTTGCAGGGGATATAGTCCCCACTGTCGTCTGAAGGACCCCCCCCCCCAGTTTCAGAGAGATTGCATCCCAGGAAAGGCATGATCCATGGCTCTCCCCCTTTAGTTCTCACTGTCCTCTGAAGACCCCCACAGTTTCAGAGAGATTGCACCCTGGGAAAGGCATGATTCACGGCTCTCCCCTCTTAGTCCCCACTGTCCTCTGAAGGACCCCCCCCCCCCAGTTTCAGGGAGATTGCACTTCAGGAAAGGCATGATCCATGGCTCTCCCCCTTTAGTCACCACTGTCCTCTGAAGATTCCCTGAGTTTCAGAGAGATTGCACCCGGGAAAGGCATGATCCATGTGCCCCCCCCTTGCTGTCATTTTTCTTTTCACAGTGGAAAAAAGGGACTGCCTGTTCGAAGGTAGCTACTTTGAGAATTTACAAACTGACCTTCCCAATGTCCAATACCCAGCAAATTTGCAGGGGACATAGTCCTCACTGTCCTCCGAAGACCCCCAAGTTTCAGATAGATTGCACCCCTGAAAAGGCTTGATCTATGCGTCCTTCCTTTTGTTGTCATTTCCTGTTCAAATGGCAAAAACGGGACTCTCTGGAAGCTACTTTGAGGACTTACAAACTGATCTTCCCCATGTCCAAAACCTACCAAATTCACAGGAGACATAGTTCTCACTGTCCTCCAAAGACCCCCCAAGTTTCAGAGAGATTGCACCCCGGGAAAGGCATGATCCATGGTTCTCCCCCTTTGTTGTCATTTTTTCTTCACAGTGGCAAAAACGGGACTCTCTGCTGGAAATACTTTTAAGGGTTAAATCCAGAAGGAAAGCCAGAAGGAGTTCAGACGGAGTTCAGTTCCTCCTTGCCTCCGGTTGCCAAGGGGATTGATTGCAGCAGGCTCCAGACTGTCTGGCTTGCCGAATGGCTGCCGAAAGCAATGAACAAGGCTTTTAACAACCACCTGTTCGTTTAGGATGAGGTCTCCCGAACAGCTTGCTTGCAAACAGCAGATTGGGCTGTTTGTGGGTTTTTTCTGTTCGCAATGCTGTTCGTGTCCATGTCTAATTACAATTTCAAGTCTTGATGTTACCATAGCAGGGATCCAGGTGGCCAGGTCAGCCATGTCAAGGTAAGAAGTCATCTTCTAGGCTAGAGTGAGATTGTAGAAAGCATTTTTTTGCTGTCCGTGCCCATGTCTAATTACAATTTCAAGTCTTGATGTTACCATAGCAGGGATCCAGGTGGCCAGGTCAGCCATGTCAAGGTAAGAAATCATCTTTTAGGCTAGAGTGAGGTTGTAGAAAACATTTTTTTGCTGTTTGTGCCCATGTCTAATTACAATTTCAAGTCTTGATGTTACCATAGCATGGATCCAGGTGGCCAGGTCGTCCATTTCAAGGTAAGAAGTCATCTTCTAGGCTAGAGTGAAGTTGTAGAAAGCATTTTTTTGCTGCTACCTTAACTTGCTTTTCTATTAATAGTCCTCAATCCAGTATAACCCTTAATAAGAATAATATCATTCGATTTATATACCGTCCTTCAGGTCAACTTAATGCCCACTCAGAGCAGTTTATAAAGTATGTTATTATTATCCCCACAACAAAACACCCTCTGAGGTGGGTGGGGCTGAGAGAGCTTCAGAGAGCTGTGACTAGCCCAAGGTCACCCAGCTGGCTTCAAGTGGAGGAGTGGGGAATCAAACCCAACCCTCCAGTCCCGTGCTCTTAACCACTACACCAAACTGGCTCTTAACTGAATCTGCAAAAACGGGTTGTAAATATATGGGCAATTTGTGGTGAAATCTTCATTTACAGAACAAAGCTCAGTGGTATTTTCAATGGATATTATTTATTTATAATCTGTCTCACTGAGATCCAAGGCATATTATACAGTGCAGACACACAGCAGCTCTGAGGAATTTATGGGCTTGTATGAAAAAAGGAGAGCCCGAATAGGCTCAGACAGCTGCTGCTGCAGGGAGAGAGCTCTTGCCTCTCTCTCAAGAATTTTTCCCCATAAAAAAACAATGTGTGTGTGGGGGGGAGAGTTTTCCCATTTCTGTTGCCACATGTGCACCCAATACCTTCATGTTCAGCAGCTGAGGATAGCTGACCTCAATTGCAACCCTCTCAGTATGTCCCATGAGGAATGGTTTAAACTAGTCAAAGGCACATCCCCTGACGCCTACTTCTGCTCCAAATACCTCAGCAGGATGGTGTGGTCTACTGTGTCAAAGGCTGCAGATAGATCCAGGAAGAGCAACAATAGAGTATGGCCTTTTCTACACTGAAGCAGAGGTCATCAACTAGAGTCACCAGAGCCATCTCTGTCTCATAACCTGCCCTAAAACCAGACTGAAAAGGGTCCAAAGCACTATAGTTGTCCAAGAAGGCTAGAGTTGGTCAGCTACTGGTCTTTCAACCACTTAGCCAGAAAGGGCAGAATAGACTGGGTGCTAATTGTCTACATCGTTTTTATCAAAGGATGTGTTTTTAAGTTGTGGGCACCTTTGAGGAAAGGTGCCTCGGTTTAGTGACTGATTTATGATAAACACCAAGGAATCCTTCAAGTGGTCTTTATAAGATTTCAGTAGCCAGGACAATCTAGAAGTACAAGTAAAATTCTGTCAATATGTGTCTCTATAACTGGGTAAAAATGATTCAGAAATGGATCAGATATTGCGTTAAGCATTACTTTTGCTTCATCTATATTACAAGTGGCATCCAGATCAGTGTGTATTCATGCTATTTTATCAGCAAAGAACTTTGCAAAGGTGGTGCAGCTAATTGTCTGTGGACCAGCAAAGTTTCCGATTTAGGGGTCAAAAGATATTGAGATACTTTAAATAACAGGAATGGACATGAACTAACTGATGCAGAAAAGTAACATTACTTCACTGCAGCTACTGCTGCTGTATAAGTCTTCCAATCGGCTCTGAAGCATCCTCTATCAGATTCAACATGTTTTCTACCAGCATCGTTCCAGATGTGTTCCAGTACTTTTAAAATCACCCAGCTCTGTAGTGAACCATAGGGCTGGTTTCTGCTGCAAGGGAGGGAGGGGTCGGTAAAGAGCAATCTTGTATATAGCTTCAAGGAGCTTTTGATTCCATGCTTCCACTGCAGCCCTAATGGAGCCTGAGTTTGGAATTCTAAAACCTCCCAGGGCATTTTTGATCTCTGCAGGATCCATGACTATCAGAAGCAGAATAAATGACATTAAATAAAGCTATATGCATAATTGCTTAATTTTTACAATTGAAGTTTATTACAATTCAGCTTTGCGGGGCTCACTTGGTATAGAATTTCAGGGGTTATTATTTTTTTGTAGCACATAATTCCCTGACAGCAACCTATGAAAAAGTATCCAGCAGTGTTGGATGTAGCCAGTAATTTATATATTGTCCATATTTCCCGTGTAAGATTTGGTTCTTGTTCATGCAAAAGTGTACTACCAAGAAATCTGTAATAAATATTATAATTTTGTTCATTCAATACAAATTTCTAATTCTCCAGTTTCAATTCTCTCTCTCACACACACACACCATTTAGTCAGGTGCCCTTTTACACTAAAGTATATTGGCATTGGTGTGTGATTAATCAGAGCTGGACAGGATTGTTGTCTAATCCCATTAGCTAATAGAATTTTTGGTTGACTAGCCTAGTGTGCATAATTATCATTAGATTTCATTTTCTGGTAGCTTCAGTGTCTATTATGATATGTTTTGTCCTTCTTAGTAATCTGATAATGTTTGCAGAGTTCCCCCCACCATCCCCCTCAAAAAACACTTGACTGATATAAACAGAACCTAACTAGGTAATGAAAATATTCAGAATCTCTACCCTCAGCTTCCATTAATCATCACTTAGGCAACTTTGCCAGTGGTAAAGAGTCTGGGTGTGTTCCTGGATGCCTCCCTATCGATGGAGGCCCAGGTCACGGCGGTTGCCAAGTCTGCATTTTTCCATCTTCGTCAGATCAGGCAACTTGCCCCCTACCTGACGCCCCAGGACCTGGCTACAGTGATCCATGCAACGGTCACCTCCAGGCTAGATTACTGTAACTCACTCTACGCTGGGCTACCCCTGGGCCTGATCCGGAAACTACAACTGGTCCAGAATGCGGCGGCACGGGTCCTGACTGGTATACCTTACCAGTCACACATCACACCTGTCCTGCGCCAGCTGCACTGGCTTCCAGTTGAATTCCGAATCAGGTTCAAAGTGTTGGTTCTTACCTTTAAAGCCCTGAGTGGGTTGGGACCGGCATATCTTCGGGACCGCCTCTCCCTGTACGTTCCCCGGAGATCGCTCCGATCAGCGAATAAATATTTACTTGTGGTCCCCGGCCCTAAGGAAGCCCGCCTCGCTTCAACCAGGGCCAGGGCCTTTTCAGTCCTGGCCCCAGCCTGGTGGAACGCTCTGTCAATGGAAACCCGGGCCCAGCGGGACATATTATCGTTCCGCTGGGCCTGTAAGACAGAGCTGTTCCGCCAGGCGTTTGGTGATTGAAGGGGGCGGTGCCATGTCGGCCTCCCACCTTTGGGGTGGGGAAGGTTCTCCCCACCACTGCACCTTGTTAATTTGTTTTATTATTTGTATATTGATTTTAGTTTTTGTTTTTATCAATTTTAACTGTTCACCGCCCAGAGCCCCTGGGGATGGGCGGTATATAAATTGAATAAATACATAAATAAATAAATAATATACTCTAAAATGTATTAAAAGGTTGCCTGGTTCTTCAGTTTCTGGCTTCTTAAACTCAACTGATATGTTGTTTCCTTAGGATGTTTTAACATAAGGAAAAACTTTTCAAGCAGCACAGCTGAGTAAAAATCAGCTTCTTTTATTTTTAAAAGGGGGAAGCTATACCTGTTATTACAAGCCTTAATTAAGGTTTACAGGTACTGTTGGGGTGAACAAAGCCTTGAAATTTGTCTGCTTTTGATAGTGGTTATGTTTCTAGGGTTGCCAGCACAAGGCCAGCAATCAACAGGAGACTTACCCATGTGCAGGCAGGATTCATAGAGTTTAACCATAGAGTCTTGCCCAAAAGCAAGAGCATCCCCAGCAATGTACTAACATCACTTCTGGGGGCACGGGGAGTGACCTCAGCACATCAGACACTGCCTGTTACCTTCCCCCCATTTCCCCATCTTTTTTCTCCCACCAGCCATTTGAACAGTGGTGGGAAGCACCTGCTGGCAGAGGGGGATCCACCACCACTAGCAGGAGCCTGACAAGCCTATATGCTTCAAGGTTCTATGGGCTATTATTGGCTGTGTTTTGAATGGTATAATTTTATGCTTTTATTATTTCGTCTTGCTTTATTTTATAAGTTGCTTCAAGCAGATTTCTGAAGTAGTGGCATGTGGATATTTTTTAAATAAATAAATAAATAAATGATCTTTGGTATCCCAGTCATTCTTGTCTGGGACTACAATTGTTTCATTTATTACAGGAAAAATAAACAAGGTATGCGTTAGGCCACAGGCTTTCTTTCCATTTTAATATACTACAAGCAAAGGAGAAGGGAATGATAATAGGGTAGCAGGCACAAGAGCAGGTTCATAATATTTTTTTGCCCCAAGCAAAGTACAGCTATCAGCTCCTAGGCCTGTAGCACTGCCAGATGTGAACATGCCAAGGCCCTGCAGGTTCACTTAGACCCAGCCAGCAGCACTGCAGGCCCAGGAAATAATGACACAAAACTAACAAGGGCAACCCTAGTACAAATTAGCAGGAACAACAAACCAGGGCCCTGGTTTGTTGTTCCGGCCCAGGAAATAATGGCAGTTCATCTACTGGCTAACTGTAGTAGTTAAGAGTGCGCGATTCTAATCTGGAGAGCCAGGTTTGTTTCCTCACTCCTCCACTTGAAGCGAGCTGGGTGACCTTGGGCTAGTCACAGCTCTCTGGAGCTCTCTCAGCCCCAGCCACCTCACAGGGTGTTAGTTGTGTAGATAATAATGACATACTTTGTAAACCGCACTGAGTGAATCGGGTCAAATTGGGCCACTGCGGAGCACAGGAGCATTCCTGTGCTCCACAGCTGCCCGATTCAGTCTGAATCTGGTCCGATTTGGGCCTGAATTGAGCCACCGCTGCACATGGGAGCACACTGCACCACCTATGAGCGTGCCCCAGGAGATGCCCCAGGTAAGTGGGGGTGCGGTGTGGAGGGTGGGCAGGGCCAGGCAGGGCCGGCACGCCCATTGAGGCCAGGTAGGCGGTGGCCTCAGGTGCGGGGTGCCGGAGGGAGCGCTGGAGGAGGCATGGGAGGCGGGAGCGTGCACCACAGAGCTGCAGCCTCCTATCCCTCCTGCCCCTTGCCGCCGCCAGTACACACCCCCGGCCGGGCGCAGCAGCCGTGGGCAGGCGTCTGCGGTTGCGCAGGAAACCAAGTGGGAAAGCTCGGAGGCCACCCGCGCACTGTCACAGCTGCCCGCTGCAGCGATCGGGCTGACGGCGGTGCGCGCACTCCCGTGATGATGTCACACATGACGTCATCACGCATGCCAGTGAGTGTGCATGCATGTGGGGGGGCACCCGTCCGTCTGTCCGCAAGCGTCAAAAACCCTGGCACCGCCACTGAGGGTGGGAGCAGGGGAATTCCCTGCCCCTGGTGGGGGACTGGCAACCCTAGCTGTGGTTGACCCTTCTTCTTCATGCCTGTGCTTTGCACACACTCTAGAGGTCTCTGCTGACATCACTTCTGGTTTAAAATAGAAGGCAAAAAAATCAAGTGAACTTCCTTCAGTGTTAGGCTTACCTTTCCCCTGGTACTGGTGGGGGAATCACCCCCTGCTGCTCAGCTGACCAACAGGGGGAACGGGAGGAAATGGTGGGGGTGGTAGCATCCCAATGTACTGATGTCACTAATCATGCACTTAGAAGTGACACCAGCATGTCTCTGGTGGATGCTAGGGATGGTTTGGTATTTGGACAAAATTGTGGATAAACCATAGAATTTTGCCCAAATACCAGAGCATCTCTGGCATACCCCAGTGATGCAGTGATGTCTCTTCTAGGTACAAGGGGAGTAATGTCAGCATGTCACCAATGAGTTAATAACATTGTCCCCCCCACCACCTGGTAAGTTCTCCCACCCACCCTCTGCTAGTTGCAAGGGGGGACCTGGCAACCCTACCCTATTCAGTGTGCTCAAAATGGATTCCTTCACCTCTATCTGTTCCTTCCAAGTTGTGTGCTTCATGTGATCAAGAAGAACTTAGGTCTCCATGCCAAGGCACATGTAAGGGTGTCCAATGTTTCCTGATTCTGTCATTTGAGTTCAGATTGAGAAGGAACTGTTGCCTTGTTGCATTCCTTCTGAGTATTCTGGTTCTATCTTCCGAACCACGAACTGGTTATACTGGTCCAGTGTTATGCTGAACTTAGAAATATTACATTAACAAAAATGTAAGCCTCCTTCATGCAGAAAGCATCCCTGAATAGATCTAATATTAATATCAAATAGTCTTAGAAGTGTGAATCAGAATTCTAAGGTCTTTGTCACGAATGTGGTCCAATAAATTAGTCTTTTGTTCTTTTGGTCCTCCCAAATTGTCCCACTGCTTTTGGATAAATTTTCTGTTTCTGTCACATCTCCTTACAGTAGATTTAACTATCTGCAGTGCTTACACATCTGGAGGGAAATTTTCCTTTGAAAAATCCTCCTTTTAGTTTCATCAAAACCCACATTGTTCTTGTCGTCAAACAAGAGACAACAGTAGCTTCCAAACTGCCGTTTCATCTTTTAAAACTCTTGTTGGAGTGTCATTTTTTGAAACTGTGGCTGTTTTGTGGTGCAGTACTTTTTTGAGAAACACAGCCCTCATTAGATTATTTCTAAACTTTGAAGGATTCATAGCTAATTTCAGATTGAAGTGGTTTTTGATACATAACTTTCTGATTATTGAGAATGACCCACCATCAGTCAGGAATTCACTCTAGCTGAAATACTGCAAACATATCTATCTCTTCATGGTTAGTTTTTCTATTTTCTAGCTCACTAGGCTCAGTCCAATGAATTAAGACCAATTAAGGAGCTTGTATGGTTCTTTTTCACACATTTTTTTGCTGTTACAACCACACAAAACTGCCTATGAAGCTGTAAAAGGAACACTGGTGAACTTTTTCCCTTTCAAACAACACTGAAGAAAATATAAAAAACCCTTTATTTCAAATAGAATCCAATTAAATGCATTCCCAAGTGTGATTTTCTCTTTCAGGTTTCAGCCTGAAGGGACATTATATAGAAAAGTCATAAAGTATGACAAAAACATTGAAAGATAACCGCTTTCTATACCATTAAGCCAAGCAAAAGGAACAGGATGGATTCACTCCTGTAAGGTGATAGGTGCTCAGCTTACCACAGGATATGAACTCATGGTGAAAAACATACGTTTCATAACTGCCTCTAACAAGCTTACTTCATGGTTATGTAGTGCATCTTGTTCTCAGATGCTGCCATGTATTTTTGTCCTTTGGTAACATAGCTCCTGACTGTCTGTTATACTTCACTCAGTTCTCTGTCACTGAAGGTTAGTCATCACCTCAAATACCTGGCCTCAGATACTCTTAGAATTATAATCCTAGCTACTATCAAAACAGGTGTATGTGTAGGGTAGACCAGTGAGAAATATATTCAGTTATACTCAGATATATTCTTGACACGCTCTGCTGAGAAAGCTTCACTCATCTGAACAAAGCCTTCTGAAGGTGCTACCCTGCAAAGGTCCCTTACCTGAGAATTCTCTGCTGTGCCTTCCATCTGGTGAAACAGCCTTCCAGATAGGTCAGGGAAGCTCCTGCACTTCTACTATTCTAAAGAATATGGCAAGCAGATGTTCAAGAGGGCATTTTTTAATAAAGGGAACAAGGTTGTAGTTTTAATTCTCTATAAAAAAAAAATAAGGCCATTACCTCCCCCCCCCCAGTGGCATTGCTTACTGGGTGTATTATGCTGCTTTTATTTCATTGTATTTAAATTGTATGATCCAGTTGCTTGGATGACACAGTTTATAGGCACCTCCCTTACTACTTTCTTCCCCTTTCTCAAATTTGCTTGGG
The DNA here is from genome assembly GCF_028583425.1 of Eublepharis macularius. NCBI lineage: Eukaryota > Metazoa > Chordata > Lepidosauria > Squamata > Eublepharidae > Eublepharis > Eublepharis macularius. The sequence continues at coordinate 119,044,508 of NC_072794.1, read as the reverse complement.
GGAGGGGCAATGGGGACAAGTTCTCTCCCTTCCTCTGTCTGGGCACCTGGGATTTTACAATGGCATTCTGGGCACAAAGGGCTTGGAAAACATTTTTTCTCCAGAGTTTATTACTTGTATTTCTGCAATTTTCCCCAAACCTCCTTTGCTGCAATGTTTTGGGAAAGATTGCAGCAAAACAGGGATAGCACTAATGTGAAAGGAAAAGTCTAGATCTTCCTGGCTTCATTCACTTTGCCTGCCCAAGTCCCCATTTACTTTACAAAAATAAGTCTCAACTCAAGCCATTTTCATTGCTGATATATGACTTACAGCTCAGTCGTATGGGAGAGGGTGCTGAAAGTGCTCAGGGAGCTGACAAGGCCAAATGACAGAGTATCTGGTAAACTTCAGTTATGCTGGCAGATCTCATTGGTGGCACCCCAGCTGGGTGTTCCACTGTTGGACGGCTGCCAAAGGCCACCCCCAGCGAACCTGGAGTATAAACTCCAGCACTGGCAGGCCATGGACTGGGCCTCTCCAGCCTTGGGAATGCTCCCAACTGTGGTGGAAAGTTACGCCATGAAAAGGGTGGTGTAGCCCATATGCACCCTTGCTAAGGGAAAAGTCACCTCCCCTCATGCATGGCCTCACCCAAATGGCCTGGAGGAGCACAAGATGCCACCTAGAGGTGCAACCAATCTGCTCACATCCCTGCACCAGCCAAGCCCCCTCCTTGGCACCCAATCATGCCCCCCACCCTACATAAACTCCAGCCAGAGTGCTCATGAACTAGGTAAGCAGGGGCAGTGGGAAAATCCCACAAGCCTGTAACCATGTGGAAAACACCAGTTTCATATGATGAAAAATTGTCAGAAAGGCTCAGCGTTCTGCCACTGAAAAAAGCCAAGCAAAGGCAACACCAAATCACAATGGAATGAGTTCCACACAATAACAGTATATTTATATATCATCTTAATTAATTAATGCTTATCTCAGCATCATTCATTCATCAGAAGCTCCTTTAAAGCAAATATTCAAATAACACAATTTAGTCACAATAAATTATAAATAATGAATCTTTTGTGTTTTTTTTAAATGTTTGAATGCTTGCTATTTACTCAAATTCTTAATCAGGCCACATGGAATTGTTTTACTTCAACATTTCCACATTTCCAAACCTTGTCAAACAAAAAATAATGTACAGAGCTACATCAAATTTGTTAAGTTTTTTTTTTTTTGCAGCAAATGTTGCTCTTCTAGACTGCAAAAACATTTTAGAGAATTCTAATAATTTACAATTTCTTTCACTCTGCTTCACAGTTGCTATTCTCTGGTCCACAGTTACTAAGTGGGAAAAGGGGAACCAGGCTCACACTCCTTGAATTTCCATATTAGTAACTTCAGCACCTGCCTGCTCTAGGCAGCAAGATTTTTGTACTAGTCCATCGCTAGTTGCATCCAGTTATGCATTTCAACTTGGGGGAAAATGGCTAAAATATTTTCAGGACCGGTTTATCATACAAGCAGCATAAATCTGGAGCACTGATTTACACTTCCACCCCAGGGGCCTCTGCCCTGCTTGTCTATCCATTCTCTCCCTTCCTCCCAGGTAATTTGGACATTCTTTCTCCCTTCCTTCTTCCAGCTGCAATCAGCAAAGTTCTCAGATATCCTCAGGAAGCACCTCCCCATCATTATTGTTAGGGATGGACTGGTGCTTTTTGAAGATATCCAAGTGTCTCAAATCATGGCTGGGGAGAGGTGGAGGAAGGGACAAGAGTAGCTGAGAGCATGCTTGAGTGGAACCCTTCACATCTGGTCTGGCCTGGGCCTCAGCATTGGTGGCAAAGATGGTGGGGGACTTCCTTCTATCCTTGCTGCCTCTGTGAGATAACAAGGGGGTGTCAAGAATGGGAAGACTCTGCCCATCTAAGCTGCTGGCGACAGCATGAGAGGCAACCCATGTAGGATGACCAATGGCTTGAGCCAATCATACAAAAAGTTGCTTTAGCATAATGATTAAGTGATTGGTTTGTGAATTAGCACTCCGCTGGTTCAAGTCCCAGTACTGCCATGAGCTCAGAAGGTGGCCTTGAGTAAGCCACTCCTCTCAGCCCCAGCTCCCCAGCTGTATTGCAGGGATAATACAAAGACTTTGTTCACCAGTCTGAGTGGGACTGTAATCTATCTAAAAGAGTGGTATATAAGCACAATTATTAGAAAAGATGGAATTGCCCAAAACACGACATTGCAGGCAGGAGACAAAGGGGTTACGAGAAAAACACAGAAACTTTGTCCCTCAGATCTTCTCCTCACATTTCAATACCACACTGTACATTTGGAATTGGAGTTGAGCATCTCTCCACCACATGGCTTTGATCATCATCATGTACCCTTTTATAGTTTATTGGGCAAAAATTTCTCCATCCGCTGAACAGCACCACAACTTCTCTCTAATTCTCCAGCTGAGTGGTAACTTTCTTTTGTTTGGGAATTTCCCTTCCAATGCAGTTCTCGTCTCTCTCCAACATAAAAGCTATTTTAAAAATCATGCATCTGAAGGTTTCAGTCCTTTCCATACAGTGCTCTTAGAAATGCAGTACAGTTACAATGTATATAATTGTAAGACTCTGCGTCTGTTTGTCCCACATACTTATTAAGAAATGTAATGTACAGAATGAGAAAAAGACAAAGAATGTAAAGATTAATCTACCAAATTTTGCTTTATCCTCTTCAGAATCTAAAGACACATTTCCTGGGGGTGCCCAACAGAACTGGACTCATTCACAACATGCTTTAAATCTTATGATCTGAGAGCTTCTTGCTGGTTGGGAAAGAGCCTTTTCATGTTCACTATGTAAGGACTGAATAATGGTGGGAAATTATTTAAAGGATAATTATGGCAATTGATCTTGAGATGTTTTGTGGCGTCTTTCATATATCATTCTTCAAAGCTCCTTCTGAGGAATGGCTTCTTATTACGCCTGCTGGAGGCAAAGAGCTTGCTCATCATAATTAAAGACAAATCATTCACCCAACAATAGTGACGTCTTATAAAAAGGCTTGTTCTGACATCTGGTCTGAAAATAGCTATGTTAACAGGGTAAGAAGTGTTTCCTGGCAAACATTTTAATTATGAGAATATTTGGTCCCTTTTTATCTGTTCAAGTCAATTCAAATATTACATTCTGGATCAGTGGTGTGAGTGAAGCCAGTCAATCAGAGATCATATATGAATATGATAACATTACAATGATATGCAGCCATTCAGATTTTGCTATACATGATGTTGTTGAGCACAAAGTCAATTCAGAAAGAGACAGAGAACATGAGAACAATCAAAACGAATAGAGAACGCTTTCAAAGAAATTGTCAAAACATTGTAAAGTGCTGCTTTTGACAAATTGCTGCATATAACATATATGATTGGTATATTATTAACTCCGTCTCTAAAATCTTAACACCACATTCAAGTTATTTCAGCTCATCATAGCAGTAGATTCTTAAATAATTCTGTCAGTTGCCTCTATCCTCTTTTCTTCAGGTCCCCATCCATCATGCATCTACATGCATCTCAACATCTGTTGTATGTTTTCTTACTATGATCACCTACAGGCTTCAGACAGAAAGGGATCTCTGCTTCATTTAAGGCAGCCTTATTGCTGGCTCAACTGCAGGTCAGGCTGAAAACGCATATAAATCCCCCTTGCAATGTATGCCAGAAAAGGAGCGGATGGAGACAGATGGACACTGTGGTATATTAGTGTTCATTCTCCTAGGAAATCGATAGGGATCCATGATTTAAAAATGGATCTGCCACACATAAGAACAAAAATTCATGATGCTCAGCAAAGGAGAGAGCTGCTAATTCTCTTCACTCAGCTCATTATTACAGGCTCATTGAGACCTGCATGCATGGCAGGCAGCATATAGCAGATGTTGCCAAGTGTATCACCAAGAAGCTTCGTGTTTGTCATACAGAGGTCATGGCCTCTGAGACAAGAAAGATGATTGGCTAAACTGTTAATTTCCCTTTGTATATGAAAATATAATTCTCAGTCATCTTTTTGTGGATTATTAAAGATTTATTTTAAATATATTCTGTATCTCCAATACTTTTAAATGTTTAGCAACGAAAGCATTACAGACTCTTAATACATTTCAGTAATGAATTCAAACAGATTTTAGAAATGTATTTCAGATTTTAGAAATAGAGTTCAGATTTTAGAAATTTATTTTCTATGCACAGAACATAGTGAAGAAAATAGAACTACAGGCAGCAGCTCTGTAATAACCCTGGAGGCATCCATGTCATGCTGAAGTAACATCAGGGGCACCAGTTGGGACCCAAAGGCCTTTCCCATGGAGCTGCCAAAGGCTGTGAATTGGCACTAATGGGGCTAGGAGCATACAGACACTGCTAAACCCCTCAGCAATGCTCACATCACAGCCAGACAACACAGTCTGTGTTGCCATGGCTGTGACAGACCGGAAGGGAGAAATAATCAGTAGCCATTAGCAAGACAGCCCATACAATGAGACAGCACTGCCCCAGACATGTAAAGAATGTTTGGGGAAACAGTGTGGTAATGAAAAATGGCTTCCCATCTGCCCCGTGAGAAGACCCCTTAAAGTCAGCATCATGCAACCACACAGCCCACACTGCTAAACACACAAGGGAGCAATATCAAACAGGTCCATCCACAATTCCACCCAGGTTAAAGTAACAGTGTTCACCACCAGAAAGCCCTGGATGGCAAAGAAGGCAGACCCAAAAACAAGCTTTCAAAGCCAAGGAATGCAGTGGTAGCCAGGCCCGCAGTCAGAAACACATCCTGTTGCCCATGCAGACATAGTGCACAGCCTGGGCACAGCACACAACTATCAATACCAGGCCCTCCTACACTGCCAGACCTGAACTAGTGGCATGCCCCAGCAAAATGAGACATGAGACGGACCTGCAAGAGGGACAGGAACAATGTCCACTAGAACTCCAACATGAGCCCCCCGACTGCAGCCACCAGTTCCACCACTGCTCCCTCAATCTGCTTCATTCAGACAGAGGTGCACACTGGGGGGTGGGAAAACAAGGCTTTTGGGAAGCTGTTTTTGCACTTAGTAGCACCAAAATTGCACAGAACACTGTCCTCCCTCCAAATCACTGACCCATGGAGTTTGAGTACACACAACAATGGAGTTTGGCGTTTACAGATTCCAAAGAATACTTGGGAAAAGGAGTCAATGCAAGTGTTGGGCAGATGTGAAATGAACCCATATTGTTGTTTTCAGAGTGGTGGGAAAACAAGGCTTTATTTGTTCTTAACCCCAAACTGCAAATTTGTTACCAGACATTAGTTCCCTTTCCTAGTCCAAAATCCCATCAATCCAAGCATGGACATAAAAATGGACCCCAAAGAAGGTGAGTATAAGCAGTTACGCACAATGGTGGGAAATGGGCTGGCAAAGCAACAGTAGTGAGCCAGCACTGAAGCAGGAGAATTGCCAACAAGTGCAGCAGAGCCATTTTTTTAAAAAAAATTCTGCTTTATGATAGTGCCAATAAATTACTTTTGTGTCCATCTGTTGCCTGTTCATGCCATGTTTCCCTATGCTTTGTAGTTAGGTTCCCACAACGAGGGGCAACTTTCTAGGCTTCAAAATTAAGAGCAAAGTGTTTCCAATAAAGGCTTCATATTAATATCAGTTTCCTTGTCACAGTGGGCCTGCTTTTACAGTAGAGAGATGTGCTGGAACTGTGACAAGAAACTTCACTCAATCCCCTCTGACTCTCAGCATCTGTTGTTCCTTGAAAGTTACTGTTTTTTTTAAATCAAAGTAGATCATATATACCATATTACCATGATCCTTTGCATTTGCCAAAGGATTTTGACAATGACAGAGCCATAACTTTGTTTCATATTGTACCCATGATAGACCACTGACAGATAAATGTTGGGGGATGCTGCTGTGCCATCAACATGAGAGTCAGTGTTATGTTTCAATCATAGCCTCCTTCACCAGTGATTCCTCTCCTTCCACTACAGTAAGATTAGGAGCTGGGGAAAAGGTCTTTGATTTTGTCAAAGGGATATTGATAGAATGAGGAGCCTGGCAACCAGCAGAAGAAGGGAGCAGGAGACAAATAAAAATATAGCTCCAGACTAGTTACCTGCACATCACTTACAGGGTACCACCCAGAAGTGACAATGGTAGCTCTAGGACTTGGTGGAAACTCTATAGTAAAACCATAGATTAGCTGGAGCAGTGGTAGGCAACAGAGAAAGCTACCTGGAGATTGCCTATGGTAAGCCTATGGATACCCCTTTTTTGCCTGGGCTCACAGCAACCACAGATAAGACAGCATCTGCCTGCCCCCCAGGCACTGGCTGGGTGGTAGTGGTCATCCCTTCTCAACAATGTTTCCTGTTTCTTCAGAGGAGAGGGAGTATGCAGACTGCAAGGCCCCTGGTGTCACATCATACACAGCAACTGAAACATGGTTTGCTCCCACTACAGTGAATTGCACCATGCCAAGGTCATGACCTCAAAAGTAGGCACACTGGGGCTCTGCCTCAGGCCACTAGGGGTATGCATCCAGATATTTCCAGTCTAAAAAATATACTCGAAAATACCTTATTGATATTTTTCTGGTTTATTCCAGTCAACTGAAATGTTATTTGGGATTTTAGAATACTGAACAGTAATTCCCCCCAAATCCCACACATATTCAGGAATATCCAGAGTATTTGGGGCCCCCATTTTCAGACTATCAGAGCTGTTTTTCTTGCATCTCCCAGGGTTCTGAGCCAATGGGAGGGAGCGAGCAATAAGGCAGCTGTCCTAGGCAATAGGATCACTCAGAGGGAGAATTTGGTCTACCAAATCCCTCCATGAGAGCCAACTACACATGCATGTTTTATCAAGTTGGTCTCAGATTTCTTGGATCCAATTTGAGTTCCCTGCAGCAATGCAGCACCTGCAGGGAATGGCTTTTTTAAAATAGAGTTTGAAAGGGCTTGAAATGCTGCCACAGGGGAAGGAGGTGCACCATCCTGCCTTTCCCTCAAGCTATTTTCCCACACCAAAATAGCACTTAGGGAATGTGGCCCTTTTCCAGTGCAATTCTGGCCTCCCTGACTACTTCTGCTAGAGTTCTCAGAACTGACTGTGCACTCATATTTGGGCAATTTTTATTACTTCCCCCTGCAATGCCTTGTGCTTTGGGAAGTGTTGGGATGAGAGTGCAGTTTGCAGTGTCATTGGCTGCCTACCTCTCATTTGGGGGCCTGGTCTCAGCACTGTCTGTACTCTGTGTTCCCTGTTTGTTCCCTGGAGATTGTTCTTGCAGGGCAATAGGATATTGTTAATGTTTAGGGGCTGTGCTCTAAGGTCATTGGTCCTGGGATAGCCGCTTCAGGGACACTGTCTAACCCCACACACATGGGCCTCTGTTCCACCAAAAGTCTATGTCCCTAGGGTGGCAATCTCCCTCCTGCCTCCACTTTTCTCCCCACCCTGCTTGCTACTGATAGGTGGTGGTCACCCTGAGGAAACGTAGGATGAGCCAGTGTGGGCTGTGGATGCCTCCTTCCCCTCACTTTGTTGGGGTGCATTGTCCTTTCCCCGCATCAGAGAAGCCAGACTCCCCATTGGTTGCCTATCATGGTGTAGGCTATAAGTGGGCACTATGGGGCATCAGTGGGTGTTAGGGGCCACTTTGGCTGGCTGATTCCTTGGTCACCATCCTGTATCTCAAGGTCAGGACTAGAGATGGGCACGATCGACATTACGATAGAAAAATACCCACGATAATGGTGTTCATGCAATTGGGACCCAGCGGATCGGTTCTGTTCATGGCAACCGATCCAGCGTTTGTGGGGGGGGGGGCTTCATCGGGGCTTCATTGGGGTCATCAGGATCTGATCTGGGATCCAGACACTCAGGTGCCAGTAATCTATTCCCGGGGAAACGGAGCCAGGGGAATGCCTGAGCTGTGTTTGCCTTCCTTCTGTCGCCCTGGAAACCCAAATGGAAGCCCAGCTTTCCTTGATCAGCAGGGCTTCCTTCCAACCACGGAGCAGCAATGCACTCACCAGTTGAGAGAAGAGACCCAGGGGAGGGAGGGGGAAGGGGGTGTTCTGTAGCCATGGGCACTCCAATCTCATCCCTGCAAACCCTGATAGGCAGCTCTGATGGCCAAACACAGTCCTCCTGCCCCCCCTATCCTTATCTGTCTTATTTGTCAAAACCAACTATGGGGATCCTGATGTTTGTGTGAGTGTGCGTATAGGAGAGAACAGAAAAGGAGGTGGTGGCAGGGTGAGAGTCAAGCTGCCTTCCGTCCCAGATTTGTACTAATTGTGCGCTTGGTGAAGGGATTTCTTTGTTTTGTTTTGGTTTTTGGCTTTGAATCCACATCCGTAACCCCCCCCCCCCCCAATTCCTTATCCCTCCCCTTTGTCTTGGCACAGAAGTTTTGTTTTGCTTATTAATATATGTGTAAAAAGGAGAAACGGTCTGGGGAGAGACCAGGTCTAAAGAGTAAAAGAAGGTGTTTCTGTAATTAAGGAGGAGAGAAACTTGTTTTGTGATTTGGAATAGGGAAAAATCAGGGGTTAAAAAAACTTTGTGTCTCAGTACTTGTTGCTTGAGCTAGGGAGAGAAACGGGCAGCGCACAGTCTGGAAAGCACACGGAGGTTTCATACAGCAGCTTGAGGTTAACTTTTTAGCAAAAGAAATTTAAGGCAAGAAACTTAATAATAGTTCCCCTAGGAAGGAAAAGCAAACAGTTGTGAGTGAAAAGGTGGCTTCCTGAGAAAAATATAAGCAAAGTGATTGGGAGAGGAAGGGGTTAAGAGAGAGAGAAAAGAAAAACCCCTGGCTTTGAGAGTGGCTATCAGCTGAAGCTGTTTTGCGCTCCTCTCTGAGTTCATTCAGTGCATTGAAAGAGTTAACACTGAAAAGAGATCTCTCTCTCCTCCTGGCTTCTCATCCCAGCGACTGCATCCCTTTTGCAAGCAGCTGAGAACGAGAAGGGGGAGAAGTTAATATGCAAAAGAAAATACAGCTGCCTTTAAACTCTCAGCTGGTTGGAACTCTAATTAGACAGGTGGTACAAATGATTTGGCTTTTTCATGACTAGAAGGGTAATACTTGGTAAATAGAGGGCTCAGAGGAGCTGAGTGGGAGTGTTTGCACGCGCCCGGCGGCTGCTGCCACCCACCTTCCCACATAGCTGGGAATAGCAGAGTGCCCTGCTTTGGCCTCCCTGATCCCCGATCCATGGATCAGAAACGGGAGATGATCGGTGTGGATCGGTGATTTGGGGTCGTCGCCGGCGCGGATCCATGATCAGCTTGATCGTTAATTTTTTTTTTGATCGTGCCCACCTCTAGTCAGGACACAGATGGAGATTTGCTCATTTTCCTTTTTCAATGGCACGTCTCTACATCTGCATCTTGGTTTTTTGCAACTCAGCATTTTGGTGGTATTGTGAGAGGATCCACCACTAGAGTGGCTAAGAGGGATGATTGCCATCCAAATTACCCCCAGCACCTGCATACCTTTGCACCAGTGTATGCCTCGCAGCTGGCCACTGCTCCATCAAAACTTTGGGTTACACCTTTGTAACTTCATGACATGCTGATGAAACCCTGAGATATGTCAACATAATACTTTGTGAGGCTCTGGATGAAATTGTATGTTGTAGACCTATAGCTTAAAAGTATCAAGAAAACAAAAAGGCAACTGCTTTCATCCTTGTGTTCATTACAGAAAATATCCTGCCTTTATTACTATGTAAGGAACTTCAAAATATTATAAGAAACAAGTGGGGGACCCACAAGGACTTGTGAAGGGCACCTCCCCCTGTGTCCTCCTCCCAATACTATTCTCTTTCCCTCCTCCTGGCAACCTCTGTATTGTCATCTTTCCCTGCTTCTCTCTCTTCTTTCCACCCATCAACAACCTACATTTCATTTCCCTCCACATCTTGAGTTATATTTATTAATTACTCCATTTATATCACACATTTCCTTCCCTTTCCTTTCTCCTATTGAAGCTCAATGAGACAATGTTCTTGGTAACAGAAATAATGATAACTTAATGGATGAAAGGACTGGGGGGAAATTGGCTACTGATAGAAGAATTTGCAGGTCTTTATCACAAAATAAAAAAGATAAAGCATTTGAAATTAGAAATTCAGAATGACAAGCTAAGAGAGGGTTAATTTAAAAAAGGCTCTAAGAGCCTTATAAAATAATATGAAAAGAGGTATCAATCTTGCCTAGAGGCCATGAGCAAAGTTCATGAAATTAAGGGATGTTCAAAAATCTGCTCTGGTGCACCTAAAGATTAGCATTTAGCCTAGCCAGCCAAAAAGCCCTTGAATAATGAGTGGTAGTCAAATAATATACATATGGTGGAAGATTTTTTTGAGGGAAATATCAAAATATTGAGAGAAACAAACATGATATGTCTGAATAGTCAGGGTCCATAATACATTTCTTAACCAGAGCAAAAATCTCTCATTTCCCATAGCTTTCCATCAAGTCTTATGTTATACCAAGAGCCATCAGTTTTCCATCAAGGAGTTTCATCCAAGAAGATCTGAAAGAGTCCAGGCCCAATATGTGGAGATACCCATTCTCACTAAAGACTAGCTTGAGCTCACCTTTCTCCATAGTGCAAACCCAAAGCATCTTACATCATTCTCTTTTCTTCCATAGGCTGAGAATGTGTGACTGGCTCAAAGTCACTCAGTGAGCTTCCAGGTCAGAGTGGAGATTCAAACCTGAGGCTCACAGACCCTAGTTTGAAACTATAACCACTATACCACCATGTGGGGCAGGCTGCTGTTGAACAGTACCAAGCACCTAGGCCTAGGCAGGGTCGCTAGGTCCACTTACCCTCCCAGTGAGTAAGGAGGGAGCATGAAACTTCAGTCAGATTATTTGCCAAGTAATATTGCATCAGCAGATTATTATTTGTTCTTCAGGGTTGGTCCCCCTCCCCTAACAAACATGACCCCCCCCTTGTATGCATACCCCAAAGGAAAAAGAGAACAGTAAAATCAAGAGTGTTTTAGTGAACAAATATGGAAAAAAATAAAAAAGCAAGATGCAGCCTTTTTTCAGAGTAAGTAATGTCATACTGACTGATGCTCCAGTGATGCTTCCTTAGAGTTTATCATCTTTTCTTCCTCGTTCCATCCAAAGAATGTTCCACTGAGGGAGCCACCAAGAGCCTCTGTTTATATAGCAGTTCTACAGGAAACAGATTTGCCTCATAGTACTTTTCCCCTGAAGAAGACTGAGCGGAGTAGCACCCAAAAGCCCTCAATCATTTCCCTTCTTCATCCTTTTATTTCTCTTGGAGATAAAAAAGGGAAATCATCATGCATAAAGCTATGGCTATATTTCCATACAGAAATAGAATTAGGGACAGATAGGAATGAGAAATATTACCCTATAACTTTGGGTACTTCATCAAAAGCCTAGCCTTGAGAAATGACAGCAGACATCAGTAATTGCCAAAACACAAGCCTTATTTATAGATTGAGGGGAGAGATAAATACAGTACATACAAATTCCAATTAAGGATAAACCATCCCAGCTTACAAAGCTACTGCATCTCATTTACAGCTGGCAGAAATACAGTCCTTTACATATTCTTTGTGACTTGCTCAAGATGCTATGAAAATAGCACAGCAAGGGAGGGTAGGATGCAGCTGTCACGAAAATTATTCCGTTGTTACCCTCAGATTGGTTGATCAATCCAACCCTGAAGTTACTGGAGCTATGTTACATTTCTGTTTCAAAGCGATGTCTATAGTTGTGGTCTCAGAAGAATTTAAGAGGGATATCAGGATTACATGACAATCCTAAGAACACTTTCACCCTTGTAATCCCATGGACTTCAACGGGTTTAGAAGGTGTAACACTGCTTTGGATGGCACTGTTAATCTGTTGCAGCAAAAATGAACAGGAAGCTTGTGGGACCTTAGGATGGCTTAGGATGGCAATGAGTGGATCTTCACTATGCATGTTATAAAGGAGCATGAAAATAAAATGAACTGGATCAAGAGGTCATGAAATGCAGGAAGTAGAGTGAAAAGTAATTATGTAAAATTCAATTCTAATCACGAAAAACAGAGAGAATATCCATTAAGTATGCTAAGTGAGTTAGCACTGGTCACGAGCAAGGGATCCCAGGTCTTGATCTAAGTCAGGGGGAGGCAGTATGAAACTTCTTTCTGTAGATTAGGAGTATGGTGGAGGAAAAGTGATTTCACATCCTGACCATAAATAGGCTCCAGCAGATTAAAAATAATCACAAAATATTTTAGTAAATGTAAACCGATTTAAATTATGCTGCTCTAGGGAAATACAGCCTCATTCTGAACTTTGAATAATATTAACTCACTTGGGTCTTTCTGACTGATCTCAATATAAGTAATGTGGACCACTATATGGAAAATTGACTTTGGCTTTTCTAAGGTCAACATTACATTGCTAGGCAAAATTTTTTCCAGCTAGTTATGCCAACCTGGTGGCAAACACCACAACTTATTTTAAAACTAATGAATTAAATCATTATTTAGCTACCAGTACATTAAGCATTAAAATGACCAAACTGCATTAAAATGCAAAAGAGTACGAAGCAGCACTTATAAAAAGAACATATTATTCAGCTCTGGCTATTTTATAACTGGTAGTTATCATTAGAACTGAGACTATATCACTATCAAAATTATATGGAGCACAAAACACTATCAGTTTACAGCAGTGGAAATCAAAGATGAAAGGTACCAGATGCATATTAGCACATAACCAGTGCCTGATGCCTCAAATCAGAACTTTAAAATTATGCTATGGAAATTCCACAGAAGTTTTTTCTAATGAAAGCTACTTTTAGAAAAACAGCTTTTAGAGCCAACAATGACTAAATATGCAGACAGTGGGGAAGGGCTGGATCTACGGTTGCCAGCACCCAGGGCAACCGTAGTCAGTCTCTACGCGCGCGCACGCGCGCACTCCTGGCGCTGCGTGATGACGTCACTCCGTGACATCATCACGCTGGGGCACCGCCCCCCCGCCCCTACAGCAAGCCGGATGTCCCGGTGCGCCACGGAACTGGCGGCAGCGCAAGTGGCTTGGAGGCTGCCTGCACCATTCACCTGCCCCACAGGACAAGGGGCGGCCGGCTTGCCGTGCGCCCCTTGTCCTGGGGAAAGACGAACTGCGTGGGCAGCCTCCCAGCCACCTGCTCTGCCTTTTGCCTTTCCCCAGGACAAGGGGCGGCCGGTTTGCCGCGCGCCCCTTGTCCTGGGGAAAGGCAAAAGGCAACGTGGGTGGCTGGGAGGCCGCCTACACCGTTCGCCTTTCCCCAGGCATACTCCCGGGGCTGGCAGCGCGCTTCTGGGGCTGGCAACTGCACCCGGCGCCCCCTCTTTGGTGACGCCGGGGGCAGACTACCCCCCTGCCCCCCCCCGTCGATCCAGCTCTGCACTGGGGTTGGCTCTAGAGTTGCTACATTCCCATTGGTGGCAGAAGAAATCCCACCCCAAGCCACCACTACCCACCACTGCTCAGCTGGGCAGCAGGAGGAAAATGCCAGGCAAAATGAGGGGTTGTGATCAACATCCCTGGAGTGATAGTGCATAGTGGAGCTGCTGTAGCATAGTGGTTAAATGGCTGGGCTCCAAGCCAGCACTCTGCTGGTTTGTCTCCAACTACTGTCATGAAATCTGCAGCCCCAGCTTACCAGCTGTATTGAGGGGATAATAATAACACTGACTTTGTTAATCGCTACGAGTGTGGCACTAATCTGCCCAGAAGAGCAGTATATAAGCACACGGTGACAATGGTGATGACGGTGACGGTGACGGTGATGATGATGATGATGATGATGATGATGACACCCCCCCCCCAAATGACATCATCATGTTGGGTGACACTCCAACATAAAGTTTTGGGAAAACACTAGTTACCCTGGCAAAATGTCACTTCTGGGTTGTGCCAGAAGTTGCATCATCACACCAGGCCACCAATTGTGCCTCCCAACATTTATTTATTTATTTATTTATTTTACTTATTTATGTCATTTATAGTCCACCTCTCTCACTGAGACTCAAGGCGGATTACACAGTATGAGATTAGTACAATCAGTATCAAGTCCATTTCAATACAGTATCAAGGGCATTTCCATAAACGATGCCATAGGGTAAATAGATACAAGTTTAAAAGACATAGTATTAGCAAGAATCCAATACAGAGTAGAAAAAATACTGAAACAGAACATAATTCTAGGACTAACATTAGACAACATGGAGCACAGGTGGTACAACAGTCTAAGAGCAGAACCACAAGTGACAAAAGGCACAGATTGGACACTTGTCTGCTTCCCTCAAGTTTTGATGGGAAATGTAGGCATCCTGGTCTCGCAGCTTCGCTCTCTGACTGCTGTCCAATGGACTTTTCAACTGTCACTTGTCCAACATTCCGCCAAGCTGCCTACATTTCCCATCAAAACTTGAGGGAAGCTGACAAGTGTCCAATCTGTGCCTTTTGTCACTTGTGGTTCTGCTCTAAGTCCCCACTTTCCCCATCTCCCACTGGGTGCTAGCTAGGCAACTGTAACTAGATCCTACAAGATATTCATGGAAACACATCTTCCCCATGTTCCCCTTGCCATAGCAGTCTCTTTTGACCCATAAAAATGCACTGTTGGAGTTTAGGGGACCCCTGTGAACAAAAAAACAGAAAGGAGAGGGAGATGGAAAAAAATCATCTTCCTCTTCTTCAGTGAATGCAGAGGAGTTAGCTGTGTTAGTCTGTAGTAGCAAAATCAAAAAGAGTCCAGTAGCACCTTTAAGACTAACCAACTTTATTGTAGCATAAGCTTTCGAGAATCACAGTTCTCTTCGTCAGATGCATGGAGATCTGACTAATTTCTTCTTGTCCTCCATGCATCTGATGAGGAGAACTGTGATTCTCGAAAGCTTATGCTACAATAAAATTGGTTAGTCTTAAAGGTGCTACTGGACTCTTTTTGATTTTTCTTCAGTGAAGCTTCGTGTGTCAGCAGAAGCTCTATTGGCAAAAGAAGGAAGGGAATGGTTAGGCTAAGACACTCAACACCTCTAATGAATGAGTGATACCAAGTCTTTGATCAGGTGTGGGGGCAGGAGAGGAAGTGTGATACTTCTTAAGGCTAAGGGTATGATGGAGGAAAAGTGACATCACATCCTGACCATAAATAGGCCTCAACAGAGAGTATCATGAGAGAATGAAAATACCAGAAGTATTTGCGAAAACTAAGAAAAACCAGTACTTATGTTTTTTTTTACTCATTTATATGCATGCAGCCTCTTGAGGGATTCATGCTGACATTTTACGTTTTCTGTATAGAAAGGATATATAATCACATATAAATTGGATGGTCATCAGTCTATTCATCTTGCTTTGCCATCTTTGACAAAGAACAGAAACGGGATTGAAAAGAACTGGTCCACCCATCAGATGGTCAGTCTTGATTGGGTCACAACTCAGTACCCTCTACAGCACCCTTGAACTGTATACCAAACTAGACTTCCTATGGACTTAGCACTTTGGTGCATTGATTAGTGAATGAAGTTAACTTGCATTTTTGCCTTTGTGAAATGAATATTTATTAAAGTCAAAGAATCCATACTTGTTGTGTTATTATTATCATACTATATATTAGCACTTTAAGAATTTAGCTCATAGGATTTTTTTAATTGTTTACTAGATTTTATGCATTACCACTTTAATACAGTCTTGGGTGTTGCTTTTTGCATGTTTGAACTTGAGAGGCAGCTGGTCTTTAAACCATTCTCTAAATAAGTAAAAATACAAACATAAGTATTAGCTTTTCTTAGTTATTTTTCACAAACACTTCTGGTATTTTCATAAATAAGCCCCAGCAGAATAAAAATTATCACAAAATATTTTAGTAAATCTAGACAGACGCAGATTTAAATTATGCTGTTCTTGGGAAACACAAATTCATTCTGGACTTGAATTTTCTGCAAGACATGAGAATCTCTTGGGGGGGGAGATGTCACAAGGGGTTAGTGTGGAAAGGGAAAGACGGAAGGAGGTTCACTTCCACAAGCACCTTGTACTCATGATTAAAAAGATGCAATTCTATAGAGAGTTCTACCCTTCTAACGCATTTGACTTCAATGGATTTATAAAGGTGTAACTATTTAGGATCGTATTGTAAATATTATACAAAACCACAAATAAGACAATATGAGATATGATAAAATATTACATGAATAGCAGCATTCATGACATAAATACGGTTCCATCGGCATTTGAATAGATTGCAGAATGTAATATGAGGTCATCAGAGGCCTTTCTGAGTTTGTTCACTAGGAGTGCAACAGTGATGCACATATATTGCAACTTCCCAGCACAACCTGTAAGATGTCTGTGCTGTATTTGTTCTGAAAGTGCATGGATCAATGTGCTATGACTTTTGATAAATCTACCACATATGAATCAATCAATGGGGTAGTTGCTAAGAAAATGTCAGGGAAGTAAATTAGAAGTCACAGTTCCTGTCTTTCTAAGGATTGAGACGTATGTGTCAAAAGGAAAGAGCAAACAGCAAAGCTGACTTCCTCTGACAAACTTTGTTCTTCAGCACAACTCAGGTGTTTCATCATTGAGCAGGCCAAGATATCTGGAGGAACCCCTCATTTGCAAATGTCAGCATCTAAATAGATCTGGCCCAATTCCATCTCCTCCCCACCACTCCCCCTCCCATGTTATGTCTGTTATCCAAAATGAGACTAGTAAATTCCTTGCAAGATGGGAAAGAGCAAAGATTCTAGCCTTAGGTTGTACAGTCCATCAGAAACTTCCATCCCATCTCTACAAGTACACTTTCTACCGGGTGAGCCGTTCCAATCCCAGAAGGCTAGAAGGGTGTCATGAATTGACTTTCACAGTTCAATAGGGGACTTTCCCCGCCAGCTATAAAACCCATAGGCCAGAAACCACTGTCAAGTTTGGAATTTACTGGACACTTGACAAGTCTAATTCTACCCAGAGCTGGTCTCTCCTGCTTCTAAAAATTCCTCATATCTGTCATGAAGGTTGAATGCTGTTCCCTTCCTTCTCTTAACTTCCCTCCCACGCACCAAGTCTTTGCAATGTTATGATTTCAGGCATTGCTACTTTTTCAGAAGGCAGCAGAGAGGCACAAAATTGCCCTTGCAGCCTGATGAAGCAATTTTTTTCCCCTGGAAAGATACATAAAGACTATTTTTTTGCAGTGATCATGTGTGTTTCCATATAACTGACATATAAATCAGTCATACATGCATGAAAATCACATTTTGAACTATGGCAATTTGAGAAGATATTGGTACAGCCTAGGGCACTGGGAAGGAAGACTTTACAATGAATAGTACTAGTCAAAAGCATCCAAATCTCCAAGTTCACTTTTTAAACTGTTGGAAGTTTAATCTGAATTTATTCTCAAACATCCGATGCTTCGGCTTGCGACCTGCTTGTCTATCTCAGGCAGACAGCTGCTAATTTGATTAACTGTTCTGATAATTCAGAGGTGGCCATTTTGTTTAATTTAATTATTTTACCACAGAATTAGACAGGTTTTTGGCAGCCCCGACCACCTCTCTGCCATCACATCCAATTTTAAAAAGTACATAGTAAAAAGGAGAAAAATGCATGTGAGATTTTTTTAGTTGAAATGTACTTAATAGGTACAGGGGCAGCGCCAGGGTTTTTGGCGCTTGCGGCCGGCCGGCTGGGCGCCCCCCCCGCCGTGCATGCACACGCACGCACCGGCATGCATGATGACGTCACATGTCATCACGGGAGTTTGCATGCTGCCGCCGGCCCAATCGCTGCGGTGGGCGGCTGTGATGGTGCGCGGGTGGCCTCTGAGCTTTCCCGCTTGGTTGCCTGTGCCACTGCAGAAGCCTGCCTGTGGCTGCTGCGCCCAGCCGGGGGTGTGTACTGGCAGCGGCGGCAGCGCAGGGCGGGAGGGATAGGAGGCTACAGCTCTGTGGCGTGCGCTCCCGCCCCCCATGCCTGCTCCAGCGCTACCTCTGGCACCCCGCACCTGAGGACACCGCCTACCTGGCCTCAATGGGCGCACCGACCCTGAATAGGTATTACAGTGTCTGCCCATGAACACAGCTAATATTGCAAACAACAAGTTAAATTGATGTTATTGCCTATGCATGCACAAAAAACAAACGATACACTCCAACTACATAGATGAAAAGAGGGAACAAATGGCAAATAATTTTGTGTGTCATGAAAGTCAGTCAATTAAATGAGTTGAACAGCCATGACTCAAAAGATTACTGGGACTGGGCAGAAGCAGCAAGTAGCTGTAAAAACCCAGTCACTACCGTGCAGGTGCAAAGCTCCTTGGCACAATGCTATGCTTGATATGAACTCTGTCAAGGAAGACTGAGGAGATCCATTCAGTGGTTCATCTCACATGTCACTGAGGGAGTTTGAACAAGGCAAGTTTGTCATGAAGGTCTAATATTTGGGTCTTGTCTAAAACAGCATAAAGAAACTGATCTATATGTATTCCTTTCACATGAAACTTTTCCACTGGTTATTATTTGGGAGGCATGCCAGAGACATAGGAGGATACATCTATAGGTGTGTAATGAAATCATAGAGTGATTTTTAAGCAAGGTCTGCATTGAGATGTAATACTAACCTTGTATTAAATACCATGTTTTCCCCTCTCTCCTCCTCACTCCTGTCTTTCACAAACTACAAAACTAAACAATAGTTGAAAAATAACTCCTAATTTCCTGTGGCAACTGAGTGCAGACGTCTGTGCAAATGGGACTTTGTCCCCACAAACTTGGATTCTAGACTGGGATTCAGCCATAGAAAATTGGAGTTTAATTCAAGTTTGGCATGACAGGGGAATGAACCCAAAATATTGCAGTGACCTTTACATAGCATAAGATATTGCAAAGAAAACAATATTGTGGTATCTAAGATATGCAATATTTTAAATTAGTTCAGAAATTCAGAAATGAATTCAACACATTCCCGCTTGTTAATTTTTATGCTAATTTTTTTCAATAAGAATTTCCAGTTTACAACTCTGCTGTTTCCATTCACATACATTCATACACATGAAGCTGCCTTATACTGAATCAGACCATTGGTCCATCAAGATCAGTATTGTCTAATCAAACTGGCAGTGGCTCTCCGAATCTTAGTAGAGATCTTTCTTTTCAACTGCAGATTCTGGGAACTGACACTGGGATTTTTAATGTGCAAAGCAGGTGTTCTACCACAGATCCATGACCCTCCTTTGTGCTGCTAATCAGAGTGAGATAACCAGAGACAATGGGAAGATTGCAAAATCAATAGAAAACAATTTCGTGATACACGCAATTCAAAATGCAAAATGCCAATTTATATATTCCGCAATATTTAAGAATGTTTCAAATACAATGCATAGAACAATCACATGGGACCCTACAGTAAACCATACAACAATTTGTGCTGGTTCAGTCCATATATAGGTTGTTGTGTGCATGCGCTGGTAATCCTCCAAATCAAGCAAGGCAGCAAAACTCCATGTGCAGAGCCTACGGGTTCATGCCTGCATCTTGTCCATCCCCATTTCACCAGCAATGCTTCCTCAGGGCAATAATAAAGCACCACACACAAACTCACACAACCAGTAATAGTCTCGATTGTAGCGGTCCAGTGGGACAATGCCCAGAGTGAGATGGCAGAACAGTTTCACCAGCAGTTTGGGGTCCAGTTGTATCACTTTGATTCATATTCTATTACTATAGGTTAGGGCCTAACTATGGTAGGTGAGGGCATAACTGTGGTTGGCAGGTTTGTCTGTCTGAGGTGCTTGTTTTTTTAATTAGCTTGGTAAGTGCCCTGGGCATCTGAGTATGCGAGGAAGCACCCAAACCAGCCACTCATGGTGTGTACAGTCCCAGAGGGCTGGGGAGGGTTAATCCCTCAGTGATGTGCACCAGTGCTTGAACCTTTGCACTACACTGTGGGTGTGGGATTGATGGGCAACATCTTTCTGCACAAGTTTGGTGCAGGCAAAAACAAGCAAAGACATTGTTTGTGGCCAGGGTGGGTTGCCAAAACATTAGCAAACTCATTAGGGCAGCCTCTTAGGGAACCCATACAATGGAAAGACAGTGAATTGAAGTATTTTTGCAGCTCATGCTTTAATTAATAAATTATAGTTTCATCCATGCATTTTGTCTAGTGTCTTCATTTTAGGGTATGGAGGTAGATCCACTAGCAGATAAGATCACAGAAACCCAACCCATAGAAAATATTGCCTTTCTTTGTCATTTTCCCCCCTTCCTGCCTGTCTGCCTGCCTTCCAGTAAAGATGAGTTCCTGTGTGTATGGTCATGGTTTGAGTATGTTTGTGTCTGCTGTGCTGGTACTGCAGTAGCAAGCAGAACTTAGACCAAACTGCAGAGTTTCTATATGCATAATGAGACCTTGGATCTGACATTTTATTGCAGAAGATATCTCCAAGTCTCCTCAGCTAAGTCCCTCAGTTGAAACATCTCTAGTGAAGGAAGGGGAGGTTTGTGATGGGGGGAGGGGGTACTGCTGTTGCTGACAGAGGCCTTTATAAGCTATTTCAGGTATGTTCTTGCTCCCCAATAAAATTGCTGCTTAGATGTAACAGAAGTTATAATTGGTCATGATGGTGACATAAATGTTTGCCTATTAAGGGAAAGGATAATTATAAATTTAATAGCATTGCCTTGTGTGTATCTCCATAATATTAAAAAGTGAAGAGTCTGTAAGTTATCAGTCCCAGCTCCATATGATGGGGCAGGGAAATATTACTGGAGGGGGCACTGCAGGCAGAACCTTCTATAAATCCATTACAGAAGAGAAACTGCTAGTACAGAAGAAGATGCTCCTCTTCATCAGCAAGAGAAGTGACATATATTAACAACTGGAAAAAGTACTCAGGGCAGTGGGTGATTGTTAATAATTAATCCATTGTGTCAAAAGGTGTATGGTTTTCTTTACACATTGATTATTGCTATGTATTTATATTATTGAACATATAGAGGATGCTGTAAAGTTTTATGTTTAACAAGATGTTGAGTAAGACTGAAAAAACAGCATTTTGGGGAATAGTTGGCTATGCTGTGCAGCAATCTAGTGGTCTTCCCAGCAGAGGACAACAATTTCATTTCAGCTGAGCAAAGCCTTTGCTTCCAGTTGGGTGCAACAATTTTTACTTCTAGCTGAGAAGGTCCTTCTGATTCAGAAGAATCTTTTCTCAGAGCCAGGATGATTTATTTCTATAGCCATAAGCTGCAACTTTTATAAGCTTCCTTATATTTCTCCTTCAGCATAACGGTTCTGGTCAAATTTCTCATAATTCATCAGATGTATAGTTATTAACATTAGCATAGTTGCGGGAGGAGGGGTTTAGTGGAAAGTGATATTGTTGTGTGTATTAATTCCAGTGTAATTTCAGCTGCCCAGAGTGCTTTTTAAGTAAAATGGTGTGATGGAAAATCTTATGAAATACATATTTTATGGTGCTTATTCTGAATATTAATGTATTTATAAGTTTGTTGTGTAGGGTTTTTTATGTAGTTAGTGGAAGCATTTTTGTGCTTTCCTGTTGACTAAGTATACTTCATGGGTAGGTGTTTCATGTTAGAACAGATGGAATCTTGTGTAGGATTGGGAGGAAATGAGGAAGGGGAAATGGCAGATGCTGCCTGGAGGATCTGGGTGACACGGGGTGTTCTAAGCCAGCTGTCAAATGTTTGAAGAGAAATAAATAAAAAGGGGATGAGGGAAGCAAGATCTGAGAAGGAGATTAATATCTTCCCTAGCGTGATATAAGAGACGGAAGAGAAGTTTTGAAAGGATATTGAAGATGTTGTAAACCTGACTGCCTCACTGAGTTTGCCAGGGTTATGAGTCAGGGAATCTCTCTCTCTCTCTCTCTCTCTCTCTCTCTCTCTCTCTCTCTCTCTCTCTCTCTCTCTCTCTCTCTCTCTCTCTCTCTCTCTCTCTCTCTCTCTCTCTGTGTGTGTGTGTGTGTGTGTGTGTGTGTGTCTTCAGGTGAGGAGCAGAACGGAAGACTGTAGGAAATATCTCTTCTTCCCTGGATTTATGACACCTGCCCATATGAATTCCTGATGTGAATCAAGAAGGGAACCAAAAGGCCAAGCATAAGTCATGATTGATGGACTTGTCCCTAGTACAGTCAATCAGCAAAACCCAGGGCAAGCTTGTCACTTGACCTCCTGGATTTATCAGGACACAGCAGAAAAAGGAATCAGTAAAACATCTGCAAGTGAAACAACGTAGAAAATGCATGAAGAATAAGTACAAATATCTTGCAAGAGATAAATGATCAGCAATTTAACAAGTATAAAATTGTGTACAGTACTAGACAAAATAGTTTTGTGAAAGGATGCTTTTCAGATGTCCCTTATTTTCATGAATCTGTAGACAATTTGTCAATTTTGAGACAGGGAAATGGGTGCTACAACAATTGGCTGCCTTGACCATAATTTTAAAATAAAGTTTCAGAGCGGCAGCCTCAGCAGCTCCTTCAGCTGCTGCTAACCACCTACCAGCTTCAGGCTCTCTTCACTGACTTTTCCCTCCTGTCCTCCTGCTGCTGCCATTAGTCCACCCCTGAGCTCCTGGAGAAAAACCCAAGTGGATCTGCTCCACTCAGATTTTCCTCCAAGAGCTCGGAGGTGGGAGAAGGGCATGTCAGAGAAGCAGAGAAGAGAGCCTGAAGAGAGCCTTCTGCCACTGCTAGATGCCTACCAGCTTCAGGCTCTCTTCACTGACTTTTCCCTTCTGTCCTTCTGGCCCTGCTGCTGCTGCTCTGACATGCCCTCCCCCCCACCCTCGAGTCTACTTTTACCTAATATTTCTTTCTTTTTATGGAATGTTAACAAATTCCTTACCATTACCAAGTCACACTATGGTATACTACCTTTATGTCTTCAGCTCCTAGATCATACCTTCTGAGATTGGTACCATAGCCACCTAGAAACCATCTGTATCCTTGGCCAACTGTTCCTCTCCTTCCGTACAGAGCCGCTTACCACAGGGATCACTTCCACTGTGAGGAAATTCTCCATGACCATGCTAGAGAACACATATGACTCGCAACAAGAACAAGAACAAGAACAAGAACAAGAACAAGAACAAGAACAAGAACAAGAACAAGAACAAGAACAAGAACAAGAACAAGAACAAGAACAAGAACAAGAACAAGAACAAGAACAAGAACAAGAACAAGAACAAGAACAAGAACAAGAACAAGAACAAGAACAAGAACAAGAACAAGAACAAGAACAATATTCAATTTAAATACCACCCTTCAAGACAACTTAATGCCCACTCAGAGCAGTTTACAAAGTGTGTTATTACTTTGTGGGGCTGAGAGAGCTCCTAGAAGCTGTGACTGACCCAAGGTCACTCAGCTGGCTTCAAGTGGAGGAGTGCGGAATCAAACTCAGTTCTCCAGATTAGAGCCCCACTGCTCTTAACCACTATACCAAACTGACTCTCACGCCAAACTGGCTCTGAAGTCAAAATGGAGGAATCTATGAATCTTTGTACAGTGGATTTTATCTGGGACGTGTTAGTGTTTGTGAAGGTATTCTGCATGTGGCTGAGACTGTGAGAGTGTAAATCCTTCACTCTTTCCCTATTTATGTTGTGCTGCTGCTAGAGCTCTTGTTGTGGAAAAGTAGTTTCAAGCAAACAAATACCCAGCTACTAGATCCTTTGAGTAAACTATTGGAAAAGAGGAGTATACATATATAAATAAAGTAAGCAAGAGAGAGAAATATGCTAATACAATCAATATGAAAGCTGATGGTAGCATGTATCAAAGTTCTAGTGGGCTAATGTGGCCATAGACATTGGAGCAGTGGAGAGACTGCTGAACTTTGCATGGGTAGACCCGAGTCCCTAGAGCCAGCCAGCTGTGAAAATAGAGCTGGGAAGGGGAAGCTGTGAGTGCGACATGGGGCTGATTACAGAAAAAAGCAAGTAAAAATATAATATATAAATTCAAATATTTTACCTTGGGAACAGTAACTGTTACCCTAATAAGAGTGTCCTTGCAAGTTGGGGGAATTAGCATTCAAGGAGAGGCAGGAAGAGTCGGGTAACTGTGAGATCTTACACCTGTGTTTAAGAGGATTGTTTCTCTAGTGAACTCTTTCAATAAACAGTCAGATGTTCAACCAAAAGGAGTTTTTATTTATAAGATAATAAAGATCAATTGCACATGAAACACACAGCAAACATACAAAGCTAACTGAAATAACAGGGAGGAAAATTGGAGATGGAGAGAGAATTGTAGGGTCGAGTGATAGTGACCAATCAGATGAAAAGGGGGCATCTGTGAGAGAGTAGCATTGAGCAACCAGCACTTTGCAACAAGAAAACTTTAGGCTCAGATGGGAGTCTGAGGGTGGATGCTGCAAGGGCATGCACACCACTACGGTGGAGGGGTTGTCCAATTATACTATGAAATACACGCTGGGGTAGGATTGCATCTTTTGCTCCAAAACAAATAATTGGGAAGGCCGTCCCCAGGGTGTGACAATGTGATAATGAAACTGAGGTTTGAGTAAACCTTCCTGGGTGAAACTAAGTTATCTATGATAATTAATGACTTGCGATGGCTGGATGGGTGAATAGCCCAGAATGGGAGAGCAGATAAGGACAAGATTGGCAGGGTGTGTTAAGGAACTCCTAGCAGACCCCATTGTCTTAGGATCTCTGCACATCTTTGAGGATGTGAGGACTGAAAGCTAGTCTTGCTTGGTGACTCACATGCCAGTAATTTTCCAGCTCTCAGCTGGGAGTTAGTAGCCATTTCCTGCCTTGCTAGGCAGTGTTTCTGTGTTTAAAACCTTTCTTACGCAAGCTGCATTGGTTGCCAGTGGAGTACCGGATCAGATTCAAGGTTCTGGTATTGACCTATAAGGCCCTGTGCGGACTGGGACCAGTGTATCTATGGGACTGTCTCTCCCCATATATTCCCCAGAGGACACTCCGATCAGGGGACAAACAACTGTCAGTGGTCCCTGGCCCCAAGGAGGCCCGCCTAGCCTCGACTAGACCCAGGGCCTTTTCAGTCCTGGCTCCCACCTGGTGGAATGCTCTGTCTGCTGAAATCAGGGCCCGGCAGGACTTACTATCTTTTTGCCAGGCCTGCAAGACAGAGTTGTTCTGCCAGGCATATGGCTGAGGCTGGGCCTCTGCCGGCCTGGAAAAAAGGGGTGTATAAAACCCTCCCTGTGAAGGCTGTCCACCATCTTGTTTTAAATGTGTTGTTTTTAATGAATGTGAATTTTTATTGTATTTTAATTGTATTTTTAATATGTTGGTATCCGCCCTGAGCCTGCTTGTGGGGAGGGCGGAATACAAATTTAAAATAAATAAAAATAAATAAATAAAATAAAACACATGAGGAGAGGGGCTTATGATATTGCAAGTCTGATTGCGAACAGGACCACTAGGCAGAAGGTCAGTTTTGGAGTCTAGAGCTACTTTTGTTTGGAAAGTAGTCAGATCAGACACACTGAGCAAGGTTTTTTCGATATTTTGGTTGTTGGAGCAATTAAAGTTTAGAATCCTTTTGACTTCGGTAGGAGGTGCCTGGCTAATGAAACTGATTAGCTCTGCAATATCATTTCAAAACCTCCTCTTAAAGCAATTGGAGGCTTTTATCATTATCCCGACCCCTCCAAACAGCTCCAGACACACACCAGCCTCACTGAAAGACTTGTCAAGACTGCAACGGTAATTCACAAATTCACTAAAATTCCCTGCTCCACTGAGCAGCATGACAGCTCTGCCGACCACAGTAACATTTCTATTCAAACTGGCTTTGGTGCTGAAGCTATAAATATCCTTGCAATATTTCCTGCTTCAGAACATAAAGACAGCTTTACAGCACTGATAAAATAGAAATTACTTTCTCTCTGAGGTCTTGCTGGAATTTTAATGTCTGTTTTGCAATAAAGCAGCCCCTACACATTTCGATTTGAGGGAGAGAAAACAAACGGTCTAATTTAGTTACAATAATGACTCCTTTTGTGTTGTCAGCCCTAGTCTGCTCTTTGGTTGGAGGGCTGTTAAGGTTTGCACTGTCAAGCACCATGGTGATTTTTATAGTAATATTAAATTTGTTTCTTTTCCCTCTCTGAAGGTACATAGAGCTGGTTAATTACAACAATCCAGCAACAAGGATCCTGAAAGAAAGGGGGAAATTGTTAAACTTTACAACCCCTAATAGTGTTTCTGTAAAAATTACTTGTCACAGCTGTAAAACGGGTGACCAAAGATGACATGGATTTAAAAGGATTTTTTGACTGAAAAGGGGGCGGGGGACTCTTGGCTATTGCTGAGCTCATCAACATAAACTTTAATTATGTTATACCTGCCATTTCTGTGCTTGTTAGTGCCTTCAAAGGCAAGCAAAGAGTCTTTCTTTCTCTTTCCCTAAATGCTTACCGAATTCTCTGTTTCATGGAAAGGCCATACATTAGAGAATGAAAAGAAAACAAAACAGTGAAATGAAAGACAGTCCATCTGTAAGTTCCTTTGAGCAGCCTCCATTGAAATGAATGGGAATTGCAGAAAGAACTTCTCACTAGTAGACTGCACCCAGTGACTCTTCATTTGCATTTGGGGCACATGGCAGAAACAGATGGAATTGTGTACCCAGATGCTAGTAAATACGACCAAGCACTAAAACAGAATGAGACCTGATCAGATGGCAAATTAAAAATGCTATTGAGCATGGCAAGAGAGCTATAACAAATCCTAACCAAGGAACTTATTGAGCCCCAAAGACCAAACCCTTAGGTACAATCACAGTGTCACATCAATAACAGGCAGGAGGAAGAATTACCAACAAAGATTGAAATATTTGTCCCCAGAGCATTTATGGTATATCCAATAGTCTTTAACGAGACTTTACTGAGATCGTTGCAAGTAATTTGTGGACTGCAGCAAAAGTCACCTTGGTCATAATAGTCTTAACCTTTGGCATGCTGATAGTGCATTTCACTGTGGAAGATATCTGTAAGCAGGTAGACAATGACTGAAGACAACTGAAAAAATCACAGGGAAATTCAGCATAGCATAAAGGGATATGGTTCCCCTGTAATAGTGACCATTTCCAGTAGAGATACTTGAACACCTGCCAGTACAGATCACATCCTGAGACTACAGTTAGGCAGTTGAATTTTCAATGACCAGTTCAACTGCAGATTAATATTAAAAGTTAGCAAGTGTAGCTGTTGCATAGCTGTGAACTTTTTTGCAAGTTGTTGCATATCACTAAACCAAACAAATCTGGGGACTCCACTTACTCGGATTACAGCTGTCAAAGCAAGTAATTTCAACTGTCAGACACATTCACCATGGAATTCTGTGGCATCCCTATTTTCCAGGAGCTTCGTTCAGTGGCAGTCCTGAGTCCTCCTGACTCTACAGACCACGCATACCCAATGCCATCAAACCATGTAAATTCAACTGTTGAATGAATTTGCCACAAATTTTGCAGCAGTCTGTTGACTGTAGAGACCATGTCTACCCAATTCTCCATGGCCATACTAGAGAACACATATGACTCTACAATAATAACAACAACAAGAATGAGAACAACAACAATATGCAATTTAAATATCACCCTTCAGGACAATTTAACGCCCACTCAGAGCAGTTTATAAAGTGTGTTATTATTATCCTCACAACAATCACCCTGAGAAGTGGGTGGGGCTGAGAGAGCTCTGAAAGAGCAGTAACTGACCCAATGTCACCCAGCTGGGTTCAAGAGGAGGAGTGGGAAATCAAACCCGGCTCTCCAGATTAGAGTTCTGCTGCTGTTAACCACTACACCAAACTGGCTCACCATACAATATATCACATTATATATCATAGCTTCAATATATCATTTGCCATAGGCATTTCCTATTTGCCCCATGGTGACTGTAGCATGAATCAGCCCACGAGCAATACCAAGGAAAATAAAGATAATCAGGCTGTCGAGAATTGGTATGGTTTGGCAGCTGGTAAGAGCCATTGCCTGGAAGAGCATGGGAGATATGCCTTGCAGCAGCAGAGAAAATACAGCAACTAATAATTACCTTTGAGTCATCCTAGAGGCCCATGCAACATTGCAAGCACCTCTTGTGGAGTGACCAAGGGGCACAGACCTGACTTTCACATGCCTTTCAAACTCACTAGTACTGATTAGAGATGGGCACGAACAGGAATACGAATTTTAAAAAGCCATGAACAGCCCAATCTGCTGTTTGTGAACAAGCTGTTCATGAGGCCCCATTCTAAACTAACAGGTGGTTGTTGCAAGCCTTGTTCGCTGCTGTTCATTGCTGTTCATCAAGCCAGACAGTCTGGCACCTGCAATCAATCCCTATGGCAACTCAGGCAGAGATTGTCTGAACTCTGTCTGAACTCCTGCTGTTGCCCTGGAAACCCCAATCTAAGCCCAATTTAGCTTGATAGGCAGGTCTTCCTTCCAAGTGTGGACTGGAGCTCAAAATTTGTTACAAGAAGAAAAGACCAGGCGGGAGGGGGGCTCCCAGCTCTGGCTTTCAGGGAGAGACAGCTGCTGTTAGAGAGACAGGGTAAGTGCATTGGAGTTTGAATTGTCTTTGTGTGTGGTGGGATAGGGATCTACCCCTTCAGGTTCCAGGGCTGCAGCCAGGCTCTGGGGCCAAGCTATTATTTATTACTAGAAATAAAGCCCATTGTGGGGAAAAATAGAACAGGCTCTAGAAAGGGGAGAGCAGGCAGGCATTCCCTCCTCAACCCTCACTGATCCCGGCCAGTGAAGGAGGAAGGTGGACATTGCCACCTGCTCAACACCTGATCTCAGCAACATGAAAGAGTGATGGGCTTTGCTACCTGCTGCACATCTGATACAGGCTGGGTAAAGGGGGGAAGGCATTGCCACCTACTCCACTCCTGACCCCAGCTGGATGAAGAAAAAATGGGCATTGCCTTCTCCTCTGCTCCTGGTTACAGCTGGCTGAAGGGGGGCAGGCATTGCTGCCTGCTCCAAGCTTGATCCCAGCTGGGTGACAGGTGGTGGGCATTGTCACCTGTTCCCCGCTGAGTGAAGGAAGGAGTGAGCACTACCTCCTGCTCCTCACCTAATCACAACAGGCGAAGGTGAGTGGTGGGCTTTGCTACGTGCTCCACTCTTGATCCCAACTGGGTGAAGGGGGTGTGGGCATTGTCACCTTCTCTGCTCCTGATTCCAGCAGGTTGAAGGGGGGCAGAGATTGCTGCCTGCTTGGCACCTGATTCCAACAGGGTGAAGATGGGGTGGGCATTGCTGCCCACTCAGTGCCTTATTCCAGTAGGTTGAAGGGGGCAGGCATAGCCACCTGCTCCACTTCTTATCCCAGCTGGGTGAAGAGAAAAAGGGAATTGCTTCTTGCTCTGTGCCCGATTCCACGCTAGGTGGGCATTGGCACCTGTTCCACTCCTGATCCCAGCTGGGTGAAGGGGCAGGCATTGTCGTCTGCTCTGTTCCTAATACCAGCTGAGTTAAGGTGGGGTGTGTGCATTGCCACTTGCTCTGCTCCTAGTACCATCTGGGTTAAGGTGTGTGTGGGGGTAGGCATTGCCACTTGCTCCACTCCTAATACCTCCTGGGTTAAGGTGAGAGATGGGCATTACCACCTCCTCCGCTCCTAATACCAGCTGGGTTAAGGGGGGTGCACATTACCACCTTCTCCACTCCAAATGCCAGTTGTGATAAGGCAGGGGGTGGGCATTGCCACCTGCTCCACTCCTAATACCTGCTGGGTTATGGCGGAGAGTGGGCATATCTATGTGCTCTGCTCCTGATCCCAGCTGGGTGAAGGGGGGAGGGCATTGTCACCTGCTCCACTTCTAATATCAGCTGGATTAAGGTGGGGGGGCAGCATTGCCACCTGCTCCGCTTCTAATAACAGCTGGGTTAAAGCAAAGAGTTGGCATTGCCACCTGCTCCGCTCCTAATACCCACTGGCTGAAGGAGGCAGGCCTTGCCACCTGCTCCAGTATGAATACCAGCAGGGTTAAGGTGGTGGTGGGCATTGCCACCTGCTCCACTCCTAATATCAGCTGGGTTAAGGTGGGGGGGTTGCCATCTGCTCCGTACCTAATACCATCTGGGTTAAGGCGCAGGGAAGGCGTTGTCACCTGCTCTGCTCCTGTTCCCTGCTTGGGCTTCCCAATGCAGCATGGTGAGTTATCTGGGCTTTTCTCTGTGGCAGCACCCTCTGGTGGTGCACTAGGGTATAAAGTGAGTTGTCTGAAACACGCTTACTCAATTATATAGTAGGATTGGTACCTTTCCTGCTGCCTGCTCAGGTAGGACTTCTGAGAGTGGTGCAGTAGGGATCTTGATGGCTGTAGGAGAGCCTGCTGGCCCCCAGGAACAACGAACAATGAACATGTTCATGATAGGATCATGTTCATCGGTGTCCGTTGTTCGTTGTTCATGAATTGCAACGAACAATGTACACCATGTTAATTTTTTTTTTCTGTTCATGCCCATGTCTAGTACTGATAGAGCTAAAAGGAATACTGGACAATTTCACTTTGGTCATTCTACCTAATTCTAATTTGGAAGTGGAGAAGGGAGCTGAGATTTGGAGGGGGGTGGAAACAGCACTGTCCCATGTACCATGTGCCCATAATAACCTACAGCCAGATCTAGTTGTTTTGATTCTGGCATACTTTCCTTTCTTACCCAAGTAATTTTGTTGCAGATGATCAATATATATATATATATACCACAAAAGAGTGCTGTGCTTTAGTCAAACCACATTTTAAAAAAATACCCTGCTGCATGATATTTCAAGTCTGCATGTTCTGCTGGAGGTCAGATTAGCAGCTGATCAGAATGATCCCTTCTGGCTTTAACATCAATTTAAAACTAACATTCAGTCAAATGAAGGTTTCACTAGTTAGTGTATTTGTTGCTTCTGGATGTATAAACTGCATATTGTAAACACAGCATAATTATGCCACAAATACAGTCTTAGGCCTGGAGAAAACTCATTAGAACTCAGTGTGGAGCCCATTAACATTTTGGAAATCTAGTTACTTTAATTGGTAAGTCATCCATCATACTTTATGCACTGATAATACCTCCAAGATAACCCACCTTCATTCATTTAAATAAGATTGATTAAAATGGCCTCTTGCTAGCTTGTTCGAGTCCTTTTATATGGTAAAGTCAATAGTTATTGTAAGGCCCATATCACATCAGAATTTTTATTGATAATGCACAGTTACTTACATTTGTTGTTTTGCTAGGGGTGAGTCTCTCCAAGGGAACCTAAATGAAATTGCTTCCTTTTTTCTGTCAGATCATTTGCATGAGAATGGTTTTCATAATTCTACCATTTATGTACTAATTTCTAGCAGAAGCTGGGAAGATAAGAAAAACAAATATTCCATTTAAATAGCTACAGAAGTTCGCACATGAGTGCCATACTATGTTTAAAACCACTCTGAGTGGGCATTAAGTTGTCCTGAAGGGCGGTATATAATGTTGTTGTTGTTGTTGTTGTTGTTGTTGTTGTTGTTGTTGTTGTTGTTGTTGTTGTTGTTGTTGTTGTTGTTGTTGTTGTTAAAAGTAGGATCTGCAGAGATGTTACTGTAAGAGGTACACTCAAAAAGTAAGCCCATGCATCAGTGATAAGTCCAATATGCCAGACTCATTTCATGCAATCCAAATCTGGTTTCCTCTGTGGAATTTCTTCAACACAGCAACAGAAATTCAAAATGTGAATTTATTTATTTCTGCATACGGACTCCTAAAGCAATCAGACCAATTATCTTTTCTCACTCACTAGATGAGCTTTAATCTTTTATCATTTTAAATCCAATACTAACAGGTCTGCCCCATCAGCAGAAACTCCAGAGGACTCTTACTTAGCACGATAAGACAACCCTCAGTCTAATACGGCAAGATCCTGCCTCACTCAGAATCTTTGAAGTTATTTATACGGCACACGTTTTTGTCATTCCTTATGGGCTCCCCATGTGCTCATAGGGGTTTTTTTTTGGAGTGCAGCCATTGATTCCAATATTAAATACACCAATTTTACACAGAATTAAGGGTGGTTTCATGTGATATTAACATGTGATATCTTGCTGGGTGAGTGTTGATACAATCACCATTGTTTGTGTGGTCAGTCATTATGCACAAAAAACTTTCCCTGTGAATGCAGGAACCAAACAGTGATATTACAGCTTTGGGTTGTCTGAAAGCACCTACACATCTTGAACTTTTTGTTATGCTAAAATGATTATTACACTGCTATGGCATAGGCAGGGCAGAAGGTAGTCATTTCCTATTGTCACATTAAAAACTCAGTAACTATGTTAAAAGAAACTATATATATAGAAACGGTGATAACACATTAATATAGTAATGACATAGCTCCACCAGCATATATCACATCATTACTGAAAAACTATATTAGCAAATATAGAGGTGCATTGTTTATTTTTATTTATTTCATTTACATTATTTATAGTCTGCCTTTCTCACTGAGTCTCAAGGTGGATTACACAGTGGAAGTCTATCCAATCAGCAGGATGGAATATCCAATAAACAATGCAATAGGGTTTGGATCGTAGACATCTGAAACAGTGCTGAAACAGATCATAAGCATTTACTTGACATGTTAAACAATGCAGAAATTCATAGTAGGATCATAATTACAGCACTATACAGTATGTACTATACAAAGTTGTGTAGTCTACACTACCAGTCCCTTTACCAAAGCATCTATCTGAACCATTACTTAAAATTACAGCCCTATTAACTGTGTTAAAAAGCCCTCCTGAATAATTCAGTTTTGCAGTTTGCTAAACTATTTGGAGAATTTACCAGGAAAGTAGAAACCTTCCTGATCTCATCAGATATTCCATTCTATAAGGTGGGGGCCACCAGAGAGAATGCATGTTTATGAGCAGTTGTTGATTTTGCCCATCAGCAGGGAGGCACCTGACCACTACACCTGCCCACTTGCATAATTGGGGGTCTGCTGTGGCCACACCCCCAGCATCAGTGGGCAGCCTACAGTGAATCTATTCCTTCACTCTCTTCTTCCATTATGGGGCAGAGGTGGATCCTCTTCTTCCTTCGCTTCACCTCCATTGAGGGGGGAGGGGATGGGTCAGGGCAGGGCCCTGTTCCAGGGACATTTTTGTCTCCCACCCCTATTGGGAAGCCTGACACAGCAACAAACTGTAGCTACAGCCCTAGTGAGGGCAGCATGTGGACACAGCTTCCCCTTGGGTCAGCCCAGTGAATGCAGACTGAGAATATAGTCACTATGCAAAAATATCACAATAACACTGGTGCGAATGCTAAATGATTTCTTTCCCCTTCCTCTGCCACTTTGGCAAATCAGGTTTGTAGCATAACTGCAGCACTACACTTTCTGAGGTTTGCAAGCCTGATGCCATAGTCACCCTAATACTAGAAGTACTACAGTAGGAATTGGGGCATAGGACATCAATCTCTCAGGTCCTATACCTATCCACAGTCCAATTTTCTTTGATTTGGGACAAAGACACTTTTTGGTTGGTTTCCAAAGAAAGGCTATGGCCACAGAGAGAACTTTCCACACTAAGAGATATGAAATTCTTGTCTATGGCTATGATGTGTTTGAACAAAATGAATCCCATTGTTAGCCAGTGAGCCTGCAGAAGTGACCTGAAGGTCCCATTCTTCTGTTCCATTCAAGACCCTTTAGATATTATCCCCAAGAGTCAAGAGCAAGAAGAATCTGGAGTGGATATACGTTGGTAAGTATCATGTTGGGGTCTGATAGTCTACAGGCATAAATGTACAGAGACATGATCATTTTAAAAATAACAAGGTCAAACCAGTCAATATCTTACTTGATGTAGTATCACAGTAATTGACTGTATCATTAGGAGGCAGTTGCCAGTTCCTCTGCATAGCTCCCAAACAGATGTTGTATTCACTAGAAAGCAGAGTATATATTTATGGTAGAGTTGTTACTGAATTACATCCCAAATGGAGTTTTAAATTAGTTTAGATGTCCCATGCAAACAAAACAATAGTAAGAATTTTGAAGGAATGGAAAATATTTCTAATGCAAAAAAATTGGAGAGAGGGACAATATAAGAGTTAATGGCATTTAATGAGGGTCAGTCATAGTTTCTAGGAGCTCTCTCAGCCCCACTCACCTCACAGGGTGTTTTGTTGTAGGGATAATAATAACTTACTTTGTAAACCGCTCTGAATGGGTGTTAAGTTGTCCTGAAGGGCGGCATATAAATTGAAAGTTGTTGTTGTTGTTATAAGTAATGCTTTACTGAAAAAGGGCATATGCTACTGGGAAGCCTGAAAAGTTCAGGAGAGAGTAGAACCAGGAGTCTGGTCTTTCCCACAACAACATCACTTCAGTGGTTCAGTAGAAAACTAGATGGTAATAGTAGATTCTTTTCCTACCAGAATCCAGGCCAGATTCAGAGGAAGCAGAATGATTTCCAACACTCTGGGGCACAGCACATTCTGGTGAGTACTTAGTTCATTGTGGAAATAGCACGCAAGACTTTATACA
This sequence comes from Eublepharis macularius, assembly GCF_028583425.1. Taxonomy (NCBI): domain Eukaryota; kingdom Metazoa; phylum Chordata; class Lepidosauria; order Squamata; family Eublepharidae; genus Eublepharis; species Eublepharis macularius. Next base: position 119,009,835 of record NC_072794.1, on the reverse strand, counting down.
AAATTGGAGAGCCAAGTACTCACTTTATCAGTGAATAGCTATAATGTAACATAGAACAAAATAGACTGAACAAACAAAAACCCTCTAAATGCAAACAGGACAAGAGCAGTCATTGGTTAAAAGAAAAGAACACTAATGATAATGCTAGCAAGGTGCTGCCATAACTTTTTATTGGAAAAGAAAGCAAGCAGTAAAGTTTTACATATCTTTGCAACATTGTGAAACCAAGGAAGGCTGCCCTAAAGGAAATAATGCCATAAATAACAGACAGGATAACAATTGCATTCAACAACTAAAAGAAGAGATGGTCTTCATGCATTTAAAAACAAGCAATGAGCCTTCACTTGAAATGTTTATTTCATGTTAGCATATGGATGTGAAAGCCAAAGTCTGCAGAAAGTACAGACATGGCAGTGCCTTTGAAAGGAAGAATTACAGGAAATTGCTAGATACTAAATAGAACAAATGGAACAAAAGCTAAGATCTATCAGAGTTCAATATCCTTTTATCTTGAAAGTCATGTCAAACGGAAGAGAAATTTTTAAAATAAACCCGAAGTAACTACTATGGCAGGAATCGCAAAGAGTACATAGAAAAAGAGGAGGGAGGTGAGATGAAGGTTGGGACTGATAAAATCTGTGTAAAAAATTTCTAAGACACAAAGTAGCAGGCTATGTGATTGTTCACTATGTTGGTATCTAAATGCACTGGTGAAGTTCAAGAACTTGTATTTGCTTTGCTGTTTGTGACTTTCACATTTCTCTGCAATGGAATAAACAATTTCTCAGTTAGCAGATATTTATTCAAACTTTGAATTATTTTATTGGTCTTTGATGTAAAATAAGGTTTATTTTGTACCACCTGTCTTCTTATTTATCCTAACTTCCAACATGTCACATCCATTTGCCTTGCTTCATCCATGTTCCCGTGCTTCATTCAGAGCATAGGAGCACCCATGAGGCTGGCACGGTGACGTTACTTCCAGAAGTGAAATCACCGAATCAGCCTCAGGGTTCACATGAATAAGATCCTCATGCCGAGCACAAGGTGAATGCCAGGGACTCCACCCTCCTAGCAGGAGGGGAGAGGGTCCTGGCAACCCTATTCATGGGGGAAGGCAAGAGCTCTTGCTTCCCCCAAAGTGGTGTACTGAGCTAAATGGGCTTTCCTTAATTTTTTTTAAAAAAACATTCCTTACAGCTGCTGAGTGGCTGCAGGAAACCTGGACCCAACTCTTCTTATTGCATCAGAGCATCTGCACAGCTGTTTCCCCTGAACTTTCCTTGTGTTCGCCTCATTGTTGTGCTGTAGCAATCTAGCAAATGCAGATTTTTTTAAAGAAGAAAAGGCCCCAATATAGTGTGGGGAAAATGAGGACTGTGAAAGGTTGAGGAAAGAAAAATGGCAGCAATGTGGATAGGGTATTCCAAAATTCATAACTTTCTGTCCTCTCAGCATGCAAAACTATTTTTACTGTCATCTTTTCTGGGGAAATATAAAATCAGGGGTGGTATTGGACTATTCTTGGAGGTAGTAGTTTTATATCTAATATGGAACAATTCTGTAAACCAACAATAGACTTTGTGGTGCACACATGTGTACAAGTGTCAGGCTATGGATGACAGGCTATGGCAGAGAGATCCCTGTACCATTGCAGCAAGAAATCCAGGCTCTTGGTTAAATGGCTTTATTCAGATATCAGATCATTTCCACAGATACATCCATAGGATTACTCAGAAGCAAGGTAAGCATCTAAGCAGTAAGAACAGGTTGACAGGAATGGTAACGTGAGAAATTCTTTCATCTTAACCCGCACATTTGCTCCTTCCCCCTCCCAACAGTAAAACAGGACTTTTGGCGTGAACTTGTCCTGAGAACGTCTCACATATTTGTACTATCAAGTCGAGACACTGAGAAAGCAAGAGATCAAAGTTGAGACATAGCAGTGCATGGGAGTGAGCAGTATACAAGGTCAGAAGCACTGAAAGTTTCTACAGTCCATTAGATAAGGCACCTGCAGCTTCAATAAGTCCGTGAAAGGAAACAGTTATGGCATTGGCAATATGACATCAAGTTATAGCATGGAACATTGGTTTAGAAAAACAGGTCAAACAGTACAACAAATAGTGGCATGGATGGGGCACAAACATGACAACAAGGGAAACATAAACAAAATAGAAACAAACATTGCCTTTCATTGCTTTTATTTCTTACTGATGGTAACATGCTTTAGCGCAATCCTGAGATATAGTCTAGATACAAAATGTCTTCTATACCTCCCCAAGGAAAAAAACCTGATGACACTAAGTTGGAATAGGGGTCAAAGTGACCCCATACTGCAGCAAAAAATAATGGAAACCTGATAGCTCTCTCAATCATGGCATTAGCTACTAATTAAAAACTCAGACCTCAAGAATAACTTTCTTCAGCAATGCAGGACAAAGAACAGGAAAATTCGGAGTGGAGGTCAAAAATACCCTTCTTTGAAAACATCAAAACTTCACAGAAACATAAATTGGGTCAAATTGACCCAATTTTTTAAAGCATAAGAAACATTTGGGAATCTGTAAAAACTATTTACTTTTAATGGAGCAATAATTTTAACTGTTACAATACTGAAACATAATGTAATAACAGTGCAGTGTGGAACAACAGATAACAAAAAATGAGGCAACATGGGACTCAGGTAGAATGTTGAAAAATAAAACATCAAAAATGCACAGAAACATTATTGTGGTCAAAAACAAGACTAGAGATACCAGTTGTTTACCATTAGTGAGCTAACTACCAGTGGTTTGCCTCATTGCCTGTCAATCACTGGTGCCCAGCAACTGCCACTGTGGGTGACCACTGCCTAACACCAGGTGAGGAAAGTCTGCTTCTGGGTGACAATTGACTCCCGTCACCAGCAGGCAACGTCCTGAAGTGATGTCATCGTGCCTGTGTCACATCATTGAATAAATACTGATTGGTTCTAATGTTTGTTCATGTTCTTTTGAAGGTGTGGATCTGCTTGACAATTACAGGAAAGGGGTATCTGAACTAGGTGGCTTTGCTGCAGCCACTGGGTCTGTGGGAATGGAGTGCTTTGACCTTGCTGTATACATTGCCCCCGCCCCCAGTTGGAAAGAAAGGCAGACACAGTATTTGGGATTTAAAATGGGCCGCTTTATTAACATATTTACATTAAAACATGTACGGCAAGGGCCTAACTAGTGGTACAGGCCGGGCCCTGGGGTCACTAATTGGACCCCGCCCCGACCTGTCTTGGCGAGTCACCTGCTGCCCCAGGTGCGAGCCATCCATCGAATGGCTGGGACCCGGCCTGGCCAGGCGGAGTGGTTCACCCCTGTAAAGTTCCACCACCCGGCCGTACAGCAGCAGGGGGAGACTGGCTTGTCAGGGGTTCCCCACCCAGGGTGTCTGTCCTCGCAACTGGGCCGTACAGCAGCCAGCCGCTCCTGACAGACCCCAATTCCCCACCAATGGGGAGGTGCCAAGGGTGCTCACCGGCCCACTCAATTTTTTCCTAACTGAAATCCTGCCACCACAGAGGCCAAGCCTCTGCTTAGGCCTCGGCGCCCCACAAATGGCTTAAAGCCAACCTAAGCCCCTGCCGCAGGTTATTCAGAAACAAGCTGTTACCTCTTGCAGAGAGGTGCACTCCATCCCCTTGGTAGAGGTCTGCAAACTCGGCCCGAATTTGCGGATGGGGCAAATAAATCCCCAACCCCCCTGTCATAGCCTTGAATAGGGCTCTATTGGCCTTCTGCCTAGCCCTTTCTAGACCATGATGGTCCAAAGCATCCCGCCATACCCAGCATGGAAGCATCGCCAACCAGAAAATCAAGGTATCAGGCCACCGTCTGCGAATCTCCAGCAGATCAACTCGAGCCTGCCAAGACAGGGCCATGCCCTTCATCATACCAAGGTCGTTACCTCCAAGATGGACGACTAGTATGTGAGGTGGAGGGGAACTCCTCCCCTCAAACAACAATGGCAGCAACCCGGACCAACGTAAGCCCCTTCTACCCTGCCATTCAACCGAAGCCCACTGGCTAAGTCCAAGCTGGGACCCGATCGACGTCCTCTTTGCTTGGTGAGCAGCCCAAAAGACCATACTGTGGCCAGAGATGAAGATCCTCAGCCTCTCCTGCCGTGCCACAGCACCTGTGAGAAAAACAATGTCAAATCCCTTGACCTCCACCCAGAGGCCTCACATATGTTCTATAAGCAGCGGACTTCCAACGACCCACCCTCTGAATCTCGGGCCTGGAGAAACCCATCGCAGCAGCAGTGGATGCAGCTCCTATCCTAAAAGAGTGGGTCCCAAATTTTACCTGTCCCAGACCAAGTTTCTGAAGTGCCTTGCCCGTAATAGTCCAGAACTGGTACTTGGTCAGCGGGGCACTGTCGAAGTGGCGGAAAAGGAGTCCTGGTGCTTCACCCCTGACATCCAGATACCCCTTAAGGGCTGCCACGGGGCACAAATCAGTAAGGGAACACCGGCCAAGTATTACATCCACCCCCTTACGTTGCTGATCCGTTTTAGAATACCGGATCCTGAGAAACACCCGATCCCCCTGGAAAGTAACATCAGATGCCATAAGGGCCCATCCAGAATCATCCTTAAGGGACTGTGGGACCAGTTCGCTGACCCTAAGGGCACCAAAAAAGGCGATCAAAGAGGCAGCATGGAACAGTAACTCTTCAAAGGGGGAGTTACAAACTATGGACCACATCCTTCTCAAACCCTGGAGTATGCCGGGAGAACTGGGCTGCCTGTCATCCCTCTGAGTGACAGCCTCCCGGGACCAACCCTCCAACATTTTCCAGATCTGAAAATCGCCCATGGTATCCACCAAGTCGCGGGCTTTGGATGCAAAAGCTAAGGTAGCAAGTTGGCCGGATATACTTGACCCCGTGCCCCTTACCTTTCCGGGACACACAGAATTGCACCAAGTGCTCCACGGGTATCGGCCAGAGTTGGCAGAGACCTACCTCCAACCTGAATCCAGCAAACTGCCGGACAGCCCGATCGTACGCCCTCCGGGTACTAGGGGCAAGGGCTAACTGGATGGCTCTGAAAGCCTCGGATTCCCAATCCTCCACAGCTCTGGGGGCACCTGAGAAGGCACCAAATCAGCCTCGGGGGCAAGCTGTCAAAACCAGTCTATCTGTAGGCGAGACAAAGCGTCCGCCACTTCGTTGTTAACCCCAGGGACATGCCTGGCCAAAAACAATATATTAAGGTGCAAGCACCGTAGTGTAAAGTCCCGAACCAGCTTCATGACCCGGGGCGATTTAGAAGAAAGTGAGTTGACAACCTGCTCCACCACCAAATTATCACACCAAAAGTGCACTGAGTGGTTAGCAAGGTCATCGCCCCACAGGTGGACCGCTACCAGGATAGGGAAAAACTCCAGGAACGTCAGGTTCCTATTTAGACCTGCTACAGCCCAATCAGCCAGCCAACGGGCGGCACACCAATGGCCCCTAAAGTAAATTCTGAGCCCTATGGAGCCGGATGCATCCGAGGAAACCTGTAGGTCCCCTTCCAAAAGCATTTCGTGTCTCCAGAAAGAGACACCATTGAAGTCACCCAAAAACTGCTTCCAGATATCAAGGTCTTCCCTCATGCCTCCCGAAATACGTATCTTGTGATGTGGGAGCCTGACCGTTCCCATCGCATCACAAAGGCGTCTTAAAAAGGCTCTCCCTGGTGCCACAACCTTACACGCGAAGTTAAGGTGACCCACCACTTGCTGCAGTTCAAGCAAAGTGACCTTACGCCTTCCCAAGAGGGTGCCCAAGCGCTCCCTCAAATCCCTGAGCTTCTCGGCAGACAACCTGGAGGTCTGCTGCTCGGTATCCAATTCGATACCAAGGAAGGTCAAAACAGTCACAGGGCCCTCCGTCTTCTCATGTGCCAAGGGAACTCCCAGTTTCTCCGCAAGGCGTATAAAATCGCCTAACAACCTGGCACATTGTCCAGTCTGAGGGGGCCCAACCAGGATAAAGTCATCCAAATAATGGGCGGTGTCATGGCAGCGCTGCCTACGACGGAGTGCCCATTCCAAGAACGTACTGAAACGTTCAAAAACTGTACATGAGATAGAACATCCCATGGACAGGGCCCTGTCCATGTAATATTGGCCTTCAAAAACAAACCCCAGGAGCTCAAAATCCTCTGGATGGACTGGGAGAAGGCGAAAAGCAGACTTAATGTCACATTTCGGCATCTCTGCTCCCCGACCACAGCGCCTAACCACCTTGACTGCCTGGTCAAAAGATGTGTAACGTACTGAGCACAGGTGGTCAGGTATTGCATCATTAACAGATTCGCCCTTGGGGTAGGACAAGTGGTGAATTAGCCTAAATTCACCTGCTGCCTTCTTTGGCACTACCTCGAGGGGGGAAACCCTCAGGCAAGGAACGGGAGGGGAGGGGAAAGGGCCTAAAACCCTGCCCTCAGCACATTCCTTTCCAATCTTGGCTCTTACTACCTCTTCCATGCCCACAATCGAACGTAAATTGGGCGACATAACCGCAACTCTAGGACCCTGAAACGGGATCCGAAAACCGAACAAGAAACCTTGAAGTAGAAACTGGGCATCCGCCCGGCGAGGGTAATCCACCAGCATGGCCTCAAGGACCCTCACTTTTACTGGGCTGGGCCCCTTTACCAGGTCCCTGGTACCCACTTGAGGGACCGCCCTTCTTGCCAAGGAACTGTTGCTGTTTGCACGCAGTGAAGGGGTGGGGTCCCCTACAGATTGGGCACTCATGGCCGAACCTGCAGTTCTTCCGGTTGCACACTCCCTGCGAGGTAAACTCGAAGCAAAGCAGCCGGGGCTGAACCGACTGCCCCGCGTAGGTGCGGGAACCGGAATTACCTGACGTGCCAGAAGAGGATCGCTGTACAATATGCCCACTATCAGAGCGATCCCCTAGATTGGGCTTAGCTGGGGTCATAACCTGCAGCCACAAGTGCTGATGCACTTTATCCCATGGCAAAGATGGGTTGAGGGCAGAGCGCATTCTGAATTCTTTGTCATATTGCATCCATGCCGGACCAACGAAGTCAGTGTACCCCCGGTATATGGTATCCATATACTGAAATAAGGGGGCTGCCCTCCAAGGCTGTGCCCTAGCGATGACTCCTGCATAGATCAGGAAACTTGGAAGCCAATTGGCCCAGGTCCTGTCAATCCTGCGGCGCTTAAGGCGCTCCTTGTCTCTGTCATCTAGATCCTTTTTCTCCCTCTTCTCCAGCTCCCTGAAGAGAAGGGTGAAAACATCTACATATTCACCCCGTAAAATCTTTTCCCTGGTCACCGGGGTAAGATGATCGCCCAGGGGCATGGCAGTGTCCCCGAAGGGCAATGCCCCAAATGGAACTGCACCATAATTGGCCCAAGGGGTGCCGTAAAAGGCGCCCCAGGGGGCGACCAACCCCATGCCTGCTTGCGCTTGGGATGAGACTGTTGGCCAACCCGGGCACCCTGATAGAGCCCCGGGCAAGGCATGCTGACTTCACTGGGGGTACCCCATACTATTACCTGCTTGAGCAGATCCCAATAAACTTGGCTGAGAATAACTGGATTGAGGTGCTAACTGAGGTGTAACCTGTGTGCTGCTGGCTTGGGCCGTACTGGAAGGCAAGGAGGCCACAGCCTGACCCCATTGCCCCCAGGGCCATGTACACCCCAACTGGGGCCAAGATGACTTACCCTCAGATTCCTGAGGCTGAACAACCAACGCCACTTGACCCACATCCTGTGACCCGATGCACTCTAGTCCAGCTTGTCCCGTCTCACCAGCTGCCTCTGGGGTTGAATCCTCCAGCACTTGCCCGCTAAGATCGCTGCCATCTTGAGCCACACTTGATCCAACACCAGATGAACCTTCCAAAGCGGCCAAACAAGAAAGAATGCTGTTTAATGAAGATGACTTGGATGTTGCCCTAAGCGGCCTCTTGCTCAGAGCACTCCCTGATGGAGCTGCCACACCCTGTGCTTGCTCGAGAGCCACAATCCTGGCCAAAATTTCCTGGCAAGATGTCCCCTCATCTTCCTCGTCCGAGGAAGACAATGCCACCACAAGCCTCTTCGGTGGGCGCTTCGCAGGCTGTTTGCCTTTTGAAGTGCCCACACCCTTTTTAGGAGGCATGTTATTTATTTATTTATTTACTTATTTTTCTTTACCAATTTATTTATTTACTTGACCCCCACTATGGAACTGGAAGCCACCCTAAGCAAGGCCACCAGCCAAGCCTCAAACTAACTCAAACAGCCACCAACGTCACAAGGTGGTGTCCCAGCCGGGAGACAAAACGGCTGCCGCTGGCCTCACAGCACCACCCAACAAAATGGCCACCAGTGAGGGGGGGGATGCCAGACTGAAAAAGGGACCAGCCTGAGGGCAAGTTGGGCGGGGCCCTGCAGGAGGAAACACCTACAGAAGGTTCACACAAGGGTGGGGGGGGTGCCGAAATCAAGCGTCCCCGACGCTCTACGACGAGCCGCCGCAAAGGTGCGCTGCCGATCCACCCCCCGGGGCAGGAACGCGGTGGCACAACCAAGACCCCCCCCCCAGCCACTGGCCAACCCCCCCAGCACAGCAAGAAAAACCGGCGGAAAATGCCACCAAACCGCTCCCTCGTCTGCGGCTCGCCAATCCTACAGACAAGCGGGCACCCGTCAACACCGCCGAGAACGCCTGCCGATGCCATTGCCCGCTGCCCGCTGCCGCTGGCTCCTTCGCCGCCCGGCCTCGCTCCGGCCGTCTCTTCTGCTCCTTGTGCCAGAGAAGCAAGCAGCGTCTTGCTTCAGCTGAGCACGAGGCGCAACTGAAGCTTCAAGGGGCAGAGAAGCCGGCAACGGTGCAAAACTCCGCCCCCGAGCAAAGCCCCGTATGTTGGGCACGCCTCCTGCCTTCCTCCTTCCGAGGAGGCGAAAGCTGCCGCCCGCCCAAGTGGCTTTGCCCTGGGCTGTGCTGGCAGGACTTCCAAAATGAGAAGACTGAACTTGGTTTTCATAGATGGACTGCGACCTATTACTTCAATATATTCATAGTTCATATACCCCAGATTAAAATGTAATAACTGCACAGAAGCCTGTAACAGACAAGAAAAAGAAATAGACACATAACAAACCCTTGCAATGAGAAATAAAATCCCATTCCTGTCAGTTAAAGGGTTAACAAAAAGAACAGAAAATATCTGCATTCTTTCTGCTAGCCTTCTTGTAACCTGCCCTTGGGCTGCACCTATTGGATCCTTACAATTAAGAGCTCTTCCTGAACAACAAAGGGAAACAATCAGCTCAGAGAACAGATGGCTAGGGGTCATCTAAAGTTCCAGGCTGAATGGCTCCTTCAAGTCTGGAAAATATGCAAAGTATCAGAGGATGCTTCCAAACATGCCCAGACTTGTCTTTCTGGGGGATAGAATGACCCCATTTTCCAAAATTGCATTATAGTTCAATTTGAGCTTTGACAGAGCACAAACACATGGCTTTTACAAGCTCCTACTATATACACAACAATTCAGGTTGCAAACACTGGTTTTCCCTGGAGGTAATTTCAACCCCTAATTCCAAAAGTAGTATAAAACCCCAAATCTGAAAGTGTGATATTTTTGCACAACCAACATCTCTATACAAATAAATTATGGAAAGCAGTTTTAGTTTTCATTATTTGCTCCACTTTCCTATCAAATTGAGATAATGGATGCTGGTCCATCTATTTATACATGGAAACAGTGCTAAAATCATTTTTCAGTATTTGTTGGGGTCACTAGAAACCCCCAAATACCATTATGCATAGTGCTTTAAGTTTCAAGCCAAGTCTATTGGGGATCAGAATGGCCTCCCTTACCCTTTTGATGAACCTCAAGAAAGGCAGTGGCAAGGGAAAAGAGGGACTTCATGTCATTGCAGTTCATTGGAGAGAAAGCATAACAGAAGTTTGGTGCCTGTAGAAAGTTTTAAATGGGTAAACCATTTTTTTCCCGTGACTTCTGAAGTAAAAATATACCCCAGTTACTTGTGGGGGAGGGGAGGTCTAACAGTGCATAAATAAATAACAATGTTCATTACTAAAGATTTGTTAAGGGAGACATGTATCACCTTCCTTTCATAAATGTAAGGTGAAGTTAATGAAAAAAAATCAACTCTTATCTCAAAGGCAATACAGCATTAAAACAACTGTATGAGACTCCAGCAGAATATATTGCAAGTGTTCCACATTATTTCATTTTTTTACAAATTAGCATCTGTAGTGCTGCTGTGAATACTGATTTATAGGCTTTTAAAATATCGCTTTATAACTTTTATTTCAAAAGAGAACTTACAATGATGCCTTCCAATATGTTAGAATAATATTGCACTCCCCCACCCCACCCCCAGAAGCTGAAGTCTCAACACCAAGAGAAATTAATAAGGTGCTATGAAATCCTCTGGAATAGACTTTTATAGCAGAAGACTTTTTTACTACACCCAAACATTTAATTGGGGGAAGGGGGAGTAAGCCATATAAATCATTTGTGGTTTCATACAAAATAATACTTTTATGACACAGTGGAACTGCTGGTTGAATATTCTGTAGAAAATTTACAGATCTCTGTATACAGATGTGCCTTTTGATTTAAGAACTAAACAAAAAGAATATAAAATGACACAAATTATTAACATGTATGTGTTTTGTGCCATCAAGTCACTTCCAATTTATAGCGACCCTATAAATGAAATACCTCCAAAATGTCCTATCATTAACAGACTCGCCCAGATCTTGCAAATTATTAACTTAGGTTTATTTTTTAAAAAAAACAAAGAGCTATCTCTAATTGGTTATATGTGTGGCTTATCTCTAGTCATGCCAGTGAGTGGCTATGGATGGAGGAGCATATCCTCATCTGTAGACCCGTAGTTGAAAGAGGCCTGGATGAGCACTAGGATATGGATATAACAAAATGGTGAATGATCAGAGCCTATAAATCTGCTATTCCGGAAGCCCACATACACCATTATAACTGTGGTACAGTGAACCTTTGACAATTGTTGAGGCAGAAAACTTACTTGGTATTGATGGCATGACTTTTTGGAATTATTTCCTACTATGGTACCAATGCATTTGTGGCTCTACTGGCTTAACAATTCTCTTAAGTTTTGGTGTGACAACAGTATAATAGTGCAGGTAGCTAACTCATAGACTGCAAAATCATCACAAGCCATGATGTTATGTCAGGACATTTGTTTTGCTATGTCTGAAGTGTGTGGCAACGTATTGGGCCCTATCTTGTTTCTAGGATGAATTCTTCAAGGTGTTGGCCCCTTTAGCCACCATGAAGCCACAGGTGATGTTCCTGGATCTCTGGAGTCCTGGAATACAGAAGTGTGTAGAGCAGCTGAGGTACCTCTAGTGTCCAGTACAAATATTTATTTATTGATTGATTTGATTTATACCCTGCCATCCCCACAGATGGGCTCAGAGCGGCTAACAACATTCAAAAAATACATTAAAAGTCACAAAACCATAAAATCAATAATAATTGTTAAAAAGTCATTAAAATAGTCCAGGAGCAGGCTATTTAAACAAATATTGGGAGTCCATATATGGGCATAGTAGATGGCCGAGGGCAGCTCCAGAAAAAGTGGTGGTCTTAGATGGAAGAAGGACAACCGCTGGCACTCAGCCAAAGGCCCGGCAGAACATCTTCATTTTACAGGCCCTCCAGAACTGTAAAAGGTCCCGCAGGGCCTGGATCTCCAGTTGGGGGTAGCGTTCCACCAGGCCAGGGCCAGAGCAGAAAAAGCCCTGGCCCTGGTTGAGGCCAGACAGATGTACTACAGATGACAGAAGGCAATTTTAGTCAAGTGTAGGGCTAAAAGTCATTTGGTTCTCACCAATGAACCAGTTAATTCAGTTTGAGGTGAGTATGAAACACAGGAGGCTGGGGTTACGTGGTGTCTATAGCCTTTACTCCTGCTGAAGGAGTTGCTGATTCTACAGGTGATAGCAGGGTTAGGAGAATGTCAGAGGGGTGGGCTAGGGAAAATACCAGTCTGCCAAGACCACAGACATCCTTTTTTCCCAGAGTTTAGCAGTACATTGATAAGGTACTTTGTACAACTATATGTTTCCCTAAGTAGTCCTTCTTAGGACAGCTGCTGTGATAGCAGTTTTGGCACTTTTAGGATTAGTGATCTCTTAGTTCAATATAGATAGACCATGTCTGGGTGGACTTTAACGGTTAGCGTTATTCAGCTGGAACCAAAGAAGATGATCATTCAGTTCTGAGTAGCTAAGAATGATCAACAGAGGAAAAGCTAGTTAGTTGCCTTACATAAAAATGAGGAACCAAATGGCAGGGTCACATCTCTGCTTACTCAAGTCCAAAACGACTAAACTAGAGCTTGATCTGTAAGGCCTCTGCCCCTTCTCCTCCATATGTTAGGAGGATTTTTTTTAATTGCCTGATTGGGTGTGCTCTCAACCCCACTATCCAAGGCTAACTGGATCTCTGTTGCTGATTCAGTTTCCAAGACAGCCAGAGCTTCACTCTTTCACTATGGAATGAGCTGCCTTGGCTACACCTGTGACCATCCCTCCATGAGCTCCCTCAGTGGCTTTGAAGCACTTATTGAAAACCATAACAATAGTTTTGCTGGTGTGTGGACTGCATAAGCCAGCGCACTTAGGAGCACCACAGGCTAAGGATCAGCCCAAGTTATAATAGCACTGACATATTTATTTATTTATGTCATTTAGAGTCCGCCTTTCTCACTGAGACTCAAGGCAGATTACACAGTGTGAAATTAGTACAGTCAGTTTGAAGGACATTTCCATAAACAATGCCATAGGGTAAATAAACACAATTGTACAAAGACATAGCATTAGTAAGAATCCAATACAGAGTTGAAGAAATGTTGAAACAGAACATAAGCAATTCTAGGGCTGACATTAGACTACATGAAGCACAAGTAGCTCATAAGAGCACATATTTAAGACAACAGGTAGTACGTAAGTCAACATAGTGGTGAAGTCTATGGTCCTTAATTCATTAGCAAAGAATCTGAGAGCTCCTCTATACAATACACAAGCCTTTTTGAATAATTTGGTTTTGCATCATTTGCGGAAAGCTAGGAGAATGGGGGCTCTCCTGACCTCCTCAGGCAGGTCATTCCACAGGTTAGGGGCCACCGCAGAGAAAGCTGTTGATTTCACCCATGTGCAGCTGTTGGCACCTGCAGGAGACCCTGTTCAGATGAGCGAAGCTGCCGTGGAGGAACATAGTGAGGGAGGCAGTCCCATAGGTATGCTGAGCCGAGGCCATGAAGAGCTTTCTATGAGATAACCAATACCTTGAACTGAGCACGGTATCTAATAGGCAGCCAATGTAATGACTGCAGAATGGGGGTAATATATCATCAACATTGTTATCTCTGACAGCAGTGACCATGGCATTATAATCACACAGTCAATTGTTACTAGTTAGGCCATACATGAGTATATGGGACATGATGGAATTCATCCTTGAATCAGAATCTTGTATACTAATAGCTAAGTGGCTCTGATCTAAGGATACTTCAATCCAGAGACTGGAGCCCTGAACAGACATATCTTCCTACACACCTGAAAATTGCCCCAGGTTTGCAGAAAAATCTGAAATCTGAAAAAATACATGGGGGGGGGGATGTTAAAAAGACCAACATAATAAAAAAGAGGGCCTGTAGCTTTAATCAGATGGCCTCAGGGGCTGTTGGCAGTCATGAAAGTTCAGCCAGTTTTCCAGGCTTGGTTTCTGTCAGTAAAAAGCACAGAGATGGGGCAGGCCCCTTTCCAAGGCTGTTTTGGCCTTTGAGGGGGACTCATTGGGGCCAGGCCCAGAAGTAACCACCAGGCAACTTGACACCACATGACTTGCATGACTCACTTAAGCCTGAATGATTGCTACTGTTCAACAGCAGAACCCCCTCCCCCAAGCCAGTGTAATGTAGTAGTTAAAATTTCAGAGTAGGATTTGGGAGACACAGGTTCGACTCACCACTCAACTGTGGAAGCTCACTTTGGTTCTCATTGTGGAGAAAGGCAATATATAAACAAAACAAATTAAGAAATATAGGTGAAGAGGGGGGCAGATAAAAGGTAAGTTTAGTCGGTTTGAAAGAGAGGAGGACACAGGAAAAGGTGAACATATGGAGGCTGCCAGGAGGAGGGAAAGAGGAAATAGTGTGGAGAAGGGGATACAGGGAAATGTGCTTGCAGGTTCCCCACCATGTAACTGGGCCCAGTTCAGTTTGCACCATGCAACTAGTTCATAGGAGAGAGGTTGCCAGGTAGAAAGAGGGAAAGGTGAAAGCGCGGGGGCCAACAAAGGTGGGTGGGAAGGAGAGAAGGAAACAAGAAAGAGGGAAAGGCTAGGGGGCACAAGGAAGAAAAAGAGGACATTTGGGGGGAAAGAAAAATGAGATGTCCCCTGCAAGTCCTTGTGGGCCCCCCTTGTTTATATTAATTCTAGACAATACCCATCCAATAGAGAATTGGATTATAGGTAAACTAAATCTATTTTTAAACTACTTTTTGGTAGGAGAGTATCCTGCTTATGTCTATAATATTGATGTTTAAGGCTACTCAACCCAAATTACTTTCAGATTACATTACATTATATAGAAAGTGGCAAATCATCATTGCTTCTGTTGACATTCAGTGTAATACCATGATGAATTTCCTTTTACTCTTCAAGTGGTCGCCATACATTATTTCAGCTGCATTCTATTGTGATGTAGGTTTAATTAATGTCCACAGCTTATCAAGTGTTACTCAGTTTTTGTGTACACTGGTATTGCAAGAACTGTATTGCATTTGCAGCAAGCAAGATCAGAAATGCTTCCTGGGGAATGTGAAAAGTCAAATCACATTCACAGAGTCAGTTGCCCCCTGTGGCTCTTTATCACACAAATAGTTTCTCCTTCTTAAGCAAGTTTGCTGTTAAGCTAGTAATGAACTAATGTTTGCCATGGGAGCCAAGACTTTTATGAACAGTAGTGGAAGGTTCTGTATAGATGACATGACAGGCTTCAACATTAATCTTCTCTCTGTGACCTTCCAAGGATTCAATATTTTCTGTTGCATGCTCCCCTCTGTTTCTCCTGATTCAAACTGTGAAGCTGAAATACCACAAAGAGAGAGACAATTCATGTGGTTCTTTTAATTCTGGTGGAATCAGGAGACTGGACCCCCCAAAGATTTCAATAACAGTATTTCAGATGAAAGTATTTGCAACTAGATGATTATCCTAGACTGCAGGTAAAAAAGGAAAAGACGTCAAGGGTCAGGTCAGCAGAAATATAGAGTTGCTATTTGGCTCTCCAGATTAGAGTCCTGCACTCTTAACCACTACACCACTACATAGAACAGGTGCACAGCCAGGCACTTGCTGACTGGCCATCTTGCCTGAGAAAGATGCAGAAGACGCGGCCCAATCCGGCTGCCCCTCTCCATACCAGTCTGATCATAAGGCAAACAAGTGCTGCCTGCCTGCCTCCCCTTCCCACCCTAGCAGACACAGCTTTAGTGGCACTTCTTTGCAAAAGGGCCAAGGAGAGGGAGGAGAGGGCAGGTGCTGGGATTCTGCTGGTGTCTAGCCCCCCCCCCCCCATACACACACACCCTGCCCCATTCCAGCTCCTTCTAGTGTGGAAAATTCCCTGAATCCATCACCAGTCATGTTTATAGGCCCCTGTGCAGGGTCTGTAAAATGGGCAAAAGCTGTGTTTTTATTTGGGCACTTTCCCAGTGCAACCTCCCACCACCCTTCCAAGACAGTAACTTACTCATGAATCACTCAGAGCTATTCCTGAAGAACAGTAATACTTTTCAAATGAAGGAAGGGTTGCCAGGTACGAGTAGGGAAATATGAGTAGGGTTTATTGTCGAAGGCTTTCACGGCCAGAGAACGATGGTTGTTGTGGGTTTTCCGGGCTGTATTGCCGTGGTCTTGGCATTGTAGTTCCTGACGTTTCGCCAGCAGCTGTGGCTGGCATCTTCAGAGGTGTAGCACCAAAAGACAGAGATCTCTCAGTGTCACAGTGTGGAAAAGGTGTTGGCAGGTCATTTATATCTACTCAGGAGGGGTGGGGTTGAGCTGAGTCATCCTGTAAGAGTTTCCCAGGGTGTGGAAAGCTAATGGCGGGAGGCTTCACTGTATCCTGAGGAGGTTCTTTTGCATATGGATTGGTGCTTGATGTGCTAATCTTCTCTGCAGGGCTATTGTCGGGTGTAGAGTGTTTTGTTAGCCTGGTGTTTTTCAGAACTGGAAACCATGCCCTGTTCATTCTTAAGGTTTCTTCTTTCCTGTTGAAGTTTTGCTTATGCTTGTGAATTTCAATGGCTTCCCTGTGCAGTCTGACAAAGTAGTTGGAAGTGTTGTCCAGTATTTTGGTGTCCTGGAATAAGATACTGTGCCCTGTTTGTGTTAGGCTATGTTCAGCCACTGCTGATTTTTCAGGTTGTCCAAGTCTGCAGTGTCTTTCATGTTCTTTTATTCTTGTCTGGATGCTACGTTTTGTGGTCCCGATGTACACTTGTCCACAGTATACGGTATACTCCTGCAGAGGTGAGGGGGTCTCTACTGTCTTTTGCTGATCGTAGCATCTGTTGTATTTTTCGGGTGGGTCTGAATACTGCTTGAAGGTTATGCTTTTTCATAAGCTTTCCCATCTGATCAGTAATTCCTTTGATATATGGCAAAAACACTTTTCCTGTAGGAGACTGTTTTTCCTTGGTTGTTTGATTCATCCTGGGTTTGATTGCTCTTTGGATTTCATTTCTGGAGTAGCCATTTGCCTGAAGTGCGTGGTTTAGATGAGTTACTTCCAATGGGATAACGAATTCTATGAACAGATGGATGGGGTGGTCATGGGGAGCCCTCTCAGCCCAGTTATAGCAAACTTCTACATGGAACATTTTGAAAAAAACAGCTCTAGAATCAGCACCCCACAAACCAAGTGTATGGTTTCGGTTTGGGGATGATACATTTATCATTTGGAGCCATGGGGAGGAAGAATTGATGGGGTTTTTGAATCATCTCAACAACATCCACCTGAACATACAATTCACAATGGAGAAAGAAATCGAGGGAAAACTCCCATTCCTGGATACCTTGGTCATCCGCAAAGCAAACTTTCAGTTAGGTCACAAGGTCTACAGGAAACCAACTCACACTGATCGGTACTTACACAAAACCTCCAATTACCACCCCCGACAGAAAAGAGGCATAATGAAAACATTAGTGGATCGTGCAAGACGGATATGTGAGCCGCACTTTCTCAATGAGGAAATTAATCATCTAAACCACGCACTTCAGGCAAATGGCTACTCCAGAAATGAAATCCGAAGAGCAATCAAACCCAGGATGAATCAAACAACCAAGGAAAAACAGTCTCCTACAGGAAAAGTATTTTTGCCATATATCAAAGGAATTACTGATCAGATGGGAAAGCTTATGAAAAAGCATAACCTTCAAGCAGTATTCAGACCCACCCGAAAAATGCAACAGATGCTACGATCAGCAAAAGACAATAGAGACCCCCTCACTTCTGCAGGAGTATACCGTATACCCTGCAGCTGTGGACAAGTGTACATCGGGACCACAAAGCGTAGCATCCAGACAAGAATAAAAGAACATGAAAGATACTGCAGACTTGGACAACCTGAAAAATCAGCAGTGGCTGAACATAGCCTAACACAAACAGGGCACAGTATCTTATTCCAGGACACCAAAATACTGGACAACACTTCCAACTACTTTGTCAGACTACACAGGGAAGCCATTGAAATTCACAAGCATAAGCAAAACTTCAACAGGAAAGAAGAAACCTTAAGAATGAACAGGGCATGGTTTCCAGTTCTGAAAAACACCAGGCTAACAAAACACTCTACACCCGACAATAGCCCTGCAGAGAAGATTAGCACATCAAGCACCAATCCATATGCAAAAGAACCTCCTCAGGATACAGTGAAGCCTCCCGCCATTAGCTTTCCACACCCTGGGAAACTCTTACAGGATGACTCAGCTCAACCCCACCCCTCCTGAGTAGATATAAATGACCTGCCAACACCTTTTCCACACTGTGACACTGAGAGATCTCTGTCTTTTGGTGCTACACCTCTGAAGATGCCAGCCACAGCTGCTGGCGAAACGTCAGGAACTACAATGCCAAGACCACGGCAATACAGCCCGGAAAACCCACAACAACCATGAGTAGGGTTCTTTCACACGCTTGTGCCCTAGAGCCAGTCACTTCTGGAAGTGATATCACTATGTCCGCTGCATGAGCGATCCTGTGCTCCACACAGGACTGATTCGGCCCATTTGGGGCCCAAATTGGCGCCAAACGAAGCACGGAAATTCTCCTGTGGGTGGCATCACCAACCCATAGGCTCAAAATCTGCATCATTTCTGGTATGTTTCTGTAATGTTTTGCATCTAAATAGTCTGGATTTTATTTCTGCTTGCTAATGTTAATCTTATTGAGTCAGACAAACTATGTGGAGCATAAGAAAGAGTCTGTGTTTGTGTGTTTCTGAAAGACAGTTAACCAGCCAGGAGATTCTGATTAGTCCGCATTTGTATTTCTCAGAGAAAGGATTCTGGCTAAATTAGGCAAACTGTGTGGAAGCTTGAGAGCCTAATTCTGTCTAAATCAGGCAAACTGTCTCTTTGGGTCAGTCTGTGTGTATCTGAGAGACAGATTATGCTAGCTAGGTCATGCAAGCTGTGTGGATCATCTAAGTCTGTGTGGATGAAATGAGAGTGTATTCTGTTAACTATGAGATCCAGAGGAGTTAGCCGTGTTCGTCTGTAGTTGCAAAATTGTAAAGAGTCCAGTAGTGGCTTTAAGACTAACCAACTTACTTATAGCATAAACTTTCGAGAACCATGGCTCTCTTCGTCAGATGCTCTCTTCGTCAGATGCATCTGACAAAGAGAGCTGTCGTTCTTAAAAACTTATGCTACAAATAAGTTGGTTAGTCTTAAAAAGGTGCTACTTGTCTCTTTACCAGTCTGTTAGCTATGATCTGTGTGGAAGATTAGTCTGCATGACTGAATATACCTTTAAGAAGATATAATTACTTTTGAAAATGCCAAGGTTAAGACCTACTCTGGCACCAACACACTTATCAAAAATACACTTATGTACTTATAAATTCTTATTTTGTTTGAGCAACCACCTCATGCACTGACAATGTGGCACTTACCTGGCTGGCTGCAAAGTGGCTGCAGCCGGGTGCCGAAAATTGCCTCACTGGAAGGAGAGAGGCGGCACCAACTCCGCCCTCCTTCCAGATTAGGGCTGTCTGGGCAGGGCAGAGCTGGAGCCGTTGAGGCTGCTCTGCCCTAGCCCAGCCGCAGTTGCCTTTGTCGCTCGGTGGGTGAACAACCATGCGAGCGGCAGAAAGGCGCAGCGGAGCGGCTCGTTGAGGGAGAGGCCTTCGGTGGAGTCGGCGCTGGGAGGCCTTCAGGCAGCAGCGGGACGGCCTTGGGAGGCGGCGCGGTGGCACGAAGGAGCTCCCGGCGGCGGCCAGAGGCTTCGCTTGGTGGCGAGGAGACGTTCGGACGGTTGCGCACCCGCGTGTCGGAGCTTGCAGCTGCGTCCGTGGCTCCAGCCGCAGCTTTTGCACTGGCGGGGAGGGCTTCCCACGGCAGCGTGGCGGCCCTGTGGGGGGGAGGCTTTCTTTTGCGGGGCGGAGGGTGGACTGCAGAGCCTCCCGCTTGAGGGCACGTTTGGTACCGGGGAGCGAGGGAGTGCACAGGCCCGGTTGAGGGACTGCTGTAGCACAATACCCCCCTATTGAGTGGTGCCTTTGGGGCATCATTGCTGCGCTGCTGCCCCGGCTTTAGGGCCATTTATCCGGCCGTGGCCTAATGATAAAGGGGTTTAGCAGCCCAGTCAAAGAGGGGGGGGATTAAGGTGGCTTGGCAGGCTGGTGGGCCTTCGGCTGCTGAGGGCCCAGGAAGGAGAATTTTCTTGGGGTTGGCCCCTTTGTTTTGTGCCCCTTGGGGTCGGGCACGAACTTCTTTTAAAGTTGCATTGGCAAGTTTGCTGCACTGGGCTGTAGGTGGCCATTTTGTGATGCAGTTAGGGGGCGGCCATTTTGTGCAGCTTCAGGGGCCCTTCTTTACGGTGGGCATTACCATGCCTCCCAAGAAAGGTAAGGGAGCCCCTAAGGGCAAACAACCTGCTCGCAAGGAGCCTGCTAAGCGCCCTCATGCTGCTAGGTCTTCTGATGAGGATGAACCTATTGATCAGAGGGACATAATTAAACGATTGGTGGCTTTGGAACAAGCACAAGGATCCCCGGGGTCAGAGCCACAGGTATCTGGTGCGGTTCGGCCCATTAGGAGTGCTGCTATGGACACTACTAATAGGGACATTTTACGTCGATTATCTCTTTTAGAGGGTGCAGCCGGGCAGGCAGCTGGTGAACGCAGCAGCAGGACGGGCATCAGCACCATGGAACATCAAGAAGCAGCTGTGGAACTGGAGCAGGATTGGCATGACGACACACCTCCTGTAGCGGTCACAGTGGAGCCAATGGATGTCGGGGGTAAGAACATTACACCACAGTTTTTCCCCCCCTGGCCTTGAGGGCCATGGGGTCAGGCAGCAGCCAGTATGGTTCCATCAGTGTCGCAGGGGGCATGTGCTCCCTTGTTGGTGGCAGCCCCGGGGGGAGGCCAGGCAGCATGGACTGGGCTAGGACTGGGGTTTCCGTCCCTTCAGCTGTCTCCATCTGGTTCATCATGGGGTGGTAGCGGTGTAGGTAGCTTCTCAGGTGTCCTGGCAAGCTGGGCCAGTTTTGCAGGGGGTCTTTGGGGTTTTTACCCCCACCCTACTATGGCCTATGGCCAAGTGCCGTTTAATGCTTTGCCTTTTGGTAAACTGCTTTACCATTAGGCGATCACTTAACCCAAGCTACCAAGGATAAAATTTTGAAGGGTGAATATGTGGATGTGTTTTCTCTGCTCTTTCGAGAGCTGGAGAAAAAAGACAAGGAGGAGATGGATGATAGGGATGTCAGCATTATATTGCTTTAGACAATATTGCTGTAAGACAGCAGGCACTTAGTGGCCATGATCACTGACAGCTTCCTAACAGCTGAATGTGCTGTTTGGTTTGAGCCGGTCAGGTCTGGTTCCTCCCCTGCCTGGATGATGCAATACAGGAGGGGATAGATGACTCAGCATGACTCAGGAGGAGCTAAATGACTCAGCATGATGGCTAATTGGATAATTGTCAGTGCTGATATGTATATAAGTGTATATGCTTTGCTTAGTCTCTCTCTGCTGTAAAACAGACTGGCTGGCGCAGCACTTTGTCTGATTGAATGACTGTGAACTATATGTTCTGTAAATAAATGTAAATAGTTTTTACACTAGCCTGTACTGGTGTGTGACTCTGCTTGGCTCACCTGCAGCTTCGGTGCTGGGATGCACATACACTGACAGGGTTATGGGCCCAGCATGCTGCACTGCGCCCTGGAGGTTCTAAACGAGGCTGGTCTGCCGGAAAGAGGTGTGGTGAGCTGTGTATCCAGTGGCTGAGTGGATGTCTACAGCAGCTGGAGAAACAGAGGAAGACAGTCCAAGCAAGTCTGAAGATAGTGAGTCGGAGGAAGACGTGAGTGGAGCTGATATACCAGTGCCAGATGCAGAAGGCATTATGGCACAGGCAGCAGTGGCATTGCTGGTAGATAAGCTCACCTCCACTAACTATAATGTCTGGGCACTCCGAATGGAACACTATCTAAAAAGAGAAGCATTGTGGCTTTACGTTGCTTCTCCCCCAAATCAGCCGACAGCAGAGGACGATGCCAAAGATCAAAAGGCCTTGGCTACTATCATCCTGAGTGTGGCAGACGACCAGCTGGTGCACATATCTGGTAAGGCAAAAGCTAAGGATGCGTGGGACAGTTTGAAGGCAATTTATGTGCAGCAAACGGCTGGGTCTTTGATTGCCATAACCCGTCGCATGTATAGAACTATTATGCGGCCGGGGGAGTCTGTGCAGGCTCACTTAAATGCCTTATCAACTTATTTCCAGTTGCTGGAGCAGCGAGGCAAAAATGTGTCAGAAGAGGACAAAGTTTTTATTATCCTGAGCCCCCTTTCTGAGCAGTTTAACATGCTGATAACATCCCTGGAGACCCTGGAGACGAACAAGCTGACCTTGGCTTATGTCACCGGCAGGCTGCTAGAGGAAGAAGCCAGGAAGGGGGAGAGCAAGTTGATCTCTTCCCACGCTTGTTACCATCCTGGACCAGAGGGAACCAAAGGAGCCAGCTGCAGCAACGGTGGAGGGAGAGAAAGCAGCAGAAGACAGCGTGCAGATCTGGAGCAGGTGGCTCTCAAGGTCCGGAGGTGTTTCTGTTGTGGATCAATGAACCATCTGAAAAGAGATTGTCCAGATGCCAGGAGGAGAGATGGAGGTGGGAGGCAGCCTCAGAAATCTGTGCAAAGGCAGAAAGCTACACTGGTAGTCACTGATGTGGCTGCTGAACATAGGGTTTGGATCCTGGACTCTGGCGCGTCTCAGAATTTTTGCCAGAGTGAGAGCCTCCTACAGAACGTCCACCCTTCTAGTTTGCAGCATGTGAGTTTGGCAGATGGACAAAACTCCAAGGTACAGTGTGAGGGCAGTGTGACATTTCCTGCCTTGCAGCACACTTTCACAGGTGTGTTGTGTGTGCCTGTACTGGAAAATAATCTCCTCAGTGTCTTGGCTTTAGATAAGGCTGGCTTTACTGTTACTTTTGCTGGCAAATCATGCAAGATAGCAAGAGGCAGCCAAATACTGGCTGTGGGGAGATTGCATAACAATGTATATGTGCTTGATAATGAGTCAGTGGGGGTGAAATCAGTGACAAATAAGAGCCCACATCATAAATGTATACACTTACTACACAGGCGTCTTGAGCATGTGAGTTATAACACAATCAAAAAGACACTGGCATTTCTTGGGAATGAGAGTGTAGAGGAGTGCAGTAATTATTTAGATTGTGATATCTGTAAATGCACCAAGTCAAAAGCGTTTCCTGTGTCTAAAAAGAGTGATAGAGTGTCTGACAAACCGCTGGCTCTGATACATGCTGATGTAATTGGGCCTTATGCCAACAGTCACTCAAACAACAAATATGCTCTCATATTGGTTGATGATTATTCCCGGTTTGGTTGGGTGTTTGCACTGAAGAGAAAGGCAGATGTGTTCACAACCTTTAAATATTGGGCACGGAGAGTGCAAAAGCAATTGGGTTGTGAAATATGTGCCTTGCAAACAGACATGGGAGGTGAATTCATGTCTTCTGAGTTTGCCCAGTGGCTAAAGGTTCAAGGTATAAGGCACAGGGTATCAAATGTCTCCACGCCACAAGAAAATGGTGTAGCAGAACGTGGAGGAGGTGTACTGCAAACAATGATGGGTTCAATGCTAGCTGATGCAGGTTTACCTATCTCCTACTGGGCAGAAGCCTTGAAAGCCGCTTGTTACGTAGCAAATAGGCTTTGGACACAATCCATAAATGATATCCCATACAGGGTACTGTATAAGAAAGATCCCAGTTTGGGATACTTGAGGATTTTTGGTGCAAAGGCGTGGGTAAATATCCCTGTTAGCCAAAGAAGAAAGGGAGAAGCAAAGGCTAAGAAGCTCCTCTTCCTTGGGTATCAAACAGGAATGAAAGCTTACAGGTTTGCAAATGACCAACACACGTTAAGCTTTAGCAGGTCTGCTAATTTTTGTGAGGACCAAAACTGGCTCAGAATACATGCAAATGAGTTGCCTTCTCAGGTTATGTTTCCACTTTCAGAAAGCTCAGAGGAAACAAAAGAAATAAAACAGGAGGTAACTTCTCCTAGACAACATTCCTCTGAGGGTGTGCAGAGTGAAAGGCAACAGCCTAGAGTATCTAGTAGAAGTACAAAAGGAGTACCTCCAGTTTGCTATGGTTATGATACTGCCATAAATTATGTTTATGTTAAAGAGCCAAGGAATTTTCAGGAGGTGTTGTCTCTGGATGAAAAAGAGAAAAAAGCTTGGCTAGAAGCCATGCAGACAGAGTATAACTCTCTTGCAGATAACAAAGTATTTACACTGGCAACACTGCCAACTAACAAGGATGCTATTGGTTGCCGATGGTTATACAAACTAAAACGCTTGCCAGATGGTGGGGTACAAAGGAAAGCACGATTGGTAGCTAAAGGGTACTCGCAAATTGAAGGAGTGGATTATGACGAATGCTTTGCTCCTACAGTCAGGGCAGACACTTTAAAAACAGCGCTGTGTAAAGCAGGGGTAGATAACATGAAAGTCCATCACTTTGACTTTATAACTGCGTATCTGAATGCCAGCATTGATGAGGACTTGTACATGGAACAGATTCCAGGTTTTGAGTGCACTAACAAACACTTAGTTCTAAAAATCAACAAAGCCTTGTATGGATTAAGACAAAGCGCAAGAGCATGGAATGAATGCCTAAGTAAAGCACTAACTGCAATTGGTTTTACACAGAGTATTGCAGATCCGTGTTTGTTTCACAAATGTATTGAAAACAATGATTGTTTTGTGTTGATTTATGTAGATGATATCTGTTTCTTGTTCCACAAAGATGCTGAGCTAAATTGGTTCATGCATACCACAGAAGGTCTGTTTAAAGTTAAACATCTGGGCAGTATTCAAAACTATCTTGGTGTGGAAATTACTCAGAATAAAAATGGTTGTTTTGAGTTATGCCAAGAGGAAAAAATAAAGCAGCTACTGGAAAGGTACACTATGGCTGATGCCAAAAGTGTGAGCACACCAATGACCACTGGCTATGTAAAAGAGGCAGAGGATACTGTGTTTGAGAACAAAACAATGTATCAGTCACTTGTGGGGTCATTGTTATATATTGCTTGCTGGTCTAGACCTGATATATGCATGGCAGTACATTTACTGTGTCAAAAATGTGCATGTCCTTACAAAAGGGACTGGGTAGCTGCAAAAAGGTTGTTGAGGTATTTAAAAGGTACTGCAACACACAAACTTGTCCTGGATACTGTCAATGATCAACAATTGTTAGCTTACAGTGATGCTAGCTGGGGAGACAGAATAGATGGAAGGTCTACTACTGGCTATGCCATTTATGTTTGTGATGCCTTGGTCATGTGGAAATCTCTGAAACAAACCCATGTCTCCACTAGTACGTGTGAAGCTGAATATTCTGCCATCAGTGACTGTGTGATTCAATTAAAATGGATGCACCAACTGATGTCTGATTTAAAAATAACCTGTACATTACCTATTAAGGTGTTTTGCGATAATACAGCAGCTCAGCAGTTGGCTGACAATCAAGGGGTCAAAACTCGAAGCAAGCACATTAATATCAGATATCAAAATGTGAGAGAAGCAGTAAACAGAGGGCTTGTAATACTACAACATTGTGAATCAGAGAACAATGTAGCTGATATGTTCACCAAATGTCTTTCTGTTGAAAAGTTTGAAAAACTTAAACAATGGTTAAAACTACGAGCCTGAGTCTTAGGAGGAGTGTCAGTATTATATTGCTTTAGACAATATTGCTGTAAGACAGCAGGTACTTAGTGGCCATGATCACTGACAGCTTCCTAACAGCTGAATGTGCTGTTTGGTTTGAGCCGGTCAGGTCTGGTTCCTCCCCTGCCTGGATGATGCAATACAGGAGGGGATAGATGACTCAGCATGACTCAGGAGGAGCTAAATGACTCAGCATGATGGCTAATTGGATAATTGTCAGTGCTGATATGTATATAAGTGTATATGCTTTGCTTAGTCTCTCTCTGCTGTAAAACAGACTGGCTGGCGCAGCACTTTGTCTGATTGAATGACTGTGAACTATATGTTCTGTAAATAAATGTAAATAGTTTTTACACTAGCCTGTACTGGTGTGTGACTCTGCTTGGCTCACCTGCGGCTTCGGTGCTGGGATGCACGTACACTGACAAGGGATAAGGAGCGCCTTAAGCGGCGGCGCGTTGACAGGACCTGGAATAACTGGTTGCCTGGCTTTTTGATATATACTGGGGTCATTGCTAGGGCACAGCCCAATCGGGCTGCACAGTTGTTTCAATATTTGGATATTGTGTTTAAGGCGTATACGGGCTTCTTGGGTGCTGCATGGATGCAGTATGATGAGGAGTTCCATATGCGGGGGGCCATGAACCCAAACATCCCTTGGGATAGGGTTCATCAAGAGTTGTGGCTACATCTTATGTCCCCAGCCAAGTCTCACACCGCAGATAGATCAGATAGCGGGCATGTGGTTTACCGCTCTTCTCAGACCCCCAGCTTTTGCAATGCAGCGGGTCAGCCGGTTCAACCCCGGCTGTTGTGCTGGGAGTTTGCATACAAAGATTCATGTGTTAGGAAACCTTGTCGGTTCAGGCATGAGTGCCCCTCCTGTGGAGGGGCCCACTCTTATAACTCCTGTAACTGGGCCAAGCAAGGTTGGAGCGGCAGGAAGTCAGGAGGTGGTGGTGCTGGGGGGAAGCACCCTCCTAGTAAAGGGTCCCAGCCCAGTAAAAATGAGGGTCCTTAAGCGGCTGTTGGGTAGTTATCCCAAACGGGATGATGCAGTTTATTTGTTGCAAGGTTTTAGGGAAGGTTTCAGGATCCCGGTGTTGGGTACTTGAGCCCTGTTTATGTCTGATAATTTGCGTTCGCTCGCGGGAAAGGAGGACATTGTGCAGAAAAAGATTGACAAGGAATGTGCTGAGGGCCGGGTGTTGGGGCCATTTTTGGCCCCTCCTACCCCAAATTTCAGGGTTTCCCCCCTTGGGATAGTGCCGAAGAAGGCGGCAGGTGAGTTCCACCTCATCCATCACTTGTCGTATCCCAGAGGTGAGTCCATCACTTGTCGTATCCCAGAGGTGAGTCCGTGAATGATGCTATACCGGAGCACCTGTGCTCGGTGAAGTACATCACATTTGACCAGGCAGTCAGGGTTGTGCGCAGGTGCGGGGTTGGGGCGGAGATGGCGAAATGTGACATTAAGTCGGCCTTTCGTCTTCTACCAGTCCACCCTGATGATTTTGAGCTCTTGGGGTTCAAGTTTAATGGTAGGTACTATATGGATAGGGCCCTACCGATGGGCTGTTCCATTTCTTGTGCCGCCTTTGAGCGCTTTAGTACCTTTCTAGAATGGGAAGTGAGGCGACGGGCGGCCAGCCACGATACCGCCCATTATTTAGATGACTTCCTGTTCGTTGGGCGGGTGGGGTCTGGACAGTGCGCCAGGCTCATGGCCATCTTTATGTCGCTAGCTGAGGAGCTTGGGGTCCCGCTGGCGCATGAGAAGACTGAAAGGCCTTCTAGGGTGCTTACTTTCCTGGGGATTGAGCTGGACACTGTCCAGCAGTCTCTACGCTTGCCAATGGATAAACTTGAGGAGATCAGGGATCGGGTGAGGAATTTCAGAGGTCAACATAAAATGTCCCTCACGGAGGTTCAGCAGCTGGTAGGTTACCTTAATTTTGCTTGTAAGGCGGTGGTGCCAGGGCACCCCTTTCTGCACAGGTTGTGCGATGCTATGTCCCACCTGCGGGCCCCTCATCACCAGCTAAGGGTGACCAGGGGCATGCGGGAGGATTTGGCTGTATGGGAGAGCTTCCTTGCCGACTTTAATGGGGTTACCTTGTGGCGGGAAGAATTGCTGTTAGAGGCAGAACTGCAGGTGATGTCAGATGCTTCCGGATCCACTGGCTTCAGGGTTTATTTCTGGAGGCATTGGTGCGCAGAGCAATGGCCACCAGATTGGCGGGCAGACGCACTCGTTCGGGACCTGACCTTTTTGGAATTTTTCCCCATTTTGGTGGTGGTGCACCTCTAGGGTCGGGAGCTGGCTAACCACACTGTCCACTTCTGGTGCGACAACCAGGCAGTGGTGCAGGTGGTCAATTCATTGACTTCTAAATCCCCCAGGGTGATGAGGTTGGTCAGGGAATTAACTCTTATTTGTCTGCGGCTGAATATTTTGTTTCAGGCGAGGCATGTGCCGGGGGTCGACAATGGTGTGGCAGATGCTTTGTCTCGCCTACAGATGGAGCGTTTTTGGACGCTTGCCCCGGACACGGATCGGCAACTGGCACGGATGCCTGTGGAGCTGGGGCGGCTTGGGAGGCCGAAGCATACCGGGCCATCCAGTTAGCCATCACGCCTAGCACGAGGAGAGCATACCGGAGAGCGGTAGGACAGTTTGGGGAGTTTAGGAAAGCCGCAGGGCTGGGTGACAGTTGGCCTGTGCCGGTCAAGCATCTCATTCTGCATTGGGCACGGGGTTGGACTAGAAGGTCTGTATGGCCCCTTCCAACTCTGTGATTCTGTGATCTCAAGGAATATTTTAGTTGTACCAGTGAAGAGAGAGGGGAATATGGCACCCAGACAAGAAGGAGTTAGGAAGTGATAAGGGAGTTGCAAGTGCCATAGTCGCAGCATCATGCACTGAATGGCAAACAGAACCTTTTGTGAGCATGGCTTGGGAGCTTACCTCCTAGCACCAAGATTTGCTAGCCACTCTGTAGCTGTTACCAGCTCTCACTGTCCTCTGGTAAAGGCACCACAACCCTCTCCACTTTTGGCAGTGTTCAGGGGTGGGGGCCAGGGATGGGGGCACTATCAGTAACTGTAACACTGAAGTCTGCACGTAGTCTGGTTGTCCACTGGTTTTAGCTACTTCATTCTTTTTCTTAATAATGAAGAAAGGCATATTGAAATGGTGCATGTGGTAATACTTCTGATGGTCCTTATTTCTCACAGGAATTTGTTGCACAGTTTCAAGCCACCCATGCTAAATGTTTTTTAGACTTTTTTCCACTGGAAAAGCATAACCATTAAAAAGAACTAATTAACCTGCATAGAGGGTAAAAAAGACTACCGCAGCGAGGAGACGAGAAATTAACTAATTAACTGTAGAGAGGGCACAACAAGCACAGCAGAATGCATTTGGGCTCCATTCAATACAACACTTCAGTATTCAAGCACCATCTCACCAGTGTAGTCTGGAAAAATTCTCAGTTTGTTTGAATAAATATAGCATATAAACCAACCATGATGATTTACCTTCTAGAAGAGATGGTGGTGGGGAACTGGAGAGGTAGGACATCCAGGACTACTACACAGCAAATAATCTCTCCCATGTTAGCAACAGATACATCTTGCTGGTTAATGATTTTGTAGAAGGTTCTCAGGAAAACACGAACAATTCTTGATATATTTTCTGTGTACAGAGAAGCACATATTCTATCTACCTAGAAGCAAATATAGGCCACTGGTGTGATTCCTTCAGTTACATTAAGTTTGCCATATTAGTTGCTAAACTATTAACACTAAGAGCCAAGCTACAAGTGACAGCTTACACAGGCTGGACGCTTGTCAGCTTCCCTCAAGTTTTGATGGGAAATGTAGGCATTCTAGTTTTACAGCTTGGCTCTCCATTACAGCTGCAAGACCAGGATGCCTACATTTCCCACCAAAACTTGAGGGAAGCTGACAAGTGTCCAACCTGTGTCAGGCTTCACTTGTAGCTTAGCTCTAAGACATTGACTTCAGCCAGCAACTGTGACTATATGAATCTTTACATTGAACAGTTAATAAACAGGTTTTATATCAAAGCTATTCCAGAATTAAATTGATTTTATGAACTGATTATACTAAAGTATCACAATGTCCAGTTCTATACACATCACATTTTCAGAAAGGAAAAGTACATAAGCAATAGTGCTGTTTATGTTGCGGTTGCAGACTCCAGTTTGCAGGTTATAGTGACACATCTACCTAAATCTCTTTTCTTTCTGAAAGTCTATGGACTTTTACCTTTTGTTATTAATTAGTTTCCATGGTTTGTGATTCAAAGTTAGATCTGCTCAATGTTACAGTCAATTGCAAGCTAAACAATTTCCTCAAATACAACTTTATGGCAACTAATTTCTTTTGAGCAAACTGTTTTAAGCCAAAATCTACAAATTTGCTTTCTCTTTTGAGGCTTTTGAAAAGAAGCCACTCTGCCATGCACTGATTCCCCACAAACTCTTGCCAGATGCTGTGTGTTCTCAGTTCTTCAGCCTTTAGTGTTACACCATAAGGTCACTTAAGCCTACTTGTAGACAAAATGTCGCCAGTTATAATGTAATCCCAAAATGCTAAATCAATTTCAGCTGCCGCAGAAACCAAAACAGAAATTAATTTGACTAGTCCATCGACAAGCCTTTTCTGTAAGTTTTGTTGCTTCAAAAATTATAAAATGATCATTCATGAAACTGGTGTTCTGCAAAATCATGGACTTTCCCCTTTCATACCACCGAGATTCAAACATCATATGAAAACAAACTGCATGACTACCAGTTTTGTAATCTGCACCAAACGACAGTGCATCCCATCTGGAGATGTAATTAATTTTGCAGTCAATGTGTTTAACAATCAAACTTACTGTGTTCAACTGTGTCAACCAGGTGTGAGCTGATAACTAGATCTGGACCAGAGCAGGTTGAATTTCTTCTGAAAAGGTTTGAATAACAAGCCCTGTCTTACAGTGGCCCCACCCATTCTGAAAAGCTCAGCAAACACCACAGGTGCCATATCAGGGAAAACTCATTTAGACAAATACTAAACAGTACAGTTTTTTAAAAAACCATTTGTTTGACATATTTATATGACTTGTGACTAGAGATGGGCACGAACAGAAAAAAAAAACCCGAACACGATATTCATTGTTCGTTGCCATCCATGAATGGGGACTCATTAACATTTACAAACATGATGTGTTCACAAACATGTTCATGGTTGGATGTTCATGGGGGCCAGCAGGCTGTCCTCCAGCCATCATCCAAGTTTGGTCAAGATCCCTACCACACCAGTCCCAGGAACCTGACCTGAGCAGGCACCAGGAAAGGTACCAATAATAAATAATAGCTTGCCCCCAAAACCTGGCAGCAGCCCTGGAACCTGAGGGTGGGTAGATCCCTACCGCACCACTCCCAGAAACCCTACCTGAGCAGGCAGCAGGAAAGGTACCAATAATAAATAATAGTTTGGCCCCAGAGCCTGGAAGCAGCCCTGGAACCTGAAGGGGTAGATCCCTATCCCACCACACACAAAAAAAACTCAAGCTCCAATACATTCTCCCTGTTTCTTTCTCAAAATGCCAACAGCAGCTGTCTCTCACTCCACTGTCTGCTGAAACTGAAAACTAGAGCTGGGAGCACCGTGTCTTTTATAACCAGAAGTCCCATAGAGCAAAAGAGGAGATCTGTGGCTGGCAGTCAGAACTGCCTAACAGGGTTTGGAGAGATAAGATTGGTGTTCCCATGGCTACAGAAGACCTCCCTCCCCCCTGCTCTTTGCTCCCTTGTAACAAATTTGGAGCTCCACACTTGGAAGGAAGACCTGCCTATCAAACTAATTTGGGCTTAGATTGGGGTTTCCAGGACAACAGCAGGAGTTCCAACAGAGTTCAGACAGTCCCTGCCTATGTTGCCAAGGGAATTAATTGCAAGTGCCAGACTGTCTGGCTTGATGAACGGCGATGAATGCAATGAACAAGGCCTCCAACAACCACTTGTTGGTTTAGAATGAGGCCTCACGAACAGCTTGTTCGCAAACAGCAGATTGGGCTGTTTGTGGCTTTTTTTTGTTCGTATTGCTGTTCGTGCACATCTCTACTTGTGACTGATTTAACAGTATATTTAAACAACTGCCTGTTGAGTGGATCAACAGTGTAGCAAAGAGTGGAAGAAAGAGAACTCAGCCGGTTGTATAAGAGCAGGCATGATAAAAAAAAGCGGATTGTCCTATATTGTACTGTTATGACAGAATAGTTCAAGCAACCTGCCAAACAGCCATGAACAGACCAATGAGCAAATGAACATTTCATTGAAAAATAGGCTCCCTGTTCGTGACTGATGAACAGGATTTGAGCTAAACCAGCAGGTGTGTGAGCATCCCAATTCCCATCTTTATTTTTATGGCTATGACTACTCGTCTATTTTGCAGCTCAACTTTGTCTTTTCTGACCAAAGCAACTGTAAGTTTTTGAGGAAAAAATAGTCACTTGTTTGTGTTTTAGGTAATAATTATTAGCCATAAACTGAGGTCTGACATTGACTCAAAGACATTTTGCCCAGAGGTGCAGAACAGTAGCATCTTAACAGCAACCAAAGTGTAGAGTTAACATGATGTAAAAGGACCTAATTAGCATAATTTAAATACATGATTTTATTTTATAGCTGTTTCACTTTCAGCATTTTATATTCCAATTTTCCACCTTTTAGTCTTGCTTTTCTTTTCCTGACTGCCAAAATCCTATCTCATATAGGAGGGCAATAACTGGACTAGCATGTAGCTCTTTAATTGAAACACTTACAGGTGTACACTAGTAAGCTATAAAGACTTTTAAGGAACAGCAAAGCTTTAATAGCTTCTTGTTTACGCATGTTGTAACCTAATTCTGTACTCTCCCAGGATTGCCGAGAGAAGATGTTAATTTATAGCTGTGATGAGCAATAAAGTAATAATAGTAATCTAAAGGTGCAATATTCCTTGTTTAGGGGGCATTTATGGTTATGTATTAAAACTATAAATACTTCAGGATGCTGCAAAGCTGATCTATACAAAATGAAAGATAAGATCTTGCTGCTTTTAAAAAGTGCTTCTCCAGCAGAAAAATGCCACCCTCTATGGCTAAGAAATATTAAAGTACAAAGATCAGCACTAATGGTCATCTGGTGGTATTCACTAAGACACTCTTGGGCTACCTTCTGCTGCTTGGGTCCCATTAACACTTGGAAGGCTGTGAAGGAAACAAGTTTTCTTTAATTTGCTGAGATTAGAAGGGTCAATTATTATTATGTTCCTTAATTTATGTTTAAAATAAGCCTCAGGAATTAATTTTGAATCAAGAGAAGTGCTCAGCTAGATGTTTACAAAGCAAGTGTTCGTATTCTTGACTGGAATAAGGTCACTCTGAAAATCTCCATAACTGGGTCTACACTCTATGTAGGTACATGTGGTGGGGGGTGGGGGGGAGAGAACTTCCTAGATATTGCTAATGAAGAAGCTAGGGTAGTGTACTGGTTACAGTGTCAGACTAGGATCCAGGAGATCCAGGCTCAGCCATGGAAGATTACTGGGTGATCTTGGGCCAATCACATTCTCCCAGGCTAACCTACCTCACAGAGTTATTGTGTGATGATAAAAATGGAGGAGGGAAGAATAATGTTGTAAGTCATGTTGGGTTCCTACTAGCTTTCCATTGCCATTTTAAGCATATCATTGAAAGAGATGAGAAAATAATTACTAAAGCATAGGCTATAATCATACTGCTAATCCTTCCTGCTAAATGAGAAAAGGATATTTCTGAGGTGTTCATGAAGGTATTATTTGTCCACTTTCAGCAACTACTAGTCAAAAATATTTCTTAAGAAAGTGGTTTACAGACATTGAGAAAAAATACCTTTATTTTCTTTTTCTGTCAGTGTAAGAAAGGGTGACAGCAAGGGATAATTACCTTGTCTGAGTTGGGTCTATAGACAGACAAAATGTTTTCTGACATTTCAGAAAACCAGATGGTTTTGTTGTGTTATGATTAAAAAAGGAATAGAGGGCAAAACCCTCCGTTATTAAAGACCATGGACAATTTCATGGTAAAGGTAAGCAAAGTCTTTCCATAGAAAGAATTCAGTTCTCATCGTAGAACCTTGGTCCAGCTACAGTTTACATTTGTAGAGGGGTTTGGGAACACAGTGAAAAATGTGAGGAAAATGACCAATTTTAATGAATAAATATCTTGTGAAAATGAATCATTCCACAATATTTAGTCATATTTTATCTTTTGAAATTTGTTTGGTGGGTTGGTTTTATGCTGTCAGGCATGAAAATGGAAGTGAATTGTAGTTGAGCAGTAGCAAGTAACTCCAAATGGATAGTGCCCATCACTTTTTCCCAACCATCACCCAGCTCAGGAAGTATTTTAGGATAGGAATTAGAGGTGCAAAATCTGCTTCCAGTAAGAAATATGTTTAAGAAACTGGAATGTTGTAGCACTAGAAAGACTAGTAAGTTTTTATCCTAAGGCCCTTCATGATTTAGAGCACTTTTTCATGTGCATCTGATGTAATAGGTTCTAGTCCATGGCAGTTATTGCTAGATTTTTAAAAAATAAATGTTAGCCTTTAAGACATTACAAGATCCTTGGTAATTTTTCCCTGCAACAGACTAGTAGGGTACCCCTCTGGATATTAGTTTTTAAGTTGCTGTTGGTAATTGCCTTTTTGTCACGTTTTTAACAAGCTTTCAGTATTTGGGACTGTAATAAGGTAATAGCTGGCTTAAGCACTCAGGACTAGACATAGGCATGAACAGAAAAAAAACAAACAAGCTGTTCGTTGTTTGTTGCCATCCATGAAAAATGAACAATGAACAGTAACAAACATAACCCTGTTCACAAACATGTTCATTGTTCATTGTTCGTGCCCCCTTAAAGATCCCTTTAAACTATCAGCTGGCAGGTGGCAGGGGGAACTCCCCCCTGCCGCCTGCCAGCTGATAGTTTAAAGGGATCTTTCCTGCCATGTGCAAGGGGCAGGGCCCTTTAAACACCCCACAAACTGACCTCCCCAATGTCCGATACCCACCAAATTTGCAGGGGACATGGTCCTCACTGTCCTACAAAGAGCCCCCCAAGTTTCAGAGAGATTGCATCCCGGGAAAGGCAAGATCCATGTGTCCCCCCCTTTGCTGTCATTTTCTGTTCACAGTGGCAAAAATGGAACTGCCTGTTGGAAGGCAGCTACTTTGAGGGGTTACAAACTGACCTTCCCAATGTCCAATACCCACCAAATTTGCAGGGGACATAGGGCTCACTATCCTCCAAAGACCCCCCAAGTTTCAGAGAGATTGCATCCCAGGAAAGGCATGATCCATGGGTTCTTCCCTTTGTTGTCATTTTCTATTCATAGTGGCAAAAATGGGACTCTCTGCTAGAAGTACTTTGAAGGGTTAAAGCCAGAAGGTGTTCAGACAGAGTTCAGTCCCTGCCATTGCCAGGGGAATTAATTGAAAGGCCCCAGATTGTCTAGTTTGACAAATGGCTGGTGAAAGCAACAAACTAGGCTTGCAACAACCACTTTGTCAGTTTATGGAATTCAAGTTACTCTGAACTCATCTCCCAACCCCTTGCTGCAAGAATTCCAAGGTCTTGAGTCAAAAGGCTCTTTATTGAAAGATTACATTCATAGCACAAGTGTCCATAATTAATCCAAAGGCATCAAAGCTTCTGGCTGACAGCGAAGCTTTGTTGAGAATGACTTGTTAGATACTACAGGCAGTACATCAAACCATCCCTCAGAATTCCCCTCCACTGTCCAGCTAGAGTTGAAGTCTGGGAATGCGAGGGAGAACTACCACCAAGGACGCTGCCTAGGTCTAGGAGATAAGGTGCCTTCCCATTTCCCTGGGAACGCAGCTGGATGTCTGCAACCTGTGAACAGAGAGGCACTGGAAAATTACAGCATGAGGAAGCATCTGAATACAACATGGACTCA
This sequence comes from Eublepharis macularius, assembly GCF_028583425.1. Taxonomy (NCBI): domain Eukaryota; kingdom Metazoa; phylum Chordata; class Lepidosauria; order Squamata; family Eublepharidae; genus Eublepharis; species Eublepharis macularius. The sequence continues at coordinate 118,974,224 of NC_072794.1, read as the reverse complement.
CAATGGATAGCAGACCCTGACACACTTGTTCATTTAGAATGGAGCCTCATAAATGGCTTGTTCGCGAACCGACGAACTGACTATTTGTCGTTTTTTTCCATTCGTAATGCTGTTCGTGCCCATGTCTACTCAGGACACACTGCTTAACGGAACAATTAATTTTTTTTCTTAAGAACAGAAAGTCTGGCAACTATGAGATCAGCAGATCCTGAAGGGCTTCAGGCCTTAGGGCCAAACTAGATAAGATGGTCCCCTTGTGGCCCCCTGTGTCTTCATGCCAAAATGGATGCCCCCATGGCTGTTTTGGTACTTGAAAAAAATACGTGGCACACAAGAGTGCTGTGCTGCATATCTGATCAGGACTGGCTTTTAGGGTATTTTTAACTGACTTTAAAATGGTGGCAGTGTTCTCTGCCCCAAGGATGCCATCACATCTAATTTGGCCCTTGGATGAAATGTCTTTTGATTTATATGCAGAGATGTTTGACATGAAGGCATCCTGGATCAACTGAGTGGCATACCTACTCAAATATCTTCTTTTATCAAGCTTAATTTTCTGAGATTAGAGGGACCATGTGTTCTCCAGATATGCATCTCTTTAATTTGGTGATCCAACTTCATGACCACATTCACATAGTTTGGCTGTACAAGTAAGAGCTTTTCTTAGAAACAATTACTTCTCTTTGACTTATCATCTTCACTTATCTCCTCTCACTGTCATCATGCCTGTATAAAGCATAGGTGTGACAGTGAAACCCCCTTCCCTTTTCTTCCGTTCCCTAACCAAGCCAAGCTGTAATAGGCTTGGTAGGGAAAGGGGAGAAAACCCTTAAAAGAGCAAAAGGAAGATCACAGTTTAGCTCCATCTCTCTCCATCGTGCTTATGGTGGACATATCCGAACAGACAGTCCCCAACAGTCACTCCAAAAATTTCTTTTTGAATGAGAGAAAAACAGGTTTATTTTCCTCTGGATTCAAGGACAAAGCCCTGATAATGCTACAAGTTAGGGAAGGGTTGTGGCTCAGTGGCAGAGCATCTGCCTTGAATGAAAAAGGTTTTGAATCTGATCCCCTGCATCTCCATTTAAAAGGACCAGGTGGTAGGTGATATGAAAGACTTCTGCCTGAGGCCCTGGAGAACTGCTACCAGCGTGTGTAGACAAGACTGACCTTGATGGACCAATGGTCTAACTAAGTATAAGGGAACTTCATAAACTCAAGTCAAATTTGGAATGAGCATGACATCATGTGGGCATTTCCCTTTAATCTGAGGGCTTCTTTTTTTCCATGCAGGAAAAAAAATCCACCGAAAATGTTTAACAACAGAATGCTACTAGTGACAAGCATTGCCCCCTCAGTCGGAATGAAAGGCAGACACAGTATTTGGGTTATAAAATGGGCCGCTTTATTAACATATCAACAGGTAAACATCAACTACGGCAAGGGCCTAACTAGAGGTACAGGTTGGGCCCTGGGGTCACTACCTGGACCCCACCCCGACCTGTCTGGGCGAGTCACCTGCTGCCCCAGGTGTGAGCCATCCATCGAATGGCTGGGACCTGGCCTGGCCAGGTGAAGTGGTTCACCCCTGTAAAGCTCCCCCACCTGGCTGTACAGCAGCAGGGGGAGACTGGCTTGTCCAGGGGTTCCCCACCCAGGGCGTCTGTCCTCACAACTGGGCCGTACAGCAGCCAGCTACTCCTGACAGACCCCAATTCCCCACCAATGGGGAGGTGCCAAGGGTGGTCACCGGCCCACTCAAATTTCCCCTGACTGAAATCCTGCCACTGCGGAGGCCAAGCCTCTGCTTAGGCCTTGGTGCCCCACAAATGGCTTAAGGCCAACCTAAGCCCTTGCCGCAGGATGTTCAGGAATATACTATTGCCTCTTGCAGAGAGGTGCACACTATCCTCTCAGTAGAGGTCTGCAAACTTGGCCCGAATTTGCGTATGGGTAAGTAAATCCCCAATCCCCCTGTCATAGCGTTGAATAGGGCTCTGTTGGCCTTCTGCCTAGCCCGTTCTACAGCATGGTGGTCCAATGCATCCCACCACACCCGGCGTGGAAGCATCACAGACCAAAAAATCAGGACTCCGGGCCATCGCCTGCAAATCTCGAGCAGGTCATCCTGCGCCTGACAAGATACGGCCATGCCCTTCACCATACCCAGGTCGTTACCTCCCAAATGCATGACCAGGATGTGAGGCGGAGGGGCACTCCTCCCCTCAAACTACAGTGGCAGCAACCCAGACCAGCACAGGCCTCTTCTGCCCTGCCATTCGACCGAAGCTGTGTCCAAGCTGGGACCCAATTGGTGTCCTCTTTGTTTGGTGCACTGCCCAAAAGACCATGCTGTGGTCACAGATGAGGATCCTCAGCCTTTCCTGTCGAAGCACAGCACCTAAAAAAAAACCAATGTCAAAATGCTTGACCACTGTTCATAGGCCGCACGTATGCTCTGTAAGCAGCAGAATGCCAACGGCCCACCCTCTGAATCTCAGGCCCTGAGAAGCCCATCGCTGCAGCCGTAGAAGCAGCCCCTATCCTAAAAGAGTGGGTCCCAAATTTGACCCTCCCCAGGCCCAGCTTCTGAAGTGCCCTGCCTGTAACTGTCCAGAACTGGTATTTAGTCAACGGGGCACCATCACTGTGGTGGAACAGGACTCCTGGCGCTTCTCCCCAGACATCAACATACCTCCTTAGGGCCTGCCACTGGGCACAAATTACATCCACCCCCTTTTGCTGCTGGTCCATTTTGGAGCGCCGAATCCTGATAACCACCTATTCCCCTTTAAACTTAACATCCACTGCCATAAGGGCACGGCTGGAGTCATCCTTAAGGAACTGAGGAACAAGCTCGACTGACCTTGATGGACCAATGATCTAACTAAGTATAAGGCAGCTTAATGAACGCAAGTCAAATTTGGAAGGAACATGACATCATGTGGGCATTTCCCTTTAATCTGAGGGCTTCTTGTTTTCCATGCAGAAAAAAAACCCACCGAAAATGTTTAACAACAGAATGCTACTAGTGACAAGCATTCTAGTTTTTTGGTTTGTTTATATACTTTTCTTTTGCCCTGACCTGGATGCTCCAGGTTAGCCCAGTCTCATCAGATCTCAGAAGCTAAGCAGGGTTGTCCTTAATAAGTATGTGGATGAGAAACAACCAAGAATATCCTGAGTTGCTATTCAGAGGCAGACAATGACAAATCACTTCTGAATGGCTCTTGCTTTGAAAATCCTAAGAGGGTCACCATATGTCACCTGTGACTTAATGGCACTTTCCTCCAACACCATGTATTTGCTTTGGGTTGCTTTGGGTTGCCTCATCCTACCTCCTTGCCTCCCTTTTTCATGCTCCTTCTTTTTTGTTTTCTGGCAATTCACCACCCTCTTTTCCTTTTTATGGGATTGTTGTAGGGGTGTGCAAGCCAAAAATTTTCGGCTATAGCCGAAAGTAGAAAGCCGAAAGAAGATTCTCTATCGTTAAAGCCGAAAGCCGAAACAAGAATCTCTTTCGGCTTTCGACTTTCGGGATTCTTTCGGCATTATTTCGGCATTCTTTCGGCTTTTTTCTATGGGAAAATGCCTCCGTCTTCCAGGACGCCTGGAGGAGGCATTTTCCCACCGAATAAGCCCAAAATTGGTGGGGACCTTCCTCTAACCCTTCTCTAACAACCACCCAAGTTTCAGACAGATTGGACTTTGGGGGGCCATGTTATGGCCCCCCAAAGCAGGTCCCCCCATCCTCCCATAAGAAAGCGAAGGAGCAGCATATTGTTAGCATGCTGCTGCTCATCTTTCTTCATTATTTCCTATGGGGAAAAAATGAAGAGGCAGGCTTCCTTTGCCAGGGGTGGCATTTTGCATGCAAAATGCCCCCTTACCCTCAGAGGCCCTTCTCCCACCCCTCCTCCCACCCCCCACCAAGGCTCAGCCTGCTCCCACTTGGGGGGGGGGCATTTCATGGCCTCCCCAAGTAGGTGCTCTAATCTCTACCACTGACAGCTGGGGGAGGCTTGTGTTGCCAGGGGTGGCATTTTGCATGCAAAATGCCCCCCAACCCTCTGGAGCCCTTCTCCCACCCCTCCTCCCACCCCCCACCAAGGCTCAGCCTGCTCCCACTTGGGGGGGGCCATTTCATGGCCTCCCCTAGTAGGTCCTCTCAGCCCCTAAAGTCCACCCCTTACAGCTCCACACAAACCCAATTCCCCCCCAGCTGCCACACACAGACCCAAATCCCCACATTAGCCCCTCACAGACCCAAATCCACCCCCACCTGCCCCACACCCATAACCCCAGGAACAGGCTGGCAAAGGCCAGCCCTCTCCCTTTGTTCCCTATGCTGGGAACTTCTAAACTCTCTTTCCCTGGGCAATTCTGCACAGCCCAGGGGTGCCACAATGGTGGGCACACTTCTGAGTGCCAGCTGGTCCCTGTGAAAGAGCACCTGAACCACAGACACCCTCCCTCAAATTCCCCCGCCACCTACAGAGATGGCTGGCCAGCCAGCCCCATTGTTCCCTATGATGGGAACCAACTGCACAACAAAGAATAAAACAAGAACAACACAAAATAAAGTTTTAAATTTTTTTTCTCCCTTCCAAAGTACAAGTAGGCAAAGCATTATGACACATTACACCAGCAGTCCCCCACACAGAAAAATAACACAACTCACTTAACATCAGAGAATCACAAAGCACGATTCCTGTCAAAAACACTTTATTTCTTGAAGAGCTTTAGGTTACACAGCAGGGGGGAACACCAAAGGGCATGGCAGCACTATCTTACACAAAAATAACACAACTTACTTAACATCAGAGAATCACAAAGCACAATTCCTGTTAAAAACACTTTATTTCTTGAAGAGCTTTAGGTTACACAGCAGGGGGGAACACCAAAGGGCATGGCAACACTATCTTACACAAAAATAACACAACTCACTTAACATCAGAGAATCACAAAAACACAATTCCTGGCAAAAACACTTTATTTCTTGAACAGCTTTAGGCTACACAGCAGGGGGGGAACACCAAAGGGCATGGAAGCAGTATCTTACACAAAAATAACACAACTCACTTCACATTAAAGAATCACCCCAAAAAATTGCTGTCAAAAGCACTTTATTTCTGTAACTGCTTTAGGTTACACAGTAGGAAGGCACCACAGAGCAGGAAAGCAGTGTACTACACAAAAATAACACAACTCACTTCACATCAGAGAATCACACAAACACAATTGCTGTCAAAAACGGTGAAGTGGGTTGTATTATTTTTTGTAGTACATTGCTATCATGCCCTGTTGTGCCCTCCTACTGTGTAACCTAAAGCTGTTCAAGAAATAAAGTGTTTTTGACAGGAATTGTGTTTTTGTGATTCTCTGATGTTAAGTGAGTTGTGTTATTTTTGTGTAAGATAGTGCTGCCATGCCCTTTGGTGTTCCCCCCTGCTGTGTAACCTAAAGCTGTTCAAGAAATAAAGTGTTTTTGACAGGAATTGTGCTTTGTGATTCTCTGATGTTAAGTGAGTTGTGTTATGTTTGTGTAAGATAGTGCTGCCATGCCCTTTGGTGTTCCCCCCTGCTGTGTAACCTAAAGCTGTTCAAGAAATAAAGTGTTTTTGACAGGAATCGTTCTTTGTGATTCTCTGATGTTAAGTGAGTTGTGTTATTTTTCTGTGTGGGGGACTGCTGGTGTAATGTGTCATAATGCTTTGCCTACTTGTACTTTGGAAGGGAGAAAAAAAAATTTAAAACTTTATTTTGTGTTGTTCTTGTTTTATTCTTTGTTGTGCAGTTGGTTCCCATCATAGGGAACAATGGGGCTGGCTGGCCAGCCATCTCTGTAGGTGGCGGGGGAATTTGAGGGAGGGTGTCTGTGGTTCAGGTGCTCTTTCACAGGGACCAGCTGGCACTCAGAAGTGTGCCCACCATTGTGGCACCCCTGGGCTGTGCAGAATTGCCCAGGGAAAGAGAGTTTAGAAGTTCCCAGCATAGGGAACAAAGGGAGAGGGCTGGCCTTTGCCAGCCTGTTCCTGGGGTTATGGGTGTGGGGCAGGTGGGGGTGGATTTGGGTCTGTGAGGGGCTAATGTGGGGATTTGGGTCTGTGTGTGGCAGCTGGGGGGGAATTGGGTTTGTGTGGGGCTGTAAGGGGTGGACTTTAGGGGCTGAGAGGACCTACTAGGGGAGGCCATGAAATGCCCCCCCCAAGTGGGAGCAGTCTGAGCCTTGGTGGGGGGTGGGAGGAAGGGTGGGAGAAGGGCCCCAGAGGGCTGGGGGGCATTTTGCATGCAAAATGCCACCCCTGGCAAGACAAGCCTCCCCCAGCTGTCAGTGGTAGAGATTAGAGCACCTACTTGGGGAGGCCATGAAATGCCCCCCCCCAAGTGGGAGCAGGCTGAGCCTTGGTGGGGGGTGGGAGGAGGGGTGGGAGAAGGGCCTCTGAGGGTAAGGGGGCATTTTGCATGCAAAATGCCACCCCTGGCAAAGGAAGCCTGCCTCTTCATTTTTTCCCCATAGGAAATAATGAAGAAAGATGAGCAGCAGCATGCTAACAATATGCTGCTCCTTCGCTTTCTTATGGGAGGATGGGGGGACCTGCTTTGGGGGGCCATAACATGGCCCCCCAAAGTCCAATCTGTCTGAAACTTGGGTGGTTGTTAGAGAAGGGTTAGAGGAAGGTCCCCACCAATTTTGGGCTTATTCGGTGGGAAAATGCCTCCCCCAGACGTCCGGGAAGACGGAGGCATTTTCCCATTGAAAAGCCGAAAGAAAGCCGAAAGAATCCCGAAACGTTTCGGCTTTTTTCTTTCGGCTACCCGAAACGTTTCGGCATTCCCCGAAACGTTTCGGCATTCCCCGAAAGAAGCCGAAACACTTTTGTTTCGGCATTCTTTCGGCATTCTGAATGCCGAAACGCACATCCCTAGATTGTTGGCTTCAAGGTAGTTTAAGATCTAATTAAATGCAATTGCCTGTGCACACCTTGGATTCTGATGTTAGGTTGTATCATCCTGACTTCTGCTGTGCTTAAATGTTTTCCATGTGTCTTGTTCCTTTTTTTTTTTAAATATATGAATCAAGGCTTTTTATGTTTGTCCAACACAGTGTGATTAGGGGTGTCATTCCCCATGTAAAAAATGAATTCATTCCAAGCAGAGAAATGCAGCTGAAAATTGGTAACTTGAATAACAGGACCAAAGTGAAATTGTGTGGGTTCTCCATGTCAAACATATTGGGTCCTGTTGTATTCGGCCAGAATTATTTGCTGAACTGCCTGAGACCCTTCTCTCACTCATCTACTTCTAGCTTTATTCAAGAAAGTGATGGTGTTCATTCAAACACAACTAAACACAATCAGGAATCAAACAATTCAACCTAGCAATGTTTAGCAAATATCAAATTTGGGGGTTTAGCCCTGGGCAAAAAAATCAAAAATTATTTGGTTTCAATTCATATGCTATCCACTTGGTTTTTAAACCAAGTAAAAATTTGTTATGGAAAATTACTTTATATATCAAGCAACATCATTTCTTAATCTTTTTTTATCTTGAGTAGGGATCCCAGATCCCCAATGGGGGTGGAGGATCCCCTGTGCCCATCCTTCGTTCCCCCCCACCACCACCACCACTTACCTGGCCAGCAGGGGTGAATAGGCCTCCAGAGCCCACTCCCGAGGTGGTGCAATGATATCACTTCCAGAAGTGATATCATCATGCCCTTCCGAGAGCACTCTTCCACTTTGCAGCAGGCTGATTTTGGCCCAAAATGGACTGGGGCCATTTGGATCCAAATCAGCCTGATGAGAAGTGCACACACCCCTGTGCCTGTGCAATTACATCACTTCCCAGAAGGACACAAGAAATTTAGAGAAAGTAAACGCTGGTTCCCCCCACTCACCATAACCCAATTTATACAGGGCTGATTCAAACACAGGGGGACAACTTCATGGTACAGCTTTTCCTATGTTTGAAGTAGAATGTTGGGTACATTAAAATTCACATGATGCAAAGCTCCCTGCCCATGCAAAAGTAACTCATGGAAGGAAGTTGTTTACTTTTACTTTTGCCACTGATATTTTTTTTTACTCCTAGGCCAAAAGGGAATATTCAACTAGTGGGGGCAGAAGGTGTTTTAAAGGTGTTTTCAATGTGTGTGTGTTGTTAAAAAGTTTGTTTTATCAAATAGTTTTATATTGTTGTTACCCACCTTGGGGCCTGAGCTGCTAAGGAGAAGGGTGTGTATATGAACATTTTAAATAAACTGTTCTCTCTGACATGCTCGGTTTCATATGCAGGGAGGGCTTTTTATTATTTAAACAGGCAATCTCCCACCTGAAATCTGAAGCAGTACAGACCATGGTGCCATGTGTTATTTCAGTTGTTTGCATCAGCTCTCAGAATCTTTTTTAAAATAAGAACACCTTTTGAAACAGAGAAAACAAGCCCAATAAGCCAGAGCTATCTTCATGGGTTTCCATAACAAGCAAGATCAGAGGAAAGCACAGTGGACCTGGCTAGTGGCTTTTGTGGCCCTGCGTAGCCAAGACAAATCCTATGCACAACACAGATGGGCTTGTTTTCCTCTCTGAATACTTACTTTGCCATCTGTTGTAACAGTATTGAAAAACTCCTGAAAGTAAAGATGTTTCTATAGATGACAATATAGCATCAGTAGTGGCTTAACTTGGCTTGTCAGCAGTAGCGTACTCTGGACACCAAGGGTCTTTGTTGCTAAAAAAGGAAGCTGCTCTTGTTCCGGTAAGGGCAAAAAGAGGGAAATATTTTATAATCTCCCCAAAGAAGTCTCCACAGCACATTGTCTAGGATATGGAGGAATCTTTAACGGGTATTTGCAACATAAAGACGATCCCGAATTAACGATCCACACCGATCATCTCCCGTTTCCGATCCGTGGATCGTGGATCGTGGAGGCAAAAGCGGAGGGGTTCCCCGCTGTTCCCAGTGATACATTTCAAATTATTGTGTTTTTATTATTTTACACCGAAGGAACAAAGAAGAAACCCAACTTTGGCAGTTAGACTGAAGGAAATTGAGATATCACTTTTTCTGGTTTATATATAACCACAAGAGATCAAGACGGGTTTTAGTTTATTGCACAATAACAACTATTCTTTTGTTTGGTTGTCCATATGCCAGTTCAAATGTGTAAGTTTATACTTTTTTGTCACCACAGTAGAACTTTAGGCAAATGTCGTCTGGCTAACTGGCAAATGGCAGCAACATGTTATGGAAAAATAAACAGCTGAGTTCCAAAAAAGCTGGATTATGGAAGAACATAACCAATAGCTTTAAGACAATATGTTTGGAGTGTGGGTCTGTTCCTACAATGTTGGATTATTAAAGTGAATGACCTTTACATGTTTGCCTCTGTCACAGCTACAAGGCACCTGTCTTGAGGGGAAGAGGCACAGGCTGCCTCGTATCACACAGAATTATCACACAGAATTTCAAACTGGCAAAAGGAGAAAGTCTCACAATTGCCTAAGTAGACTGCCACCAGTCCGTTTGACTATCCCAAAGCAAAGGAGAAAGGGGACAAAGCTTCAAAGCCTGTAAGGGAATTAATCAAACAGAAGTCTACCTGGCAAGGGTGGTTTGCAATATAGGTGGGCACGATCACAAAAAAAAATACCGATCAAGCTGATCATGGATTGGCGCCGGCGACGATCCCGAATTAACGATCCACACCGATCATCTCCCGTTTCCGATCCGTGGATCGTGGATCGTGGAGGCAAAAGTGGAGGGGTTCCCCGCTGTTCCCAGCGATACAGGAATGGTGGCTGATGCCAGCGTCATCTGCGTTTGTGTTTGGCTGTCTGTGTTTGGCCGTCAGAGCTGCCTATCAGGGTTTGCAGGGATGAGATTGGAGTGCCCATGGCTACAGAACACCCCCTTCCCCCTCCCTCCCTTGAGTGTCTTCTCCCAGCTGGTGACTGCTTTGCTGCTCCATGGTTGGAAGGAAGCCCTGCTGAGCAAGGCAAGCTGTGCTTCCATTCGGGTTTCCAGGGTGACAGAAGGAGGGCAAACAAAGCTCAGGCATTCCCCTGGCTCTGTTTCCCCGGGAATAGATTACTGGCACCTGAGTGTCTGGCTTCCCGATCTGAGCATGATCGCCCCGATCAAGCCCCGATCCAGCCCCCCTCCCGACCGCTGGATCGTTGGTCGTGCCCGAGCACAATCCGCCGGGTCCTGATCGCGCGATCACCATTATCGTGGGGGTTTTTTTCGATCAAAATGTGGATCGTGCCCATCTCTAGTTTGCAAGTAGAGTTCTCAAACAGACTTTAAATTAGGTAGGTGGTTCATGAGTAGACATGGGCATTCATGAGGTGTTATTCCAGCCGAACAGGTGGTCATCGCAAGCCTTGTTCATTGCGCTCAGATGCCATTCAGGAAGATAGACACTCAGGTGCCTTCAATCAATTGCCTCAGAAACAGAGGGAAGGACTGCCTGAACTCTGTCTGCACTCCCTCTGTCACCACAGACACCTCAATCAAAGCCCAACTTAGCTTTATGGGCAGGTCTTCCTTCCAAGCGTGAAGCTGCAAAATCAGTTACAATCAGTAACATGAAAGCAGACACCAGGGGAGAGGGAGGGAGGAGGGTGTTCTGTGGCCATGGGAACTCCAATCTCATCCCTGCAAACCCTGTTAGGCAGTTTGGACTGCCAACCACAGACCTGCTGTGTTTCTCAAGGAGACCTCTGCTTATAAAAGGGCACTGCGCTCCCAGTTCTGGCTTTTACTTTCAGCAAGCACTGGAGTGGGACAGAGCTGTTGATAGCCTTTTGGGAGAGAGAGGGAGAGAGTGGTGTCTGCTCCCATGTTACTGATTGTAACCAAACTGGGCTTTTTTGTGTGTGGTGGGTGGTATAGGGAGCTATCCCCTCTGGTCCCATGACTGCTGCCAGGCCCTGGGGCCAAGCTCAGTGGGCACCTCAGCTGAGGGCTCACCCTGACTATTATTATTATTGGTATCAGTGCCTGATCTGGTCAGGCTTCTGGGTGTGCTGGGCTAGGGCTCTAGCCCCAGCCTCTGGTTCCAAGGCTGCTAACAGGCTCTGAGACCAAGCTCTGTGGGCACCTAGGCTGAGGGTTCACACTGATTATTATTAGTATCAATATCAGTGCCTGATCTGGTGGTCAGGATTCTGGGTGTGCTGGGCTAGGGCTCTAGCCTCAGCCTCCAGTTCCAGGGCTGCTGCCAGGCCCTGGGGCCAAGCTCAATGGGCACCTCGGCTCACATTATTATTAGTGCTTGATCTTGTCAGGTATCTGGAAGTGCTGGGCTAGGGCTCTAGCCCCTCCCTCTGGTTCCAGGACTGCTGCCAGGCCCTGGGGCCAAGATCAGTGGGCACCTTGACTGAGGGCTCACCCTATTACTATTATTGGTATCAGTGTCTGATCTGGTCAGGCTTCAGGGTGTGCTGGGCTAGGGCTCTAGCCTCAGCCTCTGTTGCCAGGGCTGATGCCAAGCCTTGGGGCCAAGCTCAATGGGCACCTCGGCTGAGGGCTCACATTATTTTTAGTGCCTGATCTTGTCAGGTATCTGGGAGTGCTGGGCTAGCCCTCCTTCTGGTTCCAGGGTTGCTGCCAGGCCCTGGGGCCAAGCTCAGTGGACACCTTGGCTGAGGGCTCACAGTGTTCTCTGCTTTTCTGTCCTCCTTAATTCTAGTTTGGTGGCACAGTGAGTCTTAATGTTGTGGTGGCCACCACGTGTGGTTGTGGGGTGAAGTGCAAAGGCAATCCTCCTGGTTTACTTGTGGAAAGCAGTACTGGGTGTGGCTTGGGGGCAGCAGAGAGTACTTCCGTTCCCTCAGATTCACCTGTGGGGGCTGTGGAGGAGGCCAAAGAGATCTTTCCACTGGGGGGAGAGGATCTCTCTCAACATTTTGAGGAGGGGGTGGGTGACGGATCCCTGGAGGAATGGTTTGTGTTTTATGAAACATCCCTCCCATCCCCATCCCAAACTCTCGGTGGTGTCCCCGCCTGCAGTCCACCCGTCACTCCATCGTCCGTGGCCAGCTCCGCAGCGCAGCCTGTAACCGTTCATCCTCCTTCCCCTGGGACAGTTAGGGGTCCACGTGTCTGCGCCTCCGTATGGAGACACGTTCAGGGCCTTCCTAATGACCCCCGTGTGGTGTGGTGCCGTGCCGTGCCTGTGATGTCCTGGTGCGCAGGGGCAAAAACCCGAAGCACCTGCCATCAACGGCTCTAACTCGGCACCTGAAGACGCACCACCCAAGCCTGTGGTCTCTGTCCTTGCCCAGTGAAACATCCGTTGGGGGGAGAAAGGGGGCGACGAGCTCTTCTGAGCAGGGATCAGTGAGAGGGTCACCGGAATCCACCCCAAGCAAGAATCCTTGCCCTGAGGGTGACGCTGCTGGGAGCGGAGCGCTCAGGCAGGCCGCGCTCACGGAGGTTGTCCCCTCGGGATCTTGGACAACACTGCTTAGACTGGCGAGGTTGGGGGCTCAGGAGGTGGGCCTTTGCATCTTGGCAGAGATGATTGCCCTACATGGCTTGCCCATATCCATCGTGGAGTGTGTGGGCTTCCGCATGCTACTAAAGCATCTTGCTCCTCAGTTCTCCATGCTGTCGCCCCTTGCCCGTCAAGTCCTGCGGGTATCTCGAATGAGGGCTGGCACATTTGGATCAGGTTTAGCCAGGTCCACTCCCACTGCTAACAGGCTTCTTAGAACTTTCTACGCCTTCCTGGCACAGCCAGATCATCATGACATCTCCTTTCTGCGAAGACAGGATAGTGGGTGATGCTGGCGTCAGCCTCCTTTGGGCACTTGTGCAACAGCTCAGGAGCTGTTGCAAATGTAGTTGAGCTGCATGGTGGCCCTATCCATTGCAAACACTGTGTCCTCTGAGCAGGGGGGAATGGGTCCCTTGACTCATGTCCTTTCTGCAAAGGCAGGGTGGCCGATGTCAGCTGTTGCTGCTACCCTATTTCTTTCCCTCTCTGGAACAACTCTGACCCATCCAAGCAACCTCTCCTGTCCTGTCCATCCCCTCCTTTCCGCGAAGGCAGGAAGGCAGTTAGTGTCCGGCGGTGCCGCCCAAACTGTTATGAGTAGTGCCTGTACTGCCTGCACAGGAGAGGTGTCTCGGAGCGGTGTGGAACTGCTCTGCCCCCCTCATTTCTTGGGGCTTCTGCTCTTTCTACCTCTCCTTCTGTGGAACCACTCCGACCCTTATGAATGATGAGCGGCCAGACCCCCCACCTCTGAGAGGTGTGGCAGCCTACCTGCTCAACTGGCAGCCATCAAACAATACCAACAAGCCTTGCAGAGCCCAATTCCCTCCTAAATGGGGATGTGCCAAGGGCTGACTTTTCCCAAACTCTATCCTACCTCTAACATCTGCAGCTTTACATGAAGCCAATTACCACGACCCATGCAAGCAGTACAAGATAGGTGAAAAAACATCTCTTCCTGGCAGCCAATTGGGTGCCTCCTCCTGAATGCCAGGATGGACAGAGGCATGTGCTGCTGCTTTCCCCTTCCGGGGTGGCAAAAGTGGCCCTTGGCCCAAGCAGCTGGGTCTATAGGCCAGGACGGCCAGATTCAATAAAGGAATTCACAAAGTGCTTTACAAAAGTTAAACTAGAAGGCAACTGCTGTTAAAATATCAAGCTATTCTGCAGAAGGAAAGCTTTTTTAAAGAAGATTTTTGAATGACCAAAAGCAGATTCATTAAAGGCTTTCCAACTGCCTTAGCAAGAATAACACAGAGAGAATCAAATGAACCTAAGGCAAGGCATTACACCACATATAGCAAAAGTTCTGTTTTTCATAGATCTTACCTCTGTGTAACACAAAATGATGCCCCATTGAGGATATTCAGCTAGGGGGTATTTAGGACCAAGGCCATTTAGAGCTACAAAGATTATAACTAGACATGGGCATGAACAGGGGAAAAATCTGAACACCCTGTTTGTTGTTCGGTACCATCCACGAACAATGAACAATGAACATGGATGAACATGAACTGTTCACGGACATGTTCGTTGTTCATGGAGGCCAGAACCCTCCCACCCTCAAACCTCCCCACACTTAGCCACCCTCCCCTCAAACCCAATTACTTGGCCCTTTAAAAATCCCTTTAAATTGATTTGGTTTCATTTTCTCAGCCATGTCGGACGCTCCTCTTCGCAGGTCCGAGAGGAAGCGCCCGAGCACCCTGTCCGGGCGGCTGATCTGCGAAGATTAGCCCCCAAAACTCCCAGTGAGGGAGGCTGGGTCCGGGACGCTGCGGAAAGAGCCCCCCAGAATCAATGCGGGGGGTTAATTGCCCGTTTGTCCCTACGGAGGCCGGCAGACATGCGCGGCGCCTCGAGTGCTGCCGGGCCATGGAAAACGGCAAAGAGCAGAATTAGGCGAAAGCCTGCAAGTAAGCGAATCCCTTCTGTTACTACAAGCGTACGCGAAGGAGTGGTGGGATCTGAAGCTAAGAAGGCTCGTTCTTCCCCTTCGCTGAGTTTCAGAATCTGGTTGGCGGTTCCCCCCCCCCCCTAAAATGGCAACAAAAAAACAAAGTCCCGCTCTGGGCAAGTCAGTTTTGGCTGCCCTGAAGGGAGAGTCGTTGGAGGAAGTAGTGCGGAGGGCGGTTGGTGAAGCCATAAAACCCTTTGTTGACAAGCTGAACGAAACAGATCAAAGGGTGGGCTTAATTGAGAGCGAAGTGAAAACCATTAAGGAAGCAGCGGGGGGGGCAGAGAAGTCTGCTCGGGAAAGTGCATCACTCGTGAAGGCTACGAATAAAGAGCTTAAGCTGGTGGAGAACCAGCTGATCGGGCTACAAGTGGAACGAACACAGACAATTTTGCGCCTCCAGAATGTGAAAGAGGAGGAAAATGAGGATTTACGGGGTCTGGTCTCGGAACTACTGGCGACACCCGCGAGGGCAACTAAAGAAGAAGTAAAAAGCGCCATTTTGGAAGTCCGTTGGGCTACTTCAAAATATGCAATGAAGCGTCAGCTGCCTCGCGAGATCATCATTGATTTTTCATCTAAGAGGATCCGGGACACTATCCTATATAATTCATACAATGCAGATTTGGACTTTTTGGGTAATAAAGTTAAGATATTGAAAGACGTCCCATTTCTAGTTCGGAAAAGACGTTTTAAGTATAAAAAGTTCGCAGCTCTTCTGAGAGAACGTGGAATAAAGTACAAATGGTTATTTCCGGAAGGAATCTGGTTCAGTCACAAAGATCAAGCTTTCAAGATATTATCAGAAGATCAACTAAGGGATTTTGAGGATAAAAATCCGGAATTTCAGTGCACCAAGCAAGATGAAAAGGAGAAGTCTGAGGGGGGGGGGAGGAAACGAGCACTGCGGCTGCAGTTGCTCAGAGAGAATTGCGTCCGGGACCCAGGAGGGGAAGGAAAATTTAATTTGAATTTAAATTGTAATTTGCATTTAGTAAGGTCAACCACTCCATCAATATAATATAAAGCTTTAACTTTTGAATAATGGCAGTATGAAGGGAAAACATTTTGTGTAGCATAGTTGTTACATGTTGTAGTTGTTGTGTTTTTTTTTTCCTTCCTCCCCTTGTTCCCTTTCTTCCATTTGTATTGTTAGTTAATGTAGTTAATAAAAAATAAAAATATTATAAAAAAAAAATCCCTTTAAATTATCAGTTGGCAGGCAGCAGGGGGGGATTCCCCCCTGCCGCCTGCTAGCTGATAGTTGAAAGGGCCCTTTTCTGCCATGTGCAAAGGGCAGAGCCCTTTAAACACCCCACAAACTGACCTTCCTAATGTCCAATACCCACCAAATTTGCAGGGGACATAGTCTTCACTGTCCTCTGAAGACCCCCCCACGTTTCAGAGAGATTGCACCCCAGGAAAGGCATGATCCACTGGTCTCCCCGTCGGCTGTCATTTTCTCTTCACAGTGGCAAAAACGGGACTCTCTGCTGGAAGTACTTTGAACAATTAAAGCCAGAAGGAAAGCCATAAGGAGTTCAGACAGAGTTCAATCCCTCCTTGTCTCTGGTTGCCAAGGGGATTGATTGCAGCAGGTGCCAGACTGTCTGGCTTGCTGAGCTGCTGCCGAAGACAAAGAACGAGGCTTTTAACGACCGCCTGTTCATTTAAGATGGGGCCTCACAAACAGGTTGTTCGAGAACAGCAGATTAGGCTGTTTGTGGGTTTTTTCTGTTTGTAATGCTGTTCAGGCCCATGTCTAATTATTACCAGCACTTTGAACTGAGCCCCTAAGTGAATAGGAACACTGTACGCATGATTTAGAATACCATTGAGTAGAAGTTGTTGTCCATCATCTTTGTAGACATTAGGACATGTTCCCCCTAAAACATGACTTCCTATAATAGCTCCAAAGAAAGAGTATCTTTTATGGCCATTCTGCAAGAAATAATAAATCTTCCTCATGCCAGAATCTAAAATGATGATGATAAATCTTTATAGCAACTTCAGAATCTAAGCTAGAGGTTGTCACTACAAGAGGGACTGAGCTATGCTTTGCAAAATGGAGTCAATATTGGACTAATTCACAATTCTTCCCCTCAGAATGGCAAAGCCTTCTTTGGCGTCAGTCCTTCCATAGATCTGCCAAGATATGATTCCACTGGAAGGAATTTTCACTTGGCTATCCTGCAGTTGCAAAGAAATTGCTGGCCATATATCATTCTGAGTGCAGCATGAAGTTTGTATTCCATTTTAATCCAGTGCAGTAGGTTTTAGATAGGGACAAAAGTTTGAAAGTTGAAGGATTTGTCTAATTTTTTCCATTTCACATTCATTTTTTCCTCCTGAGAAACAAGCCCACAAACCTCTATTTTCACACCTGTTTCTATTTCCTTGTACCACATTTTCACATTAAAATGAACATATTTTCAATGTTATTTTTGTTTCAGCTGCATATAGATGGTATATAAATGGAGTGTACATATAAACACTGTTAAAAATGGCAAAGGAGAAACAACCATATCATCAATATAGCAATGATAACATACGAAATAAAAAAGACAACAAAAAATAGCCATATCATCTTATCCCTAATTTTAGTGATACATTTCCTTGGGAACTGTGTATTGATTGGTTAGTACAGCCAAGGATGGTAGATCATTTTACATGTTTCCAATATGCCACATTTAGAATCTAAACAATTAGCAAAAACAAAACTAGCAATTGTTTACATAATTTTCCCCTCTCCCCTGGGGAAAAAAATCAGGTATAAAGATACTTAATTTAATGGGTCAGTTCAATGCACATAAATCTCATTCCAGATAGGCCTATTGTGCAAAATAACATCTTGGTTTTATAGGTTTCTTGCATTAATTTTATGCTAGCTATAAATAATGATTATGAGATACCACATTGACAACAGCATGGAATTAAAAGTAGAAAACCTTTATGATTCTTACCAAAGCCTGATGCATAAAGAAGATGGCATGCTCATATTTACTTTTTCAGATTTTGTTTTTGCAGTTTTATCTGCAAAAAGTCAGTTGCTAATTTAAAACGTTCTTTAGAGTTCATCCAGTCTTTGTATTGCAGACTTACAAAAAATCAAATTTGTTTTCATACAGTCAACAGAAATAGCTAGAAAAGTGCAGTCCTATTTTGCAATAACAATTATTTACCTTGGTATAACTACCTCTTTTCTTTTTTCAGTCTTTACAAGCATTTCATTTCAAGGTAATGTGAGTTGATAATCTCTGGAATCCTTCCTTCACCCTAAGATGAATAATTATGAAAACAATAACCAAAGTGAAGCCTTGGTTGGTTGATTACACATTTCCATAGAGGCAAAGACCCACAGAAATTTGGCAAGGCCTCTGTATCAGATCCCCCCTAATACAGTGCAGCAGGAATAGAAAACTAGATCACAGTTATCACTGGGCCCCAGGGAATGTAATGATGCTTATAAGGTCTGGCTAACACGTTACATTGCTAAGCAGAGACCACTTTAAATTGCATCATTCCTTGGTTGTTACTACGCAGCAAGACATTTCCCTGAAGTGTAACTAGGCTTGCTTTTGCCTGCCTATGTTGAGTGAGCTACCATTGGCCCCAATCCCTCCCCCTTGAGAAACTAAAGTGCAGGAGAAAAGTAACTGGAAAATACCTCCATAGTGATGCTCTAGGAATTCCCCTATGGTGTGTCTGTGCCCTTTTTCACAGTGATTAGAAGAAATTCCTGGATCATCAACAAGAGGTGACATTGCATTGTCTCAAAGTGTCACCCTTCCCAGGCAATGCCCTTAAAATCTCTCCGCATTTGCCAGACTAGGCTGGCAACTCTATTTCTGATTGAACTGGAGGGTCATGTGGTATTGAGATAACAGCCTCTTTCTCTTAGCCACCTTAATGGATCTACTTGGGCTGAAAGGTGACATACAAATATTGAAAATAAATAATTTTAAAAATTACATACACCAGCCATTGGTGGTAGAAAGTGCTTTCAAGTCATAGCTGGTTTATAGCAACCCCACTGGCATTTTTCAAGGCAAAAGACAAACAAAGGTGGTTTGCCATTGCCTGCCTCTGCAATCCTGGTCTTCTTTGGAGGTCTGTCATCCAGTAACTAACCAAGGCTGACTCTGTTTAGCTTCTGAGATCTGATGAGCTCAGGCTTCCTGACCTATCTAGGTCAGGCCACAGCAGTGATTACAAATTCTTTCCCTGCTAATACTGGCAAGGATTGGACTTCTTCCAACCTTTCCCATCTTGCTGCCATGTTCCATCCTCTCTGAATCATCTTCTACCAGATGTTTTTATCTATCCAATTGAAAATGACAGAAAGAGAGAGAAAGGATTGCCCCCTCAGTTGGAAGAATGAGACAGACACAATTTCTTGGAATAAATGGCCGCTTTATTAAACATAACATAAACACTAAACTGCGGCAAGGGCAAACTATGCGGTACAGGTCAGGCCACGGGGTCCCTCAGACCACCGCCCTGACCTGTCTGGGCGAGCCCCACTGCCCCGGGCGTAATCCATTCATGGAATGGCCTCAGCCCGGCCGGCCAGGCAAAGGGTTCCCCCTCAAGCTCCTAAAGCCTCAGCCATACAGCATGAGGGAAGGACTTGCACCTGGGGTTCCCTGGCGGCAGTCTGCACAGGTGGTGGTAGCCATGAAGCATTACCCTCCGTCCTGAGAGACCCCATTTCCCCACCGTTGGGGAATTGCCAAAGGGGTGCTCACCAGCCCGCTCCCTATTTCCCCACTTTCTCCTGCCAGGGGAAGCCTACTAGGCACCACCCGTAAAAATACCACCATCCTCTGCTGCAGTACAAGGTAGGCGAAAAAACCTACCCCCCCAACAAGGCCAATCAGGGGGAGCAGGAAAAAATTCCTACCTGGCTCAAATGCAACCGGCTAATCCTGCACTGAAACAGGGAGAGGAGGGTGGGCCGATCGCTTGGAGCAACTGCGTGCAAGGGAGGGCGGAGATAAAAACGGCTCTATCTCCGCCCGCCCCCTGAAAGCCCCGGATGGGCGGGAAAGTCCCATCCTCCATCCGAGGCTGCAAACCCGGCCCCCCGGCCATAGCCACTTGTGGCAGCCGGGAGTGGCCGAATTGCCCCCTCAGTTGGAAGAATGAGACAGACACAATTTCTTGGAATAAATGGCCGCTTTATTAAACATAACATAAACACTAAACTGCGGCAAGGGCAAACTATGCGGTACAGGTCAGGCCACGGGGTCCCTCAGACCACCGCCCTGACCTGTCTGGGCGAGCCCCACTGCCCCGGGCGTAATCCATTCATGGAATGGCCTCAGCCCGGCCGGCCAGGCAAAGGGTTCCCCCTCAAGCTCCTAAAGCCTCAGCCATACAGCATGAGGGAAGGACTTGCACCTGGGGTTCCCTGGCGGCAGTCTGCACAGGTGGTGGTAGCCATGAAGCATTACCCTCCGTCCTGAGAGACCCCATTTCCCCACCGTTGGGGAATTGCCAAAGGGGTGCTCACCAGCCCGCTCCCTATTTCCCCACTTTCTCCTGCCTACGCGAAAGGCCAAGCCTCTGCTTAGGCCCTCGCGCCCCACAGGTGGCCTAGTGCCAACCTAAGCCCTAGCCGCAGGTCGTCTAGAAAGATGTCATTGCCGGCTGGGGACAAATGGACCCCATCAGCCCTATAAAGGGTGGCATTAGCGGCCTTAATGCGCGGGTGAGGGAGGTAAATGCCGAGGCCCGTAGCCAAGGCTTTCTGAATCGCCCTATTGGCCCTGCGCCTCGCTCGAGCCATACCCCGGGGGTCTAACGACTCCCGCCATCTGCGGCGGGGGAGCATCTCGGACCAGAATATATATACACTGGGCCAGCGGTTCTTAATTACCCAAAGGTCAGCAATGACCTGCAAGGACAGGGCTCTGCCTTTCAACAAACCGAGGTCATTACCACCCACGTGTAAGACCAGAATATGGGGAGGAGGACCGTTCCTTCCCCCAAACAAGAGAGGCAGCAACCCCGACCACCGAAGGCCTCGCCTTCCCAGCCATTCAATCGAAGCATCTTCGCTCAGCCCCAGCTGAGCTCCAATCGGCGTCCGCCTGGCTTGCACCGCAGCCCAGAACACCATACTGTGGCCCGCAATAAGAATCCGCTTCCTTTCAAAGATGCTCCCAGCACCTGGAACAAAATTCAAACTGCGTGAGATGAAAACAACGGGAGAGGGCGAATGTATGACCGAAAAGCAGCCGACCTCCATCTGCCCACCTTCTGAATGGTCCTGTCAGCATAGCCCATGGCCGCCGCAGTAGATGCAGCCCCAATTCGGAAAGAATGAGTGCCAAATTTGACACCCACTAGACCCAGCCGCCGCAGCGCTCTATCCGTGACTGCCCAGAATTGATAGCGGGTTAAGGGAGAGCGATCCTGGTGCCGAAACAACAGACCTTCATCCTTGCCCCGAACTGCCAGGTAAGAACGAAGAGCCCGTACCGGGCACAAAGCCTCGTCCTCACAGGGTCCTAAGGTCAACACAGACCCCACCCTCTTCTGATCGGTCTTAGACCGCTTAATACGTATCAAAACCTTACCGCCCTCAAACTGGATGTCGCGGGATGATAACGCCCGCCCAGAGGCATCCTTCTGCGACTGAGCCACCAACTCGCTCACCCTTAATGCGCCAAAGAAAGCAGTAAGAGAGGCGGCATGAAACAACTGGCATTCAAAACCCGACTTGCAAATCTCCCCCCATAGAGTTCCCAGACCTCTAAGGATCGCAGGGGAAATCGGCTGCCTCAAATCCTTAACGCCCCCGGACTCTCTGGACCAACCCTCGAACATCTTTCTGAGTCTAAAATCCCCCGTATGCTCCAGCAAGCCACGTGCCTTGCTAGCAAACGCTAACGCAGCCATCTGGCCACGAATGGTCTTGACTGCAAGACCACGAGCCCGCTGGGCCACACAAAATTGCAGCAGGTGCCCCACAGGAATGGGCCACACCTGACTCAGCCCGACCCCTTTTCTAAAGTCCCGAAGCAGTCCTACCGCCCTTTCATAAGACCGCTGAGTGCTGGGAGCAATGGCCATCTGAATAGCTCTGTTCACCTCGACCTGCCAATCCGCCACAGCTCCGGTGGCATCCTGGAGGGAAGGCTGTCGGCACCGGGAGCGAGACGCCGGAAGCGATCCATCTGTTGGCGAGACAAAGCGTCCGCCACACCATTGTCGACTCCTGGCACGTGCCTAGCCCGAAACAGTATGTTAAGCTGAAGGCACTTCAAAGTGAAGGCCCGCACCAAGGACATCACCCTGGGAGACTTAGATGTCAGGGTATTAACCACTTGCACAACTGACATGTTGTCGCACCAAAAGTGCACAACGTGGTTAGCCAACTCGCGGCCCCAAAGGAAAACTGCCACCAGAATTGGGAACAGCTCCAAGAAGGTCAAGTCCCTAACCATCTCCCCAGCCGACCAATCAGCAGGCCATTGCTCGGCACACCAATGACCACGGAAGAATACCCCAAAACCTATGGAACCAGACGCATCCGAGGCAACCTGAAACTGCGCGCCAACTAGTAACTCCTCGCGCCAGAAAGTAACCCCATTGAAGGAACCCAAAAATTCCTCCCAAACCTCTATGTCAGCGCGCATCCCCTTATCGATACGGACTTTATGGTGCGGGGCGCGAAGAGCAGACATGGCCTCACACAGCCTACGCAAAAATGGCCTGCCGGGAGCAACAGCCTTGCACGCAAAATTTAAAGAGCCTACTAGCTGCTGCAATTCCAGAAGGGATACCTTCTGCTTGCCCCGAAATGCAGCCAGCATCCCCCTAAGCTTACTAATTTTATCAGCCGGGAGCCGCAAGGACTGACGCACCGAATCAAGCTCGATGCCCAAAAATGTCATAACCTGGGATGGGCCCTCAGTCTTCTCATGAGCCAGGGGAACGCCCAGCTCCCCCGACAGGGACACAAAGCCAGCCAATAGGTTGGCACACTGCCTGGAGCCAACAGGCCCAACGAACATAAAATCATCGAGGTAATGACAGGTGTCCCCGCATTTATACCGCCGCCTAAGTTCCCACTCCAAAAAAGAGCTGAAACGTTCGAAGGCTGCGCACGATATCGAACACCCCATTGGAAGGGCTCTATCCATGTAATACTGACCCTCAAAAAAGAAGCCTAGGAGATCTATGTCATCCGGGTGTACCGGGAGCAGGCGAAAGGCTGACTTAATGTCGCACTTAGCCATCCAAGCCCCAATACCACATCTGCGCACCACTTTGACCGCCTGGTCAAAGGAAGTATAACGCACAGAACAGAGTTCGTCCGGGATGGCGTCGTTAACCGACGCCCCCTTCGGAAAAGAAAGGTGGTGAATCAACCTATATTCACCTGGGGCCTTCTTAGGGACCACCCCCAAGGGCGAAACACGGAGATATGGCACCGGAGGCGTAGAAAAGGGGCCTAAAACCCTACCCTCTGCGCATTCCTTCAAAACCTTGGACCGCACAACAGCTTCCATGCCAATAACAGAACGTAAATTTTTGGACATGAAAGAAACCCGCCGGCCCTGAAATGGAATCCTGAAACCATATGTAAAACCGTTCAACAGGAACTCAGCGTCACCCTTCTTAGGATAACGAGACAGCAAGCGCTCAAGCGCTCTCAGACTTACTGGGCTGGGACCCTTTTCCAGAGGAATGCTGGCCCCCGCCTCCACCGGAACGCCTACCCCCCCCCTCCCGACTTGGCTCTGGGGCAGGAGGAATAAGCGTGCTGACCGGAACATGCTGGACATTCGTGCCTGTATTTACAGGCCCTCCTGTTGCAGCTACCCTTTGAGGTGAAGTCCCAACAGAGCAGCCGGGGTTGAACCTGCTGCCCCGCCTGGGAGCGGGTAGAACTAGCAGCCTGTGGGCGGTGGATCAAGTGACCACTATCAGCCCTATCCCCAGAATTCGGTTTAGAGGGGGACATCACCTGCAGCCACAGCTGCTGGTGAATCTGGTCCCAGGGAAGCTGGGGGTTCAAAGCCGCCCTCATCCTAAACTCTTCGTCATACTGCAACCACGCAGCCCCAACGAAGTCAGTATACCCTCTGTAAATAATATTAAGATACTGAAATAGGGAAACAGCACGAAGAGGATGAGCCCTCCCCACTACACCTGCATATATCAAAAACCCAGGAAGCCAGTTGTGCCATGTGCGATCCACCTTGCGGCGTTTGATTTTTTCCTTGTCACGTTCATCCAGATCCTCCTTGTCCTTCTTCTCCAATTCACGGAAAAGAAGGGTAAATACATCTACATACTCCCCTTTTACTATCTTATCCCGGGTTGCCTGGGTAAGGTGATCCCCCAGGGGGAGAGCTGTATCCCCAAAAGGGAGAGCCCTATATGGGACCTGGCCATAAACACCATAAGGCGATAGGCACCAAGGCGGATAACCTCCGTATTGCCAGCCACTAAAGGGAACAGCCAAAGCCTGGCTCTCAGCAGCCGCACCAGTATACGGGGGGGGGGGCCCAATGGCAAGAGGCATGCTGGCTACCCCAGAAGCCGAGCCAGACAATGAAAACTGTCCGGGTAATTGCCATGCAGAGTTGAATGAAGTGGACGGTGTGGTGGAGCCTGGAGACCCGGAGGCAGCAGCCTGACCCCAGGGTCCCCATGGCCAGGTGCATGCCTGCTGTGGCAAGGCCGACTTACCTTCAGAACCACTAGGCTACACAGCCACCGCCACTTGGCAAGCTTCAGCTTGTCCCTCTGGTTCAGCGTCACCAGGCAGAGCTTCTTCCACCACGGGAGCCTCGGCGCTAGACGACGGTCCAGCTTCAGACGAACCTGTGGCAGACTCCAGAGCAGACAAACGGGTTAAAATAGCCCGCCGAAATGCAACTTTTGATGAGGCCCTAACAGGTCTAGAACTCTCATGAGCACCACCTGCCAGGGTAGACATCCCTTTACCCTTTTCCAGAGCATCCAAACGCCTCAGTATGTCCAAATTGAAACTGCTCTCACCCTCCTCATCGGAGGAAGAAACAGCTGGCAGAGGCCTTTTGGCAGGCTGTCTTTTAGCAGGCTGTTTACCTTTGGCCTGCCCCTTGCCTTTCCTTGACGCCATTCTACCAAATCGCAGGACCCCCCAAGAATAAAAAGGCCCCACAGACGATCTCAAAATGGCGGCCGAATATAGGGCCCCCAAAATGGCGTCCACTGAGTGGCGCAGAAGCCTGGGCGCCCTTGGGCAGGGGATTTTAAGCCAGCTGGCCCTCGCACAACCCCTTCTCCGTAGGAAGACGCAGGACCGGGCAAACAAACCGTCCCCTCACACACACACCCACTGAGTAGGAAATTAAGCCGGCGCAAGCGCCCCAAACCGTTCCGGCGACTCCTGCCGCGCCGTGTGCCCACACGCCGTAATGCTGCCCGCCGCCTCTCGTCCTTGCCGGTTCCCCGCCCGGGTGAAGCGGCGGCCAGCCGCTCTACTCGGCCCGCAGCCTCTCAGCCCGGCCAAGCGGCGGCACGAGCACGCTCCGCTGCGCCGCGCAGTCGCTCCTCTAGCCCCACTGCCTCTCTGCTCGGCAGAAGGGCCGAGCGAGCACAAAAGCCTCGCCGCCCACGAACTCGCTGCAGGGAGAGAGCACTCGGAGCCGCGCGAACTCCGCTCCCTACAGCTGCGTTCCTCCAAGCGCCGGCAGAGCAGGGACAAAACACGTCCTGCTCCGACCGATCGCTTGGAGCAACTGCGTGCAAGGGAGGGCGGAGATAAAAACGGCTCTATCTCCGCCCGCCCCCTGAAAGCCCCGGATGGGCGGGAAAGTCCCATCCTCCATCCGAGGCTGCAAACCCGGCCCCCCGGCCATAGCCACTTGTGGCAGCCGGGAGTGGCCGAATTGTGGTGACATATTAAAAATATAGTCTCTTCCATATATTGCTCCATCCACTGTACAGAAACAGCTTGCCTAATAAAGATAGCTGTGAATACTGCAGATGTAAGTGATCAGCCCGGCCTCCGATATTTTAATATAAGTTTTTATATGGCTGCTTATGATATTAAAAATGTTCAGGCCTCTGGAGTTAAAATTGCTGCTGTATTGACACCAGAGAGCCTCTAACAGTTGCTGAGTCCCACCCGGGAGTAGGGGTGTGCAATTCGGTATTCTGATTAGGTTAAAAATACCAAATCAGGGCCGTTTTGGGTTTTTTCAGTATTACCAGAACTTTTTTGAATACCGAAAAATTTCGGTAATACTGAAACAGAGATTGCCGAAACGATTCGGCCATTGTTTTAAATGAGAAAACCTTCTCCCGGCTTTCCGGGAGTCTGGGGAGGACATTTTCTGTCCAAATCTCACCAAACTTGGTGGAGACCTTCTCCGCACGCTCTTCTAACTAACCTCCAAGATTCAGAAAGATTGGACTTTGGGGGGCCATGTTATGCCCCCCCAAACAAGGTGCCCCCATCCTCCTACACTCTCCATGGTTCTCTATGGGGAAAAACAAGTCATTTTCTAGGTGGCTTGGGGGTGGCATTTTGCAAGCAAAATGCAACCAACTTTCAGGGGACTTGCTCCCACCTGTCCTCCCACCCTCCACCAAGTTTCAGGCAGATTCCACTTTGGGGGGCCATTTTATGGCCTCCCAAAGAAGGTGCCCCTATCCACCTCCACTCCACTATTCCCTAAGGGGGAAATAAGAGAGGCTTTTCAGGCTAGGGGTGGCATTTTGCATGCAAAATGCCCCCAAACTTCAGAGAACCTCCTCCTACCTGCTCCCACCTGTCCTGCCTCCCTCCACCAAGGGTCAAGCAGATCTCACTTTGGGGGGCCATTTTATGGCCTCCTAAAGATGCTGCTCTTAGCCCCCCCCCTTTTCCAATATTTCCTATGAGGGAAATAAGACAGGCTTGTCTGGGTAGGGGTGGCATTTTGCATGCAAAATGCCTCCAACCTTCAGGGGCCCATCTCCTACCTGTCCTCCCACCCTCCACCAAGGCCTAAGCTGATCCCACAAAGGTGGTTCTCCTGCCATACCACTTTGTCTTTCTACTGTGGGGAAGACTTCCACACCGTACAAATACATGGGATTGGGGCTGCCAATGGCCACAGCCACAGTCCACCTGCACCCAAACTGCCAAATACCACACACACCCTCCCCAAAACCTAACCTCCCCTGTCCTGTGGCCAGCCACTTTCTATTGATTCCTGTTATGGGAAAATCTCCTACAGCAGGAACCCACGGAATGTGGCATCTATGGCCACAGGAACAGTCTCCCTTTTAAATCCACCCCCCTCTAAGCCCCACACTGACCCAAATACACCCTCCCCAACATTCCCACACTGGCCACTACCCCAGGAGCAGGCTGGCCAGCCATCCTCCGTTGTTCCCTGTGATGGGAACTTTTAAACTCTCTTTCCCAGGGCAATTATGCACAGCCCAGGGGTGCCACAATGGTGGGCACACTCCTGAGTGTGAGCTTGTCCCTGTGAAAGAGCACCTGAACCACAGACACACTCCCCCAAATTCCCCCACCACCTACAGAGATGGCTGGCCAGTCAGCCCCATTACTCCCTATGATGGGAACCAACTGCACAACAAAGAATAAAACAAACACACTGAATAAAGTTTTTTAAAAAAATATTTTCTCACTTTCAAAGTACAAGTAGGCAAAGTATTGTGACACATTACACCAGCAGTCCCCCACACAGAAAAATAACACAACTCACTTAACATCAGAGAATCACAAAAACACAATTCCTGTCAAAAACACTTTATTTCTTTAACAGCTATAGGTTACACAGCAGGGGGGCACACCAAAGGGCATTCCAGCATTCCCCTACACAAAAATAACAACTCACTTCACATTAAAGAATCACAAAAACACAATTCCTGTAAAAACACCTTATTTCTTGAACAGCTTTAGGTTACACAGCAGGGGGACACACCAAAGGGCATGCCAGCAGTATCTTACAAAAAAAAATAACACAACTCACTTCACATTAAAGAATCACCCAAAACACAATTGCTGTTAAAAACACTTTATTTCTTTAACTGCTTTAGGTTACACAGTAGGAGGGCACAACAGAGCATAAAAGCAGTCTACTACACAAAAATAACACAACTCACCTCACATCAGAGAATCACCCAAATACAATTGCTGTCAAAAACGGTGATGTGAGTTGTGTTTTTTTTTGTGTAGTAGACTGCTTTCATACCCTGTTGTGTCCTCCTACTGTGTAACCTAAAGCAGTTATTTCCCCCATAGGAAATAATGGAAAAAGGGAGGGCTAAGAGCAGCATCTTTGGGAGGCCATAAAATGGCCCCCCAAAGTGAGATCTGCTTGAGCCTTGGTGGAGGGAGGGAGGACAGGTAGGAGGAGGTTCTCTGAAGCCAGACAAGCCTCTCTTATTTCCCCCTTAGGGAATAGTGGAGTGGAGGTGGATAGGGGCACCTTCTTTGGGAGGCCATAAAATGGCCCCCCAAAGTGGAATCTGCCTGAAACTTGGTGGAGGGTGGGAGGACAGATGGGAGCAGGTCCCCTGAAAGTTGGTTGCATTTTGCTTGCAAAATGCCACCCCAAGCCACCTAGAAAATGACTTGTTTTTCCCCATAGAGAACCATGGAGAGTGTAGGAGGATGGGGGCACCTTGTTTGGGGGGGCATAACATGGCCTCCCAAAGTCCAATCTTTCTGAAACTTGGAGGGTAGTTAGAAGAGAGTGTGGAGAAGTTCTCCACCAAGTTTGGTGTGATTTGGACAGAAATTGCCCCCCAGACTCCCGGAAAGCCGGGAGGTTTTCTCTTCGAAAACAATGGCCGAATCAAGCCGAAACATGAATACCGAATTGGCTTGCTGTTTCGGTATTCCCTGAATACCGAAATGGTTTCCTGATTCAGTTAAAACCAAATCAGGTTTAACGAAACAGGCAGGCATTGCACACCCCTACCTGGGAGAACATGGCATGCATGGAACGTTGGACAGGAATGCCGAGTGATTGAGAGGATTGGGGGACTGGAAGGATTTACTATCCTTCCAGTCCCAAAGATGCCCAGTGCAAAAAAGGTCCTGCAGAGTCATCCCTACTTAACACATTCCTTTCCCTTCTTCTATTATGAGATCTCCTGTCCTTGATTGAGGAGCTAATCAAATGACATTCTTAAGTGTATACAGTCGCTCCTGGGACAGTTCAGTCCCCACCTAAAATCCATCAACTCAGCTCCAGTGGAATTCACTAACAAATGATCCCTTTTGTACAGTGCTAGAACATGTTTTACATTTGCTTTCACACACCCCAGCAGCTACCAATCAACGTACTCAAACCTTTTGTCAAACCCAGGAACTGACCGTTGCAGTCTTTGTTCTAACAGCTAGGTGGGCTCTTCCACCTCAGGGCCCATTTTACCTATAATGGTAGAGCCCTGGCCTCATTCAAATCATGCATGCTTCCTGAGTCCAAGCGCTGCTCCCTTAGGGTTGCTTCCCTAAGTCTCTCCCTCTTTCCTGGCCAAGAATGCTGGCGTTTGAAGCTCTCTTCCTCCATGGACCACGCTGCTCCTCTGATTGGTAAACATACTCCCCCCCCACACTCTATTCCAACTTCTGGCTAGCCTCCTAGGACTCTGTGTGTATGTGTAATTATTTTACCCCAGTATGTGCATTCAGTTTTGTTATTTAAATAAAATGATTCTTTGACCTAAAAGTACCAGCCTCGTCTGCTACCATGGGGAGGGGACCTGGTAGAAATTGGTGGAGATTTCCTACTTGTTACCCTTCTCACATAGCCATTCTCCTTACTTGCTAATTCCACCACAAATCATTTTATTGCAAGGAGACCAGTTCCGGTAACACAGAGACCTAGCATGAGAGCCTCTCTTTTGAGGAGGACATGGACTGAACATCTGTATAGGAATTTGGACAGAAAACAAACACTGCTGGAAACATGTACTGAATGTGAGAATCTCTTGTGAGCATTTTTAATCCATACCAAATAATTTGACTAAAAAGTCTACAAGAGCCATCCTTTGAAAAAAAGGGGGGGGGGAATTCAACCACACAAAGTTTTTCAGTGAACTGGGATTTGTAGCTCCTGTCTGGTCAAGTTTTTTTTTAAATTAAAATTATACTGATGTCCTCAGATTTTTTAGTACATACCCAAACATGCTGATGTTTGCCTAGAAGAACACTTGTATGAGTATGTTTAAATCATCTCTCTATACCTTTCCCCAAAGAGGCTATTGTCTCAGAGAAAGGAAGAGAAACTGGAAGCAGACTGGTACTTACGAATAACAAAGTCAACTATAATATTGGGCTCAATCAACAATATCTATGTCTCTGTAAATCCCTGTATGCTCCTCCCTTCTTACTGTTCTGTTTTCTGTTGGCCTTGTAGAGGTAGCAACAACATTACAACAACAACAGCAGCAGCAATTTTAAAACTGCCATTGAGCATTTGTGAAAGATACCCCAAACTATATTACAGTGGTCCCTAACCTTTTGATATGGTGGCCCACAAGTTCAAATTTACTTGGGACCTACTTGAAAAAAGAAAGTGTAGGAACCATTTTCACATGCTTCACCTCCCACGTTTTCACTGGTTGAGAAACAATGTTGTGTTACACAGTCCTAGTCTCTCATGTAGAGCTCAGAAGATACTCATTTTTACTTCTCAGACAAGTACTCTTAATCAGGGCTTTTTTTGGAGGGGGAATGTCCCAGAATGGCATTCTGGCAGCTCTGGAATCTGCCCACATGATTCGTTCCTCCTTTGGCCCCAGGGCTCTGCAGAGGAGGTTAAGCTGCTTTGAGTTTATTCTGCTTTCTTTTCATTCCTCTGTGTGTGTGAGAGAGAGAGAGAGAGAGAGAGAGAGAGAGAGAGAGAGAGAGCAGACGCTGCTTGGGCCTGGTGCAGGCTGTGCAGAGTAGGTTAAGCTGCTTCAAGTTCATTCTATTTTCTTTTCATTCCTCTATGAGTGAGAGAGAAAGAGCACGCTGGGGCCCAGCGTGGGCTCTGCAGAGAAGGTTAATCTGCTTTGAGTTCATTTTGCTTTCTTTTCCTTCCTTTGTGTGTGAGTGAGTGAGTGAGTGAGAGAGAGAGAGAGAGAGAGAGAGAGAGAGAGAGAGAGAGAGAGAGAGAGAGAGAGAGAGAGAGAGAGAGAGAGCAAGCAGAGCTGCTGGGGACGGATCTCCAGAGGAGGTTAAGCTGCTTTGAGTTCATTCTGCTTTCATTTCATTCAGGGGGTTCTGTGTATGTGTGTGCTGCTTTGAGTTCATTCTATTTTATTTTCATTGGGGGAGTGGGTGGGTGAGGCTGTGTGTGTATGTGTGCTGCTTTGAGTTCATTCTGCTTTCTTTTCAGGGGGTGGGGCTCTGTGTGTGTGTGTGCTGCTTTGAGTTAATTCTGCTTTCATCCTATTCAGGGGTTTCTGTGTATGTGTGTTCTGCTTTGAGTTCATTCTGTTTTATTTTCATTTGAGGGTGGGTCGGTGGGTGGGGCTGTGTGTGAGTGTGTGCTGCTTTGAGTTCATTCTGCTTTCTTTTCAGGGGTAGGGCTGTGTGTGTGCTGCTGTGAGTTCATTCTACTTTCTTTTCAGGAGTGGGGCTGTGTGTGTGTGCACGTGCGCGCTGCTTTGAGTTCATTCTGTTTTCTTTTCATGATCTTGGGGCTGTGTGTGTGTGTGTGTGAGAAAACCCTTTTTCATAATAGTGTAAATTTTCCAAGCTTACTAACATTTATCTTGTCATAGTGCATTGTGCTGGGTTCCAGGAAGCAGCATCACTTCCAGGAAGCAGCATCACTTTCGGGAGCAATGTCACTTCCAGAAGTGATGTCATCATGCATTTCTGGGAGCACTAAGCGTGCGCACATGTAGTAATAGAGAGTTCCACCACCTCTTTTCCCAGAAAAAAGCCCTGCTCTTAATTAATAAATCTGCTAGTGACAATGAGAGAATTCCATA
Organism: Eublepharis macularius; assembly: GCF_028583425.1. NCBI lineage: Eukaryota > Metazoa > Chordata > Lepidosauria > Squamata > Eublepharidae > Eublepharis > Eublepharis macularius. The sequence continues at coordinate 118,942,800 of NC_072794.1, read as the reverse complement.
GATAACCAAACTGATTTCCCAAACCAAATCCAGAAGGTGGAAAACTATAACAGTTCTACAACTACATTGAAAATATGCACTATTTCATGCTGTTTGCAGTGAACCATGGCTTTTAATAAGGTTAAACCAGAGAAATCTATGACTATATGTTTCTGGAAAGAACTAATTTTCAATTCATTCCTTCATGTGAACGGTGAGCTGAGATAATTTAGCCCATTCCATTAAACAGTTAACCAGAGACACTTGCTTAAACTCATATAACCCTTCAGTACACAGTTTTAACATGTATATGGGACTACTTGACATCTATTCTCTATGTTATTCAGATTGAGGTGGTAGTAGGTTGACATGGTAGGATTTATGATTGTGCTTTTATTAAGAACAAACAGAATTTGAACAAAAAGAAAGTTCCTGTGAGATTTGACCAATCAAAAAAGAGTTCGTACAGGTACACATTCCACATATTAGAGGGTCAGAGTTAATAACAATGTTTCTTCCCCAAATCAAATGGAATGGAATCACTTGGCAGTTCAAGCCTCTAAGCAAAACCTTGACCTTGTGTAGAAGAGGTGTGACAGCTACCTCCAAGATGTATTAGTAGGCCTAAGGGCAGAAGAGACTGCTGGGAAGAGGCAGCAGTGCTGCTGTTGCCAGGAGGGAAAGAAGAACCTGGGGGGAGGGGGAGATGAGTGTTGAACACCAGCAGTGTTTGGGTTGGGAACAGCCCAGGCAGCCAGGGGCTCCCTTCCAGCTCAAAGATCCCCAGTATTCAGCTCTCCCCTCACCGACAGCAGTAGGAGTACAAGAAGAGAATAGCAGTGGGGGAGTCAAAAACAGGAGGATAAAAGTCAGGGACCAGCTGCTGTATCTCCCTGTCTTAATTTCTTGCAGGTCCCTATATGTATCAACTGTGAGTCAGTCTGAATGTTTGAGCTTCAACACGGAATCAGTTTGAGCATGTTGCCAAAACACTCCCTCCCCACACACAGATTTTTCCTAGTGTCAACATCCCTACTATCTTGAACCTTATATAATACTTACCAGTGTAAAACAAAGCACACAATAGCTATTTTATAAGCTGTGTCCTGTCTCAGCTTAGTAAAATGCTTTGCTTGTAATATAGGAAATACTTTTAGTTTATTCCTTTCTCATATATTTTCAAGGCATACAAGAAGGAAAGCAGGGAAGTTGCAACACATCCTGTGTGTTATACATAGTTATAAGATACCAAGCATTCATCTGCCAGCCTCTCTCTGTTCTGTTTCTATTAGCATTTTGCCCAGATAATACAATGTGCTTCTCCATTTTTTAGAATAATTGGATATGCATATCTTGACAGAAGGTCTATGAAAGATTTTCAAATTTTGTAACATTGCTTCAAAACAGGTATTTTTTGTGCCCCTTGCCAGAGTCTGTATCAATTATGCATGTTATGTAGAGTTGGGAGCAGAAATCTCTCTCTCTCTCTCTCTCTCTCTCTCTCTCTCTCTGAGTGCATGTGTGTGTATATGTGTTGGATATCATTAACCAAGTTGCATCACTTTATCTTAGTGTCACCATCACTTTCTCCTTTACTGCATTTTCAGTTTCTACAGCACATGGCAATAAGGCAGCTAATGGGAAAACCAATTTTGTGTAACAGGATGATAAGTTTTCTTCTACCCTTCTTTATGATCATGTGTGGTTTTTCATCTCTGCATTTTAAGGTGGAAATTACATCAACAATACATCATGTATAGTACACATGGGAATGTGCTTTCAATATTCTGCTCCACTTTCCTCCAAATATCCCTTTGCTGTAGGTCCCCATTAGTCTCATTTACCAGTCAAGAACTAAGGCTGAGAGACAAGCTTGACCAAGACTGAGCAATGAATCCATAGCAGAGGTGGGACAGAGGTGAAAGCATGTTCAAGGCTTAATATGTCGGTGCTTCTGTATATCAGCAAAAATGCAGAACCCCCCCCCCTTCTCAATTTTTTAAAAAAGTCTCACTGATCAGGCTTTAGGTACTTGTACTATGTTGCCTCTATGTCACTTCAGAGGTAGAGATGGGCACAAACAGCAATATGAACAAAAAAAAGCCACAAACAGCCCAATCTGTTGTTCACAAACAAGCTGTTTGTGAGGCCCTATTCTAAGTGAACAGGTGGTCATTGCAAGCCTCATTCATTGCTGTTTGTCTTGCTGTTCGTCAAGCCAGACAGTCTGGCACCTGCAATCAATTCCCTTGGCAACTTAGGCAGGGATTGTCTGAACTCTGTCTGAACTCCTGCTGTTGCCCTGGAAACCCCAATCTAAGCCCAATTTAGCTTGATAGGCAGGTCTTCCTTTCAAGTGTAAATCTCTGAGTTTGTTACAACAAGGGAGCAAAGAGCAGGGGGGAGGGGGGGCTCCCAGCTCTGACTATGCAGATAGTGGAGGGAGAGGCAGTTGCTGTTGGCATTTTGATAGAGAGAGTGCATTGGAGCTTGGATTTTCTTTGTGCGTGGTGGGATAGGGGTCTACCCCTTCAAGTTCCAGGGCTGCTGCCAGGCTCTGGGCCAAACTATTATTTATTATTGGTACCTTTCCTGGTGCCTGCTCATGTCAGATTTCTGGGAGTGGTGCAGTAGGGATCTTGACCAAATTTGGATGATGGCTGGAGGAGAGCCTGCTGGGCCCCACGAACAGCCAACCACGGATATGTTTGTAAACAGGGCCATGTTCGTGGTTGTTTGTGAGTCCCTGTTCGTGGATGGCAACAAATAACGAGCGTCATGTTTGTTTTTCTGTTCATGCCCATCTCTATTCTGAGGTACTCCTGAAAATGATTCGGTGATGTGAAGTGATTAGCGTTTCAGACAAGGATCTGGGAAATCCATATTTGAATCTTCGTTATGCCATGGAGACAGTTTCAGGTAGGTAGCCATGTTGGTGTGCAGTAAAACAGCAGGATTTTAGTCCAGTGGCACCTTAGAGACCAACAAGATGTTTCAGGATATAAGCTTTTGAGAGTCAAACCTTTCTTCTGACTTGTATCTGAAGAAAGGGAGCTTGAAAATCTTGTCGGTCTCTAAGATGCCACTGGTCTCAAATCCTGCTGTTCTGCTGTGTCATGGAGTGCCAGTCACTCTCTCTTAGTATAAGCTACCTCACAGGGTTGTTGTTCTGGTGATAAAATTGAGGTAAGAATGATGTTGTGAGCCACTTTGGGTTCCCTTTGGGGAGAAAAGCAGGCTATAAATAAATGAATATCGGACAGGGCAGAATTCACTATCACTAGAATTTAAAATATTGTGGATCACATTAAAGCATGCCACTGTTTGAGTAGACACTGTGAGTTGTTTCTTAAAATATATTTTGGACTTCAGTAATAAATAGCTTGTTGGTATAAAATCCATAGAAGAAAGAGCCTGATCTTTCCCAATTCACTGTTCTCATGTAAAATGAAAAACAAGTCACATACATTAATATTTTTGAAAAGCATTCTTATTTTGATCAGTATTTCATCAAGATCTGCACTGTTTGTTTGGCACACATGAGTTTAGAGTTATATTATATGTAGTTTTATGATATCTGCACACAAAAGAAATAGGCTTGTGGCTTTCTTTATTTCGAAACTCTTCGTAGGAATTTTTCACCTTATCTTGCATATCTTCCCCCCCTTTAAAAATGGTGTCATAAATGTATTGATTTTATTTTTGAGTTCCCTGTGTTGAAGCACTTCTTTAATCAAAAGTAAATTACGTAAAGGCCATTTAGGTCAGTCCAGCCAGCAAAATGGAAAGTGCATTTATTTGTAAATGTCAGTGAAATCTGTGGATCAATATCTTTTTCCAACTTGGATTATATTTATGATTTTGTGTAAATTTCAGGCTAAATGTCTTGTTTTTGGAGCTAATTCCTAAATAAAATGGCAGGTTGGAGCACATCTGAACTTATTTATGCATGAATGCCTTTTACCTTTTTTAACCCATTTATGATTGTAATATTCACTCAACTGCATTTAACCCTAGGGGCCTTGGACACATCTGTTTTCCGTTCATCATGGCTCACTCCAGCATTGTAGCTTCCCTGGGCATGTTGACACTAGAGGGTAGATTCTGTGCTACAGCTCCTAACAGACGCTGCACAGATGGTTCAGCTCAGGAATGATCTTGGAAAGTAAGCAAGCCATTACCTGGGTGGAACACTGTCTGACAACTTCATGCATGCCACTGTTATATCCCAAAGACACTACAAAATGATTACATTGCATTTATACAACATACAGTAAATAGGAGTCAGGGATAAGAAAATAATCACAAATCCACATACATGCAGAACCAGAAAATTAATTTAAAATTTAATTTAATTTAATTTAATTTAATTTAATTTTGTAAAATTGAAAAAAAAATCTAAGAAATCTTAGGGCTTTTTTTATCTTGTCTGTCTTTGTGGGGAATACTGATTTGCTTCAAATCTTTCTTTACATGGTACAGGAGCAGATTCATATCCTGAAATGATATGATATCCTTTGTCCATACAGCTGTTGGCTATTTTTTATTAATGACAGAAATGTATTTCTCATTTGCCATAGAAACCTGACTGATGTCTGCTTCCTCATTTATTTTGCTGGATAAATAGCATTGGCATCAACATAGATGCATCAAGTGCCTTCTACAGATACAGATTACATAGCAAGCTTGGTAGTTCCCAAAGAAGAAATGTTTTGCCATCCCATAAACATATTTATATCACCTGGGTGTTCTGGACAGAGCTCAAAGGGCTTTGCCACTATTGAACAGAATCTGCAAGCCATTTCTATTCAATCAGGAAAGCTGAGACATGGGCAAGCTTCATTCCTGGTCTTTAAACCTGAACTGTAATGTGGGCATGTGCATGTGTGTACATGCACATGCAATTTCAATTCAACCTAGAGCCTCATGATAAATTGTCAGCATTGTTCCTCTGGTTCAGGCATTTAAAATGGCTGGTGGCACTAAAAACTCATGCATTTAAATATTATTGCATTGTGCATGACTAAGAGAAATTAAATATGTTTCAATGATGATCTCCAACTAGCAGCAAAGACTTGGTCATCTAGCAAGTGCTGGGAGCTGTTTTGGAGGGTTCAGAGATAAGAATCAGATCAAGACTGCAGCAAGCCTTGCCAATTAATGCTTGCAGTTCTGATGTATGCCACTAAAAAAAAAAGCTGCCACACAATGGTTGTTCACCTGTTCAGTAAATGTGTGGAGGGAGGGGAGATCAGCATCACTGTAAAATTTTCATATAAGTGTTCCAGACAAAATTTAGTTTTAGTATAACAGTTTTAGTACATATTTAATGGTATGAATGGAGGTCTGCAGAATATTTCAAGGCTATCTGATTAGGTTCAGCTAGTGTCGGAAGGAAGAAGGAAAAGTAAGCTGTCGCTGCTCCAGGCTTTGATGTACCAGCACAAATAGAAAGTGTGGGTTGGATCCAGAGAGCTCTTTCACTCAGCCTCATCCAGTTCTCTTTACCACAAGCCCCATCTCAAATGGCTTTTGTCTATGCATGTCCCATAATCCCCAGCTTCCTTCCTTTTTCACATTAAACTGCCTTATACTCCTACTGGCAGGAGCAGTTACTGCTGCACATTCTTTTATAAAAATATATAAGATACCAAAGTGAAGGCAGGAAGCAGCGTTTTGACATGGCTTCAGATATCCTGGTATCCAAATTTCATCTGTTGGAAATCATCAGCAAGTCATGTGTTAGTAATAGAAAGAAAAAGTGCTTCCTATCCTCACGCTGGTTTTTAAAGGAGGAGGGAGTGATGCAAGATCAGCTGGGAGATGCATTACTCTAGCTAGTCAGTGGAGTACACTTTACCCCATTTACAACTCCCTCAGATTGCTGAAATGTCCAGCCACCATCACAGCCTATGAACAGAGTGGCAAAACTGGGAGACCATTTCATTGTTAGAACTAAAACTAACAATGGCTCCCATTGAACACTTAACATCTTTCTTTCTTTCTTCTGGAGTGAAGCATGGATCTAGGATTAAAAATCTGAATCCTATCAAGGTTTATAAAGCTTTAGATTTAATTAGTTTCTTTCTTAAGTACAGGATGTCTGGAGAAACACCATTCTGTTGGGGAAGTTAACTTTCTATGGGCTGAGAAGGGAGGGGCCAGTTCTGGAATGGAATTTGATTGGAGGAAAAGCGAGTCAGTTGGTGGATGGGAGTTGGAAATTGACAGTTGGTGGCTGAGTTGAGGGAGAGATGGCTCTGAGGGGAGATGTAGATCTAATGTAACCCCAGTGTCGTGGCCTCTGAGTCCTCGGAGGACGAAGACCTTGGGGAGGATGACAGGAGTGGGAATACTCCAAGCTCCTCCATCGTCAGCTGCTTGGAAAACCAGCAGGGACTGGAGCAGCAGGAATCCCTGCCAGAGCAGGTTGAGGAATCCAGGGCAGACTCAGGGACAGAAGCTGCCCCTTTACCTGCACCAGCTCCTGAGGCTAGGGCAACATCCCCACCTAGCTCCCCCGAACCTGATAGGCAGCGCAGAGGGAGGCAGCGGCTTGCTGCACAGGAAAGGAGGCGAAGTGCAAGGCTTCAGGCACTCAAGCAGCGTCGGAACGACCTTGAGTTGTAACAGAGTGCAGCCCCGTCCTGCAGGTGAGAACTCTTAAGCCAGGACGCCCTCCCCTTCAGTGCAGAAGCACCTGTGCACAGACCCGCCTGGTTCCACTGCGACTCCATTCTGCTCTGACTGCTTTTTGGCTCTGACCCCCGCATTTCGGCTCCTTGGACTACGCTCCTGGCTCACTCCCTAATTGGCTTGTTTGAACTCGGACTGCTGGAGAGGCTCGTGGCTGTCTCCCTGCCTGCATTCCAGCACACCCAGGTACCAAAGTATTGGGCCTGCCCTACACAACATCTAATGAGGGCATGAGTATATGTGGGAGAGTATAGAGTATAGAGCATGAGTATAGAAAAGCAGAAGGAGCTGGAGTAGAGGTTTCTTTTTATGTTGTATTATTCCTTCTGTTCACTGTATATTTGCCTGTGTATAGTTAGAAGTTAAATAAATGATTTTTGGAATTTATGAAGGAAGAAATCTTCTGTTCCACATAATTCTCCAACCACTTGGGCCCACTAGTAGAGGAGGGAGCTTAGAAGGCTGTTCTGCCTAACCAGGACCCCATACAGGGACAGTGGTGGCAGCAACTACCTGGAGACAGGAAAGTGAGACAGCCCCTCCAGGTGCTAGACTACGCAAGGGAGGGGTAGGCATAGCGGGGTCTACCAGTTGAGGATAAAAAAGAAGGGAGAGGCCCTGTTTCACCACAGGATGTAATATCTGATTTCCCTAGCCTTTGTTGAAATGGTCCTGCATGCTCTCATTCATACAAACATATCTTCACATATTCCAGAAAGAATTGCTTCAAACGTCTCTCCATCTTTATTCAGAGTAATGGTTGTTGTGGGTTTTCCGGGCTGTATTGCCGTGGTCTTGGCATTGTAGTTCCTGACGTTTCGCCAGCAGCTGTGGCTGGCATCTTCAGAGGTGTAGCACCAAAAGATAGAGATCTCTCAGTCTTCCCCCATGCCACTGAGAGATCTCTGTCTTTTGGTGCTACACCTCTGAAGATGCCAGCCACAGCTGCTGGCGAAACGTCAGGAACTACAATGCCAAGACCATGGCAATACAGCCCGGAAAACCCACAACAACCATTGTTCGCCGGCCGTGAAAGCCTTCGACAATTTATTCAGAGTAGGTGCTAAATAGAGGGGTTTTTTTTACAATTTGGCTTCAAATCACAATAACTAAGGAGTGAAATTACTATAGTAAAGATTCCAAGTTAATGTAACTTACTTCAGTATCTAGTGGGAGAAAATCCAAGCAACCTTAGCTGATACATGGCTTCTTTCTAAGGATGGAATAACAGGAAGCACAGTGGCATAGTCTGGCTTGTATGAGCAGCCTTCTGTTTTATTTAGGGGATAGTTCCTTGAAGAATAAGAGGCTTTAATATGTCTATTGTGAGATAATAAATATTATGAGTGTCAAAATGAAAGAGACCAAAAGAGGATCCGGTATTTGCAGCCAGGGAATTCTGGTGAGACTGTCAATTACACATTTCATTTAACAAAGGTAGGTACAACACCTCAAGGAATTGCTGTATTCATTCTGTTATTTTAGTGGTTAGGAACTGGAACTGGTGTTAGCTAAAAAGATTTTAACTTAGGAACATGGGAAAGATGATAGAAGGCTTAAGAGGATGACTTCACAATGCACAGCTATAATGTGAACATATCCAAGGTTCTTTGGGACTCATGTACACAACATAATCATGATGGCATGCTCAGTGGCTTCAGAAGAGGTACACCACTAACTGACAAATTTAAGCTGCTCTTGAATGCTGTCAAGTGAAGAAACCAATATGAGCTTTAGATGTTTCATTAAAACAGGTAACTCTGCAACATGCCACCTGTAGCTCTTCTGAGCACTGTCCCTCATTATGACACCTGCCCCATGAGTCATGAAAGTGGGCAATGCCCTTACCTGGATGGGCTTGTAGTTGGCAAGTGGTTCCCACTTTGAGACAGCTGCTGCTGGAGGAAAAAGTAAGTTGCAAGCTTCTTTGAAGCAGAAGCCTCATCTCAGGAATGGAAGTAAAGGTGGCTCTTTTGATTGATGGCAACTGCAAATGTGGCTCTCCATGAGCCACTGCATTAGAACCACTGCATTAGTACCACTGCATTAGAATGTATACAGTAGCCGAGGAAAGACCTTACTCCCAGCAAATCCTAAACTTTATTGCAATGCATAACATTTGTTCACCAGATCAGACTTGGGGTGATTCCATACAAATCACCATGATGTATTTACCATCAACTGTGTGCATAGCTATATTAGTAGATCCAGACAATGTTGGTAAGTGTACAGTTCTCCCATTCTTTCACCATTTATGTCCCCAATTTTTACAGGAACCTGTTTATTTCATTTGTTTCCATTGTTGTGGAGAAGAGAGGTGTTTTCCTTAATGTGAATGGTCTTTGCACTGCTGTTCTGGTTAATCCTTCCTTCATTGCAACTTCCTGGCCTGTTACCTTTGAGATGCTGCAGTTGTCTTTAAAAATCATTGACACTATAATGTCATCAAGAACAAGCACCATTTCTCAGTGTGTTGTTTCCATAAATATGTGAGTCCTCCATTGTAATTCCTCATGCAGCTGAATGCAAAAAAGGAAAGACTGGGCAGTGCAAAAATGTTGCTATGTATAACTATCAGTCTATGATGCCGACTCCTAGAATATTTTTTTTATTTTTTTGACAATATGCAATAGTAAAAAAACAAATCTATAACCATATAACTATATAAACAGTATGAATATAAACATGTGCTCGAGACAGCGTATCAATTGCCTTGGCAATATTTACAATATATGTGGTAAAGACAACGAAAGAACGTGAAATTTAATAAATTGCTATAACTTTGAGATTGTCAGGTATTGACTGCAAGTATTTGTTTTGCTTTTCCATATAGTCCAGAAAAGGCCACCATATACTGCAGCAGAGCCTGGAATGGGGATTCATTATTGTTTTGTTTCATTTGCTTCAGAACTATACTACTAGAATGGAGTACAGGACATATGGTTTGTAGAAATATTTACTTATTAACATCAATGTAAAAAGGCAAACCAATGCAAGCAACATACATTTGTAAAAGGTCTTTAAGATCCATGGAAGACATTTATGTACACAGGCTACTGAAATTCCAATGATTTCAACAGGATTGATTGAAAATAATGTGCCCCCATTCTTCTAAATGTTTACAAAGATTAGCTAAGAAATTGTTTGAAAGCAAAAACTTCTTTTTTGGGTAGATTTGGAGCTCACCGAATATTCCCAAAAGACTTTCATTTTTAAAAAGAGTAGACAATTAAATGGCCAAACTTTTGAGTCTCCACACAATAACATCAAGAACTTTTAGAAAGTTAAATGTTTAAGTTACTCTGTGAGTAGCCAAGGCTGAAACAATATTTCAGGCATGACTAGCTGTTAAAAATGAGCTAATTTGGAAGAGCCACATTTAAATAAATATAATGCAAAGACATAATGGCCCGAGATAATAGTTTTGAATGTGGAATTATAATGACTTCAAGTGCATTTTACAGGGCAATTAATACACACAGTAACTCTCTGCCATTCGGCTGATAGAAGGGGAGAGGGAGGGAGACCAAGAGAAAACGAGAGATGGTTGCACCAGATAAAAATAGGGGTTGATTTTCTTTTCAGTAGGATCACTGCTTACAAACATAATAGAAAGAAAAAATAAGCATGTCAGGTTCTATAAGGCAGCTTGTAAAATCCAGAATGATTAGTTTCTAAAGAGGGCAATTAGGATGCTTTTGCATATGCATGTGACTTCTGGGGGAAAAACTGCTGCCAGTTCTGTCTCCTCTCTCCCTCTCTCCACTCCTTCCCCCCAAACCCCTCCAATATATCCTATTTTCATTAAATCTCATGTATCATCCCTTTTATTTCATGAAAGGGACTATTGCCAATGATTGGTGTATGCAAATACTCTGGACTCTCTTAAGAGATTATTAGGTTTTATTGACTCCAGCAGAAGGTAACTGATGAGGAAACGTAAACCGAGTCAGCAGTAGACTAGAAACATCTTAATGATATAAGGTGGAAATATGTCACAAAAGGACTATTATTCCTCACAACAACAAAAGCTGGCAACTTTCTGTGATGCAAGAAAGACTACTGACCACCTAGACAGACAGCAGTCATTAAAGTCCTCAAAGGAACTGAATATTTATATGGATGATATTCAATCACTATGATTCTTTTAGTGAAGGGACTAGAAAAGGGGCCAAGATCAAGATAATCCACACTATGGCATTCCCTATTACTATGTATAGATGTGAGCGCTGGACACTGAAGAAAGCTGACAGAAAGAAAATTGATTCATTTAAATGTGGTGTTAGTAGAGAGATTTATGGATAACATGGATGGCCAAAAAGACAAATAAGTGGGTTCTAGATTAAATTAAGCCTGAATTTTCCCTAGAAGCTAAAATAATGACATCGAGGCTATCATTCTCTGGTCACACCATGCAAAGACAAGACTCGCAGGAAAAGACAATAATGCTGGGAAAAGTGGAAGGCAGTAGGAAAAGAGGTAAATCCAAAATGATATGGGCTTGACTCAATAAAGCTGGCCACGGCCTCCAGTTTGCAAGATCTGAGCAGGGCTGTTATTGAGAGGACGTTTTGGAAGTCTTTAATTTATTAGGGTCACCATAAGTTGGAAATGACTTGATGGCACATAAAACACGTACACAAGATATTCAAGTACTAGCAAGGTGACAGGCACAGGGTAGATAGACTACATATGTGTTAATGTGAAATATATATATATAAATTAACTTAGGGTTGAGTTGTGCAGATCATCTCCACTAATAGTGGTGCTTTCAGACAGTGAAAGGAGACTTCTGCTGATTCAAGAGGTTCTTCTGCCAGCACAGCCAGAATTTTCTTACACTGGATGAAAACATTGCCATTAATGGAAAAGATTTCCTCTTTCTGTCAGGGCAGGTCAACGTCTGCTTGCAACTTTGGAGGGAGATCATATGACATATGATATATGATTACACAGTGGAGTTTTTTTTGTTTTTCTTTTATTTTGTAATCCACATTGTTTCCATTATCTTTTAATTCTGCAATCCTCATCTTCTGCTGCAGAAATTGCAGATTAAAGTTCCCAAAACTGCCTCCAGATCTGTCAGTGTCACAGTGTGGAGAAGATGTTGGCTGGTAATTTATATCTACTCAGGAAGGTGGGTTTGGGCTGAGTCATCCTGTAAGAGTTTCCCAGAATGTGGAATACTAATGGAGGGAGGCTTCACTGTATCTTGAGGAGGCTTTTTGCTGGCGAAACATCAGGAACTACAATGTCAAGACCATGGCTATACAGCCCGGAAAATCCACAACAACCATCGTTCTCCGTCCGTGAAAGCCTTTGACAATATACTCTCATATTGATGGCAAGTCAGACCAAATCTCAAAATGACCTCTTCTAGATGCTTCACATATATGTTAAAAAGCATTGGGGACAAGATGGAGACTCAGGGCACCCCATGGAACAGAGACCAATGGGCTGAGCAGCAATATCCAAGCACTGTAGAGTCCAGCCTACAGGAGGAGGTTGGCTGCCTTGCAGCCTGCTGCAATCATTTTGCTAAGCATTTTACAAGCATTGATATAAGCACACTGTTAGTACTTTGCAAATAAAATCTCTCACATCTGTTCTGACTTGGACTCTATATTAGCAGAGACACAATCAGATGGTCCCAAGGTGCCAATTTGTTCAATTGTGTGGGATACCTTTCAACTTGTACAGACTGAACCCTCCCAAATGCCAGCCTCCGCAGGTGAGGCTTGCTGCTTTTGATGCAGCCAGCTGTGGGGGGCACCAACTACCCATTTGGGGACTCTGGTTAGACTCCCTCAGCTGGGTGCCCCCCTGCAAAGGAGGAAGTGCTGCCACAGGTCGGGGTGACTAGGTTTTTGTAACTTCCTGTTGTTGGTGGGTGCTCAGCCCCTCCACTGTCTCCCTCACAGGATCAGACCATTCTGAGGTAGATGAGGAGTGATTTCTTGCTGGAGGGACATACATCATCTCTGCCTGCAGGTTGTACCCATGCCAATGGAGCAGCCCATGGACACCGTTCTAGAATGTGTCAGACTGGGCTGGGACTTGCACAGGGCTGGGTCTCTTGCCACACATATGTCTGTTTCCCTTTCAGGCTGGTCACAACTCATCCAGGAGAATAAGAGCACAGCTGTTTCAGCCCCTGGTCATCCTCCACAAATGCCATTCAGGTCCAGCCCAGGGAGCAGTTACCCAAGGCAGCCCACATCTCAACCTTGCCCCTGTGAGGGCAGGATGGGGAATGGATTTTGTGGCTCTTGACTGCTCCGCAAACTGCCTTTGCTCCCTTTCCAGGCAAGGAACATTAACAAGACACTTGTCCAGACAACCTCTTCACCTTTTCCAGTTTAATAAAACTTGTGTTGAAAAACTGCCTGTCTATCTGTTTGCTTGCTTCCTTGATGATGAGAGTACCCCCCCACACACACAACTCTCCATAGGGATGTTTCTTCACACATCCCAGCAAATAATTCCTGGCTCAGGGCTGGGATAGATGAGGTAGGCTCTGCTGCCAGAAGGAGTAGCAGTGGTACCTTTGGGCTCTGTCCAGCTTTCCTGCCCCTTTCCCCCCCTCAAGGTAACTTCAGGCAGCGGGGTGGGAATTGTAGTGTGGCCCATGTGTATCTGTTGGGGTGGGGGTGGACCCCACTGAAGACTCTCATTCTCTTACAGACAGAGCTGCTGGCATCTGATAAGTCAGGCAGATGACCACTGCATGCAAGGGAAGGGCGGGTTGCTGATAGGAGGTAGGGGATGTGGAGAGACATCTTGGGATCTCTGGGGCTTCTCCTCTGGGAGGATGGACCACCCACCATTTTGCTGTTTGTGGAGGCAGGAATGGACTTGGGGTGTGTGTGGCCAACAGGCCCCAGAGCCATTTCTCTGGTCCCGGAGGCCATCAGTCCACTCTGAGGGGCATCACCCCAGGATCAGAGCATGGCTCTCGATGTCCAGCCCACTTTCTCCTCACACCTTTGTGACTCAGTGATGTGTTCAAATGGAGCTGCCACAGGTCCGAGGGCGTCTGTCCCTCCCATCACCTCCAGTGGGCCTTCTGGCCTCTCATGTGGTTTCCAATGACATTCCTGTCACTCATTGGAGAACCCGCCCCCTGCCTCTCCAGGACCTGAGGGGCTGATCCCAAGTGCTGCAGGCTGTGAGGGTGGCCCTTGCTGAGTCCTGGTGCCTTTCTGGATTCACTTTTCAGGGAGGGAGTACATCTTCCTTGGGGCAGCAGCGGCAGTGGTGGTGGCATTTGCAAATGAGCAGTGTTTCCTCTGCAAGCCCGCCCCTTGTCAGGAATGAGGTTGGACTTGAGGGTGGGCGAGCACCCCATCTGCATCATCAGTGTCCCACCCCCCAGGGTGGGCTTCCTCCCTGGGTAGGTGCCTCTGTTGGGGTGTGGCAAGTCTGATCATGGGAGTCTCTCCCTGCAGGGTGGGGGCATTGCATCTGTGATGGGATATGTGGCCCAAGACTGGCTATGCCTTCCCTTGCCACTCACAGCACTGTCAACTGCTGCCACCCTGCAATTGGTTGATCTTGGTGGCATTGCCTAGGCAACAACAGCATGTTAACCCCTGGCTACACCTTGCCGGGCTTGACTGGCTGGCCGAGCTCTCCTGCCTATCATTGCAGAAGTTAGTAACATTTCAGCAACTTCTTGACAAAGAACAAATCATATGCTTTGACTAAGTTGGTGGTTTGGTATGCTACTGTAGCAAAATATTAATATACTAAATGGGATATCCATTTGCCATTTGTAATGGCAAGCAACATTTCAGCAATTAATATTTTCTTAAACCATATGAATAATGTGACAGAAAAGGGACCTATCTATTCAGAAACCTCTATAAAATGGCAATTTGAGAATGGAAGGAGAAGCACAGGAAGCTGGGAGTGGGAAGGCAATAGCATATTAACATATTTTCTCTCTCATTGGCTGACAAGCTAAGAGACTCCAAGCTGTTAAATTATTAATAAAGGTCAGAATGAAATAAGCATCGTAAATTCCTCCTTTGACTACTAAGATGACACATTTAGCCTTCCCAGAAATTATTTTCATATAAATTGGGCATTACAAAAAAAAATTATCATGATAATGTTGTTACCAGAATGGAGCAGACTAGTACATAGGAGGGAATTTTAAATGAGGTGCAGCTGGATTAAAACCATTTACTATGATGTTTCCAGTTACTCAGAAGGGGGATGTTTTTAGTCTTTACCAGAACTCAGTCAATAATTTGAAACTTCCCAACGAAAAATGTTTTTGGAAAAAAAGCAACAGTTTACAAATGTATTCAAAACCAAACACTCTGAAAAACTTTCTTTCTACCCCCTCTACCAATATTTGATAAACTATATATGTGGAATCAAGTTTTTATCAGAGTCCACCAGATTTGTCTCCTGGTGTTTTGTTGTTTTCTAAACAGTAAAGAAACATGTATTGTCGAAGGCTTTCACGGCCGGAGAACGATGGTTGTTGTGGGTTTTCCGGGCTGTATTGCCGTGGTCTTGGCATTGTAGTTCCTGACGTTTCGCCAGCAGCTGTGGCTGGCATCTTCAGAGGTGTAGCACCAAAAGACAGAGATCTCTCAGTGTCACAGTGTGGAAAAGTGTGTCCACACTGTGACACTGAGAGAGTGTGTCCACACTGTGACACTGAGAGATCTCTGTCTTTTGGTGCTACACCTCTGAAGATGCCAGCCACAGCTGCTGGCGAAACGTCAGGAACTACAATGCCAAGACCACGGCAATACAGCCCGGAAAACCCACAACAACCATAGTAAAGAAACACCTACTGGAGGTACCAATTTTGATTTGGGGCATAATGCTGAGGGAGGAGTAAAAGACCTTTCAGCTCCCCATTGCCCTGAGAAGGAAGGTGATTTCTGTTTGGAAAACTGGTAAGGATTGGAAAAAACTCTCCCACAACAGAGCCAAATCACATACACCAGGAGAACTACCACCAGCAGCTCTAGTTGTCCCACTGCCACTTGGTAGTCTAGTGGTTGGGAGTATAGGAGAAAGGTAATTGGCACCAAGCTGACATCATGACCCAGAAGTGACATCACATCAGGGCAACACCCTAGCATTTACCTCAAAATTCCCACCATCTCCTGTCTGTTGCCTGCCTAACCCTAATCCCACTTTACCTTCATAGACAGGGCTGCTGAGAGCCACCATGAGCCCCTGGACAAAAATTCCATATGAAGAATATCCTTTCAAGTCACAGCCCACTCATATTGACCACAACCATAGGGATTTCAAGAGATAAGCAGAAGTGGTTTACTGTTGCCTTCCTCCATGTAGCAATCCCCTTCATCTAAAACAAATAATAAAAGAAATAACTTGGCTTTCTCTTCCTGAGGGGTGTCCATAAAGGGGGCGGGGACCAAAAAACACACCCAGAAATCCCTGTTCTGTTTTATTAAAGCAGCTTTCAGGAATGGCGGTGAACCAATCTGAGAAACTAAATTGTAATGAGTCCCCCTCACACCCAAAAGTTTGTGTTTTGTTTTATACCTTGCAGCAGTGTCAGGCAGGCAGGAACTGGACTTGCCTCAAAGGGCACCAGCTTGTTTTTGTGAACAGCATTCACAGATCACAAGGGAAGACAGACATGATGTTATTAATTAACTCTGTTGGCAGGTAGGAGGAAAGAGCACAATGAGCATGAGTACATTCCGTCCCATCACTGCCAAGGAAATGTCATGGTCTCCCTCCTTGCCAGTTGGGTCCTCACAAGGAGAGACCTCTCTCCCCCTTGCCTATCAGCTTTGGAAGGGAGACTTCAGTCATAGGTTCCAATTCAAAAGATACTTCCCTGGGAGAAGGCACTATTGAGTAACATCAGACTCACATCTGAATAGACCTGCTGAGGTTTATCTTGATTTGTTCTGTAGTGCTATCTAGACACTGTTCTGTCCTGCCACCCAATCAAGGCACTTAGGATCACTATGAGGAAAACTGCCACAGGGAGGGGGAGGAAAATGTTCTGTTCAATCAATCAAACTTGATAAAAGCTCTGGAAGAATTCAGTCATATGCTCTAATTCTAAAGACACTTCACTGGAAGTAAGCAGAAGGAAACATGACATCTGTGAGCTTCTGCTCCCTGGGCATCTGAACCAGGGGGTGGCACTCCCTCCAGGTTGGCCCCAAGCTCCTCTCGAGCGAGCCGGGGTGGGTATCAGAAATGGGGGGAGGGGGTTTACAGCACCCTCAACCCTGTCTCCCTCCCGCTGGGGCAGGCAGGGCTGCACCTCTCTCTCTCTCTCTCTCTCTCTCTCTCTCTCTCTCTCTCTCTCTCTCTCTCTCTGGCTTCTGCCTCCACCCAGCTGCTCCTCATCAACCCACCCTGGGCTGCTTGTTTTTATGGGGCTTTCCCTGAGCCTCCCTGCCTCCCCCCTGGTTCTGCCCTATCACCTCACACCCCCTCCGTGACAGCCACCCTCCGGGGCCACTCCAAATGCCTTCCCACAGCTGTTCCTCCCCAAAGCTCCTCTCCCCTTCCCCATCCTCTCAGCCTCTCCACAGCATGGGGCTGGCTGGGCCACGCCATGCTTGGTGTGGGTGTGCCCTTGGGTATGGCTCTTGGTGTTCCTTGGGACCAGCCAGCTCTCAGCTCTTGCAGGTTGAGCGGTGGTGCTCACGCCATTCCCCACCCTGTCCTCCTTCTGCCTGATCATGGTGGCAGGGGGATGAGCTACCACTGCAGGGCTGTTCTCGGGCCTCATCACCACCTGTTCAGTGGTGACAGGCCACTCCTCCACCCCGGCTGCTGTCGCACCATCTGGCTTGTCATCCATTGGGGCCCCGGGCTCGCGTCATCCTGCTTGAGCCATTACCGCTGCTGCTAGGACTGCTGCTCAGAGCTTGCTGGCATCTCTTCCCTCCATCTCCGCGCCGGGTCCTTCTGATAAGTTCAGGGGAGGGAGACCCCCTGACCCCTGACAGCACCAGAGGTGATAATTAATTTTGGCACTACAGAAAAAGGAAAAAAGGTGAACATGAAGCAGCATTGTTTTTAATGACGTGCTTCCCCACCCCCACAATTTCCTTTAGCCAGCCAATTTCTCACCATGCGTACCCTCTGACAATCACCTTCTTCGGTCCGTTGTTGTTGTGGTCATGTAGTATAACTGAGAGAAAACTCAGTGGGTCAATGGTTTACAGGGAGGACTGGGTTCTGTGCAATTTTCAGTACTGTTTAGTGAAAAAAAATAGTTGTCCCAAGGAGCCTGGAAACCTGCATTGCGAAGAACACAGCTGAAACTCATCATAATGAAAAAAACAAATGGATTATATCCAAGCTGGGAACAGCCTAGCTGGAGAAAACAATAACGGTGCACATTTGGTTCTGAACCCCCAGATTCAAAAATGAAACAATATTTTTCAGTAAACATCCTTACTGAGAACTGAATAATAATTTCAATAGAATACAGTGCAAACTCGCCACCTCCCCCCAAGAAACAAGTCAGAAGCAAGAAGAATCGGGAAGAATCTCCAGCCAAGGGCCTAGCCGAAACATTTGTGCACACTATCTATTAAATACAGGTGAGATGCTAGTTACCTGGGAATAAACTGAGACTTTGGTTTCTCAAAAAGTACTAAACTGAAAAACTACTCTAAAAATATTTTTACTAACCCAAGACGAAAAAAGAAAACTCACAGCAACATGAAAATATTTAAAGAGGGAAGGAAAAATGGGGAGATGTGAAAAGATAGTTTTATCCTGCAAGGAGAGGAAGCTGTTGAGCCAAGTCTCCATTTTCTGTTGTCTTTCTACCCCTGCCCTAACTTTAAAAAGGGATTATAATTTCCAGATGCTGAAATCCAGCTAGCTCCATCTCCCTTTCATTCCCCTCCACTCTTCATTCTACTGCTGCCTCCGTTAAAAAGGGGGGGGGGAGAAAGCAGGGGCAGATTGGCAGTTGAAATGATCCTGGAAAAAATTTCCAGAGTGCCTCAATTCATGCTCCTGATTAGGTTGAAAGTACAGATCAAAGCATATAGAATTGACAAGATCTTTTGGGAGAAATCCTAAACAAGTCTCCTTGGAAGCAAGTCTCATTTTAGGCAATGGGGCTTATTTCTGCTTCACTTACATATGTGATTTTTAAAGATTTAACATATACTGTGTACTATTTGTTGCAGTATTAGTTCTGCATTCACTTAATATGTCATGTCAATTTGCTTATGTTTTGTCTCAGGATTTTTATCTCTGTATCAGATTACTGCTTGTTTTCAAATGTATGCAGTCCTTACCTTTACTGTATTGTTTATTGAATGCTCAAGCTGTTGATCGTATTGACTTACACTGTGAAATCCACCTTGAGTCTCAGTGAGAAAGGTGAACTATTGACAATGTAAATAAAAATAAAATAAATAACAATAAAAAGAGGCTTACTGAATCATTCCAGAGGTCACTCTAGCACAATGTCGCGTTTCTCATGCTGGCCAGCCAGTTGCTTCTGGGAATCCCTCCAGCAGGAAATAAAGACAACAGCCACCCCACAAAACTGGCATTCAAGAGTATACTAATTCTGGATATGAAGGTTCTATTCGGCCATCACAGCTTGCCACTCATGGACTGTACAACTCCATGAATCTGTCTCATTGCCTTTTAAAGTCTTCAAAACCAGTTGATGTCACCTCTTATATTAATTTATTCAATAAATTATTATACAGTAAGGTTGTGTATAATGGAAAATAAGAGCTGAAATTCCATGCAGAAATCACTGGTTTGGCTCATTAAGCCCGGTTCTGGAACATTGAACCAAATCTGGGAAACTAAATAGTAACAATTCTCTCCCACCAATAAATTTGTGTTTCCATTCCGTTCCTATCTTCCAGCAGCAGGCAGGCACTGGGCTTGCCTCACAGAGGAGCAGCCTATTTTCCTCAGCAGTGTCAACCAGATTCCAAGGGGAAAGAGAGCTTACACTATTAATTAAATCAAACTGTTATAGTGGATTTAATTGTTTTATTAGTCAATGTTTGGTGAATTGTGATGGCCTATGGCTATAGACAATAAACTCTCTTATTAATTAAATCTGTTGGTGGGAAGGGGTAATTAGACCAATGCGTGTGAGTGCATCTCTGCACCCCATAGCTACCTGAGAAATGGTATTTTCTCTCCCCCCTCTGCCAATCTGGTCATCACGAGGGGACTGCTCCAATCCCCTGCTATTAGCTTTGGAAACATTTGAAAGGGAGACCAATTATAGGCTGCAATTCGAAAGGCACTTCCCTGGCAGGCACTTACAGCTGAACATACCTGTTTAGGATTTCTTCCATAGTCTTTCAGGGCTCTCTCTTTTCCTGAGTCAAATGGCAAATGTATACCTACTCCCCCTTTCAAAAACAATCCTGCCTGCCCCCACAGCAAAAGGAAAACTTGTGGGGAAAACATGGATCTGTTGGGAGGGGGCAGAATTCAGCCATTCTGCCTGCCTGGACTTGAGCAATTGATGAGATTGGTAGCAAGAATGCCTTGTTTTGCTGAGTACCACTGAGCATCAAAAAGAAAGATTTGGATTTGCCCCTCATTGTGAGAACAAAACTATAGAAGGCACAAAGAAACAGCAGCTACAGGTAACAGCAGAATGCAAATATAACAAGTATAACAGAATGCAAGTATAACAAGTGCTACGGAAAAAGAAACATGTGAACAGAAGCAGGATTGTTTTTAATGTTGTTGCACTGATTGGAGTGCTCTCCTACTTGGGAATGCCCTACTGCCACTGCTCCACATACTGACATGCTCCTTCTATGGGTCTGATGTTTTCTGTGTGTTATTCTGCTTGAGGAAAACAGTGGGTCAATGGTTTAGACTAGGAGGGGGACTAATGGTTGATGATTTTGGTTAATGTTTTTGATTAAGCATGAAAACAGCTGCCCCAGAGCCTCATTTACTCACCCCCACTTGAAATGAACAGTGTGTGTTTGTGCATGTGTGGCATGCAATGGACTGAAACTCATGAGAATGAAAAAAACAAACAAACAGATCAGTTCTGAGCTGACACCAGCTAACCTGGAACAAACTAGTAATGAAACAGAATTATTCTGGAAACTGCCAGTACCGAATCTGATATGGAAACTTTCTTGGCACACAGCCCTGTTATACAGCATATGATATAGTACTTCCTTTTGGCTGTCTTGAGTCTTAAGTTAACCATGGATGAACTCTGGCAGTCAGGCATAAAAAAATTCTCACTCTACATTTTCTTCACATCATTCAGCACTAGTTTTTAAGCCTCTATATTTACGTGGCTTATCTATTTATATAAGCCTCCTTAAGTGTGTAAAAGGAACATGGGCAGCTCTCCTCACCTCTTTCCATACAAGCTGTTCCTGCAAAAATGCCCTCCTCCTCTATTTAGTAAAGATTCTAAACCTCTCATGTTCTTTGCATCAGCACTCAGAGTCCCTATATATTTCCCTAAATATTGCCCTATATTTACACTCAATTCATCTCTCACACAACACATTTGTTTCCTTTACACAGCCACAAAGACAAATGTGTTCAATTTTATCATCATTATCTAGTGGGAGAACCAGAACAAAAGTAGACTTTTTCTCCAGGAAAACCTGTGTTATTCATGTAATGCTCCCAGTTTGCATGTGGGGACTAATGGCTTATCTACTGCTTGTACAGTTTGGTGTGAGCCAGTTTGGTGTAGTGGTTAAGAGTATGGGACTCTAATCTGGAGAGCCAGGTTTGATTTCCCACTCCTCCACTTGAAGCCAGCTGGGTGACCTTGAGCTAGTCACAGTTCTCTGGAGCTCTCTCAACCCCACCCAAATCACAGAGTGTTTTGTTGTGGGGATAATAATGGCATACTTTGTAAACTGCTCTGAGTGGACATTAAGTTGTCCTGAAGGGTGGTATATAAACTGAATGTTGTTGTTGTTGTTGTTGTTGTTGTTGTTGTTGTTGTTGTTGTTGTTGTTGTTGTTGTTGTTGTTGTTGTTGTTGTTGTTACACTGTGTGCTGAGAGGTTGAGGGGTGCATTCCATGACATTAATTTTTTGCATATTATCCGATGCCTTCTATGCATAGGTACTGTGGAAGTTTTACCATTTGATGACTGATGCTTCCATAAATGGATAATGTAGGGACATTAATAGTAAGCATTATCATGGTTATTGGGTGGATGATGGTTGCCAAAGCTGCTGTGGAAGAAGTCTGGTTTTGCCACATGGGCTTCTATTGCTATTCTTGGGTCTTTGAGGTACATGGACGATATTCTAGCAGCAATAGTATTTTTATAACAGCTGCTGGACTATAAGATTGAACTGCCTAGAATGTTACAAATAGTTTCTTTCTGTAGTCTCTGGAGTATTATGACCTCCTCTGGAGAGGAAACAAAGCTGAAGCTGACAAGTAAACTTATCTGTTCAAACCTATGCTCTCTTCTGAATCACTTACGAGAGCACAAATTAACTCCCACAGAAAATCTAAACAGATTATTTTAATGAGAGCTGGGAACTGAAGAGCAAATGTCTCAAAATGAGCTTCTGTAACATTTTTACATTTGTTTTTGAGGAGCCATGTTATGCTTGAGTCAGCACTCAGCAGGACTGCAATAAGAGACTAAGGCTTTCAGGAGTTTAGTTTACTTTTCTTTGACTCTTGGATATTTCTCCCCTTCTTTCTTCCCATTAGCTAAGGGGAACATCCCTTATGAAAACTGCATGCTATCAGCGACTCTATTTTCTGTTGTAATTATCTTTCTTTCTCTGGTACAGTCAGTAGTGTCCACTTCACATTTTCAAAAATGAAGAAAGGACAGAATGGAGCTTATGTAGCATCTTAATGTCTTTTTCATTTCACCCTTTCTTCCAGAATTTGACTCCATTGCCTTTTGTACATTTCTAGATTCAGATTTTGCTTTGCTTACTCTGCAACCTTCTAATAAAACAAAAAAGAAGATGGGCAGCACTACATGATGTGCATGCCTCAGTTCTGTAAGCTAGGTAAGACAATATAGGACCAAATCTGAGAAGTCAAAAGTACACTTTTGCAATTCAATTACTTCCAAACATAGTTGGAGCTAAGTATTAAGGATGTCTCCTTTATCCCTCCACTTGGCATCCCTCATGAGATGAAAAAGAGATTATTTACATATGTGGGAATGCCCATGGAAAACTTCAGATTTTTTGTCACATTTCCCACTATGCTTTAACAATTTATGGAGGTAACTATACCAGTATTTGTTAAAATTGTCATTGGTTCTTTCATCCCTTGGGGAGACCAAAAACAATACAAATGTCATATTACTTCAGATGTCCACTTCCACTCACCGATCCCACACAGTTTATTTGCAAGTGTATTCCATGACACTATGGCCTCCAGTCTAAAGATATGTTCACATGTTATATTATTCATGTCATAACAGCAGTGATTTGCCAATTAAAAACATGAACAGAAGAGGGTAAACAAGTCATCATAAATAATATCAGTTCATAGATTCACTTGCAGTTCAGTGTAGCAGCACAGTGAAGAAAACACTGAGACATTCATTTTAACGATCAGGGGGGCCTACATTATCAGGAATGATGGGGCATGCTCCATCTGAGAGCTAGCCTTGGTTGAAAGATGACAGTAGAATAACTACAGATATCTCCTCAATGCACCCAGACTTATACTTTAGACATGGGCAAGAACCACAAAAAAACCAAACCATGGGGTTCATGGTGTTTCATCAACCAGGAACCCCCATGAACTGGGGCAAGTTCACGAACCAGTTCATGGTTCATGGTGTTTAAATGCCCCTTTCTGGCCGCTTAGCAGTGACAGGGAAAGGGGCATTTGATAGTTTAAAGGGCTTTAAAGGGCTTGGAAGCAGCAGGTCCCTTTAAATGGCCCAAAGCCCAGAAACCCCAGCCCCACCCCCCACCCCACTTACCTTGGCTTTGCTGCTGGGGTGGTGGAGGCCACGGCCCAGCAGCAGCGGCTCCGGCCTTCTCCGCTGCCCTGCGGGCCCGCACAGCAGTGGAAAAGACCAAAAATGCCCTTCCCACCTCCTGCTAGAGGAGGGGGAGGAGGCCATGGGCCCACAGGGCATCAGCGAAGGCCAGAACCACTGCTGCTGGGCCGCAGCCTCCACCACCCCAGCAGCAGAACCAAGGTAAGTGGGGGGCTGGGTGTGTGTGGGCTGGGGGGCTAAGGCTGGGGGTTGTGGGCTTTGGGCCATTAAAAGGACCCTGCTGCTTGCAAGTAGACATGGGTATGAACAGAAAAAAAATGAACATGGTGTTTGTTACCAACAACAAACAACAAACATTGACGAACGTGACCTGTTCATGAACAAGTTCATTGTTCGTGGGGGGCAGCAAGCTCTCCTCCAGCCATCAAGATCCCTACCACACCACTTCCAGAAACCCTATCTGAGCAAGCAGCAGAAAATGTACCAATAATAAATAATAGCTTGGCCCCGGAGCCTGGCAGTAGCCCTGGAACCTGAAAGGGTAGATCCCTACCACACCACTCCCAGAAACCTGACCTGAGCAGGCAGAAGGAAAGGTACCAGTAAGAAATAATACCTTCGCCCCAGAGCCTGGCAGCAGCCCTGGAACTTGAAGAGGTAGATCCCTATCCCACCACCGACAAAGAAAATCAAAGCTCCAAAGCACTTTCCCTGTCTCTCTCTCAAAATGTCAACAGCAACTGTCTCTCCCTCACTGTCTGCAAAACCAGAGCTGGGAGCCTCACTCCCCCCTGCTCTTTGCTCCCTTGTTGTAACAAATTTGGAGCTCCACTCTTGAAAGGAAGACCTACCTATCAAGCTAAATTGGGCTTAGATTGGGGTTTCCAGGGCAACAGCAGGCGTTCAGACAGAGTTCAGACAGTCCCTGCTTCCGGTTGCCAAGAGAATTAATTGCAGGTGCCAGATTGTTTGGCTTGATGAACAGCAACAAACAGCAACGAACGAGACTTGCAACAACCACCTGTTCATTTAGAATGGGGCCTCACAAACAGCTTGTTCACAAACAGCTGATTGGGCTGTTCATGGCTTTTTTTAGTTCGTATTGCTGTTTGTGCCCATCTCTACTTGCAAGCCGCCTGCCAGCTGATAGTTTAAATGGACCTGCCACTTGGAGGTGGCAGGAAAAGTTTAAGTGGCCATTTCCCCGCCGCTACATGTTGTGAAGGCCCACTGTAGCAATGGATGACAACTATTATCCAGTTACCACAGTTAAAATCCAAAATGTTGCTTACAGGCATTTTCTTCAGAGTAAATTTAGGAATATGTCTGTGATCCATAGCTAATTTTGAAATTCAGTTGTTGTTCAGAACCATTTTGTAATGCAGCATTAGAAGGAAGATTGTTGTCCCATTACTTGGACACATTCCCTTGCAAATATCTAAAGGGAATGGCTTTTGGTGCAATGGCAGCAGGTAAATGCAATGAAATTTATCATATTCCTTCTAATGTTCTTTCCCATTCTACTTGCAATTGTTCCTGAATAGAGTAGAAAAGGGAATGTATATGCAGCTTTACATAGAACTGCTGGGATGGTGGAGGCTGTGGCCCAGCATCAGTGGTTCTGGCCTTCTCTGATGCCCTGCGGGCCCGTGGCCTCCTCCCCCTCCTCTAGCAGGAGGTGGGAAGGGCATTTTTGGTCTTTTCCACTGCTGTGCGGGCCCACAGGGCAGCGGAGAAGGCCGGAGCCGCTGCTGCTGGGCGGTGGCCTCCACCACCCCAGCAGCAGAGCCAAGGTAAGCGGGGTGGGGCTGGGGTTTCTTTGGCCATTTAAAGGGACCTGCCACTTCCAAGCCCTTTAAAGCTCTTTAAACTATCAAATGACCCTTTCCCTGTCACTGCTAAGCGGCCAGAAAGGGGCATTTAAACACCATGAACCATGAACTGGTTTGTGAACTTGCCCCAGTTCGTGGGGGTTCCTGGTTCATGAAACACCACAAACCCCATGGTTTGGTTTTTTTGTGGTTCGTGCCCATGTCTAATGTATAAGTCTGGGTGCGTTGAGGAGACATCTGTAGTTATTCTACTGTCATCTTTCAACCAAGGCTAGCTCTCAGATGGAGCATGCCCCATCATTCCTGATAATGTAGGCCCTCCTGATCATTACAATGAATGTCTCAGTGTTTTCTTCACTGTGCTGCTAACACTGAACTGCTGCCTGCTCAGGTAAGGTTTCTGGGAGTGGTGTGATAGGGATCTATCCTTTCAGATTCCAGGTCTGCTGCCAGGCTCTGGGGCCAAGCTATTATTTATTATTGGTACATTTCCTGCTGCCTGCTCAGGTAGAGTTTCTGGGAGTGGTGTGGTAGGGATCTTGATGGCTGGAGGAGAGCTTGCTGGCCCCCACAAACAATGAACATGTTCGTGAACAGGTCATGTTCGTCAATGTTCATTGTTCATTGTTCGTGGATGGCAACGAACAATGAACACCATGTTCCTTTTTTTTCCTATTCGTGCCCATGTCTATACTAAAGTACTGCTATCCTCTTTTTTTCAGTTCAGAAAGCAAACCAGAAAGGTACAGACTAGAAGTGTGCAATGAAAAGATTTCCTTTTTTTTAAAAGAACTGAACCAACTATACAGTGTTACTTTATTTTTCTGAACATACTATACACTGTTACTGTGTTTTTCTTGCTGGGGAATGGCTGGCTCAGATCTACTACTACTACTACTACTACTACTACTACTACTACTACTACTACTACTACTATTATTATTACTACTACTACTACTACTACTACTACTACTACTACTACCACCATGAGTTTCAGTCCTATTCTTTGCAATGCGGGCTTCCAGGCTCTTTGGGACAGCTGTTTTTGCACTTAACTGCACCAAAATCACACAGAACACTTTCCTCTCTCTAGACCACTGGCCCACTGAGTTATCCCTCAGTTACACTACACACACAACAACAACAGACCTTCAAAAAGGTAAGTGTTAGCAGGTGCATGTGGCCAGAAACTGGCTGGCTAAGGGGAAATAGGGGAAGGCAGCATTAAAAGAATTCTCTTCCATTTTTCTTTTTCTATAATGCCAATAAATTATTACCTTTGGTTCCATGTTTGCTTGTGCTTACTCCCAGGGAAATGTCTTTTGAATTGCAGCCTATGATTGAAGTCTCCCTTCCAAATGTTTGCTAAGTGATAGGCAGAGAGGGGAGGGTTCTCCCTTGGTTGGTGGTGGGGAGAGGGGAATGCACTCATGGGCATTGTGTCCATTCTCCCTTCCCACCTATAGAGTTAATTAATTACATAAAGTCTCTTTTCCCTTGGAATCTGATCAGGAAAACAAGATGCTGCCCTGCAAGCTGAACCCAGTGGCTGCCTGCTGCTGCTGCAAAGTGCAAACCAAAACACACAAACTTTTTGCTGGAAGGGCTTTTACAATTTAGTTTCCCAGATTTGGTTCAGCATTCTGGAAACAGCTTTAACAAATACCACCTGCAGGTCACCCCCAGTGATGCACCTGAGTGGTCAGGAGGCCACCCTGCCGGCAAGCACGGCTCACCTGCTGGCAAGGTGTGGTACCCTCCTCATCCACCAAGGGGGTCACACTCACCAGCCGTAGTGGGCTCTGGAGCCATCTCAGTTAGCACCCCCTCCCCCCCCCCAGGCAGGTCCTTCCCTTTACAAACTCACCACCACCCCCTCTTTTTGAAGCATTTTTTTCAAAAATTATGTGTTAAGTGATTTTTTAAAAAATGTATATATAAAACTATGGGTTCAGCTGTCTGTGAAGTTTATGAAGGAAAAAGATTTTGTTGTCCCTAGAGCCTTTGGAAGTAGCTGAGGAGAGAAAAAAGGGAGATTTTCTAAGGAAAAAGAGAAGTGAGCATTCTGAAGAGAAAGGGAGAAGAAAGACATCTGAGAAGGAGGTTTGTTCTGTGCAACAGCAGCATAGAATGGTGAGCAGTGTAAAATTGCTTCTTATGTGGCAACCCCAGTAGTAGTAGCAGCAGCACAGAAAGCCAGCCCAATTACAGAATGATTGTGAGAGACTGGGGTGGGGGGGAGGAGACTATCACCTCTCAGTTCCTATCTTTAATTGTATTGCCCAAGTTCCATGCTTATATTTCACAGCTTTCATTTCCCATTCCTTTTTGTTTAATAAACTCTTAAGTTCTATTTGTGAAGCTTGTTTTAAAACTGTGCCCCCAACCCCCATTTTCTTCTACATGCTGGTATTATACCTAGTAAAGAGGTACTGCTGTTTTAGAAAATGGGTCCCCTTCACTTTTCCTCCCATTAAGGAACTCAGGCTACACAATTGTTTCCTTCAGCTGGAGTTGATGGGAGAAAGTGGAGTTGCATATAAATGAGCAACAAGTGGACTGCCTACCTGAGAGGGAGGTAATTGAATAGGAAATCAGTATTCAGTATAGAGTTAGGTGTATATGTAATTCACATTAAGAAGACAGAGGAAAACTGGGCTCACCCCGTGGGACAAGAAAACATGCAGGATCCTGCTAAGGTATGTCTCTGCATTCTCCCTTGGTTTAAAAGTGGGTTGATATGCTGTAGAATTATATATTATATGTTTGCTTTACCAAAAACCTCTACCACATGGTGATAGTGAAAACCATTTTTCCCATGTGTAAAATATCTTTAGTAATGCCAAAAGCACCTCTCCTTTAGATACAATATTTAGCACATCTTGCTCACTCATTTGTACGGATCTCACTTTGCTCTCAGTGACATCATCAGATCTACAAATCTGTTAGTTTACAAAGGGCTATGCTATCACCCTTTTTTCTGAATTGTCTCCCTCTGAGAGGGATCACTCCTATGACTAACGGGGTGTGTGTGAATGACAAGAAAGTAGCTACAGCAAGGGTAAACAAGTTCAATATTCTTCCACCAGAGAATTTCTATCTCCACCAAAATTGCTACTTTCTGCTGAAACATCACAACTGGAGAATATTTAACATACCTCTGGTCACTTCTGATTAGAACCCACACTGTTTTCTGGGTAACCCCCCATTTCTTAGCAAGTTAACACGGTGTTCTAATATGAGATGTGCCCAAGGTGAGTGGCATTAGGAAAGCTGCCCTTCAAACCAGCATTTTTCTCTCAAACAGATTCAATGGGCACAAAGCAGCTTTTGCATAATTCATGAAGAGTTATAGCAGGATCCAAAAACTATTGGGAGATAGGAAGCTGCTAGTTTAATGAGCTGGTGATACTTGAAGGACATACATGGAAGGATGGGACAGAGGTTGAGATAAATACTAAGAAGCAAAGATAGTGAGTTCCAAATTATATAAACTGCAGAAAAATGAAGAGCCTGGGTGGCAGGGGGGAAAATACATCCCTCCCCCCTCCGTGTAGCTGTCTTTCAAGGGCAATAATGGAACTTTGAGTAGTGGAACTTTCAGTAACTGTTTTACAAAGGGGGATTAGGCAAATTAATGAAGGATAAATTCATCAGAGGCTAGTCATTATGAGTAACTTGTTGGCAGAGTTAAGGAAATAATCCAATCCACGCTTTCTTTGGAATTTGTTTTCAATGAATTTACTACAACAGGATTTTTACAGAAGACAATTACTGACTGCAGTCCATTAAAGCAATAGAGAGGCCTTCAGAGTACAAGCACTAACACATACTAACACACAGCAGAAAGAGAAAAACAACAAGATGTAGGTTGAACTGCAAGAGAAAACATTCAATAAACCCTGTACACTAATGCTCCACAGGTTCCCCTAGGGTACAAGTGGACTAAACTATTTTTTTCAACAGTATTTACAGCAACTAGACTCTTAGCAGGGTGTTGCTTCTCCAACATAGGTATCAGTGCAATCCTAAGCAATATTGCACCCACTGACTTTGATAAACTTGTGGTGTGCAAAGTGCCCTCAATTTGCACCCAACTTATGGCAGCCCTAGCAAGGGATTTTCAAGGCAAGGGAGAAGCAGAGGTGGTTTGCAATTGCCTTTCTCTGCAAAAAGTCTTCTTTGGTAGTCCTCATCCAAGTACTAACCCTGTTTACCTTCTGAGATGTGATGAGATCAGGCTATACCATGCCGCCTTCTCTCCCTCAATAGACTCAGAAGGTATAATTCTAGTTAGGATAATTTCAGGTGGGTTGCCATATTTCCATGTAGTAGGAGAGCAACATTTGGGTCCAGTAGCACCTTAGAGACCAACTAGATTTCCAGGGTATGAGCTTTTGAAAATCAAATCTAGTTGGTCTCTAAAACAATACTGGATCTGATTCTTGTGCTTCTTGTTAGGATGTAACTGTCAGATGGATAAATGGAACCAAATAGCAGAGGCAGTATACTTCTGATGGCCAGTTTCTGGAGAATGGCAGTAGTGGGGGAATCACTGGCCTTTATGCCCCTGCTTTGGTTCTTCTGTTGTGTCTTTTGGACTCTGTGGCAAACAGGATTGCATGAACAAATTATCCATCAGATTTCTTGTTTTGTTCTTGTGTTTTGGAAATAAGTGTGCGATTGATGGTGTATTACTTATTCTATATGTTTATATTGCTTCCTTTTGCTAAGTAACTCACAAACACATACATGCATGGAGTGAGATTTTTACTCTCAACAAACCTGTGAAGTAGATGAGAGAGAATGACCATCCTAAGGTCACCAGAGAGCTTGATGGGCTGTGGAGATTTGAACGCAGATCTTTCCAGTCCAGAACTGACACTCTAATGATTATACCACACTGGACTTAACTGCCACTGCCATCATTTGAGAATTTATAGTACATAATCAGACTTTAAGCATAGCAATACCTCTGTCTAAGAAAGCTACTTCTTTAAAGTATTGAAGGAGGACCTAGTACCGATTTTAAAAAATGTAATGAACAATATGCTTCAAGGAAAGGGTCTTCCAGATACATGGAATGAAGCTAGTATTGCACTGATCCCAAAAGAAAGTCACTATTTGACAGAGTGGAAAAATCATAGACCCATATCGCTTATAAACAATGACTACAAAATAATGGTGAGAATACTGGCGGATAGGCTCAAAATATGGTTAATGGACTTTATAGATGAAGATCAGGCCGGATTTTTACCAAACAGGCAGTTAAAAGACAATTTGAGAGTAGTGATAAATGCTATTGAATATTACGATAAGCGACCTGATAAGGAAGTTGGCCTATTCTTTGCGGATGCAGAGAAGGCCTTTGACAATTTGAACTGGGATTTTATGTTCACAACTATGGAGAAGATGGATCTAGGTAATGAATTTATACAAACAGTGAAAACAACTTATAACTTACAAAGGGCAACAATATGTGTTAATGACGACCTGACAGAGAAGTTGGAAATAAGGAAAGGAACCAGGCAAGGATGTCCACTATCGCCACTTTTGTTTGTGATGGTCTTAGAAGTATTATTGAGGAGGATTAGAGAAGATGATAGTATAAAAGGAATAAAAATAAAAGGATCCTCCTACAAATTGAGAGCATTTGCAGACAATGTGATGTTT
The DNA here is from genome assembly GCF_028583425.1 of Eublepharis macularius. Lineage (NCBI taxonomy): Eukaryota > Metazoa > Chordata > Lepidosauria > Squamata > Eublepharidae > Eublepharis > Eublepharis macularius. The sequence goes on along the minus strand of NC_072794.1, from coordinate 118,911,672 downwards.
ATAGTGGAAGACCCTCTACAAACCCTGCCAAGACTGCTGGACAAAATAAAGGAGTTTGGAGATTTGGCGGGTTTCTACATAAACAAAAAGAAGTCAAAAATAATAACCAAAATATGACTAAGAAGAAGCAAGAAGAATTAAGTGAATTAACAAACTGTGAAGTGGTACACGGAACTAAATATTTGGGGATAGAGCTGACAGCTATGAATATAGACTTGTTTAAGAATAACTACGAAAAGCTCTGGGCTCAAATTGAAAGAGACATGATAAAATGGAATAAATTAAATTTGTTGTGGTTAGGCCGAATTGCCACAATTAAAATGAATGTACTGCCCAGAGTGATGTTTTTAATGCAAACAATTCCAATTGTGAAAGATAAGAAACAATTTGAAAAATAACAGAGGAAGATATCAGAATTTGTCTGGGCAGGAAAGAAACCAAGAGTCAAGATGAAAGTTCTTTGTAACGCTAAGGAAAGAGGAGGAAAGCAGTTACCTGATTTAAGACTTTATCATGAAGCAATATGTTTGGTGTGGCTAAAAGAATGAGTGTCTTTGACCAATCATAAGCTATTAACGTTGGAAGGATATAATAAATTATTTGGATGGCATGCATATATGTGGTATGGAAAGTATAATATGGATGCAATGTTTCAGCACCACTCCCTTAGAAGAAATCTGCTGTCAACCTGGCTCAAGTACAAGAAATTTATAGAGCTAAAGAAATCACTTTGGATTGTTCCAGCTGAAGTAATCAACCCAAATATGGAATATCAGGGAAAGGAATGGCTTACCCTCAAAGAATTAACAGTATTAGAAAAGGATGGGTTGAAACTCAAGTGAAACGAGGAGTTGCCATTTAAATATGGTTGGTTACAATATAGACAAATTAAAGATTTATTTGATTCAGAACATAGAAAGAATGGTTTTAGAATTAAAAATTCAGAACTAGAGGAACTATTATTGGGGGATAATAGTAAAGCAATATCTAAAATGTATAAGTTGTTATTGAAGTGGTTTACAGAAGATGAAACAGTCAAGGTGCAAATGATAAAGTGGGCCATAAATTGTAATAAGGAAATAGCGATGGAAGTATGGGAACAATTATGGAAAAATACCTTAAAAATATCAACTTGTACCAGTATTAAAGAGAACGGTTACAAAATGCTGTATAGATGGTACTTAACACCGAAAAAATTAGCCATAGCTAACAAACAGTTATCGAATAAATGTTGGAAATGTAAGGAGCATGAAGGTTCTCTGTTTCATATGTGGTGGACTTGCCAAAAGGCTAGAGGCTTCTGGTCTAGAATATGTGCTGAAATGTCTTTGATATTACAATATAATGTTGTTAAAATCCAGAAATGTTATTACTATCTTTACATTTAGAAGAGGTCAATAGAAATGATAAGATATTGTTGTATTATATGATAGTAGCAGCAAGAATTCTATATGCTCAATATTGGAAAAAAGAAGAAGTACCGAATATTGAAGAATGGACAAGGAAGCTGTTGTACATGGCTGAAATGGACAAACTAACTAGAAATCTGAAAGAGCAAGATCCAGAAACTTTTCTGGAAGACTGGAAGAAGTTTAAGAAATATTTGGAAAAGAAGTGCGATGTTAAAGGGCAATTGTGGTCTTTGGAGGGATTTTAAACTTTATTAAATAAGATTTTAACGAAGGGAATATATATTACGATCTTTACCATGGTTAACATAATATAATTGTAATATAGTTAAATAATAATCTCTATGAATAAACGGGGGGTTCGAGTGTTGTTGGAAGTCAACAGAGAATAGGGGGAGGGGAGGGGAGGGGTTATATATTTAGAAAGGTTTAATTTGGATAAGTTGTATGTATTAACCAACTATTCTATATCACCTCATCCAATAAAATCTATTAAAAGAGAAAGCTACTTAACAAATCCCATGGTTTACATATTTTCAAATTAATCATATGGCATCTCAAATACGTCTTGTAGAGATCCTTAAAGAACAAAAAACTGATTTTGAGATATTATTAGAACAAAAAGATTATAAACAGAAAGGACTCTTATCTAAGATTTATAACATATTAGAATCAGGAAATGTAAAAAGACATATGTATCAAAAAAAGTGGGAACAAGAATGGGAATTAACAATCTCATCAGAGCAATGGGGGAAAGTCTGGTCATCGAAATTATTCAATTTGCCGATAATATCTACTAAATTACAAACATTTAAAATAATATCCTATTGGTACTACACACCAAAGAAATTAGCACAGCTAACAGCAAAGTACTTGCCATTGTGTTGGAGGGAATGTGGGGGTACAGGAACCTATAGCCATTGTTGGTGGACATGTCCAAAAATAATGGCCTTTTGGGAAGAAGTAATAGAGATCATACATAAAATAACTACCTATTCAATACAACTGCAACCAACAATAATATTTCTAGACTTATGGCAAGACAATGAAGTTCCACAAATTAGAAAAGAACTCATAAGTAGTGTATTTGTAGCAGCAAAAACAATAATCACAATAAAATGGAATGCTAAGGCAGCACCAAATATAGACCAATGGCTTGGGACCAAATGATTATGGTGTGGGACTAAATAATTATGGAAAAAATTACAGAAAGAATTCAACAATCCTCAGAAAAAGAAAAGACAACAGAATTTTACAGTAAGTGGAAGCCATTTCTTGACTACATTACAACAAGCAACATACAATCTACGAACACAATCTACCAGTCATTAATAGAAATATAAGCAATTGAAGAACAACAAAACTTTCATGGATCTATATGAGGAAAACCATTTAAAGAAAAAGAAACTTTAAATGTTAATAGTAAACTTGTAAATAAGTTATTGTTATGTGAATGTAAAAGTAAGACTTGAATTAGACTATGTGCTTGATAACCTTTAATTAAAAAAAAGAGAGAGAAAGCTACTTCTTGATGCTTAGATATAATTAGAATCCAACTTTAAAAATGTCGAGGTCTACAGATTTTGCTTTTGAATTTTGACCTTAGAGGATGCTGATAAAGTCTTTAAAATATAACCTTCTCCCTGATATAGTTTATAATATAAGCTTTTGATTTAAAATATATAAATAAGGGAACATTCCAATATTTCATCATTCATAGGCAATTCAAAGTAGCATAGTTTAGCAACAGATGTGTCACACGGGGTTATAGTGACAACATACCTTCAAGAAAAGCTGAAGACAAAATTCATAAAGAATGCATCTATTGATTAGGGCCATGACTAAATTGAACTTGCATTTTCAGAGAGCATAACTCTAAATGGAAAAGGTGGCGGGGGTGATGGTGGCCCTCATCTTCATACTCTGCCTATGAGTTTCCAGAGGTATTTGTTTGGAAATAGAATGCCTGATTATATTGACTCCTTGATTCCTTTGTCTTACAAGGTGTCTTGGTATCTGAAGAAGTGAGCTGTGGCTCACAAAAGCTCATACCGTACCACAAATTTTGATAGTCTCATCGGTGCTACTGGACTCTTGCTCTTTTTTTTTGTTCTTACAGTAACTAATGAAAGGAAGTGTCTTTTCCTTCTTTCTTTTAACAGAAAGAGCCGTACAATTATTTGGCAATGGAAAGCTATTTTTCCCAAGGCAGTATGATAATGTTAAAGAAGATGTTAGTGGCCTGTCAGCAAATTATAACAATAACACTTGATGATGAATGGATGGTCACAATCACCTGCTGATTCTACTAGCATCCTTGGTTTGAGACCAGAGGTTAGGAGAGCAGATTTCTGGTAGCAGGGTTCTATCTCTGCTATAGAGCAATTGCAACCCCAACCGGAATGAAGAGGCAGACACAGGCTTGGATTAAAGGGCTGTTTATTAACAAGACCATAACTTAACAAGGCAAGGGCCAACTAAGCGGTACAGGTCAAGCCCTGGGGTCAACACCTGGACCTCCGCCTTGACCTGCCTGGGCGAGCCCCATCGCCCCGGGTATAGGCCATTCCATGAATGGCTGCAACCCGGCCAGCCAGGCAATGGATCCCCCCAGCAAGCACCTAACGCCGCAGCCGTCCGACATGAGGGGAGGCCTTGTATTTGGGGATCCCCACAGGATTCTGCCAGTGGTACGGTAGCTGTCAACAAGCATACCTCAATAAATGGCAGACCCTGTTCCCCACACTTGGGGAAATGCCACTGGGAGCTTACCATCCCGCACCCTATTCCCAAAATCTCCTGCCAGTGACCAACAACGGAACCACCTCATAAATTCCTCAACCCTACCATTAGTGCAAGGTAGGCAAAAAAAAACCTTTTCCCAAAGCCAATCAGGGAAAAATGGGCAAAAAATTCCTACCTGGCTCTGAAAAAGCAGCCAGCTAATCCTGCACTAAAACAGGGAGAGATGGGTGGGCAGAATGCGTCCCAATTGCAGCCGGGGAAAAGCGGAGCCGCCAGAAAATGGCTCCTGGCTCCGCCCCCCGGCCAAAGCCCTGTATGCCCGGGAGAAGGGGAGCCTGCCTCCTTCCTCCGGCAGGGCTGCAAAGAATGACTCCCTGCTCAAGCTGCAAGCAGCCGCAGGATGAGTCATATTGCAACCCCAACCGGAATGAAGAGGCAGACACAGGCTTGGATTAAAGGGCCATTTATTAACAAGACCATAACTTAACAAGGCAAGGGCCAACTAAGCGGTACAGGTCAAGCCCTGGGGTCAACACCTGGACCTCCGCCTTGACCTGCCTGGGCGAGCCCCATCGCCCCAGGTATAGGCCATTCCATGAATGGCTGCAACCTGGCCAGCCAGGCAATGGATCCCCCCAGCAAGCACCTAACGCCGCAGCCGTCTGGCATGAGGGGAGGCCTTGTATTTGGGGATCCCCGCAGGATTCTGCCAGTGGTACGGTAGCCGTCAACAAGCATACCACAATAAATGGCAGACCCTGTTCCCCACACTTGGGGAAACGCCACTGGGAGCTCACCATCCCGCACCCTATTCCCAAAATCTCCTGCCAATGCAAGGGCCAAGCATCGGCTTAGACCCTCGCGCCCCACAGGTGGCCTAAAGCCAACCAGAGCCCTTGCCATAGGTCGTCTATGAATAATTCATTGCCCTCCGGTGACATATGTACGCCATCTCCTCTGTAGAGGTGGGCAAATTCGGCCCTAATCTTGGGGTGTGGCAGGTAAATGCCCAAGCCTTGCCCCAAAGACCTCTTAACGGCGTGGTTAGCCTTACGTTGGGCCCTCTCTATCGCCCTGGGATCTAAGGCTTCCCGCCAAACCCGTCTCTGTAGTGTCTCTGACCACATTATAAGCACGCCCGGCCATCAGCTGCTTATAAATTTCAGGTCTTCAGCTACCTGCAACGACAGGGCTTTGCCCTGCATAAAACCAAGGTCATTCCCACCCAGGTGAATGACCAAAATGTGCGGTGGAGGACCCTTTCGGTCCTGGAACAAGAGGGGCAGCAGGCCGGGCCATCTGAGGCCCCGTCGGCCCTGCCACTCCACTGTGGCCACAGCGCTCAAACCAAGCTGGGATCCATGTGGCATTCTCCTGGCCTGGTAAGCTGCCCAGAACACCATGCTGTGGCCACAAATCAATATCCTCTTCCTCGCACGGCCCGACACGGCACCTGAGGAAAGAGCAATTAGTTCGCCATTTAAAACGGTTGCAGGGGCCGGATATAGGACCGAAACGCCCTTGACCGCCACCTGCCCACTCTCTGGATCGCCTGCTGAGGGTATCCCATAGCAGCTGCTGTGGAGGCCGCCCCAATCTGGAAGGAGTGGGTTCCGAATTTGACCCCTGACAAGCCCATCTTTTTAAGAGCCCTCTCAGTCACAGCCCAAAATTGAAATTTAGTCAAAGGGGCCTGATCTTCATGGCGGAATAAGACCCCTTGGGCGTCCCCACGAAGCTTGACATATTCCCTGAGGGCTTTAACAGGGCATAGCTCCTTCTCAGCACAGGGGCCTAAGAGCAAGGTGGTCCCCTGCTGCCGCTGGTCTGTTTTGGACCTTCTGATTCCAATGCTAACTTTGGCCCTGACAAATTTAATGTCCTGGGCGCTCAAGGCCCGGCCAGATGCATCAGCTCCTGATGACACCACCAGCTCACTGACACGCAGGGCCCCCAAAAATGCCGTCAATGCAGCAGCATGAAAAAGCTTCTGCTCAAAAACGGATGTACAGATTGCCGCCCATGCGGTTCCCAGCCCCTTCAGCATCGATGGGGAGATGGGCTGCCTCGGGTCACTTGGTGTTTTTATTTCCCTGGCCCATCCTTCCAGCATCTTCTTAATCCTGAAGTCACCCGTGAATTCAGGAAAGCCATGTGCTTTGCTGGCAAAGGCTAAAGCTGCCAGCTGTCCTCTGATGGACTTCATGGCAAGGCCCCGGCCCCGCTGCACAACGCAAAAGTGCAGCAGGTGGCCAGGTGGGATGGGCCATGACTGCTGATGCCCTGAACTGGTAAAGCTGCCCTACAGCACGGTCATAGGCCCGGCGTGTACTGGGGGCAATGGACAGCTGGATTGCTCTATTTACTTCCGCCGTCCAAGCTCCCACAGCTCCTGGGGCATCCTCGCCGGCTGCCTGTCGGCCCAGGGGGCAAGCTGCCAGAATCGTTCCATCTGTTGGCAAGACAAAGCGTCTGCCACCCCGTTGTTAACCCCAGGAATGTGTCTGGCCCTAAACAAAATGTTCATCTGCAAACATTTCAATGTAAAGGCTCTAACCAGCCTCATCACCCTGGGGGACCTAGATGCCATGGTGTTGACCACGTGCACTACAGCCAAATTGTCACACCAAAAGTGGACAGCTTGGTTCGCCAATTGGGATCCCCACAGCCACACAGCCACTAGCAAGGGAAAGAACTCGAAAAACGTAAGGTCCTTGGACAATCCCAGGGCTACCCAATCTGCGGGCCATTGGTCAGCATACCAATGCCCCCTAAAAAAGACTCCAAAGCCTGTGGACCCGGAGGCATCAGAGGTGACCTGGAGTTCTGCTTCTAACAGCAAATCCTCCCTCCAGAAGGTCACCCCATTAAAGGTGGCAAGGAATTCCTTCCACACTAATAAATCCTTCCGCATAACTCTGTTAATTCGCAAGCGATGATGGGGTAACCGCAAGTTCCCCATTGCATCGCACAGCTGCCTGAGGAACGCCCTCCCAGGCGCCACTGCCTTACAGGCAAAGTTTAAATGGCCAACCAATTGCTGTAACTCAAGGAGAGATACCTTGTCTCTACTGAAGCAGTCTTCCAACCTAGCTCTAAGGTCTACCACTTTCTCCAGTGGCAACCTCAAGGTCTGATGAACTGTGTCCAGTTCAATGCCCCAAAACATCAGGACAACAGCTGGTCCCTCAGTTTTCTCATGAGCTAAGGGAACCCCTAGTTCCTCCGCGAGCTCCATGACCCGTGCCAGTAGCCTGGCACACTGCCCAGTGCCCGCAGGCCCAGATACCATAAAGTCATCTAAATAATGAACGGTGTCCGGGCAGGCACAGTGACGACGCAACTCTCATTCCAGAAAGGAACTGAAGCGCTCAAAAGCAGAGCAAGATATGGAACACCACATAGGAAGGGCCCTGTCCATATAAAACTTGCCCTCAAATGCAAAACCCAGAAGATCAAAGTCTTCCGGGTGAACAGGGAGCAGGCGAAAGGCAGACTTGATATCGCACTTTGCCATCTCAGCTCCCACCCCACACCAGCGCACAACCTTGACCGCTTGGTCAAAGGAAGTGTAGTGCACCGAGCAGAGTTCTTCGGGGATGCCATCATTCACCGATCTCCCTTTGGGGAAAGACAAGTGGTGAATAAGGCGGAACTCCCCCGGCGCCTTCTTTGGCACCACCCCCAAAGGAGAGACTCTCAGGGACGGGACAGGTGGGGCATCAAAAGGCCCTAATACCCTGCCCTCAGCACACTCCTTCAAAATTTTATGGCGGACTACATCTTCCATGCCAGCCACTGACCTAAGGTTGGCTGCCATGAAAGGTGTCCTGGGGCCCTGAAAACAGATTAGAAAACCAAACGTAAAACCTAAAAGTAAATAGTCAGCGTCCCTGCGCATCGGGTATACTTGCAGCAACCGCTCAAGTACCCTCAGCCTTACTGGGCTGGGCCCCTTTTCCAGGCCCCTGCTGACCGCCGCCACCCCCAAAGCGTTTTCCCCCTTGTCTTCCCCTGGGGCAAGCTGTATGCGCGTGGGGTCCAACGCACGCTGGGCATTCATGCCTAAACTTACAAAACTTCCTGTTGCACACCCCTTTGGACGCAAAGTCCCAGCAGAGCAGCTGTGATTGAACCTGCTGCCCCACAGAGGTGCGGAAACCAAAACCTGGAGCGGGCCGAATAATCATGTGACCGCTGTCGGTCCTGTCCATGGCAGAGGACTTGGCAGGACCCATGACCTGCACCCAAAGCTGAATTAAGATCTGGTCCCAGGGAAGACTCGGGGTCAAGGCCGCACGCATGCAGAACTCCTCATCATAGCGCAGCCAGGCGACCCCTTCAAAATCTGTATACCCCCTGTATATGATATTCATATACTGGAATAGGGGGAGAGCCCTGTGTGGTTGGGCCCTTGCCAAAACCCCAGCGTAGACCAGGAAACCGGGCAGCCAGTGAGCCCAGGACCTATCAATCCGCCGCCTATAGATTTTTTCTTTATCCCTGTCGTCCAGATCATCGTTATCCTTCTTCTTCAGTTCCCTGAAGAGAAGGGTAAAGACGTCCACATACTCGCCACGGATAATTTTCTCTCGGGTAGTTTGCATCAAATGGTCCCCCAAGGGCAATGCCGTATCCCCTGGGGGCAAGGCACTATATGGAACAGTGCCATAAGCAGGACTGGTGCCATACACCGGTGGAAAAGGCCCCAACTGGGAGCCATACCCATATGGCCAGCCCGCAGCCGCGAGCGGCAATCCACCCCCAAACGGGGGGGGGGGGGCTGCTGCTGCACGCAGGCCGGCAATACCGACGGGCCTGATACAGGCCAACCTGCTGAGGTGGAAGTATAGGAAGGCCAGCCCTGCCCCACAGAGGGATAAACTGGTGGTTGGACGGCAACACCCGAGGCTTCCTGGTGGCCAATAGGCCCCCATGGCCAAGAACCTTCCTGCTGGTGCATGGAGGACTTACCGTCATCAAAAGGTGGCTCCACCGCTATGGCCATCTGAGCATCCTCCGCTGTGCCCTCTGGCTCGCCTCCCACGTCAGTCATAGACGTAACAGGTTGCCCACCGCCACCAACAGAACCTGGCACGTCCCGAGATGATCCCTCGAGGGCAGACAAATGAGACAAGAACTCGTTATAAAAGGCCTCCCTAGGCACCTTCTTGGCCGCCCGGCCCAGGCGTGCCTGGGCTGCTACTGAACTGGCCCCCCGTTCCCCCTCTAACACTGCTAGGCGCTCCATGAGCTCCCTTCTGGTAGGACCACTGTCCTCATCATCTGAGGACGAAATCACTGGCATTGGCTTCTTAGGTGCACGCCGTTTAGCCAGCTGCTTCCCTTTAGATGGGCCGGTACCCTTCATATTGGGCATCCTAACCCCACTATGCTATAAACACCAAAGGCTAACCCCACTATGCTATAAACACCAAAGGCTGCGTACAAAGCCGCACTGCAGGGCACTGCTGCAGCAGTCCCGGCTAGTCCCCAGTGGGCGCTCACCTCAAGCAGCAAGGCTAGAGGTCCTGAAACAACCCAAGCCAGTCACCAGATGGTGCTTATAACCCAATAACCCCTGTAATGCCACAGAGCCGCCACTAGATGGCGCTAATACAGAAATTGGCCTCCAAAGCCTCCAAAGTAATTTAAACTGTCCACCCCGCCTCCAAAACAAATCTAAAATGGCCACCCCGCCTGTCCCTCTCCGCACAAAATTGGCCTCCACCTGCCTAAAAGAAGAGGCAAATGGCCGCTGTCAACTGCCCAAGGGCTACCTGGGGGGGAGGGGGGAGTAAAAAAGGGGGGGACAACCACAGTCCGCAAACCCCTAACTACCCCTGCCCCTCTCCTCCTCAATATAGTGTGTGTGTATTCTTGTTTAACAACTGCACCTCTACCACAGGCGCAGTAAGGACGGGCGGAAAAAGGCGGCCCTCTGGCATGGCCGTTCAAGAGCCAAGCGGCGCCCGTCACACACAGCCGCGTGACCGCTCAGCTGGCGAAGTTGGAAGCAGCCAGAAGACGGCACTCAGCAACCACTGCTCAAAGCAGCCCTCTGATGCCTGGCCCGCTGCACAAAACAGCTCGCTGCCGTCGGGCACGCTGCCCAGGCCCGACCCCAAAGACGCGCTGGAGGAGCAGAGCAGTAAAAACGCTGCTGCTGCCTCCACAGAATGCGTCCCAACTGCGGCCGGGGAAAAGCGGAGCCGCCAGAAAATGGCTCCTGGCTCCGCCCCCCGGCCAAAGCCCTGTATGCCCGGGAGGAGGGGAGCCTGCCTCCTTCCTCCGGCAGGGCTGCAAAGAATGACTCCCTGCTCAAGCTGCAAGCAGCCGCAGGGTGAGTCATATTCTGGTTGATGAAGTATCTTGTTTTAAAGCATTTAAAAGAATCATATCATTTTAATTTGTCATCTTAAAGCCCTCGTGTGAATGTAGTGATGTGCTCCATAAGTTTTTTAGAGTTAGAGCAGCACAGTGGGTGTTCTATTGCACAACATGGAGGTAAACACCTCACTGGGGCAAATTTACAAGCAAATGCATTCGACAATATTTGACAATAAATGCATTTAGATTCGGTATAAGCCAAATGTTCTCAAGGTTTGCACTCAGTAGTAAAAGGTGTCACTTCAGGGAGTGTGAAGTTTTCTCTGAAAGACTCCTCCCCCCCAACTAACTTTTACAATAAATCTGAAATACCTCTCCTGCCTTCCAGAAAAACACTTGCCAAGCAAAAAGGTGTGTGTGTGTGGGGGGGGGGGGAATGTTGCATTTGGCTGTATTTGTCTCTCTTGCTTCCATTCTAAGAGTGGAAAAGGCAACCATAAACTAAGCACAATCCACTCCTTCTCTTGGCAAGAGAGGAAAAGGATTACATTGGGCTACTCATATGGTTGAGTTTTGCCTCTCTTAAAATGCAAATTTTCATTCACCACATCATTGGGGATTAGTTCCTTTTTACTGCTACTGAATCCATTCTCCATCCGCTACTATCATTAGAAATATAAATCTAGCTAAGTTTGTTACATAGTTTGGCATTCAATTTCACTAGCATAAATGGTGTCACTGTGAAGAGGAACAAGGCTGAACAAGCTGCGCAAATGAAACTTGGCCTAGCTATCTCTCTCAGAAAGCATTCAATAGAGGGCTGTAAGGAAAATTGCCTTTCTGATCTCCTGACAGGAAGAGAAAATATAAACCAAGAGCAAATATCATTATTCAGCATTCAGAAACCAGTGCACAGACTGATATACCAAAAGAAGGGCATTCTGACATTAGGTAGGCTGAAACAGCCACTTCCGTTGGGGTGCCATTAAAAAACAGATTATTGTCAGCTATTTATTATTGCATTTGCACTGTGGTGGAGGCAATATTTGGATTTTTACTTCAAGTGACAAAATGTCTTGGGATGGTCCTATCCACATGACCCATAGTTTAAGCTATCATGAATAAGGGTAGCTTGTTTCTCCACCAACTATGTGAGCCTATGTTCTATCCATGTCAGTAAACCAAGACAGATGATTCTGCTCAATTTAATGTGAATGACAGTTTCAGCTCAGGGGAGGCCTGTTACCCAGTTACCATGGTGACAGAATTGCATCTCTTCATTTCAAGTTCAGCAGTTAAAGTCTCTCCATCAGAACATTTCTTCTCCCTCCCCAAAACATTTCCTTTATTCATCCTTCTCCCATATACTGCACAAGTTGGCGATATCATTTAAGATTTGCTGTATGAAGCAGCTACAAAATATCATCACTAGTTTAGCTGTACTTCAAGGGATTTTTTTTTATTAATCAGTGTATGAGCTGCTTTTCAATTCCTGAGGAGCAGAGAAGGGCACAGTTATAAGGAAAAACAAATAAAATAATCCATGCATACATCATAACCCTACACTTATAAATATGGCTCTGTGAGACATTCCTACTGTTGGGAAATTCAGATTGAACTGCTTGTCTTTTTGACAATTGGAGTTTCTGCCTTCGTACCAGCATCACTATACCATATGCCACCTAGTGGCAAGTGAGGCTTTATATTTCTTTGCTATGTCAACCTGTCACTCAGGTATCAAACAACATCTCCTCATAGGGTCAATCGATTCTAGGTAATTCACTTTGTAGCTACTCTCCTATGACAGTTTCCTCTTAGTTTGCTATAATTATCTAATACCATTTTTGAAGTGAAAGTGCTATGGGGAAGTGGATGCCCAATGTCAATTTGGTATCATTTAGAGTATTTAGTTTGTATATTTTCTCTATTACTAACCTCGTACATATGATAAGCCCCGAACTGGATGACCCAGGCTAACCTCGTACATATGATAAGCCCCGAACTGGATGACCCAGGCTAATCCAATCTTGTCAGATCGTAGAAGCTAAGTAGGGTTGGTATTGGTTAGTACTTGGATGGAAGACCACAAAGGAAGTCCAGAGTTACTACACAGAGGCAGGCACCTGCAAACCACCTCTCTTTGTCCCTTGCCTTGAAAACCCTATGGCGTCGCCATAAATCACCTGAGACTTTTTTTTTAATAATTTTTTATTGGGTGAGTTGACATACAAATTAAGTAATATACATTTTCACCCCATATATTCTTGTTTCCCCCACCCACACCCTCCCCCCTTTCTTGTTAGACTTCCAAAAGTTTTCCAGCCCCTTGTCTATATATATCTAATTTTAAGCTAATTCATTATATCTAAAATACAATAAAAAGCTATTTTATGCTATTATAATCTTTTTGTTATTCATCTGTTATTTCTAAAGATAAAGAAAATCTATCTCCCTCCTTCAATAGTTGTCCAAGGACCACAATTTCCTCCTTACATCCCATCTTTTTTCCATAAATTTCTCCCAGTCCTTCATAAATCCTTCTGAATCTTGTTCTCTTATTTTTCTTGTTAATTTGTCCATCTCTGCCATATGTAGTACTTTCCGCATCCAGTCTTCTATTGTCGGTATTTCTTGTGTCTTCCATAATTGTGCATATAAAATTCTTGCGGCGGTTATCATATAAAACATTAACGTTCTATCATCGGTCGCTATGTATTTCATACATAGCAATAACAACTCTGGGCTTTTAGGTACACTTTTTTGAAATAAATCTGACATCATATCAACAACATTCCCCCAAACTTGTTTTGCTTTTTCACATGACCACCACATATGATAAAACAAACCTTCATGTTTTTTGCACTTCCAACATTTATCTAACATTTGGCTATTCCCATAAGCTAACTTTTTAGGTGTTAAATACCATCTATATATCATTTTATAAACATTTTCTTTTATACTAGTACATGTCGATATTTTTAGAGTATTTTCCCACAGATATTCCCACGCTTCCATCGTAATGTCTCTATTACAGTTTATTGCCCATTTTACCATTTGCACTTTTACTACTTCATCACCTGAGACTTAACAGCACTTTCCACCACCACTAAACTAGAGCACAGCGAAGGGATGGATTTCCCTTTGAAATGTCAGAACCCCGTAAAAGACTGTTATGCCCCGTTGGCATAAGCTTTGTCTGTCCTATTCCTCCTCCTGCGAACTCTCTTGTTCACCTCCCCTTCTTGCTGAAGTTCTACTCTACAACAGTTAAGACAGGTGAATAAGGCAAAAATCCTAAGAACACTTTCCTGAGACTAAGCTCATTGAACAAAATAGGACATTTCTGAATATACGTGCTTAGGATTGGTCCCTAAGTAATAGATTAAAGGAAGGAATGGTGCAGAAGAAGCTGTGCTTGCATTGCACATATTTGGATATGTGTGCTGCTGCTTTTTCCTTATAGGAATCAATTGCTTGTGGAGCAATCTCTTCAAGTCCTGCATGTAATCCCCAGCTAATCCATTCTAGAAGTTTTTTACTAGATCAGAAGAAGGATGTCCATGGCTGAGAACCGCAAGGAGATGGAGAATCTGTTTATCATTTACTAGCTATTTTAGTCCAAAAGAAAACTATTGATTTGAAAAGTATTACTGATACCTATATCAAGGTGAGAAAAGACCTAAACTTGCCAGGAATGGGGAAATCATCCAATTTTTGAGGATCATTACTCCCTTGTCACAGGTGAATATGGGTGAAGAAGTGTTTAGTTACTGGTCTTTGAAGATTTTTTTTCCTGCATCACATCACACTGTATTTAAAATAACTGGCTTTCAGAGTTCCTACTTTTTAGCTTTTCAGATCATATCAGACAAACACTAATTTGGTATACGTTACAAATTGCTAAATCAAAGCATAACAGCATCCTAGTGCAGCTTTCAACTGGATTAGAAAATAATGAGGGCTATCAAGGGCTGTCCTGAGTCAAAACATCTACTGCTAAAATATCTAGAGATGATAAATGATGAAATGGAAACTAATCTCTTTCAGGGGTGGTTACCTTTTTACATATAAAGGTAGGTGTGGTGTAGGTATTAGTTTAATGTTGCTGGCGTTGCGTTGTTGAGCTAGGATCTGGGAAGCCAGGTTCGAATCCCTTCTCTGCCATGGAAGCTCACTAGGTGTCCTTGGGCCATTCACACCCTCTCAGCCTAAGCTACTTTATAGGATTGTTGTGAAGATAAATGGGGGGAAGGAGAACTATGTGAGACACTTTGGATAAGAAAGGTAAAGTATAAACAAATTAATTAAATAATGAAAGAAGAATGCATGAAAGGAGTGCTGAAGCATCTCCCTTCATGCAGCTGATTTCCCCTACCTATACAATTGCCTCATCTCCTTTTATCTACTCCTGATATTGCAAGTGAGTAAGAATGGAGAAAAGAGGCTGAGGAAATGACTGATTGATGAGAGGCCAGGGCTGTGCAATGGGAAAGGGACACTGCAATGCTCTTTCCTACATATTCTTTTTACTGTTAAAGTAAGACCTCCTGTTCCCATTTTTAATGTGAATGGGGTAGGCAGGCACATGACAAGTAATTTGTCAGGCATTATTTAATTGGCTTTGAATGATATTTGTTTACTGATCTGCAAGCTTCATAACATGAAATGGGAATGTTAAAACCTAAGAATTTATCTTCTGTGATATCCTCTAACTCTGATGATTTTTCTGAAAGTGGGGGAGGTCTCCACACTCCTGATCTTCTATTCCTTATGTTACTACAATATGGTTTGATTCCTCCCGAGTTCTTCTAGTGCTTCCATCTTTCTTCTAAAATTTCCCTCTCTTCTCTAGCACTTGTTGTGTGGACATGTGTGTCATCATGGATCACCTCTGGACATTTTTTACAGGGCAGCTGAATGTCAGTTACTCTATATCCCTTAAGCTGCAGTCAACAAAAGGGAAACTGTTGGTTGTTTCCAACGATTCCCCATCTTTGCCATTAATAAAACTGTCCCTCCTTTCCCCTATTTATTTATTTTTAAATTACATATCAAGGTTTCTAATTAATTTACCAGGACCCAAGATTGTTATCCCTTCTCAGGACAGGGCTGATAAAGAAAAGTATTCTAGATGCTTCTGCTGATAAAAGTTCATCCTCTTTGGTGGTGATTAATAAGTCTTTCAAGCAGGATGTACCAGCCAATAAAGCCATTTCACGGAGGTTATCAGTAAAGTACACATTTTCATCTTAGTTGGACAGATTGAATAAAGCACATACATAACCTTTAGATATAGAACTGTGTCAGTTCATGTGGGCAAAAGGCAAGGAAAACAAATTCCTCTCAAAGGAGGAAGTGTTGCTTTTCATGTTAAATCAGCCTTGCATTTCTATGCAAAGAACATAACAGTTCCTAATATAAAACTCTACGCATTACTCTACAGTAACTGTCTTGGAGTGGTAGCCATTGAAAAGTAGTGAGCAGCTGAGCCTGGGTGAGTCATACAATTCTCATTGCAAGTCACCAAGTAGTTGCTGCCAAGACTGGCCCTCTCTCAAAGACACAAGACATCTTACATGAGGACGCTCAAGTGTAGGGAGATGCAATGTTAGCCGGGAAGCAGAGCCTGCAGAGAACACTCCTCAGAGAGTTTGTTAATTTCATCTTCCTCTCCAAGGGGAGGTGAATTTGACAGAGCCTTTGCTGAGAGGAAGATGAAATTAACAAACCCTCTGAGGAGTGATCTCTGCTGGCTCTGTCTTTTTAAACTACCTTCCTGTAGAGAGGTGAAATTGACAGATCCTTCAGGGAGGTGAAGATGAAATAGACAAACCCTCTGAGGAGCTATCTCCACTGGTTCTGTCTTTTTAAACTATGCTTCCCAGCTAACATTGTGTCTCCCTGCACTTGAGCATCCCCATATAAGGTGTCTTGTGTAGAGAGACTCTACGATTTGTGAAGAAAGATTCAAAGACTAAAACAGCTCTGGAATGTGCCCTGTCCCCTCCTCCTGTCTTTTACTGATAGAAATCAAGACTAGGTTGTCTATTACTTTTGCGGGTTGCCTATTCATGTCCACTGAGGGAATTTGTTTCTTAAAGCTATAGGTGTTGCTTCTATCATTTTGGAGGGTTCCCCCAATGACTGTGAGTTTAGTCATGGACCTGAGACTCCATACATTTCAGTTAGTTATGTCCTCAATCATATATTTGTGTGAGGGGGGGTGGTTTTTTTAATGGAAGAGAATTTTGTGCTGAGAGAACACTTCTCATTTGAAATGGTACAGACCAATCCCAGGTTAACCCTTTGTGTGAAAACTAGGCTTAAGTGAAGTGTCATTGGGTAATAGGAAATCTGATTTGCTTTCTGATCAAGTGGCATAGAGAATATATCATCAAAATTGATCTCTGGCTTGTTTGGAACTTTGTGTTTGGTTTGTATACTCTTAACTTCTGCAAAGTCTGTTAATTGATTATATAAATATTAATAATCTTTATTTTTATATATATATCCACTGAAACAAGCATAGTCTTTTGCCATTTTTAGCTTAATGAACTAACTTGCTTACCCTTTTCACTACTATTCATGAGTTACATTTTTTTTAAAAAAAATGCTTAAGAACATCTTCAAAAACAAACTAAACATATTTTTTTTTTTTTTCAAAGTAGGTGTATAGTTAACACTTCCATCATAATTTCATCTACTTGGAGATCACTCCTGTCAATTTTATTAGAATTTATCTCTGTGAGTGAAAGAATTTAAGATTGCCACCTCCTCTGCTAAAGATGTCAATATGACTTAGAATGACATTCGTTTCATATTAATCTTCATTGGAGTGTAATGTTGTTGCTGTTGATTATTTATATGCAGATAATACTGCACTACTATTCCATCACCCCACTGAGGCAGGCAAGATCTGAATTCATGCCCTGCTTGTGAGAGGATCTGCTCAGTATTAGAGAAACCTTTGAACCATGCAGTTCTGCTAATAAAGCTTTCTGTGCAATATGAAAGAAAAGCATACAGAGTAGAATATTGGTTATTTTGTGGAACAGAAACAGGAGATGAGAAAATAAGTGAATTTGCTGGATGAAATGGAGCAAATGGGGGGATGGGCTGGCCTTTCCTTTAGCCTTGGTGCATTTCTTCTCTGGATTAATAAAGCATTTTAGTCTCCAGGGCTGTCTGCAACATTACATTCATTTTAAAGTGATACAAACATACACACACACAGAGAAAAGCTTCGTCTTGACTTATTGAGTGAATTTACTAAGGAAGCCACTGAGGGAGAATAACTTCCTTGGTATGGAATGTCATTTCCTGGCACTTTAATCAAAGTAGAGTTAGATGTGTGCATGTGCAGTGTGAAAAGAAAAGAGCCATTTTTAAGAGGTAACTGGTTTATGCAGAAAGGCTGGCTATCTGTGAAAAGCATCTGGCTGAATACAATGCAGAACAGCCTCTTTTGATGGCCCAACTCTAAATCTATTGGGATGGAAATCTGTGTTTGAGTGATTAAAGAGAATCAAGCCATGGGGGGAAAGTTACATTTTAGACAGGGAGTAATATTTGTATTTACAGTGGATCCAACAAATTTGGTAATTTATTTCCAATTCTTCACAGTGAAGTTTAGGATAAAGTAGACATTTTCTTTTAAAAGGTGAGGTTAACATGGATTGTTATCTAATAAATAATACCAAACCAAATTTAAAAAAAGATTTAAAACAAATCCATAATAGTTAACATCAAGAAATCTAATTGCCCAGAGCAGATTGCTTATGAATGTACTATTAGTGTGTGAGAAAAGCAAGCTTGAGGGAATTGAGATAGGAATGCCTGAAAGGCCCAGAGACCTGGTAATAGGATTAGGGTTCTATTCTACCTGCAAGGCACAGAATCAAAACTGGTCCATGCCAGTTGTGATGGAAAGCTTCTCACATAAGATGCTAATTTGTTATTCTACCTAATGCAATACACCTTTGAGTCTCAGTTTAGATCCTCCAGGAAACCCTAAACCCAAGCTATTTTTATTGTGCTGTGTGCATGCAACATCAGGGTCTCCTTATAATGTCCAAATAGGGAGGTGTATAAAAATAAAATTTTATTTTCATTTGAGTTCATTTTCATTTTAAAAATTATTCATTTTTGTTATATTTGTTGTTAATTGGGATTATTTCTATTATGATATTTGTGTTCCTCCCTCCTCCTCTCCTTCAATTTATTGGTGCTGTGATAAGGGTTGCATAAGAAAGTCTTTTGGTGAAGCAAGACAGGGAGAGAAAAGATTCCTTCTCAGCCCCAATCTCTCCTTCCTTGCTTTGCTTCCATGTCATTTGCATTGTTTCCTCTCTCCACCTATTCCCTCTTCCCATGACAAGGCACCATGACAATGGAGAGATTTTGAATATTTACTAATGTTGTTAACTGTTGTTGTTTTTAAAATTAGTTTTCAGTATAACAAAAAATGACCATTTATTTTACTTATTTGATCTATTGATTTCCAAATGTGCATTTTCATTGCCAATTTACAATTTAAAAAATGGGGAAAGACGGGAGCACTTAGAATATCCAATCTGCATTTTTGTAATGTGAGGAGATCATGAATAGAAAAGATTCTTCACATGTAGCACTCAGAACACCTGTAGTGTTGCACTATTTGCACTATCCCCAGACAGTGTGGGATAGAAAGCAAAAGACAGTCAGTTTTAAACTGAATGTTCATTCTAGCTAATACAGATATGAATGATAGAAGTACAAAAAACAATTTCAGAATCACGCATGAAAATCAGTCCTAGAAATGGATCCCACTTCTGCTCAGCTAACCAGCGGGAGAAAAAAGGGCAGGAAACTTGGGGGATATCAAGCAGCATCTTCATGCGCAGATGTCACTCCCTGTATGCCGCAAAGTTACACCATCACTAGGAACACTCTAGCATTTGAGCAAAAGAGTTGTTACATTGCCAGCTAGGGACCCTCCAGCAGGATAAGTCACCTACTGTTTGTTGGGGGGGGGGACCTGTCAACCTTACATATTTTGCATGTTTGTTACTGTGCTCAATTCACATTTGCACTCAAGGCACACTTGCAAGACAAGTTAGCGCTCATTTATTTAACAGTTGAAAACATTTTTGTCATGTAATTGATTCAGCCAAAGCTGGTTGATAGTCATATACTTTGGATATGCGGAAACATAGGATTTGACTCGAGTCACACTTCTTATAAATATTGTGGCATTAGCCATTAAAAAAACCAAAAAATCCAAACCACAAGAAACTAGTCTTTCCGTATTGATTAGCAGTAGGGAGAGATGCCAAAAATCAAATTGGAGATGATTTCATTAATGGAGAATGGTATGGAAAAAATTGGTATGGTTTGGAGAAAATGTACTTTTATGCTGTACTAAGAAAATACTCATCTCCAGGCTTATCTATCAACAAAAATGTTACATTCACATCATAATGAAGGCTGATCTAAACTATCACTCATGGAAAAATGGGATGAAATGAGAGTGTTGGATACTCGCCCCATACCAAACATACCTTCAATTTGTTTTTCTGTTACTGTCATTAACTTTACAGTCAGCTGCTTTTTTGTGCCGTTTTGCTTCTCTCTTACTGCACAAATCTAGCCAGTGAAAACTAGAATTTTTGTTGTAAAGGCTGCTGTAATCATCACTTAGGACAAGTATTGTTCCCCTGTGTTGGGGAGGGGAAGCTATTTTGCTTAGACAGCTAAGTAGTTCTCCCTGTCTTCCCATGCTGTGCTGAAACCTGCTACAGCACAGCATGAGAAGAGGGGGAGAGACACTTATTTGCTGAAACAACACAGAGATGTCCCTGGAATTGTGATGCAGTGATGAAACGTGTCCTTGTTGGATGACATGGAAGCATCCATACATTGCCTAGTCAGTAGGGTAATGTTTGTTTTTCTAGCGCAAAGCAAAAACATAGCAAGTTGCCCAGTAGTAAAGGCAACATGGAGATACTTCCTTGTTTTCCCATGATGTGCTACATAGCTGCGGTGCAACATGGGGAGATAGATATGTGCTTTTTTCCTCTGTCTCCATGTATAGGGTAAACTTTGAGCAGCTGCAACACATCGATAAAGGGAAGATCTAGCAGCATCACAACAGCCTACCAACTAGGCTACTATTTTAAAAAATCAGTTTTGATACAGTCTTATTTAAATTGGAATGCAACCTGGTCGTTAGGCAAAGATGAGAATGCAAGAATGCTGAGATTTAGAAATGATTCCTAAAAGCAGAACATGCATCATTCCTCCTGCAATATGTTAAATATGTCCCCTCTCCTCCTTTTCTAGCCTTTGCAGACATCAAAATGTTTATTCCCAGTAGAATCCTTGTCCTTGTATTCTCATTCAAGGACTTTCCTGTACGTTCCAATTTAGTGAATATATCTGTTTGTTTCTTTGGTTGCTTATATATGTTTATACACTGTCTTTTATTCTAGCATTCATGTAATGTAATAATAGAATGGGAAGGATTGAAGTGACATTAAGATCATTCAGACCAACTATGTCCCCTAATGAGGATCCTGCATAACCAAATACAGTTAATTGGTTAGCATCCAGAGCAAACAAGATCCTCTGCATTTGTACCAGACCCAGGGCATTGTTCTGGAAGTCAAAGAAGCTACATCTAAAGGACACCAAAGTAACAGCAGAAACCTTTCCAGGAATGGCTGAAGAAAGAGAAGAAAGAGCAATCATTGGACCACAGTCCTAACATAACTGTTTCTACAGTTGTAGTAACAAAACAAGTCTTTACATTCACATAATGGGGAGAAAGTTCAAACAAAAATAGTTAATGAACTTTGCAGGTGGACAACTGGACTTAAGGTGGATTTCTTAGATGGTTCCAGATTGGCCCGGGCCTATTCTGCATTAAATATTTCCTGTATGAACAACTTTGTAAACCGTTTTAAAATACTTTCCATTATAAGTATCAGCCTCCACTGCCTGGCGGTCAGAACTAGACATGGGCATGAACGGGAAAAAAACCCCGAACACCCTGTTCGTCGTTCGGTGGCATCCATGAACAATGAACAACGAACATGGACGAACATGAACTGTTCCCGGATATGTTTGTTGTTCATTGTTCGTGGGGGCCAGAACCCCCCACCCCAACCCCCCCTTCCCTCAAACCCACTTACCTGGCCCTTTAAAGATCCCTTTAAACTATCAGCTGGCAGGCGGTGGAGGAGATTCCCCCCTGCTGCCTCCCAGCTGATAGTTTAAAGGGCCCTTTCCTGCCACATGCAAAGGGGAGGGCCCTTTAAACACCCCACAAACTGACCTTTCCAATGTCCAATACCCACCAAATCTGCCGGGGACATAGTCCTCACTGTCCTCTGAAGACCCCCTAAGTTTCAGAGAGATTGCACCCCAGGAAAGGCATGATCCACGGTTCTCCCCATTGGCTGTCATTTTCTCTCCACATTGGCAAAAATGGGACTCTCTGCTGGAAGTACTTTGAAGGGTTAAAGCCAGCAGGAAAGCCAGAAGGAGTTCAGACAGAGTTCTGTCCCTCCCTGTCTCCTGTTGCCAAGGGGATTGATTGCAGCAGGTGCCAGACTGTCTGGCTTGTCTAACGGCTGCCAAAGGTAACGGACAAGGCTTTTAATGACCATCTGTTTGTTTAGGATGGGGCCTCATGAACAGCTTGTTCGAGAACAGCAGATTAGGCTGTTTGTGGGTTTTTTTCTGTTCATAATGCTGTGCCGTGCCCATGTCTAGTCAGAACCTGGGAAGGTTTGCCTTCCAGGATGCCATTGCAGTCAGGATGACCCACAGTTGGGCCTCAGAAAAGGTGAGGAAGGGACTTTACAGCACCTATGCACCCTTTCTCCCCTTGGAGCAGTCTGGTTTCCTCTCTCTCACACCCAGCAGAGCTATCTTGTGCTTCCTCCTCAGGCTCCTTCACTGGTGCCCTTTTATAGGTCTTTCCTAGATGCCTCCCCACCCCCAGCCTCTGTTCCCTCCTGGGGCTTCTTCCCCCTCCCTCCAGGATCAAGTGACAGACCCAGGAGTCTATCATTGCATTCAGGGGCTTCCTCCTCACTGCCTAGCAACTGTTCTGGGCTCACCTGCGGAGTAGGGCAGGCCAGTCTCCTCTGCACAACACAGGGCAGATACCATGCCTGCACTCTGGGTTGCAGCCACACTCCAGCATCTTTCCCGTCTGCTGTGGCCTGGTGCCTCTCTGTGGTCCATTGGCTCCCATCCTCCTCATCAGATGGGTTGGTGGACTTGTATGCAGAAGTTGCTGATCCAGTGGTTCCCAAGCAGCTGCTGCAGCATGGTCTCTTCCACCCGTGCAGTGTCCACCCCTGCTCTGGCTGGGCTGTCTTCTGGGATACTTCCCAGCTCCTCCAGGCTTGAAACAGCACCATCCTGAAGTGCTTGGCAAGTCCAGGAATCTCTCTGTCCCTGGAAAATAAGACTATAACAGCCCTGCCAGATTAGGCCAGTGGACCATCTGTTCCATGCAGCATATTGTATTACATAGTGGCTAGCCATTTCCCAAAGGGCCAACAGACAGGGTGTACAGGCCAAAGATTTTCTTTGACACTATGTCCCAGCACTAGTATTCAGAGGTTTACTCCCTCTGCACATGGAGATGATTGCCTTCAGTCACCAGTCTAGTAGCCATTGATGGAAGTATCCTCCGTCTGTGCTTGTGGCCATCAATACCTAATATGGCAGTGAATTCCACCATTTAATTACTCTCTGAGTAAAAAAGTATTTCCTTTTGTCTGTCCTGAACCTCTTGCCTGCCAAGGTCATGGATGCCCCTGATTTCTAGTATTGCAGGAGTAAAAAAAAAATCTCTATCCACTTTCTCCACCTCATGCATAATTTTAAAAACCCCAGTTGTGCCCCCCTTTCATTCATGTCCCCCCATGATGAACAGTATTTTATTAGCATGTACTCTATGTGGACTGTGGACCAAATACAGAGGTTCACTTAGAGCAGTGTGCAGCCAAGACATTTTGTACAATATGATTCCATGCATGCATGCATGCAAGAGCAAAGGCTCCCTACATTCATAGGTTTAATTAGCACACTCAGCTAGATGAGCTCCTGCCAGTTTCTTCTAATCATTTTTCCAAAAAAGTGTGCACACACATGGGAGCGTGTTTGCTTTTCATTTCCCAGCTATTTTGTAGACATCCACTTTCTTCTGAGCAATTTCTAACCTGCTGACATTGGTAAGACTGAAGCAGAACAGAAAAGATCAATACAAATTAAAAGCAAATTAAAAATGTGCAAAGGGCTGGAGCATGTTGTTGAAAATCCATTAGCCTCTGGTTTATGGTTTTGTGACCCATGCTTGTTTGCCATGGGATAGAAGTGAACACAAAATCTATTATCTTGGTGTGTTCAGAAAGCCCTGTCCAATTCCAGAATACTATCCTTATTTTGAATAAATTAAGTAAATCCCATCAAAAGAAACATTCTCACAGAGCCATCCTATGCAGAGTTCTTCTAGTTTGTTTAGAATGAGATAAATACATAGGATTACAGTGCCATTCACAAAAGGCAATTGGATTAATGTCATTTAGGCTGTGGCTTCAAATAAGTTTCACAGTATAGAGTTGGGGCAACTAAAAGATGAGATTACTTTGGGAACAATCAGTACTAAATAATCACTTATAATTTAGCAATACCTCGGGTGATAGAAGAAAATAATTTTTGTTTCAGTTTTTCAAAGCATAATAATTTTTCTCCTCTTTCTAGCAGGTAGAAGACACTTTGTTGTACTGAACAAAGATTTACAGCAGTAGACTGTGGTCCAACAGGAGTTTTTCATTAAAAAATGGGATGGAATGGGATTAGCTGGTCACCTGGTGGGGTCAAATATGGTGTGTGTGGTGGGGGGGGGATTGTATTCCTTCAAATTGCCCTTCACATTGTTCATTGGGTTGAGATGGATAATAATTAGGTCTGGTCTTTGATTAGCATGAATAGTTGCCCAATTTTGTGGGATGCCAGATTTAGGGCCTCAAGTAAATAGTTGTCTTGAAGAAAAAGGAATTCTCATTCGCTAGAGATAAAGGTAAGAAGTCTAGAATGAATGTTTTATAGTCTTATGTTTAAAAGGAGAATTTAGTCCATTTACATTCCAAGATATGATTTTACACTCCATGATCAAATTTTAGCTCCTTTTGTTAAGTCTTTTTCATTGTCCCTGATAAACCTTTCCATTTTATGGCCAGATCTGATGATTTTCCTTACACCGCCAAATTCGAAAGCCAGCTCTCTATACTTCTTCCTCTCCAAAAACACCGATCTGGGCAGTTCTTTCATGATTCTCACCACTTTCCCATCAACCTCTAATGGATCCTGAAATTGTTTACTCACAATTGACTCTCTTGTCTTTCTAGTTGTAAATTGCACAATCATATCTCTTGGTAACTTCCTTTGAGCTGCAGATTTTGAGTTAATTCTGTATGCCACGTCCAGAAGCGCTGCAATCTCCTCTTCTTCTTTTCCCAGGTATGCTGCCAAAATTTCTGTAATCTGCTCTTGGGCTGTTTTTTCCAAAACTTCCGGGATTCCACGAAATCTCACTTGTCTTTCCATTTGTTTACATTCAGCTACGGCCATTCTTCCCTTCACGCCTCTCAGCTCCATTCTCTGCACATCTGCCAAGGTATCAGCCACTTTTCTACTGCGTTAACTCTCTGCTGTGTAACTTGCATTTCTTTTTGAACCTGATCCATATTCTTCGCTAATTCTGCCATCTCCGATTTAAGTGTCTCTTTAAAGTCTTTCAAATTTTTTGCCATCTCTTGCATCATATCTTTAAGCTCTTTATTCCCTTCCGAAACTTTTTTGTCTAGGTTTTCCAGTGCCATTTGCCATTCCTTCTTCGACATCGTGGGGCTAGCTCTACTTCGCTCCCACGAGTCTGCTCTTTTCCTTAGCTCCGTGGCGCGATTTTATTATTTGCCTTTATTTTTAAAAGTCAAAGTTTAGGTTATTTTTGTAAAAACTGATATATACGCGGTCCAAAATGCCGAACGTCTTTTCTCTATGGTTTTATTCTGAGGCAGCTGCCCTTACCCTTACCTAAGATGGCCTACTTCCATTTTTCTTGAAGCCGCAGCTTTGCCCTCTTCAAAAATGGCAATATTCCACTTCCGCTGCTTACAAGCCGCTTCTCGCCAAGCTCTTTATGGTTCTGATGCACTTCCTGTTCCTCTCCGTTTCACAGCAGTTCTCACGATGTTGAAAGTTTCTCACAGTCCACTATCTCTCTCTAGCTGCAGGTATGTAAACAATAATCGTTTTTCTGCTCTAACTTTTCTTTACAATGTCACTTTTTAATAATTTATTTGCCGGAGTTTTCTCAGTTATATATCAAGTCTCTTGCAGTTTTCTAGATCTCTTTGTCACTTTATTTCTTTTTGTAATCAGTCCCGTAATGAGAGATAGCAATCTTTACCTTCTTAGATGTTTCTCTTGGGTTGTAATCACTGCTTCAATTATCCAATTGATTCAGGTTCCCTTCTTAGTTTGCTGAATCTTGGGCATGTAGGTCTTATGCCAAAATTTGACTCCAAAGTCACTGCAGAGATCTCAGCAACCTCTCTTTGGGTGGGACCTCAAGGGTGGATGGGGGCTTGTTACGTAGAACCCCCCTCACACCCAAGATCAACACGCCCTCAAGGTCTTGAGCGTACTTGCCTGTTCTCCGCCTGAGAACAGGGGGCTGTGGGCAGTTTGCACCCCTCCAGCTCTACAAACAGCGACTCGGACAGCCCAGCTCCCTGAGCTGCGTTAGACCTCCATGGATCCCAAGCTGGAAGTCCAACTATAGAAATACCAACTATAGAAGATTGGATTTACAAATTGCTGTACATGGTTGAGATGGACAAAATGACAAGAAAACTCAAAGATCTTGATCCAGGAGAATATATTGCAAACTGGGAGAAATTGAAACAGTATCTAGAAAAAAAATGGGATGTGAAAGGAGGACTGTGGCAGTTTGAGAACTATTAATATGTGACTTTATAAAGGGGAGAGAGAAGTAACTTTACCATTAATGGGGAAACTTAGTTATTAATTAATCTAAGCCAATATTAGTAATAAGGAGATTGTATTAAAAATAGATAGTTTAAACAGTGAAATGTAGATTGATATATTAGAAAATTGGAGACATAGAAGAATTTGAACATGCTTAGAATAAGTGATATAATATATATAGGATTTAGAAAAAATATGGTTAAGAGTAATTTGAATAATAAGAGGGGTTTGGGGTTGGAAAGCTGTTGGAAGTCAGTAAGGAGGGGGGGAAAGGGTGGGGGCTGATATAATTTAGATAAGATGGGGAATTTGTGTATTGAATAACATGGTATGTACTCACCAATAATTAAAAAAAAAATAGAATGAATGTTTTATGTAGTGGGTATTCAAAATGAACAATGTTGAAATGAAATAATAAAAATGCCAGCAACAGGGCACATATAGGTAATGACTAGAGATGGTGTCAGACTGTGGAATCCCAGTTATCTAGAGTTCGTCTCCCCCCTTCTGCAAGAAGCACAAAGTCTCTTGATTTCAAAAGGTTTATTGGAAGAATATGCTCAGGATACAGGGGTCCACGATCCAAGGACTTGAGGCCCTTGGCTGAACCAAAGCTTTGTTGAGAATGACACATAAAACGAAAGTAACAACACTTCAAACACCCATTCCCAGCCTCCCCCCTTAGTCCTGTCTGAAGAGCCTGGGAAGGCGAGGCCGTCAAGGTCGGCTGGAACTGGGTGATAAGAGAACTCTTCGCTCCCATGGATATAGATGGCCTGGACAGCATCTGGGCCTGGTGGGAGAGAACTAAACAGCTACAGATTATAACATGAGAACATGGCGTAGCTATGGCTGGAGAACTGAACAGCAAACTGACACTCTGACAGATGGGTACGAACCGCATTACGAACTTCAAAAACCCACAAAAATAGAGATTGTGCGATCGTGATCCGGAGATTCGTGATTGTCCACAGCCAATGAACCAGCGTTTGGAAGAGGCCTAGTTTGGTGCATTCGGCCGCGGTTCGGGAAGCCAGACAGTCAGGTGCCAGCAATCAATTTCCCTGTCAATGGAGCCAGGGGAATGCCTGAACTCTGTCTGCGCTCCTTCTGCCGCCCTGGAAACCCGAATGGAAGCCCAGCTTACCTTAATCGTCAGGTCTTCCTTCCAACCACGGAGCTGCAAAATGGTTACAAGTTGGGAGAAGACACCTAGGGGAGGGAGGGGGAAGGGGGTGTCCTGTAGCCACGGGCACTCCAATCTCATCCCTGCAAACCCTGATAGGTAGCTCTGACAGCCAAATGCAGACCTCCTGCGTTGCTCAATGGGACCTGTGTTTATTAATAGCCGTAGGCTCCCAGGCTGGGTTTCACTTTTAGCAAGCAGTGGAGTTGGACAGAGCTCTTGCTTGCCATTTGCCAGGCTTTGGGGAGAGAGAGAGAGAGTATAATTCAGCTTGGATTTGAGGAATAGGGATCTATCTCCTCTGGTTCCAGGACTGCTGCCTGGATCTGGGGCCAAGCTCAGTGAGCACCTCGGCTGAGGGCTCACCCTGATTATTTATCAGTTCCTGATTGGGTCAGGTCTGTGGGAGTGGTGGGCTAGGGCTCTAGTCCCTCCTTCCCTCTGGTACCAGGGCTGCTGCCAGGCCTTATGGCCAAGCTCAGTGGGCACCTTGGCTGAGGGCTCACCAAATGATTCTTATTATTATCACAATCCTTATCATTTTAATTATGATTCTTTCTTATTATTACTATTATTATTCTTAGTCTCTGTACTTGTTCTGTCCAGGCATCTTGTTGTGCTGGGCTGTGGCTGTAGCCCCTGCCTCAGGTTCCAGTGCTGCTGCCAGGCCCTGGGGCCAAGCTCAGTGGGCACCTCAGCTGAGGGTTCACACAGTATTTAGTGACTGATCTGTTCAGGTAAGTGGGAGTGGTGGGCTAGGACTCTAGTCCCTCCCTCCCTCTGGTGCCAGAGCTGCTACCAGGCCCTGGGGCCAAGCTCAGTGGGCACCTCAGCTGAGGGCTCACATTGATTATTATTAATCAGTGCCTGATCGGGTCAGGTCTGTGGGAGTGGTGGGCTAGGGCTCTAGTCTCTCCCTCCCTCTGGTGCCAAGGCTGCTGCCAGGCCCTTGGGGCAAGCTCAGTGGGCACCTGGGCTGAGGGCTCACAGTATTATTTCCAGTGCCTGATTTGGTGGTCAGGCATCTTGGTGTGCTGGACTAGGGCTCTAGCCTCAGCCTCTGGTTCCAGGGCTGCTGCCAGGCCCTGGGACCAAGCTCAGTGGGCACCGTGGCAGAGGGCACACAGAGTCATTTCCTTTCCTGTCCTCCTTAATTCTAGTTTGGTGGCACAATGAGTCTTTCTGTTGTGTTGGCCACCAACGGTGGTTGTGGGGTGAAGTGTGATGGCAGTCCTCCTGGTTCAGTTGTAGAAAGCAGTATTGGGTGTGGCTCGGGGGCTTCAGAGAGTCCTCCCGCTCCCCCCAATTCACCTGTGTGGGCTGTGGAGGAGGCCAAAGAGGTCTTTGCGCAGGGGGGAGAGAATCTCTCTCAACATTTTGAGGAGGAGTGGGTGGGTGATGGATCCCTGGAGGAATGGTATGTGTGTTATGAAAGATCCCTCCCATCCCCATCCCAAACTCTTGGTGGTGTCCCCGCCTGAAGTCCACCCCTCACCCCATCATCCGTGTCCAGCTCTGCAGCACAGCCTGTAACAGTTCGTCCTCCTTCCCCTGGGACAGTTAGCAGTCAATGTTTCAATGCCTTCGTATGGAGGCACTTTCGGGACCTTCCTGATGACGCCCGTGTGGTGCAGTGCCGTGCCTGTGATGTCCTGGTCGCAGGGCAAAAACCTGAAACACCTGTTTTCGACGGCCCTGACTCAGCAAATGAAGAGGCACCACCCGAGCCTGTCTCCCTCCTCACCCAGTGAAACATCCATTAGGTGGAGAAAGGGGGCCACCAGCTTTGCCCTGAGGGTGACACTGAGGGTGAGAGCACTCCGGCAGGCTGCGCTCATGGAGGTTGCCCCCTTGGGGTCTGGGACAGTGCCACTTAGAACCTGGAGGCTGATGGCTCAGGAGGCGGCTGCTGCTGCATTGTTCCTCTGTGGGACCCTCGGGTGAGGACCCGCAGTGGCTGGGGGATCAAGCCGGTCTGAATGTCATGTCCTCTCCCTCCCATGTCAGGAATACCAGTGCACTCCTCTTTGGCTTGGCGATTGCAGGGGGATCTTCCCACTTACCCCCCACATGACAGGTCCTCTCCCTCCCATCCTTTCCTGCAAGGCAAGAAGATGGGTGATGCTGATGGCAGCCTCCTTTGGGCACTTGCACAGCAGCTTAGGAACTGTTTCACATATAGTTTAGCTGCACGCTGCCCCCATCCATGGCAAATGCCGAGCCCTCCGAGCAGGGGGGAATGGGCCGCTTGACTCATGTCTAGGGGTGTGCAATTCGGGTATATGATACCTGAAAAAAATCCGAAACAACCTGTTTCGGGTTGTTTCGGGTTTTCCCGAAACGTTTCAGAAAACCTGAAACGTTTCGGGTAATCCGAAACAGCGATTTCCGAAACGTTTTGGGTTGTTTCGGGTTTTTCAATGGGAAAATGCCTCCGTCTTTCCGGACACCTGGGGGAGGCATTTTCCCACCGAATCAAGCCAAAATTGGTGGAGACCTTCCTCTAACTCCTCTCTAGCAACCCCCCAAGATTCAGACCGAATGGACTTTGGAGGGCCATGTTATGGCCCCCCAAACCAGGTCCCCCTATCCTCGCCTAAAAAAGGGAAAAGTGAGCGTCTTTTTAGCTTGCTGCTGCTAATCTTCTTCATTATTTCCTAAGGGGAAAAAATGAAGAGGCAGGCTTGTCTTGCCAGGGGTAGCATTTTGCATGCAAAATCCCCCCCAACCCTCAGGGGGCCTTCTCCCACCTTTCCTCCCACCCCCCACCAAGGCACAGCCTGCTCCCACTTTGGGAGCAGGCCATTTCACTTTGGGAGCAGGCCATTTGAGGCCATTTCATGGCCTCCCCAAGTAGGTGCTCTTTTCTCTACTACTTACAGCTGGGGGAGGCTTGTCTTGCCAGGGGTGGCATTTTGCATGCAAAATGCCCCCCAACCCTCAGGGGCCCTTCTCCCACCTCTACTCCCACCCCCCACCAAGGCTCAGCCAGCTCCCACTTAGGGGGGGGCATTTCATGGCCTCCCCAAGTAGGTGTTCTCAGCCCCCAAAGTACACCCCCTACAGCCCCACACAAACCCAATTCCCCCCCAGCTGCCACACACAGACCCAAATTCCCACATTAGCCCCTCACAGACCCAAATCCACCCCCAGCAGTCCCACACCCACCATAACCCCAGGAACAGGCTGGCAAAGGCCAGCCCTCTCCCTTTGTTCCCTATGCTGGGAACTTCTAAACTCTCTTTCCCTGGGCAATTCTGCACAGCCCAGGGGTGCCACAATGGTGGGCACACTTCTGAGTGCCAGCTGGTCCCTGTGAAAGAGCACCTGAACCACAGACACCCTCCCTCAAATTCCCCCACCACCTACAGAGATGGCTGGCCAGCCAGCCCCATTGTTCCCTATGATGGGAACCAACTGCACAACAAAGAATAAAACACGAACAACACAAAAAAAGTTTTTAAAAAATTATTTTCTCCCTTTCAAAGTACAAGTAGGCAAAGCATTATGACACATTACACCAGCAGTCCCCCACACAGAAAAATTAACACAACTCACTTAACATCAGAGAATCACAAAAACACAATTCCTGTCAAAAACACTTTATTTCTTGAACAGCTTTAGGTTACACAGCAGGGGGGCACACCAAAGGGCATGATAGCAGTGTACTACACAAAATAATACAACCCATTTCGCCGTTTTTGACAGCAATTGTGTTTGGGTGATTCTCTGATGTGAAGTGAGTTGTGTTATTTTTGTGTAGTACACTGCTTTCATGCCCTTTGGTGTGCCCCCCTGCTGGGTTCTGTCAGCTGCCACCATATTACTCCTCAGTGGGACCCTCGGGTGAGGACCCGTGGCTGCTGGGGGATCTTCCCCCTCCCCCTCCTCATGTCGGACAGAACAAGACAGAGAGACTCATAGAAAGATGTATTGAAAAACAAAAACAAAACCATTGGAATAAGATGGACACACAAGCCTACATATGGATGATGATAGAGAAAGGAATATAGAAAACAATATACTTATAGAAAGAGGAAAAAAGACAGCTAGAGATGGGAAAAAATAATAAAGGACAGATATACACGTAGAAAGAGATAGATTCAGATAAATAGTGGTGGAATCACATAGGAAGAGACAGAGAGAGAGAGAGAAAGTTGCAAATAGACAGTGAGAGGGAGAAACAGAGAAACAGATAGAATGGGGCACACAGATATCAACCGTTCTAGAAGTAGAAATAGAATGTGAATGCATCAAGGAGATATAGAATCGAACAGAACACTCCACATCCATGGAGAAAGGGATTGAAAATCAAAAACAGAGAAAGACAAACAGTACAGAATGTATCAGTATAATGAAAAGGACACTAGAGTGTATGTACAAACATTAGAGAATGAATGTTAACAGTTAGAGAATGGCATATGGTTGGAGAACTGTATGTAGAGACAGATAGAGATCCCGGCCCCTCAGTGCCGGGAATACCAGTGCGATTCTCTTTGGCCTGGTGGTTCCGGGGGGATCTTCCCATTTACCCCCCACATGACAGGTCCTCTCCCTCCCATCCTTTCTGGCAAGGCAGGAAGGTGTGTACTGTTGGCTGCCGTCGCCGCACTGTTCCTCAGTGGGACCCTTGGGTGAGAATCCTCGGATGCTGGGGGATCAGGCCCCCATCCGAATGTCATGTCCTCTCCCACCCACTCTGGGAACCAGCGAGCTCCTCTTTGGCCTGGCGGTTGCGGGGGGATCTTCCCACTTACTCCTCACATGACAGATCCTCTCTCTCCCATCCTTTCCGGCAAGGCAGGAAGGTGTGTACTGTTGGCTGCCACCGCTGCACTGTTCCTCAGTGGGACCCTCGGGTGTCAGTCAATCTTTATTACGGTCATAGACCACACAATAATAGCATACAACCCAGTCATGGTAAGTCATATTATTTACAAATCTATTCACTAAAATTTCAGGGTACAGAGTCTTAAATATTTAAAACCTTAAAACCTGAGTGCCTAAGACCAAATTATTAAATATTAAAATCCTTAACATTATAAAATATTTAAATATTTCCCCCTGTAAAATACTTCCTAATCCGTATGGCTTGCACAGCAAAATTTGCCACCTTTAATGTAATTTCATGGTCCTTATCGGCTAAAAGCTTATCTAGATAGAATCTGTCATTTCTACCTGGGAACCGATTACAAATTGGAGTTATAAAGATTGCCCTAATATTTTGATAAAGCTCACACTCGAAGAGTATGTGTCCCCTAGTTTCTATCTTTCCAGCCCCACATATACATACTCTTTTCTCGAGTGGTTGTTTTGCATATCTGCCCTCCATGACCGCTGATGGTAACGGGGACCCTCGGGTGAGGACCCGCAGTTGCTGGGGGATCAGTTCCCCATCTGAATGTCATGTCCTCTCCCACCCTTTATGACCTGGCCAGCGGGAATATGGGGGGTGCCACCAGCGAGCGGCCAGCCCCCCACCCCTTGATGGGAGGAGGCTTGTCACTGCCTCCCCGTGCCCGCCAGGACCGGTGGCCACTGCTGGTACCCACCTTCCTACATCACTGGGAATACCAGCGCACTCCTTTTTGGTCTGGCGGGCGGGCACATGGGGGTTGCCAGCCAACGTCAACCAGTGGCTCTAATTGTATCGAGTGGGAGTTTCCTGGGTCCTTGGATTGGAGAGGGTATAACTCCAAGATCCTTTTTGCAATGTTGTCCAAACTTGGGTGATGGCTGTAGGAGAGCCTGCAAAAGACTCCCCGAGAATATGGGCTCTCTAAGTGCCACGGGGGCCATCCCGCACCCAATGAACCACGAACTGGTTCAGCAACGTAAATCCTGCCACCCAGCCAGGGGCTTACGCCCCCTTTAGGCTGGTGGCAGCCATTTGCCTCCCTGGACGGATGGAGGCAGAGAGTCCCTGCATATGGGGCTTAGCTTGAGGGGGTGGAGCTCCATGGCATTAATGTGCCGCTCCACCCTCCCAGCTCAGTCTTGCCTCATGCTCGGCCCACCCTCCTCACCCTACTTCAGTGCAGGACTAGCCGGTCGCCTTAACGGGGCAGGTAGGAATTTTTTGTCTCCCTTCCCTGATTGGCCTTGGGTTGGGAGTTTTTTCGCCTACCTGGCACTGGGTGGAGGTCAGGGATTTAATTGTCGTGGTAGACCCGAGTTGTTGCCATGGGAGCAGGAGTTTTGTTAGGGGATATATCTGTGGTGGGCCGGTGAGCACCCTTGGCACCTCCCCAATGATGGGGAACTGGGGTCTTTCAGGAGCGGCTGGCTGCCGTGCGGCCCAGCTGCAAGGTCAGATGCCCTGCGCGGGGAACCCCTGGACAAGCCAGTCTCCCCCCGCTGCCATTCGGCCGGGTGGGGGAGCTTTACAGGGGTGAACCACTCTGCCTGGCCAGGCCGGGTCCCAGCCATTTGATGGATGGCTCGCACCTGGGGCAGCGGGTGCTCGCTCAGACAGGTCAGGGCGGGGTCCAAGAGTGACCCCAGGGCCTGACCTGTACAGCTAGTTAGGCCCTTGCCGTCACTGTTGTTTGCTGTTGTCATTTTAATTAAGCGGCCCGTTTTACCCAAGCATTTGTGTCTGACTCTCATTCCAACTAGGGGGGGGGGAATGTTCATTGTGGTTTGCGGCCTTGGGATCATCATCAGCACCGAACCATGAACCACTGGTTCGTTATTTTTTTTTGGTTCGCACCCATGTCTAGTAATGACCCTGGAGTAGGGTTGCCAGGTGTCCTAGGCAACCTGTGGGAGGGGACCCAGTACTCAGGGGAGTTCCTCCCTTTGTGCATGTGCTTTGGTTGTGCATGCTCCAGGCCTCTGCATGATGATGTCACTTACAGAAGTGAGGCTGCAGGAATACACCTACACTTTTCAAGGGGCCTATTCTTTGAGAATCGACCTGTTTGGGGCCAAAATCAGCTCCATGAGAAGCGAGGGAGCACTCTTATGGCTACTGTGATGATGTCACTTCGGAACCATGCATTTACCCAGGTTGCCCACCAGTAAGGGGCGATTACCAGCAACTTGCCACCTCCTGCCAGTCACTGAGGCACAGAGGCAAACTGTTTGCCCGCCAGTGTTGGTCACCTGGGAAGCCTACTCTGGAATAGCTTGGGGAAGGGGTAGTGATGCATGCCTGCTAGATCACAGAATGTATTACTTATTTTTGTATTCTGACTTACTTTCATTTTTTTTAAAAAAAATTTTTAATTAGGTGAGTACATATTACAAATAACATTTTTATTTAAAACCTAAATATCAATTTTCCCCCACCCTTTCCCTCCTCCCTTTTTCTCAGACTTCCAACAGCTTTCCAACCCTTATCTTATTCTATTCCTTACTTATCTATTCCATTTATATGTTATTATCTCATATTTCCCTAATAAACTAAATTATATCCATTCAATTCATATCTATTCAAAACTTATACTTAACAATAATTAAAACTTCACTTTAAATGGTAAAAATCCCTATCTCCAATATTTTCCCCAATTAATAACTATCAAATTGCCATAATTTCCCCTTCAGATTTCATTTTTTCTCCAAATACTCCTTCAGTCTTCCCCAGTCCTTAAAAAAGTCTTCAGAGTTCTGGTGTCTCAGCCTTGTTGTCATCCATTTCTGCCATGTACAGCAACTTTTGTATCCATTCTTCAATAGATGGTATTTCTTGCACTTTCCATTTCTGCGCATAAAGTATTCTTGCCGCTGTTGTCATATAGAATAGCAATGTCCTGTGTTGTATAGGAACATCTTCCATATTTAAATTCAGTAGCAGGAGTTTTGGGTTCTTTATTATTGAAATCTGCAAAATCTCATTTATCATTTCTAAAATATCTCCCCAGTACTGCCTAGCTACCTCACAAGTCCACCACATATGATACAATGATCCTTCATGCCTTTTACATTTCCAACATTTATCAGACATTTTAGCATTTCCATAAGCTATTTTTTTTGGCGTCAAATACCACCTATATATCATCTTTAAAACGTTTTCTTTAATACTGGTACAAGTTGAGATCTTCATTGTATTTTTCCACAAATACTCCCATGACTCCATTGTTATGTCTCTTTGACAGTTTATAGCCCACTTCACCATCTGGACTTTAACAGTTTCATCTTCTGTGTGCCACTTCAAAAGAATTTTATAAATTTTTGAAATTTTCTTCTTACTTTCTTGCAATATAGCTTCTTCTAGCTCCGAATCTTTCCATTTAATTCCACCCTTTGAGCGATCCGAGTTATATAAGTCCTTTATCTGCCTATATTGAAACCATCCATAACATGAAACTAACTCTTCTTCTGTTTTAATTCTTATCATATTTTGTTCCTGAATGAGAATCTTTTTATAGGACAGACATTGATCTCTATTGTAAATAACTCTCGGGTCGATGGATTCATATGGTACCACCCACGAGGGGATACCTTCGCCCAAATAACTTTTATATTTTTTCCAGATTGTGAAGAGGCTCCTTCTCACATAATGATGTAGAAACATAGAATCAGCTTTCAATTTATCGTGCCACAAGTAGGCATGCCACCCAAACAATTTTTATAGCCTTCCAAAGTTAGTAGCTTTGGACATCCAATCTTTAAGCCAAACCAAACAAACTGCTTCATAGTATAATCTGATATTCGGCAATTGCAGTCCACCTCTTTCCTTGGCATCACACAAAACTTTCATTTTTACTCGTGGTTTCTTGCCTGCCCATACAAAATCGGAAATCTTCCTCTGCCACTTTTCAAATTGCTTACTGTCTCTGATAATTGGAATTGTTTGTAATAAGAACATAATCCGTGGTAACACATTCATCTTGACTGCCGCTATTCTTCCCAGCCATGACAGATTTAATTTATTCCATTTAATCAAATCTCTGTCAATTTGCTGCCATAGCTTTTCATAGTTATTCTTGAACAAGTCAATATTCTTCGCTGTAAGCTCAATTCCTAAATATTTTACTTTATGTGTTACTTCAAAATTTGTAATTTCCATCAATTCTTGTTGCTTTTGTTTGGTCATATTCTTACATAATATCTTAGACTTTCTCTTGTTGACATAAAATCCAGCCAACTCTCTGAATTCCTTTATTTTGTTTAACAACTTTGGCATATTTTGTATTGGATCCTCCACAATAACCATCACATCATCCGCAAAAGCTCTAACTTTGTAGGTAAAATCTTTAATTTTTATGCCTCTTATAGCATCATCATCTCGAATCTGAATCAACAACATTTCCAAGATCAAGATAAACAACAATGGAGACAGTGGGCAGCCCTGCCTTGTACCTTTTCTGATTTCCAGTTTTTTGGTTAAGTCATTGTTGACTACAATTGCTGCACATTGGTTTTTGTAAATCGCTCTTACCGCTTGAATAAATTCTTTTGCAGTTTTTCCATTGTGGCGAACATAAAACTCCAATTTAAATTATCAAAAGCTTTCTCTGCGTCCACAAAAAAGAAACCAACTTCCCTCTCACAGTGTTTGTCATAATATTCTATCGCATTAAAAACAGTTCTCAAATTGTCTTTAATTTGTCTATTTGGAAGGAAACCTGCTTGTTCTTCTGCAATAAATTCCACAAGCCCTTCCTTTAATCTTTCTGCCAAAATTTTTGCAAAAATTTTATAATCATTATTCAGCAACGAAATAGGTCGATAATTTTTAACATTACATGAGTCCTGATCTTCCTTTGGTATCAATGATATGGTGGCCTCATTCCAAGACTCTGGAACCTTTTGTCTTCTTAAAATTTCATTCATTACCACCTTCAAAAAAGGTACCAATTCATCTACCAATGATTTATAGAATTTAGCCGTAATTCCGTCTGGACCTGGTACTTTGCCTAGTTTAGTCGACTGAATGGCTTCTTTTATCTCTATCTCTGTAATTTCTGCATTCAGTTTTTCCTTCCAATTTTCTGATATCGATGGTAATTTAACTCTATCTAAGTATTGCTCAATAGCATCCAAATTTACTTCTTTCCTTTGATACAATTTTGCATAAAATTTAAAGAATGCTCTACTAATCGCTGTTTGATTAGTCAATGTCGTTCCATTTTCTTGAATTTTAGTTATCACCTTTTTTTCTCTTTTCTTTTTCAGCTGCCATGCTAAGTATTTCCCAGGTTTATTCGCTCCTTCAAACGACTTTTGATTCAATCTCTTCAATTCCCATTCCAACTCTTTATTCTCCATTGCTTTCAATTGTTCTTGCAGAATTTTAATTTGTTGATATAATTTCTTTTTCCCTTGTCTTTTCTTCAGTTGTACCTTCTTAATTCTTATATTCTCCACAATTTTTCTTTTTTTCCTCTTTTCTCTTTTTATCCCTTGCATTTAAGTCCATCAATACTCCCCTGATAACTGCCTTATAAGTATCCCAAACTTTATGAGTTGGAACGGTATTATTCAAATTATACTGCATAAAGAATTTGGTCTCTTTTTGTAACAGTTCTAAATTGCCCTTTTGCTGCAGCAAATCCTCATTAATTCTCCATCCTCGTCTTTTGGTGCATTTTCTGAACTTCCACATAATTGGATTATGATCTGAGCCTACTTTTGGCATTATCTCCACGTCTTTTGTCCAAACAGCCAGATCCTTAGAGGCCCAAATCATATCAATTCTTGATAATGTCAAGTGTCTTGGCGAAAATTCGTATACTGCTTTGCTTTGGGATTATTCCTTCTCCAAATGTCCTCTAAATTCTCCTGATCTTTCATTTCAAAGAAGGATTTTGGCAATAATCCTCTTTTCTTTTGTGCACCCTTTGTTTTTTTTGTCAACATCTAAAGCCGTAACTCCATTAAAATCACCTGCCAAAATTATTTGTGAGTAAGTTAACCCATCCAGTTGTTTCTGTAAATCCTTGAAAAAAATGTCCTTAGCTCCATTTGGTGCATAAATCCCAATCAGCAAAATCTTTTCCGTATTCCAAATAATTTCCACAGCTATGTATCTTCCTTCCACATCATTAAATATCATTTCAGGTTGCAGTTCATCTTTAATATACAGAACTACTCCTCTTTTTTTTTGCTTCGATGAAGCTGCAAGCTCCCTTCCCAATTTCACATTTTTTAAATATTTCACATCTTGTTTCTTAATATGGGTCTCTTGTAAACAAATTATATTACAATGCTGTTTGGATAACCAATGGAAGATACTTTTACGTTTAGAAGGTGAATTAAGTCCATTTACATTCCAAGATATGATTTTGCATTCCGTGATCAAATTCCAGATCTTTTAGGTAAGTCTTTTTCATTGTCCATAAAGAATCTCTCCATCTCACGACTGGACCTAATTATCTTTTTAGCAGTTTGAAATTCAAAACTCAGACCCTCTGGTATTTCCCATCTGTATCTAATATTCAAATCCTTCAACATTTGAACCAATTCTCTGTATTTCTTCCTCTCCAACAAAACTCCCCTAGGTAACTCTTTCATTATTTGGACTCTTTTTCCAGCAATTTCCCGAGGGTTTTGAAACTGGTTACTCACAATATCTTCTCTTGTTCTTTTTGTTGTAAATTGCATATCTCTTGGTAGATTCCTCTGGGCTGCATATTTTGAATTAATTCTGTACACCACATCCAGTAAAGCTGCAATTTCTTCCACTTCTTTATCCAAAAATTCTGCAAGTATTTCTGATATCTGCTCTTGGACTGACTTTCCTTCTGCTTCTGGGACTCCACGAAATCTAAGTTGTCTTTCCATGTATTTACATTCCATCACGACCATTCTTCCTTGCAAACCCTTATTTTCTGTCTTAAAAGAAACAGACAGTTTATCAACTTCATCCTCCATTACCTTCACTTTCAACTGTGTCGTTTGTAACTCCTTCTTGACCTCATCAATACTCTTGGTTACTTCAGCCACCTCTGATTTAAGTGTCTCTTTGAAATCTTTCACCATATCCCTTATCATGTCCTTAATCTCTTTATTTCCATCCGCCACTTTCTTGTCCAAACTCTCCAACGCCGACTGCCACTCCTTCTTTGACATCATGGGGCTGGCTTTATCTCGCTCCAATGAGTCCGCTCTTTTCCACAACTCCGTGGCGAAAGTAATTTATTATTTTCAAAGTTAAGTCCTTTATTTAAAACAAATTCTTCTCGAATTAACAGTTCCGATATCCAAAATGGCAGGCGTCTTTTCTCTATGGTTTTAACTCGAAGCTTCTGCCCTTACCCTTCTCCGAGATGTCCCACTTCCGCTTAAGTTGAGGTCTTGCCCTTTCCCTTTTCCAAAATGGCGCTCTTCCTTTTCCGGGTTTCCTTTAACCGCCGCTTCCAGCCTGTTACTCTATTGCTTTGACGCACTTCCTGCTCCGTCGCAATCACACAGCAGTTCTCGTGTTTTTTCAAGTTTCCCACAGTTCACTATCTCTCTTAGACCGCAGGTATGTAAACAATAATTACTTTTTCCACTCTAATTCTTCTAAATAAATTCTTTTTAACTCAGTCACTTTACCGGAGCATAGCCAATCTGTCTTTATAACTTAGCAATCTTTATCTTCCAAATTAATTCAGTTCTTCTTACCAAATTTCTTCTTGGAAGGAGAGATAGCAATCTTTACCTTAATAGTTCTATTTGCGGGTTGTAATCGCTGTTTCGGTACTCAAAATATTCCAAATTAGTCCAAATTAGTTACTGAAGCTTGGGTACAGTGATCCTATGTCAATTCTTTATCTTTTTTTAAAATACCTATTCCTTTTATTTTAACACAAATTTTTACGAAGTAAACTTCCTGGTATTGTTATACAGGTTTCCTTTTTCCTTACCCTCCCCTCCCTCCCTTCCCTCCCCTAATCTTCTTCTGTCATTGCTTCAGCCACGGGCACAAGGTCCAAAGTTTCCAGTTAATATCCTTCTTGGCTTCTTCCTCCATGATCCAGTCAAAATAAGGTGACCACTTCTTATTAATCGAACTCTTCTTTTCCTCCCAGGTCTTCTCTTCAGTAAATAAAGCCACAATATCTGATTGTACAAATTCAAAGAGATAATTGTTCCAATTCTCCATAGTCCATTTGTTCTCATTTTTCCATCCCAATACTATCACAGCTTTCCCGGCTAATACCATAGCTTTGAGAACCTCTTGATATTTACTCTCTATTTTCTCAGTCTTTAGGGTACCCAGTGTCGTTAGATTGTTATCTATTGGTATTGATACCCCTGTCTTATCTTTTATCCTATCCAATACTTTCTTCCAAAATGTCTGCACTCTAGCGCATTCCCACCACATATGCGAATACCAGCCTTTAGCCTGGTTACAGTGCCAACAGTTTGAACTCATCCCCTGTACCATATTGGCTAATTGGGCTGGTGTGTGTACCATTTCGTGAAATATTTCAGCTCCATTTCTCTAAACTTATCCATTTTAATCTTTTTCACCCCTGCCATTAATTTTTTTAAAGTTATTTCTGCGGTCAGCCCTTCTCTATGCCATTTCTCCTGAAGACTTTTAATTATTGAGTCCTCGTTGGTGGTCATTATTTTATATATCTTACCAACTAGCCCTTTACTTGTCTTCCTCTTCTCTTTATACAATACTTCTGCAATCTCCTCCAAGCACCTTCCCCCTTTTGCTGTTGCTTTCTTATTACACTATATAATCCCGTCAGTTTCAACCAATATTGTTTTCCTATTGTCTCCATTAACGTTTGCAGGGGTTTAAGTTGACCTCCTTCATCATACATGTCCCTTACTCTAGTAAAGCCTTTTTCTTTAAGTACTTCCCACCAATGCGGGTCATTAGCTTCCTCATATATACTTTTGATTGGTGCCCAATCGGAAGGTTTACTTAACCAAATCGGTTGCCATTTCTTCCAAACCTTCAGTACCATTTTCCTAGGCCCCCTTGCTTGACATATTCCTTGTTCACCTCTCTTGTAAAAATACCAAACCTCCCTACTCCCTGGTTTAGCTCATTTTCCAATCTAACCCATTTCTGGTCTACATCCTGTTCTATATCTATAAGTGCTTTAATATTGAAGGCTTCATAATAATTTATTATGTTAGGTATACCCCATCCCATTACGTTCTGCAGGTTATATATGAACTTCTTTTGAACTCTGGATTTTTTACTTCCAAAAATCCACTCTCTAATTGCCCCATTCCATTTTTCTAGCTGTTTTATATTCAATTCTATTGGGAGTGTTTGGAATAAGTACATCATTTTCGAGATTAAAAACATCTTAACCACTCTAATTTTATTTGAAATACTCAAGTTCTTATTGGCCCATCTTATCATGTCCTTACTAATCTTCTTCCAAACCTTTTTAAAGTTCTCTTCTCCTGTTTCTCTCAAATTTTTCCAAATCTCGATCCCTAAATATTTTATTTTCTTTACTCCTAGCCCCTTTCCTGTCATCCTTGCTATTTCTCTCCTCTCTGCCTTATCAACATTGAAGTACATAATTTCAGATTTATCCATATTCACCTTCAGTCCTGAATATGCTTCAAAGTCATCCAATATGGTTCTTATTTCTCTAATTCCCTCTTTAGGGTTTGTCAGTGTTACCATTATGTCATCAGCGAACAGATTAATCTTTAGCTCCTCTTTTCCAATACAATATCCATCTATTCTACCATTGTTTCTTATTCTATCCACTAGTATCTCCATACCCATTATAAAAAGATATGGGGAAAGGGGGCATCCCTGCTTTACTCCTCTCTGTATACTAAACTCCTTCGAATGCTCTCCATTCACTCTTACTACTGCCTTCCCTCCTTTATATACTTCTTGTATAACATACTTAAAGTTTTCACCTATCCCATATCCGTCCATAATCTTCCAAATATATTCATATGAGAGCGTGTCAAAGGCCTTATACACATCTAGCTTAAGAAGGCCAAGCTTTTTTCTCTGGCCGTGTTCTATTATGTTGAGGATGTTTCTAATTGGATGGCCTATATTCCTTCGCTTAATAAACCCATATTGGTCTCCCTTCACTATTTTTGGTATCACCTCTTTTAATCTGTTTGCTAGTATTTTAACAAAAATCTTGTAGTCCTGATTCAATAGGCTAATTGGCCTATATGACGTAATTACTTCTGGGTCTTTTTGAGGCTTAGGGATCACCACTATTTCCACCTTTCTCCACGAGTTTGGGGCTTGTTCCCCCTTCATTATAGCATTAAAAAGTATCTGAAGTTCAGGTGCTAATACTCCTACCATTTCCTTATAAAACTCTGCAGTGAAACCGTCTTGCCCCGGAGACTTCCCCCTTTTTAGTTCTTTAATTACCTCAACCATTTCCTGTACTGTTATATCCTTTTCTAACTTTAGTCTATCTTCCTGTGTAACTATAGACTGTATTTTTCCCTCGAACTTTG
The DNA here is from genome assembly GCF_028583425.1 of Eublepharis macularius. Classification (NCBI taxonomy): domain Eukaryota; kingdom Metazoa; phylum Chordata; class Lepidosauria; order Squamata; family Eublepharidae; genus Eublepharis; species Eublepharis macularius. The sequence continues at coordinate 118,868,601 of NC_072794.1, read as the reverse complement.
CCATTCTCTTTCCTGCATATAAATTTTGATAGAATCTTGCGAAAGCCTCCCTAATTTCTTTCAGGTCCCTCAGTATGTTGGGTCCTTCTCTTATTTTCTTCACACTTTGTTTCTCTTTTCTATTCCTTAGATATTTGACTAGTCTTTGGGTTAATTTTATACTACTTCTCCAATATTCATTTTTAATTAATGTTTCCTTTTTCCATAATGTTATGGCATCTAGCTTATCTAATTCCTTTTGTAATTCTTTTATTTGGATCTGCACCTGTGGGTTATACCTCCTCATTTGTTGTTGTTGAAGCATTTCCAATTCCTGAATCTTCCTTTTTCTGTTTTGGTACCACTCCCTTTTAATATCTATTTCTTTCCTTATACAATAACCTCTTATTACTGGTTTCGCTGCATCCCACAGGGTGTTGGTAGCTACTGTATTCCGGTTTTCCTTAAAGTATAATTTAATCTGTTTTCCTATATAATCCTTATCCTCTTTTTTTGCCATTACTAAGTTATTATATCTCCAAGGTCTCATACTCCGATCCATCTTCAAGTCCACCTCCACCCTTATTGGGGCATGGTCCGAAATCCAAATTGGGTAAGTCCGAACCGCTTCAACAGAGAGTGTTCTTGATTCCTTAACTAGAATGAAATCTATACAGGAATAGGTTCTAAACCTATTTGAGAAGAAGGTAGGAGTGGTTTTTTGACCACATGCATCATATACTTCCTTTAATTCTCATTTATCTACGGTACGTTCCCCATATTTTATGATGTCTATATTAAAGTCTCCTGTTACTATTAAGTCTTCTTGAGCAAATTTTTTAGCCTTTTTAATTACTTTATTTAAAAAACCCTTTTGACCTCTATTGGGTGCGTATAAGTTTAGGATTGTAAAGTATGTTTTATTTATTTTACCTCTAACTAATACATATCTACCATCTTTATCTTGCAGCTTATCTACTACCTCTACATTCAAATTTTTAGTAGCTAATATTGCTACCCCCCCTTGCTTTATTGGTCCCTCTAGATTCAGCAAGGGTTATCCACCCTGGGTTATTAAGAAGTGATCTGGAATCCCTTTTAACTTTGTGTGTTTCCTGGATACACATTAGGTTAATGGCTTCTTCTCTTGCCATCTTACCTAGCCTATATCGCTTAAGATGTGAAGATGAGCCATTCACATTCAGTGAAAGTATTTTAATTAATCTAGCCATGATCCTTGGATGACTTCATGCCCCGCCCCCATAGCCAAAGTTTATTAGCCTTTATTCTGTTATTTCCCCAATCCCATCCCCCCTCCCTTGTGAAAGAGAATTTCTTCTGCGGCTTTCCACCCCTTCTCTCCACATTCTGGAGATCCCACATCCTCCCCCCTCCCCCACCTCATTCTTCTATAGCATTAGTTAGATTTGGCCCAAATAGGGTGGTTACTTCCCTTTAACTTCTTTCATCTTGGTAGTTTATTCTTGGCCGCTTGGAGCTGCTTGACCTTGAAGATCCGTCCCCAGCGTCTGCGTTACTCTCCTGGTCCATATCATCCTCTTCCAAATTGCTGGCGTCCAGTCCCAGCTCGTTAAGAATTTTAATCGCCTCTGTTGGATTCCTGGCTCTATATCTCTTACCATCTCGGAACACAATCAGGGTTATTGGGTAACCCCATGTAAAGTCAATCCCTTCATTATGAAGTCTTTGTGCATAAGGCTTCAGCAACCTTTTTTCCTGCAATGTACCCTGACTGAAGTCATGGCTCACAAAACTTTTATTTCCTTTGAACTTCAGGTCCTTAACCCTCCTAAGGACTTTAAAGACTTCATCTTTTAATTTTTCTCTTGCAAAAGCAATTATCACCTGTCTGGGTTCTCCTCCTCTTTGTTTTATAAACAGCCTATGCGCTCTTTGAATCTCCTCCCGCTCCACCTGGGCGCCATTTTCTTTGAACCACTGACAAAGTACTTCTTCTAATTGCCTTGGTGTTATCTCTTCACTAATACCAGATATAATCATGTTTCTCCATCTTTGACGATCTGACTGCCTTGCTAAGTTCTTTGCCAACTCATTTATCCTTCTCTCATTAATGTTGGCTTTTTTCTTTGCCTCTTCAGCCATCTCTTTCACTGCGCCCATCTCCTGTGCTATCCATTCAGTATCTTTTTTCAAGGTTTCTAGGTCTTTTGTCACTCTATCTTCAAATTTAGTTAGCTGTTCTGACAATTCTCGGATGCTTCGAGCCATGATTTGGTTGTTTAGTCTGTATATAGCTATAATTAGCTTGCAGCAGGAAACTCTGGTCGCACGCCCAGCTGCTGTTTTCTCTAAGTTATTTTTCCTTTCCCTTTAGCGTTCCAGCTATCTTTCTTGTCTCCTCTTTATCAGAGGCACCCTTTTAACTCTCCCGAGCGATTTATTACCTTTTAGTATCCCTTTAGGGCCATAAATCTTTTAACTTGGTGGAGCAGGTCAGAGGCACGTCTTCTCGTAGCTAGCACATGTGTGGATCCGATCCTATGTCAATTCAATGACTCCAAAGCCACTGCAGAGATCTTTGCCATCCTTCATCGAGCGGGACCTCAAGGCTGGGTGGGTGATCATTGTGCAGATCTCCCCCCACAGCCGAGATCAATGCACCCTCTGGATCCTGAGCATTCACGCCTGTTCTCCGCCTGAGAACAGGGGGCCACGGGCGATCTAGCACCCCGCTAGCCCTCACAAACAGTGGCTCGGACAGCTCCGCTCACAGAGCTGCGTCAGACCACCATGATCCCAAACCGGAAGTCTCCCTGACTTACTTTCATTATGGCATACAGACAACATACAGGTTCTACTGTGGGCACATGTGTCCACCTTACCCCTGCTTGAACTCCGAAAGGAGGAGTGGGAGATGCAAGGACCCAAACTCTGCTGCCTTGCTTTGCTGCCATGGAAGGTGGCGGCAAGGGTTGAGCCAAGCCATGTGAAGCCAATGCAAAATGAGCATAGCTGGACATTGACGGCAGTCACTTCAAATACGTACTGATACTCTAGCTGTCCATCCCTTTTCTTGAAGATTCATTGAGAGCGGAACAAAATTATTTACCCTCCAACTGCTGCGCATGTATGAATTCTTCAGTACAGCCACCATTTTCCTCCTGGGCGGAGGCTGATTTCTCCAGTGGGAAGATGATCCCGTTCTTGGGAGAATTTTCACCCCAGCAGGCAGATGGCACACTACTGCTCAGTGTGGTCAGCAAAGAGGTAAGGATGGTTGGAAAGGGTAGGCTCAGGAGAAACTGCTGATGCTTCTCCAGTCACATCTTCTTCCTTCTCATCCTCTTGTGGAACTGAAGTTGAGGCACAGCCCCTGCTCAGCTCAGTGCTTCTTTTCTTCCATGGCTGCTTGCACCCTTTGGCTTTGGCAGCAGTGGCAATGGGCCATGGCCCAGGCAACTCCAGCCCTACCACCACTGCTCTCCCAGCTAAGTTGTTGGGTGGTGGTGGCCAAGCAGCAGAGACAACTGGTGCTTTGGCAGGGCTGGGAGGAGGAAAGGAAAGAAGAATGGCACGTAGTGGCTTCCTTTTATCCTCCAGGAGAAAAATTTGTGGGAAAGAGGAAGCTCCTCTTGCCTTTTTTGAACCCCTCAAAATCTGGCACCATAGACACCGTAGACCTAAGTTTACCCACTAGTCAGGCCAGCCAGAAAAGCTCAATATACTGTATAGACTAATTTGGAAATAACTTATTTTATGGATGCTTGACCTCTGGTGTTCCTTCCTTGATATAACAACTAATATCTCTTTCAAAAGTCCAGTCCAGGGTCTCAGTCTTCCAAATCCAGTTGATTTGTTTTTCTATTTTCTCTCTCATAGTTGCTTTAGCCCCTTTTGATCAATACTTCCTCATCTAACAGAGTAAAGATTCTGTTTTGAGTGTTGTTTTGGCTGTTTTTCCTTCAGATCAATACTAGGTTTGGAAGCAGCAATGAGTATACAGGTGTGACAGAAAGTATATGGAACTAAAAGAAGGAACTCTGTGCTGCCCATAACTTCAGCTTTCCATATTTGAACTTCAATTTAATGAAAAGATTTTTTTTATTTCAGTGACTAACAAGAATGTAATGCAACATGGATTTGAAATGCAAATTCCACAGAAATATATGGGACACAAATATGGGAGAGGGCTTGATTGTCAAGAAGTTATAGAGAATGGGGCGGACAGCCCGGTGGAAAGCATATGGGTAGAAATAAGGGGAGGAAGGACAAAGGGTATTATTGTTGGAGTCTGCTACAGACCACCTGACCAGCGAGAAGAAACGGATGCTGCCCTCTTTGAACAGATTGGTAGAGTATCCAGACATCAGAACCTTGTACTTATGGGTGACTTCAACTTCCCTTATGTGTGCTGGGAGACAGGCTCAGCAAAGCGTCATGAATCACGCAATTTCCTGACCTGCCTGGCCGATAACTTCCTTTTTCAAAAGGTAGAGGAAGCTACAAGGGGCTCGGCCATACTAGACTTGATATTAACCAACAGGGAAGAATTGGTAGATGAGATGAAGGTGGTGGTGACCTTAGGGGGAAGTGACCATGTCCTCCTTGAATTCCAGTTGCTGTGGGGAGCCAAGGAAGTTTGTAGCCAGACTCGTAGGTTAGATTTTCGTAGGGCCAACTTCGATGAACTCAGAGGCTTGATGAGAGTCATTCCATGGGGGAGTGTGCTGGAAGGGAAAGGAGCAAGTGAAGGGTGGGCCCTTCTCAAACACGAGCTTTTGCAAGCTCAAGCCCTCACCATCCCAGCAAGACGGAAACATGGTAAGGGCTCCAAGAAACCGATGTGGATGTACAGAGAGTTCCAGAATGAGCTAAGAGAGAAAAAGGAAATGTTCAGGAAATGGAGAGAAGGACAGACCTCTAAAGAGGAGTATATGAGGGTTACTGGGCACTGCAGATCAGCCATCAGAGAGGCCAAAGCTCAGTACGAGCTGGGTCTGGCCAGGAGGGCTCGCTACAATAAGAAAAACTTCTACAGATATGTGAGAAGCAAACGCAAGGTAAAAGAGGCAATTGGACCGCTGTTGGGAGTAGATGGAGAAACTCTGATGCAGGACAGAGAAAAAGCAGACAGGCTTAATGACTTTTTTGTCTTTGTTTTCTCCCTGAAGAACACAGGCACATCTAGAGATAGTAGAAAATGTGGCAGGACACCTGAGTGGCTAATTGACATTGACAGAGAGGTTGTGGAGAGGCATCTGGCTGCATTGGATGAATACAAATCCCCTGGGCCGGATGGGGTGCACCCAAGAGTGCTGAAAGAACTTTCTAGAGAACTTGCAGAACCCCTGTCCATCATCTTCAAGGCCTCCTGGAGGACTGGGGATGTGCCACAAGATTGGAGAAGAGCAAACGTTATCCCAATCTTTAAGAAATGGAAGAAGGATGACCCGGGAAACTACAGGCCAGTCAGTCTGACTTCTGTTGCTGGGAAGATATTATAACAGATTTTAAAGGGATCAATCTGTAAGCATCTGAAGGATTGCTCAGTGATCCGGGGAAGTCAGCATGGTTTTGTTCCTAACAGATGTTGCCAGACCAACCTGGTTTCCTTCTTTGATTGAGTGACCAGCTTACTGGATCGGGGGAACTCTGTTGACGTGATTTATCTGGATTTCAGTAAAGCTTTTGATAAGGTCCCCCATGACATTCTGATGGGCAAACTGGAAGACTGTGGAGTGGACTATAGGACAGTTCGGTGGATAGGGAACTGGTTAGAGGACCACACTCAAAGAGTGGTTGTCAACGGCATTTCATCAGATTGGAGGGAGGTGTCCAGTGGGGTGCCGCAGGGCTTGGTTTTGGGCCCGGTACTTTTCAATATTTTTATCAATGATCTGGATGAAGGAGTGGAAGGGGTGCTCATTAAATTTGCTGATGATACCAAATTGGGAGGAGTAGCACACACCCAAGAAGATAGAATTAAAATTCAACACGACCTGAATACTCTGGAGAAGTTGGCAGCTGTGAACAGGATGCAATTCAACAAAGACACGTGCACAGTATTACATCTGGGCCACAAAAATGGGAAGCACAAATACTGGATGAGGGATACACTTCTGGACAGTAGTATATGCGAAAGGGATCTTGGGGTAAGAGTGGAGTGTAAAGTAAATATGAGCAGTCAGTGTGATGCGGTGGCAAAAAAGGCTAATTCAATCTTGCGTTGTATCAAAGGGGCCATAGCGTCGAAATCGCAGGAGGTCATAGCCCCTCTCTATACTGCCTTGGTCAAGCCACACCTGGAGTATTGTGTGCAGTTCTGGAGGCCTCACTTCAAAAAGGATGTGGCCAAAATCGAGAGGGTGCAGAGGAGAGCGACAAGAATGATCAGGGGTCTGGAGACTAAGCCCTACGATGAAAGGCTAAGGGCCTTGGGAATGTTTAGTTTGGAGAAGAGGAGGTTGAGGGGGGACGTGATTGCTCTCTTTAAATATTTGAAAGGCTGTCATTTGGAGGAGGGCAAGGAGCTGTTCCAGTTGGCAGCAACGGGTAGAACACGAAGCAATGGGCTTAAATTACATGCACAAAGGTACCGGCTGGATATTAGGAAAAACTTTTTCACGGTCAGAGTAGTTCAAAAGTGGAATCAGCTGCCTAGGGAGGTGGTGAGCTCCCCCTCACTGGCAGTTTTCAAGAAGAGGCTGGATGAATACTTGTCAGAGATGCTTTAGGCTGATCCTGTACTGGGCAGGGTGTTGGACTAGATGGTCTGTATGGCCCCTTCCAACTCTATGATTCTATGATTCTATGACATTACAGCAACCCAAGTATTCTGTTTGACTTCCTTTGTGTTCCTGCTTCTCTCAGGTACTGCGAGTATTGTCCATCTGATTATTTTCTTGTGGTTCTTATTTAACGTGAAGAATGTTCCCAACATAGATATGAGGTTTAAGGTAACTTTCAATGCACATTGAATAATGAAGAGATAAGAATGCTGAGGAAGTCTAAGGGAAAACCAGCACATCTAATTTAAGTGCTCCAGAATATTGCTTGATGGGTCCCATGTGATTAAGAAAGTTGTGGAGATTGTTGAAATAACATATGGGCTTTTGTACAGGAGAGGCAGACAGAAAATGGATGGAGGACATCATAGAATTGTGATGGTGACAGAGTCATTCCCTCCCCCAACTGGGCACAGTGACCTGTGTTCTGCTTTGGTAAGAGAGAATTGGATGCACTTATCTATGAAAGGAATGCGGCCCCATCCCAGCTGCTGTGCAGGGGGTGGAGAAAAGTGTCATAGAAGGCATCTCCGCCCCTGTGCTTTCAGTTGCTCCATGAGATTGGATGGAGCAGGAGGCACGTTTTGAAGCTCCTGCTCTTTCCTTCTCTTGGAGGAACATCCAGGTAAGCTAGGCATCAGGGGCGACAGCAGGAGTTGAGGCTGTGCCTTTTGCCCAGCTTCACTTGTCACTTGCAGCTTTCAGCGGTGGCGGTGGCAGCATACAAGCCATGGAGGCAGTGTTTTTCTCCACCAGCTTAGTTCACCCTTTATCATGGTGGCACCAGCACGTTGGAGGCCTCCACGAGTCATGGAGGCAGCAGTTTTCAGTGCTGCTCAGTGGCGAGTGGCTGGGACTCGCCCGGCATGGTATGAGGGAGAGGATTGCCATGTGCTCTCCTCTATAGTGATTTGTGTGCCACGGCAGTGCCCGACCGGATGCTGCAGCAGGGGGTTGTGATGGATGGGCACTGGGTGGCTTAGGTTGCATCTGGTACCTACCCTCTCTTTCTGGTCAGGTGCTGTGGGGCCATGTAAATAATTTTACTAGGGAGCCTTCGAAGGGGCTAGGCCTAGTACTTGGCACGTTAGGCCTGGGGGTCTCTTTGGGCCCTTTGGTGCGTTTTCCCGTGGTGCGGTCATTTTGTGGAGGGAGGCCATTTTGAGTGTAGGCCCATTAAGCTTGGCAAGGGGTTGGGCCTTCATTGCAGTGCATTGTGTTCAGTGGCTGCCATTTTGTGTACAGTGGCCATTTTAGTTGCAGGTTCTTCAGTGTTCAGGCTTTCTTTTATTGAATCACTGTGCATAGTGTGGTCTTCATCAGAGGTGCCCCACAATAAATACATACATAAATACATTCATTTTATTGTGTATGCCTTTGTGGCACTACATGATGGCTTCTAGGAAAAGCAAAGGTCCTTCTAAGGGCAAGCAGCCTGCCAAAAGGCAGCAGTGGGGGTCTGGTGACAGCCAGCCCCTTGGCATCCCTCTGGGGAGTTGGCAATTTGGGGCACATCCATCTTGGGGCTTCATGCCTTATGGGGTTTATGGGCAGGTTCCATATAGGGCACTTCCTTTTGGAGATACAGCCCTGCCCCTTGGGGACCATCTTATCCAAGCTACTAGGGATAAGAAAGTCAAAGGGGAGTATATAGATGTCTTCACCCTTCTTTTCTGGGAGCTGGAGAAGAAGGATAAGGAAGACTTAGATGAACAGGATAAGGAGAAAATTAGGAGGTAGAAAGTTGACCGCAACTTGCATAATTGTCCTGCTATCAGCCCTCAGCTTCTGTGGGACCAGATTCACCAGCAGCTCTGGTTGCAAGTGATGTCCCCTGCAAAACACAACTCAGGAGATAGGTCTGACAGTGGCCATTTAAGTCACTGCCCTCTGGTGGCAGCAGGGACCCATGGGCAGGTGGCGCACAAGGTTTAATCCCAGCCGCTCTGCTGGTACTTTATGTCCAAAGGCGTCTGTGACAGAAAGGCTTGTAAATACAAGCATGAGTGCCCCTCTTGTTCAGGAACACACCCCTATGCATCCTGCCCCAAGTCTAAGTCTAGTGGAGGTGGGAAACGGGGATCCGGAGGTGGTCAGCAGAAAGCTAGTAGAGGGCCCCAGCCCAATAAAGCTGAAAGCGCTTGAATGCCTGTTGACAGTTTACCATAAGAGGCAGGATGCCTTGTTCTTGTTTAATGGTTTTAAGTTTGGCTTCAGGATAACTTTTCAGGGCACCTGTGCCCCTTTATGTCTAACAACTTACATTCAGTTGATGGCATGGAAGGGGTAGTTAGGGAGAAGATTAGGAAAGAATGTGTGGAAGGAAGGATTTTGAGACCATTTCATGTCCCCCCCCCCCCCCGTTCCATGTTTGCAGGTTTTCCCGTTGGGGGTAGTCCCCAAGAAGGCAACAGATGAATATCGTTACATCTTTTGACCAAGTGGTCAGCGTTGTGCACAGGTGTGGGACTGGAGTAGAAATGGCGAAATGTGATATTAAATTTGCATTCTGCCTGCTCCCAGTACACCCAGAGGACTTTGAGCTCCTGGGTTTTGCTTTTGAGGGGAAATATTATATGGACAGGGCCCTTCCTATGGGCTGCTCTATTTCTTGCTCAGCCTTTGAACATTTTAGTTCCTTCCTAAAATGGGAGTTGTGCTGATGGCGTAGGTGTGGGACATGGTGCATTATTTAGATGATTTTTTGTTTGTAGATCGGGTGGGCACTGCCCAGTATGCCAGGTTATTGGCTGGTTTCGTCTCCCTCTCAAGGAAACTTGAGGTTCCCTTAGCAGATAAAAGAACCAAAGGCCTAGCACAAGTTTTGATGTTTCTGGGCATTGAACTTGATATGGTGTGCCAGACCCTTCGACTCCCGGCTGATAATGTTAGTGCCCTTAAAGATCACCTAGATGAGTTTATAGGTAAGTGTAAAGCTTCCCTGATGGAATTGCAGCAGCTCGTAGGCCATTTGAATTTTGTGTGCAAGGCAGTTGCCCCAGGCAGACCTTTTTTGCACAGGCTGTGTAATGCTATGTCTTCACTATGGTTCCCCCACCATCGGCTGTGTATCAGTAAGGGCACGAGGGCTGATATTAAACTTTGGTATGAGTTCTTGAGATCCTTTAATCGGGTGACCTTTTGGTGGGATGATCTCCTGCTGGGAGATGGGTTGCAGGTGGCATCGGATGCCTCAGTATCCACAGGATTTGGGGCTTACTTTAGAGGACATTGATGTGCTGACCAATGGCCCAAAGAGTGGTCAGCTAGTGAGTTAGTGAGAGACCTTACCTTTCTCAAGTTTTTTCTCATTCTGTCTGGTTATGGGGACATGAATTATCCAACCACGTTGTGCACTTTAAGTGCAATAACATAGCAGTGGTGCTGGTAGTTAGCACCCTCACTTCCAAATCTCCCAGAGTAATGAGTTTGTTATGGGCATTTACCCTGAAATGTCTCCAGCTAAATATTATGTTTAGGGCTCAGCACGTTCCAGGGGTTGACAGTGGAGTGGCGGATGCTTTGTCTTGCCAACAGATGGAATGTTTCCAGCAGCTAGCCCCTGGGGCCGACAGTTAGCCTCCCTGAATGCCCCCAGAGCTGTGGCAGTGTCACGTATGCCTGCCTGCAGTACATATAACAGCAAAAAACTACGTGGTGTGTCTGACAACAATGGAACCAGTGTATTTAATACATAAAACACATTACACAGTAAAACACATAATTCTAAAATAGCAATTCATAAAACAAATACTACACTCCACATATACAATACCATTAAAAAAAGTTGCTAAACTACAGGTACCATAAATTGATAAAGTGCTGGTGCTACAAACTGCTACAAAAATTCATTGCACATGTATATAGTTAAAGTGTAAGTGCATTGTAACAACTCAGCATATTCTTTTTTCACAGGTCCTTGTATGCAACAGTCCAACAACGAGTGGAGGGTTCCAGTAAAATGAAATCAATCTCTTGTTGTATATTGTTTCTTGTTATTATTTCATATTGGCTGTAAAAAATCCAAAGGTAGTCCTCCGACGGGTTATCCAGATCCTAATGTGCCCCGTTTCCTACAATCTTTGTCAAGGAGTACACAATACTGAAAATTCAAAAGTAATTATCAATAAATATAACCATCATTAAAATACAACAGGTGAAATACAAACAAGATATTTTACTCATGTTAAAAATCCATCAATATCATTCATAGGTAACCATTCATAAAACCACTTCTTAGTGCTGTGTAACCACTGTCAGTAACAAGCTTAATATATCCAGCTGCTTCACACCCATTAGTTTGCTCATTTCTTAAAGGGAACTTTAATAATAGTCAAATACATCTTACTCTACTAGTGTTTAGCCCAAAAAACAAGAATAATCATTGGCAATGTTTAAGCCCACTGGAGTCAAGCTGTTAAGCTTGAAAATCCAGTATGTTTCTTTCCATCTAAGTTCCTTTATTGCATTTTCCGAAGTTCTCTGTTCTACTTTATACAAAATTGTAAATTTCATATCAATTTCCTTATGTGCAAGATCACTATAATGTTGTACTAGAGGTGCCTCCATAGCCTTATTTTTTATTCTGGACTGATGTTCATAGAGGCGAACCTTTATTGGGCGAGCTGTGCTACCCACATACAATAAGCCACATGGGCACTTTAAAAGGTATACTACATACTCAGAGTTGCAGTTAGCAAAGACTTGTGGTGCTCTGATGTTAAGCTCCTGCAATTCGTTCTCATTCATAATTAATTTGCAATGTTTGCACCTGCCACACTTATGTAAGCCCTTTGGAAGGCATGAACTCGGATTTACATATTTCAACTGTGTATCAGAATGTATAATTATATCTATAATGTTGCATGTTCTTCTAAAAGCTACAAAAGGAGGTTCTTGGCATCCTGGGATCTCATTAATCAATGGCCAATATTTCAAAATGGCCTGCCGTATCTGATTAGCCTTTGTGCTATAGTCCAGAACACAAACGGTATGTTTAGGTTTGGTTCGTTCCCTCCCTTGCTACTGCCTGCTGTACATGCCATGTGTATGTTATGGGCAACCTATTAATCCTCTGAAACTAAGGAGAGTTTTGAGTACTTTTCAATGCCTGTTATTTGGAAGTTCAGTGTGTTATCTCTGCTTTGAAGTTAAACTCTTTCACTTCTGTAGCCAACGGCCTTGGGGCCAGATGCAGCTAGTCTGAACTGTATCATCCCTGAGAACAAGGATGATTTCATACCCAGTTTGCTATTGTTGCTTATAGTCATCTAAACTCTGATACTTTTTTGTCTGTGGCATTTGCAACAGAATTTCAATGGACTACTAACCTGGAGGTGGGGCATTAACCTATAACTAACCATGCTTTCCTGCAATACGTCACTTTTGCCAATTTCACTGTCTGAGCACCTTGAACCTGATAGATCTCTAATAAAAGTTACCTCAACCAAAGCACCTGTGTGATTGATGTGGAGAACCTGGGGATTTACTTGCCAAGGACTGACAGGCAGCTTGGGAAGCGGAAGTGAGCAGAGCTATCCAGCTGGCTATTGCCCCCAGCACTCAAAGGGCATATGCACATACGGTAGAACAGTTGCTCGTGTTTAGGGAGGGGGGTGGGCTTGATCAGCAGTGGCCTATTCCTTTAGAGCACCTGTTGTGGTTCTGCATGGCTCAGTGTGAACAAGGTTTGGCTGTTAAGTTTATCAGGGGTCAGCAGGTGTTTGTTAGAAAGTCACAGGGATTGCTGGAGTTTACTGGTGATTTTCAGGTCCACAAGAGGCTCGAAGGTTGGGTTCGGGAGTCAGTTATGTCAAAGGATGAGAGAGAGCCCATTTCCCCAGCCATCCTTAAGGGCTTGGGATCTGTTTGGGGAATTGTTTGCAGCTCTGCTTTTGAAGATAAACTCTTCCATGCTGCAGCACTGAAGGCATTTTTGGGGTCCTGCGGGTGAGTGAACTGATGGTTCACTCACAAAAGGACACATCAGACTGGGCCTTGCTAGCCCAGGATATTACATTTATTATGAGAGGGTCTCGATTAGGATCAGGAGATCTAAGACAGATCAGAAACAAGTGGGGATGGTTATTATGGTGAGTCCCTGTTCGGCGAAGGGGTTGTGCCCAGTTAAGGCTCAGGTGTTAAGTTGCAGTTAGGGGCAATGACCAAGGGGTGTTGTTTTGCCACAGTGATCAATCTCTCCTGATGTGTTATCAGTTTTGGGCAGTGGCAGACAGGGCACTGTGCCGGTTGGGTCTATTGGGTGTCAAATTTGGCACCCATTCCTTTCAGATTGGGGCTGCCTCCACAGCAGTGGCCATGGGTTATACTGGTATGGATATTCAGAGTGTGGGCAGATGGCGATCATCTGCCTATCAGTCTTACATTCGTCCCCTGACTTCATTTGGTACTCATACTTTGTAATTTTTTTCCTAGGTGCGACGGGTCGCCTTGAAAGGAAGTGGATCCTCATTGCCGGACATAGTATGGTGTTCTGAACGGCTGTCAAAGCCAAAAGGATACCGGTTGCATCTCAGCTTGGGCTGAGTGAAGAAGCCTCAGTAGAATGGCTGGGCCGGTGGGGCCTCCGGTGGTCAGGGTTACTGCCTCTCCCATTTGGGGGAAGGATGGGTCCTCCCCTGCATGTTGTATTCATCCACTTGGGTAGTAATGACCTGGGTTTGATGAGAGGCAGGGCCCTGTCCTTACAGGTAATCACTGACTTTAAAGTGATCAAGAGCCGGTGGCCTGGGGTATATATTTTCTGGTCCAAGATGCTTCCTCAGTGGGTTTGGAGGGAGACACTGGACCCTAGGGGCATGGCTTGGGCTAGGTGTAGGGCCAATAGGGCCATACAGAAGGCATTGGGGGGAGGTCTTGGGATTTACCTTCCTCATCCTAGGATTAAGGCCACATTTGCCACCCTATATAGGGACAGCCAGGTTCACCTGTCAGTGGCTGGCAACATCTTCTTAGATGACCTGCGGCAAGGGCTCAGGTTGGCACTAGGCCACCTGTGGGACATGACGGCCTAAGCAGAGGCTTGGCCATTCACATTGTCAGGAGAAAGTTGGGTAATGGGGAGCGGGCCAGTGAGCACCCCTTTGGCAATTCCCCATTGGTGGTCTGTCAGGAGGGATGGTATGCTTCATGGCTACCACCACCTGTAAAGACCGCCTCCAGGAAACCCCCGGTGCAAGTCCTTCCTTCATGCTGTACAGCTGAGGCTTTAGGAGCATGATGGAGGGGAACCCTTTGCCTGGCTGGCCAGTTGAGGCCATTCCAAAAATGGCTCACACTTGGGGCAGTGGGTCTTACCCAGACAGGTCAAGGTAGAGATCTCGGAGTGACCCTGTGGCTTGGCCTGCACCACCAGTTTGCCTTTGCCATAGTTTAGTGTTGATGTTGTATTGAATAAAGCAGCCCTTAGTTCCAAAACCTTGTGTCTGTCTCATTCTTCCAATTATTTGCCAGTGCCACAATATTTAGTTCCCTACTGAGCAAACTAATGGTGAAATCAGAGCTGTTTTTGCTTGGCACTGACTCCTTTTCTACTCTCTTGGTACTGAACATACATCCTCTAGGATAACTAAAATAAATTCAGATTTCAACCCACCTCAGAAATGGTTGAATTCAGACATTTGCATACGAATTCTCCATATAGTGTGCCTTAGCAATAAATTACTGCACTGTGAAAAGGCATGCACTTAAAAAAAAACAATGGAAGGTAAAAGGAAATGATGAGCAAACTGTCCTAAAGCAAAAAATTTCCCATTGTTGCTCAGGGTCATTTTATCCTGAATGGTGATCAGTAGCTTCTGCAGCAGTAAAAGATGGGTAAAAGGCCTGACTAAAGAACAACAAACACATAACAGGCAGCAATCCCATCATATTACTTAATGTTCCTTCTGTTACACCTTTTCATTTTATTCTGGTCACCTTTTGGCCATGTAGTCCTCCATCATTTAAAAATTTATTAGTGACTTGATAGAGTGAGACCGCTGTGCCACCTAATTAAAAAATCTCCACAGAGAACTTTTTCTTCACCATCATTTTTTGGAGATGCATGTGACATTCTCAACGCAACTTTCATCTCAAACTCATGCTGTTGCCATAGAAATTGTAGCAAGGACTGCTCACTCATGCCCTCAGGGATTTAAAATGCTCCGAGACCTTGTTGCTTGATGTCTGCCAAGCTCCCTGCCATTTACTTTTTGGAAAGACCCGTCCCAGGTTCAAGTCACATGCAGAGTAAGAGGCAGCTTTGCAGATCCAAAACCAGGGTTATCTAAACATCAAAGATATTTTATAAAACAAACCTCAGAAACAGATACAGGGATACAGATGCCAATAATGCATTTTAAAATGGTGAGAATAAGAGGAAATGGTGATGGTAGGATGTCTGATGCTTTAGATGAGCCCATTATTGAGGAATGCAGAGCAATTTGCAGCAAAATTGCAAATATATTCAAAATCAATGTCAATTTACTGAATACAGGACCAAGTTTTGCCTCCATGTGAGTGTTTTATATCAAGTTCATACGTCTCCTGAAAAAGGGGTGGGGCAATTTTCCAAGTTCCACAAGTAGAATCAGTATCTGGCAAGATTCCCAGCAATTTTCTTCTTCCCAGCAGTACTCACCAACAGGTAATGTTCCTATGCCATTGCTTCTGGAACTGACAGAGGAAAAAGGAAGCATGAACTTTCATTCTTTTCCACAAATGAAGGGGTTGTTTTTTCTGCAGATGAAATATTGATGAAAAGCCACCCTTTTTGTTTTGGCTTAGCTCTATTAGTAATGTTATACAACTCTCAAGAATCTCGTCTGCTTGCATTCTGCTCTAGAACTATTTTTGTCGGCATAACTGAAAGGACACAGAAAGCTGAGAGGTAAGGGAACCTAACAATAAGGGGAAAAGATTACATGAAGGTTACCACATTCACAGGTTTCAGGGAGAAAAATACATTTTCCTTAACAGTCTTAAAAATGACTTAGAGGTAGTATTTTGCACTGGGAAAATGGGAGGGGAGGAAAGGATTAAAATGCCATTCTGGCCCCACACAAACCTGCTCTGCCTTGAGAAGGCAGCTCAGGGTAGCTATATTAGGAAAGGGGGTGTCTTTTTAAATGATCAAGGAACTGTATTTAATATGTAGTTCCACCTCAAAAATTAAACCTTGATTGAAATCATTGGGAACTGCCAAGCATTGGGCTGTGGAATTTATTATATCAATAAAAGCTTATGCTTAAATACATTGAACTGTCTGCAAGGTTGTAACGAAACCAAAATTAATGAAAAAGGAAGCAGTTATCTTTTGAGCATTTCATGGACCAATTGGAAAGAGGATTGCAAAATCACTGATTTTTATTCCACAGAGAAAAACATACCAACTGTTCCTTTTCTTATATCCTGAGAAATTCGGCTCTCCCAGCCGCGGCTCGCCGCGTAAGCTGGGAGCCGGCAATTGGAGCCCTTGGAAGGAGAAGGAGGCAGACTCCCTCCCTCTCCATCCGGGTTCTGGGAAGGGGCGGAGCTTGGCGCTTTTGTGCGCGTTCTGCCCCTTCCCGGCGTCAGATCTTTCAAGCGCTCGGAGGACTTGCTTCGTGCTCCGGCGCTTTGCAGCACAGCAGCAGGGAGCTTGGCCGGGCCGGCTGGGCCTGCTGCGGGCTGTGCACGGCCCGGAGTTGTTGAGCCGCCGCCGTGGTAACGGCGGCGGAGTGTGTGGGGCGCTGCCGCCGCGGTATCGGCAGGCTAGGCGCGGATCTTTGCGGGCCCTGGGGTTTTGGGTGGGCTAGCCATTTCAGGGCCGTTTACGGGTAGTGGCCCTGGTGGGCTTGGCTTTGCCCGCGGCATTCCTCTTTGCCTGGTGCGCTTTTCGGGCCCGCTAGGGGCTCCCCCCCGGGGCTTTTATTCCCCCCATTGCCCCTCCCCCATTGCAGAAGTCCGTTGGCTTTGTAAGTGGGGGTCATTTGGCTGGGTGTGTGCGGCTGACACCATCTGGTGGGTGCTAGCCGCACTGCAGGTGACTCCTGGTCCTGTTGCTGGGGAAAAGTGGTGTGACATCTTTGGGGGTGTGGTCACTGCAGCCTTGGCTTGTTGCTGGGGAGGTTTGGGCGACTCCTATTGGAGAGAGCTGTAACTGGTCTGGCAAGGGCTCCTGGTGACACCTACTGGGACAAGGCTGTTACTTTTGTTACTTGTAGTGCATCTTGAGCTTGCTAAAGCATGCCACCCAAAAAGGGAGGGGGCCCTGCTAAGGGCAAACAGCCGGTGAAACGGCCTGCACCCAAGAAACCTCCTCCAACTCTGTCCTCATCGGATGATGAGGATGGCCCTAGTAGGCAGGAGTTGATGGAGCGCATGGCTGCCCTGGAAAAACGGGCAGCGGGTTTGGCTGCGGGTGGGGATTTACCCCAGCCGCGTAGGGGTGCGAAGCGAGTCGCAAAAGTGGGATTTAACAAAGACTTTGCCTCTCGTCTGTTGGCACTAGAGAAGATGACAGCCCTGAGTACAGGGGAACCCAGCTCCAGTCATCATTATCCTACTGCGCCTGAAGCGGAAGGAGAAGGCTATCTGCCTGGGCCTGGGGACTGTGGACAGGTGGCTGTGGCGGTGGACTCTCCTCTGGCTGAAGGTACGGAATATCAGGCGCACTTGCACACACACCAGAACGCTGTTTGGCCGTGGGGGGCTGGAGGGCAGTCCACTCCTTCTGGGGTGTCGCTTCCTTCTACCTCTGGCGGTTATAACGCACAAGTTTGGCCCCCATTAGGACAGCCCATTTGGCCTACGTGTGCCAGTGGCTCTTTGTACCAGCAGTTGCCGTCAGGGACCGCTGCCTGGGACGGGCAGGGGCATAATCCATCGAGCACTGGTTGGCCCTATGGTTACGGGACTCAGCCTGGCCTGCCCCCCTATGGGATGCAAGGATTTGGTGTGGTTCCGTATAGGGCCCTACCTACGGGGGATACGGCGCTGCCATTGGGGGATCACCTGACGCAGGCCACCCGTGAGAAGATTTTGCGGGGAGAATATGTCGATGTCTTTACCCTTCTCTTCAGGGAACTGGAGAAGAAGGATAAAGATGATCTTGAGGATAGGGACAAGGAGCGGATCCGCCGGAGGCGGATCGATAGAACCTGGGCCCACTGGCTTCCAGGGTTTTTGGTGTATGCGGGTGTTCTCGCCAGGGCGCAGCCGCATAGGGCCCTTCCCCTGTTTCAATACATGAACATTATTTACAGGGGTTATACTGATTTTGAGGGTGGGGCCTGGCTGCGCTACGATGAGGAATTTCGAATGCGGGCCGCCTTAACCCCTAGTTTGCCGTGGGATCAGATTTGGGTCCAGCTTTGGGTCCAGGTCATGACTCCTTCAAAGTCAACGGTGGGGGATAGGACCGATAGCGGTCATTTGATTATCAAGCCAGTTCAAGGTTTGGGTCCCCGCACCCCTGCGGGGCAGCTGGTTCAATCACGGCTGCTC
This sequence comes from Eublepharis macularius, assembly GCF_028583425.1. Lineage (NCBI taxonomy): Eukaryota > Metazoa > Chordata > Lepidosauria > Squamata > Eublepharidae > Eublepharis > Eublepharis macularius. Next base: position 118,850,368 of record NC_072794.1, on the reverse strand, counting down.
TGCTGGGACTTCATGTCCAAAGGGGTCTGTTTTAAGCGAGCATGTAAATTCCGGCACGAGTGCCCCACTTGTGCTGGACCCCATGCCCACTCTGCCTGTCCCAAGGGACGGCAGGGTGGCCAGGGAGGAAAGCGATTTGGGGGCGGCGGCGGCCAGCAGCCTGGTGCTGGCAAAGGGTCCCAGCCCGGTAAGGCTGAGGGTACTTGAGGAATGGCTTCAGGTTTACCCGCGGCGTCGGGACGCTGAGTATTTAATTTCGGGTTTTAAGTTTGGCTTTCGTATTCCGTTTCACGGCCTTAGGACACCTTTCATGGCAGCCAACCTTAAATCAGTGGCTGGCATGGAAGATGTGGTGCGTGGTAAGATATTAAAGGAATGTGCTGAGGGTAGGGTATTGGGCCCTTTTGATGCCCCCCCTGTCCCGTCCCTCAGGGTTTCTCCTTTAGGGGTGGTGCCGAAGAAGGCGCCGGGGGAGTTCCGCCTCATTCATCACCTCTCTTTCCCAAGAGGGGGCTCGGTGAATGATGGCATACCCGAGGAACTCTGTTCAGTGCATTACACCTCCTTTGACCAAGCAGTCAAAGTGGTGCGACGCTGCGGGGTGGGAGCCGAGATGGCAAAGTGCGACATCAAGTCTGCCTTTCGCCTGCTCCCCGTTCACCCGGGAGACTTTGATCTCCTGGGTTTTGCATTTGAGGGCAAGTTCTATATGGACAGGGCCCTACCCATGGGGTGCTCCATATCTTGCTCTGCATTTGAGCGCTTCAGTTCCTTTTTGGAATGGGAGTTGCGTCGCCGCTGTGCCTGCAAGGACACCTGTCACTATTTAGATGATTTTATGGTGTCTGGGCCTGCGGGTTCGGGGCAGTGTGCCCGGCTGTTGGCAGCCTTTACTGAGCTTGCTGAGGAGCTAGGGGTCCCCTTGGCCCATGAAAAAACGGAGGGACCGTCGGTGATCCTGACGTTTTTAGGTATCGAGCTCGATACCATGCAACAAACTCTGCGGTTGCCACTAGAGAAGGTGGCAGACCTTAGAGCGAGACTGGAGGACTGCTTGAGTAGGGACAAGGTGTCCCTCCTTGAGTTGCAGCAGTTAGTTGGCCATTTAAATTTTGCTTGCAAGGCCGTTGCGCCCGGCAGGCCCTTTCTCAGACGGCTGTGCGATGCTATGGGGAACTTACAGCTACCTCATCATCGCTTACGAATTAATAAAGGTATGCGGGAGGACCTGCTAGTCTGGAAGGAGTTCCTTGCCGCATTCAACGGGGTGACTTTCTGGAGGGAGGATTTGTTGCTAGAAGCTGAACTCCAAGTCACCTCTGATGCCTCCGGTTCCACTGGTTTCGGAGTCTTTTTTAGGGGGCATTGGTGTGCTGACCAATGGCCCTCTGATTGGGTGGCCCAGGGATTGTCCAAAGACCTTACGTTTTTGGAGTTTTTTCCCATGGTAGTGGCGCTTTGGCTGTGGGGGTCTCAGTTGGCAAACCACGCTGTCCACTTCTGGTGTGACAACTTGGCGGTGGTACACGTGGTCAACACCATGACCTCCAGATCCCCCAGGGTGATGCGGCTGGTGAGGGCCTTTGTACTTAAATGCCTACAGCTGAACATACTTTTTAGGGCCAGGCACGTTCCAGGCGTTAGCAATGGTGTGGCAGACGCTTTGTCTCGCCAACAGATGGAACGATTCTGGCAGCTTGCCCCTTGGGCCGACAGGCAGCCCGCGAGGATGCCATGGGAGCTGTGGGAGCTTGGACGGCAGAGGTAGATAGAGCAATCCAGCTGTCCATTGCTCCTAGCACACGCCGGGCCTACGACCGTGCGGTAGGACAGTTTCATCCGTTTAGGTCGTCAGCCAACCTCCAGCATGTTTGGCCCATTCCGCAGGAACATTTACTGCACTTTTGCGTCGTGCAGAGGGACAGGGGACTTGCAGTTAAATCTATTAGGGGCCAACTGGCCGCTCTGGCTTTTGCCAGCAAATCACGGGGCTTAGCGGAATTTACAGGGGCCTTTAGGATTAGGAAAGTGCTGGAGGGATGGTCTAGGGAAAAAAGGACGCCCCCTGACCCTAGACAACCCATATCTCCTTCGGTCTTGCGGGGACTTGGGGCGGCATGGGCTGAAGTGTGCTCATCCAGGTTTGAGCATAAACTCTTCCATGCAGCAGCGTTAACTGCATTTTTTGGGGCCCTGCGAGTTAGTGAGTTGGTTGCTTCATCGCGCTCTGATTTATCGGGTAGGGCCTTGATGGCCAGGGATATTAAATTTGTGGGAGACAACGTCTCCATTTGTATCAGGAGGTCTAAGACGGACCAGCAGCAGCGCGGAATCACCTTCCACTTGGGCCCTTGTTCTGAGGCGGGCTTGTGCCCGGTTAAAGCCCTCAAGGAATACACCGCACTTAGGGGTGATGCCCAAGGGCTGTTGTTCTTACACGAGGACCAAGCCCCTTTGACCAAGTATCAATTTTGGACAGTAACTGAGAGGGCGCTCAAGAAACTAGGCTTGTCGGGGGTCAAATTCGGCACTCATTCCTTTCGGATTGGTGCGGCCTCCACGGCAGCAGTTTTGGGATACCCCCCTCAGGCTATTCAGAAAGTGGGTAGGTGGCGGTCGAGAGCTTTCAGGTCTTATGTCCGACCCCTACAGCAATTTTAAATGGCGAACTAATTGCTCTTTCTCCAGGTGCCGTGTCGGGCCATGAGAGGAGGAGGATCCTGATATGTGGCCACAGCATGGTGTTTTGGGCGGCCAATCAAGCTAAGAACACGCCGATTGGATCCCAGTTGGGCCTGAGTGCTGTGGCCACAGTGGAGTGGCAGGGACGGCGGGGCCTCAGGTGGCCGGGCCTCTTGCCTCTCCTGTTTAGGGGGCGGTTGCAGCCGCCCCCGCACATTGTGGTCATCCACCTGGGTGGGAATGACCTTGGCATGGTACAGGGTAAGGCCCTGTCAGTGCAAGTAGCAGTGGACCTAGCATACATAAACGACCGATGGCCTGGTGTGCTGGTTATATGGTCCGAGATGCTACAACGGCGAGTTTGGCGGGAGGCTTTGAATCCCAAGGCTATTGAGAGGGCCCGCCGTAAGACCAACCATGACATCAGGAAGGCCTTGGGGCAGGGCTTGGGCATTTATCTGCCACACCCCAGGATTAGGGCCGAATTTGCCCACCTCTACAGAGGAGATGGTGTCCATATGTCACCTGAGGGCAATGATTTATTTGTAGATGACCTGCGGCAAGGGCTTCGGGTGGCGCTATGCCACCTGTGGGGCGCGAGGGTCTAAGCAGAGGCTTGACCCTTGCGTTGGCAGGAGTTTTTGGGAATAGGGTGCGGGCTGGTGAGCCCCTGTGGCATTCCCCAAGGTTGGGGAACAGGGTCTGCTGTTAGGGCGGTATGCATGGGCGGCTACCGTCAGGGAGGGCAGACGCCTGAGGGGATCCCCGGGAACAAGACCTCACCTCATGCTTGGCGGCTGGGGCGCAACAGGTGCTTGAGTGGGATCCCAGGGCCTAGCTGGCCGGGTTGCAGCCATTCAGGAGATGGCCTACACCCGGGGCATTGGGGGCTCGCCCAGACAGGCAAGGCGGTGGTCAGGTGCTGACCCCAGGGCTTGACCTGTACCGCTCAGTTAGCCCTTGCCGAATGTTATTGTTATGGTCATTTAATAAACGGCCCTTTTATCCAAGCCTGTGTCTGTCTCTTACATCCGACTGGGGGTACAATTCGGCTCTCCCAGCCGCGGCTCGCCGCGTAAGCTGGGAGCCGGCAATTGGAGCCCTTGGAAGGAGAAGGAGGCAGACTCCCTCCCTCTCCATCCGGGTTCTGGGAAGGGGCGGAGCTTGGCGCTTTTGTGCGCGTTCTGCCCCTTCCCGGCGTCAGATCTTTCAAGCGCTCGGCCCACCCACCTCACCCTGTTTTTAGTGCAGGAATAGCCGGCTGCTATTTATGGGCCAGGTAGGAATTTTTTCCCTCCTTCCCTGATTGGCGTTGTGGAAGGGGGGTTTTTCGCCTACCTTGCACTAATGGCGGTGGTATGAGTATTGTTGGGTTTAGCCGTCGGTGGTAGTGGCAGGAGTTTTTGGGAATAGGGTGCGGGCTGGTGAGCCCCTGTGGCATTCCCCAAGGTTGGGGAACAGGGTCTGCTGTTAGGGCGGTATGCATGGGCGGCTATCGTCAGGGAGGGCAGACGCCTGAGGGGATCCCCGGGAACAAGACCTCACCTCATGCTTGGCGGCTGGGGCGCAACAGGTGCTTGAGTGGGATCCCAGGGCCTAGCTGGCCGGGTTGCAGCCATTCAGGAGATGGCCTACACCCGGGGCATTGGGGGCTCGCCCAGACAGGCAAGGCGGTGGTCAGGTGCTGACCCCAGGGCTTGACCTGTACCGCTCAGTTAGCCCTTGCCGAATGTTATTGTTATGGTCATTTAATAAACGGCCCTTTTATCCAAGCCTGTGTCTGTCTCTTACTTCCGACTGGGGGTACAATATGCCAGCCAAATGATTCATTATGCCATTGTGACTCCCCCACCTCCGAAACGCAGCCATATAATTTTGAAAAAGAGACAATGCCTGCTGAATTGGACACAAGGTCACCTAATCAGCATAGCTAGACTTGGCTCATTTGCATGTTTAGCTCCAGATATTCAAGAAATGGAAGACAGTCCACTAATCTGTTAAGGTCAGACTTTATGACTCTAACCTTTAGAGCCTTGCTTCAAGTATCTATGGAAGAGGTAGCCTACTGTGCTGGCCACTGCAACCTTGAATATTACTGCTAGTTCCTAGATGACTGGCTTCAAGCAATACTGAAATATCACCGATTACAAATAAAAATAAGGATCACCCACCTTTGCAATAAAATTGTTTTTGTCTGAAATGTTGCTTACTGAGCAGCTATTATTTTATCTCTCCATAGCTTTGTATATGCCAGATTAGCTACAGGGAACACATTCAACTTTACCACTTCACTGGACAACTAGTGCTATATCTGTCCCTTTAGGAACTGGGGAATCAAACAGACTTGGTTGTAGGGGCAGACAGACACGTTTGCACTACCAGGTTCATAATTTACCAAAAACGGAGTATGGTTATATGTTAGTCAAGGAGCCAGCTTGAATTTTATGTTACTATTTTATTTTCATACTTTTAAAAAAGATTTGTTTAGAAATTGCTGTTTAGGTGAGTGGGAAAACAATCTCTTGGGCACATAACATATAAATTTGATCCCATGGTAAAGTTTTGTTTCATATAACCCATCTTGGACAGCCATCTTGCAGCAGTTTATGCCATTTTATGGCAAAATAGGGATCCAGTTGCCTCACACACTAACCACTATGGATCTATGCTGCAATAACATCAAGAAAGACTAGACAAAGCACTCTGTACTAGTCTTTCCTCAAAGTCAACTCAGAGAATCCAGTTGGTGCAGAATGCTACTGCTCAGTTATTATCAGGAGTTAGGCAGAGCATGTATATTAGTCCCATTCTGCAGTCACACTCATCAGTTACTGGGCTCAATGCAAGGTGTTGGCTTTCACATACAAAGCCCTTCCTGGCCTTAGTCCTTCGTATATACCAGAGCACATCTCTCTCTATACTCATCTGAATAGGGCCTTCTGCAGGAGCCACCCTGCAAATGGGAAGAATCAAGAGTTGCACATACATGCAGTGGCCCCATCTAATGGCCTGCCTGAAGAGGTCGGGAAAGCTCCCACTCTCCTGGCTTTACACAAACTGCAAAACCAAATTATTTAGCAGGGCTCACTTATACAGGTAATAGGGCTGTGCTATAAGGAAACGTTTCAGATAGATGCACTGGTACAGGGATAGGGACTGTTGACTATACTACTGTGTAATGCCTGTTGCTGTAAATATGCTCCTGATATGTAATTTCTGTATTGTGTAATGCACCATGTTTATATATGCTTATGTTTGGTTTTTAATTCTGTTTTTAGAAGTCTGCCTGTTTTCAGATTTTTTCCAAACCCTACTGCATCGTTCATTGGATATCCCAGCCATTGATCATATTTGTCCTACACTGTGTAATCCACCTGGAGTCTTCGTAAGAAAGTCAGGCTATAAATAACTTTGAACAACAACAACAATATATCACAGTGGTTTGTCTTTGGGATAGTCTTAGCAAATAGACCATTCCCAGGGCCAAACTACATGAGAGACTGACAGATCCAAGAATGGATCTACCCAATATTTTCAAGGTAAATTGCAGCAAGAGGAACCCAATTTGATCAGAACTGTGGCACAGAGAAAGACAGGGTTTTATCTTGCTCCAAGGATGGTTTTCCTTTTTTTTTTTTTAATAATTTTTTATTTTTCAATATCTAACATACAAAACTACAATGACAGTAACTACAAAAGACTACAATAGCACAGGGGAAGGGAAAGAAGGGAGAAAAAAGAGAAAGGGAAGGGGGGGTGGGAAAAAAAAGGGAAGGTAACTTACAAACACTAAACGCTACATTTCAATGCTTTCCCTTCATACTGCCATAGTAAAAAAAATAGCTTAATAAAGTAGTGACGGAGTGGTTGATCATACAAATTACAAATTACAGTTCAAATTAAATCTTTTTCCCTCCCCTGGGCCTCGGACGCAATTCCCTCTGCGCAGCTACCGCCGGAGCGCTCATTGCCTCCCCCCTCCCTTCAGGCTTCGGATCCTCTTCTTTTTGCTTGGTGTCTGGTCCAAATTCTGGATTTTTATCCACAAAATCCCTTAGCTGATCTTCCGAATTAATCTTGTGAGCTTGATCTTTATAACTAAACCCGATTCCTTCCGGGAGTAGCCATTTGTACTTCATGTCACGTTCCCTCAAAAGAGCTGCCAACTTCTTGTACTTAAACTAAACTAAAAATGGAACGTCCTTCAATATCTTGACTTTATTTCCCAGAAAATCCAATTCCGCATTGTATGAATTATATAGGATACTGTCCCGGACCCTCTTAGATGAAAACGCGATAACAATCTCGCGAGGCAGCTGCCGCTTCATTGCATATTTTGAAGATGCCCGACGGACTCCCAAAATGGCGCTTTTCACTTCTTCTTTAGTTGCCCTCGCGGGTGTCGCTAAAAGTTCCGAGGCGAGATCCCACAAATCCTCATTTTCCTCCTCTTTAACATTCTGGAGACGCAAAATGGTTTGTGTTCACTCCACTTGCAGTCCGATCAGCTGGTTTTCCACCAACTTTAATTCCCTGTTCGTTGCTCTCGTAAGTGACGCACTTTCTCGAGCAGACTTCTCTGCCCCCCCCCGCTGCTTCTTTAATGGCTTTCACATCGCTTTCAATTAAGCCCACCCTTTGATCTGTTTCATTCAGCTTGTCAACAAAGGGTTTTATGGCTTCCATAACCACTCTTTTAACCAGTTCCTCAAGCGTCTCGCCCCTCTGCAAGGCAGCCGTAACTGACTTGCCAAGAGCAGGACTCTGCTTTTTCGCTGCCATTTTAGGGGGGGGGGGGAAACCGCCAATCTTCCGAGACTCTATGGGGGGGGAGAAATCCGAGTCTTCTAACCTTCAGACCCCCGCACTCCTCACATACGCTTGTAGTAACAGAAGGGATTCGCTTACTTGCAGGCTTTCGCCTAATCCTGTTCCTTGCCGTTTTCCATAGCCCGGCAGCACACTAGGTGCCGCGCTCGTCTGCCGGCCTCCATAGGGACAAACAGGCAATTTACCCCCTGCCTCGATCTGTCAGAGGGCTCTTCCCGCCGCGCCCCGGACTCAGACTCCCTGCCTGAGAGTCTGGGGGCTAACCTTTGCAGATCAGCCGCCCGGCCAGGCGGCTCGGCCGCTTCTTCTCGGACCTGCTGAGAGGAACGTCCGACATGGCTGCGAAAACGAAACCGAATCTCCCAAGGATGGTTTTCCTGATTGAAACTGACCCACTCTTAACACTAGAAGGGGGAAAAACAGGCACCTTCTCTTTGTCTTTTCCCTTCAAGGGATAATAATAGAATGGGAGGTTTGTTTTGATTAAGTGAAAATGTAGGTTTGAATGGTTAAATCCCATAATTCCACTCTCCACCTCTCTGTCACCACTCCTACACAACACACCCTGAGTTCCCTACTGAGCCTGCCTTTATAGGGCTTCTCCCAACTTCCCCCTCCCTTCCTCCCAGGCTCTGCCCTATCCCTGATGCCCTCCCAGCTGGGTATGCCCTCAGGTGTTTCCTCTCTCATCCCAGTCTCTCCCTGCTCTCCTATTGTTTCTTGCAGGGTGGGGCTAGATGTAACCCAGCTGATGGCACCCTCAAGTGTTCCTGCTCTCATTCCTCCCTGCCCCTTTATCCTTTCCTGCAGGAGGGGACTGGCAAGGCCTTTCCAGGCAAATGTGGCTTGGCTGCCTCTGCTCACAAGGAGCCACCCTGGCCTCCTGGGTTATCCTTTCCTGAAGAATGGGGCTGGCAGGGCCTTTCCAGGCAATGTGGCTTGGCTGCTTCTGCCTCTGCTCACAGGGAGCCACCCTGGCCTCCTGGGTTCTGGCCAGTTCTACGGGGTAAACTTGGCTGCTGGTTCCCCCCAGGACATGGGCAGGGGCATCTAGCCCATTTGTCCTTGCATTAGCATCCCAGGTAGGCATGTGTGCCTCTTGCCCTTTAAGGCTTGGCTAGGCAGCACACACCTGGCTGGTTTCTCCAGCTGGCTCCTTTTCCTCCTCCCTCTCCACTGGCTGGTGCTGTGTCAACTCCTCTGGGCTCTCTGTGCCTGCTGCTGGGGTGCCATTGGTTTGCAGGTAAGGGGTCTGTGGCAAGTCTTATGTGCTTGGGGTACTCGCCCCCAGACAGCACCCAAACAAATAGCAGGTTCTGCAGCTGCAATTTGTCTTTAAACCCCCTTAGCAGTGATGTCCTTGGCTTTTACAGCAAATTATGAGAGATTATGATATCTGTGAAACTGGCCCTTGTGCCTTCAGACCTTTGTTCAGAAGGGATACAGATGAGATTGGCCAGGCAACCAGTTTCAGCTTGTCTATGTTTGAAAGGAGATGCCTTGAAAGGGGAGTCTTAAAAAGCACTGTTAGAAAGAGTTGACATAAATGGAGATACCCAGATTTGCACAGACCAATGGTTTGGGCTGACCTTGCAGGTCAAGGTTTATTTTTAAACAAGTAAATATAATACATTAGCCCTGACCTGTATGGCCCAGGCTAGTCTGATCTCATCATATCTAGGAAGCTAAGCAGGGTTGGCCCTGGTTAGTATTTGGGTGGAATACCACCAAGGAAATCCAAGGTCTCTGTGCAGAGAAGGGCAATGGCAAACCACCTCTGTTCGCCTTTTGCTTTGAAAACCGTAAGTCAGATGTGACTTGATGGCACTTCATACATAAAAAAGATGACATGAATTACCCTATGATTCGGATGATATCTCTCCTTTATGAAACCTGAGCTCCTATGGGGACTTATTCATGGGGGGGGGGACTGTTCTTGTTTTATTGCCTCACTTCCCCCCTCCCCATGATTTGATACAAATGCTCTGGAATAATCATCCCTTCAGCAATTTTTTGCAATGCTTTGACTCTCCCAAACCCAGCAAGACCTTTCCTGGACTTTAATTAATGAGATAACAAAAAGGAAACATCCAATGAGCCATCCCCCCTCCCAAGTTGAGGACTTTATCTGCTTTTTGCAGCTGCATCTTTCTTTCTCTCCTCATCCCATTTAAGCTGCATTCCAAGTCTCGTCAATACCATTTCCCATTAAGTTAAATAGCTTATTGACTAGTGCGAGACGTGGCCATGAGGCTGATAGGATCCTCATGCAGCACTTTCTCAGTACAAACAATCACAGGTCACTGCACAGTAAATCAGTTGGTAATGGAGTTTGAACTCAAGGAATCAGTTCTGTGTACCCTTTTTATTTGTTTTTAATTTGTATCAATGGTAATTCTGTCGGTTCCAATTTATGTGATGGTAGCAGGTTGAGGAGCAGCAGAAATGCTGTTTGACTTCTGGTTAGCCATTGCGCTCACAACATCTTGACAGCCAAATTTTTGACACAGTTTCTAAAATACCATGATAACCTCTCAAAGTAATAGATGCCTTTCATTTTGTCTGTCTAAAACAGAAATATTACCAAGGCACATGTTGGGGCACTGTGACCAGAGATGGACAGTCACCCAGATGTTTCAGTTCACAAACTGTCTGCAAATTGCAATCAACACAATGAGATGTTCAGCAAACTTATGTGTATTCCAACAGTTAACATATATTCTTCCCCAAAACTGACTGGACACGTGTTCTCATATTGTTTCCCTGTACCCTTTGTCCCTTCTGCTTCCACCTCTGCCTGGTCCTCTCTTCCTATGCTCTTCACCACATTCTTTAAGTACATAAATCATTGACATTTCACAGTGAGTGACTTACAGACATTAGGTATCTCCATCTTTCGTTGATGGCTACCTGATCTGGTTTTCAATAACATAAAAAGCAAGCAGTCCAGTAGCTATGGGAGCATCTGGTGGCAATACCCCCCTGAAATATGCCTGGCCAACTGTGAATTCCCATCTTCCATTTTTTAAAAAATAATATAAACAAAACTGTGTAAGTAGTTTGGCCAAGAAAGGAATGGTGGAGGAAAAGAGACAGGTTTGCCGCAACTGAGTCAGTTAACCCTTTACTGTCCAAATTCATTCTTGTCTGCTCTGACCCCTCACCTTTCCTTCCTGGGCCCTTTGCTTGTTTCTTGTTTGTTTCTGTCTTCTTCAGTGTTCACAGTGACAAGTGAGAAACATGGGCATGTTCCCAACTGGTGTGGCGCCATCACTTCTGTAAGGGATGTTGTTGCACCAGCCATGGGAACGTTCCCGCGTTTCCTTTGGTGCTGATTTGGGTGCCAAACGGGCTAAATCAGCCCCATGCTGAGCATGGGAGCACTCTTGTGGCCAGTGCAATGATGTCACTTATGGAAGTGACAGTGCCGTCCAGCCAGTGTGATGACATCACATCCAGAAGTGATGTCATCACACCAGCTCTTTGTTGCCAGCTGATGGCAACCCTATATATAAGCTATTTCTGCGTCTTCCACTTGCTGCAAGTTTGGGCCTTATAGGGCCAAAGAGAACTGGGGAGAGGTTCCTTCCTTCAAACTGGTAAGGAAGGGAACATTTTTTCACCTGTTCCACATGGTTCATAGGGTCTGATTAAACACAACGATTTGAAGTGCCAGTTCTTGCCTCTAATGCCCAAAATGCTTCACAACCAGGGTACTTGAAGGATGACCTCCTCCCATACTGCTAGTCCATCACTTGAGATCTGCCTTCCAAGCCCTGCTTTCTGTGCCTCCAGCAGCAGGGTGAGGCAGTAGCGACTTGGGACAGTGCCCTCCCAATTCCAATTCCTCTTACTGTTGTTTAGGCACCAGGCCAGAACATTTCTCCTTACCCAAGATTTTATCCAAGGGCTTTTTGCTGTATAGTCTGCTTTTATGCTGTGTTTTGTTAGACTGTTTAATGTTTTTACATGATGTTTTTATGCTCCTAACTTGGTTTTAGTTGCTTGTTTTAAATACTGATAATTTTGTTATTTTCTTGTTGAGCCACCTCAAAAAAAATTCTGAAAAGGTATAATATAAATTCACTAGACCAGGAGTCCCTTGTGTGGTGCCTTGGATGACATGACACCTGCCAACACGACACCTTTTCTGGGACCTACCAAGTGTTTTTAGAAAGTGGGCAGGGCCTGGTGGGGCTTTTGCCCAGCAGGGCTTCTGATTAGCCATGGATCTGATTGGCTGTGCATATTTTTTTTAAAAAAATTGCTTCGGCATAGCGGCCGCCACAGCACAAGGTTCTTCACAATGTGATAGAGATGGGCACAAACCGGATTACGAGCATCAAAACCCCACAAAAATGGTGATCACGCGATCGTGACCCGGTGGATCGTGATCATCCATGGCCAACGATCCAGCGGTCGGGAGAGGCTTGGATTGTGGTGTTCGGGCTCGGTTCGGGAATCCAGACACTCAAGCGCCAGCAATCTATTCCCCTGGCAACGGAGCCAGGGGAATGCCTGAGCTCTGTTTGCCCTCCTTCTGTCACCCTGGAAACCCGAATGGAAGCCCAGCTTTCCTTGATCAGCAGGGCTTCCTTCCAACCATGGAGCAGCAAAGCAGTTACAAGTTGGGAGAAGACACCCAGGGGAGGGAGGGGGAAGGGGGTGTTATGTAGCCATGGGCACTCCAATCTCATCCCTGCAAACCCTGATAGGCACCTCTGATAGCCAAACACAGACCTCCTGTGTTGCTGAATGGGACCCATGCTTATGAATAGCCATGGTCTCCCAGGCTGGGTTTCACTTTCTGCGAGCAGTGGAGTGGGACAGAGCTCTTGCTTGCCACTTTGGCCTCCACAAACCATGATCCGGTTTGCTAGCCTTTGGAGAGAGAGACTGAGAGAGTACAATTGAGCTTGGCTTTGGGGGATAGGGATCTATCTCCTCTGGTTCTAGGGCTGCTGCCTGGCTCTGGGGCGCCCCTCCGCTTTGGCCTTCACAATCCATGATCCACGATCCATGGTTCGGTTCAGGAACGGGAGATGTTCGTTGCTGTTCGGGAATTCGGGATCATGGTCTGCACCGAACCATGATCCTCTGGATCATTAATTTTTTTTGGTTCATGCCCATGTCTAATTCAAAGTCAGCTGTGTGTAAGCAAGAAAATACTTTTCAACAATATGTTTATTTTTAAAAGCATCCTGTTAATCAGAGCTTTGACCTGAAATATTGAAGTGTTACTATTAGTTATTCCATAACCTTACTTCCTGACATTTTGTGTTTGGCTCTGCCTCTTGTTTCAGCCATTTTGTGTTTGCATCCACTACCTAGTGTCAAAATTCCAAAGGTGCCTGCAGGCTTGTAAAGTTTGGGGGGCCCTGTACCAGACAGATAGATGGATGGATAGATGGTCATTATGACTAGTTAGGCCACAACGAAGGACAAGAACATTGTAGGTTCCTACAGCAAAGGTAGAACTAATTGGTGAGCACCCTGATTAGGGTTCCCAGGTGCCCGCCAATGACAGGCAAATTCCCAGGGATTTGCCCCCTCGTCCGTTGATCGCCCAGCCAAGTTGGCCCTGTGCTGAGTGCAGAAGCACTCTCATGGCCAGCATAATAACATCACTTATGGATGTGACGGTGCTGCACAGCCAGAGTGATGACATCACATCTGGAAGTAATGTCATCACGCCGGATCTGGAATCGACACAAGGTAAGTGCCAGGTCCCAACCCTCCCACTGGGAGGAGAGGGACCTGGCAACCCTAACTCTGATGCATCTAAGGGTAAAGGATTGTTCATTGTGTACAAGGATTGTGCATTAGGTATCCTGCCAGCTTGGACTGATTATGATGACCCATCACTGCAAATAGTGTAGTTTTAGCTTTGGTAGTGTCTTACCAAAAACTGATCAGGCTGAACCATATGCTTAATAAGAAGATACACATATTCATATTTCCAACCGCTGATAGGAATAGAAGCAAGACCTGAGCAGACTTTTCCCTATACAGCCAGTATAGTCTAGTGGTTAGAGTGTCAGATTAAGATCTGGGAGACCCAGATTTGGATCCTCCTCATTCTACCTTGGAAGATTGTAAGTTTTTCATTCACAACCTAGCCTACCTCAAAGTGCTGTTTTGTTGCAAAAGGAGGAGTGAGAATGATGTTATAAGTTGCTTTGGGTCCCACTGGAGAGAAAAGCCAGGTATAAATGTCTAAATTAGTAAACAGATGCAACATGCTAAAACAATCTTTTAACTGAACCTTAACAAAGTTCTAGGAAATTATTTTTAATGATTGCACCTTATCACCACACAATCTATGAGGACAAAATCTAGAAGGGTAGCTAAATTTGCCTATCACAGCAAAAACAAATGGGTAACTTGTGGCACCTTAAAGAGTTATAGATTTGTTGTGCCATAAGCTCAATCTGTTGCATGTTGAAGTACCCTACATTTTAAGAGAGATTTTGTTTTTTAAACTGAGGCATTATCTGAAAGAACCTTAATAAAGATTGTCTCATTCGTTGCTCATGCATTCAGCTGCTTGGAAGCCTTTAGCTGCTTAATGGCTTGACTGAAGTGATAATATGAGGTGATTTTGTGTCAGGATGTTAAAACAGTGATAAGACATTACACTTGAAGAGCATTATCTCCAATAACTGCACTATAATGGTCAGTGAAAGCCTATGGAATTACATAGACAAAGAATCAGTAAGTTAAAGCTTGGCTGTTCATTTCCAGGACTGCCAGAGCAGGGGCCATCATGGCAGCTTCATGATGCTTTGCATGCATAGGCAAAAATCTGTCAGCTACAATGTTGATTCTCACACTTAAAGACAAACACACGGTATTCCTTAACAATATTTTGGAAGCGTTAGAGAAACTGTCATGTCTATAACTTCTTTGAAAACAGGGTGTGCTTCTTCATTTAAACAACATTATCAATCATAGCCTGGGACGGAACCAGACAAGCAAAAGATAGATACACTTTTTTGAAACTCACAGAGCAAGAGTTCAAAACTAAATTCAAAATACAGAGTGCATGTTACCAGATCTTCTGGGAGTCTAAACAACATTTTGCAACTAAGATTTTAATGTACATTAAACTTTCTGATTCAAACAAGTTCATAAAATAAAATGCATTTCGTTACAAGCCCTGTGCTTGTGGATCTCCTTCACACGAAGTGGACAAATGGAAATCACTCAGATTGTCTCAGCATGTGTTTAAAATGGTTAAAATACAAATTGCAATCAGTTCACATCATCCACACAATTAGGTAAAATAATCTTATTCCTTCTTTACCAGGAAGAAGAGCCTCTTTTAGGAAAGTCATTGTTGTTCACATATTATAAAAATGAAGGCAACTAAAAAGATGAAGTTCAAGTATCATCTTTCTGAAGACTGGCTAAAGCGTTTATGGTACTTTAGGTTAGAAAAATGACAACATAGGAGAGTTCATAAAATTATGCATAGTGCAAAGAAAGTGGATAGAGATGTTCCTTCTCTCATAATTTTAGAACGTAGTTCTAACCTAATGAAGTTGATATACTTAGACAATAGATTCAGGATGGCTAAAACAAAGCACTTTTTCACTCAATGCATAATTAACATACAGAATTTTTTTGCCACAAAATGTATTAATGACAACTAGCACAGATGGCCTTAAAAGAAGACTGAACTAGTTTTGTCCAGTTTTGAACCTGACAGTCTGGTATTTGTGCTTGCTGGGAAATAAATTGAGAAAGGCTGGACAAATAAATGTCTGGTATTTTCTAATTAAACTTCTGATGTACTTAAGAGTTGAGGGGACAGCATGAGGGTGACAGTCAGGCTGTGAGGCTGGCATATGATGAGCAGTGAAGGAGGGAACACCACCACACCTATGCAACCAACCATCTGGGCCAGAATGCATGTGGCATAATTCAGGGCACCATCATGCTATGACAGCTCAAGGAAACAGAGATGGGGCAGCAGCTTCAGTGTTGCCCTCTGCTACAACTCTGGAGGCAAGTCTGAACTCCATTGCCATACAACGGTCTGATTTGGTAGGGCAATGGGCACCCCTGCAAAGGAAAATCACTTTCTGCTGACTCCTTTCTTTCTCGCCCCCATCTCAAGCATGGCCTGGCTCAACCAAAGCAGCCGCTGCCACCCATTCAGCCTCTCCCTTGACTTGCCACTTTCATGATAAGGGACTTCCCCTGTGCAGGATGAGCCTGGTTTAAAATGCCCAGGCAGTCAAGGCTGGGGGCCCGCTCATGTTATTCTATCCTGCCAGTAGCCAACCTATTTACATTACAACCTCACCACACCAATTAAAACCTTCCCCAAGTAAGGTGAGCACTGAAGAAAGATTACAGTTCTGCTCACTTGTGTTGCTGCAGGAACAGGCCCAAGAGATGCATGTCTAGCATGCGCTGTGGGGCTCCCAGCTCTTTCCTCCATTGGCAGTGAGAATAGTTTTCCCATGACTGTGCCATGATTGTCTCAAGTGTGAGTTTTGTGTACATGTGAATTATACATTGCTGGAGCAGGGAGAGAGGGGAGAAAATCCAAATGGCACCAGTTCTCACTGCCCCTTCTCATAATCAAAGAACAGGCATCAGAGCACCTTCTCTAGAATGGAAGGCTAAGCAGGGTTTGCTTCCCCAGTCAAAATCAAAGGCAGAGACCAAGGCTGGGATAAAATAAGGGACACTTGATTAAATACAACATAACATATCCTGTCATTATGGCAAGGGATCTCACTGCGGTACAGGTCAAGCCCCGAGGTCTCCCTGGACCTCTGCCTTGACCTGCCTGGGCGAGCCCCCACTGCCCCGGGGGTGTTCCATCTAAAGGATGGCTGGGACCCGGCAGCCAGGCAAGTGGTTCCCCTTTAAAGCACCAACACTCCACCAGTCATGGAGCCTGGGGGCGGCCTTGTCAAGGGGTCCCACCAGGCGGTCTGCCCTCGCAGCTGGCAGCCATACAGCCTCACCGGCTGCTCCTGACAGACCCCAATTCCCGCCTAAAGGGAATAAGCTAAGGGAGTCACCAGCCCGCTCATGTTATTCTATCCTGCCAGTGGCCAACCTATTTACATTACAACCTCACCACACCTTCCCCACAGTACAAGGTAGGCAAAAAACAACTCCCTAGTGAGCCAATTAGGGAAGAAGAAGAAATTCCTACCTGGCCCTGATAAACGGCGACCAGCTAATCCTGCACTGCATATAGAGAGAGGTGGGTGGACCGAGCACGAAGCGCCGACTGCAAGTGGGAGAGGAAGAACAGGCTAATAAGCCCTCGCCTTCACCACCACCACCCCCGCCAATACCCGGATGCCCGGGAAAAATTAGCTGCCTTTTCATCTTCCGCAGCAGCAAACCCGGCCCCCGGTTTCAGGCCTTGCAGGCCGACTGAGAGGGCCACATTCTTTTTAAGATTAGAACTAATGGTCCATTGTATGATAAAGAGTTATAAAGTTAAGCATAATATGGGGACTGGGAGCTTTTTTCCTCTCTCTCCCCAAATACTAATAATTGGAATTGTTTTCTCTCAAACTAACCTTCCTCACAGGGGTGTTGTTGCTGTGATATTAAAATGCAGGGGTGAGTGATACTGTAAGGCACTTAGAGAGTCAGAGCTGACTTATGATGGTCCCCAGAGCATGCATAATCCCAGCCAGCCAGTACACTGTGGACATGTCAAAGTAATGGCTATCCAGTCACTCGCCATGCTGAATGCCACCAACTGTGCAATGAAAAACCACTTGAAATCCTCCTTGTTTAAAACTGTGAATCATCAATGCAATTCTATGACTACTCCACTCAAAAGAAAAGAGCCAATATGAACAAGGCAACTTTGATTCGTGACTGTCTTATTTTGGAAAAATCAAATAATTACTAACTGAAACAGACATACAAACAATCTGACAGCCAACTATGCTTCCTGCATGAAGACATCAGCTGCCAGCAGAAGCTATGGGCGCACACACTCACACATGCACACACATATGGTGTTGTGTGAGTGTGCCTGCATCCTTTTTACTGCCAGTTTAGCATTTCTGGATGCATCATGCTACCCTTCTGCAGTTCTGCCCCTGGCTTTATAGATCCAGTCATCTCCCAGGCAGCTAAGTAACTCACTTTTCTCCAACAAGAATAATGTTCAGAGGCACAGCCCTCAGGATATGTGTTTTATAAAACCTTCACATCAGCAATCTGGTCCCTGTTGAGCATCTTTGCAAAGTAAACAAACAGGATGCAGATTTGTCATGGCTGGAATGCTAATTGCTGCTGAAGGGACAGAGAGGCTGTCTGTGCCTCCCAAGTGTGGGCTGTGGCTGTTTTTGTCTCCTTCCCTTTCATGTAAAATTGGAAGTGTAAATAGAGGGCATATTTAAGAAAATAGTAATGGGGGAAAGAGATAAAAATGCTGCCTGTCAGTTGTTTTGTGACTCAGGAAAAAAATGACGAGGAATTAACTAGTGTATATGCAGATGATTTTTAGCCCCTAAAAATTATAACGTGTTGGTATTTGAATGTTGGTGGTTTGCATTTCCTTGATAGCAGGCCTAATAAATCAATGCTGCTCACTAGAATACTTTCACTACTATCTTTTCCTTAGTCTTATTTGGAGCCCCAAAATTACAAAAGTGTTTCATCTTTGTACATGAGGAATCTCAGAAATAGACACCACTCGATTCACACCTTACAGAGCACATAAGTGGGATCTGGGTCGCCACACAATCTTACGATCCAATATGAATTGAGGGTGCCCTCAATTCCCTTGGGCACAGTGCCTGATTTGGCACAAGATATTCTTTAAGAATATCTGAGGGCCAAGCTACACATGACGAATGACACTTGAACGGCAAGTGAATTGAGTGGAGGGCAAGTGAACAGGGAGAAATACACTTGCTGTTCAAGTGTCATTCGTCATGTGTAGCTTGGCCCTCAGATATTCTTAAAGAATATCTTGTGCCAAAGCATCACTTCGGTCTTGTCTGGGTTTAATTTCAATTTGTTAATTTTCAACCATTTCACCATGGCTGTCAGACAGCGAGCTAAGATTTCTACTGCATCCTGCAGGGACCTGGATAGCAAGATATAGAGTTGGGTATCGTCCACATATTGATGATACCCAACTCCATAGCTGCGAATGAGTTCTCCTAAAGGTTTTACATAGAGGTTGAATAATTATAGTTATTTCCTTATTATAATTTTGCTTTTTGTAGGAGATTGTTTATTTCCATTATTTTTCTTCTGTGCAAAATAGAAGCACAATCTCTGTGCTGTGGATGGCCTTTCTATGACTTATTTGTCATGTTCTCAGGATGTTGTATTTTGGTACATGTTGGAAAGCATAATTCCAGCTGTCAAACAACACTCGCCTTGCCTTGGTCACCTTTAAAATAAATAGCACCATTAAATCATTACACTTTAGTGAATTGTCACCATTTTATTATTTTCTAGGTTAGATTCATAGAATCATAGAGATGGATTGGGCTTTACAGACCATCTAGTCCAGCCCCATGTCCAATGCAGGGAGTGGGTAGGAATTCAGCCAATCATTCTGTCCACCTGCCTGCACTTGGATGATGAAGAAACTCAACAGTGAGAACACCCTGCTTTGCAGCAGAACACTGAGCATCAAAAGAAAGGATTTAGATTTGCCCTTCATTGCAGGAACAAGACTACAAAGCGCAAGAAAATAGCAGCAACAGGCAACAGCAGAATGAAAGGGTAGTAAATTATTGGCACTATAGAAAAAGAAAAAAATGAACATGAAGCAGGATTACTTTTGAAGTTGCTGCATTGCACTGGTTGGAGTGCTCTCCTACTTGGGAGCACCTTGCTGCTGCCTCCCTCACTGACACTCATCTACTATGGGCCCATTGCTGTGTGTGTATATTATTGTGCTTGAGGTAAAACTCAGTGGATCAATGGTTTACACTAGGAGGGGGACTAATGGTTGGTGCTGTTTTTTAAAAAGTGATTGCTGTTTTCTCAATGACTGCTCCAATTCAGAAACCTACTTTTCTCTTCTTTACTAATGCCATGATAGCCAACGTCTTCCTGTTCTGAATCACACACCCTCATTCAGTATGCCCATCCTAAGCAATGTGAACAATAGAAAAAAATTATGATGTTACTAAAAAAAATGTGTAAGCAGAATCAGTAAGACTCTCCAGCCAAGGGACTTAGTTAGAACACTGCCATGCACTGCATGAGACACAAATTATTGGTGAAAATAAGCCTCACTGAATATAGTGAGACAAAAACATAAAGATGTTTAATGGCAGAAGGAAAATAGGGCCGGTCATATAGTCTCAGCCTAACCTACTACACAGGGTTTATGAGCAGGGGAAATGGAAGAGAAGAGAATGATGTAAGCTGCTTTGGGTCCCCATGGGGAGAAAGATGGGGTGTTAATAAAGTAAAAAATAGAAAAATAAATACAAGGCAAGAGGGCACATTCAGGATTTCCCCACAGTTGACATACTAATAATCTGCAACAGCCCATTTGGCAAAAGCTTATGCTTTCTTAAGTCTTCAAGGGACTACAAGACTGCTTGCTTTGACTGATCTGTTTTAAGTGATCCCAAGTGAAGAAAGCCTTACAAATAATCACACATAATTTAACACCCTAGGAGTTATTTTTATAAAGCCCTGAAGAAAGAAAAAATGCACCACAATAAAGGAGCGGGGAGAGGGGGAAAAGGAATTGAACAGAAATCCTAAAGCAGTTGAAGATGAGAAACACACATAATTTGGAGGAGGGGGTGAAATGAGGACTTCAGCCCACAGACTTTTTCCTCCTCTGCTGTCACATTAAGAAACCCTTCTGATGGGATCTCAGTTTACAAGACAGCTAACCAACTCCTCACAAACTTCCAAGAATAGACAAATGGAGTGGAGGTGGTTCAATTAGGCATGTCTAATTAGCCACTACTTCCTCCAATGGAAACTGTTAAAGACTATATTGGACATGCTTTTAAGAAATATCCCCTGCCAAGGCCTTCTGGGAGGCATGCTGAATTTAAGTTATACTACTCCTAAATTCACTTGAAAATAGAACATGCATCAGAGAAAAATATATGCAGATGTGGCTGCCGAGGCTGCACAGTAAACCTCACCCAAGATTTCTCCCTCCCTTAACTGCAGTTGCAGTAGAACCAACATAATAACTTTTCTCACCTCCAGAATCTTTGGCATTCCACGTTGCTGGTTCCCCTGGTTGCAGCAGTAGCTACAATTAAGCATTGGCAGCCACACATGCATGTCTGAGCAACATGAAGAGATTGCTCAGGGCCTGGGAGGCAGAGCATAAACTGACTCATGTGCTTGAGCTGCCTAGTCCCAGCTTGCACAAAGGAGCAAGATTAGGCTGAGGCTGCAACCAGGCCATGTCTGCTTAATGTCTCTTTATACAAGACATCTTACACAGGGATGCTCAAGTGAAAGAACTTACACTTGTCCTCCCATTAAGGATATACATGCACTGCTAGGGAGACAGTACACTTGAATATAAAACCACACAGAAAATAAGTCCCTTGAGAGTCTCTCTGCACGAGATGAATTACACGAGGATGCTCAAGTGAAGGGAGACTCAATGTTAATCAGGAAACCAAGTTTTAAAAGACAGATCGGAAGGCTCAATCAATTTCCCCTCTCTACAGAGCCAGCAAAGATCACTCCTCAGGGGGTTTGTTTATTTCCTCTTTGCCTCCCCAAAGGCTCTGTCAGCTTCTCCTCCCCTTCTGGGATGCGAAGAGGAAATAAACAAACCCCCTGAGGAGAAATGGGGCTAAGCCACACACTACAATGGAAATTAGTCCACCCCTCCTCAGAAATAATACCTATACTGCAGTGCAACCCTAAACAGAGTGCCCTGCTTCTAAGCCCATTGATGTCAATGGATTTAGAAGAATGTCACTCTGCTTAGGACTGACAGTTCCCTGTAAGACACTTTTTTATAAATGCCAATTTACAACCCACCACTTATTTATTTACAACAATTTAAACATATATTGCTTGAGAATTCACTATAAATTTTTCTTCCACAAACTGAACCTTCAGTTTCTATTATATTTGTTCTTTTTCCTCTCATCTTCCCACCTTTGGATAACATTTTCTTTTATAACTCAAACCTCAGGCAATTACTTCGGAGGAAAGCTTCTCAGTCCTAGAAGCAAAACTCATAGCCCAGAGATGTAAGGTTCACCCAGATAGTCTAGTTTTTAGGGGGGCTGTCCAGGGAAAATGTTTCCTCAAAACCAGACATGTGACCTCCCCTTTCCCCCTCCCCTTTCCCTTTCTGTAGCTGCATGGTGGCACCGGCGGTGGCCCAGAGAAGAGGCCAGTCAGCCTAGGCACCCAGGCAGCCTTCTGCTGCAGCACAGCACTGCCCAGGAGTGGCCAACCAACCCAGGTGCTCTACCATCCTACTTGTAGCTGTGTGGTGCCACCCAGGAGCAGCGCCCAGAAGTGGAGGCCAGCATGATGACATCAATTCCTGCAGTGACATCATCATTCCACCTCAGGAGCTCATATGCACTCCATTCATGTACATTGCATAAAAAAAGTAAGCTCCCCAGTCTCCTCTGGGTATGATATTAGTCTGGACCCTGTCTGGAAACTCTAAGGTCCCTGTGAGTGGGCACATGGAAGGAAACACTTTTGTGAAATACCAGAACAGAAATTAAACTGAGGACAACAGACATTTTTATCCATTGAGTGGAACTTGTGCATTGTTAAATAAAGTTTCTTTGCAAGAATAGTCCATACAGTGAGAAGTAGGAAATATTACACTTATGTCTCTGCTGTCTTCCTCAAAATGAAATGGATAGTCAGCTACTATCCTGCATTCTTCTCTTCTTCGCCTACATTTTATAGGGCTTTACAATCAAGTCGGTTTAAAGTATTATGGAAAAGATAATTTTGCATTTATTAGGACAAAAAAAAAGAAATTTCTCCACTAAGACCTTCTGTTCACCCTAAGATTGCCAGGTTCCCTTACCCTCCCAGCAGAGGGTTGGAACATGATACTCACTGGATAGATTATCTTTGTGTATGCACAATATGTGCACATACTCCCAGCGGTGACATGATGATGTCAGTTTCAGGAGTGATGTTATAGTGCTGGCTGCAAGAATGCCCCCGTACTACATGCCAGGCCAACTCTTTAAAAATTGGCGCCAAGCAAAGTGAGGCTGCATTCTTGCAGCAAGCACAATGCTGTCACTCCTGCTGCAGGTTTGCCCACTTTTCATGCCCTACCTCTGCTGCTCATCATTCATTGCACATATTTTAATTATTTAAAACATTTTAAAGCTGCCTTTCCACCCTACTTATGGTCCTTAATGAGGCAAACAATAAAAACATTAAAACTCACATTAAAACACATACACACTTGTATATACATATAGACAATTAAAATGTGGATGTGTGAAAGGCCAGGAGGGTCAGAGAGCGTCGGTTAGGAAATGCCAAACAAAACAGAAAAACCTTCATCCAGTGGTGGAAAACAATGCTAAAAGATGACAGATTAATCCCCTGGAGAGGGAGTTCCAAAAATTTGGTGCCATGACTCAGAAGGCCCTTTCTTGGATTACCTCCGCAGATGAATTGGGCACCTGAAGCAGGACTTCCAAACATGACCATAGTGGCTGGATAGGTTCATATGGAAGTAAATGGTTCTTAAGGTATACTAGCATCAAGCCATATAGGGCTTTTAACATCAATACCAGGGCCTTGAATTGGGCCCAGAAGCAAATTGGAACCTTGTGGGCTGCCAGAGGCAGAGGTTCCAAGCATCTGAAACCAGGCAGCACTGAAAATTCCATAGAACATTGGCTCACAATTCAAACCCTGAAAGGCATTCCAGAAGGATACCATGAAGAATGGTATCAAAAGCTGCCAGCAGGCCCAGGGAAATCTACAAGATCACACTCCCTCATCGTCCACCTGGTGCAGGTCATCCATTACAGTAACCAAGGCTGTTTCTGGAAAGGTTACAAACAATCCACTTCATCCAGAAGTCCAGCAATCATTGATTCAATGGCATTGTTTAAGAATGGTACATTTGAGACTGGAGATACAATCATAGAATCATAGAGCTGGAAGGTACCTCTAGGGTCATCTAGTCCAACCCCTTGCATAATGCAGGAAATTCACAAATACCTCCTCCTCTCCCACATACACACCCAGTGACCCTTACTCCATGCCCAGAAGATGGAAAAACACTGTCATGATCCCTAGCCAAACTGGTCTGGGGAAAATTGTTACCTGGCCCCAAGGTGGCAATCAACTTACCCTGGGCATGTAAAAAGGGTGTAAGAAGGGGCCACGAGAACTAAGCACTGATTTAACCCTTCCTGTCCTCCCTCTCATGATATGCCTAGGTTCACAGAATAATTATTGCTGTTGGATGGCCATCTAGTTGTTCAAGCCTCCTAGATCTGTAATATACTTCTTTAGGAGTGGGTGCAGCACTCAAAGAGGAGATCACCTTCTCACTCAAGCAGGCATTCAATGTCGTCTCAACACAGACCACCCAGCAGATTCGTGCAATTAGGATGGGCAAGGGCCATATATGCAGATGGTAGTTCTTAGACTTCCAAGAATCTTGTCCACATCTTCAGAGTGAATACACTTAACTGTATCCTATAGAACTTGACAAGCCTGGTGCCCTGGCACCATTTGATCCTATCGTTACTAATGTAGAGTCCAAATTGGTACAGATGTGAGAAATTTTATCCCCCAAATGTTGAGCAAAATGGTTGCAGCAGACTGATAAGCAGTCTACCATATCCCACAAGCCAGAATTATCTTAATTAATTCTTTACCTCTGTGGAGTCTTGGCATCCTTGTAAGTTTAAACCCCAGTAGGTAATGATCTCTCAAAAGTATGACCCACACATTTGTGTGGGGCCTGTTATTACTTGAGAAGGACTTGTCACAGAGGCCATGAAATCTTGAACATCAGATAGCCTCAGCTTGGCTGTTTATGTTCTCCAGGACAAAGCCTAGAGGTCTCAAAACCACCCAAGAAAACCCCTTCTAGCTCAGGAAAGGAAATGGTTAATCAGTGAATTGTGCGGTACACTAACAGAATCCCAATCCTATCTCACACTGGGCGCATATACTATCAAAACTAGAAAAGTCCTGGACAGCACACTGCACTAGAGGAGCAACACTGCCTTTCCCACCCTCCAAGCTTGTACTGATATATCACAGGGAGGCACAGTTGGGAAAGGTTAGCCCCTCCACCCTCCTCCAATCAGATCTCAGCAATTAATGCCAGGTCAACCCTCTCATCCATGATTAAATCCTGAATGGCTCCTGTTTTACCTAAGACTGACCTAGCACAGAAGAGCAAGATTTTATAGCTCAGCAAGTTGTTGATAAGATTTCCAGCATTATCCTAATGCTGGAGAAAGAACTGGAATAGACAACAGCCTGTAAATGTCTGCTGTCCTTTCCCATTTTCTGCTTTGTTCATTTCCTATCACCATACCTCCCCCTACATCGTACCCTATTGATTTTGGCACCATTCCAACCACTTTCTGCCCCCCCCCAAAAAAAACATCTCTTCAACCAGCAGGTATGACAAAAAAAAATGCAGACACATTCAAACACTAAACAAAGGACCAAATATCAACTGTCATCTGGTTCTGAATACAAACACACAAGTCCACAGTATACTTAAAATATATATTTCCTGATTTTGTCCTCTGAAGTCATATCCTTATCTGTCTGTAAGTACATTGTCATTCATTCCATAATTACCTAAAGGTTGAACTATTGCAAAATAAAATAAACAGCCTGCCAAATACTACCATCATAGGGTTACCAACCTCAAGGTGGGGCCTGGTGTTCTCCCAGAATTACAACAGATCTCCAGACTACAGAGATCAGTTCCCCTAGAGGAAATAGCATGTTTGGAAGATGGAGTCCCTCCCCAAACGCTCCAGGAACTGCCCCCAAATCTCCAGAATTTTCACAAGCTAGAGTTGGCAAGCTAAAGTGTGGTTCCTTCCTATAAAAGATTTGTGGATATTCACTTTGTTTCAGTAAAAATGAAAGAAAAACTGTTTTCGCCTGCAGAAATGAAAGTAACAAAATACAAAACTGCATGTTGAAACAAACTCATTGAATTGGCAGTCACTCTAGAAACATTACCAGAGATTTTGGCTTTATTAAATAGCCTTAAGTTATCATTGAAAAGCAAAAGGCAAAGCAATGGAAGAATAAAAAATACCTAGCTTTTTAAAAATTAATATCCTGTTTTGGAACTAGCAGACAAAAGTGGTTGGAATCCCTTCTGGTGGTCTACTCCTTCCTGGAAGAAAGTAATATAATGTCACAAACGTGTGAAGACATTTTTTATAATAAGAAGAAAACACAAAATAAACTCCAAGAGCCCCTATACTAAGTCTTTTCAGGGAGAATGTTACAATGTGAAAATTTCACTGTTGTTCAAAAGCTTAAAGGATTCCTTGCACTCTAACTGTTTTGCTTCTAGTCCTCTTCACCACACTGTTTTGTTCCAATTTTTGTTTGGGAGGGAGGGATATCTTGCTCAAATTTAATTAGTGTGATTTCTACAGCTGCCATTCTTCAGGGTTCAACTCTCTCTAGGGTCTCAAGAAGTTAAATTAAATCTCTCTCTCTGTATGTGTGTGTGTGTGTGTGTTATACTCTAGTGTAAATGCATGCACATGAACACTAACACAGCCTGTTATTTCAAGCGCAGTTGAGTCTCATTTTAAATTTTAAGTAGAAGAATGTAGGACAATAATGATTTTTTCCCCCTATGAAATCTTTGACCTAAAGAATACCCACCAGGCTTTTAAAACAGTACAGGGTTGAATGTTGCAGGATAAATACAGCTAGTATAAAATAATGGTCTGAGATGTGTAATAGGAAAGGTTTCTGGCAGTAATCCTTGCTATGACAACAACGGCTCTACAGCAAGCATATCTGTTTTCATCCATGAAGAGTTGGAAGCGGCAGGATTTTCAGTACTTCTCTTCTAAGAATTGCTGTTCACCTTTAATAGGTACCAGTATTTCAAAGCCATCTACAGCCTTAATTTTGAATATCTCCTTTGGCAATCTCCCTTATGCATATAATATCCCATCTGTATATCTAAAGCAGCACCATTTCGGACTGTATCCATTTTGGAATTTTAGTGGATAACATACTTATGATAAAATACTAAAGTCTATTCCGTTTGAAAGGCCCCATATTAGAGGCTCAATAGCACAGCTGACATACTTTTTTTTTTTTAAGCGGTATTCAAAGAGCCTTGCCAGTGGAAATGCTTCTTTAGGCTTCTGTTTGAACATCAAGGACTCCTCCTGTGCTACTCTTATTAACATCATAACTCAAGGAGCTTTCCCATGTCTGCAGCAAACTGTAGAGACTGGGGGTCTATAGGCTTTGGTTTTAACAATGCAGTGATCAATATTTAAAGAGGCTCCACAATGTGTCTCTCTCCTCCCAGCTGCTATCTGGAGATAAAAATGGGGGTGTTAATCTATGCTTCATTCATGATGACCCTGAACCTTCCCGTGCTTTCTAGTAGTAGAACCTTGGCAACATAAATGAGCCCTGAGACTGACTGGAACAGAATTAAAAGCAATCCTTGAAAAACTCATTTATATTATCGATAGTAACAAGTTAGCACAATTTCTGTATTCCCAGGCATGCCTAGAGTACCGTCTTACCCAAACATAGAAATTCATTCCAAATGAGAGTGGGTACCAGCTGTTACAATGGAAAAATCCAGTGTTTTAAGACTTTAATAACAAACTGGCTCATTACGTTGTCAGAAGAACCTAACTATAATTAGGTTCATGAATTCATAATAATTTTTCCCCTTATGCAAGCATAGAGCCAAGTGCACATTTAGAATTTGGAGAACTCTGACAGGGCCCATGAAAGAGGCATGGAGGATTTCTAGGATCCAATCTGTTCAACTGGTCCATTCCACCTTAACCCCTTTCTTCCTGCTTGATTCTGTTTTTTTCAGAAATGCTATGTTAGAGAGGAAAAAAGAAAGGATTTCTATATCTCAACACCTTGGTAGAAAAACAGTGAACAGTGTGTGAAACAAGAACCCTCAGTAATGTAAAGGGTACTGAAAAGTCTGGAGACAGAGTTCACAAATGAGGTATGAGGCAGAGACGGAGGGACAGCTTTGATTCTTCATGGGATTGTATTTTGGTTTTTTTGTTTAAAAAATATCCCCAGAGATTAAACACTTGACAGTATTCAGGCAGACTAGTGGCATGCTCTTTTCCTGATATCTGACAGAGACCTGACAAGTACTGGAACAGGTAGTGCAAATGAGTTGCACACCCTGTTTTCACACTTTTTCCATAACATTGAAGGGAGCTTGCGAGCTTGCAAGCTTGCCAACTAGATGTCATGAATCTCACGTAGAGTCCTATTCCAGTAAGAAATTATGTACAGAAATAAACAATGAAGAGGGTATCATGAAGCTAATATGGTAGATAGCATTCACACAACTTGTGCACAATGCAAGCACTCGCCTAGTGCCAGGAAATATTAAAATGAAATACAGACATTAGAGATTCAGAAGTAGTTAATGCTTTACACTGTTAGTTTAGATGTTGCATAGAGGTTTAATTAAACTAACAATGGTTAGTGTGTTATCTGAGCTCAGCCTTCTCACAAGGCATGGTTAGTTAGCCAGGATCTGAAGTTGTTTATTAACTAAGTTACTGTTAATTGTGGTTTTGCAGAGAATCCTAGATTGATCCTGGCTTCTTTTCACATTTCCTGGATTCCTGAGGAGCTGATCAAAACTGAGATTGTTCTCACTTTTCACTTCCTTCCCCTAGTAGTCTCCGTGTCTATACCTATTAATTCTCAAAGGAGCAGGATTGCTAGTATGCTTTATCCTTACATACATCAATCAAAGGAAGTTTAACTTTTATCATTATCCAAACTTAAGGTCACCAACCTCCAGGTGGAGTCTGGAGATCTCCTGGAAATACAGCTGATCTCTGCATGACAGAAATCAGTTCCCCTAGAGAAAATGGCTGCATTGTGGGTGGATTTTATGGCATTATAACCTCCCCAAACCATGCCCTTCCCAGCTTCCGTCCTCTCATCTCCAGGAATTTCCCAACCCAGGTATGGTAACCCTAAAGAGTAGCACTGGAGCAGGTCTGTCTCACTGCTGAAGCAAGGAAAGGCTAGCCTCTAAAGAAGCGGTAGGGCAGGGATGGCATGTACACCTGTGTTGTGCCACCACCAGCAGACTCTCCAAGACTGCATTTTTCTGAAGCAGGTAGAATGCCACAGGTCTAGAAGGTATGGCTCCATTCATATATGTACCATTAACAGAAGGCCTAGGAAGTGTGTCACCCCCTCCCTAGTCCTGCCTCACCACCATTGGTGTGTAAGGTGCACTCTAGCAGCAAAAATAATGGAATAAGCTTGTCATCTGTGGATGAAATTGGAGTGAGGTTTGCTGGAGTTCGTGTGTGTTGTGCAACTTAATTGGGATGCCAGTACCACCAGCCAACAGAATATGTTATTCAGCTGCTATTTTTAAAGGAAAAGAATGGAAAAGCAAGAAAGCACTTAAACTAGGAAAGGGAAGATTGTCTTAATGATCTGGGGGTTGAATCCTGGACACCATTAGAGAGCCAGTTTGATGTAGTGGTTAAGAGCAGCAGGACTCTAATCTGGAGAACTGGGTTTGATTCCCCACTCCTCCACTTGAAGCTGGCCAGGTGGTCTTGGGTCAGTCACAGCTCTCTCAGCCCCACCCACTTCACAGGTTTATTGTTGTGGGGATAATAATAGCATACTTCATAAACTGCTTTGATTGGGCATTAAGTTGTTCTGAAGAATGGTATATTAATCGAATGTTATTAATATTATTTTATTATTATTATTAAAATAAGTAATGGCTTCATGTTATGTTTGAACTGAGCTCGTATCTCCCATGACAAAGAAGTATGCCCAGGGTGGATGACATAAGTTCAAAATTCTATGGATGACAGCACAGGTGAAATCAATGAGTCCCACATTGATAGACACTAAGAAAGCTTTGCTTGCCCCATCTTCTCCCCTTTGTATAGCACATGGAAGATTCTTCATCCTATCATTAAACAGATATTTCCATGGCCAGCTGTAGGTTTTGGGTCACCATGAACAAGATGTCCTCCAATAACTTCCAAGTATGCTTCCACCACGTCATCATCCTCCACTTCATCTCTCCTGCACACACACAAAATAAATGAACTGGAACCTGCTGGGTTGTGGGAGCCAGACAGTCACTACTTCTCTCCTCCAGAACCTCTCAGAGCAGTGTCTCCGAATGCTACTATGATGACTTCCCATTTCCTTGGGGGGAAGTACAGCCTGACTTCTTTTGTGCTCCTTTTAGCCCTAACAACCCCAACAGGATAAAAGTGGTATTAAAAGTAGCCTCTTCCAGATTCCATTCTCATCTGGAAAGAGAATCCTGTGCTAGAGGTTCCTCCAGTGTTCTTGGGGCAGTCTTTCATTTCCTGATGGGACTGGATGGGCACAGCATACCTGGTCAGAAGTGTGCCATCTGCTGGGTCATCATGAGGCCCAACAGCTGCCCAGCTGTACACTCCTAATACTGGTCCTGATAGTGTTGTTAAGGGAAATTCACTTAATTCCTCTTTAGTCTCTCCTTAAAATCCAACAATCCTTTTCCTTTCTTCACTTTCCATTTGGATCAAAGAAACATTTGGAGAGAAGAGGCTGGAAGGGGAGTTCTGCAAACATTCTAATTTCATTCTGTATGTGCTCAGAGCCAGACAATGTGTTCCCAAACATAAAACAACAGCAAGGGCTGAAATTACAAAGGGGTACATTAATTTCCCTTCAAAGAGAAATCCAGAGGGGAAAGTCTTTTAAAAGAGAGGAAAAAACAGAATAAGAGGAATGAACCGCTATATATAAAAATTAAATTTCAAAAAAGAACACCACTGGTCCTGGGTAATTCTGCAGGTGAGATATGAAAGTCCTACTTCCCACACTGATATAGTTAAAGCAGGGAAAGGGAAAGTCCTAATCACTCTGCCTTCCTCATTCTCTGATTCTTTGTAAGATATAATATGGTCTTAAGAAAGAGCAAGAAAAGCTATTTGCAGAGTGCCTGGTTGACCAACATCCCTCCAGAAAACTAGGACATTTCATACGATTACATCTTGCCACCTTTTCTAGTGGCCCACTCTATCTTTTTAAGGAGTATGGCATGTTTCAGCAGTTATTGTCTCCTTTCTTAAGGTTAGTTTTATTATTTTTTATTTATCACTAGATGCTGCAGTGACAATAACTCCAATCATACCTACCGACCTGTATCTGACCCAGCCACAAAACAGACTGCAAGTCTATTTCCCACCATAAGGACACATAAAACTACATATTGTAGGGCTTTCCCTATGGTGCATGATTTTTCCCTTACTGGCCTAAGCAAGCAGGGCTTCTGACTCTCCATGTATTTACTGCCAAGTCAAACTTGTACATGGAATTTCAGAGAGGCTCACATTTCTGGCTGTTGGCATGAGCAGCTAAGCATTTAATGCTCATTGTTGTAAAACAAAAGGAAAAATAGATACAAAGGTCTCAAACACCAGTGGCTCATTTTCCCCTATTTTAAACTCCCTCTTTGACTTGCTCCTTTTCTGCTAATGCCTAAACCTACAAACTGATCAGGACTTCAGCAGAAGCCTTATTTGCTTTCTCTCTACCTAGAGGCAAGTCAGGCTGCCAAAGAATTAAAGTTAGAGAAAGGCTAGGGAATGAAAGAGCAAGAGTTTAAAAAACAAACACAAGAGAAGGGGGGGGGGTGAGTTGGTGGGAAAAACAAATCAGTAAAGTCAATATTGTACAGAGCAGCCAATATTCCTCATCTTTTGGAAAACTGCCAGCTAGCAATGGGGTAATGGCAGGGAGCGATAGAATAAAATAACCATACATTAGTTAGTAAAATGCTCTTCCCAGCATCTCCATTTGTTTTTGAGGAGAGGGGAGTTCAATTTACCCAACCAATCTGATTTTCTCATTAAAAAATCAAACCTGTTAAGCAGCACATGGTACAACAGCAAAGTTAATAGTGTCAGAAAGTCCTTATAGAAGTTGTCTTTGTGCCAAGAAGCTAGACTTCGCCATTAAGAGAATGAAATTGTGCTTGTTTTTCATATGTCATTTAGCTGAAGGGATGCACATATTCCATTCCAATCCACTTACAAGGACAGTAGCACAGGAAAAACAAGTCTAACACCTGTCTATCTCTGGTCATTCTATGAAGATAGTTCCAGGTGGGCACCTGTGTTGATCTGCAGTAGAACAGCAAAATTCAAGTCCTGTAGCACCTTAGAGACAAACAAGACTTTCATGGTATAAACTTTCGAGAGTCAAAGCTTATACCCTGAAAAACTTGTTGGTTTTTAAGGCGCTACTGAGCTCAAATCTTGCTGGTCATTCTATGAGACATTTAATTGATATTAACATTTCAAGACACGTGATGTATTTATCCACCCAGAGATGTATTTATACTGTCCTATGAAATATAAAAAGACAAATGGCTCCTTTGTACTCAATGCCAGGAGTGAGTAAATCTAGGATTTTCAGTAACAAGAAAACACCTAGTCCGTTTGGATCACAGTCAGGGCTGTATTTGCACTGTATTTGACACAAATGCAGGAAAACAACGGAGTACTGAACTAAAAATTTAGCTTCCTAGGGTTCTCAGCTTTGCATACACCTAACATATTAGCTAGAATTGGGAAAATGTGGAGGACAGGTGCCTTCATAGCATTAGATGGGATGTGCAATGTCAATAAAATGTACATTAAAATAAAATAAAATAAAATAAAAGAGGAGGATATTGTTAGGGAATGGGTAGAACTACTCATATATTTGTGTGTGTGTGTGTGTGTTTGTGTGTGCAGCGCCAGATCTAGGGTTGCCCATGCCCGGGCAACCTTCGGCCGGCCACCTTGCACGTGCGGCTCCCCACGCTGCGTGATGATGTCACTTCAGTGACGTCATCATGCAGGGCGGAATGGAGGCAGTGTGCGGGGCTGGGAAGCCGCCCGCGCCATTCGCTTCCCTTCAGGCGAATGGCACGGGCGGCCTCACAGCCCCGCGCACTGCTTTCACCTGCCCTGCAGGACAGGGGGCGGCAGGCAAAAGGCAGCACAGCCACCCGCACCATTCGCCTGCCCCACAGGACAGGGGGCGGCTGCCCCCCTGTCCTGTGGGGCAGGTGAAAGGCAGCGCGGGGGGCTGTGAGGCTGCTCAAGCTTCTGCCTGAGCCCTCTGGCAGCTGGCAGCTGCTCCCGGCGCCCCCTCCCTGGTGGCGCCGGCGGCAGACTACACCCTCTGCCCCCCCTCAATCCGGCCCTGCGTGTGTGTGTTTGTTTAAGAGGTGGAAATAGTAGAGAGGATGAGGGATGACAAGGGATGACAAACAACATTGTGGAATGACTGTCCAAACAAGCATAAGTGCACTGGCATAGATCGGTGCCTGGTTTGTACTTGGATTATTGGTAACTCTTCACTTCTTTCATTTCCATTTTTGTAAATCATCTCTAAGAAGCCCTTTATTCCCATAAAAAGCTTTCCGCACCATTCCTTTTACACATTAGATAGTCTGATACCCCACCTATCCCTGATATACTTTAATATAAAGATTTTTTTTTCTTTTTGAATGTTCTGAGTAACATTTCGCTCTAGAGCTCTTTGCTACAGTATTTGTATATTTGTGGCTATATTCACAAATGCATGTGAACAAAATTATAACTGAATTTACCAAAAGATTATGGGCGGGCTATAGGAAGAGTGCTTGAATATAGTTTCTTAATACTGAAAAGGGAGGCTCATCTTCATTGGGTGCATTTATTCTGTCAGGCACCACCCAATCAACACTTAGTTTGGATAGCATCCATGACGCCCAGAGCTGCTCCAACCAAAATGATTTTATATGGCAAAGCTAACTATGTATGACTATTGATTGTATAGCTTTAAATATGCAATGATTGATTGAATCACTAGCATGTCTGGAGGCTTGATATTTGTTCAGGTGGAGCCAATCAAGAATGATTTTCTCCTTTAGCCTCAGGACATGATCTATATTATGCCTCATTTTGCTGTAGCAAAATAATGTTTGGTTATGTTTTCAAAATAAAAGAATTTAGTATGTTTTAAAGATCAGTGTTTTGTGAAAAGCCTTTCAGAAGATGAATTCAGCCTTATTAATGAATCACAGTGACTCACATCACATTTAATTATCTGAGAACTGCAGAAATGATTTTAGAACTATTGGAATAAAAAACAGGAAAGTGAGAGACAGCAATTCTGCTCCCAATCTGTGAGCTCCAAAGACAATGTTTTAAGATATCAGATGTATAGCATGAAAACTCTGAAGATAATTATTGGATACACCAGCAGGATTTACTTCACTATGACAGACGAGGCCAAGGACAAGCAGTTTTCAAGGTGTATGTTGTTACCAGAACTGCTCTTTTTGAATGGGGAATTAGCTAGCAGTCTGGAACCAAATTTAGTGTGGATATTTTAACCAATATATACCAGGGTCCCTCTCCAAACGCTCATGCAATAGAGGCAGACTAAATAAAGATACAACGTGTTTTACTAAATAATGTGGCGTATGCCTGAACTAGTACACGCATACAAGGTTACACACAAGAGCTAGGAAAACAGAGTAGGAAAATAGAGATGGTTGCATTAGTGGGGTAGCCCACTTGAGAGCGATGAAGTTGGGTATACTTACAATCCTGAAGCGGAGCAAAGACGTAGCAGCGAGGTGGTCTAATGCCTGCACTAGATCCGAAGCAGAGTGACAGCAAGGAGTCTGGATAGGAATGGCACGCGCACCATGTGGCCTGGGAGACCAGCTTAAATACCCCAAAACGTACCCTGGGGCTGGTGCAGTTTCTAGTGGTTTTCACAGGCGAAACAAAGGTTTTAATGGCTCTACTATTACCCTAGATGGGCCACTTTAGGAATCTGATTGACATTATGACACCTTTGGGAAGAGGGGACAAAGGAGGGAGGGGGAGATCCGGGCATGTTGAATGGATGTTCCAACGGACAGGGCTTGTCCCAACGTCATCAGCTCTGGAATGCAGAGGCTGCTTTGAGATGCATTCTCTAAGCGCTTGGGATGGTCGGCACTTAGCTTCTTCTCCGGGGCGGCTATTAAGATATGCAGAGCAGGGGTGAGGCTCGCCGCTGCAGACATGGTCTGCTCGCTTCTCTGGAATGGCTTCTCTCAGCAGGCTGCTTTTCTGGGTCTTCTGGCTTCCTGGGAACATGGCTCCTGGCTGGGCATGGCTGGGGCTTGCTAGCAGGCTGCTCGGTAGCGAGGGCAAGCTGGGTGCCTGGCCCGCGGGAGGCTTCAGACAGGAACTGGCCAGGGGGTGGCTGGTCAGGCTTGCTGGAGGTCTCCCTGGCTGGCACCTGGCTGAGAACAGCGTGGCTTGGGCCCAGGGGAGGCAGGGTTCCATAGAGGCAGGGAACAGCAGGTATAACACAGTTGATAGCAGAGATAGGAACAGCCCAGTGTGGGTAATCCGTAGTAGAAATGTAAGCAGGAAACAGACACGTGTATTAGAGTCCAGACACATGTGAAAGCAGGATTCAGGCATGGGCAATGTTGCCCAGAAAGAGAGTCTCTAAGGTGGCTTTAAAACAGCAACGCAGGTAACTGACACAGTCCATTGCAGGCCTAAGACCAGGAGAGGGGGGCTCCTTGGCAACAATGTAGAGGTTCCTCTGCTTCACAAGGGCTCCAGTTTCCCTAATTAAATGAACTAGGCTGGAGACCAGGGCCTGTTGAACAGGACCTGTTGAACTAGGGCCTGTTGACGTTATGTGAGAGAGCTTCAGATTTTCCTACTTCATGTAAAGTATAATTTTCTGCTTCATCTTAAATTATTGTTTGAAGAACAAGGCTTGCCAACTCTAGCTTGAGAAATTCCTGGAGATTTGGGAGTGGACCCTGATGAGTGCAGAGTTTGAAGGACAGAGCTCTGCAGGGATGTGGTGTCATAGAGTCCATGCTCCAAAGCAGCCATTTTATCCAGGGGAACTGGTCTTTGTAGTCTGGAAATCAGTTGTAAATCCAAGAGAATTCAGGCCCCACCTCCAGGATGGCAACTCTAGCACGTGCATTCCAAAGTTTGCCAGTATGGACACAATGGCAAGCTAGCATATGGTTTTTATCCTATTTTTCCCCTGGAGATGATGCACATGGTTCTCCCTCCTCCATGCTATCCTTATGAGGTAGCTTAGGCAGGGTAGATTAGGCCTCACAACCTTGTAAAATAGATTAGGCTGAGAGACAGTGACTAGCCTGGTCACTGTGGCTAAGTTTCAAGACAAAGCAGGATGAGAGAGCTGAATCTGATTATCTCTGGTCACAATCAACCACTTTAGACACTATGCCACAGCAGCTTCTAGAGATTATAAATGGGGTGGAATTTGGTTGTGTGAGATCCAGACAAAGGACATGAATCCATGACTTGTTCATGTAACACTAAACCATGTTTTGACTTTACATGTAGTCTATCTTAAAGTTTATAGAGAGAGAATTTTCTAAGTGGACATTCTGCAGCAAGAAACCAAGATTGACTATATTTTAAGGTTAAGAGCTACACAAAAGCAAAAGATGTGTCTTTCAGCCTTTGATATTCATAGCTTCAGTAGTTTACAGCAACACAATTTACTCTTTTTTACTATGTTGTCCAAGAGGAAACATTAAACACAGATTGGATATTTTCTTTATGAGGGGAACAAGAGTGTCTCTGTCCAGCACACTGTGGCTCCTATCAGGATCGGGGCCCTCATGACATGTTTAAATCAATTTAAAATGGTAGTGTCATCTCAGTGGTGAACTCAAGAATTCCATCACATCTAAGACAAGGAAAACCTGGAAGAAGATTGGTGGCTGTTGTACAGCTATAGGTGATCTTTGAGAAAAATGAAAAGACCATAGCTGAATGTCTTTCAGAAAGTCATCAAGGTTTCCTGTATGATGGATACTGGTATTCTGGTTTTGGAGCAGAACAATAGCATACCAAACTCCAGTTAATTTCAGTCCTAGGCCAGAGGACTGATCTAGAGGTCTAGCACAGCCTGGAGTTACCCTTAGACCATGTTTGGTCTCAGTAATCTTGTGCCATAGCATCTATCACATTATCAGCTCAAGGGATCCAACAACATACTAGATACCTTGCCACATATGATCCTCTTTATGAAACATTACTACAAAGCATTACATGAGATAGTTATGTGAGAACTGTATCCAGGTCTGTTCTGGATGTAAATCCAGATTCTTACAAGCCTTTTCTCCATCTTGGCCATTAGTTATGCCATCTGTTTTTAGCAACTACTATGAGCATGAAAGTGCCAGCCCACATCTCTATGATTATGTAATAACCTTGGTCAGGACTAGAGATGGGCACGAACAGCAATACGAACTAAAAAAACCAATGAACAGCCCAACCTGCTGTTCACAAACAAGCTGTTCATGAGGCCCCATTCTAAATGAACAGGTGGTCATTGCAAGCCTTGTTCATTGCTGTTCATCAAACCAGACAGTCTGGCACCTGCAATCAATTCCCATGGCAACTCAGGGAGGGATTATCTGAACTCTGTCTGAACTCCTGCTATTGCCCTGGAAACCCCAAACTAAGCCCAATTTAGCTTGATAGGCAGGTCTTCCTTCCAAGTGTGGACTGGAGCTCCAAATTTGTTATAAGAGGAAAAGACCGGGGGAGGGGGGCTCCCAGCTCTGGCTTTCAGGGAGAGACAGCTGCTGTTAGAGAGACTGGGTGAGTGCATCGGAGCTTGAATTTTCTTTGTGTGGTGGGATAGGGATCTACCTCTTCAGCTTCTAGTGCTGCTGCCAGGCTCTGGGGCCAACCCAAATAG
Organism: Eublepharis macularius; assembly: GCF_028583425.1. Taxonomy (NCBI): domain Eukaryota; kingdom Metazoa; phylum Chordata; class Lepidosauria; order Squamata; family Eublepharidae; genus Eublepharis; species Eublepharis macularius. The sequence goes on along the minus strand of NC_072794.1, from coordinate 118,812,883 downwards.
TAACAAACCAGAGAGGCAATTCCCAGCACAATTGCTTAACCAGAAAGTGGAAAACCACCCAGGAATAGTAAATAAATCTATTTAAAGTGACAATGTTCAATCTGTGCTCACAGTTATTACACTCATTACACTCATAAGTACACATCAATGAACATACAATTCAAATGCAAGTACAAAAGAATAGTCCAGGAAGGACAAAACACTCCCCTTCCGTGTCTTCAAAGGAAGCAGGATAACAACTCTGAGTTCAAAATGCAAGGTAAGTGTCAGTAGTTTTATGTCCTTTTTAGATGTTCAAATTTTCTCTGTTTTTCCTTTTTGCAGATGTCTTCAGCTTGTTTCCAGAACCAGAGATCCACAGAGATAAATGCCCAAGCTGAGGCCAGCTGGAATGTCAGATTTCGTCTCATGGACTTCCTCAGGGGCAACTCCGGATCACCATACAAGCCTTCAATTCTTTCTTTGAACTCAGATGGTGACAGTGACACAACAATCTAGCATCTTTTTTTTTTTTTGTCGTGTCAGCGTCACCCTCTGAATGTAATAACTGTGAGAATGGATTGAGCATTGTCACTTTAAATAGATTTATTTACTATTCCCTGGTGGTTTTCCACTTTCTGGTTGAGGCTCTGGGGCCAAGCTATTATTTATTATTGGTGCCTTTCCTGCTGCCTGCTCAAGTAGGGTTTCTGGGAGTGGTGCAGTAGGCATCTTGATGGCTGCAGGAGTGCCTGCTGGCCCCCACAAACAATGAACAATGAACATGTTCATGACAGGATCATGTTCATCAGTGTTCATTGTTCATAGATGGCAATGAACAACGAACACCATGTTCGGGTTTTTTTTCTGTCCGTGCCCATGTCTAGTCAGGACACAGTGCCTTTGCAACAGCATATATTATGCTAGCACAATGGTCTTTGTTCCACATCTTAAATTTAGCGAGCACACTGATGCTTTCTTTCTTTCTTTCTTATGCTACATGAAAGAATGTTTTAAACCCAAACACTAGGGACATTACATCCAATTAATCTGAATCCCATTATCTGAAATATACTTTACTGATTAGATTTTGGAGGAGTGAATTCCAACTGAAACTTGGCTGCTGCTGCTGCTTTCTGTCTTTAGCAAGTGGATTACTCATACATCAGACCTTCCTTTGTACAATGTAAAGTTCTGCACGAGTTGCTTTCAAGGCAGTGTTCATCCTTAACTTCATCCAAAAGCACCACAGAGCATTTAGATAATCAAACTCTATTTTGATAAAAAAATCCATATTGTGCAATTACTTCTTTCAAAGTGATGTTATCATTTAAATGCTTTGGGTGAAGGCTGAGGCCATAAAGGGTCCACAGGTAAAGATGTTCAATTCTGCAGTTATTCATTACCACACAGTTCTGAAGCATGCAAATATACTCTAATGACAATAGGATGACATCATGAACATGGAAAGATGGGCTGTGGTGCCAGGGTTTTAAAAAAGTCCTTAAGGTCCATTTGCCCAGGAAGAGGAAAAATTTCCTGGGAATACATTTGGGATTGATTCCTATGTAATTATGAGTGCACTGAAGCATTTGAAAATAAACAGCTAGAATTGAGAAAAGGTCTTATAGGATTTTTCTCAATCTTAATCACATAAATTAGATTAAAAAAATCTAATTAATCTAAAGGTGAAATAATAAACTCTCTTTATCTCAGGTATAGACAAAGAGGAAATGTTCTAAGGTGTTCCATTTCCTGTTTCAAGAAAACTGGCATCCATTTAGGGTTGCCAACTCACCCCCCCAAAAATCTCAGCCTACTTTCAGCATTAGATGGATCTTCAGAAAGCAGCTAGTGAAGGTTTTCTCCAAATAGAGATAAAGATATTGAATGTCTACAGATCAAGTTGCATTTAAATGCACAGTGGCTAGTCCATAGACAAAAGACAGTAACCCTCCCTAATGATCAAAACTTAGGTTGCTGGAAAGATGATTATAATTATCAGATAACTACTCAACTAAAGCTTTTATCACATGGACATTCATGATGAGTTTTTATATCACATACTAGCTGTAGCTATGAACAAAGATGAAAATGCCTGGATGATGAAATCATCACCATTCAAATGGAATGTGAAGAGGTCCCATGAATTCATTCTAAAAAGCCTTGCATGCAGCCTGACCAACTTTCAAACACTGCAATTCCCTCATGCCAAGTCAAACAAACAATCAGAGATGGTTGGTAGCATGACACCAAAATCAATATTAATATTCAGATGAAGCTTGTAATAGTTGCATTTTACCTTTTAGGGTGATCATGCAAGCCCCTATGATCCCCTTTTTGTTATGTATATATACCCTCCTCAGTGACATCCTAAGGAGAGTTACACCATTCTAAGTCCTTTGAAGTCAACGGGCTTAGAAGGATGTGATTCTGCTTAGGATTGTACTGCTTATTGTTGTTTATTTTCCTACATCTCTCTATCTCTCTTATTGTTCAGGTCACTCTAGTCTATTCCAGTAGATTGTGATGGGAAAGGATCCCTGCTGTGATTTAGGGACAGAAGACACCATAGTCTGGGCTAGGTAGGGTTAAGCAGTTCTCTCACATGGACACCAAACTTAATTAACCATAAAGTCATTTATAACCATGGGCTTAAGATGTATTCTTTATTCTCGCTGCAAAATCTGAAGGTTTTGGATCCACAGCCTCTGGCTATATCTATACAGAAACCAATTTCATATATGATGCTTAATGCTTCATATTCTTGTCCCATGCAGTCATAGAGGAGTTTAAGCAACGTGTTTAGTAGCCAGATGGAAACTAAATTGCATTCTAACCTCAGGATGACAAGGATAGCATGACATTGATTGAAAATCTTCCTACAGAGTGACTAATGCTTGCAATAATAAAATATAATTCTGTATCTCAACCTTTCCCTCCCATTTCTTTTTGGGAAAGAACTAAATTCATATAAATGAAATTAGAATAGCCTTAGTATTTAATTAATTTTTATTATTAAAGGTTTAGTGCAGCAGACATAATCTGAGCAGAGGCTCGATTACTGCTTCAGTTTAAATCTCCTTACATAAAGCCTGAACTTATCTCACCAGGATTCTCTCAAGCAGCTTCTGAACGTCGGATACTGAACAATTCCATGTCAGCTGGCTGTATACATTGGCTGGAGGTGAAGGAATCCAAAACTGTAGGCTATTGTGCTGGATTGTTTTAAGATGGTTATTTCCTAGAATATGGACTGGGGGAAATCCTGTTTGGATCCACTGAAGCATTTCTGAGCATGGAAGAATTTCTACCTACAGGCCAGAACATTCTCACCACCACCCTCAGGAGCATTTCAGGGGGACAGTTGGGGCTGCAGCAGGAGAGGAAAGCAAGAAAGTCGTGATTTGTGAGCAAAACTCTTTCCATCCATGAAAATGCTCCTGTAAATTGAAGCCTATCACTATCAAGCCTAACACCTATCACTATTATATATGTGACTAAATTATGATACGAAGCTCTTGTTTCTATTTGGAATATGGATGGAACATGGGATTCTTTGACCTCCAATCCCTTCCTTTGGCACCTCTCAAACAACTCTTAAATACAACAATAATGAAAATTAATTCTGCTGTTGATAGAAATTTATTTTCATTATCTTTGGTTCTTTCTAACTTTCCCCCCTTGGGGGGGGGGAATAGGGGATAGAGAATAAAAAACAGCTGCATGCACATGCAGTTGATAGGTATTCTTAGTACCTACTGTATTTCCATTTCTTTGGTTTTGTATTTTAGTTCTCTTCATGAGCAGCAGCACTCCCAATGACATCCCTTCTACATAGCTTTGCCATTGTCTTGTATGGTAATGATGCACAGACAGGTCACAGATAAAAATGTGACATCTTGACACAATTGGGTTATACTTGTGCCTAAAAATTAAGATGCAGTATAATTTGTCCAAAATGCACTTGGACAAGTCAGGCATAAATTGTAGGAAGTCTTTGAAAACAAGCAAAGTATTCCACAAAAACGAAACAACTTAAATCAACAAAATCTCTCAATGCAGAGCTGAAACATCCTTTTTTTTTTTTGCTATGAGAGCAGGATACCGAGACTTACTTTAAGAAACATGATATACAGTTATTAAAATTTTTGGATGAAGGAGCAACTTTTAGCATCATAGACATTGAAAATTCTACAAGTAATATAAGATGGGGGGTTGTTCTTAACTATTAGAAACTAATGACAATGTTCCATTGATTTAAAAACATATATCCAATTTAAAATAGCAAGCATTATCCATCAAAAGTTGACCACTTTCAAGTCTCATTGGTTGCAACAGGAGACAATTAACCACATGCTTAGCCAAACCGGTGGAATCAATGGTACTTGAAAGTTTTTAACATTGGCATCAGCATACCTATTTTTTCCAGATTGTTTCATTAGATCAGTCTTTGGGTTCCATCAATGGACACAGAAGATGGTTTTACTTTCAGCATTAAAGAATCTAGCCTGTCAGTATTTCATAAGGAGAGCTGGATTCATAAGGAAAGCTGGATTAGATCTAGAATAAAGTGGAGTGAAAATTGGTGGATGGAACCTTAACAATTTGATATATGCAGATGATACCATGTTACCGGCAGAAAATAGTGAAGACTTGAAATTACTATTAATGAAGGTTCAAGGAGAAAGCACCAAAGCAGGACTACCGCTGAACATCAAGAAAACCAAAGTAATGACTACTGAGGAATTACAACATTTTAAAGTTGACAATGAGGAAATTGAAATTGTTCAAGTTTTTCTATTCCTTGGCTCAATCATCAACCAAAAGGGAGACTGCAACCCAGAAATCAGAAGAAGATTAAGACTTGGAAGAGCAGCTGTGAGGGAACTAGAAAAGATCCTTAAAGATAAAGATGTCTCTCTGGGGACCAAGATCAAGATAATCCAAACTATGGTATTTCTCATTTCTATGTATGTGAAAGCTGAAAAATGAAGAAAGCTGACAGGAAGAAAAATGATTAATTTGAAATGTGGTGCTGGAGGAGAGTTGTGCAGATACCATGGATGGCCAAAAAGACCAATATGTGGGTTCTAGATCAAACCAAGCCTGAATTCTCCCTAGAAGCTAAAATGACACAACTGAGGCTATTGTACTTTGGTCCCATCAAGGGAATACATGATTCTCTGGAAAAGTCAATAATGCTAGGAAAACTGGAAGGTAGTAGATAAAGAGGAAGATCTAAAATGAGATGTCTGGATTCAATAAAAGAAGCCATGTCCTCCAGTTTGCAAGATCTGATCAAGTCTGTTGATGATAGGATGTTTTGGAGGTCTTTCATTCATAGGGTTTCCACAAACCAGGAACTCCCACAAACTGGGGCAAGTTCCCAAACCAGTTCATGGTTCGTGAGGTTTAAATGCCCCTTTCTGGCTGCTTAGCAGCAGGGAAAGGAGCATTTAATCATTTAAAGGGCCCTTTCCTGCCACTTGCAAGTGGCAGGAAAAGTTTAAATAGTCATTTCTCTGGGGAAATGGCCATTTAAACTGCCCTTTAAATGAACCAAACGAACCAGTAGACCAGTTCATGGAAGTTCGTGGAAATGAGCTTCCACGAACCACTGGTTCGCGAACCACGAACTGGGCTGGTTTGTAGGTTTTTTTGGTTTGTATTCAGGTTCGTACCCATCTCTAGTTACCATAGGTCGAAGGCAATTTGAGGACACATTACACACACACCCATCAGTATAAAATAAATAAGCCAGGTAGCAAGTGAATAGCAAACCCTAACAGACTAATTTTATGACATTTGCGATCAGTAGCACATAGAGAAGGGAGCAGGATTATGCCAGTGCTCCCTCCTCCAATTTCCATGAGTTCAGTGGAACATCTGAAGAGAGACACCATGTGTACTGCTGTAACCATATAGGCTCTGTTTGTGTAACCATTTATACCTGCCTCATACAAAGATCTCTTTCACACAAAGATAGTCTGCAGCTTGTACCGGCATACATCCTACTTTCATCTAGTCAGAAACACAGTTCCACTCATGCATTCAGTGAACATGGGAAAGGCTCAACTCTCCTGTTACTGAGATCTGTGTTGAAATGAAAATGATTTTTCCCTTTTAAGAAAGAAAGACAGTCCTAAAGATGGATGAAAAGCTTCTTGGAAGTTATCTCCTGCATGGATGCCCTTGTGAGACTGCTGAAGGTATCTATTGGTATGTTTTAATTAGCTATCTGCATACATTCCAGCTGTTTGATTGTTGTAGCAAGGCTGGTAGAAGCAACAGGGGGAGGGATGTTTCCCCCTTCAGTATCCACACTATTGCTTTAACTCAACCCACATGCAGTTATACACCTGGGAATGTTTGATATTCACATTGAATCAATACTATGATTTATGCATAAAAGCCGAAAAACTCAGTCACACAATTGCACAAGTAATTTTTCATGAAGCAGACTTTAAGCACTTGCCAACAGGCTAAATTACCCTCTTGTTAAATGTTCTGTTTTGCTTTTGCCTCTTTCTTCTCTTGCATGTACTCCTTAATATTGATAAGTGTTCTCCAGCACAAGAGAACATTAGCATTTTCTGCTAAACATTGTACTGTCAGATGCACCAAAGGCTTCCTTTGTTCATTCTCTCTCCTATTCTCTCTCTCTAGAACTTTTTCAAAGTTCAGATGTTGCACTGGAAGATGTAAGAAGTTGAACAAAATTGTCTTTTAGTTATTCATTCTGCTTCGGACCCTGCTGAAGTTATGGATGAGAAGTCATGCAAAAATCAGTGAGTCCAAATGCACAATGAACAAAAATTGAATAGCCCAATTGGCACCAAGGGACATATCCAGCCAGTTCAATCACTCTAGAAGAGTATCACAGTGTGGTTGGGACTGTGTCTCTGTGCATCTTCAACAGAAATGAAAGGCTTATTTATGCAAGCAGTCTCTATTGGTGGACTGGGGTATCTGTGTAAATAGTGGTCACTGGAGATAGGCAACTTCAAAATGTCTTCTGCACTTCAGTAAAACGCTTGGCAATCCCTGAAAGCTTTCCCACACTTTCCTGCAGATTAATGGACTTGTAGGCTGCTTCCACACACGTTGGATAATGCACTTTCAATGCTCGTTAGTGAACATTTGAAACTGATTTTCCGTGTGTGGAACCAAAAATCCACTTCTAAAGGATTATGAAAGTGCATTGAAAGTGCATTATTCAATGTGTGTGGAAATGGCTGTAAAGTCTCTTTCCAATTCTCCTCAGCTACAGTGCCTTCCCAGACATTTCTTAGGATAAGGTTATACTGTGTTTTTGATGGTGGAAAGTGCCATCAAGTCATAGCTGACTTATGGTGACTCCTGGTGGGGGTCTTCATGGCAAGAGACAGTGCAATGCTATGGAGAGTTACTCCAGTCTAAGCCCATTGACTTCAATGGGATTAGACTGGAATAACTCTTCATAGGATTGCATTGTAAGAGAGGTGGTTTGCCAGTGCCTGACTCTACAACCCTGGTCTTTGTTGGAGGACTCCCCTCTAATTACTAACCAAGGCTGACCCTGCTTACCTTTTGAGATCTGAGATCAGGCTTGCCTGGGCTATCCAGGTTAGGGCATACTGTTCTTTTATAGCTCATTTATTCAAAGAATTTTAACGGGGCATGCAGTTTATAGAGGGAAGACAGGGAACTTGAAGTGAATAGTCACACAGAAAATGTTCTGAAATCATTTGAGTTGCTAACGTCTCAGGTAGAAAAAGATCATTTTTATATGTTAATGTATGCAAAGGTATGCATGTTTAACAGTTGTCCATTAAAGGGAATTTTGAAGAGAAAAAAACACCTCACTTGAAAAATAGCTATTCACAGAAGACAATCTTTGCTTCTTAAAGATGGAATGTTGAAGCATGCTGGGTTTTTGTCACTCAAACTTGCATGGACATCAGTCACACTGTATTACCAAGAACTCATAAAGACAAAAGTGGTGATGGACAGAATTTCTATGGGAAACCAGTTTATACTTCATGTAAGCTTGAAGAGAGCAAAGGAAATAGGCAGACATACAATCCTCTTCAGCACTGCCTATTTAAAAAGAAAGAACTGATGAATCTTCTTGTAAGAAACACACTGTTATTGTAGCTTTACTTAGTCGTATAAAAGCTAGAAATGTTTTGTTGATATTTTAAAAGGCCATCAGTAAAAAAGATACCTGAAGGATGGCATTTACTTCTCATCGTGTTAAAAAAAGATTATTACCTAATTTGAATAACGGCTGAATTCAGTGCTGAAGGAAGACTCTTTTATGGGAGAAAGAACTTTCTTATCTCAATATATTGAGAGGGGTGGTGGTGCGAGTCCAATAGCATCAATAAATAAACCCTAGAGATCATGAACGAAGCATGAGAAGCGCAGGGAGCAAGGTTTTAGTTGCTATTATTTATTTATTTGATTGATTGATTGATTGATTGATTGATTGATTGATTGATTGATTGATTGATTGATTGATTGATTGATTGATTGATTGATTGATTTCTAGACCACCCTCTCCGTCAGACTGGCTCAGGGGGGTGTAACAGCATACAATTTGCAACATGCAGTTTAAAAACAATAAAAATATTATAAATAAACATTAAAACACTATTCCATATACAATAAAATTTCTCGATTGGCAGAATAAATATTAAAATACAGCATTTTAGGCACAGGGCTTGGCTCTTACATCATGCCCTATGCCACACTTATGAGCTCCTACATGGGTGGTGGATGGTCTTCAGTGGTATGGCCGGCAAGAGGACAGCATACCCCCACCGAATGCCTGACAGAACATCTCCATCTTGCAGGCCTGACGGAAAGATAACAAATCCCGCCAGGCCCTAGTTTCCTCAGACAGAGAGTTCCACCAGGTCAGAGCCAGGACTGAAAAGGCCCTGGCTCTGGTAGAAGCCAGACGGACCTCCCTGGGGCCAGGAACCATCGACAACTGCTTATTAGCTGATTGAAGCGACCTCCAGGGAGTTTATGGGGAGAGGTGGTCCTGAAGGTATGCTGGGCCCAGTCAGCATAGGGCTTTGTAGGTCAACACCAGGACCTTGAACCGGACCCGGTACTCAACTGGTAACCAGTGCAGCTGACGGAGGATGTGTGTTATATGTGCCATGATTGGAGCTCTGACATCCACTCATGCAGCTGCATTCTGAACCAGCTGCAGTTTCCAGATCAAGCCCAAGGGAAGCCCTGCATAGAGCCAATTACAGTAGTCTAATCTGGAGGTGACCGTTGCCTGGATCACTATTATTCTCCATGAGTCCTTCAAATTCCATAGACTCCCAGTACGAGCTATAGCTGGTATTGACTGCATGTTCCTGTCTCTGGGAAGTAAAGATAGACTGGGTATCCTGCTTGTTTACTGACCACCCAGCTCCCCAATAAGCACCCTTTCTGAGCTGGCAGAGCTAGCAGATATGGTATTGGAGACACCCAGACTTAGCATCCATGCTAAGTGTCCCAAGATAGGCCCAGCTCAGGAATTTATAGCTTCCCTGGCAACCCTAAGCCTCTCTCAAATTGCGGCAGGTCCTAAACATGAAAGAGGCCAAACCTTGGACTTAATATTTTGCACTGAGCCTTTGAGGGAATGTCTTGGTTCATTGTTGGAGATTTGGCCTGAACCATGGTCAGACCATCATCTGCTGAAGGCAAAAGTGAATAAGGCCCCAACACCTTGCAAAATAGGGGGTGCAGTTAAAATGATTTTCTCATGAAGGCTCATGGACCCTTCTAGATTCCAAAATCCCTTGGGAGATTTTACAATTCCAGACACATGCTCCATAGTAGCTACTGTAGGAGTGTGGAATGTGAAGCATCTTGAAGCTATTGACACCATTGCTCCTTGTCCACAATGGGAAAACCACATTCACTTGACTAACTCCAACTGAACAACTGCTCCTTCATTTGTTCATTCCTGTAATGGTCATACAAACTCACACAACCTAAGAACCCCTGGTAGATCTACCTACACTAACTATCCCCCACCCCCACCAGTTGGAATGAAAAGGCAGACACAAGGTTTGGAAATAAAGGGCCACTTTATTAATCTAACATCAACCATTAAATACAGCAAGGGCCAACTAGCAGTACAGGTCAAGCTACGTGGTCACCCTTGGACCACCGCCTTGAACTGTCTGGATGAGCTCCACAGCCCCACATGGGAGCCATCAGTGCAATGGCTTTACCCCAGCCAGCCAGGTGAAATGGTTCCCCCCTTCAGGCTCCTAAAGCCTCAACCGTACAACATGAGGGAAGGACTTGCACATGGAGTTCATTGCAGGAAGTCTTCAGGTAGTAGTAGCCATCACAAGCATACCATCAGCTCCTGGTAGACCCCATTTCCCCACCAATTGCTAAGGGGTGCTCACCAGCCCGCTCCCTGTCCCCAAACTCTCTCCTGCCAGTGACTTCCAATGATGCACCATCATTGCCAATTACTTCAAACCTCTGCCTGCTGTGCAAGGTAGGCGAAAAAACACCTCTTCCCCTTGCCAATATGGGGAGAGGAGAAAAAAATTCCTACCTGGCTCTGGGAACAGCAGCTGGCTAATCCTGCACTACTGCAGGGTGCGGTGGGTGGGCCAAGCATGCAGAGCAACTGCAAGTCAGGAGGATAGAGCTGCCTTCTGAAGGCTCTGTCTTCACCCCTCGGCCCAATCCCTGTATGCCTGGGAGATACCTCTGCCTCCTCCTCCTTCTGAGGGGGCAAAATACAGTCCCTGGCTCAAGCCACTGCATGGCAGCCAGGAGTACCATATTAGTACTCCTGGAGAGGGACATAAAATGTCCTAAATAAATACAAAATATGCACGATTGAATAAAAACAGTCCCGCTACTACAGTCTCCAAATGTAGTGACTGAGCTACCAACATCAGGAATTAGCAAGCAGCAGGGCTATAGATTCTTTTTGAAAGCATCTATGTATTGTTTGCTCATGTGAAAATTACAGAGTAGAAGCCACTGTCTTTTCATTTGGTGCCTCTGACCACCAGAGAAGGTAGTAAATAGAACCAATAAAAATTCTGAGCCTAGCCTTGGAGCCTCTCTTTTTCTTCTCCTCTCCTCTCCCTCACTAGTTTATTGTGCTTCAGGCCAGGCCACTGCAGCTGCATTTGCTGCAGGCTGCCACCTTGAGAACTATATTCCTCAAGATGTATGTTTGTGTTGTGCTTCAGATGCCTTAGAAAAATTATCCAAGGGGCTAATGAGGTGGGTAAGAAAGAGATCTCCTACCTTGTCTCATCATCAGGCTTCTCAGCCTGGCCAGCAGGCTATGATAAAAGCAAGAAGTATATAAAAAAGAGACGGAAAGAGGAGGTAAGCTTTGATCTCTGTGAGAACGAGTGAAATAAAAATGAATGAATGCTACAATAAATGGAACAAAAGCAATATATTTTTTAAAAATGCACACCTTTATTAATACTGTATCTTTGATAGAACCTTAAATTGACTTGAGATTTTATAAATATCAGAGTTTTATTCAGTGCAGAATAAAAAAGTATAGGACTTTTTACAGGACTTTTTAGTGGAGAATAGAAAATTTAAGAGTTGTTTTCATTGGCATTCTAATCAGTAAGTTTTTCTTTCATATAGTTGTGGTAAAAATAGGAGGGAGTGGGGCATCCTCTGTCCCAGCCTTTCACTCCTCAGCCCTGCTTGCCAGGCCAGTGGGAAAGAAGGAGTGTAGAGGCAGACTGGAAATCACCAGAGGACATAGTGAAATGGTCAATGAAGCACTTCTGGAGGAAAACTGGAAGCCATACAGGGCCAAATTACCCCTAAACATGTGAAAATGTTATGTTTGGGGGTAATTTTGTCCCTGCTGAGACCCTATCACTTCCATTTTTTCAACTGAAAGTGGGGCTTCTGGATCACATTTGTGAGGAATGTGGATCAGGCCCTTCCAACTGCCAATGGACCCCCTCCCCCCTCCAGTCCCCTGCTTTTGAGGTAAGGGGGACTGGCAACCCTAGGGAGAAGCAAAATAAAACTGTAAGCGCATTACTGAGAAGCATTTGCATTTCTTTCTCATAAACATTTGAAGTGTTGAATATTTTGGTCTTAAAACATTTTCAGGCATTAGTTAAACATGTTATTTTGCTGCATGAACACACTAGAAATTTGAAGAACCTACACATAATTTGCATGAACATGAGAAGGAAACTTGCTACAATCAAATTGCTAATTAGGGTCAAGCAGTTAAAAGCCAAGGATAGTAAGATGATCTTATAGTATCATTGGAGATGACCTTTTGGCTTCTTCCTGGCTTGCGGCTTTCTGTTCATAAAGGTCAAGTCAATTCAATTTTGCTAAAACCTCAGATTCCTGATAACAATAAAGCTTATTCCAGTTAAAGCCTGGTTTATCTCTAACAACAAGCTTGTGCTTGGCTTCAAAATCTTGGAATATGGAACTAAGAAATCAAGGTTTTCGTTCAGCAGAGAAGCACCATAGCACTATTATGGTTACCACTTAAGCAGTGATTTTTCTTTTATAGGCCATTTCCACACAAGTTATCTGCCCCAGGGCTTATAATGCTGTTGGGAAGCAGGTTTTGTCTCCCTCTTGCTTCCCCACAGCATTGTGGTACATTCACATACCTGTAAGGGGTTCCCTGGTTTTTCTCCAATCTTTCTCAAACCTACTTTGTGTTAGCTACAATTGCGTTGGATTGTTCTGTGTGAAGTTTAAGTTAAGGAAATTTTTATTTTAACTCAATTTATCTTGCAAGTTCTCTTTCTGTAATAGCCCCATAGAACCCACACAGAAACAGAGTATACCTTTATAGGCTCTATTTATGATAAAAGTTTTAAAAACCTACTACCATATAAATAGCAATGTCTCCATTGCCCCAGGTTTACACACATGGCGAATTGTTACCAGAACTGCTCTTTATTATAATGGGGAATTAGCTGTAGCAGTCTGTAACTTAATATTAAGCGCGGATCATAACCTATGTATACGGAGGTCCCGATCCCAGACACTCTAGTGAAAAAGAGGCAGACAACAAATAAGTTCCAAACACGTGTATTTAGTGTGGCGTAAGCCTAAACTTGCACAAGCATACAAGAAACACACAAGATCTAGGAAATACAGAGTATGAAATACAGAGACGTTCGCATTAGCTGGTTCCCAACGATGATAGGGGGAATACTCACTTATCCTGGAGCGAAGCAGAGACGCGACAGCGAGGGGGGTGGCCCAATGCCAGCACTGGAACCACAGACGGACAGCAAGGAGGTCTGGATAGGGAATGGCCGAGGCACCGAGTGGTCTGAGAGACCAGCTTAAATACCCCAAAACGTACCCTGGGGCTGGTGCTGTACTTGGTGGTTCTCACAGTTTAAAACAAAGGTTCTAATGGGCTACTGAATGGCTTGGATGGGCCACTTTGGTAATCAGATTGTGATAAGTGACACCTCAGGAAGAGGGGACAAAAGAGGGAGGGGGAAATCCAAGTGGGCTGAAAAGATGTTCCAGCGGACAGGGCTTGTCCTGATGTCATCAGCTTCTGGAATGCGGAGGTTTCTTTGAGATGCATTCTCTAAGTGCTTGGGATGGTCAGCACTTAGTTCTTCTCCGGGGCGGCTCCTAAGATATGCAGAGCGGGGCGAGGGGCTCTCGCTGCGGACGTGGTGTGCCCGCTTCGCCGAAATGGCTTCCCAAAGCAGTCTTCCTCTCAGGGTCTTCTGGCTGCCTGAGAACATGGATGCCGGCTGGGCATAGCTGGGGCTGGTTTGCAGGCTGCCCGGTAGCGAGGGCAAGCTCGGGGACCGGCCCGCGGGAGGCTCCAGGCGGGAACTGACCAGGGAGCGCCTAGCCAGGCTCGCTGGAGGTTTCCCCGGCAGGCGCCCGGCTGCTAGCAGCGGCTTGGGCCCATATGAGGCAGGCTTCCATGGAGGCAGGGGGAACAACACTTTAAAACACAGTCCAAAGCAGGGAACAGGCACGGTCCGTGGCAGATGGCAATGCAGGCACGGGGCACACTTGTAACAGAGTCCAAACGCACACTGGGAATTCCAGATACAGGTCAGGGCAGGGCTGCCCAGAAAGAGAGTCCTTTGTGCAGTTATCCAAACATGGCGTCAGGGAACCACACAGTCTATTGCAGCAGTAAGGCAATTGACACGCAGGCAGGAAACTGACACGTGTATCAGAGCACACACGTGCAAAGCAACATTTGTGCAGCAGTGAAACAGTAACGCAGGAAACTTTAACACAGTTCATGGCAGGCTTTAAAGCAGGGGAGGGGGCCTACTTGGCAACAATTCCCCCCCTCGGAGACCCCGTGGCGTCAGGCGCGCGGGTCTCCGAACTTGACTTCAAAGGCGAGGTGGTCGGCAATGTCCGGTGGTCGAGCTTCGAGCGGAAAAAGGAGTGGGAAGGGAAGGAGGGGGAGGCGTCACTCAAAAATTTAGTTTGGAGAACCACCTAACCGAATAAGTGCAATTTAGATCAGCCAATGGGCTGCAGGTCTCTGGGTTCACACCAGGGGGTGTGCTAAGTGCAATCGTCAGAATAAATAGCAATAATTCATAAGTAATAGCAATTCATAGTGGTATAGGCAGCAATGAGCAATTCATGTATACAAGCAGCAATAATTCATATCTGTGTACATTGATCAATTCATACATGGGAATACTTCATACGTACTAAAAACCAGGAGCAATTCATATACATGGATTAATTCATAGGCATAGAATTAAAAGCAAAGGCAATTCATGGATACAATTCATGAGTGTAAGAATAAAAGCAGGCTACTTCATAGGAAGTTAAAAGCAGAATTCATAGGTGAGGGAATAATTCATATAGGAAAGTGCAAGTCAGGCATAGACCAATTCATAGAGGGTAGAGCAATTCATAAATGGTTAAAATCATAAATACATATATATATGATTAAAAGCAATAAACCAGGAAGTTAAAACCAACTCATAGATAAAAGCAGCAATGATAAAAGCAAGTGCGAGGAAATAATTCATGAGGGTAAGCGGCGGAGGGGCTCATAGGGGGCAGAAAAATAAACTTTGCCATTAAAAGGCTAACTCATGCAGCCAGATTAAAACCAAATTCATAAGATGATAAATAGGCTAAAAATCACTTCGGCGGAGGGAGTCAGGTTAAAAGGCAATTCATAGGGTTAAAGCAAATTCATAGGAATAAAATTGATAGGGGGGGTGATTAAAAGATCCCAGTTCATGGGAGGATCATGGGCGCACTTGCAATAGATAGAGTGAGGGATTAATTCGGGGCTAAATTCATAGGGGTGAAATTCATAAAAAGCAATGGCAAGAAACTCATAAGACCATAAAGCAACAAAGATCACAGATGGCTCAGTCCGCAGTACAGCTGCTGGACTGGGTTGCATATTTACAGAAACAAGCAAACTTAGTCCATGTGTTCCAAAACACACTTCCACCCCCCCTTGCTGTCTGCGTCAATCTGCAGAGCAGGGTCGGCGGGCGGCGAGAAGGGCTTCAGACACACAGTACTAGTCCTCATGGAGGTGGCGCTGCTGGCAGGCGTTCGTAGGCGGGCCGTTGGCTGGGAGGCAGAGAAACAGGTCCCCCCCTAGTCCACAAGAGGGCCTCGGAGCGGTGTCCAGCAGCAAAGCGTCCATGGGGCTGGCTCAGGATCCGTACACATAAAGGCACAAGCATAGTTCATAATCACACAAGCAACAAAATAAACAAGGGCTAAAAACGGGGCGCCAAGAACAACCATTAAGGCAAGAGGAGGTCGGGATTGTAATGATCCAAACGGTAGGACAGTTGGAGTTGCTGGAGCTGTCGGCGGCTCCAACAGCCCAAATAAAGCAGTGAGGCACACAACAAAGCTTGAAAAGCCAAAATGACGACGATCGGGTGCAAAGCCAAATTGTAAATTCCAGTGGCAGTGGGGCTCCAGCCAAAGAGGGTTTCCCACCACGAGTGCTCACCAGTGGTCTTGATCTGTTGGGCAAGATCCAAAATCTCCTTGCCGTCATGGGACACAACCAAAGCAGTGGTATCCCCGTCCCTCTGGATGCTCTGGAGGGTGCGGTGGAGCTGCGGGTGGGTCAGGAGCTCGTGGATTAGCTCCAGACCGATGCCAAGGGAGATGGGCTTCACATAGCGATAGATGGAGGGTGCCACCAGGATCTCTTCTTGGGTCCAGACCGGTACCGTGTAGGTGAAGTCGCAGGCTGCCACCGAAGACAGGTTGCAGAAGCAGCGGTTGACTCCTGGGATCATGGGCTTAAGCTGGAACGAGTTCAGGATCACAAAGTCGCAGGCCGTTCGCACGCAGGCACATCCTTTCCCAAGGTAGACCACAGCGGAGCTGTTCTCCCGGACGACCTCGAAAGAGCACTCGTTGAGGGCGTCGACTTGCGGGGCTACACAGGGGTGATGCGGTGCAAAGGCTTGGTCTTGGCAAATGAAGCCGGTCTGGTCTCGATGCTGGCACCCTTGGAGGCTGACGAGCTGCCATCCGGTCGGGGTGAAGCGGGCCCAATGGTCGGGGTGACGGGCGTAGAGGACTTCGGTGTCGCTGACTTGGAGTCCCAGAGGCACGACTGGATACACATGGAATGACTCGTGCGCACTGGCCGTTAATAAAAATAATTTAAGCTCCTGGGTGGTCGGTGAGAATGAGGAATTTACAAGAGACCACCAGGATTCAAGCTCCAGTTCAATGGGTGACAATTTGGGCATAATCAATCTTTTAATTTCCAGGGGCAAGTGCCCGTCCGTAGCTTGCCGAATTAGCCCCATGGCCACAGCCTGGTTTAATTGTTGGGCTTGCATACATGCCATGGCTATTGACACGTTGCGTTCAAAAGACTGTGTTCCTTTGAGCAGCAGAGAAAAGTCTCTTTCAATTTGACTCTCCCAGTTAACTAAAATGGAGCTGATCTCGTGTTGCCCATTCGAAATGGAATTTAGGGACTGCACCACCGGTTTACCTAAGTCGGAGATGCTAGTCGTGACATGGGCAAACTTATTAGCGAGAGTCTCAATGTTGACCGAATCCATGATTGCTAAGCCTCCGGCTGCAGGAGCAGTCCAGTCGGCAATGCTTCGTCTGGCACGCGAGAGAGAGGGGGAGGGATCGATCCACAGTTGTAGCCATGCATTCCAACCCTTGCTACCGGCCTCCAGATAGGGAGCGCACTGCGGCAGCCTCTGGGTTACATTCAGCTCAGCTAAGTCTATGTGGATCTCTTTTAAAGACATTTGCGGGCGGACTAGAACTCTCTCTCGAATGTCAGTTTTCAAAACATGGGAGCCCACTATATGCGTGCCGCCTTGGCTTAATTGTTCATTGCTAGCAATCAAAGGGTCAATTTGGATGGCGTGGGTCTCCTGGGTCCGGATCAGCAGGGAGTAATTGCCTGGTTCATGAGTCAAATTTACAAAGAGCAGCCCAAGCCGGTGAAATTTCTCTACTAGGGGCTTGGTTTGGCATTCGGGCGTCTGTTGAACCAGTATCCAATCGGGTGGGCCGTGTTTGGCTAGGTCTTCCTCCTTTACAATCCAGGTCAGGTTCTCCCAGCGTTCTATAGCAAAGGAGAGAACTGCACCTGAAGGGGGCGTGATAGTGACTGATGCAGTTTCAGTGGTAGTAGTGCCTAGTAGGATGGTCACTCTAAAGGGGTCTCCTGCCTTCCATACTGCGGCCGACACTAGAATAACTTCACAGTATGGTCCGAAAGCCTCAGTGACAAAGGGCGAGGTTTCGACATTGGCAGGGGTGGTATATTTGTCTACCACCGGGACTGCAGTGGGGGCTGGCCTGATACGGGGAAGGAACATACATGGAATTGGAGCAAGTGGTGAAACCGTATCAGTAGGCGAGTAGCACACTAGCTCTTGGGACATAGTTTTCACTCCCACACATAAAATAACAAGCTCTGGGGGTCGGATCCACTGCTCTTCACAACTGCGGAAGTTTGTGCGCTCCATAGGGGTGGTCATATTACTCTGCTGCACAACCTTGCAGACCATCATTTCATTCCTTGCTAGGGTATTGATACATCTCCAGTGGGGGTAGGGCATTAATTTGTTTTTTTTTTTTAATAATTTTTTTTATTTTTCATAACTACAAAACACTACACCAGACTATCACAAGGAAAGGGGAGAGGGAAAGGACAAAGGGGGGTGGAAAAAGAAAAAGGGGGGGGAATGAACTACAAACACTAAACACTACACTTCAATGTTTCCCTTCATACTGTCATAATACAAAAATAGCTCCATAGAATAATGATGGAGTGGTTAATCATACAGAAAATAAACATTTCAAATTCTGATTAAACTTTCCTCCCCCTTCTAGGTCCCGGACGCAATTCTCTCTGTGCAACTGCTGTTGCGATGCTCTCCTCCTCCCCCCCCCCTCCGGCTCCTCCTTTTCTTCGTTCTTGGTGCAGCAGAGTTCTGGGTTTTTATTCTCAAAATCCTTTAGTTGATCTTCTGATAATATCTTATAGGCCTGATCTTTATATCTGAACCATATTCCTTCCGGGAATAACCATTTGTACCTTATTCCATGGTCCCTCAGAAGAGCTGCAAACTTTTTATATTTAAAACGCCGTTTCCGGACTAGAAATGGAACGTCCTTCAAAATCTTGACTTTCAAACCCATAAAGTCCAAATCCGCATTGTATGAGTTATATAGGATGGTGTCCCGAATCTTTTTAGTTGAAAAGTCAATAATGATCTCACGAGGCAACTGTTGCTTTGTTGCATATTTTGAAGAAGCCCGACGGACCTCCAAAATGGCGCTTTTAACCTCTTCTTTAGTCGTCCTCGCGGGTGTCGCCAGTAGTCCCGAGACCAAATCCCACAGATCCTTATTTTCCTCCTCTTTCACGTTTTGGAGACGCAAAATTGTCTGCGTTCGTTCCACCTGTAGCCCGATCAGTTGGTTCTCCACCAACTTCAGCTCCTTTTTTGTAGCCTTCACAAGTGACGCACTTTCCAGAGCAGACTTTTCTGCCCCCCCCGCTGCTGCCTTAATGGTTTTCACCTCGCTTTCAATTAAGCCCACCCTTTGATCAGTTTCGTTCAGTTTGTCAACAAAGGGTTTTATGGCTTCCACCACCGCCCTGCGCACCAACTCTTCGAGCGACTCCCCTTTCTGCAAGGTGGCCGAGATTGACTTACCGAGAGCGGGACTTTGCTTCTTTGCTGCCATTTGGGGGGGGGGGGGCGCCAACAAAATTCTGGAACTCCACGAAGGGGAAGAGCGAGTCTTCTTCAGATCAACCTCTCCTTCACAAACGCTTGTAGAACAGAAGGGATTCGCTTGTTTACAGGCTTCCGCCTGTTTCTTTTACTTGCCGTTTCTCGTTGCCCGGCGGCACTCGAGGCGCCGCGCACATCTGCCGGCCTCCATAGGGACAAACGGGCAATTCCCCCCCCCCCCGCATTGATTTCGGGGAGTTCTTCCCGCCGCGTCCCGGACCCTGGCTCCCTCCCTGGGAGTCCTGGGGGCTAATCCTTACGGATCAGCCGCCCGGTCAGGGTGCCCGGTCGTTTCCTCCCGGACCAGCCGAGAGGAGCGTCCGGCATGGCTGAGAAAACGAAACCGAATCGGGGTAGGGCATTAATTTGGACGGGCGTCCCTCTATTAGGGTGCCTGCCAGCACGAGGAAACACAGAGTAGCCAGGTGCCTCATCTCCTGGCCTTCTTTTCCTTTCTGTGGCGAAAATATCCTGGGGAGACCTGCGGATATAAGTACAGGTCCCCTGAGTTTGTTGCAGCAAAATAAATGAAGTGAAGCGGGGGGAAAAAGAAGGAGGGTGTTTTTCTGCCAGCACTGTATGTTAAGCGGGGTTCGAACGAGAAGTCCCAGGGGCACTAAGCGAGCCTTCCAGCTTGTTGCTCTGGGGGACTCCTGTGCGGGGGCTTCTTCCTATAGCATGTATATTTCAGAGGGTAACGTCTTTACGTCGAGAGGGTCGGCTGTGCGCTAGGCGGGATTATGCAAACTCGCCCCAGGGGTCCCTGGGTGCCTAGGCTATGTGGCCTTCAGGTGCCCCTTGCTTGGCGGCGGGCTATTTTTATTTTGCGGGCTGAGAGCTATCGGTCCGGCTCAGCCTGGCCTTGCCGCTCCAAAACGAAAAAAACTAGAGAGCGGTTTCCAGCAACTATAAGGGTTGCTGCAAAAGGAGACCTTCGTTCTATTTGCTAAAAATTATTTTTAAGTAGGGGTGGTTAGGGTTGAAGGTATGTTTTATGATGGTTTGCTTTTGCTTTGCCTTTTTCCCTCTGCTTTTTTGCAGGACCTCTTGTATGTATTTCGGCGGACCATTTTTTTCCTAGGAGCAATTTTTGGAGGGACTCCCTCGGGAGGCCCCATTTTCATGTTAAAAGAAAGAAACACACAAAGCAAAAGCACACGGGTGTGGGGTACTTTTAGGTTGCCCTTACTTGGGGTGCCTGGCATGGCTTCATTATAACTTCAATATGTCTCCCCCCCTTCTTTTCCCTTATACGGTACGGGCAAGGGAAAAGATTACGTGGGGTGAGCGGCTGTTGGCGGAAAGGGCCGAAGTGGAGCCGAAGGTGCTCGGCAGCGTTTATCGAAAAGCGGCGGAGACGGCCGAGATCTGCCGGCGCCGTTGGGTCTGGGTTGTTTGGGGGTCATCTTGGCGCAGGGGATCCTGGCTATGTAAATGAGGCACGCTGCCCCTTGTGCGTGGCGAACGCACCTCAATAACACATTCCAGAGGGCATATATTTACAGAATACTGGCGGGTCTTTTACCTTTGCACTAAAGCGTACTAGCTGGTGGCGCCGTATAGCAACTCACCATGACGAATATGAACATTAGTAAAAGAGGGATGTTGGGCTATCTGGGGGTCCTTTTCCAGGGGAGGCACGGCCCTCAAAGTCAAAGCCGACCATCATGCGAAAGCGTGGGTCTGGCAGGTGAGACCCCGAATCTACGTAGATGCGGGATCTTCACCAGCACGGCGGGTGAAATGTTTTCAAACAAAGAAATCACCTTATTTGGTGGTTTCACCGTTGGAAGACTGCATTCACTTTTGGGCTAAAGCCTCTCCAAACACTTTCACACACAGCAAATCTCTTTTGCCTGTGCAATTTTTTTCCGAACATGCGGCTTACAATCCAATTAAGAATCACTCTCGGTGGTGGTCCTATTTGGCTTTGGTTGCCGTGTCTTCCCCAAGGGTCCCAACCGTGGGGCCCGCCTAACGAAGTTAAAGAATAGAACTGGAAAAACTTTTGACATTCACACCTACATCTACATATTCTGCTGTTTCTTTTATACTAAGGCTACAAAGGTCTGGTCTAAGGGGACACAGGGTATCTCTGGCCCAGGGTGAAGGGATATCTGACGAATCACTGGGCAGAGGGGGGCTGGGCTGGCGGCGGCTCCCCCAGGGTCATACACTGGTGGGGCGGTCTGGAGCGGCTTCCCTTTCCATTCCTTTAATTGAGAGGCATGGAAGTATTTTAGCCAAGTGCCTCCTGTCTTCCTCTGGATAGCTACCTGATAGACGGCTGGAGAGACTCTTTTCGTGATTGGGACGGGGCCTTGCCATTTGGCGGCTAGTGAATGTGCCTTCTGTGAGAATTTTCTATATAAAACGAGCTGTCCTTCCTCCCACTGCCTGGGGTTCCTGACCCATCCTAGTTTGCGGTCCATATCCTTCTGAGCTGTGCCTAACTTCTGGGCCACTTGCATGTGGACGGCGTGTATGGATGAGATGAGGTCCTGAACCCAGGCGTCATTAATTACTACGGGCTGCATATCAGAAGGGAGCTGCGTGTCTAGCCAGAAGGCTTCTGGGAGCTGCATTTTCCGTCCTGTCATGACCATATGGGGCGTGAGTCCGTGAACTGCGGTGGTGCCTCTGATGGCCATTAGAATTATGGGGAGTTTTTCATCCCAGTCTCTCCCGGAGGAGCGAACCATCTTGCGGAGAGCTTCCTTGAGGGTCCGGTTGGTTCTTTCTATGGCGCCGGAAGCCTGGGGATGGCCGGCTATGTGAAAGCGCTGTTGGATGCCTAATGCTTTACAAAGCTCCTGGGTAACTTCTCCAATGAAATGTGAGCCTAAATCGGAATCCATAACTCGTACAGTGCCCCATCTCGAAAACACATTATTGAACAGTAGTTTGGCCGTAGTGGCTGCAGTGTTATGCTTACACGGGAACGCCTCGACCCATTTACTAAAGGGATCTATGACAGTGAGACAGTAGCGATTGCCGCGGGGAGTGGGAGGAAGGGGACCGATAAAGTCAATCTGTATACGAGCCCAGGGTCCATCAATTCTCTGATGCTGGAGGGGAGCTCTAGGCCCAGTTGGGTCTGCATTGACCATAGCACAAGACAGACAGTTGTCCACCCATTGTGCTACTTCGGTACGCATGCTAGGCCACCAACCAACCTCTTTGACCCTCTCCAGAGTCAGATCCTTGCCTCGGTGTCCCTGCTCGTGGACAAACTGAATCAGGTCGGCCCTGACTTCCAGTGGCACTACCCAGTGGCGTTCACCGGCTGCATCTACTGCCCAAACTATGCCTTCTTCTTCTTGGACCAGTAGTCTTCCTGTCTGATCTCTTCCTGCGGCTAGGAGGTCAGCTACTTCTGGGTCCGATATCTGTAGTTGGGCTAGGTCTAGTGTTCCTGCGATTCCCTGAGCCTGACTGCGGGCTTGTGCCCGGGTGGTGACAGGGTGGAGGGGACAATCGGTGCCTGGTTCCGGTAAGGGAGCATTTTCAGTGGCGGCTGCCTTGGCTGCAAGGTCTGCCTGGTCATTCCAATAAGCGGTCTCTGAGTTTGTCTTTTGGTGTCCTTTGACATGGGTAACCTGCGTTGGACCTGTGCGGGACTGAAGGAGCGCGGCTACCTGCTGCCATAGCTGTAGGTGGGCTACGGGTTTCCCATCACTAGCTCTCCACCCCTGATTCTGCCACACCGGGAGCCAGACTGTGGCGGCTTTGGCCGTCCAATCCGAGTCTGTGTAAATGGCAAGTGGGCTTTCTGGGGGCTCAAACTCAAGCACTGCCAGAAGCGCTTGCACCTCAGCTGCTTGGCTGGAATGGGGGCGGGCTGGACCTTTGAGGGTGTGGGCGTCGCTCACTCACACAGCGCCGTAGCCTGTCCGAGGGGAGCCTCCGACGTGAAAGGAGGAGCCGTCGCAAAACCAGCATGTGAAGCCGTTCAGTCGGGCTTCCTCTAGCGGGACTCCCCAAGTGACTGGCCAAACAACTTGCGGTGGCGGGTCCAGGGGGCACTCGTGCTCGGTCCCGGTTACTAACAGGCCATAGGGGGCTGGTGGCTCAGTGGTTTCCTTTTTGAACTCTACTCCGCGGTTAACCAATGCCAGGGTCCATTGTGCTATGCGGGCGTTTGAGACTTGTCCATCTTGTATTTTGCCAGACAGAATATATTTGAGGGGCTGGACTATCGTGCGCGAGCCACCTATGATAAATTCCCAATGGGTCAGACTCCAGACTAGAGCAAGGCAAGTCTTTTCGCATGGGCTGAACTTGGTCTCTACTGAAGTTAGATTGCGAGAGGCATAGGCTACTACTCTAGCGTCTCCCGCTTGTTGCTGGGTGAGCGTGGCTCCGATGCTCTTGTCTGACATGGCTAGCTGAATAAAGAATGGCTGGGTAACATCTGGATGGGCTAGGGCCGGGGCTGCGGCTAGGCTGCGCTTCAGCTCGGCTAAGGCTGTCTGTTGATCTGGTCCCCACTCCCAGGGAGTGTTCTTCTTGAGGAGAGCATAGAGGGGGCGAGCCTTGTCTGCAAAGGACTCGATGAAGTCTCGGGAAAAGTTAAAAGTTCCTAGAAGGGCTCTGAGGGAGGGGACATCGGTGGGTGCAGGCAGCTTGGAAATGATCTCCATTCGCTGGGCATCCGGGGTACGACCCTCGGGTCCCAGGGTCAGACCCAGGTACTTAACACTGGTCTGAACCAATTGGGCCTTTTCCCTGCTTGCCTTGAACCCAGTCTCGCGGAGGAGTTCCAGGACTTCCCTGGTGATCTGGCGGGCTAATTCTTCCGTAGGGGCGTGGACTAAAATGTCATCCACGTAGCTCAGTACGTGGGGCCTCGAGGAGGGTTGGAGGCGTTCCCACATCTGAACTACATGGGCATGACAAATACTGGGGCTGGAGTGGAATCCCTGGGGTGTCCGCTTGAATGCGTATTGCTGGCCGCGGAAAGTGAACGCGAACTTGTACCAGCAAGACTCATGCAACCGGATGGAGGGGAAAGCGTTGGCCAGGTCTATGACCGAGTAGAACCGGGACCCAGCGGCAATGGCCGTCAGGATCTCGTTGTACTTGGCCACAACCGGGGCAACTGGAGGGGTGGTGGCATTCAGAGCACGGAAGTCGACCGTCATTCTCCAGGTCACTCCATCTGCTTTTAGAACTGGCCACAATGGGGCGTTGCAGATGGACTGCATCGGGAGTATGACGTCCCACTCAAGGAGTCCTTCTATGGTCTTGGCTATCCCTGCCTCGGCTTCGGCTGGGTACTTGTACTGTCTTTGGGGAGGGGGGTCCTTTCCTTCAATCAGGACGCAGGCGCCCTTCACTATCCCACACTCGGCCTTGTCTGTCACCCAAACTTCGGGAAAGTCCTGAACCCAGGGGTCTCCTGTGATGGGGGCGAGAGGCAAAGGGGCCTTAAGGGCTGCACAACGATGGACTGCATTGACGAAGTCTGGGCCTCCCGGGATGCGCCACAGGAGCCCGTTCGCTAAGTCAATGGTCAGTCCCTCGGCTCGGAAGAACGGCATACCCAAAAGTCCGTCATCTTCTCCCCGGTTTGCGCATGCTGAAATCCGGGTGGCCAGGCTCCCAACGGAGAGGGGGATATCCTGCCAAACCGGGGATTCCTGCATGCCACCTCCAAAACCGGCGAGTTGCATGGTTGTGGGGGTCTGGGTGCCCTTCGTAACTAAGGTGGGCCGGAGTATATTAAGTGAAGCTCCGGTATCTATGAGGAGGGTGGCAGGCTTCTTCTTTTCCCCGGGAGTCCCGATCCCTGCCTTTACTGTCGGTCTCCCCCATGTGTCCGGCTTTAGTTTGGCAACTATGCCCACGGAAGGAGACTGGGACTCGGGGCGACCCTATTCTGATCCTGCGCACTGGTCGGTGGAAGCGGCGCTTCCTCTAAAGGGATTGTTGGGGCTCGGGCGTTCCCGGACCGCAGCTATCGGGGGACTCGAGAAGGGAGGGTCTGGCGGCAAAGGGGGCGCCGACGGGGGTACTGGGGGCTGCTGCTGGTCTTCCCACTCCATGATCGCCTTCATTAGAACGGACGTGGGCTTTCCGTCAAATAGCTCCATGTTCGCTCCAATGTTTTTGAGGCGCATCCAAAGTTCCCACCGGAGGGGGTCCCTGGACTGGGGCGTGCTGCCGCGGTCCCGGTAGCCCTCGTGGTCGCCCTGTGATGCTCCCCAAGCGTTAGACTGATCTGGAGGTGGGTAGACCTGATGGTTGTACGGGTGTGATGCTCGAGAGTGAGGAGGGGCTAGGGGCGCATCTTGCGGTCGGGGCTCGTGGGGTCCCTGCTGGGAGGAGAAACCGTAACTCGGGGTGGGTGCAAAGGAAACTCCCGGGCGGTAGTCCCTTGGCCCTCTTCCCCGGTTAAAGCTGCTGCTCCTTCCCCTCAGGATTCCTCCCCTTGCCTCCGAGTACGAGTTGCGTCCCTGCGGTCGGTACTGAGAGTGGGGGCCATGGTTGGCATAAGTGACTGCACTTATCGGCTCGCTCTCCTTCCTACGGGAGGCCGGGGACTTCACATGGCGGATGGCGCCGGTCTCTCGCAACAGGCCAGCAATGCTCCTGATGCGAGCTTCCAGGTCTCCCCATGAGATGCTCCCGGGTTCTACTCCTGCTAGGGCTAGGCGAGTGGTGCTGTTGAGCCCATCTATGACTGCCCTTCTGAATTCTAGCTCATCGAAGTCGGGTACATCGCTTGCATCTAAATCTACTTCATCTGCTAGCTCAGCGAGAAGCTGCTTCCTGGCTAGGTATGCTTCTGGGTCCTCTCCGGGTTTCTGGGACTCTGCAATGTATAGGGCTTTTAAGCTCTTGGTGGGCCATAGGAATGCGCACAGTTCTTTAATGGCTCCATACTGGCTGCGGGTGGCTAGCCTTCGATTAGAAACGTAAGCATTAAGGGCTGTGACTATTTCGGGGCTGGCGCAGTGGCGGGCCAGTTGGGCCACATCGGAACCACTAGCAGAGGGCTGGGAGGTGGTCACATGGGTGAACCACTGGATAGCCGTGTCTCGGTTTAGGGGCCCCAGGCGATCTGCTATGGCTTGGAGCTCATCGGGCCTCCAATTTCGGGTTTCCTTAACGACCCGGTCTGTCTTCCTGCCGTCCTCGTCCATGGATACAATTTCCTTAGTGGCTATTGGATGGAGGGGCTGCGGGGCTTCCTCGGGCTGGGGCGACTGAGATGCCCAGCTATCCTTACTGTCTTCTGGGAGGGCCAAGAGGGCTGCGGGATGCACGGCGGAGATTACGGCCTGCTGCATCCCCAGGTGCTGCTTTAGGGCCTCTAGCTCCCTCTTACAAGCGGAGTGGTCTGCTGCGGCTATCTTTGCGACTTTCTGCTCTGCCATGAACTGGGCAGCATGGGTTAATTTTGCAATCTTCTCCTGTCCTTCAATTACTGCGTGCTCAGCCATATCGGCATGAGCGGTGGCCACTTCAGCCTTGTGCTGAGCGTCTTGGAGGGCAGAGGCTAGACCCTGTTTTTCCATCATGAAATTAACGCGTTCTGAGCGCCACTCGGCTGCCTTTTCCTCATACTCTTTCTTCTCCTTCCTTAACCTTTCTATCTCCTGTTCCTGTTCTTCCTGAGCTACCTGTAGCTTATTAATTAGGGACATGCTGTCCTGTAGGGCGGTGAAAAGTGCCCAAGCTCCGTATCTATCTTTCTTACTGGACCTAGGTTTCTCCTTCTCACAGAAATCCTGGAAGGCACTTCTGACTATCTGGAGTGGGTCAGGTCCCTTGAAGGAACCGGCTTCCCAAGGGCAATCTCCCTTCTTAACTAGCCACTTCTCCAGGCGGGGCACGGTGGGGGCTGCCCGGTACATTTTACTTCGTTTAAGGCTGATCTCGGGGGAGGTTAAAGAGTGGATCAGCGACACCAGGGGTGGGGCGATTAAAGCTCCCTATAAGTTTTCCCGTCTAGGGGCCGTTCAGAGGTTATTTCCCTTCGGGTCCTCGGGGATTCTTACACTGGATTCTTAGGGGTTTTTAACAACTTTTTCCTCTCTATGTTCCTTCGGGAGGTTTATCCTTCCCTCTGGTTCTCAAGGATTTTTAACTGGGTTCTACACAGGTTTTTACCAGGGGTGGTTTTAAGGGTCCTACTTTTAGGTTTACCAGGGTATTTTTAAGGGTCCTACACTCGGTTCTTCTCCACCGGGGGAGAAGGAAAAATTCCTATTCCCGTTTCAAGCTTGCCTACAAGCCACGGGACCAAGAAAAGTTTACTGGCTCAGAAGGTGCTCTCAAGCTCTCTAAGCCCAAGAACCAAAACGCTCAGTGCTTCCAAGCCTCTGCTCAGAAGCCAAAGCTCAGGGGTCTCCCAAGCCTATACTCGGAAAACCAAAGCTCAGGGGTCTCCCAAGCCTATGCGCTCAGAAAACCAAAAAGTGTCTCCAAGCCTCTGCTCGGAAACTACAATTAAGGGGGTCTCCCAAGCCTATGCTCAGGCAACCAGAAATGCTCCCAAGCCTCTGCTCAGAAACTGAAGTGCTTCCAAGCCTCTGCTCAGAAGCTACAATGCTCTCAAGCTCTCTGCCCAAGAACTAAACTCAAAGTGTCCCCAGGCCTCACGCTCAGAGACAAATGATTAAACGGTCTCCAAGCCTCGACCAAAAGACTAAATGCGCTCAAGGACTGCCTCTGCAAGTCCCCAAGCAAAAGTGCCCAGGAGTAAAGCTTACTGTACTCCCAAGCGAGGTGCGCTCAAGAGTTCTAACAACTCCCAAGCAAAAGTGTGCCCAAGAGTCCCACTGACTCCCAAGCGAGGTGCGCCCACGAGTCTGACTTAAAACTCGCAAGCGGAAAGGCGCCCAAGAGTCTTCCTTAAAACTCGCAAGCACGGTGCGGCCGGCTGCCGCGGGGCTTCAGGAACCTGGCTTTAGATTCCCAAAGCTAACTAAACGAACGGACTAACGATCCCTTCACGTTTCCTCCGGAGCGGGGATTGAAGCCTAAGTGCTGGCAGGAACGGGGTTTGGACGGGCTTAGGAGAGACGGGGGAGGGCGGAAAAGAATTTTATATGTGCTGCTTCAGGATATATATATATATAGAGCCTACTTCTGGGATCCCACCCACATAGACGCGTTTAGGCGGCCCGGAAGGTGGCCAGGAACTTCACCAGTTCAGAGGTCCTCACCCACAGTACACCGGTTATAACGGCTGGAGGGCCTCGCGGTGCACCACAAAAGGCAAGTAGTCCAAAGCTGGCTGAAGGAGGAAATGGGGGAAAAGCCAACCCACAAGATAGAAATGCTCGCTAGAGCCACACACACTCACACTTTTAATTCCCTGAGCTAAATTGCGCTCTTTACACAGAGGTCTGGAAAATTTTCCTCTAAGTCAGTTCGCCGAAGACACGCGTGTCGACTCATGTGCATTCACACGAACTGGGTTATGCCCGCATATTCTCCACCAGTAAACTGTTACCAGAACTGCTCTTTATTATAATGGGGAATTAGCTGTAGCAGTCTGTAACTTAATATTAAGCGCGGATCATAACCTATGTATACGGAGGTCCCGATCCCAGACACTCTAGTGAAAAAGAGGCAGACAACAAATAAGTTCCAAACACGTGTATTTAGTGTGGCGTAAGCCTAAACTTGCACAAGCATACAAGAAACACACAAGATCTAGGAAATACAGAGTATGAAATACAGAGACGTTCGCATTAGCTGGTTCCCAACGATGATAGGGGGAATACTCACTTATCCTGGAGCGAAGCAGAGACGCGACAGCGAGGGGGGTGGCCCAATGCCAGCACTGGAACCACAGACGGACAGCAAGGAGGTCTGGATAGGGAATGGCCGAGGCACCGAGTGGTCTGAGAGACCAGCTTAAATACCCCAAAACGTACCCTGGGGCTGGTGCTGTACTTGGTGGTTCTCACAGTTTAAAACAAAGGTTCTAATGGGCTACTGAATGGCTTGGATGGGCCACTTTGGTAATCAGATTGTGATAAGTGACACCTCAGGAAGAGGGGACAAAAGAGGGAGGGGGAAATCCAAGTGGGCTGAAAAGATGTTCCAGCGGACAGGGCTTGTCCTGATGTCATCAGCTTCTGGAA
Source organism: Eublepharis macularius (assembly GCF_028583425.1). Classification (NCBI taxonomy): domain Eukaryota; kingdom Metazoa; phylum Chordata; class Lepidosauria; order Squamata; family Eublepharidae; genus Eublepharis; species Eublepharis macularius. The sequence continues at coordinate 118,783,533 of NC_072794.1, read as the reverse complement.
TGCGGAGGTTTCTTTGAGATGCATTCTCTAAGTGCTTGGGATGGTCAGCACTTAGTTCTTCTCCGGGGCGGCTCCTAAGATATGCAGAGCGGGGCGAGGGGCTCTCGCTGCAGACGTGGTGTGCCCGCTTCGCCGAAATGGCTTCCCAAAGCAGTCTTCCTCTCAGGGTCTTCTGGCTGCCTGAGAACATGGATGCCGGCTGGGCATAGCTGGGGCTGGTTTGCAGGCTGCCCGGTAGCGAGGGCAAGCTCGGGGACCGGCCCGCGGGAGGCTCCAGGCGGGAACTGACCAGGGAGCGCCTAGCCAGGCTCGCTGGAGGTTTCCCCGGCAGGCGCCCGGCTGCTAGCAGCGGCTTGGGCCCATATGAGGCAGGCTTCCATGGAGGCAGGGGGAACAACACTTTAAAACACAGTCCAAAGCAGGGAACAGGCACGGTCCGTGGCAGATGGCAATGCAGGCACGGGGCACACTTGTAACAGAGTCCAAACGCACACTGGGAATTCCAGATACAGGTCAGGGCAGGGCTGCCCAGAAAGAGAGTCCTTTGTGCAGTTATCCAAACATGGCGTCAGGGAACCACACAGTCTATTGCAGCAGTAAGGCAATTGACACGCAGGCAGGAAACTGACACGTGTATCAGAGCACACACGTGCAAAGCAACATTTGTGCAGCAGTGAAACAGTAACGCAGGAAACTTTAACACAGTTCATGGCAGGCTTTAAAGCAGGGGAGGGGGCCTACTTGGCAACAGAATATGCCTCACTATGTTTCTGTTCTATTACTAGAAAACCGCTCCAAAGAAGAAAAGAGTGGATGTGATTTTTCAAGGCATGTAGAAGAACTTTTCTTTCAGTATTAAGCTGTTCCACTGCTAGTATCTATCACTGCAAGATCTAGGTTAGAAGCTGAAGAGGGCTTGCATTTGCCTCAGGCAACTTATTAACAAACAAGAGAGGTGATTAGGTCTCTCTGGCATAGTAACCACCTCTAGGAACACAAGGGAACAATCCTGCTGATGTGATAAATGCTAATAGATCTAAAATCACTGTTTGAAATCAAAGGAAATGTTATCTGGTGATTATAGAATTAGCTAGTGTGGGATGGGTGTAAAATGTGATCAAAGATGCAAAGCCTTTTGGTGACAGAACTAGTGGGAAGACTTTTTGATGATCAGACCGTCTCTTCTCTGTGTTTTGTAGGTTAAGTTTCATAGGCTGTTCTTTCTACAGTTCACTGAAGCTAGAAAAACCCTAAGAACCTCTCTTTGGAATCATTCACAACTCTTTTTATATATTCTGTGTAGTAACTAGACCAACAAAAGGAATACTTGCATGGTTCTTTTTAAAAATTTGTTATCCCACTTCTCCCCCCAAAGCAATGACTCAAAGTGAGTAGCAACAAATGTTTTCTCCTCAGGTGAAAGAGGATCAGATGCCAATATTCCAAGCTCAGAAGCTCACCCCTCCTTCATAATTAACAGCTTTGCCACACCCCAGTTCAGACTGGGACTTCACTCTCTCCAATGTCTCAGTCCCCTTTCCTCCCCATCATTTCCCCAATCTGAAATGACATCACAGAGTTGTTGTTTGCCTCGCCATGGTAAGCATTGTATGTTGTCCGTGTCTTTGGTCCAACAGAACAAGTACCAGCTCTGTAGAGCCATTTATCACATCAGGGGAAATAAGTTAACACCTCACCCCATCACCACACTGCAGTTGCAGTTTGAACTGATTACTATTTACAAAGAAAGAAAGAAACACCTGGAAGCTCCAAACGCAAAATTCCCAGCACCTAGTTTGACCCATAGTTAAGCTGCCTGATTTTGACGTGTTGCAGTCTGGTTTAATAATGCATAGCTTTGTAGTTCTGTGACAACTACACAGCTATGAATTATTAACATACCTTTCAAAATAGATGTAACTTTATCTCAATGCCTTGCTGATCTCACAGCTCTTCTAGCAAACATAAATGGGAGGCAGAATTTGTACATACTATATAACAGAGGGTAGTAAGTATAGCAATGAGCCTAGGTGCCCCTAAACCACATTTGGCAAGTGAAAACCATTTCTGAATATGTATACTCTGAAGTAAGTTGGGATTTCAAAAGTGGTATCTTTGTGCAGTACTATCCCTGTTAACAAATCTCAGTTAGTCATAGACACATACTATGAAAAGTATAGTACTGATTGCCAGGTCATTCACATCCCAACAAAACCCCATAAAATCTGGGAGTATGTTCCTAATATCATTCATTTTTTAATCATTCATTTCATTTTTGCCACAATATTCCACACAACAGAGCCTCCAGGCTGCTCAGACCAATTAAAAGCACCATAAAAGCATTGAATGGTATTTTACAAAGTGTGTCGAGAAACTGACTTGTCTCAGTCAGTTTCTTGGTTCAGTTCAGGCTTTGGGTCTGATAGAAGCCTGTAAAGTCATCATGATTCTGCAATTTCAGAGCTAGGATTGAACTGTGCAGCTGCAATGAGGCCATAGCTGCAAGGTTCTGCACCTTGATTGCATTATTCTAGCAAAGGACCATGGGTGAGAGAGTACATGCACTGTCCTTGACTGGTGGCCAGTTGCAACAATTTTGGAAAAAACAAGGATCCTTGTTCTAACACGCACTGGGACACTGCTTGCTTTTGGACCCTGTATGGTTGCTGGAGGATTTCTGCTACTGTTTTTGTGCTCTGGACCTACTCACCTGGATTGATGCCAGCCCAGGATCTTTGCCTCTGGATTTTGAGACTTTGGAAACTGTAACCTCAGGCTGGAAGACTGAAAGTCTGTTTAAATATGTTAGTCTAGTTATCTAGTGTTTATTGTTTTCCACTTTGGTTGACAAGTTGTATGTGCTCTTTGGAGTATAACCCTGTGAGTTCTTTGGGAATTTAAATCCAGTACTTTGACCTGTTTTGGTCAAAGCTACCCAAATAGTGGAACTCAATCTGCAAAGTGGTCTACCTCACAGGGTTGATTTTATGTTTAAAATCTAGTAGGGCTGGGGATTTGCCTCTCTATTCCACAGCTGAAGATTTAGTCAAGAGAAGCTGATGGCAGCTCATTATCCTGGAAGTGGGGACTCACTCCCAATTTTGAGTGTTTTGCTCTTAATCTCCCACTCAGGTTGGCTTGTGTCCTTGACAGTGTACACGACAGTAACCAAATAAATGGATTTTCCTATCCCCTACCCCAACTGCTTCCTGTGGACCCCCCCCCCCCAAAAAACAAGCTGGCTCTGGGGATCTGTAGTAGTATATGCAGAGGACTATTGTAAACTTGGAGAAACTGCAGCACACCACTGACTCCTCACCTTGTGCTCAGATTGCTCTCCAGGCCAAGCTTGAACACTCTGTTCTAGGAGTGTGCACCAAGAAAATTGCCTTTTCAGTTTCAGTTCTGGAGGTTTTGGAATAATTCTCTTCCATTACTAGTTTGCTCCAGAATGGACAGTGCTGGATTGGAACTCATCTGACTGATTTTTTTTTCATTTTCATGAGTATCAGCATGTTGTGTGCATGTTGGCTGCACATATACAAAAGCACACTGTTCTTCTCAAGGGGCTGGATGGGAAAAGAAGGCTCTGGGGAAGGTGTTTTCTCGCTTAACCAAAAAACACATCAACTATTATTCCCCCTCATAGTCCAAACCACTGATCCACGGAGCACAAAAACATACATACTAGACATGGGCACAGACCTGGAAAGAACCATGGACCACTGGTCCATGGTCCATCATGTTTCACAGACCACAAACCATGAACTTTTCACGGACCCACCCCAGTTCATGGACCGGTTTGTCAGTCCATGGTTCATCACTGCCAGGGGCCCTAGGATGACCCCTTCACACTCAGAGATGCCAAACTCGCAGGATGTCTTCAACAGGCTCTCCTCCAGCCATCCACCAAGTTTGGAGAAGATTGGATTTTGGATGTCCGAATTATAGACACCGAAAGCAGCTGCCCCCAGGAAAGTTCCATTAGATAGGAGCCACAAATGCCAATTGACTTGCATTGGCTCCATTGAGATACATTGCAGCACCAAAAAGTTGCAATGAAAACGTGGAATCGAGTTAGAGAATCTTCCTCTGAGAACAGAAAGTGCTCTGCAGAGGCCCTGTTCTCTGTTATTTCTGCACAAGCTTAGATGCTCTGCTCTGCTCTGGGCCTAGGGTTGCCAGCCTCCAGGTGGTGGCTGGAGATCTCCCTGAACTGATCTCCAGGCCTCAGAGATGAGTTCATCTGGAGAAAATGGGTGCTTTGGAGGGAGATATCTATGGCATTATACCCTGCTGAGGTTCCTCCCCTCCCCAAACTCTACCTTCTTCAGGCTTCACACCCAAATTCTCCAGGAATTTCCCAACCGGGAGCTGGCAACCCTATCTGGGCCTGGAATGAAGGCCCCCAAGAGTGGAATGACAGTCCCTGGGAGTAGCCAAACTGCTCTGGGGATGGCATGACAGCCACCAGACTGGAATGACAGTCTTTGGGAACAGACCAAAGGGAGTTGGTAAAAGTCAGATCCAGATGATTTTAAACAGATCCTCATGAATTCATATGATTTTTATGTTGCAACAAAAAGGCTGTCATGTCCTAATTTACAGACAGCACCGGAACAGTCAAGCACCCACCAATCTGTGGCACCACCATGGCACAAAAACCACTTTAATGAGCAAAACAACTTGCCTTAATGCGTGCCTTCCCCAAGCATTCCCTGGATCCACGCATATGGACTCCACTCTCAAACTCAGTGGGTAAGTGGTTTAGAGGGAAGACTATTGATGGGTCTGTTGACATCTAATGGGTTGTGCAATATGTGTGCTGCTGTTTAATGATTGTTTTAATTAACTTTATTACTGTTGATGTTATTTTATCTTATGCTACGATGTTTTTATCTATTTGTATTTATGTTCTTTGTGGTTATCTGCTCTGAGTCTGCTTGTGGGGAGAGCAGACTATAAATTTAAATAAATAAATAAATTGGTGCCATTGCAGGCAAAAATAGCTGTCCCAGAATCTTGTTTCCCCACCAACCCCACCCCTTGAAAAGAAGAGCGTGCATTCACACATGCATGGCCAATGCATATATAACAGGCAAGCATCAGCCACCACCTCCTGATTTTGACCTCCTCCCTTCCCTTGGTTGCTGCCAGGAAGTACAGCAGCTGGGGTGTGCATGTTTTCATACTGTTAGTGTGCACCTAGGCTGCGGCAGGAATCAACGCAAAATGTTTTAATTAAATCAACTTTATAAACTATAATATACAATACAATTCCAGAATTAAGAGACAGAATAAGAAAAGAAAAGGAAGAAAGTTTGCTAACCTATTTGATCTCCCCTCCTTGCTGGAAGTTGCAGATTGGTGAATTTATAGAGTAGATGCTGTCCTTCCGCATCATCCCACTTATAGCCACACACGAGCACAGAAGGGACTGCTCTTTTTCAGTTCTCCCTCCACATGTGTCAAAAAGGCCTAAAGAATCCAGGCCTTAGATTCTGGAACTCAAAAGTCCTCCAGACACAGCTTGGCCAATAGAGAGGTGTTAACATAACAAAGAGATACCACGTTTTCACTTCTGGCTTTAAAATCAAGCCTATCTGCTTTAATAAGGCTTTTCTCAGCCTGGGTATCTCCTCAGATCTGGACAACCATCATAACTGACATATCCCATTTGCTCTTCATCCACCACAAAGGTATCTTCTTCCCTACCTACACCCCTCACATGTAGCTTAGAACTGATTTGTCCTCCAATAATGTTTTAATATATGAAGTAGCTGTTCCCGTATCAGTAGCAATAAGTGATACAGCACCTGTGGAACTTCTATCTCTCTAAAAGATCTTTAAAGGATGGAAGCTATGTCCCTTTTAGAATATGGTCACCTAGCAACTAGACCACCACACTGTCTAAGATCAATAGAGATATTTAATGTAGGTGCCACATTGTCTGTGACTGTCTTTATTGCTTCAGAAATTAAGCTCGTTAATTTTATCTCCTGTTGTCACATAGTATCAATTCCCATAATTTACAGACTCAGTCTGGAAAATGTGGCATTTCATTTGTGATTCCCTTTCTTACCCATTAAAGAATGTGTGTTTATTCCTTGCAAACACGTGCAATTATTTCTGCTCTGAGATGCCAAGAAAGTCAATGAATGATGTTACCTTTCTTGCTATTGCTAATACAGTTTATCACCACTTTCAAGGGAATTTGTTTTTCTTCCCTGGATAGTTCAGTTTGAGGAGGTAGCATTGATTCTTCTGAACATTTGAAATCTTGACAGCAGTACATAGAAGGAAGGTTTTTCTGTTCAGAAAAATAGACTCGATTGCTGCTATGTGCATGAACCCAAGAGACCCACTATTAACTTCTGTTACAGGGACAAAAGATTTCAGAGTTGTCCTTTTAAGCCAGCTCTGAACAGTACCTGTCTCTCTTCATTATGACAGTCCCTGCCTGAACCTAGCTTTACTGAGCTCCATTTATTCATTGGATTGGTTTCTTCTATGGCCTAAACCTTTGTTCAACTGCATAGCAAACCACAGAATCTGTTCCCTCAAGGTCCAGCATAGGGAACCCCTTATCTCATGCCCTCTGAATGACTTCCACCATGTGCATAGCCTCTTGCAATACAATTTAATGGTAATCACAGAATCTCCCTCCCCACCCACCCCCCGACCCATACTGCTATTTCAGTAGCAGATATATATTACAAGGGAGTCCACAAGGCCACAGAAGCCAAAGCTGGACTCTGCAGTTGCTCTCTATTAACTGATACAAGTAAAGGCTTTGTTATCCAGCTTTCAAGGGGAATGGAGTTTGTCAGCTCATCAATATTCAAGCATACTGCTCTGCCCTGCCCCAGAGGAATTCAAAGAAAACCCTGCTACATTGGGAATGTCATGGCATCAACCCCATACCTGTCAAAACCCTTCCCCTTTGCCCCCACACCATGGAGTTGTCACAGGCAGCAAAAGACAAGCAGCCCAGCAGCCTGGGAGCCCTCGGAAAGGGCTGGCCTCTAAGAACTCCAGGCCTGCTGAGGGGGAAGGAGGCATCTGACATCCGCTGACAGTGCCAACTTTCAGAAGCCCAGCAATGGCCAGAAGCATCATGCTGATCAGACGGAGAAGCAGCAGAAATCCATACAAATGTCCAAAGACACAGGGAAATGGTCATTAAGGGGGAGGAGTTTGTCCTCTGGGTGATGCTGGCTAACTGAGGGCCAGTTAGAAGTGATGAATTACACTTGAATGGCAAATGAACAGACTCACATGTATTCCTCCCTGTTCACTTGTGCTCCATGCTATCATGTGGAGTGCAGGTGGAGCGCAAGTGAACAGGGAGGAATACATCTGTTCACTTGCCATTCAAGTGTAATTTGTCACTTCTAGCTTGGCCCTGAGGGCCAAGCTACACATGACGAATGACACTTGAATGGCAAGTGGATTGAGTGGAGGGCAAGTGAACAGGGAGAAATACACTTGCTGTTCAAGTGTCATTCGTCACTTGTAGCTTGGCCCTGAGTGTTCTGGATAATCAAGTGCCAGGTAACAAAACTTTGACTGCATAGAGTTTTTATTAAGCTATCATGGCTAATTACAGTTAATAAACCTAAATTCCAGGAATGTATTTCCGCTTTTAATGCCAATTAAGCCTGTGGCCATCTTATGGCAGCATTCTTAAGACAAATTTTGTATGATGTTATACATTCTGTATTTCAACACAAAATGCAAAGTTTCAAAGAAACACACACACACACACACACACACACACACACAAATACTTGTTGGTGTATTACCTACTGCTGGTAGCAGGTAGATGATAGGAAGATAGGACTGCTATTGCACTATAAGTTATGAAAGGGGACTATAGATAATATAAATAAATAAATATGTATACACAGAAATTTTATTTAATAATTCCTTTTCCCCTGACTCCACCAGGACTTATGGAGATTCATTCCCTAAATGGTGGGGTTAGAGTAAATTAGAGAGCTTGATATCCCATAGTTAAACCATAATCCAACACTTGTTCCCTCATGGCTCAGCAGGAGAACATGATTTGCCTTGGTATGTTTTATATTAGAGGCACAGAAAATGCTCCTGTACACTCTATAAAATAATATTTTTCCCCTTAAGATGTTTAAGTGTCACAGTAACTTTTTGCAGGGAGGGATCTCAGAAACTAATCAGAGTCAGAACTAAGATGAGAGACTCTCTGCAGAGGAAGGCACTGGAAAACCATCTCTGCTTTTCACTTGAAAGGCCCTTGCTGGTGTCGTCATAAGTCAGTTGTGACTTGACAGAATTTTATTCATATAACTGTTGGGAAGGGAAAGTGATCATAAACTTTCTTTCTTTCTCATGTCTAGAATATTCCACCAGAAAAAACAAGCAGATTAATACATCGTTTCTTTTCATTTTAGATTATAATTTTCCTTTATTGATACCAGATATTCTATATGCCATGAAAATCTTCTCAAGTCTGCAGCAATGAAAAGCAGCAGAGAGTCAAATTAACTTTCCAGACAAACTAAACATAATTTGTTTTATAACTTAGTAGATCCCCTCCCTGTATTAAAACATTTATAAGAATAAATGAATATTACAATCCTTTCCATTTTTAATTTCTTAATTGCACTCTTATTTGCTTATTCAATTATTTAACACACACACAAACACTCACAAACAAAATAAACATAAGATAAGCATGAACATATACAAAAAATAGATTTTAAGAAAGATAGAGTAACATGTACCTGGAGGCTTAAAGAATGTGCGCAACTATGTTGTTTCTTCCCAAACATTGCTGCTGAAACAACCAATACAGCAGAATTTAAGGCTGTCGAATGGTAGAATGAGGGGAAATTATCTTAAATTGCAATTATGCCAATCTTCTATATGGTTTATTGTTGTTGTTACTGATGATGATGATGTTGTTATTGTTATTATGAACATCAATTGTAAACAAGGTCCCACTGTGAAATCACCTCTAAAAGATATTTAATCTACTTAAAACACATTTGGGGGGGGGACAGCCCTTTGCCTTAAGGAATTATCAATGTGAATTTGGAATACAAGGCAATCAACAGAATATATAAGATAAGGAACAATCAAGCAATAACAGAATATAAACTTTGGTGTCTCAGCAGTACACCAGGCTCCTCAACAGAGGCATTAAAGACGTCTTTAAAGGAAGAATTTGAAGAATAGCTAAAGAGAGTTGTGATTAGTGAAGGTAACTCTTCTCGGGCATGCAGCATGTACAAGAAACATCCTAATGCTGCTTGTTAGGAACTTCATTGTCAGAGGACATAGTTAGAGTTGAAACCTGGTGGTGGGGGGTAGAGCGAGGGTCAGCTTTTGTTAAATTTGATTTGCTGCCAGAAATAAGAGGTATAGGTTTTTTATGAGGGAATTTTCATGAGGAAATTAACTAGAAAATTTATATGCCGTCTCTCCAAATCTGCACAAAATATTTCACAACAATCAAATCAAATCAAATAGACAATAAGATTTTTTTAAAAAAATACATCATATCAATAAAGCAATCCAAGTGAATAAAAACAGCCAATAAAAGCAATCCAAGACATAGTAGGACATAAAATGGAGCAATCTTCAATGAAAAAAATCAGTCATTCGGTTAGAAGCAGATCACAAAGCATTTCAAAAACTGGAACCTTACTTAAAAGCTTGGGTAAAGAACAGTGCCTGGGTAGTTGTGGCATATGGGCAGATGGAGTAAAAGTGAGAAGGACCGTGCACTTGAGAGTTTGGGCAAATTCTACAGAGACACCCTGGTGCAATGGCATCACTTCTGGATCACACTGGAAGTGTCATCAAGGCATCAATGCAACACCAAAAATGAATGTCTCCACTCCCAATCTCCTTTCAGTTGCCATCCATGGGCTAGCAACCTTCTCTCTCTCTCTCTCCATAAGCACAATGCTCAAACATGTGTTATGGACTTCTCTGTGTGTTTATACCCCAAATCCCTCCTTCCTTTCTTACATGTGGGCTTGTGCTTGGCTCCACTTCTTATGCCAAACTTTTTGTATTTGACCTACCACTCTCTCTCAAAATTCCAAAGGTGCCCACAAACTCAAAAAGATTGCGGACCCTAACTTTATAGTCTTTTCAACTTTATATTTATTTGTTTCTAAATACACCAGAGATATTATCAAGGAACAACATACAAAGACTATTCCTGTAGACAAAAGAAAGGAAAAACCTAGATGGATGATGGAGGAAACTCTTAAAATTGTTAGAGACAGATGAGAAACAAAAGCAAAAGGTGAAAGAAATAGTATCAGAATTCTAAATGCAAATTTTCAGCTTTTCAGAAATAAAGAACTATATTATAATAACCAATACAAAAAGAGAGAGAGAGAGGAGGAGGAGAAGATCTGTTCTTCAAGATCCAGGAAATCAAAGGGAAATTCTAGCCACAGCTCGAGACTACAGTATCTGACCAGGACAAAATAAAAGAAAGATGGAAACAATACTCTGAAGAATTATACAGAAGAGATGGAAGGATGACAGATTCCTTCAAAGAAAAATCCTTTGATGAAGAAATGGAAATCTTAGAAAGTTAAGTGCAATCTTCACTCAAAGTAATTGGGAGAAACAAATCATCTCAAGTAGATGGAATACCACAATAAATCTATTTCAGGCTACAGAAATGGAGTCCATTTAAAAAAATATGGAAAACAAAATAATGCCCCATAGACTGGAAACATTCAATCTACATTTCATTTCCAAAAAAGGGGATGCCAAAAGGTGTGGCAACTATTGGGTAATCCTTGGGTAATTTCCTATGCAAGCAAAATGATGCTCAAAATTCTACCTCAAAGACTTGTACCATATATGGAAAAGAAATGCCATTCCAGTTCCAAAAAAGGGGATGCCAAAAGGTGTGGCAACTATTGGGTAATCGTGTTAATTTCCTATGCAAGCAAAATGATGCTCAAAATTCTACCTCAAAGACTTGTACCATATATGGAAAAGAAATGCCATATTTTCAAGCTGGATTCAGAAAAGGAAAAGACATTAGAGAACACAATGCAAATTTACAATAGCTAATGGAGCATACTGGGGAATTTCAGAAGAAAATCAGCCTGTGTTTAATAGATTACAGCAAAGCTTTGGACTGTGTTGATCATGAAAGCTGTGGATGGTGTTAAAAGAAATGAGTGTATCACATCATCTGATTATTTTGATGTGCAACCTGTACTCTGGACAAAAGGCTACTGTTAGTTCAGAATATGGGAAAACAGAATGGTTTCCAATTGGCAAAGGTGTCAGACAAGGATGTATATTATTTCCTTATCTGGTTAACCTATATGCAGAACATACTGAAAAAAAAGATGGATTAGATTTTGAAGGCAGAGTGAAAATTGATGGAAGGAACATTAACAATTTGAGATATGTAGATGACACCACATTACTAGCAGAAAATAGTGAAGACTTGAAACGACTACTGATGAAGGTTAAAGAAGAAAGTGCCAAAGCAGGATTACAGCTGATCAAGAAAACAAAAGAAATGACTACAGAGGGATTACAAAATTTTAAAGTTGACAATGACAATGAAGAAATAGAAATTGTTCAAGGTTTCTTATTCCTTGGCTCAATAATCAACCAAAAGGGTGACTGCAACCAGAAAATCAGAAGAAGATTGAAACTTGAGAGAGGGAAGTAGAAAAGAGCCTTAAGAATAAGGATCTCTCTCTGGGGATCAAGATCAAGATAATCCACACTATGGTATTCCCCATTACTATGTATGGATGTGAAAGTTGGATAGTGAAGAAAGCTGATCGTAAGAAAATTTATTCATTCAAAATGTGGTGCTAGAGGAAAGTTTTGCAGATACCATGGATGGCCGAAAAGACAAATAAGCAGGTTCCAGATCACATCAAGCCTGAATTCTTCCTGAAGCTAAAATGACAAAACAGGCTATTGTACTTTGGTCACATCATGAGAAGATAAGACTCTCTGGATAAGTCAATAATGCTAGGAAAAGTGGAAGTGAATAGGGAAAGAGGAAGTCCCAAAATGAGGTGGCTTAACTCAATAAAAGAAGCCACGTCCTCCAGTTTGCCAAGATCTGAGCAAGTCTGTTAATGATTGGAGGTCTTTCACTCACAGATTAATTCCCTATAATAAAGGAGTCTACAGAGGGATGTCTTCTGGTACTATTTATTTTAAATTTTATATTAATAATGTCATAGGAGAATGGGGAAATCCTTGCTTTTCAGTTCTATGATTCTCAATCACCACTTAGGGATTTTTGCTACATGTGGATAACATGGTGTTCTGAATCAAGAGGGAACTATGTAGAATATGGAGAAAATTTCTTGAGCATTGGGAGGAGGACTTCCTTTCTGTTAATTCCAAGAAGATCAAAACCTTGTTTGTAGTCCCCATCCCCATCCAAAATACCAAAGGAAAATGCTTGGAAATGTGGCTGTTGCCTAAATATTTTTAACATATTAAATTAAATATCTCCTCAATCTGAATAAGTCCTAAATCATTTTTCAAGAACATGTGAATCTTTGATAGTTTCTGTCATCCAGGTATTAGCCAAATCAGGAATCACTTGGGTTGCTAACAGAGATGGTTAAGATTTTAGAAACTGTTTTTAGTGCTACAGAATGTGAATGAATGTACTTCCTTCATCTTTAGCAATGCAGGTTTGTGTATCTCTCTGGGTCACTCTAAATGTTACTTCCTTCACGAGTTCTCCATGGAGCCAGCCCAAGCTTGAGCAGTCGCACAGCAGCTTTGGGAAAGAGTGTGTATGTGTGTGTGTGGGGGGGGGGGGGTTCCCATTTTGTCTGCTTCATGTGGAGGAATTTTGTGCCCATGAGGCAGCAGAACTGGGAAAACTGTCCCCACCTCACTATTTTTTGTATGGAAGAAAAAAGGAGCTCTCCTTTCCCCTGCACCAGCCTTCTAAGCCTATTTGGGTTCTCCTTTTGTATGCAAGCCATTCTCCAAAGCTGCTGTGTGTCTGCACAAGCCAGTGTTGGCTCATGAAGAACTCATAAAGAAAGTAACATTTACAGTGACTCTACAAGAGCAATCTTATGCAGCTCTATTCAGAATCCTATCCAAGTCTGTTCCAAAGGGGCGTAGTCTCAGGAATATGATCTTATTGATAGAAACTAAAGTTAATTTTGTAGTTGTCTGCTGTTGATATGAGCTTAGATCCTATGAACATGTTCTGTCCATGCTAAATAATCTCTGCCATAAAGCATGATTCCTCTTCCATTAAAATTTCTATTTGAGCTGGTGCCCACTGAAAAGCATTGGGTTTATGCAAACTGGGGGAACTGGAAAAAGGATAGAAAAAAGATATCAGTTTATGTTTTTAGTATTAGTCAGAATGAAACTATTTGTTGGAATGCCTTTCATATCAAGATACCAGGGGAAATCTGTGGTTTTTATTTTACAACAAACTAAAAAATAGCCTATATTGGAACTAAAAAATAAGACTTTGGGAAGGGAAAGATGCAGATATTACAATTTGTGTAGGTCACTTTGCTCATGCAGTTGTGTAAAATACTGTTTTTTGAAAAATATTTTATACTCTCAACTTTTTATTTGTATGTTTTATTTATAATGGATGATTTTTATGTATCTGTTTTTAAGCACTGCCATGAATTTTGGCTTATAGAATAAAGAATGACTGACTGGCTCCTTAAGTCCTTCTTTTAGCCTGACAGAACATCCAATATTTTGGGTTTGAAATGACTGCTGCTTCTCTCCCCACTCCCACTCCCACCCCCATCTCAAAGCCCTGGGCATCAACACTCCTTTTAAAATGCATTGCTGCCCTCGCTGAACCCAAAGAGCTACTCCTTTCCTTTTATTTATCTAAGCTTTTTATGCTTGAAGGCAGGTATTATATAGACTTCCAGCAGTGGACTCAGTATGTTTTAAGACTATGAAAAGCATCTGCCTTGGGGGCAAAAGTAGTCAGTGGTAAAACCAAATAGTAAAAATGGAAAATGCTTTCCTCCAGAAATTCCCCTCCCTCTCCAGGCCCTGAAAACATTTGCAGGAGTCCTGGAAGCTCACAGGAAGATGATAGTGTTAGCATTTTCCAGTCTATTCAGAAGGATAGCATTCATCTGCTAGAGGCCCTTTGTGCTGACTTTATCCTTTTTGCTCCTCTTTTGTGACATCCAAAGGGCAAGCATTTGAACAGGGTTGAGGGTCAGAAGCAAAGTGAGCTTGAAGGATGCTGTGAAGGAGTCCTCTGGTTGTTCTGCAGTCAATAACTTCCAACTGTCTTAAACTTAGATACTTAACTGTAAGAAATATGATCCTTTTCTTAAGAAAAGAGGCTGCTTATTTTCCTGTTCCACCTTAGCTGTGCAACCGTGCTTCATTTGATTCATTGATTGATGTCATTTATAGTCCACCTTTCTCACTGAGAATCAAGGCGGATTACATAGTGTGAGATTAGTACAATCAGTAGCAAGGACAAGGGCAAGCATTCCCATATAGTGTCAAGGTCATTTCCATAAACAATGTCATAGACTAAATGAATACAAGCTTACAAAGACATAGCATGAGCAAGGATCCAATACGGGGTCAAAGAATTGCTGAAACAGAACATAATCAGTTCTAGGACTGACATTAGACAACATGAAGCATGCCTCCCTTCCACCAGCCTGGTGAATGGACCGAGTGCAGCAGGTGGGAAGTTCCCCTGCCCCAGGCAGGGGATAGTAAACCTAGATTCATAGAGATGTGCCCCTTTCCAGTCTTGCATGTAGGCCACACTGTATATTGTTAATAGCCTTTACAGCCACACTGTGATTTTTACACAGTTTTAGAAAGGGAAGTTAGTGGTTGGTTGGCATGCTGCATCTTCTTAATTTTTTTCCATGTTTATCTCTTGCTAGTCAACACATCTTAGTGTAATCAGCTGGAAGAGGGGAAAGAGCCAGTCATATCAAAGTGATACAACAGCCAAATTAAGAGCTAACAGGGAAGAACGTTAGTACATTCTGTAAAAGGTCTGGAGATGAAGTAGAAAACATTTTGAAATATCTCTAGAGAGGTGAACGTATTGTTAAAAATGAAACGATGTTTTGATGAGCACTCTGTAACTGGGTTAACACTTACTTCTAAGGATTGAACCTTCAAAGGATTGTAATTAATAGCTTTAGCTCTGAATCATGTTGCAAGCAGAATTCATTTCCATCAGATGCAGGCTTCATATCTTTCTGAATTTGGGGAACAGAGGTAACATAGATATCTGATTTAGTAAGTGTGTTCTTTCATATCAGTAGCTCTCCAACTATAAAAGGAATTTGGACATTATTCAGATTCACTGGACAGGTTCATTAACCTGTTAAGAACATAAGAACATAAGAGAAGCCATGTTGGATCAGGCCAATGGCCCATCCAGTCCAACACTCTGTGTCACATAGTGGCCAAAAACCAGGTGTCCTCAGGAGGTCTGCCAGTGGGGAAGGGACACTAGAATCCCACTGATTGCCCCCCCCCCAAAACACCAAGAATACAAAGCATCACTGCCCTAGACAGAGAGTTCCATCTATAACTTGTGGCTAATAGCCACTGATGGACCTCTGCTCCATATTAGAGATGGGCACAAACAGTAATACGAACAAAAAAAAGCCACAAACAGCCCAATCTGCTGTTTGTGAACAAGCTGTTCATGAGGCCCCTTTCTAAACAAACAGGTGGTCGTTGCAAGCCTCATTTGTTGTTGTTCGTCAAGCCAGACAGTCTGGCACCTGCAATCAATTCCCGTGGCAACTTAGGCAGGGATTGTCTGAACTCTGATCGCCTGCTGTTGCCCTAGAAACCCCAATCTAAGCCCAATTATCTTGATAGGCAGGTCTTCCTTTCAAGTGTGGAGCTCCAAATTTGTTACAACAAGGGAGCAAAGAGAAGGGGGGAGGGGGGCTCCCAGCTCCGACTTTGCAGACAGTGGAGAGGGAGAGAGACAGCTGCTGTTGGCATTTTGATAGAGTGCATTGGAGCTTGAATTTTCTTTGAGTGTGGTGGGATAGGGATCTACCCCTTCAAGTTCCAGGGCTGCTGCCAGGCTCTGGGACCAAGCTATTATTTATTATTGGTACCTTTCCTGGTGCCTGCTCAGGTCAGGTTTCTGGGAGTAGGGATCTTGACTTGGATAATGGCTGGAGGAGAGCCTGCTGGCCCCCACGAACAGCCAACCACAATCATGTTTGTGAACAGGGCTATGTTCGTGGTTGTTCGTGAGTCCCTGTTTGTGGATGGCAACGAATATCGTGTTTGTTTTTTTCTGTTCGCACCCATCTCTACTCCCTATGTTTATCCAATCCCCTCTTGAAGCTGTCTATGGTTGAAGCTGCCACCACCTCCTGAGGCAGTGAATTCCATGTGTTAATCACCCTTTGGGTGAAGAAGTACTTCCGTTTATCCGTTACCACCCCCACCTCCACCCACCCCAATATATAAAACACCTACATGATTCATGTATCTTGGTTAGGGTTTTACAGTCTGAAAGGTATAAAGAGGCAGGAAAAATACCCCAAAAGGAAGAGAATTTGGGAGATTTTGTAGTGAAGGGTGGGTAGAGTAGTTATGATTAAATAGGCTACAGAGGAAAAACCTGAAGAATGTTGAACTAGAACTAGGTTGGAGGCTACATGGTTGGATAAATAAATGAATGTTGCTAACCCATCTTCACTCTATAGTTCCAATAAGACCAACAGGAGAGAGATCCTTATTCAGGAAGTGCCTTACACCGCAAATGTTTTAAAGTCAAAATAAAAGCAGGGCTATAGACAACTAATATGGCATTCTTGCTATTCTTTCTTTCCTTAATAAATGAGTATCACAAGAATCTCCTGTAGCAAGTGTTATTATTGTGAAGGAACATTTCTAATTTTAACCAGTTAATAGTCACAAAGGTTCTGGATTTCTTTTACTTGCCAAGAATAACATTAAACATTGTTTGCAGCCTATTGCTAAGGGTTCAAGGAGTGCAGCGGCGCGGCAAGAACCACCAAGACACAGTACATATGGGAAACTGGCCAAATTTTATTGACAGGAACAAAACAGCAAACGCAGGAGCATTGGCAGTCATGAGGATCGGATCCCGCAAAAGCATCGGCTGGCCCGCCTGCCAGCCGATGACCCCTTCCCCCTTCAGACCCGTGCTGAAGGGGGGGGTAAACCAGGAGTGGCATTCGGAGGGGAGATCATCTGGGTGTACACCCCTGCATGATCCCCCCTGCCACCTGGGAGTGGGGCCGCCCTGACAGCCCCCGAGCTGGGCATGCACCTCCGGCCCACTCCCAAGATCCCATAAGGGGATCCCCTTCCAGGGGACCAGGGCGTGCCCTGATCCCCGCAAAGAGATCCGATCCCATGACCACCGCCACCAGAGCCACCCCAGGGGCTCCCGCCAACGCTCCTACAACCTCAAGCATTCCAACAGGCCATCCCTCAGGTCCTGAAGCCAGATGTCTTGCCCCCAGGAAGACAAATGAACCCCATCTGGGCAAAAGAGCGCCTCCAACCGGAAAGAAATGTCTGGGTGCCCAATCGGCAGGCCCTGCCCCTCCGTGATGTATCGCGTCATGGCCCGGGCCACCCTCTGGCGGATTCCATCAACCTTCTCTGGATGCCGTGCATAGCGCCACACCCGCCTCTGGAGCAGGTCCGACCAGAGGAAGAAAGTCCCCGGGAACAGGCCCCGCAAGTAGTCCAAGTCTCTGCACATTGCCCGCTGGAGCTCTGGTCCTTCCCGCCGTCCGAGGTCATTTTCGCCCAGCTGGATGATGAGTGCGTCGGGTGGCCCCAGGCGGCGTGCCTGGTGGACCAAGGTGGGTACCAGCGCCTCCCACAGCATGCCGCGGGCTCCCATCCAGCGGATGTCGATGGCGTCGTCCAGCCCAAGGTGGGGCCCCCATCCAGACGTCGCCGCGTACTTCCCGGCCCAGTGAACGATGCTGTGGCCGCAAATCCACACCCTCCTTCGGTGACCTGGAGGCGGGAGGAACACAAAACAAAGTCAGCAAGTAAGGACCCTCGCGGGGCGGATGTAGGAAAGGAAGGCCCTGGACCTCCAGCGCCCGAGTCGGCAGACAATCCGATCGGGGAGACCCAGGCCTGCCGCTGCAGTGGCGGCCCCGATCCGGAAGGAGTGAGAGGCGAATTCTGCGGGGGGAAGGCCAGCGGCCTGGAGTCCTGCGCGCAGGATGGAGACAAACTGGAAACGGGTGACCGGGGCGCTGTCGCTGTGGACCAGGAATGGGCCTGGGAGGGGGGGCGGACCGCCAGGTAGGCCCGGACCGCCGCAACGGGGCACAGGGCCTGGCCTTGCAGGGCCCGTAGGCGCACCGTAACCCCCCGGCCCTGTTGATCCGTCTTTGACCTCCGCACGGTGATGGCCACGATGTGCCTGGAAGCAGAAACGTCCCTGAGGGCAACTGCCCGACCCGAGGTGTCCCAGCGAGAACCCGCCACCAGTTCGCTGACCCGGAAGGCCCCGAAGAAGGCCATCGTGAAGGCCGCCCTGAAGAGCAGGGCCTCATAGGTGGACCAGCACATGCTGGGGACCGCCCTGAGGATTGCTCCCAGGATGGGGAGGGTAATAGGCCTCCGCTGGTCGGGGGGGCGAGGGGAAAGCCGCCCCCACCCCTCTATGGCCCGGCGGGCCTCGAAACAATCGCAGGGGTCTGGGAGCCCCTCTGCCCTGCTAAAGAAGGAGATGCCTGCCAGGGCCGCCCGCATGGTCCTGGGCGCGAGGCCCTGGCCCCGCATGTGTGCCAGGTACTGCAGCACCAACGTGCGGGACGCCGGCCAGGGGGCCCGCTTGCTGTTGCTTGCGGCGAAGGCCAGGAAGCGTGTCACGGCCTTGGTGTAGGCTCGCCGGGTTGATGGTGCCACTGAATTCAGGATCCCCTCCATCACGGTGCGTTGCCAACTGCCCACAGAGCTGCTGGAAATGGGTCGGGTGTGCGGCTGGCCTCGGGAGCCAAGCTGAAGAACCTCTCCATCTGGAAGCGAGATAGTGCATCCGCGATGCCGTTATCCAAACCTGCTACATGGCGAGCCGAAAAGGAAATGTTAAAGTCAAGGCAGCATAAGACGAAATGGCGAACGAGACGCATGACCCGCTCAGAGCGAGAGGACTGCTTGTTGATAACCTGCACGGCGGCCTGATTGTCGCACCAGAAGAGGACGCGCCTGTCCCTAAACTGTTCCCGCCAGATGGTCACTGCCACCAGAATGGGGAAGAATTCCAAGAAGGTGAGGTCTCTCAGGATACCAGAGCCGGCCCAGGTGGGAGGCCAACGTTGGGCGCACCACCTACCCTCAAAGTAAACACCAAACCCCAGGCTGCCGGCCGCGTCCGATTGAACCTGCAGGCCGGAGCCCGGGGATAAGGGTGTCTGCCACAGGGAGACCCCATTGTAATGGGACAGGAATTGGAGCCACACCCTGAGGTCCTCCTTGATTGCCGCCGTTAAGCGGATATGATGGTGGGGCGCCGATGCCCCCCTGCAGGCCCTGGATAGGCGGGAGCAGAAGGCGCGCCCTGGGGCGACCACCCTGCAGGCAAAATTTAGGTGCCCAATGATGGCCTGCAGCTCCCTGAGAGTGCACTTCTCCCGGACAAGAGCGCCTGAGATGATGTCTTGTAGGCGACCCAGCTTATCGAGGGGAAGGCGGGAGAGGCCTGCCTCGGAGTCTAGCTCGATGCCGAGGTAGGTGAGCCGTGTGGTGGGGCCCTCTGTCTTTTCCTTCGCGAGGGGGACCCCCAGCTCAGCGGCCAGGGATTGGAATGCCTGCAGCCGGGACGCACACGTGTCGCCACCAGGGGGCGCAATTATCAGGAAATCATCAAGGTAGTGGCTGATGTGTGGGGACCCCATGCGGCCCTTGGCCGCCCATTCAATAAAAGTACTGAATGTTTCGAAGGCGGCGCACGCTACGGAGCACCCCATCGGCATGGCCCTGTCCACGTACCAACCCCCCTGGAATTTGAACCCCAGTAGGCAGAAATCTGACGGGTGGACCGGCAGTAACCTAAAGGCGGACTCCACGTCACATTTGGCCATAAGGGCCCCAGGCCCGCAGGACCGCACCAGGCGAACTGCCTGGTCGAAGGAGGCGTACTTCACGGTGCATAGCTCCTGGGGAATGAAGTCGTTAACTGACGACCCCCGGGGGTAAGAAAGATGGTGGATTAGCCTGAATTCGCCCGGGGTCTTCTTGGGGACAACGCCCAGCGGGGAGACCCTTAAATTGGGAATAGGAGAAGAGGGGAAGGGACCCGCCACCCGGCCCGCCGCCACCCCCTTGGCTATTTTGGCTGCCACCACCAGCGGCAGGTCTCTAGCGGACTTAAGGTTCCCCGAGGAGGTGGGAACCCGTGGGCCGGTGAAAGGGATGCGGAAGCCCCTTGTAAACCCTTTCAGCAGGAAGGCCGCAGCCAGCTTATTAGGGTATCGGGCGAGGAGGGGGCGGAGGGCGTCGACCCGAACCGGGGAGTGGGCGAGACCCAGCTCCGTGCCCTCGGAGCTACTTCCCGCCCGTGGCAGGTGGGGCAGTATTGGAGCCGGATCCCCCATCCTTGTGCACCCCGCTGCTGGAGGCCCGGCCCCCCCGAAAGGGCACTGTGGCCTGCGACCCACGGGTGCAGGACTGGTGGGGGTGGGGGGCCCCGCACGTGTCGCAGATGTGCTCGTAACGGCACTTGGGGCGCTGGCACCTGCCCTGATTGAATTCCCAGCACAGGCCGCGTGGTTTATCCCGGCGGCCCGCCCAGCGCCCCCCGCGGGGGCCCTCGCCCCTGCCGCGCATGTGGGGGCCAACCAGGAGCAGCCAAAGCTTCTGGCTGATTAGGTCCCACCGGGCCTTGGGGCTGTGGGAGGCCCTTTTGCGAAAGGCCTCGTCATAGTCCAACGCGGCCGTATCCCCCGCCAGTGCCCTGGCCCTGAGCACGTTGCTCAAGTGATTAGAGAGGTGCCATCCCCTTTCCGGGTATGCAATCTGGACCACCCCCATATAAACGGAGAAACCTTCCAGCCAATTGTTGAAGGAGCGGTCTGCCACCTCCCTCTTGCCCCCTTTTTTCTCCCGCCTGGAGGAGGGAGCACACCTGCCGTCCTCGGCCTCTGGCCTGAGCAGGCTGAAGATGTCGATGTAGTACCCGTCTAGGATACGCTCGCGGACCTTCCGCACCAGGTGCATCCCCGGGGGGTCCTCATTGTCCCCAGGGTCTCCTAGGGGGGGAGCCCTCCCCCTGATCAGAATCCCACACGCCCCGGGGGTCCCCTTTGCCGGTCTGGGCCCCCCTGCGCCTCTGGGCCCACCCTGGGACGCCAGGGACATGAGCCGCAGTGCCCCAGTACTCTTCCCAAGGGGCCCCTTCGTCCGCCGAGGAGGACTCACCTGAGGATCCATCGCTGCTAGATTCCTCGTGCTTTCTACGCCGCCGCCCCTCCTTCCGTGAGGTCCTCCTGCGCTTGGGTACTGGCCGCCTCTCTTCGCTGGAGCTGCTGGAGGGTGGTGACCGTGCGCCCCGTTGCCTCCTGTGTGCCCTGGGGCCTTTCTTCTGGGCACGGGATTGCCTGGGGACCTCAACGGGCTCCGGTGAAGGCGATGCCCTTCCAGACCCGGAGTTCCCCAGGCGATCCACCCGGGCTGTGAGCACCTCGAGAGCTCTGGCGATGCTGTGAAGGGAGCTGGGAGAGGCCTCCCGGCTCCTGCTGGGCTGCCTGCGCCCAGCGCCCCTCTCCCTGGATGCAGAGCGGGCCCGCCTCCTTCCCCCCGCTGCCTTGCCTCCCCCGGCGGTTGGCACAGGGGCTGCCGGCAGGCCCCTGCCCCCCCTTGCTGGGGCAGGGTGCCTTGTGCCCTTGCTGCTCTGGCCCGGCCCGCGCCTGTCCTGGGTGGCCTTGCTGGCCTTTGGCTGCCTTCCCTTGGGGGGTTGCGTCGTCCTGGGTCTGCGGGCGCCCGGTGCTTTGGGCCCCCGCGCCGGCCCAGTGGCGGCGGCCGCAGCCTTTTTGGCTGCCGGGGAGGCCCGTTGCGGCCCCTTTTTGGGAGCCATCTGCCCCTGCCGACCAGTGGAGGGGGTAGAAACAGCTCCTGCCCTCCCTCCCTCGGGAACCAAGCCGCCTGCCCCGACCTCCCCTGTGCAGGGTAAAGTGCTGCAAACTCCTGCGGGAGCACGGGCCCAGGGGGTTGAACCTTGCCCCCTGCGGTAGTCTCTCGGCGCGCCGGCGTTCTTTGCTCCCACCTGGCTCAGTCTGGGACGGGCCGGGGAGCCGCGCTGCGGAGGGCGCAAGGGAGAGGCTCAGCTAAACCTCTCCCTCTTCGTGCTCCTCTGGTCTTCTGCGCCGCGTGTCCCGCTCTTCTGACTTGCCGGCCGTCGATCCTCTCGCTGTCGCCGCCGAGACCGAATGCGGGGGTGAGGGGGCGCCGCCGGTATATATGCCCCACTGCCGGTCCTGAGGGAAGACTACCTCCCCCAGGTCCGGCCGGGGCCCCGCCCCCCCCAGGCGGCCCCTGATTGGCCGCCTGGGTTTAAATCTATTGGCTGCCGGCCGGCCCCTTGCATGCCGGGCCGGCCGGCCCCGCAGGCAGCCAGCCGCGCCGCCCTCCTTTCCCCCTCGGCAGCAAACTCCACGCCCGGTAAGTCGGGCGTTCGCGCTTATACTATCTAGACGTTACCAGAAATTGTATCCATAGCTGAGCTTGAAGAAATAGGAGGAGGAAGAGGAGTATCAGCAAGGTGGAATCTAAGCTCTATATGTCATCACTCCTGTACAACAGAAAGCAAATAAATACATCATACATGAATATATCAGTCCTCAGTTACAGAGGTCTATTTCTAACAGATGACTTCCATATTTATGTGGTACAATGAATCTGACCTGAAAACGTAAAACCTGGACATAACTGAACAAAGGGTAGAGAAAGCTTAATGTAGCTTATAATGAATTGATTGCTTTGTAGGAAAATACATCAGTCACTGAGTAATATGGAATATATTTGACTGGATCATTTTTTATGCAGTAGGAAACCACTAGATGGCTTTCACTGCAAATTGCAGAAGCATTGTTACTTCATACATTACCCATCATACAGAAGCAGGAAAAAATATCGATAGAGAGATAGATCATACAGGAAGAGAAACTGTATGGAAATGAACAAAAGAAGAGCATTTTCTGGTATTCATAAGGCTACTGTTTGAAACAGTGGCATACATAAGAGGGGGGAACAGTTTGGGAGATATCCATTATTTTAGCTCTCTGTACTGCTGCAGCAAATGCAGTTTGATGCTGCCTGATGATGCCTTTGTAGTTGAGCCAACTGTTGATAAGTTTCTGGTGTCACTATGAATGTTGCTACTTCTAGAAGTATTAAAATGTCTGAGAAACATCTCTACCTAATTTTCATTTTTCTCCAACATTTTCATGCCTTTTTGCAACAAATGAGATTCTGATTTGCAGCTGCTTCGGTGATGAAAAGGCCACACATCCTCTTTAGTGAGGCAAGTAGGTCTATGTGATATACTTTGCCAAAAGTACAAAACATTCCCCTAATTCATCTCTACTTGGGAATAGTCATGATGCACAACTACTTAGAGTCTCTCTATACAAGACTTCTGGCACGTGTCGGCATGCCAGAGGCGGTGGAGGGCTTTAAGAGAATCTGTCTCCTCCAGAGAGATCTCTGCCAGATCTGTGCTTTAAAACTATGCTTCCTGGCTAACATTGTGTCTCCAGCCACTTGATGAACATGCACCCAGGCATCTTGTGTACAGAGAGACTCTCCGGCGGAATGGGAATGGGAATGTACATGTGCATTCTCTTTCATGAGCAACTGCTCCTTTGTTAACCATTTTGTACTCTTTTTGTTAAAGAATAGAAAATGTTAAAAGAAGAGGGCAAAAAAATGTTAATGAATCATTCAAGACCCTCAGGCAGCTCCCACACAACCAGCTAACTGAAACAGTCATCCATTCATTGACTTTGACCACATCCTTAGGGATATGACTACATGCATTCTCTGAATGTCTAGACCTGTTGTGAAAACAGGATCACATAGCAAGTGCCAGCTATCCATTTACCAGTTTTAAATACCCTGATTTTTAGCATGAAAATGTAATGGGGTGGGGTGGGGGGGTCACTTATCCACATTAATTGAATTTCAATATTTGTACTGATGCAGCTATCTATAATCAGTTTTCATTGTCATTAACTTCCCCCTAAAATGTCAGAAAGAAGTAAGTATGAGTCACTTATTTTTCAAAGATGATTGCACTGTGAAAGCATCTAATCCAGAGTTAGGAAGGAAAACTATCTACAGGTAGAAATAGGTATTTCAATGCTGAAAGATAATAGAAATTTACATCTTCTGAGGCTGGCAGATGTCCTTTGATTTCTGCTATTTTATTGGAACATCTGTCATATCAATTACATAGAGCTTTCTGTTTATCCTGTCTCAGGTTCTGCACAACAGATTTTTAACTGAAGTCAAAGATAAAATCCTGTTCCTCAGAGCACATGAGTTGGATTTACAGAAAAACATACTACTTATTTAAAGGACACAACATATAAAAATGAACTCGGCCGCAGTTGTATGTGGTTAGTGAGACTGTCTTTTGTTTTTGCTGCCTCAGGCTGACCGAGTAGCACAAGGGCACAAGGGGATCACTGCCACAACTATCTGTAATATCACAGGATATTATGGAGTACAATCCGAGTTTGTATGGTGAGCTGTTCACCCTAGAGCTGATGCTGGACTTGCTATTTCCTCTAATGCCTTCTTTCAGCAAGATGGGAGCAGTTAAATTGTTTCGCCTCAGACCAACCTAACCTGTGCAGTTGTTAGACCCTTCTGCCAAAATCAGCTTTACCACAGCATGTATGTTGTGGTACAACATTTGCATCTCAACAAAGAGCCAGAAGACGTTCAAAATGAAGGTGAGCATACCACTTTACTATCTTCTTTCAGGAGATTTGCTCTACTCCCCTCAAGACAAAAAAAGAAGAAGAAATAATAGCTGTGATTAGAAGCTTGTCCCATTAGGGAAACGGAATCTGTCGCTGGACAGACTAGAGTCCTCTGTAGTGAAAGTGGGGAGCATAATAGGGGGAGAAACAAAAGAGGGAAGAGAAAGGAAAGCAGGTTCTATAAACAAGACACAAGAACAAAAATGTGGGTTCAGAATCCTGCCTTGAGTTGTCTCCATACCTGCATCGATCCTCATAAAGGTGGTGGCTTATCACAGTGAGTGGGGGGAGGAGAATGCCTGAAGCAGCACATAAGGGACGTTGTGCATGCTGCCCTCATGCACAACATTCTGACACTGACTGGAACAAACAATGTCCAATCTTTCTCTGCTACAACCCTCAGTGGATTTTACTCCCTTGTTGCTGTTAGAGTTGAATGACAATGTTGCCATTGGTGTTCTACTGCTTTTGCAGAAGAATATTGAATGTAAAATTTGTGGTAGCTAGGAATAGAGCTAAGAAGATGCTATAGTGCTTCATTATCTTGAGTGGTCTGTGCACTTTAGAGAATGCACATAGCCATCCCCTACATCTATGGTATTTCACAGGTTAGCACAGTGGCCAATAGCCTCAGGTCCCCTGTCTCGAAACAGCTGCATCTGACACTCCATCTATGCATTACAAATTCCTTATGTTTGTTTGGAGCTTTTGTATTACACATACAATGGGAGTTTTGTGCCTCCCAGATGCACGCTGGCTCTTTTCTGTTTGCAACCAGAGCACGGCAGGAGAAGCGGATGTAGCCTCCTCCTCATTGCTATTTTGCATCCTCAGACTACCCCATGGAGCCATTATTGGCTCTGTTGTAAAAAAAAAATGTTACCTTCATGTCTATATGTATATTTTATAATGGGTTGAGGTCACGAAAGTAGCACAGAGGTGGAGGGGGGGGGCTACAGCCACTTCTCCTTATGTGCTGCTGTCTCAAGCAGAAAAGAGCTAGTGTGTGACTAGGAGGCACAAAACATGTGATACAAAGTCCCTGTGTTGTCCCCTAACAAACACAAAGAATTTCTAATGTAGCTGGACTCTGAGATGTCTATAACACACCAGTCCAACTACCCCTCTCTCCTCTCTTCAGCCCCTAACGTGTCAGTCAAGAGTCCTGATATAACTTTTGGCCAGAATAGCACATAATAGCTATTCAGACACAAAAACATGGCCCTTTCAGCCTCTTCTTTCTAAGATCATAAATAGACACCAGATATTATGAAAACAATCAAATTATTAACTACAAAAATGACTCCCATTGTCATTATGATGTTTGTGATACTTTGCAATCTGGTACAATTGCTTTATCCTGAGCAATTGCTTGTGGCATAACTTCCTTTTCTTAAAATTTCAGCTGACAGTACAAAGGAAATTTACAAATAAAATTTCTAATTACACATTAAAAAACCCCATCAACTTCCAACTTTAAATGGTTCACAAAATAACAGAGGCGTTTCCTCATCAGGAGACTGAGAGTTATGCTGTTACTGTGGCAATGGATTTCATCATACCATAATGAAAAACGATTGTTAAAAGGTTTTAAAAGATAGTGAGTGATCAGCTTCCAGAATCAAGAGACTATCAGAAACTGACAGATTGGGTCAAAGAAAGATCCCATCTGGAACCTATCTTTGAAAGTGACCTCTGTAGGACGCTTCAGAAGATGCAGAGAAAAAGCAAAGCTGTTTAGTGACTGACCCCAAACTCCCCAAACTAGAGCATCATGAATCACATACATAACAGCCATTCATTTGTTTTCCATAAACTCAGCAATCTTTCTCAAACTTTCACCTGTTTTTAAGAAACAGGAATACTATTAACCCAAGTAGAATACCAACTATTTATTTATTTATTTATTACATTTCTAGACCGCCCTCCCCATCGGACAGGCTCAGGGCGCTGTAACAACATACAATTTATAACATACAGTTTAAAGCAATAAAAACATAAATAAATATTTAAAATATTATTCCATGTGCAATAAAATTTCGCAAATGGCAGGTATAAATATTAAAATTCAGCATTTTAGATGCAGGGCTTGGCTCTTACATAATGACCTGCATCACACTTTATGAGCTCCTGCATGGGTGGTGGATGGTCTTCAGTGGTGTGGCCGGCAAGAGGACAGCCTAGCCCCCACCAAATGCCCGCCAGAACATCTCCGTCTTGCAGGCCCGGTAGATAACAAATCCCGCCGGGCCCTGGTCTCCTCAGACAGAGAGTTCCACCAGGTCGGAGCTAGGACTGAAAAGGCCCTGGCTCTGGTAGAGGCCAGATGGACCTCCCTGGGGCCAGGGACCACCAGCAACTGCTTATTAGCTGATCAAAGCCACCTCCGGGGAACATATGGGGAGAGGCGGTCCCGAAGGTATGCTGGCCCCAGTCCGCACAGGACTTTTTAGGTCAACACCAAACCTTGAACCGGACCCGGTACTCAACTGGTAACCAGTGCAGTTGACGGAGGATGGGTGTTATATGTGCCATGACTGGAGCTCTGGCAACCACTTGTGCAGCTGCATTCGGAACCAGCTGCAGTTTCCAGATCAAGCCCAAGGTCCCGCACCCATGGACCCCAGACCCACATGTAGGACCTCCGTCTTCATGGGATTCAATCTCAGCCGACTCTGCTTCAAACATCCAGCCACAGCTTTGAAGGCATGTTCCAGGACATCTGGGGCAGAGTCAGGCCGGCCGTCCATTATCAGATACAATTGGGTGTCATCTGCATATTGATGGCACCCAAGTCCAAAACTCCATACCAGCTGGGCTCAATGTTTAGCCCAATGTTTAAAAAATTCATTTCTAAAGAATAAGGTTGGATGTTAAGCAGTAATCAGCACAGATGTAATACAATGAGTACTTTGTAACAAAACAGCTTCTATTCTATGATAATTAGATTGTTGACTTGAGAGATTCTGTATATAATAGAATATTATTAGCTACTTAGTTTGATATCTTCAGCACCCAGGGTGGCTAAAGCATTTGAAAAAACTTGCCCAATTCATGGGTCCTATCACATTTCCTACCTCATTCATATTAAATTGTCCATAAACCCGAAGTAATATTTTTAAATGAATATAAACACAAACATTACACTAATCCATTCCCATTTCTTTTTCCTCCTCTCTGCACAAACGTTCCCTCATCTATTATTCTTTCTCTATCCCTGAATCCATTCCTCCACAACTCAATTTTTGTCTTGTTCCGCTGACCCTAAATTCTTTAACAAAACTAACATACTTACTCCATGCCTGCTTTGATTCCCCAAACCTCTTATTTGTTCCCTTTAGAAGCTGACAGCAGTCATTGGTGAAGATATAAGAGAGGGAAGGCAGAAAGGAGTCCAATCCAATAGAAAACATGGTGTGATTCGGTTTCATTTTCGCGGCCATGTCAGACGCTCCTCTCCGCAGGTCCGGGAGGAAGCGGCCGAGCAGCCTGACCAGGAGGTTGACCTGCGAGGGTTAACCCCCAGGACTCCCAGTTAGGGGGCCAGGGTCCGGAGCGCTGCAGGAAGAGCCCCCTGAAGCTGATCCAGGGGGTAAATTGCCCGTTTGCTCCTATGGAGGCCGGCAGACTTGCGCAGCACATCACATGCTGCCAGGCCATGGAGAATGGCAACAAGCAGATTTAAGGTGAAAGCCTGTAAGTAAGCAGATCCCTTCTGTTATTCTAAGCGTATGCGAAGGATTGGTGGGAGTTGAAGCTAAAGAAGGTTCGGAAAGCTTCCCCTTAAGTTTTGGAACCTAGTTGGCGGACTCCCCCCCCCCTCCCCTAGGATGGCGATGAAAAAGCAGAGCCCCGCGGTGGGCAAATCGGTTTCGGCTGCGTTGCTGGGGAAGGGAGAGACTCTTGAAGAGGTGGTTAAACGGTCAGTCGTTGAAGCTATGAAGCCCTTTGTTGACAAGCTAAATGAAATCGGACAAAGGGTTGGCTCAGTTGAAAATGAAGTGAAAACCATTAAAGAGGTAGCGCTCGAAGCAGAGAAATCTGCCTGGGAAAATGCAACACTCATGAGAGCTACAAATAAAGAAGTAAAGCTTCTGGAGAATCAATTGATAGGACTACAAGTGGATCGTGCTCAGACAGTATTGCATTTACAGAATGTGAAGGAGGGGGAAAGTGAAAATTTAAAGGATTTGGTGTCGGAACTTTTGGCGTCATTCGCAAAGGCAACTAAAGAAGAGGTAAAAAGCGATATTCTGGAAGTCCGTCGGACATCTTCAAAATATGCAATGAAGCGTCAGCTGCCTCGCGAGATTATTATTGATTTTTCATCTAAGAAGACTCGGGACACCATCTTATACAATTCGATTCATGTGGACTTGGACTTTCTGGGCAACAAGGTTAAGATACTGAAGGATGTTCCATTTTTAGCTCAGAAAAGAAGATTCAAATACAAAAGGTTTGCAGCTCTTTTGAGAAAGCGTGACATAAAATATAAATGGTTATTTCCAGAAGGCATATGGTTTAGATATAAAGACCAAGCCTACAAGATAACATCGGAAGTACAGCTGAGGGATTTTGTGCTTAATCATCAAGAGTTCCAGCAAGAAGAAGATTCAGAATCTGGAGGGGGGAGTGGGGAGGAGGGAGTGAGTGCAGCTAGTGTAGCTGTTCAGAGAAAATTGAGACCGAGACGCAGGGTGGGGAAGAAGACCTGATCCTGACTGTAGTTTGTATTTTATAAGATCTGCCAATCTAATAGCATATGAGAAAGTTTAACTTTAAAGAATTGTATTATGAAGGGAATTCAATACTTGTAGTTGTAGTTTATGTTCTTATGTTGTTTTTTACCTTTCCCCTTGTTTCCTTTTTCCTTTTTCTGTTTGTAGTTTGGTTGTAGTCTGGATGTTAGTAATTAAAAAACATTCAAGTATGAAAATTAATGCAAAATGCACCAAGTAAAACCACTACCATGTTGGGGGGAAATCATTTCTTGCATAGCAGTTGTACAATTCTTGAAGGACCTATCTTAAGAGAAATGATGGACATCCTTTCGTCGATGGTAAATCTG
This sequence comes from Eublepharis macularius, assembly GCF_028583425.1. Taxonomy (NCBI): domain Eukaryota; kingdom Metazoa; phylum Chordata; class Lepidosauria; order Squamata; family Eublepharidae; genus Eublepharis; species Eublepharis macularius. Next base: position 118,753,464 of record NC_072794.1, on the reverse strand, counting down.
TTTGTCAGATCAGAAGTTGACAGAATGTAGAGAGATACGTACAAACTCTTTGAATAATATATTAGCAATCTGAAATGAACTTGATAAAAATGGGCATAAAACAATTTAATGAAATTCAAAAAAATCAAATATGAACATGTGTGTGTGTGAATGATACATTAGTACTTCTGAGAAAAGTCTAGTAATGAAAGTACATTGAGCATTAAATATGAACCAGTGAAAAGCATTCTGATATCATTAACAGAAGCACTGTAGCAAAAAGTAGAAAGTGACTGTGCGTAGTCTATTATACAAAGACCTGAACTTGTTTATAGCTAGCTCTGTTATGGCTTTAATTGGCAAGAAAAGAAGGCATATAAATGGACCTGGTGGTTTGGGCCAAGCATAAAGGGGAAAGTAGGATAATAGGGATGCATTCTTATAGAAGACTAGCAACAAGACCCATTGTGAGAAAAAATACAATGGGCTCTAGAAAGGGGAGGGCGGGTAGGCATTCCCTCCTCCTCTGTCACTGATCCCAGCCAAGCGGCCACCTCCTCTGCACCTGATCCTGGCTGAGTGAAGGGGGGGGGCATTAGCATCTGCTCTGCGCTTGATCCTGGCTGGGTGAAGGCAGGGGTGGGAATTGCCACCTGCTCCAATCCTGATCCCAGCTGGGTGAAGGTGGGGGGTGGGCATTGCCCCCTCTCTGCTCCTGATCCCAGCTGGTTGAAGATGGAGAGAAGGCATTGCCACCTGCTTCGCTCCTGATCCTTTGCTAACCAAAGAGGGGCGCCACGGAGTACACACAACCGGAAAGAATAAAAACCTACCACAGAAGGAATCTATCAACCTAATCATTCTTAAAGTGCACCGTGCAATCGTATTATAATATAATTTAATATTTTGGGATTTAGAATTAATATTTGAAAGTTTTACAGCAACACTATAACTTATTTAAAGTGCAAGGTGCCCAAATTAGTAAGATAAATACAGCAATAAATAAGTTCACATCCAAGATTCGCAATTCCAATATACAAGTAATTATAAGGCCAGCAAATTTTGTTTTTCTTTTTCAGTCAAGCAGTATAGTTTGGAGACTTGGAGTTAAGGTAAGTTTTCCAATTTGATTGTAACCATATTTCTTGTTCTTTTCTAGATGCAGATTCAACCGGGTGGATGTAACCCATGCAGTAGCCGTCTCCCAGGCAGGAGGATCCACTGAGGACCCCCAAGTCTCATGGAGAGAAGAATCCTCAGCCACCTAGAAATGCTCAACAGGAAGCTAGCAATTCTCCTGCTTCGGAACAGCTTTTTCAAGAGCATTCCACCAGCAGTTGTCTACCTAAAGCATAAAATCATTTAATAAAAAACAACCTCTTTACAATTTGTATCAAAGTGCAATTAATTGCAATATCTAGTTCAATACTTACAGCTCCAACTATTCAAAGATGTTTCTCACTTTTCCCATCCCCTGGGTGTCTTCTCCCAACTTGTAACTTCTTTGCAGCTCCGTGGTTGGAAGGGAGCCCTGCTGATCAAGGAAAGCTGGGCTTCCATTCAAGTTTCCAGGGCGACAGAAGGAGGGCAAACAGAGCTCAAGCATTCCCCTGGCTCCGTTGCCAGGGGAATAGATTGCTGACGCCTGAGTGTCTGGCTTTCTGAACCGCGCCCGAATGCAACAAACCAGGCCTCTCTTGACAGCTTGTTTGTTGGCCATGGCCGATCACAATCCGTCGGGTCACGATCATGTGATCACCATTTCCATGGATTTTTGAGGTTCGTAATGCGGTTTGTGCCCATCTCTAGTAGCAAGCATTCACAAATAGTATTGACCAGTCCAATACCTGATTCAATCCCTTAGGGGTGACAGTATCTAGCTGGAATATCCAAAACAATTCTCTTCTTATTAGTTCACATTGTAAATCAATAGATCTAGAAGTTCTGTGGGATGTAAAAGGAGAACTGTGGCAGCTTGAAAATTTTTAAAGAATAGTGTTGCAATGAGAAGAGAGAAGGGATCTTACCATTTAGGGGGAATGTAATTATAATCTAAGCTAATATAATATTTAAGGGGATTTTATATTGAGTATATGGGATAATGAGAAGGGGTAAACAGATATCTCAATGAGGTATACTATATATGATATATAACATAAAACAATGGGTTAGTAGATCAGACTCTACAGACTCTGTGTGGTGATGTGTGCTATGCTACATTGGTGGCATAGCATACAACATATATATAATATATTATTGTGATATATACTATATTGATAGTGTATTTGATGGAGTATATGTTTAAAATAAAAGAAATAGAATAAGTTTAAAGTAAGAGATAGGGCGATCCTTGCTATATATTATATTATATTAGTATGTTATATTGATTTGAGATATACTATATTGATAGTAGGTTTGATAGAGGTTATGTAAAAATAAGAATGTGCTTAGAATAAGAGATATTACGAATTAAAGTTGGTAGGGAAATATAAATTAAATAGATTTAAGTAATAAGAAGGGTTAGGGGTTGGAAAGCTGTCGGAAGTCAATAGGGAGGGGGGAGGAAAAGGGTGGGGGATAGAGCAAGGGGTAAAATGGGATTATTTGTGTCAAATTTGCAAAAAAAATTTTGTTTTACCACTCACTAATAAAAATTTTATATAAAAAAAATAGATCTAGAAGTTCTTCTGATAACCTGTAACACAGAGAATCTGAACTCTCTAGGGTCTCCATGCCTGCCCCCTGTCCTTTTCGCTCCTGATCCCAGCTGGGTGAAGTCAGGGTATGGGCATTGCCACCTGCTCCTCTCCCGATCCCAGTTGGGTGAAGGGTAGGCCAGCATTGCCACCTGTTCTGCTCCTGATCCCAGCTGGGTAAAGGTGGTGGGTGAGTATTGCCTCCTGCTCTGTTCCTGATCCCAGCTGGGTAAAGGCAGGGGTGCAGGCATTGCCACCTGCTCTGCTCCTGATCCTGAAGCCCAGTTCCATGCCTGGGCTTCTCACCACGGTGTGCTCTTGAGGCTGTCTCATCTGGGCTTCCCTCCACAGCAGCGCTCTCTGGTGGCGCACCAGGGTAGGAGGTGAGTTATCTTGAATACACTTAGCCTTTTATATAGTAGGATACTGTATTGTTGATGACAGAACCTAAGCATCATTTACCGTGCTCAGTTCAAGGTATTAGTTATTACATACAAAGTTCTTCATGGCTTTGGTCCGGCATACCTACGGGACCATTTCCCTCCCTATGTTCCTCCATGGCAGTTTCGCTCATTTGAACAGGGTCTCCTGCAGGTGCCAGGCTGCATACAGGTGAAGTCAGCAGTAGCCTGTACACGGGTTTTCTCTGTGGTGGCCTTTATCCTATGAAATGACCTTCCTGAGGAAGTCAGAAGAGCCCCCACTCTCCTGGCTTTCCATAAATGATGCAAAACCGAACTATTCAAAAAGGCTTTTTACTCAAATTGGAGAGCTGTATTATAGGGATGGGGTCTTAGATGCTTTGCTAACAAGTTGGGGATCATAGACTTTTTGCTTTATCTGCTGCTTTAAATATGTACTCCTATGTACATCCAGCATGTTATCTAATGTTAGTCCTAGAACTGATTGTTTTGCTCCAGTATTTTTTCTACTCTGTCTTGGATCCTTGCTAATGCTATGTCTTTAAACTTGTATATGTTTACCTTATGGTATTGTATTGAAATGTACTTGATACTGATTGTATTAACCACATACTGTGTGATCCGCCTTGACTCTCAGTGAGAAAGGCAGACTATAAATGACGTAAATAAATAAATAAAATATTCTAGGCAATATTCTAGAAGCTGCTTGCAGCAAGGTTGGTCAGCCCAGTTCTACTGCTGGACTGTCAGAGCACAGGGCAACCTTGAATTAAGAATTAGAAAATAGTTTTTGTGCAGAGGGACCAGAATATGCTTCCTAGTTACCCAGTGTTGGTGGGAAATCTCCCGGGAGTTTGCCCACCGATTACTGGCGATTGGCAGGAGGTCACAAACCCCCAGTGATCACCTGCCACTGGCAGGCAACCTGGGAAAGTGTGTACTGGGCACACTCCCGGCAGGGCATGATGATGTCACTTCCCAAAGTGACAGGCCAGAAGTTCCTAAATGGGCAAGGGTTAGTCCTGCGCAAAGAGCAGGAGCCCATCTATGGCTGGCATGATGTGAGGTCATTGCACCTTGCTGGGAGCATGCTGGCGCTTTGCCCGCATGCAAGGAGACTACTCCAGGTAAGTCCTGCCCCCCACCTACCCCCCACCGAGAGGGTAGAGGGACCTTGGAAGCCTGGACTAGAAACAGTTTGACTCTTCAGTCTCTCAATGTTGTGTTTGTCTATGAAAGTTTTAAGCCTTGTTGGTTATTATTTTTAAAGATCTCTGTGCATTAAAACAGAACAAACACACTTCTAAACAAAGGAGTCAGCTTTGAAGCCCAGTTCTACATTTTGCTTCTTATTTTTATTATTATAATTATTAAGATTATTATTATTTACATTACATTTCTAGACTGCCCTCCCCGTCAGACGGGCTCAGGGCGGTGTAAAAACCAACAATTTACAACATACAATTTAAAACAATAAAAACATCATGAATAAACAAAACATTTAAGCATTTAAACATTTAAAACATTAAACATAATGTTTAATTTTGTCTTCTTTCCTCTCATTTAAGTAGTCTTTTCACAATATAGTAAGTGACCAGGGAAGTCATGCCTTCAGCTGCAGCAACGTTCACAACCAAAGAAGCATCCAAACAGATCATGCTACCTTTTAGACTTGTAGGTTTCCCCCATTATGGCACCTGAGCAAATAAACCACTTGTGTAGAAAATGAGGGAAGAAAGTTGCATTATTGTGAGAAGGAAATATAGCAATTATCTTACCAATCTGCAGGAAAACATGTCAGAACACAAAGCAAAAACTGAGAGACCTCTTAGATGCATCTTTGAGGCAAGTGGTAATAAATTGCTTAGGACTTTTACCAGGAAATTATAGATATCCGAAAAAGGACACCTCATTGGAACAAGCTATTCCAATTTAATTTGGTACTGTGAGGTCTGAGAACAACTTCTCCTGATACTAAAGCTTCATAAATCATCCTGCCTTTAATTACTGAGCCATGATATTAGTTACATAAGGTACAGTATGTAATAATTTTTGAAATAAGTGGAAAATTTTCCTGATGTTAATATGAGGCTCCCATTTTGCTGATCTTTTCTTTCTCTAAGTACTATGATCTTATGTTTCATGCTGTGCAAGAGACCTGCTTGACTTTAGAAGCTACATTCATAATCAGAATTGTCTGAGGACTCTAGACTTGTTGCAAGGTGGGGGAGGAAAAAGCAAGGAACAAGATTTAATTTAGATAACTAAAGGAGAGAGAGAGTTGGTACATATTTTGTTTGATAGGAAAATTTTCACATTAAGAACTAACAAATAAATAGATTTCAGGCCGCAACAGAAGCAATATAAATGTAGACACATAAGCAGCATTTTAGATAATAACAGCAATAAATACCACTTGCATGTGGATCATCCCTCTTGATTAAAAGCAAACCAGTTACCTAGGTTCATAGAACCATACAGCTGCCACTGTATATACTACTAAGATATAATCAGATAGTAAAATGGAGGAAATGTCTAGGAAAGACTTAATAAAAGCTTACCCAGAACTGCACACAGATCTCAAATAATCCTAAGCAGTAACATCTTTCTAATGAAAGGTGGGCACAGGTGGAAACAACCAGAACTTCACCATTACTACTTCATACCCTACACAGATAGTTGCAACTGAGATAGGCTTGCCCTTCTATGGTTATGGTTTCATCTACACATACAAAATAGCCATAGACTATGGAATTATGTAGACATTGCAGCAGTATTTTGCAAGTGTTGAAAGGTGATATCTCAATATGAGTCCCTTTGTCACCAGTGGCTTGCCTACTGATTCTATTCTGAGCTAGGCTTTGCATTGTTATTGTCATAAGGGGCTTTCAGTCAGTTCTTCAAGCTGTAATTCCTGACCCTGGATGGATAATATTTGATATCCAGCATTTGCAAAATGGTTGAGAAGCTGACTCAAAATTAGTCTTAAAAATAAATTAAAAACATATCCATCAAATAGAGTTCCTCAGGCTTTTTTTCTGGTGGTATGCACTGGTACATAGTACTGGCACTTCTTTAGGCTGACAGGCTTGGACTGCCAAGGCAGCAGACATCATGAGTAGACATGGGCATGGAACAGGAAAAAAACTAACCATGTGGTTCATAGTTCATTCATTTTCACGGAACACGAACCACGAATTAGCCAAACTTGAGTTGGTTCCAAACCAGTTCGAGGTTTGATGGAGCCCGGAACGGGCACCTTCATGCTAACAGCCAAACTAAACAAGACTTTCCCAATGCCCAATACCCACCAAATTTGTATGTGACCTAGTCCTCACTGCCCTCTAAAGATCCCCCAAGTTTCAGAGGGATTGAACTCTGGGAAAGGCATGATCCATGGGTCCCCCCTTTCCTGTCATTTTCTCTTCGCAGGGGCAAAAACTGGAGCATCTGCTGGCAGCTACTTTGAGGGGCGGGCCCTTTTCCTGGCTGGATGGGCCAGAGTGGGAGCTCTCTAGTTCGCAGAGACAGCTGCCAATCAAGCGTGGAGGCCTCAGACTGGGGGCAAACAAAAGACTGCCATCGTTGCCTGGGCGATGGATTGAATGGCGCAAAGTGTATGGCTTCCCAAACCAACAATGGAACGGAATGGAACAGTAGGAAAAGCCATTTGTTCCATAAAAACGTGGACCCACGGAACACATTTCTTTGAAAACGAACCAGCTGTTCCATTTGGAATTTTGTTCCGTGGTTTGTTTCATGCCCATCTCTAATCATGAGTAGTGGCACCTCTTTTTAAAAAGCACTGGAGTTCCCTGTCTCCATCTTCTAGAGGAGCCTAAAATGCTCTCCAAAATCCTGAGGGGTCCCCTCTCCCTAAGGAACACAATGACAGGTGCCATTTCAGGAGCTGGAACTACTGCATTCTACAAGCAGATGCCTTCTGCCTGTAGACACACTAGTCAGGATTCAATACAAAGCCCTATATAAATATCTTCTAGATATGTTTTGAGTCAAATGAAGGTATGGCAACACTAAATACAATCCTGTCCTCCTTGATAAATACAGCTCTCTTTTGTTCCAGTGCTATTTTTGAGTCACAATAGATGAACATTTATTCAAAACAAAGTGCCTACCAACCAGAACAGACTCTACAGGGCAACATGGAGAATTGCATAAGAGACTGTGTTATGCAACACTACAATACACAATGCCAAAATTTCTACTCTATCAAACAAACACATGTCTGTGGACCATGAGTTACGGGTGACAAGGAAAGGAAACCCACCAAACACAGTACGGTAGTCTAACACTGTTCACTTTGCACAGGAAGCTCACTAGCTTGTTTAAAGAAAATTCTGTACAGCAGGAACAGTGCCATCCTAAGCAGAGTTACACCCTTCTAAGATCATTGACTTCAGTCTGGTTAAGATGGTACAGTTTTAGGTTACATCTCTAAAGACAGATTCCTGGGAGCAAGCTTTGCTGAATAAAATGAATGCTATTTCTCTTAGGCTTACTACTGAAGATTGCTCCCTCAAATACTTGTCTCATGGTCAGGGATGGTATAACATGGAGTGAATATTTCAATACATAAGCTGTAGTGGCATTCATAGAAATGTCATTTTGGCTCTGTTTTAAAACAGTTGTAGTCCAAATCATTAAATATTGATTAGCAGATCTCTATTTTGTCTCTCATTTCTACAGTCCTCATATCCTGTTTGTCCTCATTCCTATTTGGGGATATGTGGAAAATGTAACTTTGAATTAGGTGATGACATGACCTTTCGAAGACAGAATATAGAGTGCAGAATTGTATAGAATGGAATTCCTGATCTGGATAGCCCAGGGAAGCCTGATCTCATCAGATCTTGGGAGCTAAGCAGGGTTGTCTATGATTGATGGCACTCTCCACCACCACCAGAAAGAATGAACACCCATTAGTCTAAATGGATATACATCACTAAAACCCATGTTGTCCTGTTTGTAGAGACCTTTCCAAGGCAATACATTTATAATTTTATCTGATTAAAAAAAAAGAGTTAGCATGAGGCCCAGTTTTTTTACTGCCTAAAGTCAAGGGGAAAGTATGATGTTAACCATCATTGTAAACATTTTAGGGGAACTTGGAAACTGTGAAGCATTTCCCCAGAGATGGCTTCTAAGTATAGAGTGAAGTATGAGCACCATGCTTTGAGCATGCTCAGTTAAGATTAAAACTATTTAGCTGATCAGGAAGTGCCAAGAAGAAGCAGAGCCTCTAGCACTAAGGGACCAGCTGCAAACTGAAGAGCTATGGCCTCTCTGACACTTCTTTTATATACAGCAATTCAGTTCCTTGGCTCAGAACTAGTAACAGGGAGAAATAAATGGCCTAAGCCATCTACATCCTAATAGATTTCCTATAACTTAATGCAGGAGCTCTTCAATCAACCCATTAATGTGCACAGTAAATGTGGCTTTCCAGTGCTGAAAAAATGGCCAAGAAGAATAATGCCGAGCTCATACCCAAATATACATGTATTAGACTTTCTCCCTGCTGTGACAAAGGAGAAGGAGTGATCAGCCCTGCCACACTATCTTAAATTGCATTGTAGGCATAATGTATTATGGAGAATTCCCTACTTACCCAAAGAGAGAAAAATGTTACAGAGAGAACTGGAAATGTATAGTGTTCTTCTTAGTTCTGCCACTTTACAAATATGTAAAGAGGCATGTAAAAAGGCAAATATACTGAGCATATTGGGAAGAAATTGACAATCCTACATAAGGTTTCCAACTAGAGCAATTGCATCCTAATGATATTTCAGTGTTAGTTAGATCCAGCTGCCCGACCTTGAGGAAATTTGGTGTCTTCTGATGAGCTGAGATTTGTCTATTTGAAGCCGCATTTTGTGGGGGTTGGAGCTGATGTAACTTTTTTTTGTGCAAGCGTGGTAACGTTGCAGTGTTGGAACCTCTCTCCCCACCCCCGAATTTGCTAATTGGGCTGTGAAATACTCACTGGAGAGGCAATTGGTAGTGGAGTTCTTGGAGAAAACATGTACTTTTCCTGATTGTTCCACTCTCATTTTTTAAGCCAAGCCACAAAAGTGTTAAAATGCTGTTGCTTCATTCCCTCAGGGCAGCTTCCCTGTTGACTTGTTTCTAAACTTGCAAAATATTTGGTTTTTTTCTGTTTGGTATTAGGAGAAGCCTGAAACACCTGGGAGGGAGGGGGAAACAATCATTTAACTCTTCCCTGGCTTTTAAAGCCAGGAGGAATATGCAGTAAGGTTACACTGTAACAACACTTTCCTGACATTGCAAAAAAGAGAGTGTGTGTGTGTTCATACCCATTTAACCCTTCCTTGGCTTTTAAAGGCAGCAGGGAATAAGTAGCCACATTAGGACTTGTTCTTGGCTTTGGAAAAAAAATAAGAGAGTGTGTGCATACCTGGGAGGAAGGACGCAAACGGAGAAGGAGCCTTATGACCCTTAACTCACTTAAGGACTAGTACAGAGTGCTTTGTCTAGTCTTTCTTGATGTTATTGCAGCACAGATCCATAGTGGTTAGTGTGTGAGGCAATTGGATGCCATGGCAAGACATAGACATTTATTTATTTTATATATGTCATTTATATTCTGCCTTTCTCACTGAGACTCAAGGCAGATTACATAGTGTGGGATTAGTACAATCAGTGCCAAGGATAAAGGCAGGCATTTCCATACAGTGTCAAGGACATTTCCATAAACAGTGTCATAGGGTAAATGAATACAAGTTTACAAAGACATAGTATTAGCAAGGATCCAATAGGGGGCTGAAGAACTGCTGAACAGAACACAATCAATTCTAGGACTTACATTAAACAACATGAAGTACAGGTAGTATATAGGAGTACATATTTAAAGCAACAGATAATATGAAAGGCAACATAATGGTGAAATATATGGTTCGTAACTCATTAGTGAAACATCTGGGACCCCTTTCCTACAATACCACCCTCTTAGCTGAGAAAAAGTCCTTTTTGAATAATTCAGTTTTGCACTGTTTGCAGAACGCCAGGAGTGTGGGGGCTCTCCTCCTGACCTCCTCAGGCAGGCCATTCCATATGGTAGGGGCCACCACAGAGAAATAATAACAATAACAACAACAACAACAACATTTGATTTATATACCGCCCTTCAGCCATTCCTCCTACAATGCCCCGTTTTTTAAAAAAGCAAAAAATGTTTGGAACACCCCCTTCCCCCTTCCTTCCCTGGGTCTCTTCTCCCAACTGGTGGTGAGTGTGTTGCTGCTTTGTGGTTGAAAGGAAACCCTGCTGATCAAGGAAAGCTGGGCTTCCATTCGGGTTTCCAGGGTGACAGAAGGAGGGCAAACACAGCTGAGGCATTCCCCCTGGCTCCGTTGCCCCGGGAATAGATTACTGGCACCTGATTGTCTGCATCCCCGATCAGATCCCAATGGCCCAAATCAAGACCCGATGAAGCCCCCCCCCCCAAATGCTGGATTGGTCCCCATGGACGGCACCGATCCACTGGGTCCCGATCGCACGAACGCCATTATCGTGGGTATTTTTCTATCATAATGTTGATCGTACCCATCTCTACTTGCCAGCCCCATCCTGCAGGAAAGGATATCCCAGGAGGCTAGGGTGGCTCCTCATGAGCAGAGGTGGCCAAGCCACATTGCCTGGAAAGGCCCTGCCAGCCCCATCCTGCAGGGGCAGGGAGGAATGAGATCAGGAACATCTGAGGGTGCCACCAGCTGGGTTACATCTAGCCCCACCCTGCAAGAAACAATAGGAGAGCAGGGAGAGACTGGGATGAAAGAGGAAACACCTGAGGGCATATCCAGTTGGGAGGGCATCAGGGATAGGGCAAAGCCTGGGAGGAAGGGAAGGGGAAGTTGGGAGAAGCCCTATAAAGGCAGGCTCAGTAGGGAGCTCGTGGTGTGTTGTGTAGGAGTGGTGATAGAGATGTGGAGAGTGGTGAAGGAGTGGAGAGTTTAGGAGAGTATGCAAGCAAAGAGAGAGAGGCCGCCACTGCCAAGGAGGGTTGGAGGCCAGAAGCAGACGTGGAAGGGAGCTCAACTGGTTGAGCAGGCCTGCAAGTGGTAAAGAGGGAGCAAGGGTGATATATACCTCCCCTCCTTCCACAAAGCTGGAACCTGTGCTGTCCCTGTCTGCACCGGGGAGCTGTAGTTCAGGCTCACTGCCACTCTGTGCAGCCACTTCCATGCCAAAGCCTGACACATGTTCACAATAAGGCAGGGGAAATGGAAAGCATAGAGGCACAGATGCTGTTTTTTGTCACTGTACCTTCTCCAAGAGGTAAGCAGTGCCAACCAACCCACATGTTCTTCAGAGGAAACACCCCATTTACATGCACTGGTGGATTGGCAGATCTGTGAAGATAGGGGAAACTGACTGCCCATGGACTGCCACAGTTGCCATGCAAGGATCATGAGAAACAGGAAGACAACACATAGTGGCAGGCAGGCAGGCCAAACTGAGACAATCAGGGCAGAAAAATCAGGTGCCTCTGCCACCACTATCCCTCCCGTGATAGAGATAGTGCCAGCTACCTACATGTACTGCAAAGAACAGAGAGAAATGCTTCAGCGGGGTGGACTAGATGACCCTGGTGGTCCCTTCCAACCCTATGATTCTATGATTCACACTAGCTAGTTGGCAGGTGTGGCTACAGAGATCGGAGAGACAGAGGAAGAAGATATCTCCTTCTAATCAATGATAAGCAGGTCACTTACTTTACCGACAAAAAGAGGAAATGTTTAATTGATCTATTTAAGTATATTTTACCAATGCAGGCAGAAACTAATGGCCAAATTAGACAAGATGCGTGTCCTCAAGTTTGCCTTTTCAGGCTTTTTTGCTCCTCCTCCTGCAGCTTTACATTCTCTTCCTCCTATCTTTTACCCTTTTGATTTGTCTCTCACTCTCCCCTCCCCTACACTGACACTAACAGAGGCTGAGGGCCAAGCTACAAGTGACGAATGACACTTGAATGGCAAGTGGATTGAGTGGAGGGCAAGTGAACAGGGAGAAATACACTTGCCGTTCAAGTGTCATTTGTCACTTGTAGCTTGGCCCTTAGAAGCCTCAGCAGTGTTAAGATCTCACAATGTATTTTCACAAGATCTACATTTTCCCTGTTTGTAGCATGGCCCCATTTTACAGGTTTTTTTGATCTACATTCAAAGGCCATTGTTCAGAATTAGATATTGTAACAATCTTCCCAGATAAGGACATTAGACACTTTTTGTTTCCTCTTCCTTTCATTACCTTGGGGGCTCATTGATTCATAAATCTTGATCAGTGGGAAATACATATTCCTTATTTTTTTGGATGCAAGGGCTAAAAGGAGTGAGACATATTTTGCAATTGCTAAAGTCAGTTTTGGCTTCTTATCACTAAGCAAAAGAGCCAGGGTTTCTGGAGTATAAGGGGACAGTTGGTTAATTAAAGACTTAATATAGTAATCCTTTGTATTTAAGAACCACCTACATTGGAGCAGGGCATGAAATCCTATTAAGGCCAAATCCTATTAAGGCCACAAGGGCAGATTCCATTGGCAGAGGTCTATTCAAAATGATAATAATGATAACAACAACAACAGCAGCAATAACAACATTCGATCTATATACTACCCTTCAGGACAATTAATGCCCACTCAGAGCGGTTTACAAAGTATGTTGTTATTATCCCCACAACAATCTCCCCTGTAAAGCCATTGTGGGTTTAATATTAAATCTTGCAAACAAGAAAATTCTGATATTAGACAGCAGTATGAGGGTTAACTACTTTATTAATGGCTACATTAAATATCCCTGAATTAGTGCAAGTTGGTGCCAACGTCAGCCTACCATGGCCACCAGCATTTCGGGCAAAACCACTCTGGCTCCAAACTCACCTAGTATTATTGCTGAATTTGTTTATCCGCACCTTCACACAAAACACTGCCAAGAAATGTTCAGCCTCATTTTCTCTCTCCCGCCCCTGCTGCTCAAGCAATTTAGAGCATGGTTGATGCTGCTCAACCAAGGGTCTTCCCTGCCCAGTTTACCTGTCCATTCAAACCAATGATCAGCTAGCTAGGGAATCTTAGATGGCTCAGGGTGTGTGCCAATTATCCCTACCTCTATGGTAGCATCTCATAGTACTACTGCTCCACAAGACATTGGGAATGAGCAAAATAAAAATGCAAGCCCTCACCCTGTTAATTCCCAGGTAGTAACATGTGGGATAATATGGTCCTTCAGATTTACCAGTCCCAAGCCATGTGGGGTTTAAAGGCCAGAAACAATACCTTGAATAACTCGTTATATGACGTATTGTGTCCCTGCCCCATGGAAATTACAATATGAATTTGAACAGCAGTAGATGCATCTGAGCAAGGTTGAGAGCCAAAGGTTAAAAACAGCAGAGGGAGTTATGAAATGGAACCTGCCTGGGTAATGAAGTTAGAGTGAGCAAAGGCAGTTAAATGGGTTTAGTTGAGAACAAGAAGGCTAGGGAAGTTAAAGACTTCAGGATAAAAGGTGATTTTTGAAGCAGAGGAGGAGCAGATTAGAAATTAAGTGCTCATGATAGTTAAAGTACCTAAGAAACATGTAGTAAGAATGATCCCATTATCTCTTTCCTTTTTAAAAACAGTCTGCAGAGTCAGCTGTAGTTCAGTCAATTTCATCCTTGTCTTCTGAAAAGCTGTTAATTCATTGGACAAATACCACAAAATACAAACCAACTAAAAGTCCTCACAAAGAATACTAGCCACATGGACACAGTTTGCTCAAAAAATTGATATACAAGTTGTGAAAAATTTCAAAACCCTAGAGAAAAAACTAAAACTCTTCCTTAAGTTTAACTAATCTTTCTTCTTCTTCTAACACTCCCAGTGAAATCAATAAACATGATTGATTTTGCCAGCATAAATCATAGATGGCTCTTACTGCTTAAATCTAATGAGACTGAATGGGAAGGGGTTTTTTTTCTTCAGTTTGTACCTTTCCCCCCTTATCTGTGTGAGCTGTTTTTCATGTTGAAGAGGTAATCTGAGTGCTTCCCTTCACTTAGGACTGATTTAAACAGAGATTTATTTTTACAACGTGTGTATCATCTTGTTTTTGATACGATCCTTCCTGCAAAAACTTTTCTATGATGGCAGAATATATGGTCTTGCATTTATGCAGGTTTTGTGGACATTGTCAGTGTCTCTTTTTCTCCCTTTACTACTAACATGATCTCACTTTCGATTAAGGGATTGGAGTGGGGGGGGGGGGGCTGACTTGATAAGAATTTAACATATGCATTGCTGTATCCCACCTTATCCCTTAAGTGCAGGGCAAATACTAACATTTCTTTATTGCATTCATCCCCACAAAGGCAGTTTGAGGTCAATTACTATCATTCCCATTTTACATATTATTATTAAAAATAATTTCTAAGAAGCATTTTAGCACAAGTAAAAAAGAGTATTTTATATTACCTTACTCGCCTATGAGATAGGTTAAATTGAGAGATAATGACTTGTTCAAGGTTACTGAGTGGGCTTCATGACTGAGTGGGGATTTAAACTAGTCATGTGTAAAACCCTGCCAGAAGAATCTTGTTTCTAGTTCCATTTTCTGAGCAAGATATAGTGGAAATTTTCCCTGAACATAAAAAAATGGTCCCATTTTATTGCAAAAGTGGAAATCTCTCAAAAATGAAGGGATTAGCTAAACAGCAGTCAACAGGGGGAGTCAAGAAGGTCAAATGGTGGTTTGGAAAATGCTTCAAATTTTACAAACCACCATAATAGAATCTGTATCATAGATTAGGCAAGGTACAAATCCAAGAGGATGCAAACATGGTCAGCAAGCAGAAAGGATGGAAGAAAAGGAATGGAATTATTGCAAAGCTTATTATTAATTAAAAACGAGCACAGATTCTGACAAAAGTAATAGAAGTTGACAATAAAGCAAGCAGGAAAAGAATTTGCAGTCCATACTGCTAAAATATTAAAATGAAGAAGAAACATTTATGTAAATACATCAAGAGTAGAAAGTCAGCCAGGAAGAACTGGCTGAGATGGCAAAGACATACAATTATTGAAGGAGGATAGAATGCAGAGAAACTAAATCAGTAAGTCATATTGAAGAAGATCATGGAAAGATACTTATGCCTAAATGATTTTTTATCAGGGACAATATGAAAGACAGGTGGCTGTTCTGCCCTTCTTTAAGTACCCAATACTCTATCATTGAGTTCTGAATGTGCAGAGCCATAGACACATACAATCAGGAGGGTGAGAATGTTAGAAGCCCCGTGTATACGTGTGTGTGTGCGTGCGCGTGCATGCATGTGCGCGCAAGAATCAACTGATTATTCCTGTGGTTATTCTGGGAGGAAAGTTTCTGTCTGCAAAGAAGATTAGTAGGCTAGAAGTCTAAGGGTCTCTCTACAAGAGACATCTTACATGAGAATGCTCAAGGGTAGGGAGATGCAATGTTAGCCAGGAATCATAGTTTTAAAAGACTGTCAATGTCATCTCTCTACAGAGCCTGCTGAGATCTCTCCTCAGAGGGTTTGTTAATTTCATTTTGGACAGAGCCTCCAGAGAGGCGAAGATGAAATTAATAAATCCTCTGAGGAGAGATCTCAGGAGGCTCTGTGGAGAGAGCCTTCAGATCTGTCTTTTAAAACTATGCTTCCTGGATAACATTGCGTCTGCCTAACTTGGAGTCTCTCTACACGAGACATGTTACACGAGAACACTCCAAGTTAGGCAGAACTTGCAAGTCGTTGCAAGTCTCGTTTGTAGCTGCTCCTTGCTGTTCGTCAAGCCAGACAGTCTGGCACCTGCAATCAGTTCCCATGGGAACTCAGGCAGGGATTGTCTGAACTCTGTCTGAACTCCTGCTGTTGCCCTGGAAACCCCAATCTAAGCCCAGTTTATCTTGATAGGTAGGTCTTCCTTCCAAATGGGGACTGGAGCTCCAAATTTGTTACAAGAGGAAAAGACCAGGGGGAGGGAGGCTCCCAGCTCTGGCTTTCAGAGAGAGACAGCTGCTGTTAGAAACACAGGGTGAGTGCATTGGAGCTTGAATTTTCTTTGTGTGTAGTGGAATAGCGATCTACCCCTTCAGGTTCCAGGGCTGCTGCCAGGCTCTGGGGCCAAGCTATTATTTATTATTGGTAACTTTCCTGCTGCCTGCTCAGGTAGGGTTTCTGGGAGTGGTGCGGTAGGGATCTTGATGGCTGGAGGAGAGCCTGCTGCCCCCCACAAACAACAAACAATGAACATGTTCATGACAGGATCATGTTCATCAGTGTTTGTTGTTTGTTGTTCGTGGATGGCAATGAACAACGAACACCATGTTCGGGTTTTTTTCTGTTCGTGCCCATGTCTACTTAAGAGATAGAAGGACAGGTCTTTGGTTCAAGCATAGGAAACAATTGTCTAGTCTGCCAGAAGTGGAGGGATGCCAATGCCAGGTCTGTCACCACCCTGCCTGCCTGTGGCATCAGGATCTGCTGCAGCAAGTGACAACCCCAGGTGGTACACCCAGCCCCAGCTGGGAACCTGCAGTGAACCTACTATTTCCCTCCTCTCTTTGTTGAGGTGCAGGAGCTCTGTTTTATTATATTTTATTTTCCTTTGGGAGGATTTTAATGCAAACCTGGGGGCTGACCGAGAGTTGTACAAACATCTCCTTGATCTTTTCCTGACACCACTGTATGGATTTAACAATCCACATGCTGAGTTAAATTCAGAATTAGATATATGTTGTGTTGAATAATGTATTTAGTTCTGATCTCCCATCTCAGAAATGGGTTACACCTGCAAAAGGTACAGAAAAGGACAATTAAAATTATCATTTTTATTTACAAAATTTAGACCTTACCTTTCATTTCATGAAACAAAACAATTTCATGAAAGTTCGTGGTTCGTTTTTTTCTGTTTCATGCCCATCTCTATTTCAGACTAATGAGAGTTTCTTAAGTGCTTCACAGTTACTTAATTTTTTATGTTGAGAGGCTTTTGTTCCAGTGTTTTCCCAAACACTCTAGTACACTTTCTTTAAGTATTCTTTTACTCTTTTTAGTTTTCAGAAGGCTGGTACCCTCTTTCCAGTACCCAAACCTCTCCTCTTCTCTTGAAACACCAGTACTCGTCTTGAGTTTTTAACTCACTCTTAAAGTCTCCAAATGTAGTTTCTAACCAAACCAGACCAGGGATCTCTTCACTCTTCAGAGCTAACTCCCTATTTGACCGGGTAGGGAAATTCTCTTCTTACCAAAAGATCTTTCCCTTTTCTTTGTCCCAAATGGGAGTCTGCGCCTACTTCCCATACTGCCTTGCCAACTTTCCCCCACTTCTCCTGTGTGTGTTAAACTGCTTTCAGACAAGGCTGAATCTCGAAACTGTCAGTACTCGACCTGTCTCAGCTAGGACTGAAATCAGACTTCCTTCTCCCTAGCATCCAGTTCAGAAGTCTTTCTCTGTTCAGCTCATGCTACCCGATCAGATTCTTTGGACTAGCCAGTCACCCAAGGTTCTCTGTTTCTGTGAAGAATTAACTCTGTACAGTCCTTCAGCTGTTAAAAACAAGCAAGGCAGATCTCTGCCTTGTGGTGATTGCTAAGCAACCACAAAAGTACTTCCAGCCTCTAAGCTTTGGTTTCTGTCAGTGAAAGCCAAGGGAAGGGGTAGGGCACTTTCCAGGGCTATTTGGCCTTCGAGGGAGAATTCAGTAGGGCCAAGGCCAGAGCAACCACAGAGTAGCTTATATGACTCACCCCAGACTTGACTACTTACTACATGTATGATATTGTTTTCTTTGATTCCTATAAATTAGCATCAGTATCCTCAAGCTTTTAAAACTTTATATACAATCTAATTTGTAATACCCCTTCCACCCTCTTCCTGGACTTTAAAGACTCCTACCTTTTTCCATGTGTCTGATGAAGGGAACTTTGACTCTCAAAAGCTCACACCCTGGAAATCTAGTTGGTCCCTAAGGTTCTACAGGACCCAAA
Organism: Eublepharis macularius; assembly: GCF_028583425.1. NCBI lineage: Eukaryota > Metazoa > Chordata > Lepidosauria > Squamata > Eublepharidae > Eublepharis > Eublepharis macularius. The sequence goes on along the minus strand of NC_072794.1, from coordinate 118,735,340 downwards.
TTTTACTCTTCTACTACAGACCAATATGGCTCCCCCCCTGAAACAGCCTTATAAGGGGAAGCTTGACAGAGTTAGCCTGAAAGACTACTAAACTAACAGCACAATCCTAACCAGAGTTACTCCAGTATAAGACCATTGAAATCAAAGGGCTTAGATTGGAGTAACTCATTTTAGGATTGCTCTGTAAATTACTTTGTATTTCCATAGTGGGATACTCTGTACAAGTAGATTTCTGTGGTTTACCCAGATTTCTTACAAGGGTCACTATTTTATCCATTTGTTGAGAGGGCATATCAGATAATATGGTTAGCTGCTCAAGGTTAGTCATAATTTAGTTTAACTGATAATGAATTTGTTGGTCCATTTTAGCAATCAACACAGTTTGTTCTTTTAAAATAAATCTTCAGTCTTTTGAACTCTCAGAAAATGGACTGGGTGAGAGGATGAGATGGAGTTGAAACATTCCTCAATATTTTGAGAGGAAAGTTCTGGAACATCAGAGCAAAGAAGGTCATGTCTGTTGATCATGAAACTAATTTGCATTTCAGTATCATCCCCAAAACACTTAGAGAAATATATAGATAATCAATCCTACTTTGTTTATATGTAGGTATCAGATTACATTCCCTAGAACTATTAACATGCTTTGATTTGCCTCTAAAGTTTTGTTTTAATAGTTTCCCTCTATGGGGCGGTGGGGTGGGGGGAAACAGCCTTAAAAGTTGCTTATAAGAATTTCAGTGGAAACAAGAAACTTAAAACCAATATGCATTATGCAATATCCAACCCAAAGATATACACGGAAACCATGATTTTTCAGAATGGTAACAAAAATCCAAGATGCTTGGGAATGATGAAACCCCCTCAACTCGAGTTCAAGTGCTTACCAGCAATGTAGCATGACCTTGTGTTTTTCTTTCATTCTACTAATTTCTTGGGCAATGACATTTATCACTTCCAATCAGATTTTTCCCAGGGAAGCGTACTGAGCTCTCCCAGCCAATCACCTTTGGAAACAAACTGCTGCCTTTCTCTTTTGCTCCTCTCTTTGAAGGGGCAGAGCCTTTTTTCTCCACATAGAGCAGCTGGAGCACTTTGTTCAGTGGCTTGCACAACTGGAACCCTTGAAAACTCTTAGGGCGTACATGCAAAGCTGTCATTCTCCTTCCTTGCTTTGTGAAACAAACAACAGGCCACAACAGGGAAGGATGGCAAACAGATCTTTCTGTGGAAAGATTTTTAAAAACCCTTATTGTCAGTCATTCACTGCAAGAATAAGAAAATTAAGTGAATGCAGACAGGTTTTTTTTTAAAAAAAAATGCTAATGGCCTCTTGCCATTTTCCTCCAATAAGAATTAGTGGATAAAACAGTGACTGCACCTGTGTCCAAAGGCATCTACTTTAGAGGTCTGTAAAATCAAACCCCTTTGTCCAAATCATATGAAAACTTGGGAGATATTCTTAGATTAGAGAGAGGACTATGTTCTATGCAAATTTGGTGCCATTATCTTTATAAACAGCTGTCTCAGACCTTCCAATAATTTCCCCATTGAAAGAATGGTCCTAAAGCACCCCCCCCCCCCACACACACACACACGGATACGAATCGCAAATCTGCAATATCTTACACAAACATAAGTAATTATGGAATCCCCCCCACCCAAAATAAAACACACAGACACAAAGGTATAATGATTTTTTTCTTGGTATAAACCACTGTTAGGGTCACACTCTTCATGTTGTCAGTTCCAGTGAGGTGATTCCATCTCTCTCTCTCACTCCATCCCCAACAGAAAAAAAAAACCTTACCAAAGAAGTGCTTTCCTCAGTTCGTTCAGTCCTGTTAGGATGTGGGATGGTTGGAAACTATGTGGCTCATCTCCAGTCTTGCCTTCCTGATTCCCAAAGCTGAGTGTTTTCAGTTTAATCCAGCAATCTAAACTGGATTGTAAATATTTTGCACATTGTTGAATTGCTGTCTGGATATTATAGTTTGATCCAATACATTCCGAGCAAGCACCCATATGATGAATACCACTGACTGATTAATGCTGCCAGCTGCACAAGCACAAAGGCAGCACCTACATTCAAAAGACAGCTGATTTTAAATGATGCACAACCTGCCCATGATGACCTTGGGACATACGTAACCCAAGCAGACCAGGAAATTGTGACCATACACCAAAGCATTGCCCAGACAGCGAACATGAATTGTGGACAATTGTGGACATTAATTGTGGACAAATAATCAGTGCAATTGTGTGTGGGATGCTGATTCAAGAGAAAATTGTCAAATAAAGTTCAGTTTTTTGATTGACTTATTCTTCAAATAATCACTAATTAAATTGAATCATCACTGATTAAAAATTACTTAGGAGAACAGAGCATTCTTTCAATTCTTGATCATTTTATGTGCTATTGTTATCACAATGTGATGAGGTACAAAGGAGCAAGATTTTAAATTTAAAATTATTTAGTATATTTTGTATCCTGCTTTTTTTTCAATGAGTCCAAAGCAGCATACATAATTCTTCAGTCCTCCATTCTATCCTCACCACAACCCCATGAGGTAGGTTAGGCTAAGAAAGTTACTGGCCTAAGGTGACCCAGTGAGCTTCCATGGTATACTGGTGATTCAAGTCTGTCTCTCTCACATTCTAGGCAAACACTCTACACAACATGCAGGATCTTCTAATTCACATTTGGCAGCAAAAGAGTCTCACCATCTATTCACTGATGTAAGTGGACTAATTAAATCCCACTGATATAAGTGGACTTCATGATTCTAGAATACAATTTGTAATGAAAGAAAAAACATGGCAAGCAAAATCTTTGAGGTCCAAGGTGAATGCAAAGTCTAGCAGGAAAGAGATCCTTGTTTTGGCATTTTCTTTTGGAACACAGCTATTTTTTGGCAAAGAGAGCCTCTCATCCTCCTTTGTCAAATGTTTCTCCAATCAATTCTTGATCATTTTATGTGCTATTGTTATGACAATGTGATGAAGTACAAAGAAGCAAGTTTTTAAATTTAAAATCCTACACAAGCAAGATACCATAAGCAGAGATGGCTTACATTTGGGGCTTTCCTTATGACAAACATTTATACATGGATTAGATAAGGAGCCTTTTTATGCCAGAAATTCTCACAGGAACATCCCATGAAAGTGCTTTACCAGGAATGAATATATAATCAAGATGTTTCTCTTTTACAGCAATATCTTCTGTGCTCTGTTTCAAGATGCATGCACGCACGCACACACACACACACACACACACACACACACACACAAATCCCTCCAGCACCCCTAGCCTCTGAACAATATACAAAGGAGCACTGCATCTTGACCCCAATCACTTCACACCCTGAAGCATGAGGATGATAGCAGTTGTTAGTTTTTATGCTCACCAGTACAGCCACTAAAGCGATTGTTGCTATTATTGTGGAGGCACCAGGCTTGTCAATATTGTCAGGGAATAAAATTCTATTCTAAGTGTTGGGGGGAAAGAGTAAAAAATAATTTAAAATCAGAGGTGCAATGTATCTTGAATCAATAGAGAGTCAAAACGTCAGTTTGCTTTTAAAAACATTTACTTCTAAAGAAAAAAGTACACAGGATTGCTAGAAAACAATAAAATCTATGAGCTACTTCTTTACTGACCACGAGTACAAACAAAGAGAAAATAGCAATGGGGATTCTTCCTCCGTCTTCTCGACCCTGAAAGAAAATCACCTGACCTATTGACCATTAACAGTTTACAAACACATCTTAGTTTCCTGGGCTTCCAGGCTATTGGCTCTGTGCCCGGTTCTCTTCCAGGTCAATATAAACAATAGAACAATGAGTAAATGCATTAACCCCATAATGACTGAATGTCAGACCTTGCAACATTCCAACACTAAGGTCTCTCCTCACTCGAAACTGTTATTAGTTTACACATTCTGCATCTCCTCACCCTGTCCAAAGCTTGAAATAAGGTAAGACGACAGGTGATGTGAACATTTGCATTATATCATGGTGGATGCAATATGATCAGTATTGCAAAGTCTTTGAATAAATGTTGTGTCACCTACGTTTGGCATACTACTGATCCGGTCACCCCATCTCACAAAAGACACTGTAGAACTGAAAAAAGGGAGAAGTCCTTTTTTACAAGGACTCATAACAACTTCCCTACAAGAAAAAGCTAAAGAGTTTGTGACTTTTTAGTTTAGAAAAAATGGCACATAAGGAGGAACATGATAGAGATTTAAAAAATAATACCTTGTAAAGAGGAAGTGCATTTTTTTCTTCCACAATATTAAAATGCCTTGCATTCCATGAACTTGATGGGCATTATATTTAGGACCAAAGAGGAAAGGCCCTGAGGAAAGGTGTGAAGTCAGTCTCCTTGCTTCACGTTGGTTCTGGGGGATTCCATTCCCTTGTATAAGTTTGCTGCTAGTTGCAAGACTGTACCTTGCTTTATTTTGGTTTGGGCAATTCTCTGATGTGATGTTGGTCCTCAAAGGGAACAATGAAGAGTGGCTGGTCAATGGTTGTTGTGGATTTTCCGGGCTGTATAGCCGTGGTCTTGGCATTGTAGTTCCTGACGTTTCGCCAGCAGCTGTGGCTGGCATCTTCAGAGGTGTAGCACCAAAAGACAGAGATCTCAGTGTCACAGTGTGGAAAAGATGTTGGCAGGTCATTTATATCTGCTCAGGAAGGTGGGGTTGGGCTGAGTCATCCTGTAAGAGTTTCACAGGGTGTGGAATGCTAATGGAGGGAGTCTTCACTGTATCCTGAGGAGGTTCTTTTGCATATGGATTGGTGTTTGATATGCTAATCTTTTCTGCAGGGCTATTGTAGGGTGTCAAGTATTTTGTTAGCCTGGTGTTTTTCAGGTCTGGAAACCATGCTCTATTCATTCTTAAAGTCTCTTCTTTCCTGTTGAAATTGTGCTTACGCTTATGAATTTCAATGGCTTCCCTGTGCAATCTGATGAAGTAGTTGGAAGTGTTGTCCAGTATTTCAGTGTCCTGGTTCCGGTTTGTAGATGATACCTTTATCATTTGGCACCACGATGAAGAAGAATTGATGGAGTTTTTAAACCACCTCAACAATATCCACCTGAACATACAATTTACCATCAAGAAAGAAATCAGGGGAAAACTTCCATTTCTAGATATCTTGGTCATCCACAAAGCAAACTTTCAGTTAGGTCACAAGGTCTACAGGAAACCCACTCACACGGATCGGTACTTACACAAAAACTCCAATCATCACCCTTGACAGAAAAGAGGCATAATAAAAACATTAGTAGACCGTGCAAGACGGATATGTGAACCACACTTTCTCAATGAGGAAACTAAATCTAAACCATGCACTTCAAGCAAATGGCTACTCCAGAAATGAAATCAGAAGCGCAATTAAACCAAGGATAAATCAAACAACCAAGGAAAAACAGTCTCCCACAGGAAAAGTGTTTTGGCCATATATCAAAGGAATCCCTGATCAGATGGGAAAGCTTATGAAAAAGCACAACCTTCAAGCAGTATTCAGACCCACCAGAAAAATACAACAGATGCTATGATCAGCAAAAGACAGTAGAGACCCCCTCACCTCTGCAGGAGTATACTGCATACCCTGCAGCTGTGGAGAAGTTTACATCGAGATCACACAGCGTAGCATCCAGACAAGAATAAAAGAACATGAAAGACACTGCAGACTTGGCCATCTGGAAAAATCAGCAGTGGCTGAACATAGCCTAACTCAAACAGGACACAGTATCCTATTCCAGGAGACTAAAGTACTGGACAACACTTCCAACTACTTCGTCAGATTGCACAGGGAAGCCATTGAAATTCATAAGCATAAGCACAATTTCAACAGGAAAGAAGAAACTTTAAGAATGAATAGAGCATGGTTTCCAGTCCTGGAAAACATCAGGCTAACAAAATACTTGGCACCCTACAATACCCCTGCAGACAAAATTAGCATATCAAGCACCAATCCATATGCAAAAGAACCTCCTCAGGATACAGTGAAGACTCCCTCCATTAGCATTCCACACCCTGGGAAACTCTTACAGGATGACTCAGCCCAACCCCACCTTCCTGAGTAGATATAAATGACCTGCCAACATCTTTTCCACACTGTGACACTGAGAGATCTCTGTCTTTTGGTGCTACACCTCTGAAGATGCCAGCCACAGCTGCTGGCGAAACGTCAGGAACTACAATGCCAAGACCACGGCTATGCAGCCCGGAAAATCCACAACAATCATTGACCAGCCACTCTTCATTGTTCCCTTTGAGGACCAACATCACACCAGAGAATTGCCCAAACCAAAATGAAGCAAGGTACAGTCTTGCAACTAGCAGCAAACTTATACAAGGGAATGGAATCCCTCAGAACCAACGTGAAGCAAGGAGACTGACTTCACACCTTTCCTCAGGGCCTTTCCTCTTTGGTCTCCTGTTACTTATTTTTCTCCTCTCCGGAACTTACATTAACTAGTAACTAACCTCATGAAACAGTTTAAATTATCAAATCACATAAAGTGCCTGGCCAAAAATGAGAGTTTCTCTTAAAACCTACCTACCTACCTACCTACCTACTTACCTACCTACCTACCTACCCTAAAAGCATGCTTTTGTGGGTCTATACCTGGAGATGGACATACAAAGTCCCTATTTAGGTATGTGGTGTCTCTTCAAGAATCAAGCTATCCCTGGCCTGAATCCCCATCTACAGGTAAGTCTATGAAAAAAACTACTTCTAAGGTGCCTGGCCTGACTCCAAGGGGGGCATAGGTGGGCAGGAAAACCCTAGCTAAATGTCACTAATGGATGGCCTAGTTAAGAGTTTGGCTAGAACCTGAACTCTTCTTACTTCCTCAAAAGCCTATTAAAGGGGGGAAAGACTCTTTGGTCCCTAAAAGCTACCAATTAAGTTTTGCTTTACAAGACCTACAACTAGCCTATCTTAAAAACACTTTTTAAAAGTTCACACAATTCTCTCTGAATACCCAAAGTATACTCAAACACCACTAGGCAAAAGTGCACCAAACAGCATCCATACAAACCCCCAAAGAAGAACAACCAACCAACAAAACTCTAGAGTAAACACCAAGCCAAAGTGCTATGCCAACAAAAAACAGAAACACAAACCAAACTACTATAAAGAAAGAGCATCCCAAATAACAGGGGGACAACAAAACACCCACAACAGGGGAAAACACAGGACCCTCCCCGAGAATTACAAGTGTATCTGATCAGCAGGAACTATAAAACCGCAAACAACAGGATAAACAGAAGAGCCTCCCACAGAAGAACAGCAAATAAACACTAACTATAATAAGTAAAAGCCAAACCAAAGCACCCCACACACAGTAAAAAGTTTTTAAAATGCAAAGAAAAACATTCTCCTCCTCCCAGCCCTATCCCTCCCAGACACCAGGCCAACCCACCTCACTCCAAAGAGAGAAGAAAACCAGTGAGTTTACAACTCTCAAACCAGGCAGCAGCAGCAGTCCTCCAGGTGCGGGTCTCAGCAGGAGGAAGGAATCCACTGGGCATTAGGATCCAGTCACAGTCCATGCAGAGTCCAAAGCAGACCCCAGAGACGGAGTCCACAGCAAGCTGCAGGCAGTCTCAGATCTCTCCAAGCAACCAGAGCACACAAAATGGAGGCTGCTCTGAGGCTAGCCTGACTATTTAATTCCTTGCAGAGCAGTTTTAAAAAGGCACTATCCTTCTAGAGAATCCCATTGGCCAGAAAAGGAGAGAAGGAGAGCTCCTGCAAGGATTGGCCCTTCTTTCTCCTTCCCTCCCCCCTCCCTTCAGCCTTTGCCTTACCCCCCTCTCTTCTCTCCTTTCCTAACTGGTAAAAAAGGCAGGAAACATTTTTTTTTTGCTGTTCCTTAGCAAAGGAACAGCAAAAAAACATTTTCGTGCCTTTTTTACCAGTTCCTTAGCAAAGGAACAACAAAGGAACAGTCCAGCTGTTATTATCAAACTTTACCAAATTAACCCAAATTAATTTGGTAAACTTGAGTTTGGGAATACCAAATCTGATTTGATATTTCCCTTTGAGTTTAATAATACTGAATTTTACCAAATCAGGTAAAATTCGGTATTTTAAAAGGTAAACCAAACCCAAATTGCTCATCCCTAGCATAAGGTGATGAACAATGGAACAAAAATTCCCTACTTCAAGTATATGCCAATGGAAACTGAACTTGCTGAGACTCGGAAGGAAAAAGACCTTGGGATCATAGTGGATAGCATAATAAGTGTTAGTCCAGTGAGCTGAAATAGTGAAAAAGGCAAACTCTATGCTGGGGTTTATTAAGAAAAGGATTGAAAATAAAACAATGTGTTTGTACAGATCTATGGTGTAGCCGTTTTTGGAATACTGTGTACAGTTCTGGCTACTACCATAGATCAGCAAAGACACTGCAGAGATGGAAAAAGTACAGAAGAGGGCAACCAAGATGATTAGGGGGTTGGAGCACTTTTCCTATGAGGAAAGGCTGAAGAGTTCAGAACTTTTCAGTAAGAAAGAGAGAGTTGTGGGGGTTGGTGGGCATGATAGAACTTCATCAAATTATGCACGGGGTAGAGAGACTGGCCAGAGAAAGGTCTCTTTGTCCCTCTTTCAAAAGGAGCACAAAGGTGCCACTTTTCCTAGGCTACATTATGAATTCATATGGTGAGAGAAACTAGTGAACAGATATTCTGCCTATATCCAGGAAAACCAGAAGTTCCCACATATGCAGGCAAACAATTATAACAATCTGATGGCCCCAAAACAATCAGAGATGAACTGAAGATAGCTGTACAAAGGGACTGGAGCCTTGCAAGAACTTACAGCAGGATCCTGTATAGCATCCCATGAACTTTCCAATGATGTTTAGTCTTCTAATACGATGAGAGGTCTTGGGACAGCTGTGCATTACAGCATCTGAGCTGAGCTTTTATCTGGGCTTTCTGCCTTCTCCACTCTTGGGAGTGACTATTGGCACTCTGGCAGTAAACAAATCTCTTTGATGGATTCTTTGGCTGTCCCTGTCATGAACCTCTCCAACCAGCTCAAATGACTCTGACTCAGAGTCTTCAGGCTAAGGAGGACCAGTGGGACCAGGAAGGTGTCTGCCAGGGAAACCCACGCCAGACTTGCCAGGGCTGCTGCCTTCCCCCAAGGCCCCACCAACCTCCGAACCTGGTCCAGTGGAGGCGCTGAGGAAGGAGCACCCAGCCAGAGTGCAGCAGGTGAAGCAGGCAGTGAGGCGCAAGCTGACAGGTCGCCAATCAGCTGGAGTGGTGCCAGGAATGGGGCAGGAGCCTCCGCATCTGGCAGCAGAAAGGCTGGGGACGCAGCAGGCATCAGCTGGGGAGGCCAGAGAAATGGAGGCGGAGAGGCAAAGGAGACCAGGGTGGCAAGACCAGTCTACTTCTTGCCCAATGAGACAGAGGCCATCCCTGGAACCCAGCCAACACAGCTGGGGATGGCCCCCCGGAGCTGGGTGCCTGGGAAGGGAGTGTGCCCCAGATCAGCTGGGGCAGGGCAAGTGCGCCCGGGCTGCTGCTGGGGAGCTGTGGAGGAGGCAGAGGACATTGGCCAGGGTGGATAGATGTCAAAGCCAGGAGCGGATGCACAGAAGAGGAAAGGGCCCGCTGAAACAGGGGCGAGTTACGGGCCTGGCAGAACCCATCACCAAGGGAAGGTATGCACACAGCCACCAGGCAGACGGGTGATTGGTGGTGGGGAAGCCCCAGCAGCTGTACAACAGGTGATTGGTGAAGGAAGTGGGAGGGAGGAAGCACCAGGGGGAATAAAGGGCAGTCTCCCAGGGAAGCCAGGGATGAGGAGTGGAGAGGTATGTACAGTCGGGTAGGAGGAGGAACAAGGTGGTGCGACCTCCTCCCCTACCCAACTCTGAGGCAAAGGGAGACTGCCACCCCTTCTGGGAGGTGAAAGGGGGGGCAGTATCCAACACAGTGGTGCGTCAAGCAGGTGGAGCAGGGGAGGCCGGGCCTGACAGGAGGATCCAGCATGTTACTTGAATGGCTACTCAAATTTGTCCCTGGCCTCTAGAGGCATCTCTCTGAGCATGTCCAAGTGCAAACCAAAACACCATTGGGTGAACATTTGCAAGGGGAACTTTCTCTCTGTATACTACTTACTAGGGAGAGAAAGATCTTATAACTCTCCTCCATTACAACTTGCTAATGTGGGGAATGAACATTACCTTACCAACTTCCAAAGAACCATTTAGACAACTCATGAGTTTCTGTTATAAAGATTTTTACTAACTCAAGGTAGACAGATACAGGATTGATAACAAAAGTATAATTAAATTCCATACCACAACAAACACTAGATATAACAAAACCAACCAGGAATACAATTTCCCATTCCCTAGGCAAATGTAAATGCCAATCTCAGCCTCTTACGATCTAACATGAGGCTTGGTTAAAATTACATACAACATCAAAGGAACAGTCACTAAGGCAAAGATTAAGAAAAAATATTCCAAAAATATAAGCAAAGAGAGGAATGTTGACCTGCACATACTCCATAAGATACAAAATGTAGTTTTCTATATGCACCAAATAAATGAGCCTAGATTACTATTAGGCAACATAGTTTTAATGTTTAAGTGTGAGTACCTAAGGAAATCATACAACCTGTCCTGAAGAGAGGTCTTTCTATCCTGGTTGATGAGTTTCCAAATTTGGTGGTGCACATTAAGAAAGAAAACTGAGCATCATGGGCATCAGGAGAAGGAAGGTAGCATTGGATACTTTGAGAATGATATGAGAGATATACATACACACAGAGAGACCAAAACATTCAGAGCTGCTAAAAGTCGCCAAAAGTCACACACATGCATGCAAGAGTAAGGGTAGAAAACTAAGATCAGGAAAAGGGCAAAAATAAATAAAGTTTGAGGTGGCACAAAGGAGGTGAAGAACCATATTGGCTGCATGCAGCTTCTCTGTAGTTCCACAGGAGAGTGCTGAGAGAGTAGTACATTCTTGCAGGATCCTGGCCAATGTGCAACACCACCTGAAGAACTCCAGCAGTTGCTACCAATGTAGCTGAGTCCAATTAACTTCCAGCCTACTTCAGCTGAGTCCTGAGAAGACAGTCTTGTGAGATTAATTGATCTGTCAGGTATAAGCCTTGTGTTTTCAACCCCAAGTACCACTTGAAGAACCCAGACTAGCCTTAAATGCAGAGCACAGAAGAGTTCTAGTGCCAGCCTCTGACCCTGGCTTGGCTTCTGCTCATGGGCCATCTGGACTTCTGGCCCAGCAGCCACAGCTGCCTGTTGGTCATCTGACAGCTCTTGGGAATCAGTGGGTCCAGAATACTCAGGGTCTTGCCAGGGTTATGACCCCCAACCACTGTGGCATTTTCATCGATGAGAGATCATCAGGCCAAACCCTGGATACATTTGACTGATGATGTCATCCAGTTTGCTGAAGTGGTTACATGAGTACATGGATTGCACTAATTCAGTTTAGATCAAGAAATGAAAAAGCTGTCTCAAGCAGGTTCTCTGGAGAGGTGGCATATTTTTTTTTCTAAATAAACACTGAATAATTAAAAAGAAAAACCTAAACCTTGCATCTCTAGAAGTAAGTAAGCTGGCCCTTACAGGAAAATGTTAAAAGGTTAGTTCCAGTGAAAGTCAAGCCTGAATTGAAATGTTATAAACGTCTCCCTTTTCAGTGTGTTTTGTTGGTATTAGATCATAGTTTTGCTGTCAAACATGGCTTCTGAAAAAAAGAATATAACATGGACAGAAAATGAATACTTTTTAGTCACAAAAAAGGGAACTCCACCAGTCTTTTTCAGTACTTGATCACCTAGACAATTTTTATGGCAAAGTTTCTTTCAAAATATGGATTCAACCCTCAACAAAGCTTGGTAAAACCTCCTATGCTTGTCCCTTTAGAGTTTATTTTGAATCTTCCCTGTCTCATAGTTACACACTCACTCCTGAGCAACTATAGAACATTATTCTGATTCCATTTAGCAAGGAAGTATACCAATTGATTTCCATGTCTGCACCGATCAATATTTATGTGCATTAATTTTTTATTTCCTGCATCTAGCCAACAAGGAACATGAATCTTCTGTGTGCTCCCCTACACACTCATGTTCTGGCAGCACTTTAATACCCTAGTGCCACCTGTCATGCAACAATTACCGAAAGATCAGAAATGAATTAGTTAAATGCTCAGCAAACCAAGTTATATGGTACCTGGCTGGTATCAAGAGCATTTTATTAACACTAAGTATAATGGTGCAACTCATTCCACTCAATGCTCAATACCTCACAGTTGTACAGCATTCTAGGTCATTTCAATAAAAAAACCACTTCTGCAGTATTTTGTTATTATTTAATCATTTTGAAAACAGGTAAGTTTGTGACATTTGGAGGATAACTGATCTGCTGGGTAGAACACTGAAGCGGACACACAGTAGTCATGACTAGACATGAGCGCGAACAGAAAAAAACCCTGAACATGGTGTTTGTTGTCCGTTGCCATCCACAAACAATGAACACTGACGAGCATGATCCTGTCACGAACAGGATTGTTGTTCGTTGTTTGTGGGGGCCAGCAGGCTCTCCTCCAGCCATCATCCAAGTCAAGATCCCTACTGCACCACTCCCAGAAACCTGACCTGACCAGGCAGCAGGAAATTTACTAATAATAAATAATAGCTTGGCCCCAGAGCCTGGCAGCAGCCCTGGAACCTGAAGGGGTAGATCCCTATCCCACCACACACAAAGAAAATTCAACCTCCAATGCACTCATCCAGTCTCTCTAACAGCAGATGTCTCTACCTGGAAGCCAGAGCTGGGAGCCCCCCTCCCCCCTGGTCTTTTCCTCTTGTAACAAATTTGGAGCTCCAGTCCACACTTGGAAGGAAGACCTGCCTATCAAGCTAAATTGGGCTTAGATTGGGGTTTCCAGGGCAACAGCAGAAGTTCAGACAATTCCTGCCTGAGTTGCCATGGGAATTGATTGCAGGTTCCAGACTGTCTGGCTTGACGAACACAAACGGACGGCAACAAACAAGGCTTGCAATGACCACCTGTTTGTTTAGAATGGGGCCTCATGAACAGCTTGTTCGTAAACAGCAGAGTGGGCTGTTCGTGGGTTTTTTTAGTCCGTATTGCTGTTCGTGGCCATTTATAGTAATGACAGCATCCAGATCTGGTCCTTGCTGTGTCCTGAATGGCGCCTTCAGTCATTCCTGTGATACATAACACATTCACCAGGTAGAGTTAGGAACATACAACATTGAGCTGTATGAGATAAACATATTTCTCTGTTAAGGCATTGTCCGCATTGGCCAGGCTTGCCTCCATTTTTCATGGGTCAGGCTTCACATACTGCTCTTGGTTGCTGTTTCCTGATAATAAGATCACCCTGCTGATCATAAGCCTGAACCTGACTTGATCTGTAATTCTACTTTGTTGGCTCATGTTACGCCTAAGGCTATCTCACAGCTACATTTTCTTATAAATATAGTCATGACTTTTGTAAGTGTTCTCTAACTTTTGAGTTAGTGGAAACTAAGCTCAATGGACTATATTATGTGTCTCTTCCACAAATATATTCAGAGGAGTTAGCCATGTTAGTCTGCAATAGCAAAATAGCAGAGTCCAGTAGCACCTTTAAGACTAACCAGCTTTATTGTAGCATAAGCTTTTGAGAGCCACAGCAATCTTTGTCAGATGCATGTGATGAAGAGAGCTGTCGCTCTGCAAAGCTTATTCTATAATAAAGTTGGTTAGTCTTAAAGGTGCTACCAGACTCTTTGCTATTCCACAAATAAGTGTGACTTCGATCCCTAATTTAGGAACCTGTTCCATTTGCTATGGCTCACCAATAAAAAAAGCTGTAAACTACCTGCTTATTATTTTATCATAGGTAAATATCACTCTATTGAATAGCACAAAATACCATTTTACTTTTTATTTCAGACTGCAGTTTTATGTTTTATGTTTGTTGGGCTAAATAATGAAGCAAATATCTTGGTTAAGTAAAACTGTATGTTCTGATTGGGAATATTACATACACCCAACATACACCAAAGCCTTTATCTTTTATCCAAGTTGATAAGAATCTGATCACTCTTTGGGAGAAATTGGATAATTAGAGACTGGAAGCTAATATACTGAAACTCAATGCATAAGCAAAGTCTCTAAACCAAATCAAGCATTCCTCATAATTTCTATGGATAGGATTCCCTGAACCACAAAGGGCCAACCTGATTTTCTGTGGATTCTCTGTTTCCTCATGAAGGGAACAGATTCTACTGAGGAATTCCTATTGGTTTTTTACCTACTTTCCTTCTCAAACATGAATGTTGGGTACATTTTGCATGCAAATATTTGAGCCCCTAAGATTTGAAATACTCATTTTAAACATTCCTATCCAGGATGTTTTCGTAAGTAGTTTTCTTCTGCAGATGCTGTTCATCTTATCCAAGAGTTCAAGTAAGTGCATATAACATTCTCTATTATTCTGTTCCTTTCTTCTCCAAGCTCCTTTGAGAGAAGAGTAGCAAAAGCAGCCTGGATCAACAATATTGTTTGGTGTCAATGCAAGATGTTAGCCAGTACAGCTCATCTTAGCTGTTTTCAGTCCATTGCCGTTTTTAAAGGAATTTGATTAGACACACTCTCTTAACTTTTGAAGGTTTTGTGCTACATGCTTGGAGGGTCCAAGCAGATGCAACTATTATTCATAAAGGCAATTTCTCCTTAACATGTATCATTCAACTTTGAGATTAAAAAATAATCCTTTTCTTGCATAAATTGTTTTGGCATATTTTGGCAGCTGTTTTTATCCCTCTTGTTACTTCTTTAGCTTTCAGGGGTCCAAGCTTCTGTAATCTCCAGTGTCCACCTTGGAGTGCAACAGATTTGATCAGGAACTAGATCTGAGACTTTGGTATTACATTGTCAAGTATAAATTGCATGTTGTTTCACAATAATTTTAATAAGACATGGAAAGAAATAAAAAAGACTTATTAAGATGGGGAAAATTACAATTGTCTTTGCTGGGGAGAATGTAATTAAGATGAATGTTTTACTTAGAATGCTATTTTTGTTTCAGAAAATACCAATATTGACCTTTGATACAGCACTTAAACAATGGCAGAAAGATATGTCTAAATTTGTGTGGCAAGGGAAGAAACCACGTGTTAAATATAAAATACTACAAGATGCAAAGGAAAGAGGGGCTTTAGGTCTACCTGATCTGAAAGTATATTTTGATGCTTGCTGTTTGGTATGGTTGAAGGAATGGTTAACTTTGAGAAATAAAAGGCTATTGAAGCTGGAGGGTCAAGCTCTAAGATTTAGATAGCATGACTATTTGTGGTATGACAAAGTTAAAGTTAATGTGAATTTTAAAAATCATTATATTAGGCATGCCATTTTCAGAATATGGAATAAATATACATTTAGGTTGTGCCCAAAAACACCATTCTAGATTTCACCACAGGACGCCTTTTTTAGAAGAGAAATGATATTCAAGCGTAAGTGGTTATGGTGTCAAGATATATTGAATTTTTTACAAGGTGAATGTAAAATGATGTCAAGAGAAGCTTTGAATACACAAGGATATATTTGTCAATGGTACTTTTATGCACAACTAACAGAAAGATTTAAGGTTGATAAAAAGATGTATGAATTTGATCAATCTATGTCAGTATTTGAAACTGAGTTATGTATGAATGATGAACATGTTACAGCTAAAATGTATAAACTTTTGTTGAGACTGGAAATAGAAGATGAAAGATTAAAGTATGTATAATAAAATGGGCAAAGAACTTTGGATATAATATACAATTTGAACAATGGGAAAATATGTGGCTCAACGGAGTTAAATTTACACTAAGCTCAGGTTTTAAAGAAAACTTTTATAAAATGATATACAGATGTTATATGTCACCCAAGAAATTATCAAAAATGTGTAAGAATGTGTCTAATAAATGCTGGAAGTGTGAGCAGCAGGAGGGGACATTTTATCATCTATGGTGGACATGCAACAAAGCCAAAAACTTTTAGATACAAATATATGCAATTATCCAGAAGATCTAAAGATCTAATATACAAATGAAACCAGAGGCTTTGTTGGTGGGGCTAATGGATAAACAGTCAGAAACTACTGGTACACTTTTTTTTGTATATGACATCAGTAAGAATGTTATATGCTCAAAAATGGAAATCTACAATATTACCTACAATAAATAAATGACTGGAGAAGATGATGGAGTAAGTTGAGCTGGCTAAACTTACATCTCTGATTAGGGAAAAGTCTCTGGATAAATATAGTGTTACTTGGAAGCCCCTTATTGACTTTTTGTGGGAAACAGAGAGAAATGATGGCTAGTGCATTTGAGAACTAAAAGGTGAAGAAACATGTTTGAGAGAGAATGGAGATGTAGTCACTTAAAATTAATTTGGAGTTAAGCTATAAAGATAAAGTTAAAGGTAAATTTGAAGTTAGGTTATAATATGCAATATTTATATATCTTTTCACCGAAAAATTATACCTCTTCCTAATTTCTTTTTGGTTATGTTTTTCTTTTTCTCTTTGCTGTATTTATTAATCTGGAAAAACTTGTTAATAAAAAACTTCTTAACAGGAACTAGATTTGAGACATAGGGTTGCCAGCTCCAAGTTGGGAAATTCCTGGAGATCTGGGGGATGAAACCTGGAGAAACCTGGAAAAAGGGGGTTGGGGCAGGGAAAGGAGCTTGGCATGGCATAATTCCATAGAGTCCACCTCCCAAAGTAGCCATTTTCTCCAGGTGAACTGATCTCTGTGGCCTGGAGACCAGTTGTAATTCCGGGGGATCTCCAGCCACTACCTAGAGGCTGGCAGCCCTACTGAGACATGAGTTTTCAGATCACCTGTGGGCCAAGCTACACATGACGAATGACACTTGAACGGCAAGTGTATTTCTCCCTGTCCACTTGCCCTCCACTCAATCCACTTGCCGTTCAAGTGTCATTCGTCATGTGTAGCTTGGCCCTGAAATGCAGTCACTTAACCAAACATTAATGTGGCAACTGCCCAGTTTCCCTGGATGTGGGTAGATTGAGAAAAAGGCTTATCTCTTGAGATGTTACATGAGAAGTGGAGAGTTAGATGCGTTTCTATAACGGCCCAGTGAATGGATGTCCAAATCAGAACATTTTGAATACTTTAGACACCGCTTGTTGCACTAAACAGAAGCCTTTCTATTGTCTTGGCTGGCAGCTGGACTGAGCCCAGGATGCTTCTGCTTATGTCTCTCCTCTTGTTTATTTTCAGTGCCTCTGGGCGAAGGGGAAGAGAACAACAATTAACCTTCCCACAGAGTTTACTTTATGTCTTTACCTAATCTATTCTGTATGTCATTTTTATTACTTATTTATGGCCTATTGTTTATCTTAGATGTTCTTTATCCTCAGCATTTTCCTTATTACTAGATAGCTCTTGGGGATTGGTAATTTATGAGATATGGAGCCTTTCATAGCAAGGTCAGTGGCTCAAAATTACCCTAGTTCAGTGGCAAGAATATGTTGCTAGAAATGGGAGTGCTGTGAAACAAAGCCAGAACATTGGGTTCTCAGGCAGGTCGGAGAGCATTCCAGTCAGTTGATGTTTGGTTGGCCATTCATTTTTAACAGGAACTATATTATGAATTAAGAAAAGGCTTATTGTCCTCCTCCCTGCTTTGTGTGGATTTGTTTATATTGCATTTTACTCTATTTATATATACATTTAAATGTTGTTTTAATATTTTAAATGTTGTAATATTTGTTGTTTAGTGCCTTTTAAAACCTATTTTTTTGGGAAATACAGCCCATAAATGTTTTAAGTAAATATACAGAAATAGTAGAATTAATTACACAAAATGGCCCATCCTTACAAGAGCTGAGAGACAAAGGGTTTTCTCCTTTCAAGTATGAACAGCAGCAGAGATTTCTCTTTTCATGCTCAGCTGCTTAAGGAGGAGCTGTGGCTCAGTGGTAGAGTATCAGCTTTGCATGCCGAAGGTCATGGGTTCAATTTCTGGCATCTCCAGTTTAGAAGATCAGGTAACAGGTGATGTGAAAACCTCTGTCTGAGAGCCAAGCTACAAGTGACGCCTGACACAGGTAGGACACTTGTCAGCTCCCTAAAGTTTTGATGGGAAATGTAGGCATCCTGATCTTGCAGCTGTAATGGAGAGCCAAGCTGTAAAACCAGGACGCCTACATTTCCCATCAAAACTTGAGGGAAGCTAACAAGTGTCCAACCTCGGTCAGGCGTCACTTATAGCTCGGCTCTGAGACCCTGGAGAGCTACTCCCAGGCAGAGTCAACAATACTGACGATAAACAAATGGTCTGATTCAGTATAAAGTAGCTTCATGTGTTCGCTTACATGCCTGGTCTACAAGCAGCAAAATGAAGTGGGCATAATGCTGATATGGAAGAATGGATTGTTCCACCTCAGAGCACAGGTGGTGGTTCCTGTTTCAAAACATTCCTTCATGTGAAAAAATTCTTTGTTAATTTTTAAAAAGCTGCACTACAGATAAAGGACTATATTAGAGCATTTATCTGAAATATCCTAGTTTACTAAGATCATCAGGTTATGAGGGAGGATTCAAAAGTTGTGTTTCCAGAAATGGTTGAATCCATTTCACCACGTCATTGTGTTTATATAGGCCAGGACCCAGTCAAAGCCAAAAAACTGTTTTTCATTCCCCAGTGTAAATAGCAATAGAGAATGTGGCTCTCCCAGCGCGGCAGAATGCCGCTCACGCTGGGAGCCGTCCTTTGGAGCCCCACCCGGTGGAAAGGAGACAGTCTCCCTTCCCGGGCATCCGGGGCTTTGCTGGGGGGTGGAGCCTTGAGCCGTTTACTGGCTGCTCCGCCCTTACCCAGCGTTAGTCACTTCGATCGCTCGGAGAGGTGGGAGCTTTTCTCTTCAGCCTCTCCCGAGCGTCGAAGGGAGAGCGTCGGCCTTGTCCGCGGCCGCTGGAGCTGCCGCTGAGGATGAGGAGGAAGTAGGCAGAGGCCATTTTCGGGCCTCCCCCGAGCGCTGGGGGCAGCGCTTTTGGCCTCTGCCTGAGCAGGGCGGTCAGGCCGTTCGCCGCTGCGGCGGAGCGGCGACGGCTGAGGCGGCCGGACGTAGGGGTCGCTTGGCGGGCTGCCCTTGCTTCGCCTTTGTTGAAGCAGCCGTTGAGTGCTGCATTTCATTGAATCGGCCCCCGTGGTTGCGGCGCTTCCGTTGTTAAGCGGCCGCTTGGGGACCAAAGCGGTCGCTTTGGGGGCCGCGTTTTCGGTGGCGCGCCAATGCGCCTCTTCGCTGCCACCTTGGTAAGGGGCAGCAAGTGGCAAGCAAGAACACACACACACCTCCGGTTGCCCATAGCCCCTTGTTAGCCCCCTGTTGAGAATTTTATTCTACCTATAAATTCTCCCTGAATGGTGGGGGGCGGTGTAGGGAGCCTGTCCCCGGGACTGAGCAGCCATTTTAAAGTTTTTGCCTGCCTTGCAGCCATTTTGTGCCTCGTCTGGGGCTTTGGCGCCATCTGGTGGTGGGTTATATATTTAAAAAAAAGAGAGAGAGAGAGAGGTTTACGTACGACGCCACCAAGTGGTGTAACTGGATTGTGGGCAAGGTTTTTAACCTTGAGATCCATTATGCCACCCAAGAAGGGAGGGGGTCTGCCTAAAGGCAAGCAGCCGGTTAAAAGGCCAGCGCCTAGGAATCCACCTCCAACTCTGTCTTCTTCCGACGAAGAGGAGGGACCGAGTCGGCAGGAACTTATGGAGCGCCTGTTGGCGCTCGAGCGGGCAAAAGGGGGCATGGTGGGGGCCAGAGAAGGGCATGCAAATTCAGGCACGAGTGCCCTACCTGTGCAGGACCCCATGCACATTCCGCCTGTCCCAGAGGGCGTAAGGGAGGACAAGGTGGAAGACGTTTTGGGGGCGGTGGGGGCCAGCAAGGGCCTGGTAAAGGGGCCCAGTCCAGTAAGGCTGAGGGTACTTGAGCGGTTGCTTCAAGCATACCCACGGCGCGTGGACGCAGAGTATTTACGTTTAGGTTTTGAGTTCGGCTTTAGGATCCCGTTCCAGGGTCCCAGGACGCCTTTCATGGCAGCCAACCTTAGGTCAGTGGCTGGCATGGAAGATGTTGTCCGCCTTAAGATTTTAAAAGAGTGTGCGGAGGGCAGGGTCTTAGGCCCCTTTGATGCCCCTCTGGTCCCATCCCTGCGTGTCTCTCCTTTAGGGGTGGTGCCAAAAAAGGCCCCAGGAGAGTTCCGCCTCATTCACCACCTGTCTTTCCCCAAAGGAGGGTCGGTTAATGATGGCATCCCTGATGAACTCTGCACGGTGCACTACACTTCCTTTGACCAAGAGGTCAAGGTTGTGCGGCGGTGCGGGGTGGGAGCTGAGATGGCGAAGTGCGATATCAAGTCTGCCTTTCGCCTGCTCCCTGTTCTCCCAGAAGACTTTGATCTTCTGGGTTTTGCATTTGAGGGCAAGTTTTATATGGACAGGGCCCTTCCTATGGGATGTTCCATATCTTGCTCTGCTTTTGAGCACTTCAGTTCCTTTTTGGAATGGGAGTTGCGTCGCCGCTGTGCCTGCCCAGACACCGTTCATTATTTAGATGATTTTATGGTGTCTGGGCCCGCTGGCACGGGGCAGTGTGCCAGGCTGCTGACGGGGTTCATGGAGCTAGCTGAGGAACTGGGGGTTCCTTTGGCCCATGAGAAGACGGAGGGGCCAGCTGTGGTCCTGACGTTTTTGGGTATTGAACTAGACACGGTTCACCAGACATTGAGGTTGCCACTGGAGAAGGTGGTTGACCTTAGAGCCAGGTTGGAGGACTGCTTGGGTGGGGACAAGGTGTCCCTCCTGGAGTTGCAACAATTAGTTGGCCATTTAAACTTTGCCTGTAAGGCAGTTGCGCCTGGGAGGGCTTTCCTCAGGCAGCTGTGCGATGCTATGGGGACCTTGCAGTTGCCCCATCATCGCTTGCGAATTAACAAGGGGATGCGGGAAGATTTATTAGTGTGGAAGGAATTCCTTACCACCTTTAATGGGGTGACCTTCTGGAGGGAGGATCTGCTGTTAGAAGCAGAACTCCAGGTCACCTCTGATGCCTCCGGGTCCACAGGCTTTGGAGTCTTTTTCAGGGGGCATTGGTGTGCTGACCAATGGCTCGCAGATTGGGTTGCCCAGGGATTGTCCAAAGACCTTACGTTTTTGGAGTTCTTTCCCTTGTTGGTGGCCGTGTGGCTTTGGGGATCACAATTGGCGAACCAGGCTGTCCACTTTTGGTGTGACAATTTGGCGGTAGTGCACGTGGTTAACACCATGGCATCTAGATCCCCCAGGGTGATGAGGCTGGTAAGAGCCTTCACATTGAAATGTTTACAGATGAACATTTTGTTTAGGGCCAGACACGTTCCAGGTGTTAACAATGGTGTGGCAGATGCTTTGTCTCGCCAACAGATGGAACGATTCTGGCAGCTTCCCCCCTGGGCTGACAGGCAGCCAGCACGGATGCCCCAGGAGCTGTGGGAGCTTGGATGGAGGAAGTAGATAGGGCGATCCAGCTGTCCATTGCCCCCAGTACTTGCCGGGCCTACGACCGTGCGGTAGGGCAGCTGTTCCAGTTCAGGGCATCAGTGGGGCTTCAGCAGTCGTGGCCCATCCCGCCTGAGCACTTGATGCACTTTTGTGTAGTGCAACGGAGGCGGGGAATTGCTGTCAAGTCTATCAGGGGTCAGCTGGCCGCATTGGCCTTTGCCAGCAAAGCACGTGGCCTGCCTGAATTCACAAGTGTTTTCAGGATTCGAAAAATGCTGGAAGGCTGGGCCAGGGAAATAAAAACTCCAAGTGACCCGAGGCAGCCCATCTCCCCATCTGTGCTAAAGGGGTTGGGGTCAGTGTGGGCGGAAGTCTGTTCATCCGTTTTTGAGCGGAACCTGTTCCACGCGGCTGCCTTAACGGCATTTTTTGGGGCCCTGCGAGTAAGTGAGCTGGCGGCCTCATCGCGTGCAGACGCGTCTGGAAGGGCCTTGGAGGCCCAGGACATTAAATTTGTCGGAGACAAAGTTTCCATTGGGATCAGAAGGTCCAAAACAGACCAGCGGCAGCAGGGGACCACCTTGCTTTTGGGCCCCTGCGCTGAGCAGGAGCTGTGCCCTGTTAAGGCCCTTAAGGAATATGTCACACTTCATGGGGAGGCCCAAGGGGTCTTATTCCACCACAAAGATCATGCCCCTTTGACTAAATATCAATTTTGGGCAGTGACTGAGAGGGCTCTTAAGAAATTAGGCTTGTCGGGGGTCAAATTCGGAACCCACTCCTTCCGGATTGGGGCGGCCTCGACAGCAGCTGCTTTGGGATACCCTCAGCAGGCGATTCAAAGAGTGGGCAGGTGGTGGTCAAGGGCATTTCAGTCCTATGTTCGCCCCCTGCCTCAGTTTTAAATGGCAAACTACTTGTTCTTTCCTCAGGTGCCGTGTCGGGCCAGGAGAGGAAGAGAATCCTGATTTGTGGCCACAGCATGGTGTTCTGGGCGGCCAGCCAAGCCAAGAGAACACACTTTGGATCCCAGCTGGGCCTGAGCGCTGTGGCCACCGTGGAGTGGCAGGGCAGGCGTGGTCTTAGATGGCCTGGCCTGCTGCCTCTCCTGTTTAGGGGATGGAAAGGTCCTCCCCCACACATTGTGGTCATTCACCTGGGTGGTAATGACCTTGGGCTGGTGCAGGGCAAGGCCCTGTCGGCACAGGTAGCTGAGGACCTTGAATACATAAGCAGCCGATGGCCGGGTGTGCTTATAGTATGGTCGGAGATGCTACAGCAAAGGGTTTGGCGGGAGGCCTTTGACACCAGGGCAATAGATAGGGCCTGACGCAAGGCTAACCACGCCATTAAGAGGTCTTTGGGGCAAGGCTTGGGTATTTATTTGCCACACCCCAAGATTAGGGCCGAATTTGCCCACCTCTACAGAGGTGATGGTGTCCACCTGGCACCTGAGGGCAATGATATTTTCCTAGATGACCTGCGGCAAGGGCTTCAGGTGGCTCTAGGCCACCTGTGGGGCGCGAGGGTCTAAGCAGAGGCTTGACCCTTGCGGTGGCAGGAGATTTTGGGAATAGGGTGCGGGCCGGTGAGCCCGTCTGGCATTTCCCCATGCATGGGGTGCAGGGTCTGCCAGGACGGCGGGATGCTTTTGACGGCTCCTTGCTAGGAGGGCAGGCGCCTGAGGGGATCCCCAGGAGCAAGGCCTAACCTCATGCTAGACGGCTGGGGAGTAAAGGGTGCTTGAGGGGGGATCCTAGGCCTGGCTGCCGGGTTCCAGCCATTCAGGAGATGGCCTATACCCGGGGCAGGGGGGGCTCGCCCAGACAGGCAAGGCGGTGGTCAGTGGTATGACCCCAGAGCTTGACCTGTACCGCTTAGTTAGCTCTTGCCGTGCATTATGTTATGGTCATTTAATAAACGGCCCTTTATTCCAAGCCTGTGTCTGTCTCTTCCTTCTGGCTGGGGTTACAATGCGGCTCTCCCAGCGCGGCAGAATGCCGCTCACGCTGGGAGCCGTCCTTTGGAGCCCCGCCCGGTAGAAAGGAGACAGTCTCCCTTCCCGGGCATCCGGGGCTTTGCTGGTGGGTGGAGCCTTGAGCCGTTTACTGGCTGCTCCGCCCTTACCCAGCGTTAGTCACTTCGATCGCTCGGCCCACCCACCTCACCCTGTTTTAGTGCAGGACTAGCTGGCTGCTGTAGGTAGGAATTTTTCCCTCTTTTCCCCGATTGGCGTTTGGGAAGGGTTTTTTTTCGCCTACCTTGCACTAAAGGCAGTGTTAGAGTTATTGTTGGGTTGTGCTGTTCAGTTGTAGCTGGCAGGAGATTTTGGGAATAGGGTGAGGGCCGGTGAGCCCCTCTGGCATTTCCCCATGCGTGGGGTGCAGGGTCTGCCAGGACGGCGGGATGCTTTTGACGGCTCCTTGCTAGGAGGGCAGGCGCCTGAGGGGATCCCCAGGAGCAAGGCCTAACCTCATGCTAGACGGCTGGGGCGTAAAGGGTGCTTGAGGGGGGATCCTAGGCCTGGCTGCTGGGTTCCAGCCATTCAGGAGATGGCCTATACCCGGGGCACGGGGGCTCGCCCAGACAGGCAAGGCGGTGGTCAGTGGTATGACCCCAGGGCTTGACCTGTACCACTTAGTTAGCTCTTGCCGTGCATTATGTTATGGTCATTTAATAAACGGCCCTTTATTCCAAGCCTGTGTCTGTCTCTTCCTCCCGGCTGGGGTTACAATGAGATCCCATCAGAATTCTCCTCTATGTAGATCAGCTTTTCCCTGCAACTTGCCTGATTTCTGATTCTCTAAATAAGCCCCTTTTTACTCACTAAGCACTTGTATTCTCAAAATGAATTTTCAATTAATGAAACAGTAAACACCTTCCAGGCTATCCTTTATTCCCTGGAAATGTGATAATGTAGCCCTGGATAAATTTAAACAAAATTTTTGACTCCTATGTGCCTGATGTGCATAAAGGGAGAACTCTGACAGAATCTCACATGTAGCTTATGTGGCAGAGAGTTATATGCCCTTTGTGTCTGAGAGTGGGACCTGATTCCACATATGCAGGAGAATGGAGTGGGAAGTATGTGGAAAGTGTCTTTCCCACACCACTGAACAATTTCAATAGCCTGTTAAACACAATTAAAAGGTACAGGAGGATTTCAGGCACAAGGAATAAACGTATCCTGCTCAACTGTCATACAGCTCCACATTCATTCATGGCTACAGAAAAATCCACTCCTTTCTTATCTCTCCCTCCTTCTTAAATGACTGATCATAGAGAGTGTCTCCTCAAGCTAGAATCTTTGGCTTTCATCGATGAACTTTTCTCCTATGAAGGGCTTTAGGCTTCTCTTCAGTGTTAACAGTCTTTTGCCTGTGGGGAAGGAGAGATGACTTACTGCTGTGTTTTCTCCTCTGCCGAAGAAGTCCTCTCTAAAATTGTGGCTACCAAAGCCCCAGCACAGCTGCCATTCTCTCCTTAAGTCAGATACGAGAAGGAGAAGAAAGATAGCCTGATTCCATCAAACTAACAACTCTCCTCCAAATTATATGCATTGTTCTTACAGCCAACATTCCTCACACTGGAGCTACTCTCTGGAATTTGCGTAAAGGAAAATGGATAAAATGAGTGAGCAATCTCTAGTTGTCACACAGTTCTGAACTACCTCCCCTCCTCCTTACCCTGCTTTCTCCTGACCAGATATATTTTTTTCAAGATGTTATTGGGAGGTTCAGCAGCTACAGTACTGTCTTGCTGAAAACATCATATGTTTGACTCCCACAGATGGAATAAAAAGACAGACACAAGAATTGGGAACTAAAGGGCTGTTTTATTAAATTGCAACAACATTACTGTCAACATGTCAAGAGCCTAACTAGCAGTACAAGTCAAGCCCTGAGGTCACCCGTGGACCTCCACCCTGACCTGTCTGGGTGAGCCCCGCTGCCCTGGGTGTGAGCCATCCATACAGATGGTTGGGATTGGGCCAGCCAGGTGAAGTGCCCCCTGCCCTTAAAGCTCCAACAACCTGGCTGTGATGCTGGACAAGTACCAGCTTGTCTACTAGGCAGTCTGTCCTGAGCCATGTAGCAGTCAGCCATGCCTGACATACCCCAATTCCCCACCAATGGGAATATGCCAAGGGTGCTCACTAGCCCAATCACTTTCCCCAACTTCTAACCTGCCAGAAGGGAGTACCTTACTGCACCACCACCATCAACTGAGTACCGAGGGGGCAGAGTTGCCTTTTAAGGCCTCCAACTCCACCCCCTCCAGCAATTCCCACATGCCTGGGAAAATGCTGACTGCTTCCCATCCTCTGAGAAGGTAAAGAGTGTCCCCCAGCCATAGTAGCTCATGCCAACAACTGGGAGGACCGAATTCTGCATCAGTGGTTCTGTGTTCCTAAGAATTCTATTCTATTTTTTTCTGGACAGAATTGTATGTAACCCCCAGAGTCCCAAGGACCAGGTTCAATATGTTTACCAATTCAAATATAAATGCAATTTATTTAAACACAACTATGAAAACATTCCCAAAGTTATTAATACTGGATCAGTAAACAGTGACCCCAGAGTACAGTCCTACTCACAACCCCCTGGTAAAGTGTGCACACAGTTCTGTAGATTTGGCTAGAGTCTTTGCCTAGAACAGCATCCCAAATATCTAGCAGGCCTTGCCACAGCAGTACTCTTCTTGTGAAGATGCTGTCTGAATCCTGGGGCTTGCTTGTTGCCCTAGGAGCAGTTCCCCTTTTCTCCTAGCAAGATGAACTGGGGCAGCTCTGTGCTAGGGTGCTGGTCTCAAGCAGTCAGTGAGTTCAGCTGCCAGCAATTCCTGCTCTTGCTTTTTCAGCTCTTCCCAGCTACTGCAGTTCTTCCAGGCAGAAGAGTTCAGCTCTTCCAGCCAGTAGTTTCAGCTCTGTGATGATCTTAGCTCCAAAGCTTGGAAACAAGCTTTGCCTTCCAAGCAGCAGCAGCAGCAGCAGCAGCAACAGCTCTTCTCCCCTTTAGTATTTCCAGCTAGCCTAGTCCTGTATAACACCACTCCTCATAGTCATGGTGACCTCTTTTTTATATACATGCCCCATGGGCCTTTGCTAAACATGCAAATTAAACAACCCTAGGTACAGCTCAGTTATCTATTAGTCTGGCCTATGTATCTGCAGTCTATTACTCAGGCCTAGGTCCTAGGCCCCAAACCCTTTTTCCAGTACAGGCTTACATGTATGTAACATGGAAATACTTCCAAACAGATGTAGGTGTTTTGTTTTGTTTAAAATCAGCAAACCACTTTTATATATTTCATCGCAAGCTATCTTAGAATAGTGAAAAATGAAAAATGTATATCAGAGTTTGTAAAACATCGGCAGCTCAAAAGGCATAGCCCAATAAAAACACTTGTCACAGATATATATCCAATGTTTTGGTGAGTATGAAGCCTGTTCTGTGCTTTAATCCCTGGGGCTTCTCCATCCCAGAAGTGTGTGTCACAGCATTCTGAGTGCCTGTAAGAAATAAATTCCATAGGGGAAGCCACATTAGCTGAGTGCAGCAAAAAGAACAGAGTATCTTGTGATGCCTTAAAAACTAGCAGATTTGGCTGAAAAGATGCTTGGGTGAAGTAGCAATATCAAATTGGAAGAAATACATAGGTACTGAAGTTGGCATGCCAATCAATTGCACAGTCAAATGTTAGTTGATCATGGTCAAATATTCCCCAAAGTCAAGGCAGCCACTGTTTAGGTGGCTGCTTACCTTTGTAATTTTATTATGATTTTATTTGTAACAAGGGATAGACTCTGGTATGATAGTTACTAGACCTCAGTACATAGCCCTATATCCATTTTGAGAGTCTCCTGAAGAATTCTATTCATAGATACTTATGAGAGTATATATGTGGATAAATATATATGTATACTAGGGGTGGGCACGAACTGTGAAAAAAACAAATTGTGCAGTTCATGGTTTGTGCGTTTTCACAAACCACAAACTTCCCCATCTGGGGCAAGTTCGCAAACTGGTTCGTGGTTCATAGTTCATGGGGTTTAAATGCTCCTTTCCATGCTGCTTAGCAGCAGCACAGAAAGAGGCATTGCTTTTTAAAATGAATGAAACGAACCAGCATACCAGTTCAGAAGTTTGTGGAAAGGAGCTTCCACGAACCACTGGTTTGAAAACCACAAACTGGGCTGGTTTGTGGTTCTTTTTGGTTCGTGTTCCATTTTGTGCCCATCTTTAATGTACACGTATCGCTATGGCACAGAGTGTAAAGTGCCTTTAACCACTGGAACCCCAGGGCGCAGGTAACAGTGCTTCAGCAAAAAAAAAAATGATGGGCCCTAGTCCCTGTAGGGCCCATAGGCTTCAGCCTAGTCAGCCTTATGAATAATACGGCCCTGAACATCAGGAACCCTGGGACAAACAGTCAAAAGAGTTCTGTAGATCTGGGTTCAAGTGCCCTCCTGCAACCATGATTTCTTTTGCCAGACAGACACACAGGTACAGAACCATAGCTACTCCAATCAATACCCTTCCTCTATAGTTCTCATCACCAAAGTGTTCTAAATGTGCATAAAAAGAGACCAGAGAGAGGTAGCCCCACACATTGCACCCTATCATCTGAGCTATGCTTGCACAGCAGTAAGCCTCTTTTTTTCTCAGATGAAAGCTCCATTCTGACTAGAGTGTATGTATCTTGATATTACACTGGTAGAGGGCTTAGTCAGTATCCTAAAACACTTATGATTACTCACTAAATCTATTTGTCTTTGATGTGCGATAAGATTATTTGCTACAGGAAGTAAAGTGATTTTCCCCCATAACCATCTTTATATGTGGCTCAATATCAACATAATGCCACAAAACCATGTAAAAAGCATTTTCAAATGATTCAGTTATGCTAGTTTGTTTGTTTTATGTTTCATTTGACATGGTCTGAGGACTACAGTGATTTTCTAACTCACTGAATGATCCCCCCCCCTTTACTCTCTTAAGCACTTTTCATTCTGTTGAAACTAATTTTCAATCAAACAAAGTGCTCAGTCACAACTGATGGACTATTCTTTATTTTCCTGGAAATGTAATATTGTAGCTTTGGATAAATTTCATTTAAATATATTTGCATGGTGATGCCAAGTTAGCCTTTGGCTTAGGGTGAAATCAACCTCTTTTCTATGAGAATATAATACAGATGGAGCTGACCTTTCTAGCAATTGGGTTACCCACACTTTTGCATAGCAGCATGAGCTGTGAAATGAAATTAGAACCTCACTGTTTTGTGTGTGGGTGTTTTAAAGAGAAGGTAATTGAATGAAACTGCCTTTTTCCTATTCTGCATGGTCCTGTACATATGCTTCAATACTCCTCATATAGTGCCCATGCCAGTCCCAAGATATGGTCATTTTATTCAGGGCTTTCTGACTAAGTCACCAGAACCTTCTTGTGGCATCTGCTCTTCCTGATATCTAGCATTCATTGGTTATGATACCATGTATCAAATAGCAGTGGATGGTTCTCCTATATGGATAAAAAATTCACAATAGAAGTCCACCTGAGGCAAGGATATATACTTCTGCAAACCTGGGGTAATCCTCAGTTTTGCGAAAAATATAAATCCTAAGAGAAAAACTAGGGGTTAAATCTATCCCAAAATAAATTGCAGCGTCTGTGCAATTGCAGATGCGAGAGGTCAGGGCACCTTCTTGGGTAGCCTAGCAACCCATATACTGTGCAAAAATGTAACAAAATGAGAAGAGAAGACACAGTCAAGAGGAAGGGTGGGGAAATCAAGCAATTGGATGGTTTGGGGAAAGGGGCTTATCTAAACTTTGTTTGTTTGTTTGTGTCATTTATATTCCGCCTTTCTCACTAAGACTCAAGGCGGATTACATAGTGTAAGATTAGTACAATCAGTAGCAAGGACAAGGGCAGGCATTTCCATACAGTGTAAAGAACATTTCCATAAACAATGTCATAGGGTAAATGAATACAAGTTTACAAAGACATAGCATTAGCAAGGATCCAATACGGAGTTGAAGAATTGCTGAAACAGAACATAATCAATTCTAGGACTTACATTAAACAACATGAAACACAGGTAGTATATAGGAGTTCATATTTAAAGCAACAGATAATATGTAAGGCAACATAATGGTGAAGTCTATGGTTCCTAACTCATTAGCGAAACAAATGGGACACCTTTCCTATAATATTGACCTCCTAGCTGAGAAAAAAGCCTTTTTGAATAATTTGGTTTTGTACATCATTTTTGGAAAGCCAGGAGCGTGGGGGGTCTCCTGACCTCCTCAGGTAGGCTGTTCCATAAGGTAGGGGCCACCACAGAGAAAGCCCATGTATGGGCTACAGTTGGTTTCACTCATGTACAGGCTGGCACCTGTAAGAGACCCTGTTCAGATGAGAGAAGCTGCTGTGGAGGGACATAGGGAGTGAGGGGGTCCCTTAGGTATTCTGGACCAAGGCCGTGAAGAGCTTTATATGTAATAATGAATACCTTGAACTGAGCACGGTAACTGATAAGTAGCCAATGGAGTGACTGTAGGATGGGAGTGATGTTCAAGCTCCTGCTCACACCTGATAATCATCAAGCTGCAGCATTTTGCACCATTTGGAGCCTCCTGGTTAACTTAGATGGGAGACCAATGTATAATGCATTACAATAGTCAAGTTTTGATTACAAGGGACATGAGTCATGTTGGGGGTGCCACATGTCTGACTACATGTGCATACAGGAACTCAGCTTTACAAGGTGCTCTGCCACTTGGTACAGCTGTGAGGGGGGAGGAAGGACTCCAGACCCCCAACCCACGGCTGTTTCTGCAAAGGCCCCCCCATGGCTGTTTCTGCCTGAAAAAAACATGCAGAAGGGAGTCCTGAAGGCCCTCTCTCCAGTGCTTGGGAATACACTGAATAGCGGGGCACTTTATAAAGCTGAGCCCCTCATATATGTGAAGTTGTGAGTTGGATTGGGGGATTCCCAACACATAGTTGTAACAGATAGTTAAGCTGGGAAGCTCATCAGGTTGAGGAAGGGGAGAAAATCATACAAGTTGGCAGATTGTGAATGAGGAGACATGGGTGATTTGGCAGACTGTGGGGGCTGGCAATTAGGTGGATTTGGGAGAACAGAGGAAAACAGGTGATTTCTCAGGTTAAGAAGGGAGGGAATGGCTATAGGGCCGGTTGAAAGGGAGAAAACTCTGGCAATTCAGTGGGTATGGAGGAGAAAATCCTGGGAGGAAACCCAGCAATCAAGCTGATTCCGGTGGATGGATTTAGGGAAAAACTGGAGAACGGGGCATTAAACAGAAGCAGCACAGTGAGGAAGTAGAAGTTATTAAGGGGGGGGGGGTAGAATTTTCCCTTTTCATGATTCCTACCCTTAAATATGACTGCTCTTGTTTAACATATCATGGGGAGGGATGGTCAAAGAAATTCATGCAGCGTGTCCTTCCATGAGCTCCCATCTTCTCTCCCCTCCTCCCCCACCGATAGGGAATGAAAGCATCCAACAGTCAGATGCTGAGATGGAAGCAACCCATCTCAAACAACAAGACATGGCTGTTTTGTTCCCAACAGCAGGATGGAGAGGAGGGGTGGTAGGCAACACCTGAGCATCCAATGGGAATAGTAGAGATTAGCTATTAGTGCTGGATTGACTCATCTGTTAGGTCCACATTGATTAGCATGAGAACTCAGAGCCCCTTCTTTTTAAGGTACAGTTGCATTCAGAATGTCTTCATTATTCCTTATTTTAGCGCTGTCTGATTGTTTTGCTATTTTTGTGTGCATGGCTATGCTATTCAAGCCAATCCCTATTCTCTATAAAAGACGTTATTCATGTGCATTGTGCAATATTGTGGAGGGAAGGAAACCTTGTGCATTTTCTCTTTTTCTGGCTCCTCTAGAACTTTCTGCTATGTCCAGAATGCTTATCTGTTATAGCAACTATATCTTCCTTTTGGGGGGGAAATGAAAATCATGTGCTGAAAAACAGTTATAATTTGTGCTAAAATTCTGAATGCAAAGCAAGGAGACAAGCAAAAAAAAAATAGATGCTCCAAATTATTATTACTGAAATAGCACTTCAACTTTTGGGAAGCACCGTCTCAAAGTTCTTAACATTAGCAATTCTATGACAACTTTATTTTGGAATTACTGCTTCTTGTTCACCAGCTGTAGCTTGGCATCTCCCATGCTTATGAAAATGATATGTAAATGATGTCTATTACATGGAACTCAAATGTGCAAATTAGCAGCAGCCCTCCAGTTGGCCTGGAGGGTGTTTCCATTTGCCAAAAGTGTTCTCTGCATTAGAAGGTTCTCTTTCTTCCTCTAGCAACTAAATAAATGTCATAAATAAATAATCTAAAAAAAACTCTTGGTACCAAATCCACAAAGAGGTGCTATGAAACAGAGACTTAGTCAGATTTTTCTCTCTAAACTGTGCTGTGTTCCATCTGTTTGGATTATGTAATTTTTTTTCCCTTCAGTGGATCAATTGCTTGACCCTCCTCGCAGTTCTAAGAATGGTACAACATCATCGTTCCCATCTACCTAAAACTGGTGAAGCCTGAAATACTGGGTCAAAACTGAAGTTGAATTAATCTAATCTGCATTGAATTCTTGAAAAACCATACTTGCCTAGGAAATCTTACGGATTTTCAGAGAACATCTCTTTTTTCTTCCTAGTTTTTTTTTTTAATGAAGTATGATTATTCATGTCCCTAACATTTTTTTCTAATTTGCTGCACTTCTACAAGGCTAGAATATGGCAACAGATAAAACATCAGACAAAATGACATTTATTTCTGCATGTTGTAGAAGTCTATATGTGAGTTACTTGGGGCAGTTCCAGCTTAAATAGGCATACTTGCTTCTTCTGATGAAAATTTCTGGAGGTCTTTGACTTTGAAAATGTGTAACTTTCTGACTTTTTAAAAAACCAAGATGAATTGCTATAGAAGGGAAGTGGGAAGACCTCAATCAACTTTATTTATTAATTGAATTTTGTTTATAGAGTATTGGAATAAAAGATTCCATGATTCTATAAAAGTTTTTTATTGTCTTCTCTGATTTAAAAAAAAAAGAAAATGTCTAATTTCCCACTGGGATACAAAATGCTGTGTGTACTGAACAGGAAACATTCTTTTTGGGGACAGCATATTTGATTCATGTAGGAGCACTGTCACCCTGCTTCTCAAAATATGCAACCCCTCTTGGCTCCATCTCGGAAGCCATCTGATCCCTTGGCTTCACAACTATTAAACAATACCATCTGGCCTGCTGATTGGCTGTGCATTGGCAGCCTAAGCTGGGGAATTATCAAGGTATACAAGCTGTTTAATTCCTATCCCTTACACTGCTCACACAATGTGTAAGGGAAAATCTTATTCCTTTTCAGTATTTTTCTTGCCATTGTTCATTCTACTTGAAGCGAATTCAAATTGTGTTCCTGATCCAGGAAGATGAAAGTCTCAGCACACAGTACATTGCTGCTGTAATAAGTCTTGTCTTGTTTGTCAGCTACCACTCTGTGTTTCTGACTCCATAAGATACACTCTTTGCCATTGCTGGAACCAATGCGAAAAGAGCCAGCACGGGGCATCCTGGGATTCATTGCATAGTCCTGTACTGTTCCAAAGGTTATCTCTGTCAGATTCAAATCACGCTTTATTTGCTGAGCTCTCAATAAATTACCCTGCTTTTTGGCAACCCCTGTTTTAATGGTGATCATCCAGGTAAATAAACAATGAGAAATGTTTGCTTGTTTATACACTGTCAAATCTATTGAAAATTTCTCTCTTGCCTTGCACATCTCTGACTGCTAATTCTCCCATCAGACCCCAATCCCACTTCATGGAAACCGACAGAGATCCACAAGATTGTGTGGAAATATGGGAGGTGCCCTAGGCTTGTTCCTGATTTCAAGGAACTTGTTCTTAGTTAGTATAAGCTGCAGTTGTAAGAACACTTTCCTGGGCTCAATTAACTGAAATAGGACTTATTTCTGAATAGACCTGCTTAGGATTGCTGTCATACTCATGGGGGGACGGGGAGATGAGCTATTTTAATTTAAAAGATTACAACTGCCTTGCAATGCTGTCTACTATTTTAATCCTCTTACTGCAGACAAGATAGGGACAGAGGGGGTTGTATAGGGAGTTTGTGGCAGAGGCAAAATTTGAATTCAAGACCTTCAGGACAAGAACATACTCTCTTATTTATTACGGTACACCAGCTGAATAAATGGTAGGCTGCTTTGGGGATATGAATGTCACTAGAAGACATGTCAATTGAAAAAACGAATAATATGTTTTAATACTCTCTTTGCACAGAAATGTCTGTAGCTGAGACTTGACATTTTATTGTTTTTTCAGGGTTCTTTTTCAGCCCTGTAGGACACTTCTGCCAGAACATGATTTTTCTATGCATGTAAAGCATTTTCAGTGATTGGAAACACTTTGAATGAACTGGCTGTGGCTACAGAATATTTACTTGGTGTGTGCATGGGATCCAGCGGATACGATTAATTATCATTCATTAGGGAACCTATAATCATCCAGATCTGGCAACAAGAAAAGGAGAACCCAGGGCATGCATATACCAGAGGCCATAATTACTACTGTAAATAACCAATAGGAAATGGTGGGATACTATCCAAAGAATGCCATGTAAGAGAAGCTTGTTCAGATATTATTTGTATAGCTGGAAGTTAAAAATGTGATATTCCCAATACTGTAAATTACATTTGATGATCTTAATCCAAGTCTACAGCTGGGCTGGGAGAAACCCAGATTCAAAATATTATCCAGCCTTTCCAATCAAAGGTATAGATCTACTCAGCTGTATATATTAAGAGGTGAGGTTATTGTGTCCAAACCAGCCTAGATTGTGTCTAGATTAGAGGTGGGCACGATCCAAAAAAAATTACCAATCAAGCTGATCATGGATCCGCGCCGGCGACAAACCCAAATCACCGATCCACACCGATCAACTCCCGTTTCCGATCCGTGGATAGGGGATTGGGAGGCCAAAGCGGAGGGGCGCCCTGCTGTTCCCAGCTATGTGGGAAGGTGGGTGGTGGCGGTGACCGCCGGGTCCGGCAGGTACGGGGAGGGGACATTCACACACACACACACTTAGAGCAGAGGGGGGGGGGAGTTTTTAACCCGGCAACGAACCGCCTCCCCTCAGGGAGGGGACGTTCACACACACACATACACACACACAGAGCAGGGTGGGGAGTTTTTAACCCAGCGATGAGCTGCCTCCCCTCAGGGAGGGGACATTCACACACACATGCACACACACTTAGAGCAGAGGGGGAAAGAGTTTTTAACCCATCCCTGCCTCTCCAAATAGAGAAAGAGAGACACCCCATCAACATGTTTCAGCCAGCTTTAAAAAAAAAGCAGGGACAGCATCCTCCATTCCTCCCCACCCAATTTTCTTCCAAAAGCATATTTTAAACATACAGACAGAGCTGTGAACGAGGTTTTCCCACAAATTCCAGTGTTTTAAAAGCAGGTTAAAAACAGAGAGTGACAGACAGAAAAACAGCCATTCCTCCTACAAAGCCCTATTTTTTAAAAAAGCAAAAACGTTTGGAGTGCCCATGGCTACAGAACACCCCCTTCCCCCTCCCTCCCCTGGCTGTCTTCTCCCAACTGGTGAGTGCGTTGCTGCTCCGTGGTTGGAAGGAAGCCCTGCTGATCAAGGAAAGCTGGGCTTCCATTCGGGTTTCCAGGGCGACAGAAGGAGGAGAAAAACAGCTCAGGCATTCCCCTGGCTCCATTGCCAGGGCAATAGATTGCTGGCGCCAGAGTGTCTGGAGCACGATCAGATACCGATCGACCCGATTAAGCCCCGAACAAGTGCCCCCCCCGACCGCTGGATCTGTAGCCGTGGACGGCACCAATCAGCCAGGTCCCGATGGCGCAAACACCATTATCGGGGGTATTTTCCTATTGTAATGCCGATTGTGCCCATCTCTAGTCTAGATGTACCAATATCAGTGGTGAAGATAAGATAGGGAAAGAGATGATACACCAGGAGTATGAGGGTCAAACTAGATGTGCTGGTTCCCCAGACCCAACTCGGATTCCCTCAGCCACGCAGCAGCTTTGGGGAATGACTGTTAAAAAATAAAGGAGAGCCCAAACGGTTTCAGTATGCTACTGGGAGGAGAGGAAGGGCTCCTGTATTCTCCCCAAGCTGTTTCCCTGGATCAAAATACCCTCGTATTTCCCTGTTTTTATTGTTCCATGTGTACAGAATATTCCATGTGGAGCAGCAAAAACAGAGATACCCTTCTTCCACTCACTATTTTGGAAACAGCTTGAGGGGGGAGGCAGGAGCCCTTCCTCCCCCTGCGGTGGAGTTCGGAGGCTATTTGAGCTCTCCTTTATTTATGAACTGACATCCTCCACAGCTGCTCTGTGGCTGTGGGAACCTGAGTTGGTTGTTTTCAAGATTTTTTTATTGAATTACAAAGAGTATGTGTATCGCATATTCCCATCATTTCTGCTCTAGTTTTCAAGAGATGTGTATGCAAAAACTCCTTGAAATTTTCACTACTGTCACACCTTCTGTGAAGGGTTAAATAAAACAATTCTGTTCTATAAAATTAGATTTTTTTCTGGAGTAGATTGGACAAGCGACACTTTAATTTAAACAAACGTTCTGTCTATTATCGAAGAGACCAACTGAGCCAGCAAAATTCAATGTTGCATTGAACAGGCACCTCATCAATTTTGTACCAGAATTTTAATTTTATCTGGGAATAAAGAATAAACTCGTCCATTTTGCACCATCTCTTCTTGCAAAGACAAATACCTGTAAAATCCCAAGAGACTCAACAAACTAAGAAAATCAATAAACTTTCCTTCCCTTTCCAATATCTAAATGGACATTTTTATGTGTGTGTTTTTAAACTCAGTAACTGTTGAACAAAGGTCAGCACTGATTTCAGTCAGACTTTATAACCAAAATTGCTTTTTAAAAAAATAAAAGAAGGAGGGAGAAATAATAAAGAAAACAGTTTTTCCTCCTGCACTGGGAGAGAGGAAAGATAGGATTCATATAAATGTACATATCAGTTTGGAATGTCATTATATACAGTACAGCTGAAAGAGCTCCATAAACTGTTAACAGAGACTCAAGATATTGAGATACACAAATGCTAGCAAGGTTAAGTTGGAGACGGTAAAACAGCCTCCACATGTGACATGAATCTAGCTGATAAATGCAGTAGCATCATCAATCTATACAAAACAGAGACACATGTGAAAAATGGCTGGCCCAACGATCTTTGCTCCGCTTTAATGTTTGCATTGTTAGGGTGCATTACAATCTTTCCAATGATGGATCTTACCTCTTGGAAATTCATCTTCTCAAAATGAATCCATTAGAATAGAAATGCTTGGTGAAAGCAACAATGAAAGTGAGACTGGGGTGAATACAGGGGCTCCAACATGATTAAAAAATAATATTTGGTGTCACTCACTGTCATTGCATTTGCATAATGCTATTCACTCAAGTCGGCTGCCATCCATATGGAATCTTGTAACATATGCAATGCAAATGGGGGTTCCCAATCCAGCAACTGGATTCATTAGCATGTTCTTTTACTGGTTCAATATTGGACTTAAAGAAAAGAATGTAGCTATGTTGACTTTGAATTTTGACATCTAGTCTTCTTCAAAGAATTTGTCTGGAATATTCAGTATTTCCAGAAATCAAATACTGACCGTGACAAATCTTTTTATTTCATGAAACATACAAAATATTAATTCTATGCCAGTTTCATAGCTTTTGCTGTACGTAAATGCAACTCATAGGAAAGCAAGTCAGATCCCCTACGAGATACATTAAAATATCTTATTCTGAACCTGGCTTCATGTAGATAGAAAAATCCAGAGGAGTCTAGGTTCCAATAGGGGCATTCTGCAGACCTGGGGGATGCTGTCAGTTTTATAGGAAAAAATGAACTGTTTTTTTTTTAAAGGAAGCTCTTTAAAAACCCTCTCCATGAGAGGAGCATTGTCTGCACTTGACTAGACATTGTAAAGGAGGGTTCCCTGGGCCAGAAGTGGGCAGAGGACAAGGGAGCTGCTGTTGCCTGAGTAAGAAAGGAAGGTGTGGGGGGGATAATGTGGAGCCACCACCACATGATCCAGGTGGTCAGGGATGCAGAGGGGGAGGAGGGGAGAGTTGTACCCATGATCCATGACATGTATGACATGATCTATGAGGGTAGGTGAATGTAGAGGAGGAGGGAGGGAGGAGCCAAAGCCACTGGACTCACATTAACCCTGCTGTATGAGCCAAGTATCTATTGGCAATGACACTGAAGGCAAGACAGCAACCCAGCTAGAGAGCAAGGGAAAGGATGGGATATCCCCAAAAGTCAGTGTATACTCTCTCCCTGTGATCAGTGACACTACTTTGCTAATCACGGGGAGGAAGCATATACATGGATATTTCCTCTGCATGTTCACAACACTATGCAATTAACTTAATGATCGCATGGAAGCAAGGGATGGGACCAACATGCTATACTCACTCTCCTACACTGAGTACACTGAGGGCCAAGCTACAAGTGATGAATGACACTTGAACAGCAAGTGGATTGAGTGGAGAGCAAGTGAACAGGGAGAAATACACTTGCTGTTCAAGTGTCATTCGTCACTTGTAGCTTCGCCCTGAGTCGGTGCATGGATGGGTCATCTGCACAGGGCTAGATTGTACGTATGTGAACTGTAACTTGTGAGAGGGCTACTATAACACAGCTTCATGTGTTCAGTACCTGGGGACACTTAAGTACAGAGAGCCAAAAGGTAGAGAAGCAGGATATTTTTGAGTCACAATGCAGAGAAGCTGTCTACATAGGGCATGCCTGAACGTAACATGCCTGAACGTTTACCCTAAATAGTAAAATAGTGAGAACCTAAAACACATAGTTGGATAAATGAGACCCCATAATAATCATAACTAGGTAGGCTGGGCCCACACTTTAAAATAACAAAACAGATAGTGCTAGCCCTGAATTCCATCCCTGTTTTCAGGTGCTATAGTCCATACAAGGAATGGTGTTGGTGTACGCTTCATGCCATATTTCCTTATTTATTACCATAATGGGAAAACAGGGACCTGACTTATGATATCGGAACGACTGGAATTGCTGAAAGTGTTGATTTTTTTCTTGCAACTTGTTACCATGAAAAATCATAGACAAGAGTGTGAAACCAATTATATTTTGGGGAAAATATTAATATGCACTTTAAATGTATCTGTAATGATCTGTCATCTTCAGAATAAGAACAAAATCATTCTAAGGGAAAAAAATATCCATTCGTGACATGCATCCCAAATAAAGTAGACTCTGAAATGCGACCTGTGGCTTACCAAAGAAATTGGTGATATTAATCACACTCCTGATTGGAATTCTGCAGCCACACTCTGGACCAATTCGCTCTAGCATGATTGCTCTGTCTGGTGGGGAAAAACAAGTGTAATGTGACATCATCAATCTAAACCTGAGAATGGAATAGATTTTCTGATTATGGGGTTAAGTGATGCATCAAGAGGGAACAGAGCTTGGTCATTGTTAATAATTTAAATTTAGGAAGACCGAGTGCTATGACATTATCTGAATGGCATTAAAGAGTGGCTCTTTGATGCCAGCCATTTATATGTGTCCTTTCTTCTCTCTGTCTGTATTTATTATCCTTGAAAGGAAGGGAAATCTAGCCCAAACAAATCAAGCTGTTCTGCCTTTTGAGCTCCCCCCCCATGTAGATGTAATTTAAGATCCAATAATCCTATCATAGAAACACTTTTGGACACAGAGGGGCAAATTCTTCATCACTTTGTCTGTGGAATACCCAATGACGATGACTCTCAACTCTATTCATTATGTGTGTGCAACATAGTATGATTGGGGTGTGTTTCAAAGCATCCAGTTAGCCTACAAGTGAAGGTCACTTGCTGCTAAAATGAATGATAGTAAAATGAGAGATATTGCTATACACTATAATAGTATGTATTAAAGTTCTTGAATGTGTTACAAAGAGGAACTCTTTGTGCAACAAAAATAACTTTGCTTAAGCTCTGCCATTTGCAATGGCATTGCCAAACATTTGCTGCCAAATGTATCTAGTACATTTTCATCCCATCTATTCTCCAGGGTGCTGAGGGTAGCACACACAGTTATCCTTTATCCATGTTATTCTCACAACAATTGTGTCAGGTAGGTGAAGCTGAAAGAGAGAGTGATTGGACCAAGGTCATTCATAAACATCATGGCAGATTCATGAAATCATGGCTCCCAGACTTACTGGGGTGGCTGGGGTTGTGGTGAGCAGGTGGCTGAAGGACTTGGAGCATGGCGGCTACCATGTTGCCGGCTCACCCAGCATCCCTTAGGTGGGCTTGCAGCCAATAGATTGAAATTATTAACTGCCCAATCCAGGCAGCTGGGGGATTTCCCAGCAGGTGGGGCTGGACTCCAGAGCAGAGCACCCGGCCCCTCCCTCCCTCCATTGTGCTCTTGGCTGGTGATTCCCTCCCAGCCCTACCTGTTTGTTGGCTTTTGTTGATTGCTGTTCAGGGGATGTATTATGGTCATTCATTTTCTTTCACCACAACTTTGCTGGCGGCCTGGCACTGGGGTAGGATCCCTTTTGGGGGGAGGCAGGGTCTGTGTGCCCAGTCTCCCCAGTAAGGGGATTCCCTTAAGGAACCTTGGGAGTGAGTTATGGGGGTGCATGCCCAGCTCGGAGGTTGCCAGGGTATACTCACTCCCAGATGGTAGGGGAATAACACAGGGGTGTACACCCACATGATCTCCCACTTTGTTGTCACTCCTTGGTTGCCACCCCAGTGGTGGTCGGGGGGGGGGCTGGTGGACATCAGCTGACAGGCGGGTCAGCCAATGCTTGGGATCCAATCCCCATGTATCGTCAATGCTCCTCTTAGCTGTAATTCAATAAAGTTGGGGCCATTATTTTACTCCAGACAAAATGTGTTGTGTGTTTTGTCACTGTGCTTACCATCTTTCAGTCACCATCATCACTTCACTGCAATCCAGATCTCAGCATGACACTCCAATCACTATATCACACTGGTTCTCAATTCCATGCTGTGTATTTCTCCATCAGATGGAATCACCCACTCATTACTTCAGATTTTTCAGTCACCATCATTACATAAGACCATGTCTATTTTGTACTTTTGTTGAACTGAATGACACTAATTAAAGGACATCTGTTGACCATGGTTTTCTTATATTGGCCCTGATATCTGAGGAGAAAATATCATGATGACATAGTGTAGTAGAGAGTGTATTCAGGTATTGCATTTTGTAGAAAAGGAATTTGGGAATTTCTGTCTGCTCACAGTCATAAATGGATTTTATCATACAACACATTTCTTTTCACCAGCTGTAAAGGTATCAGAAGAGATGAGATTTTCCCTTCATGAGGCTGTCAAAATATAGTGATTAGAAGTTTCCACAGAAATTTTCAGACCAAGAACTTTGCTGTGCTCCGAAAGGACTTTGCTTAAGCTCTGCCATTTGCAAAGGCATCACAAAATGTCTGCTGCTTATCTACCAAGTGCATTTTTATCCCAACTTTCCTCCAAGGAGTTGAGGGTAGCACAAAAGGTTCTACCTTCCCCGTGTTATCCTTGCAAGAATTCTGTGAGGCAGGTTAGGCTGTGAGGTAGATTTATTTAAAAGTGAGCCATTTCAAACCATAGCATTAAAACATCGACTTCTGAGATCATTGCTTTCTTAGCTGTAAGTCATTAACAATGACAGTCAGCTTGGATTGCAGTAATATTGTATAGGATTGCACTGTAAAATGCACACAACCACACACATGATTTTTTTTTTAAATTCTGCAGTTCTGAGGCTTAAATGCTTAATTCTTAATGCAAGGTAAAATTTGCAAACAGTATGTTGTCATATTGTGTTGATCTGGAAAACCCTAGCAAGCTCAATTTCATCAAATCTCATAAGCTCAGCATGGTCGGCTCTGGTTAGTAATTTGATGTGAGACCTCCAAGGAAGACCAGGGTTGCAGAGGTAGGCAATGGAAAACCATCTCTGTTAGTCTCTTCTGGTGAAAACCCCACCAGGGGTTGCCATAAGTCAGCTATGACTTGATGGCACTCTCCACCCCATCATGTTGTGATATTAGTTTGGATTAGCTGTTTCTATTCTTGATTTTCTCCCACTGTGGATTTAAAATTAGTGTCATTGTGGATTTGAGTGAAGAGATAACGGGGCTAATTTATTTATTTGGAGATCTCCCATGAGCATCCCTCTCATGGACAAGTTATGATTCCTTGATTAGGAAATGAAAAACTTCAACATGTTATTTGGTGCTATGACTTTTTTATCCTTTCTAACAAAAACATCAATTACCAAACTGAGAAGGTAGACCTGAGCCCCTGGTTGGTCGGCAATTAATTTTATGAGCATTTTTTTTACATAGCACTTACTGACTCTTACCCAAAGGAGAGCAAATGGCTCCTTTTTCTCTTCCTTCCTTTTGTTGGGTACCTCAATTACTCACTAACTACCATTTCCCTCATTTTGGCTTCTCACTGGAAGTGAGCACTGAGCAGCTGGGTGTATAGTAAGGGGATGATATCACCCAAGTCCATGTCTGCTGTTTACCCTGTGGATAGCTAAAAGTCTGGGTTGCATAACAGCCTTTGGATGCCTGATTTAACATACACACACCACTTCCACTTGTCTAACCATATCACAGGGCCAAACTAGACGTTATGGTTTCCATGGTCCAGACTTGTGGATGCAGCCACCATTTTAGAGCTGAACTGAAATCATTTAAAAATGCTGCAGTGGACCAATCTTGATCACGCAAGCAGCGTAGTGGGAAGAGATGATCTTGTTTCCTTCCCTGATGTCTTTTCAAGAGTTGAAGTAGCCATTTGGGCACTTGAAGAGGCACTAGTGGGAGGAGGGGATGAAATGAGATTGCCTTGTCCCACTGTGCTGCAATGGCTTTGGTTCAGCTCTAAAATGGCAGTGGCATTCAAGGGTCCATAGCCAGTGTAATGTCTAGTTTGGCCCTTAGCCTGAAGTAATTTATCAATTTGTTCATGAATATTTTCCTTTACACAAGAGCTGAAGCATCATATTGAATTACTGCCAAACAGGACTATCCCTACCCACATTTCTGTGCCCTGATGGAAGGGGGGCAATTATTGGTATATTCTTCCTCCCATGACAGACCTCTGACTCCCTTCTTCTTTGTTTGTGAAGCATGTTGGGGGGAGAGCCAGTTTGGTGTAATGGTTAAGAGTTCCAGGACTCTAGTCTGGAGAACAGATTTGATTCCCCATGCCTCCACTTGAAGCCAGCTGGGTGACCTTGGGTCAGTCACAGCTTCCTGGAGCTCTCTCAGCCCTACTCACCTCACAGGATGTCTGTTGTGGGGATAATAATAACATAATTTGTAAACCACTCTGAGTGGGTGTTAAGTTGCCCTAAAGAGCTATATAAATAGGTTATTGCAAGCAATTTCTGAAGCCAAACCATGTTAATTTTGGATCTGTGGTACAAATGCTGAATGATATTGCCATTGTGGGGAAAATTCTAATGAAAGGAATCCCACTTCATATAACATTCCCATTGCTAAATGCTACTAATGCACACAGACAACAGTACAGCACA
Source organism: Eublepharis macularius (assembly GCF_028583425.1). Taxonomy (NCBI): domain Eukaryota; kingdom Metazoa; phylum Chordata; class Lepidosauria; order Squamata; family Eublepharidae; genus Eublepharis; species Eublepharis macularius. The sequence goes on along the minus strand of NC_072794.1, from coordinate 118,692,004 downwards.
TTCTTCTTTGTATCCTTCATTCCTTGAAGTTTTCCATTCCCAGATGGCTCTTATTCATCAAAATGGTGACCTGAGCTCGGTGTTTTCAACTTAGAATATTCTCAGCTTAATCATATCATTATGGCTGAGTGGTTGGCTGCCTGATGTGGTAGTTAAAGACCCCCTGCTTTTTTTTCCTTTTGGAGAAAAAAGAACATTTAAATTAAGAATAAGTCTAGATGAAAGAGGCCTGTTTTAATGTGGTGGTCAAGGCTGTATGTGAATGCAAAATAGCTAAAAGGACTATCCTTAAAATGTCACAATCTCACTATGTTTAATCTCTTACTTTAAAAATAACCCTATCTCTTGCATGCCAATCCAGCAGTCCCTATTCTAACTATGTGTTCTTTTAACATTTCTGAATCTGTTCCATTTGTTCTGACACCCTCAGCCCTAATATTTAGCAAAGGAGAAAAGTTATGTGATGTCAGCATGTGTGTATATTTCTTTGGCAATGTTCCTGATCAAAGTAGTGGCTTTTCAGACTCTGGTATGTCAAGTCATAGAAAGGGAAATAAATCCCTCCTTTAATTTCATAAAAGATGGCAAGAGATAGAGAGAAGACTGGGTTGCAACCTTCAGAACGATTTTTAATTATTTTCTTGATCTGGCACATCACTAGAAGGATAAAAGATGGTGGCAGATAAGACAGGGTTCACATTGATATGATATAATTGATTTTTATATATATTTACCAAGATGAGACTTCATAAGATATAATATGGCTAGAGGAGTATAGTCTTTAGATGAGATATGAAGGGCCCGCTCATAAGAAAGAGATTACCATTGGGAGACCCTGCAAAAACTAATATTCTTCATTTGCAGCCCCTGAAAGATGGCTGTGAGACACAACAGAAAGAAGAATAAGCAGCTATGGAACTTCAGGCCAAATTACTTAATAATTTGTATGGGAAGGAAAATCACCAAATGGTAACTTATACTTTCCATCTTGATTTTTGGGGTAGAAAGGAAGCCTTGTAAGAATTACCACCATAGAAGAATGACTATAAGGGGCCATTTTGGGAGCCTCCCTACTGGTCTCTTATCAGGGGGCCTGTATAGTTATTTTGGCCCCTCATATGAGTTCTAGTGGGAGCATAAATGACAGCTCCCCCCCACTGTGCACTGTTGGCAGGGGTGGGCTGCACTACTTGCTGCTTTGAAACTGAGTTTTTATGATAATTGATGTTGATGTTATTTTTAGTATGATTTTAAAATATATTGAAATTGTTGTAACCTGCCATAAGCCCACTTGCAGGGGGATGGGCTAGCAGATGAATGAATGAATGAATGAATGAATGAATGAATGAATGAATGAATGAATGAATGAATGAATGAATGAATGAATGAATGGCTAGATACAGAAGTGACTATGGTGCCTCGTTGTCATGATCAGGTCACATTAGCAGATGTGGATTCACTTTCCTTTCCATGATTTTCCAAAAGATCACCCTGTTCTAAAGGGCACGCCTGTGTCTGGGGACCATAAAACTCCCATTGAATATCTAATTCAAAGTCCTCATTCATCGCTCAACAAACACAACTGTTCCTGAGAAGAACCGTGCCAAATGATCTTCTTCTCTACGTCCCCAACCCATAGTTTCAGGTTTCAAACCAGTTTAGTTCCAAATTCAATGTGCTACTGGCAAGGCAAAGTCACCCAGGTGACTTTGCATGGCTCAGGGTCTTATCTAAACTGGGCAGTAACCTGTCCAAAGTAGCTATGCATGCTTAATTTGAACATCAGATATTCTGTATATGTGGAGCAGTAAAAACAGGCAGGGGAAACTCCAGGGCCGGATCTAGCGCTCCCGGCGCCCGGGGCAACGCTTGCCGGCCCTCGCGTGCGCGCACAGTGCACGCGCGCTCCTGAAGCGGCATGATGATGTCATTTTGATAACGTCATCACGCTGCATGCCGGAAGCAGCGCAGGGGGCTGAGAAACTGCCCACGCCATTTGCTTCAGAAGCGAATGGCACGGTCAGCTTTGCAGCCCCCCATGCTGTCTTTCGCCTGCCCCGTGGGACAGGGGGCGACCAGCTTGCTGCGCGCCCTCTGTCCTGCGGAGCAAGCAAAAGGCAGTGCGGGGGGCTGCGAGGCTGCCCGCGCCATGCGCCTGCCCCGCAGGACAGGGGGCGGCCGGCTGCCCCCTCTCCTGCGGGGCAAGCAAGTGGCATGGGCGGCCGCGCTGCCCTTTGCCTGCCCTGCAGGACAGGGGGTGCGCTGCAAGCCAGTCACCCCCTGTCCCGCGGGGCAAGCAAAAGGCAGGGCGGCTGCCCATGCTGCCGCCTGCACACTCTGGGAAGTGCTTCCAGCGCCCCCTCCCTGGCAGCGCCAGGGGCAGACTACCCCCCTGCCCCCCCCTAGATCCGGCCCTGGGAAACTCCCCCTGTGCTAAGGAAAATGGCTTGAGGGGAAGGGAGGAGCTTCTCTTCTTCCCGCAGAGGCATTCTGAAGCCATTTGGGCTCTCCTTTATTTTTAAACAACCATTTAGTTTTTAAACTGCTGTAGGCTGCAGAAACCTGAGTTGGTCCTGGGAAACCCAGACCCAACTCTTTAAAAACCTGCATGTTTAGCTTAACCCAGTTCAGGCTAGGAACTGGGAGACCGGGGTTCAAATGCTTACTCTGCAATGGAAGCTTGCTGGGTGACTTTGGGCCCTTTACACATTCCCAGCCTAATGTACCTCACATGATTGTTGAGAGGTTACAATGGAGGAGAGGAGAATGATGTAAACCCGTTCAGATCCCCATTGGTAAGAAAGGCAGGGTATAAATAAAGTAAATAAATTGGGGCTCATTTTATACTGCGTATGATTTGTGTATGTAAAGGTGCAAGCATAAATAATTTTTCTTATGTCGCATTGAATAGACAAGAAACCCCACTAATCAGCTACTTGGCAGGAAAGTAGAACTGAATGTAGCTCCTCCTTTACTGCTGATTAGTAGGATTCCAATTTTTACAAAGGTTTCTGCGTACAGAGCCCCAGATGCAGCATTAGGCTAGTGAATTGCCCATATAGTATGCATTCACACATGTGTTTTTTCATCCTGCCAGCAGAAGCTTGTTTCAGTATGCAATCTGTTGGTCTGGGGTGAAAAGTTTCTTTCCATGGGTTATTATCATATCACCCTTATAAGCACCCTTTTCCTGATTCACTTTTTCCTGTCTGATTGCCTTCTGCAATCTTTATTTAACCCCTGCCAAAACATGTCATGCAATTAATTAGGCGCCCAGCCTCTGACACATGCCTGACCTTGTAATGAGGAAAGCAGCACTAAGTTAAGGGTCAGCACACTAAAACTCAATTCTGAACAGGCATAGTTTATGAGGAACAAAGATCAGAGCAGTAAAAGACCTACTTCTCTTGTTTGGACTCTCTGCCATCCTCAGAAAACAGCTTGTGGCCACAACTGGTTTAGTGTATGGCACAACAAGCCTTTGTCCTCCTTCAGTACTCTATATTGCAGTCACGGTTTGTCAGGATAAGGAGTCTGGGAATGAAAACTGGCATCTGGCCAAAAATAACCTGCACAGGCATTTCTTATCTCTGGGATGTTGGTGCCTTTGCCGGCGACAGTCTTTCATTTTGAGATCTGTATTGATTGGCATAGGAATTACTGTACACACTCATCTCCACACAGCAGAGGATAACAAAAGCAAATGTTCCCCCAAAGTGGCATATCCCAATGGGATGGGAATGATTGATTTTTGCCCACGGAGTGCATGAATTCTCCACATTTCTATCCAGACAATTTTGTTTCCAGAGATCCCACTCCAGTTCATTTAATAGTGTTTTCTACCCAAGGAGGCGAGAGGGACATGTCACTGTTCTTGTTCAAAGCAAGAATAAACCTGTTTAATCCAATCTCCCCCCCCCCCATTTCTTTTCCTGGGTTTGGCAATTTAATTAGCAAATCTGCTCCTGTAGGAACAATGAAACATCAAATGAAATAGTATGTTGAACTGGAAGTATGAGTGCAAGAATAAATGTTAAGGGCCTAGAAAGAACGTGGAAATTGTTTTTCTAACTTTTATTGGGATACAGTACTGTAAATTCCAGCTTCCAGTTTGTTCTGTACATTATATCTAATTCTACTTTTCAGATAATAGCTTAGGAAAAATGATTAAACCTTCTATTTTCTTCCACCTTTATTAGGACATTTTTCTCAGTATTTATAGTATGTGCTAGTGTAATAGCAACTAAAAGCTTCAAAATCTCCTGCATATTCTATCTGTGCATTAATTTCAGCATTATATATATAACGTAGGGGGCTGAGTTCAAAATGGAAATCTTCTGAAGTAGTTTTTCAAGAATGCAACAATTCTTTTTGATGACTCAACCATTAGGCAGCAATAGCCTAATATAGCTGGTCATATTTTGTTAAAATTACTATTTCTACAATTCGCTCAAGTACCGACATTTAAGTAGGCAGGGGGAAGGCATCTTTATTTCCAGATGTGGAGGCAGGAAGAAAACAAAGACGTGTATTAATTGCATGGCTCAGGCACTGTGAGTCTCACTATGACTATGTTCACCCACTCACTGGCACCTCTATTGGGATTCAGCCATACTTGCCCATCGGTTTGAAGGATTCTCTTCTCTATCCTTGATGACTTGGGTGTGGAAAGGCAGTAGCAGTCCTCCTATGGACAAATGGATTGGGAAAGGGAGTACAAAGTCTGTGTAAAGGAATTCTGGCCTGGCTTCTGTTCAAATTGGTCCAATATGCTTAGTTGAACTTTGCCTTTGGTGTTTGGTCTCTGAATCATGGGAATTTCTTCTGAGCCAAGTTTAGGGATGTCACAGAACTGGACACTGAGATTTTTTTTGAAAAAGAGTGAAATTATGTAGAAAGTTTGACCAAGAAGCCTACTTACATGTGAGAAACTGTAGATACCGAAATATCAGTCATTTTAAGCTGTTTTAAAATTGTTTTAATGATGTATATCTGTGTTGATTTTAATGGTTTTTAATATGAGATTTTAATTTGTTTTAATTTGTTAGCACCCTTGGTGGCCCTATGAAGGTGGAAAGGCAAGGTTAAAATCTTGTAAATAAATAAATATGGTTTGAAGCTGTTCCTTGCAGAACTAAGTATGACTTATTTTTGTTGAAGATGGCTAGTTTGACATGGACAGCCCATAGTAGAAGATTGGTACCCAATATTTATAACTAGTGGTGCACAAAAAGGGATTGGTGCACCACCCAATCCCTTTAGAAATAATATTTCTGTGCATATTTCCAGTCCTTGATCATTCCAATTTAAAAGCATTCCAAATAGCAAGAAGACATCTTACTGAGGCCTTGTGAAGGATCTTCCCATCAAAGAAGATAATACTAGGCAAGATAAGCCAATGGATTGATCTGATATACGTTCATCTCAATTCTCATTTGTATCTAACAATCCAGTAACAGGAAGAAGGAAAGGCCCAAACCAACAGATGCTGGGTCTGCAGAGAGGCCAGCGTGAGCCAATGACATCCTGAGTTCATCATGATAGTAACCAGGAAGCTACTTTGCAAATTGCGCCCTTCTCCCTTTCTGTGCCATAGTGGATGCATTGGTACTGATATGACACTCTTTAGCTACCATCTCTAAAGCAAAGGAAAAAGGACAACCTAATCCAATAAAGGCCATTTCCACATGCTGCTAAAGCGACAGGCTACTTACTGAATGCTGGCGTTTTTTTCACAGATTCCAGACACCTCTGATTTCAAAGTGGAAGCAGGCAATTTGGCTTTCGTTTGTTCAGCGTCCTTTACCTGGCACAGGGAAGAGTGGAAAATCCCATTCTCACAAAAGATGCTGAACAAACGAAAATGAAACTGCCTGCTTCCACTTTGAAATCGGAGGCATCTGGAATCTGTGAAAAAAGTAGCCCGTCACTTTAACAGCATGTGGAAACAGCCAAAGTGAGTACAGTTACTATGTATCTGTGTAAATGTTTCTAGCAGCTGGTTGTGGTTGTGTATTAGAATGCTATAGTGAGACTGAACACTCATCCTAAATCCTGTTTTTGGAGAAATTTGGTAGCAATTCTGTTTATTTATTAATTTATATTTTTATTTATATTTGACATTTTACCTCAGCTTTTCAATTAAGGTTCTCAAAAGTCCTCACAAAAAAAAATCAACCTAATATGAAATAATAAAACATGCAATAAAACATCTAGCTAACCAGATTTTAAAAATAATAAATATTTTATCAGACTGCCAGAATATCAGGGAGCATGGAAAGCCAAACATTATGTTGGGCGTATCACAGATCCAGGAAGCCAAGTATATTGATCAGTCTATTGCGTACATAGTGGCTTCAATCTGGAGGATATTATTCTGTGGCAGAGAAATGGGGGGCAACGGCTCATGAACTGACTCTGATTGCTTTTGAGCACCATGGGGATGAATTCTTTTCTCTCTTTTTTCTTCTTCTTCTTGTAGCAGCCTTTTTTTAAAAAAGCAAACTGCTAACATAAGGTGACCATGAATTGTGTAGAAAATGTTGTCCGTTTGTATGAACATTTTAATCATAAAATGAGGTTTGTTAACTCTGTAAGGGCATCAGACAGAATAGAGATATACACTTATATGCCAGCTTGGAGTGCAGTGGGAGAATAAGACATACAATCCAATCCTATTTGTGTTTACTCATAAGTAAGACCCACTGATCTCTATAGGACTTACTCCGAAGCATCTATAGATACAATTTGAACTCTAGGCGTGATTCTGAATAATCTCTCTTGCAACATGCCATATACTGATTATTGTATTTGTGTTTTCTTCCTTGTTTGTTTATAGATGGTAATTCACATACTTTGGAGTAGAGTTTAAATACAGCTAACTATAGCACCCTTCATTGGTACAATTGGGAAACAGGAAATGATATAGCCTAGATGTGTTTACATTTTACGTTGCCTTATCTAATACCTGCTTTCTCACCTTCCTCATCTGCAATGGTATGTAAAGTGTCTGCTCTATAGCAGTTCAGACCCTTGAGAACTAATGAATTCATTATTACTAATTGAAGGGGGTGGGGAGAATTGCTCCATAGTTGCCCTGCGGTAGGTATGTGCCTCAAAATGGGCATTCACCACTATTATTTCTAGACTAGCAACAAAGCCCATTGTAGGAAAAAATACCATCCCTCTGTCCCTAGCTCACAGCATTGTGAAGATAAACTGAGGGTAGGGGGCCCTATATATGCTGCTCAGAGCTCCTTGGAGGAAGGGCAGGATAAAATGTGATAGAAAACTGGGCTCCTTAAGTTGCTGTATCTAAAATGCTGCTTACTAGCATTTTAGATACAGTAACTCAAGGAGCCCAAATAATAAATGCACTTCTCATTTGTGATTAGGAAGGATAGATTTTTTACATAGGTAACAAATACTGGAATATTTTCCTCACAGTAATCAACAAAGCATTTCATATCTCTTTGTCATTCCCTGGCTGTAACACTAAGGCTGGTTAGGACAAAACCACCTCCCATTGATCTACTGTATGATAGGTTTGCTGGATTATTGACAAAGTGCTCTATAATCATCCCCCCGGAACAAGAAAGGAAACAAGACAGGCCTGAAGAATGGAAAACAGATCAGATGTTTGTCACATATTAAAGACCCAATCACCTCAGCTGCACGCCCGATTAAAAGCAATATAGGCAAAGCCATCAGGCTCTTAGCTGTAAATGCCTTAAGCTCATATTTTTGCCATGCTGCAGGAATTCTCATCACTCAGAAAGCTTGTTTTTTCTCTGTGTTCAACTGCTACCTATCACAAGAATGGAGTGAGATGTGTGATTCAGGAGCATCCCAGGGTGTATTTGCCTTGAAAGAACATTTGTTTTCTTTCTCCAAGATTCTTTTGAATAAAAGGAGGTTTCCTTATTCAGTGCTCTGGACTCAAAAGGTATTTTACAAGCAGCAGTTGCAGCCATAAGATCTTGCACACACCCAGCAACCTGCCTCCCATGTTCAGTGGCATTGTTTTCTGTGCAGCAGAAAGTAATACAGAATAGGAATAGAACATTCTTTCAAAACTCCAGTTAGCTGAGATCTTTTATTCACAGGTTTAAAAAGAAAGGTGGGAAACAATAACTGTACAAAATGGATTTTTTTATTTTCGACCTCAGATTGAAAACTCTGCCTAGGGATCCTCTTTGGCCCAGAGTATGCCTGTTGGAGTTGGAGCTATGAACAGATCATCAGTGACCTCCCTGCAGTCTATTATCTGATGTTACTTTTTTATTGGCTAAGCTCTAGTAGCAGTAGTGAACCCATCTGGTAGAAAAGCAACTGGGTGGGAAGACTATAGGAAGATAAAAAGCAGTTGTGGAAAGATTCCAGAACTTGCAAGTGGCAGGACAGGGCCCTTTAAACTATCAGCAGGCAGGCGGCAGGGATCTTTAAAGGGCCACGAACAACTAACAATGAACATGTTCGGTAACAGGTCAGGTTCATCAATGTTTGTTGTTCGTTGTTTGTGGATGGCAATGAACAACGAGCAGTGTTCAGGTTTTTTTTTCAGTTCATGCCCATGTCTACTCATGACTGATAAGAACAGCTGTTCAGTATATTGTTTGGGAGTAAAAGAAGATTTTGTAGTTATGGGAATTTTTGTTCATTCAGTGCCCAAGTAAATAATATAGAATGTAAATATTTAAATCCATGCCTCTGTTCATGTTACAGTGAACACACATACATCCTACATATTATATGTTTTTAAATTACTTTATGTGTAGTCTGCTTTTCTAGCTGACTGTCAAGGTAGACTACATGGTATAAAATAATCAAATACCATAAAACAACCAAAGAACAATGCAACAGGACTAGGATTGCAGAATTTGAGAACAATGCAAATAACAAACTATCTAAGGAAAGGTATACAATAAATAATATAGAAAGTGGATTACAAAGTGAAGACACTGCAGTAAAAGCAGATGATAACTTCAAAAATAGTTGCTGTATACTACACTCCTATTCAATTACAAAAGTGACCTTCTGGGGTGTTCCATTTTCCTGCATTTCCAATCTCTTTTTTTCAGTGCTCTCTTGAACATTACTGTTTTGCATATTCTGCAAATGGGGGCTCCCACAGAACTGTGGGAACCTTCCTGACCTCCTCAAGCAGGCCATTCCATGTGGTGGGAGCCATGTTTGAGAAATGCACTGAGCCACAACCTGTCCCCAACCATATTTGTTCAGCCTGGTGCTCCAAAGTAACTGGCCTGAGGTATTTTGCACTAACTGGAATTTCTGAGTTGTCTTTAAGAACAGACAGCTGTATTGTGAATAACAATAATCATGTGTACATCAGTTTGTAAGAACACAGTACATTAATTGTAACTTGTGAAAGGGCTTGTCTCTACTTCTAAGGAGGAGGTGCCACCATGGTATTGCCTGTGACCAAAGGAAATGTATAAAAGTCCAGGAGGAAGGTAGGCTGAAGGGAGATTTTCTTCTCAGGTTTCATCTGCACTGACATGCTGTGTCTTGAGGCCTCCACAGACTTTTCTTTGCCATGCCCTCCTCTGCTTCTAGTTCTAAAGAATCTGAGGGTTGAAAGGGCCACAAGCTTATGAGGGTCCTATCTTCCCAGTCTTTCTGGGTCCTTGGTGTAGGCTCTGGTATATCTTAGGAATGATCTTGAGTCTGATTAAAGAGTGAATGAAGAGTGTTTATTCAGGAAGTACAACTTTGACAGAAATGAGAGAAACAGAATAGATACTAACTACCTCAGTAAAAAGGGAGGAGGGACTTCTGGGAAGAAGCAGGAAGTAGCCTAAGAATACCAATCTGGAGACATGCAAGAAGGACAGAAGAGAGAAGGAAAGAAGGATCCCACTCTGCCAACTATCTAACTGTCAGACCCGCTGCCCCTTGCAGGTATTCTGTGTCTTCTGCCTTCTCTGTACACAAGATATTGTATCTCCAACACTTGGTTAGGTAGCTATGAAACTGTGTTTCCATACTTGCTAGGCAATTGGGTAGGAGGGTAGTAGGGAGGCAATTAGTATTTTAATATTCAGAGGGGATAACATGCATTAAACTTGCATTCATGTTTGAAGTGTATTTCCAATGCATTGTGGTTTAGGGTTCATCTTTCCATTACCTACTCTCTACTGGGGAGTAGTTTATGGATGTACTATAGATTCATATCTAGGAATGCCAGCCCCCCTCCCCACTATAGAGACCTCCCAGCCTCCAGCACTTGCAGAAAGAACTGGGGGTGGGGGGGAGCTTGGTGTGCCAGCAAGTGAAAATGTCACTTCCAGCTTAGACTGGAAGTGAAAAAGATGCTCTAGCATTCTACAAAGAATCGTTGGTATATCATACAGCATCCCTGGCAGTGTGCTGATACTGCTTCTGGGCATATATGTAGTGATGTCAACACACTGCCAGCGATGTCAGCACTTCACTGGTAATGCCATCACTACCACACCACCAGCAAGGTAATTCTTTCACCAGTTGAATTAGTTTTTGCAATGACCGTTTGAGTATAATTGGTTTCATTTTAACCTAGGGTAGTAATTGATAAGCCATAATGACAGAATTCGGCACTTTAGGGTGAGAGAAATTTGCACTCATGATGGTTGAGGACAGTTACATACTTTCCCACGGCTTGTTCAACATCTTGATTCAGCTGTTTGTCCAAATAGGGTATGTGAAAAAGAAAAAAAATTGATATATTGGTATTTTTTTAAAAAAGGTATGTTCGTCATTTAGAATGCTTAGTGTAATGTTAGCAGGTGTAAAATATCACTTGTCACTTTCCTGGTTCTCAGAATAAAAACTGAAATCAAACAGACTGGATCATTTGTAACTCATGTTTACTTACATGAAATTGCTTCATTACCGAAGATGTATGTTTCTGGCTTCTGTTCTGGGATTAGATTCAAGCATGTCTATAGTAAAGTAGTGATGGATGAATACCTGCTGGGAGAAAAAACATGTAGTGAGGAACTGAAACTTAAGATTGCCTCCATGCAAACTGTTAAAACAAGTAAATGAATTTCCAAATACTACATTTACAGTGCAATCCTAAGCAGTGTTATACTTTCCTAAGTCAAGTGACTTTAGTGGATTTAGAAGGCTGTAAATTTGTTTAAGATTACACTGTTATTGTTTTTTAAACTGACTGCATTACTTAGCAACAGCTGACCTGCAACATTTCTCCTAAAAACAAGTACTGTTAATAGGCAGATGTGTTATTAACAAGTAGGATGAATAAACGTTGGGATTGGTGAAAATAAGAGGAACGAAGAGGGCCAGAGAAAAGAACTAAAAAAGTCCTGCTTTATAAAATTTCCTAAGGGAAAACAAAATGGGGTAGCATTGGGGGAAGATTTAGCCTTTCAAGCATATTGATCTTCTAAATGTGTTTCATTTGTTCTGTATTATTGTAAATATAAATTTAAGAAAATTGCATATCTGTCTAGGCTATTGTTATTAGAGCAAAAGGTGGATATAAGCAGAGGCTGGGCTTTGACCTCAGAGATAGGTAGCCAATCTGCTCTGTGTCCTTAAGGCTCTCTATAGTTAATAGTAAGTAGAGAGAGAGAGCAATGTGGATGATACGAGAGATTAAATAATCTCCTGGGATCTCTTCCAGCTCTATGTTTCTATGTTTTAAAATTAGCTGAATTTGAACATGAATAATATTTCTGTGCATATTTCCAGTCCTTGATCATTCCAATTTAAAAGCATTCCAAATAGCAAGAAGACATCTTACTGAGGCCTTGTGAAGGATCTTCTCATCAAAGAAGACAATGCTAGGCAAGATAGGCCAGTGCAAAACGGGAGGGGGAGTTCCACTTCCAATTCAAGGATACAACAAGGAAGAGAAGAAGTGGAAGAAGCACAATCGTAATCACAAAATACAAATATATTCCACAAAATTACAATTGCAAACTCCACAATCCTAATACCATAAACGTCCAGAATCACAATCAAAGTAAATCTTTCGCTACAGTAGGTAAATATAATGCAAAAAGTTCAAGCCGTAATACATATAGGGCACTTCAAAGCAGTTGGCTGTGTAGAGGTACCAGTCAAGAGTCCAATTAAAGACCAATCATGGTCGTATCCAGTAACAGTGTGAATGCGTATACAAAAGGCAGTGCTGCAAGCAGATAATTGGTGAAGTAAGTGGATGGCAACGAGTATGAGCCGGCAGTCTTTCTTCGCTCGTTTCAGACTGCAATGTCTTTCTTCAGGCCACCATATCTGGAAATAACAATGCACAATAATACTACAATTATCATGCCAATAGCACAAGATGTTACAAAATTAAACGCCATTCAATTACTTACATCAAGGAAAAATTTCCAATCAATTCAATTCCACCAAGGTACCGCATCCATAATTCCATAAGTTATCCAGTGTGAACACAAGCCCTCCTTTCCCGTTTAAATATGTCTCCTAATAAGTTAATTGAAACACGCCCAAATTAATAAAAGTTCCATTGCACTTTTCCCCGTTTACCAATTACAAGTAATATATGTAGTTTTTAATAAATATTTCAATAATAAATACTTGGTAAAAATATTTTAAAAATAGAACTTTTAGAATGTAGTATATTCTAAATGGGGAAGGCACCAAGAGAACCGGCGTTTAAGGGGAGGGAGGGAAAAAAGGGAGGGGGGGAAAAGAGGAGGAAAAGGTCATATAAGAAAACTTAAAGGGGACTATATAAGGCCTGTTGTTATATTCATAAAAAGGATGAAAAATCGATGTCATGATTAAGGCCATGAGGGATCATAGTGTTTAATCGAAAGATCCATCTGATTTCTGTTTGAAGGAGGAACTTCACATGATGTTCAGACTTCGATATCGTTTCCAAGACGGAGAAACAAAAGGTTCTGTCATTAGGATGTGTTGAGCGGAAATGTTGGTATAGGGGTGTATCCATATTAAAAAATTTTATCCTTGAGATGTGCTCTTGGATACGAAGGCGGACCGGGCGGGTGGTGCATCCCACGTACAGGAGACCACAACTACACTGGAGGAGATAGACAACATATGAAGTATTGCATGTAGAGAAAGACCTGGAATAGAGTGGTTTACCAGTGAGTGGATGGGAGATCTGTTTCAAGTCAATGCAGAATCTGCATACACTACAATGACCACAGGGGAAATGTCCCAATGGAAGATCGTTCTTTTCCGTCCCTCTCCTGAAGTCAGAGTGTACCAACATGTCCCGCAGGCTCTTGGTTCTCCGGTAGCCGATTTGAGGTGGCTTGTCACATCCAGGTAAGTTTTTGAGTATATTCCAGTACTTTCTGATAGTCTGAGTGATCGCGCCTGACATAGGAGTGAAATTAATGGCCCAGGTAATTACCCCAGCTGGACTGTAAATCGGGCTATGAGAAGAGCCGAGTCAACACCCCGATCCCACTTACTCACTTATAGACCTCGAGATCAGGGCTCAGATAGGATTACCTGGGCCATTAATTTCACTCCGGTTCTCTTGGTGCCTTCCCCATTTAGAATATACTACATTCTAAAAGTTCTATTTTTAAAATATTTTTACCAAGTATTTATTATTGAAATATTTATTAAAAACTACATATATTACTTGTAATTGGTAAACGGGGAAAAGTGCAATGGAACTTTTATTAATTTGGGCGTGTTTCAATTAACTTATTAGGAGACATATTTAAACGGGAAAGGAGGGCTTGTGTTCACACTGGATAACTTATGGAATTATGGATGCGGTACCTTGGTGGAATTGAATTGATTGGAAATTTTTCCTTGATGTAAGTAATTGAATGGCGTTTAATTTTGTAACATCTTGTGCTATTGGCATGATAATTGTAGTATTATTGTGCATTGTTATTTCCAGATATGGTGGCCTGAAGAAAGACATTGCAGTCTGAAACGAGCGAAGAAAGACTGCCGGCTCATACTCGTTGCCATCCACTTACTTCACCAATTATCTGCTTGCAGCACTGCCTTTTGTATACGCATTCACACTGTTACTGGATACGACCATGATTGGTCTTTAATTGGACTCTTGACTGGTACCTCTACACAGCCAACTGCTTTGAAGTGCCCTATATGTATTACGGCTTGAACTTTTTGCATTATATTTACCTACTGTAGCGAAAGATTTACTTTGATTGTGATTCTGGACGTTTATGGTATTAGGATTGTGGAGTTTGCAATTGTAATTTTGTGGAATATATTTGTATTTTGTGATTACGATTGTGCTTCTTCCACTTCTTCTCTTCCTTGTTGTATCCAAGATAGGCCAGTGGACTGATCTGATATATGTTCATCTCAATTCTCATTTGTATCTAACAAACTGGTAACAGTTTCAAACATTCAAAAATAGAAAGCCTCTATTCATGATCATAGTAATACACAAACTTGTTAATAAAGCTGTAAATACATAATAAAGCACAATTTCTTTATTAGCAATAAAGTTAATGCCATCCGCTATGGATCTAATCAACTATACATTATTAGATCAGAGTGAGGAAAAGTTGGCTCAACTGAATTGACATGTTCTCCCTCCCCTCAACACCCAAACTCCTGTGAATAAATTCATATTGTTTTGCAAAAGCGTATAAAAAAAGCACCAGACATGTAGGCCTGCTTTACTTGGATTAAATTGCAAGAGTCCAGTAGCACCTATAAAACTAGCAACATTTGTGCTAGGGTATGAGATTTCGTGAGTCGCAGCTGACTTCTTCAGATATGAAGAAGTATCTGAAGAACTGAGCTGTGACTCACGAAAGCTCATACCCTACCACTAATTTTGTTAGTTTTAGAGGTGCTATTGGACTCTTGCTCTTTTCTACTGCTATGGACAGACTAACATGGCTACCCATCTTGATCTATCTCCTTGGATTAAATTGTTTGTGAAACATGTTTCCTACCTGTCACTCTCGTTATGAATCAGCACTAGTTCTAATATCATATTGCCCTGCTATTTCTCATTGGAGGATTGAGATTCAATGTGTGTAAACTACATTTCCAATATCTTCCATAGTATGCCATGTCCACAAATGGTGAATGGTATTCATTTTGGAACTTAGAATGCCTGGGGAAAAGGAGGGTCTTTAAATATTTTAAATAAATAAATAAAATATGGAAGACCAGAGTTTATCAATGAATCCGACTGTATTGCCTTAGGTAGTTCAGTAACTCACAGTGTAATCCTAAAAAGAGTTACTCCAGTCTAAGACCACTGAAATCAATGGGTTTAGACCGGAGTAACTCTTCTTAGGATTGCACTGTCAGTTTAAGACTGTCAGTGTCAAAAGATACTCTGTAACCCTCAGCTAATCTCAGACTGAGCAGGAAAAATGTAAAGCACAAAATGAAAGTCTCTTGAGCATGTATCTGAATCACTCAACCATTCAGTCTTACCTCTGAGCACTGCCTGTGAATCACTTCAGATTTGGAAACTAGCTACTGCGACTATTAGAAATTGGTCAATTTCACTGTAGCCTTGTATATTCAATCACTGTGGTTGAGATGCCCACATAGCCCACATACCACTAACAAATCCAGGATCTTCTGGACTAGAGAGCTTGAAAAAACAAAGAACAAGGGGCTGTTAACTTTAACAAGCAATTAGATAGCCACCTACAAGGCTTGTGCCATTTGTTACTAGGAATTGTACACGATGAAGCACTAGGAAGCATGCTCATTTTCTTCTGGAAGTGTAGAGAGATGAGCTATGGCAATGTGTTAGCACTTAAGAGTAAACAGACTTCACATAAGGTAGAACTGATAGAATGCTGTTAGTAAGGTTGCCCTTTATATGAGGTACCACAGAAATGTGCCAGGACGGAAAGAACTATACGTTAAGAACAAGTTAAATTATACAAACAGTAGTACTAGAACTTCACTGCGGTGCAGAAAAATTACGTATGTTTGAGGTACAATGCTATCTTAAATGTCAGGGTTAGAAACGCTTCCGAAATATTCTTTTCAAAACCAACTTTTTTATATTAAAGGAGATTCTCTTTGCATTACCAGTCCCAATGGATATTTGCATTTCTAAATACTGAGGAAGTTACTTACTTTGTTCTAATGTTACATGATTGTTTCTATATCCGCAGATTTGATATTTGATATGCTTTGTTGTCCATTGTTTCTTATTTATGATGCAACTTCAGTTTAACTAAGTAATAATACCCTTCTAAACAGGTACTTCATTGATCCTGCTATCTGGAATAGTATTTCAGAGACTGTGCAGGCAGCCCCAGGTCCTTCAGCCTTTTGAAAAACTTGCAAGGCTATTATATTCGAAAAAGCTTTTCCTGAGAGCATGAATTGATCTGCTATATTGAGGCCTATGTATTAGAAGATAATATACTTAGTTTGAAATGTTTTATGATTGGTGGTTTTGCAGTGTAAATGGGATTGTATGGTATCTTTTTGTAAGCCACTCTGAGTTTTTATGGAAGGGTTGGCTGTAAATCATCCGATCATGCTCTTATACAAACTTTGTTCAGTGCAATGGTGTTTGTTTGGAAGGAATTATGGGTAGATTACACTTGATGTTTGTGGCAAATGAGTATTCAACTGAGATAACTCTTATTTGGGGTCTACATTTTATGCCCAATCAAGGTCTACAACACAGGAGATGTAACCCTTGGATTTCTCAGAGAAAGGAACCTGCACTTGCTTATAGGCTGGCTTGCTGCTGAGAGCAGAACCACAAGTGACAAAAGGCACAGATTGGACACTTGTCAGCTTCCCTCAAGTTTTGATGGGAAATGTAGGCAGCTTGGCGGAATGTTGGACAAGTGACAGTTGAAAAGTCCATTGGACAGCAGTCAGAGAGCGAAGCTGCGAGACCAGGATGCCTACATTTCCCATCAAAACTTGAGGGGAGCTGACAAGTGTCCAATCTGTGCCTTTTGTCACTTGTGGTTCTGCTCTGAGCCTCTGCTTTATGTAACAGATTGAGTGGCACCAACCATGCATCCCTGTGGCAGGGATAGTCAGCTTCCTAAAATCATGCTATAGAAGTGGAACACAAAGTGAAGGAAGAACTGAGAGAGACCTCAGACATTTCTATGAAGCCTCTAAAGAAGCCTTTAGGATAACATAAACATAAAATCATAAGAAGAGCCTGCTGAATCACGGGTCCATCTAGTCCAGCCTCCAGTTTCACCCAGTGCCCAGCTAGTTGCCCTGGAGGGCAAACAGGACATAGAGGCCGAGCCTCTCCCCTGCTGCGGCCTCTCAGCACAGGTATTCAGAGGTTTGCTGCCCCTGGATATGGAGGCTCCCTTCATTCATCTTGCCAGTACCCATTGCCCTCTCCTATACTGACTGGTCAAACTCCCTTTAAAAGCTATCTGTGCTTGTGGCTATCACTGCCTCCCCTGGCAGTGAATTCCACAGTTTAATTTCTCATTGGGTAAAGAAGTATTTCCTTTTATCTGTTCTGAACCGATTTCCTAACAATTTCATCAGAAGTCCTAAGTTCTAGCATTATGAGAGAGGAAGAAAAAGCTCCCTCTACCCCCCTTCTCCACCCATGCACCATTTTATAAGCCTCTATCATGTTTCTCCTTAGCAGTCTTTTTTTCAAGACTGAAAAGTCCCAGACGCCTTTCCACATGGAAAAAAGTGTACCGACCCCCTAACCATGTTGGTTTCTCCTCCAATGTACTTTTTTGGGTTCTGCAATATCCTTTTTTTTGAGATGTGAAGATCAGAACTGTACACAGTATTCCAAATGAGGCTGCACCATAGCTTTATACAAGGGCATTGCAATATTGGCTGTTCTATTTTTAATATTGGTGTTTGCCTTTTTCACCACTACTACATACTGGGTTTACATTTTCATTGAGCTTTCCAAAACAAACCCTAAAATCACTTTTAATATTAGTCTGAGATGGTTCTCAGACCCAATCAGCATATATTTAAAATAAGATTTTTTTTGTTCCAGTGTGCATCATTGCACACTTACCCATGTTTAACTTCATTTGCCACATGGTTGCCCACTTACCTAATTTAGAAAGATCCTCCTTTAGCTCTTCACAATCCATCTTGATTTTCACCAGCCTGAATAATTTGATATCATTTGCAAATTTTGCTATTATATTTTTATTTTTAAAATTTTACATCATCATTCTTTCTTCCATTTTATCCTCAGAACAACCTCGTGAGGTAGGTTTGGCTGAGAATGTGTGACTGGCCCTAAGTCACCCAGCGAATTTCCATATCAGAATGGGGATTCAAAACTGGGATTCACTGATCCTAGTCTGACACCCCTAACCACTACACCACACTGGAACTGCCAAATCATCTATGAACAAATTAAGTAGCACTGGGCCAAATACCAATCCCTGTGGGATCTTTCTTTCTTTTGTTCTTTTGTTCTTTCGTTTATGTCATTGATAGTCTACCTTTCTCACTGAGACTCAAGGCTAGAGGTGGGCATGGACCAAAAAAACCACCAGCCCATGATCTGTTGATTTTCATGGACCACAAACTTTCCGTGGACCAGCCCCATTCACGGACCAGTTCATCGGTCCATGGTCCATCATTTCTGGCAGCCCTGGCTCTACCCACTTCACACCTAGAGAGTCCAAACTCACAGAGAATCTTCAGCAGCCTCTCCTCAAGCCACCCTCCAAGTTTGGACAAGATTGCATTTTGGACATCTGAGTTACAGACCCCCAAAGCAGCCACCCTCGGGAAAATTCCACTAGATACTGGAGTCACAAATGCCGACTTGCATTGGCTAGCAGCATGAAAAATTTGCAATGAGGCAAAATCAAACAGAAAAGGGTGAGGGAAGAGCTCCCTCATTCACCACGCAGACACTTTCCCAGTTGTTGCCTAGGGAATTAATTCTTGCTCCTTGCTTGCATAGAGAAGAATGAGAACTCTTTGGTTGGCAGGCATACCTGTGTATCAGGGTTTTGAGGGCTAAGATTGGTGCTGCCATGGCTGCAGAATGTCCACCCCTCTGTTGTCTAGAGAATTTATTCTTCCTCTTTGATCGCATAGAGCAGAATGGGAGCTCTCTGGTTGGCAGACAGAGCTGCTTATCAAGGTTTTGAGGACTAAGATTGGTGTTGCTATGGTTGCAGAATGTCCACCCCTCCATTGCCTAGGGAATTAATTCTTTCTTCTTGCTTGAACAGAGCAGAATGGGAGCTGTCTGGTTAGCAGGCAGAGCTGCCTATGTTTTGAGGGCTAGGACTGGTGCTGCCTTGGCTGAAAACGTCCACCCCTCTGTTGCCTAGGGAATTCATTCTTCCTCTTTGTTCGCATAGAGCAGAATGGGAGCTCTCTGGTTGGCAGGCAGAGCTGCCTATCAAGGTTTTGAGGACTAAGATTGGCTGCAGAACATCCACCCCTCCCTTGCAGAATGAGAGCTCTCTGCTCAGCAGGCAGAGCAGCCTATTAAGTTTTTAAGAGCTGCAAAAGGTCTGTGGATATCCTTGCCATTGCCTAGAGAACTGATAGATCGGTGCCAGGATGTCTGGACTCCTGGACCAGGGACCAATAGACTGGCTCAAATGGACCAAAATTCATGAAAAAGGTGAGTCCCACAAACTGTGTGTTTGCGAACCATGAACCAGGCCGGTCCATGCAAAATTTTGGTCCATTTTCCAGACTGTGCCCACCTCTACTCAGGGCAGATTACATAGTGTGAGGTTAGTACAATCAGTATCAAGGACATTTCTATAAACAATGCCATAGGGTAAATAAATACAAGTTTACAAAGACATAGCATTATCAGGGATCCAATACAGAGTAGAAGAAACAGAATATAATCAGTTCTAGGACTGATATTAGGCAACATGAAGCACAGGTAGTATATAGGAGTACATATTTAAAGCAACAGATAGTATGTAAGGCAACATAGTGGTGAAGTCTATGGCCCCTAACTCATTAGTAAAGCATCTGAGACCCCCTCCATACAATATAGCTCTCCTATCCTTTTTGAATAATTTGGTTTTGCATTGTTTGCGGAAAGCCAGCAAGGAGAGTGGGGGCTCTCTGACCTCAGGCAGGCCGTTCCACAGGGTAGAACTCCCTGCCTCCCTCCAGTACAAGAGCTGTCCATTTATTCTGCTTCCTGCCATTTAACCAATTTTTAATCCTCTTATCCCATAATTGGTAAGCTTACTTAGGAGGTACCTTGTCAAAAGACTTTTGGAAATCCAAGTACATGATGTCTACCAGTTCAGCCTTATCCACATGCTTGTTAACCAGCTGAAATAACTCCAAGAGGTAGGTGAGGCACAACTTCCCTTTGCAGAAGCAATGTTGATTTTCCCTTGGCAGCCTTTGCCGTTCAACTATGCTTAATATTTCTCTTTAATATCAATTTCTACTAATTTACCTGGAAGAGATGTAAGGCTAACTAGCCTGTAATTTCCTGGATCTCCTCTAGAACCCTTTTTTAAAAACTAGGGTGACACCTGCAGTTTTAGTGACAAGTTACATACGCTTGTTAGTAGGGTGTGCTTTTATTTCATAAGGAAGGGGACCTTGCCTGGTGTGGCAAACACTTTATACCTGCTTTTCATAAGAAACAAGTACTACTGCCCATACCAAATTCAGGAAGCAAGAGTTCTCTGGAGCGAGTGGGGAGGTGCAAGAACTGCACAAATGTGAAGCAGAGCCAGATGTGACTCTTGGAGGATATTTACAAGTCATGTTGTAGACTTTTAAAAGCTGGAAAGTGAATTGCTTTTGTCATAACAACCACCCTGTTGGTTCTCAGCTGCCCCATAGGGCATTTAAAAACCTTTTCCTTCTCACTCCAAGTTTGCCTGAAGTTGTTACTTCAGATTATAAACTGCCATCGACAAGAGAAACTTCCCCTTTTAATCTTTGATCCTGGCTTTTTTGTACACAAAAAGTTTAGGGGAAGAGTTCCAGGTCCCAAGCATATGCTCTACCATTGAGCTGCAGCCCTTCTGCATCATGACTCCTTTGACAGCTTGTCCAAATGGTGAGATGAGCTCAAATCAATTCCATTCTTAGCTCCACTGATATACCTGACTCTCCCTTCCTGGGATGTAACATCAGGATCTAATTGTCCTCCTTCCACAGTTAAGCTGCTGTTATTCTAAAGACATCCTCTATACTTTGGTATCAGCTTTCACCTAGAAAAGGTAACAAAAATCATTATTCACTGAGATGTTGCCTCTCCAAAGACATGCTCAAAGCAGTTCATGAAGTAAAAACCAGTACAATAAATCCATAAAACACCTTTTTTCTTGTTTGCATTTGTCTTACCTATTCTGGCAGGTACTACAATGAAAGGCAATGATTTAAACCATTTGGGTTCAGAGCACTGCTCTTTAGCACATGATTTCCTAAGTCTTCACAAAAAGTTAATTGATAGATGTATTTCCAGTAAATGTTTTTTGGGCTGCAGCTGTAAAAAAATCCATTCTTATGAACAAACTTTAGTTGTTGCAATGCAAGCAATTTTGATCTTTTTGGCCTTTCAGAAAGTAACTAATCAGACCTGAGCTGAACATGCCTTATTTGTTAACTGTGGAAGGCTGTTTTTCTTCCTTCTGTTCCTATTTCCATGGAGAATGAAGTGTATTTTCCTAATACTTCTACAATCTGTCTTCAGATATCCCAAAATGTACTACTACTAGTGATAAACATGGACAGCTGTTCGTCAATCAAATAAGTACTTAAGTGGGTAGATCAAATGGAACCAGGATGTTCACTGGGTTTCAATTTAAAGCTCTTGCTAATTCGGTTGAAAGCTCCTGCTATCTGGCGCCACTGCAACAAGCCTTGCTTGCACAAAAGCACTGCCTTTCAAAAATAGATTCCAATTACTGAACTCTCTCTCCAATCAAAACAACCTTGCACTTTGGCCAGGTTTTGTTTTGCTTTTCCCCCCAATGGCTTCTATGTACATGAAAATTAAGAAAACAAACATGGCTATTTCCAGCCCTAGAAACCACTTTGTTTTACTACTGCATGTAGATAAATTCACTGTGGAATCAAGCTTGCATAGTGACGAGAAGAAGGGGGGGAAAAACAATTCTTTGAAAACTGGCAGAAGTCAGATAATTGGCCTCAAACCTACCCAGGCTGCAATTCAGAGGATGTTTCATCCAGAGAAGTCCTGATGTCCTCAGTAGGGCTGCTCTTGAGTAAGAGAGTGAGAGATTGTGCTTGAAATCATTAAAAGACCTGTAATTATACTGCTCAGAATTAACCCAGAAGGCTGTTTTTTAAAGTCCATTTTAAAGTGAATTTATACTATTATAAGGCCTGTCGACTGTGAGCAATAAAAGTGGAGATGCTAAGTTAAGCTTTGTGTTATCCTGTTTGCTCAGATGGTGCTTATGGTGCTGTATCCCATAGAAAAGCACTTTTCAATTTATTTTTATTGCTCTTCTCTAAAAGCATTCCATTAAAGGAATATTACACTGTATGAAGTTTCGAACCACAGTCGGCAGTTTATTTGCTTGTTTTGCTGGAATGGAATAAACAGTTATTCATGTAACTGTTATTACTACTTCATCCTTGCAACACTATAGTTAAGGGTCAATCGCTGTTTGTTCTTTGTGTTTAGATACCACATCTTCATTTTTAGGAAATTTTAACTTGCCTCATTCAGCAGTCAAATTGGTCTGGGATTTGGTATAGAGCAGCAGTATGCCTGCCGAGGTGGAACAACGGACTTCACTGAGACTTTAATTGGCTTGGATAACACTTGTCCTTTCAAATGCTCAGTCTGGAGGTCAAAAAATAGGGTTTTTGTGCCAAAATCAGGTGTAATATGGAGTAAAGGGCTACATGACTTTTCCCATCGACTTGAGAGCTCAAGGAACAAGGGTCCAGCAAGTCATTGAGACCTATGGAACAGGACTTGATAATACTCTGTCATTATCCAAACCCAGCTTCCTATGTATTCTGGCTTTTAACTTGATACATTACTATTATGTCCCATGAAAATATAATAGAATTCTCCTTGAGATAGATAATCACAGCACAAGTGTTGTACATAGGAGAGAGGTGAACAAAGGAGCATTTGGCAGGTTCCTAGGCCTGGCACTTGGGCTAAAAGCTAAGGAGTAGAATCCATCTACTATACCAGTGCTGTAAGCTCCCAATATGAATGCACCTTTCAACAGCCTAATAGTAAGCTTTGTGAGTGAAGGGCTGAATGAGAACTATATCAATGCACCAAGAGTCTAACTTACCTTCTCCCCTGGCCCAAATCTTATATTTATGTCCATTATATCACTGTTAATACTATTATACTTCCAGGCTGGCAAATTTTGTCTGGGTTTCCATAAAATAGTAATATTGGTGGGTTTCCTGATGGATCAGTAGAGGTGGATGGAAATGGGAATGACATTCTATAGGAGGTGCAGTTTACCAGTGGTATATCCTGGCGGAAGCCAGGTTCAAGTATCTGGCTCAAGGATGACTCAGCCTTCCATCCTTCCAAGGTCAGTAATATGAGTACCCAGTTTCCTGGGGGTAAAGTGTAGATGACTGGGGAAGGCAACGACAAACCCAGTAACATAAAGTCTGCCAAGAAAATGTCGTGATGTGACTTCCCCCCATGGGTCAGTTATGACTCGGTGCTTTACCTTTACCTACCCTTCTCTGTTTAAGTAATTACACTATTTCACTACACTTTCCATCCCTCATCTCCTGAATCTTCTTGCAAGGAGTCCTATGGTAGCAAAGGTGACAAAACTCTGAAATGATGCAATTAAAGGTTGAAAAGCAGCCATGCAATAGTTGTCTCTCAAGTCAGCAGGGATATTCAAGTAAATTCCACAATCTATTTATGCATAAAATATTACAGGGTGTTGATCTTGCTATAAAAATTAAGTACAAAGGAATACCTCTGCAAACCAATGCAACAAATACGCAAACCAATTGAACAATGAATGGGTTGAAATGCAAAGCATTTCACAAAACCCCTAGGATATTGCAAGTACACAATACAGGCATTGTGTGGGATGACTACAAAGAATGTTTCACATATCTGTGTAAGAACAACAGATGATGTGGGATAACTTCTCTTGCTCTGTTGCATTCTTTCAGATCTTGTGCATTTGCAAGCATCTGAATTGTGCTTGATCAGGAATGAATAATATTTCCGAAAGTTCTGAAGCATCATCAGGGGCATCAACCTTGCTGTCACATATAATGTAAAGAACAATATAGGCAGCAATAATTGGAATTACATTCTGCCCCTCAACCTCAAGTCAGGTGGCAAACCAACACCAGCAGTTCTCTGACCCACATTTCTACATGTCTATTACTTAACATTGTACCTACAATGAATGAAACAAAAATGGATATATGTCTGGTTTGGGACTTCTGAGAGTAATCATGCTTTTTATGAGTATTTTTGCAATAGGTATTTTATGAGTATTTTTGCAGCAGCTCCATCACTATCTTGCCTGCTGTTATGAGCAGCAAAATTCCAAAGAGTTTAGCTGCCAAATTATAACAGCTGAGAGTTGCATATTTCTATGGAGTACTTATTTAGTACCCACAGTGTAGTTGGAACTTTATAAAACAATGTAAACAAAGAAAGAGAGAGAGTTGAGGCAATTTTAAGATTTTACAGTGGAGCAAGTAACAACTGTACTTAGCTACATAGTGCCACAACAGCTACATGTTTAAGACATGGCAGCTGCCCAAGAGTGGCAACAGAGAAAAAAAATAAATAAGTAGATAAAGGAATGCTGTTCATCCTCCTCACTCTACCCCCCAAACCCACATGGCTATTCCTCTAGGAATTATGTTTCCAAAGTTCAGAAGGTACTGCAAAAACAAGAATGTGGGAAAATAAAGCATTCTATGCACAGAATGGTAACATACTACACATGAGGGCAGAATGACATGTTTCACCATACAAGGAACATGGGGCTCCTGTCCCAAATAGTACTAGTGTACTAAATTACACCTCTAGGTTTGCATCCACATGTCATTTGATATTATGCTATAGTAATCATTTATATCTGATTTTTCTTTTGTGGGCAAGACAATTGAGAAGATGAATGATTGTTACAGTGCAATGGTAATGCAATATCCAATGACGTGTGGATGCAGCCTAGAACAATTTTATCACATCATTACAATATATGTTTCCTCCCCCCTGTCTCTGGAAGCCAATAAGGTGGAGATGTGGGGATACATCATAATGAGAGCAGGAAGTAGGTTAAATTGAACTTGACATTAAATAAAAGGAAATGGGGTCTTGAGATAAGAATGCCATTTTTGGAACATGAAGTTCACTCTGGCATCTATTCGGGCTATTTTGCTCATCTTCAATCATCCACAGCAACTGGTCTGGTTATAGATTTGTCTGTACTGAAAACAAACTAAGAATCGAGTGGGAGAGGCCAGGGTAGTCTGTTTCTGACTGTTTCTGACTAATGATCTTACCAGTCATTATTGTTGCATGCATATACATTCAAAGGCATCTTAAGTAAAGGGGCAAGTGCTGTCAGCATGATAAATGCAATAGTGACAGAATATAATGTCCAAGGAAAAGGCCATTTGACCTAAATTCTTATGGTTGAGCCTCATATGTGAATCCTGTGTTTTCTGTGTAGATAAGGAAATGATTTGCAGACATCAAATTTTGTAATTCAGTTAATGTTCTCTAAACTTAGGACAGCAGTATATACAGACAAGAGTTGTTGATGCAGAATAATATACTTGCACATGGTAAGCAATAGACTAGCAACAGTCTATCACAGTGAACAGTAATGGCAGGTTTGGGAATCAAATAAATTGCAGAAAAACAATGAAGAAGTCAAGCAGCCCTTAAAGAGGCAGGTGATAGAGATGGGTGTAACGCCACTGCCCCCATTGTTTGGTGAAGGGAGATGGTGACCAACGGGGTGAAGGTAGAGGAAATGGGTAGCTAAGGTCTGTAAAGCTGTGATCATACATAGACATGATTATAAAAGGCTTTGACCTGGACAAGAAAAGATAATGATAAGGAAATTAAAAAGGAATGCTCAGACACCTGCTCACAACAGGACGAGCAACTGCTAATCTCTTCACTGAAGACTGTGAGAGGTTCAGAGGGCCATATTCTTTTCTTCCATGGTTCTCATATTGTCTTTTCCATAATACCCAAAAGAATAAACTGGACTTGCAGTGGCCCTCTGAAGAAAGTGTGTTATGTACCGTCAAGTCCTATGGCAGCCCTATGAATAAAAGACCTCCAAAATGTCCTATCATTAACAGAATTGCTCGGATCTTGCAAACTGGAGGATGTGGCTTCTGTTATTCAGTCAAGCCATCTTGTTTTAGGTCTTTTCCTACTGCATTCCACTTTTCCTAACATTATTGACTTTTCTAGAGAATCTTGTCTTCTCATGATGTGACCAAAATATGATAGCCTCAGTTTTGTCATTTTAGCTTCTACGGAGAATTCAGGCTTGATTTGATCTATATCATAACATTTGATTTATATTCTGCCCTTCAGGACAACTTAACACCTACTCAGTGCAGTTTACAAAGTATGTTATTATTATCCCCATAACAATCACCCTGTGAGGTGGATGGGGCTGAGAGAGCTCTGAGAGTACTGTGACTGACCCAAGTTCACCCATCTGACTTCAAGCAAAGGAGTGGGGAATCAAACCCAGTTCTCCAGATTAGAGTCCCTCCACTCTTAACCACTACACCAAACTGTACCCACTTATTTGTCTTTTTGGCTGCCCATGGTATGAACAGAACTCTCCTCTAGCACCACATTTTCTTCCTGTCAGCTTTCTTTAGTGTCCAACTTTCACATCCATACATGGCAATGGGGAATACCATAGTCTGGTTTACCTTGACCTTGGTTCCCAGATAGACATCTTTATCTTTAAGAATCTTCTCTAGCTTCCTCACAGCTGCTCTTCCAAGTCTCAATCTTCTTCTGATTACTTCATTGTAGTGTCCTTTTTGGTTGATGACTGAGCCAAGGAACAGAAAATCTTGAACAATTTGAAAAATATAGACAGACACACATTCATTTTATTTCTTTTAAACCCTTGTTTATCTCAGGCCTCTTTTGTGCTTGGAGAATCACAGGAAGCAAGGATGATACTAGAATGATGCAAGGAAAAATACCTTGTGAAATATAGTTAGCTGAGATGAAATGACTCAGTTTTATGAATATTTGGAGCAGCACCAACCTCACCTTTCCATGATCTTAGTTGGAAATAGTTTTAAACATATTTGCCTATTCATTTACAATCTCCTGATACAGGCACACCTGAATTTCTTCCACACATGAACATTAACATCACAGGACACTAGGACAGTGGTTTTTCACACATGCAAATAACAACACTTGAAGTAATACCTACACAAGTGGTTTAAAACTGATTTTGGACATACTGATATCTGCAGTTTGGGGTTTAGGCAACAGGGGTGGTGCACCTAGAAATGAATTGTTATAATTTTGGATCCAGGCTTGGTGGGAATTTTTACCATGACTGCTTATTTCCAAGTAGGGCGTTAACAGTTTGGATTCAAATCATGTGTTTTTTCAGATTCTGGATTTCTGGGATCATTTTTTTCAACGGGGAATGCACAGAACACACTCTAATCTACCCCCCGCCCTAATTTTCAAGCATATTGAATAAAGGTGTTTATTTTACACACACACACACACACACACACACACACACACACACACACACACACACACACAGAGTAAAAAGTCCAGTAGCACCTTTAAGACTAACCAACTTTATTAAGGCATAAGCTTTCGAGAACCACAGCTCTCTTCATCAGATGCATCTGACAAAGAGAACTGTGGTTCTCAAAAGCTTATGCCTCAATAAAGATGGTTAGTCTTAAAGCTGCTACTGGACTTTTTACTTTTTTGCAACTACAGACTAACATCGCTAACTCCTCTGGATCTATGACTAGACATGGGCATGAACGGGGGGGGGGGGGCAAACAAGCTGTTCGTTGTTTGACTTCCGGTTTGGGATCCATGGAGGTCTAACGCAGCTCTAAGTGCAGAGCTGACCGGGCTGCCGTTTCAGCGGCCGGAGGGGCACAAATAGCCCCCGGCCACCTGCTCTCAGGCGGAGAACAGGCAAAGAACGCTCAAAGACCTCAGGGCGCGTCGATCTCGGGCGAGGGGGGGTTCTGCGCTAAGGACTCTCTCTCGACCCTTGAGGTCCCACCCTTCGACAGGTCGGCATAGATCTCTGCGGCAGACCCGGGGCCAGTGCGGCTGGCATAAGACCTTTGTGCCCAAGCTTCAACAGGGGGAAAACAAACGGAAAGAGAACTTAAGATTGAAGCAGTGATTACAACCCAGAAAGACGTTTGAAAAGGTAAAGATCACTATCTCCTGAATTGGGATGGATTGTTAAGAGTAACGAAGTTTTAAAAAGACTTTTTAAACTGCAACAGACTTATTATAAGGAGGGGGAAACCCGGCAAGAAATAGATTGGAAAAAGGACTAAGTAAAAAGAAGTAATTTAAGAAAAGGGACATTTGTTTATCATACCTGTGGTTGAGAATCGATAGCAGGCTGTGGGAAAATTTCTACCATCGCGAGAGCTGCAGCGGAGAGTCGGGAAACAGGAAGTACGTAATAGTGATAGAGTCGTCAGAAGGAGACGGCCCCTACTGGAAGACAGGAAGAAGGGCATCGCCATTTTTGAACAGGGAAGGGCTTTGGCTTCAGCAAGGGCGGAAGTAGGACATCTTGGATTGCAAAAGGGTACAGAGAAACCATAGAGAAAAGACGCCCGACATTTTGGATTTTCGGAGCGATTTTTGTTTATTTAAAGGACCGGGACTTTTAAATTAGTTAAAAGGATTATCAATTTGGACGCCACGGAGCTAAGAAAACGTGCAGACTCGTGGGAGCGAGGTAAATCAAGCCCCACGATGTCGAAGAAAGAGTGGCAAGCAGCCATAGAGAACTTGGACAAAAAATTCTGTGAAATGCTAAAGGAGCTTAAAGAAACAAAATTGGAGTTGGTGAAAGAAGTCAAAGATGTCAAAGAGACAGTTAAAAATGAGCTGGCAGAAGTAAAAAAGGGAATGGAGACGATACAAACCAACCTGCAGGCAGCGCAGCAAAAAGTTAACGATGTGGAGAAGGCGATGGACAATCTTACAGAGACGCAGCGAACGGATATGAGAGTAATGAGGGGAAGAATGGCAGTTGCGGAGAGTAAATACATGGAGAAGCAGCTGAGGTTTCGAGGTTTGCCGGAAGTAGAAGGAAAGACAGCACAAGAACAGGTGACTGAAGTGTTAGCTGAATACCTGGAAAAGGAGGAGGAGGAGGTTGTGGCTTTCCTGGATGTGGTGTACCGAATAAATTCCAGATTTGCGACCCAGAGAAAGGTACCAAGGGATGTGATAGTGCAATTTACGACAAGGAATGTAAGGGAAATGATAGTGACCAAGCAATTTCAAGATCCACTGATAGTTGATGGCAAGACAATTATCATTATGAAGGAGTTACCCAGATCGGTGCTCTTGGACCAGAAAAAATACAAAGTGTTAGTTCAGACTTTGAAAGACATGAAAGTAAGATATAGATGGGAATTACCGGAAGGGATATCTTTTGAATTTGGAGGAGTAAGAAAGCGCATCAGATCTGAATTGGAAATGGAAAGGTTCATGACGGACAATGAAAAAGACTTACCAACAACAAGGCTTTGAATATGGAGTGCAAAGTTTTATCGTGGAATGTAAATGGACTCAACTCACCTAATAAGCGAAAAAGTATTTTCCACTGGCTATTAAAACAGAAATGTGATATAGTTTGCTTACAAGAGACTCATATTAGAAATCAGGACGTAAAATACCTTAAAGTAAGTAAATTGGGCATTGAATTTGTAGCGGCCTCAAAAAAGAAAAAAAGGGGAGTGGTATTATATATAAAAGAAGAGCTGCAGCCAAAGGTGATAATTAGAGATGGGGAAGCCAGATTTATAGCAGTGGAATGTATTTGGAATTTAAAGAAAGTGTTGGTGATTGGAATATATGCACCTAATGGAGCTAAAGAGTGCTTTTTTGAGGATTTAAAGAAGCAACTAGATGAACTTTCATATGATCAGATAATACTTGCAGGAGACTTCAATGGAGTTACGAATTTGGAACAGGATAAGAAATCAGCCACTACACAAAAGAAAAGAGAACTATTACCAAAGACTTTTTTTGGATTAATGCAACAGGAAGCGTTGGAAGATGTGTGGAGAATGCAGAATCCCATAAGCAGACAATATACCTTTTTCTCTGCAAGACATTCTACCTTATCGCGTATTGATATGATCTGGGCCTCAAAGGACTTAGTACTTTGGACTAAGGAAGCAGAAATAATGCCCATGGTAGGCTCAGATCATAACCCAATTATGTGGAAGTTTGGAAAAAGAATTAAGAGAAAAGGATGGAGAATAAATGAGGATTTGTTGCAAGAGGGAGAAAATATGGAAATGTTGAGAAGGGAGACTAAATTCTTCATACAGTACAACATGAATCAAGAAGTACCAACCAATAAGGTATGGGACACGTATAAAGCAGTAATCAGAGGTGTATTAATGGACTTAAATGGAAGACTTCGAAGGAAAAAAGAGGAGAAGAGACAGGAGATTATGGAAAAAATAAAAGCCAAAGAAATGCAGCTGAAGAAAAGACCAGGGAAAAAGAAAATATATCAGGATATTAAAATCCTTCAGGAGCAGTTGACGGCTATGAACAATAAAGAACTGGAATGGAATCTTAAAAGACTGAATCAAAAGTCATTTGAAGGGGCGAATAAACCTGGGAAATTTTTGGCATGGCAATTGAAGAAAAGAAAGGAGAAAAAGACAATAAATAAAATATGTGATGACAATAAAGTACACTTGGAACAGGTCGCTATTAGCAGAGCCTTTTATAAATTCTATGCTAAATTGTATGATAAGAAAGAAGTGAATAAAGATGCGATAGCCGCATATTTGGAGAAAATGAAGCTTCCAGTAATTTCCGAGAAGTGGAGAGTTAAACTAAACAGCGAAGTAACAGAAGAAGAGATAAGGAAGGCAATACAGTCAACAAACCTAGGAAAAGCGCCAGGGCCTGATGGACTTACAGCTAAGTTTTACAAGGCAATGGCCAATGAACTGGTACCGTTTTTAAAAGAGGTGATCAACGGTGTTTTGAGGGACCAAAGGATCCCAGATACCTGGAGTGAAGCAAATATATCATTGATCCCCAAAGAAGGACAGGACTTGACCAATGTCAAAAACTACAGACCTATCTCTTTACTCAATAATGACTATAAGATTTTTGCAAAGATCTTGGCGGAGAGAATAAAGGGATGGCTAGCCGAAGTTATTGGAGAAGAACAAGCAGGCTTTTTACCAAATAGACAAATTAGAGACAACCTAAGGACAGTTATAAACGCTATAGAATATTATGACAGGCGATGTGATAAGGAGGTTGGTTTCTTCTTTGTAGACGCTGAAAAAGCATTTGACAATTTGAACTGGGACTTTATGTTTGCCACCATGGAACAGCTACAAATGGGGGAAAGGTTCATAAGAGCAGTGAGAGAAATTTATAGAGACCAGAGTGCAGCAATTGTGGTGAATGACGAGCTGACTAAAAAACTGATTATTGGAAAGGGTACAAGACAAGGTTGCCCGCTATCCCCATTGTTGTTTATTTTGGTTCTTGAAATTTTGATGATGCAGATTCGAGAAGACAATGCAATCCGTGGTATAAAGATAAAAGACTTTTCCTATAAGGTCAGAGCGTTTGCAGATGATATAATGTTAATTGTGGAAGATCCAATTGAAAACATGCCTAAGGTAATAGAAAAAATTAAAGAGTTTGGAGACTTGGCAGGTTTCTATGTAAACAAAAAGAAATCAAAGATTTTATGTAAGAATATGACCAAACAAAAACAACAGTTATTAACGGAAATAACAGATTGTGAGGTAACAAGTAAGGTGAAGTACTTGGGAATTGAATTGACTGCAAAAAATATAGATCTATTCAAGAATAATTATGAGAAATTATGGACTCAAATAGAGCATGATTTGATTAAATGGAATAGACTGAACTTGTCATGGCTGGGAAGAATTGCAGTAATTAAGATGAACGTGTTACCAAGAGTTATGTTTCTGTTACAGACGATACCAATCATTAGGGACTCCAAGCAATTTGATAAATGGCAGAGGAAAATATCAGAGTTTGTGTGGGCAGGCAGGAAGCCTCGAGTGAAAATGAAAGTGTTACAGGATGCAAAAGAAAGAGGGGGAATGCAACTGCCCAACTTGAGACTTTATTATGATGCAATCTGTCTGGTATGGTTGAAGGATTGGATCATGTTGAAAAATCGCAAACTGCTGGCCTTAGAGGGATACAAAAAATTATTTGGATGGCATGCATACCTATGGTATGACAAAGTAAAAGCAGATTCTATGTTTCTGCATCACTACATTCGGAGAAGCCTCTTTACAATTTGGAAGAAGTATAAAGAATACCTACAAGAAGGAATTCCCTCCTGGGTGGTTCCATATGAAGTAATAGATCCAAGAACGGTCGACAATGAACAACAGTGTTTAACGTACAAGGGAGATAACTCAAATAGAATCTTCTAAAATAAGAATAAGAACGCAACAAGAGTTGTCTCCAAATTACGACTGGTTTCAATATAGACAAGTTAGAGATCTTTATTACTCAGACTGTGCGAAGGGAGGGATAAGGATGGAGGACTCAGAATTAGAGAAAGTAATTTTACAAGAAGACCAAAAGGAAATTTCCAAGGTTTACAAAGTGTTGTTAAAATGGTATACTGAAGATGAGATAGTTAAAGTGCAAATGGTGAAGTGGGCTATAAACTTTAACAAAGAAATAACAATGGAGGCGTGGGAATACTTGTGGAAACATACATTGAAAATCACGACATGTACCAATATTAAAGAGAATATTTACAAAATGATCTACTGTTGGTATCTGACGCCAAAGAAGATTGCGCTAGGGAACTCGAATATGTCTAATAAATGCTGGAAATGTAAAAAACATGAGGGATCAATGTATCACATGTGGTGGACTTGCGAGGTAGCTAGGCAGTACTGGGGGGAAATAATAAGAGTAATGAGTGAGATTTTACAATTTCAAGTTAATAAGAACCCAGAACTCCTGCTACTGAACTTGGGAATGGAAGACATTCCAGCACAACATAGGACATTGATATTTTATATGACGGCAGCAGCCAGACTTTTGTATGCGCAGAAGTGGAAAGTACAAGAAGTGCCAACTATTGAGGACTGGATTTACAAATTGCTGTACATGGCGGAGATGGACAAAATGACAAGAAAACTGAGAGACCTTGATCCAGGGCAGTTTAACACGGACTGGGGAAAGCTGAAACAATATCTGGTGAAAAAATGGGAGGTGGGAGGAGAACTGTGGCAGTTTGAAAACTATTGAGGTACATAGGAGGAGAGAAGTGACTATACCGAGGGGGTGGAGCGTTAATGGAAAAATTCTAAGCAACTTTATATGATTTTTAAGTATTATATTAAGTAGTGTTGATACTATGAGAATTATTGGGATAGAAATTAACTAATCTATATTTTTTGGAAAGATAACCGTATAACATAGAGTGAATATATACATACATACGTAAATTTAAAGATAGGTCTAATTGTTAGACTTATGGTATATGTATAGATAAAGAACAATATATAGAATAGAAGCCTAAGCAAATGACAATAAGTGTGTATAATAAGTATGTGTATAGCAGTATTGGAATTGATGTATAAAGGGGGGCAAATTGTTTGTCCCATATCGAAGAGAATAGAAGGAGTAAGATAAAACACAGGTTATCAAAATGAATATTATTAGTAGTTTTAATGAAAAAGATAGATTAAGAGGTTTTTATTTATATGACAACTTATATGACAATCTATATGTGAAAGGAAGTGGAAATAGTGCTTAGAAGAATCTGAAAGTATATTATAATAAATAAATAAAATAAGTATGAAGGGAGTAGAGGGAAAGTGGATAGGGGGTTGGAAAACTGTTGGAAGTCAACAAATAGGGGGGGGAAAGGGAGGGGGTTAGAATTAGAAGAAATTAAAGAATGTGATTATAATTGTTATTATATGTTTCTAATCCAATAAAAAAATTTTTTTTAAAAAAAAGCTGTTCGTTGTTTGTTGCCATCCACGAACAATGAACAATGAACAGTAACAAAAATGACCCTGTTCACAAACATGTTGGTTGTTCGTGACCCCTTAAAGATCCCTTTAAACTATCAGCTGGCAGGTGGCAGGGGGAATTCCCCCCTGCCGCCTGCCAGCTGATAGTTTAAAGGGCCTTTTGTGCCACGTGCAAGGGGCAGGGCCGTTTAAACACCCCACAAGCTGACCTTCCCAATGTCCAATACCCACCAAATTTGCAGGGGACATAGTCTTCACTGTCCTCCAAGGACCCTCCAAGTTTCAGAAAGATTGCACCCCAGGAAAGGCATGATCCATGGGTCATTCCCTTTGTTGTCATTTTCTGTTCACAGTGGCAAAAATGGGACTATCTGCTGGAAGCTAGTTTGAGGGGTTACAAACTGACCTTCCCAATGTCCATTACCCACCAAATTTGCATGGGACATAGTCCTCCCTGTCCTCCAAAGACCCCCCCCCCCAAGTTTTAGAGAGATTGCACCCCGGGAAGGACATGATCCATGAATCCTTCCCTTTGTTGTCATTTTCTGTTCACAGTAGCAAAAATAGGACTCTCTGCTGGAAGTACTTTGAAGGGTTAAAGCCAGAAGGAAAACCAGAAGAAGTTCAGAGAGAGTTCAGTCCCTGCCGTTACCAGGGGAATTGATTGAAAGGCCTCAGACTGTCTGGCTTGATGAACAGCTGACAAAGGCAACAAAAGAGTTTTGCAAAGACCACTCGTTGTTTTAGAATGGAGCCTCACGAACGGCTTGTTCGTGAACAGATGAACAGGCTGTTCTAGGGTTTTTTCCATTCGTAGTGCTGTTCGTACCCATGTCTATCTATGACACACAGAGTAGGTCCACGGCCACACTAAATTTTCTCTTCTAATTCCTAAAATAGCTGTCAAGCAGCTACTTGCCTGCAGAAGAGCTGCAGTAGGCCACCAGATTTTTAAAAAGTAAAGCCTTGTGTGCATTCATTTCATTCCCCTACTCTTACAGTGACTGACTGTACAAAAATACCTTTCCACTGAAAACTCTGCTTTTGCCATCCTTCCTTGTTGTTTTTTGTTTCCTTTCAGAAAGTGAGGAAGAGTTCTGTTGCAGAATTGCCCCTCCCGTCTTGTTGGTCTGCCATTATTCCCTACAGGAGAATATTGGGGGGAGGTAGTCGTCATATCTTAACCAAAAGCCACCGAAATTGCAGTGGAACTCCTTCTACCTGTCTGCCTAAGAACCACCAAGTTTCAAGCATATTGGACAAATGGTTTAAATTCTATAGGCCCCTGTATGAGCCCAGGCTTTCGACATTCAGGGGGAGGGATCTCTCTGTACCCCACAAGGAGAGGAGAATGAGAATGGCATCTCTCTGCAGCCTGGGATTGGCTGATAATATTCTGTGCTCCTCCCCTGTAAGGATCTGATTAGAAGAGAAATAACATTGTCCAGGAAATCAGTAGAATCAAAGCCAAATTCAAGCTCACGCTGCATGGCCGGTAAGCACTGGAACTCAGGGGGGGGGGGGGGAAACAGGTTTTTTTCAGGAAGGGGTTTTTGTGATTCCCAAGCAGCCCAGATTGTGTTATAATTCCAGATCTAGAATATCACATAGTATCCCTGAAATCAGTTATTTTTGACAGTTGTCAACGCCTCGGCATAGTGCTAAACTCATGGAACAAGAGCTTCTACATGGCGTGATTTCTGATGTCATTGCACCATGATTCTGTTTTCGTGGAGCGATGGCATCGAAAATCATGCCATGAAGATGCCCTAATTCCATGAGTTTGGACCTATGCCAAGACGTGTGAAAATGGCCTTTGTGTTTTTTTTCTAGCTCAGGAATTTTGCAATGCACACCCTATTCAGGGTAATGTTCCTCACCACATAAATAGACATTCACAGTGTCTATTTCTGGTAATATACTTAAAGTATGCAAAAGCAACCTAAGAATGATGTCACCCTTTGAAAGCTATATCTAAAATGACATGTATCATGACTCCGTCTTACCAGCCCAGTGATTCTGACTTAGAGAGCATCTGAGGAGCCAAGGCCAGGGAACCAAGACCATGCAATTAACCTCAGAGATAACCACTAGACTTCTACCAGACAGGATGTGAACCCAAGTCTGAAGTCCCCCCACCCAGGACCTACTCCCACTCTGCATGAGCAGTGCCAGTGGAAGACCTGGGCTAAGATAGAACAAAGGAAGTAAAGTGACAGACTGGTAGCACACAATCCCAGCTTGAACAGGGCTCTGAGAGTAGAAGTGCTATGCAGGATCCTGGCCAAGACACAGCTCCGTCTCAGGAACCTCATCCCTGCCAGCAAATGCAGCTGAGCTAGATTACCTCTCAGCCTATCTAGGCTGAAGCTTGAGAAGGCTACATTGCTGGATCAACTGGTACACTAGGCACAAGCCCTGTACTCCAACTTCAGGATCCAGTCTATGCTCCCACATCTAGCCAGCCAGACCAGCAGCCTCACTCCAGAGAAGCCCAGACCCAGCCAGCCTGCAGGATAATATGTCCCAGATATCATTGTCATTTTTGGAATGAGTTTCCGTTAATTTGCAGTGTTCTTCAGCAATGATGAAATTGCCTGCAGGCCTACATGAACACTACAGTGCAGACTGAAAGCAGAACTATAGCTTGATGAAATCTGAAACTTAGGATGAGCTAACACCCTGATTTTATATGTTTACACACAAATAGAGTGCTTTGTTGTTTCTCTTCACAGGTTACACATCTTGAATGGAGGCTAAGCCTGGACATTTACCTCAACCAAGCAAATTAAAGCTACATGAGTATAATTTGCTGGATTTACTTCCTGAGGCAAGAAGAAATAGTTGTTTTGATCCTGTAATTGTGACTAAGATTCTCTCTACATGAGATATCTGACATGTGAAGAACACATGTTGGGAGATGCAATGGTAGCCAAGAAGGGTAGTTTAAAAAGACAGAGACGGTGGCAGGGTTTGCTATACACTGGAGTTGTGTGAAGGGGCTTTGAAATTCCAGAAGGGAAACTTCAGCCCATTATAACCTCTCCAGGTCCAAGTCCGGCTATGGAAGGCAGCTCCAGCCCATTTCCATTACTCGCTACCCTCTGATTGAGATCCTACATAGTTTTAGACTGGAGCAGTGAAATTGACAGAGCCTTTAGGGAGGCTCTGAGGAGCAGTCTCCACCATCTCTTTTTAAACTATACTTCCTGGATAACATTGCATCTCAGTACACTTGACAAATGCACATTGAGGTGTTTCATGTAGGGAGACAAAGCTTGCTTCAGCAGAAGAAGGGTTGCTCTGGCTAAGGAAGGCTAGCCCACTACAGAAGTCACACAAGCCAATCCAGGGAGTTTAAATGACAGGAATGAGGTCATGAGTAAGACAGAAACAAGCATGGACCCAGAATACTATTAGAAAAATGGAATTAATTACTCAAGGAAACTCCTGTATAATCACCAGTATTCATTTTTTTAAGTGACTGCTTAGGCATCTGAAATAGTTGGTCCTTATTATATCTTATACCCTTGACCCCAAAATACTGCATTCCTTCTATATGGGATAGTCATCTTCTTCCACCAAGCATGCAGCTTTGGGAGGGATGCAAAAACAATGGTGATGAAGTAAGGGGACACCCACCTAGCCAGCCATATCAGCTGAATCAAAACTGACAATCAATGGGGTAAGGGATGTCTCACTCATCACACCCTCTATGATGGACTCCTCCTTTACTTCCCCAATGTGAGGCAGATTTTCCTGCCAAAATTCAGTTTGTCTGCTTTGGCTGAGCAGCTCCAAGTAGCGTGTTAATCTTTGTGGGTTAAAAGTCTGTTTTCCCACCCTGACAGTCAGATATAATTTTGGCTTTTCAGCCCAACCCAATAACTTGATGGGGAAAAGCAAGAGCCTTCTTCCTTTTTGATGGAAATGGCACTGGAGACTATATAAAACAGTTAAAAGGAAATAACTATATTTAATAGGCAGGGATTGAATAAGTGTAGTCAGAGAATGAAAAGTGCTCAGCTAAAATTTTGTTGGTTCTGCAGAATACACTTTCAATAAAAAGCAAAATAATTTCCTTGAAGCTTAGTTTCTTATATTCTTGGTTCTTAGCAGTGAGAGGTGTTTTACTTAATATTTTAGTTACAGCAACAATGTTTCCTCACAGAGTTTCCTACAACAGCTCAGGTTTCCTGGAGTTAGTTTAAAACTGTTTTCCCTCCACAACAGACCCAGGGTCCTCTTTAGAGCCAACCTCCCTTTAGAAACTGGGCAGGAATTAATCTTCTTCTCCTAAGAAGATATAACTCTTCTTCTTTTGGCTTGAAAGGGAGTCTCCACCTACTATCCGATCACTCTTGCCAAAACACACTCCCAGTTCTATGGTGTCTCTGTCAAGCAGGCTTCAGCTTACTCTTATACTAAGAATTCTTAAATAGAATTCTTCTTCAGGACAGTGATGTTACAATTAAGGCAAAAGATTTCTCTTCCTTCACTTCAGAGGGAACTTGTCTGACCTTGCCTGTCAGATTCACTCACAAACTCTCACTGAACAATCCTGACACATACCAACTGTCAGCCCCTCTAACTGACCAATCAGAGAGGAGGGAGCAGCTTGTCCCTCAAACTCTATTCCAAGCAAGAGAGTTAACTCTTTCCTTCCAAGTTCTCTGATTGCTGCACCTAGGAAACCTGCTTTCAAGTGCAGTTCACCACACCCTTTATCATTCTTTACCAGTTAAGAGAAGTGCAGTATATTCATGAGCTCTTGACATTCATTTAAGTACTGTGAATCTACAGATCCATACTGTCTGGCCATTTTCCTGGTGTTTCTGAGCCTTACCACATCCTCTGATCTTGCAGAAAAATGGGAGGGGACAATCTGGTTGTACCAGGGGGTTCTTATTACACCAATTTGCTTCAGAAACATCATTAACTCCTGTGCAGCACTCCCGGCTACAAAGGCGATTCAATGGTTGCAAATAATTTCTTCATGCAGCTTGGTGCTATGATCAGCCTATCATTTTGTACATATCCAGGAGACTGATTTCTTTATTTAGAATATGATGTCACTTCCTACAATGGCTAAGCTGAGGAAAAGAAACACAGAAGTGCACACCAACAATTACAATAACCAGGCAGAGAAGCAAGGGGGTGGGGAACACCATGCATAGATGGCTAATCTGTATTTAAATCTATCATTGCAGCTCTGGGTAGTGCTGGGGCACATAATTATTTAGACTCAGTTGGACACATACCACTATGCTACACAAACACATCACACTCATCAGAGTTAAATAATAGATTCACTAGCTCAGTGTGATTTCTCCCATCCAAGCATGCTCAAACTAGCTCAAACTGCAAGAGCACATTCTTATGTCCCAGTTCCCTTTCTTGCTTAGCCTCCTTGCTTTTTTGAGGGGGAAGAATATGTATATTTCATAGCAATGCACACAGTAGTTAGTAATTTTTCAAATTGGGGTCTCTGTCCAGGAACAATTCAATTTCAAGCCTACAGGGCTTGTCAGTTGGCCCTTCTCCCAATTCTAGCTGCCTTTGCTGCAAATTACCAAGCAGGGAAATAAATGACAGTTTTCATCATTCCTGTGTAAATGATTCCGTGCTGATTCAGCCATTTTGGACTCCAACTGCATTGCTTTTTTGAGAATGGAGAAGGGAAAACAGTATGAAAGTCAAATGAAAATCTCCAAAGGAGAAAACCAAATTAGACTGTGTGTGTGGGGCGGGAGTATTAAGAAAACTCATTTTTTTCTTTCTGATTCTGTGCCTATTACTACTTGTTCCTTGTTCTTCTTAACAATTTCCATTGACAGGTGGGTGAGCAGGTGCAAAAGAGGGCATGGCTTTTCTATGCCTCTGTTACTCATATAGAAGAGGAATGTTTGGCAAGCACACCTTGTCGCATAGGAGTGAGAAACCTGATATATGATATCTCCTCTTTGACACAACCATGAAAGATACAGGTGTTCTCTATTTGTACCTGATGGCATTGCTAA
The DNA here is from genome assembly GCF_028583425.1 of Eublepharis macularius. Taxonomy (NCBI): domain Eukaryota; kingdom Metazoa; phylum Chordata; class Lepidosauria; order Squamata; family Eublepharidae; genus Eublepharis; species Eublepharis macularius. The sequence continues at coordinate 118,651,814 of NC_072794.1, read as the reverse complement.
AAAAATAGAATACGGTTCCTCATTATACAAATAATAAAAAGGTACATATGAGTAAAGGCATGGAGGCAAAGAAAATTAAGATATTCAAAATCTTACCTTTTAAATGACGGGGCAGCTGCATTTCTAACTAGGCAAATCTATCATTTTTATTTTTATGGCATATATTACAGACACACAACATCTAACTCAAACATTTAGGAAAGCTATCTTTAATGCTGCAATCCTATAAACACTGTGGAAGTGTATCTGATTGCCCTCCATAATTCTACATTGTGTAAGCTGAATTTCAGCATAAAATTGTCTCAGCCCTACTGGACCTCATCCATTCCACAGTCTTTTTGCCCCACTGTTTTCATCTCGTTCTCTCCCTCACCTGCCCCATTTGCATATGAATGTGTGTGTATATATATATATATATATATATATATATATATAGGTGTATATATAGGTGTGTATATAGGTGTGTGTATATATATATATATATATATGCCATAATAAATCTGTGAGTCTTTAAGGTGTCAAAGGGTTCCTACAATACAGTAACACAGCTGTTTCCCTGTAATCTATGCCTTTACTGCATCTTGCATGTTACATTTTGTATAGATTTTACAGACAAGAAAGAAAACATAACATGGTTAAGAAAGAGAAAAAGCTTGAATATGAACATGCCACAGTATTTATTTATCATTCTCAATACTAGGAGGGTAGAGAGCATCCTTGTAGCTCAAAGCAGCTTTCAATTCCAATACTAAACACATAAAAAATACTGAATGCACTTTGCTCCAACTCCTTGCTTACCTGCAAGCCAAACCCTGTCACCAAATAACCTTGATGTTGTTGACTGATCTATGATTCAAACACCATGCCAAGGAGCTTTGCATCTATATGGTTGCAGCTTGGACTCCAATGTCGTGGTCCAGGCATGCCTTGGTAAATAAGTTATATTAGTAACCTCTCTGTTGGAGCTTGTGGAACCATTTGCACATATTGTGCTCATGCAATCCACTAACTGAATCTTCTCAGTCAGCTATGAAGGCAAATATCATCTGGGGTCATGGTCAAGTCTCACATCCATCCCATCCTCTTTGTGCCTGCATAGCCAAATGGATCCTTTAAATTATCTACAGTCTATATAATAAATGCTTTTTGAGTGTGCACAGTCATCAGTGTCTATCATGTTGGCACATGCACATCTTGTGCACCATCCCCAGAATCTCTAATACTTAATTTGACAAAGTGGCAGGTCTCTGATGCCACTAGACAAGGCCCTGTAGTGACAGATGCCTCCTCCAGCAAAGCCTGCCTGTGCATAATACCAGGGACAGACGGAAGCTGCTCATGGCTGCCAGGATTCATTGAGGGAAGGAGCACAATGAAAATATACAGCATGTGAAAATAGCCCATCAGAGCAGCTCTTCATTGTTACTCTAGACAGCATAAGCATCTCCTCCCATACAATCCAGCCTGCCATTTAAGATCTGCCTCATAGGCGATATTCCTGGCCTTTAGAGGTGAGGTGAGTGGCAATTAGAGAGAGGGCATTTGCAATAATGGCACATCACTTATGGAATGCCCTTCCCTTTGAGACTCACCTGGTACTTACAATGCTTTCTTTTAGGCACCAGGCCAAAACATTTCTGTTCACCTATGTTTATAATTAAATGGCTTGATTTTTTCACTATTTTAATAACAACAACAACAACATAATAATAATAACATTCAATTTATATACCACCCTTCAGGACAACTAAACACCCACTCAGAGTGGTTTACAAAGTATGACATTATTATCCCCACAACAATTACCCTGTGAGGTGAGTGGGGCTGAGAGAGCTTGGAAGTGCTGTGACTGACCCAAGGTCACCCAGGGGGCTTCAAGAGGAGGAGTGAGGAATCAAACCCAGTTCTCCAGATCTGACCACAAAAAAACCAAACCATAAGGTTCGTGGTTCGTGAGTTTTTATGAACCAGGAACTATGAACTGGCATGAACTGGGGCAAGTTTACAAACCAGTTTGTGGTTCATGGTTTGTGGGGTTTAAATGCCCCTTTCCGGCTGCTTAGCAGTGGTAGGGAAAGGGGCATTTGACAGTTTAAAGGTCCCTTTCCTGCCGTGCAAGTGGCAGGTCCCTTTAAACTATCAGCTGGCAAGTCCTATGAGAGACACTGTGAGAAGGAAGTTGGTTTCCTTTTTGTTGATGCAGATAAAGCTTTTGATAATTTAAACTGGAATTTTATGTTCGTCACAATGGAAGGACTGCAATTGGGAAATGAATTGATTCAAGCGGTGAGAGCAATATACAAAGATCAATGTGCAGCAGTTGTAGTAAATGAGGATTTAACAAAAAAAGTTGGAAATAAGAAAAGGTACAAGACAAGGTTGCCCACTATCTCCACTGTTGTTTATTTTGATTTTGGAAACGTTATTGATTCCGATAAGAGAAGATGATGCCATAAGGGGCATAAAGATCAAGGAATTTACATACAAGGTTAGAGCTTTTGCGGATGATGTGATGATTATTGTCGAAGATCCAATACAAAATATGCCGAAGTTGTTTGATAAGATAAAGGAATTTGGAGATTTGGCTGGATTTTATGTGAATAAGAGAAAATCAAAGATATTATGTAAAACATGGTCAAACAAAAGCAACAAGAATTGATGGAAATTACTAATTGTGAAGTAACGCATAAAGTAAAGTATTTAGGAATCGAGGTCACTGCAAAGAATATTGATTTATTTAAGAATAACTACGATAAGTTATGGCAGCAGATTGATAGAGATTTGATTAAATGGAATAAAGTAAATCTGTCATGGCTTGGAAGAATGGCAGAAGTAAAGATGAATGTGTTACCACGGATTATGTTCTTACTACAAACAATACCAATAATTAGGGACAGCAAGCAATTTGAAAAATGGCAGAGGAAAATATTGGACTTTGTATGGGCAGGCAAGAAACCACGAGTAAAGATGAAAGTTCTATGTGACGCTAAAGAAAGAGGTGGACTGCAGTTACCAGATATTAGATTGTATTATGAAGCTGTCTGTTTGGTGTGGTTAAGAGATTGGATGTTATTGGAGAACCGCAAGCTTCTGACTTTGGAGGGATACAAGAAATTGTTTGGTTGGCATGTCTACATGTGGCAAGATAAATTAAAAGCAGATGCTATGTTTTTACATCATTATATTAGAAGAAACCTCTTCACGATCTGGAAAAAGTACAAGAACTATTTGGGTGAAGGTATCCCTGCATGGGTGGTACCGTTTGAAGTTATCGACCCGAGAGCTATTTACAATAAAGAATAATGTCTGCCATATAGAGAGATATTGACAATGGAACAAAATATGATTAAAATTAAAACAGAAGAAGAGTTATCTTCACACTATGGATGGTTTCAATACAGGCAAATTAAGGATTTATATAATGCAGACTGTACAAAACGGGGAATTAGATGGAAAGATTCGGAGTTTGAGGAAAATATACTACAAGAGAATAAGAAAAAGATATCAAAAATTTATAAAATATTTTTGAAATGGTATACAGAAGACGAAACTGTTAAAGTCCAGATGGTGAAGTGGGCTATTAACTGCCAGAGAGATATAACAATGGAATCATGGGAGTATTTGTGGAAAAATATGTTAAAAATTTCAGCTTGCACTAGCATTAAGGAGAATGTTTATAAAATGATATCTAGGTGGTATTTGACGCCTAAAAAAATAGCGTATGGAAATGCCAAGATGTCAAACAAGTGTTGGAAAAGTAAAAATCATGAAGGATCATTGTATCATATGTGGTGGACTCGTGAGGTGGCTAAGCAGTACTGGGGAGATATTTTAGAAGTGATAAATGAAATTTTGCAGTTATCGATAACAAAGAACCCAGAACTGTTGCTACTGAACTTAAATATGGAAGATGTTCCTATGCAATATAGAACATTATTATTTTACATGACAGCAGCGGCAAGAACACTATATGCGCAGCAATGGAAGGTGCAAGAAATACCATCTATTGAAGTCTGGATACAAAAACTGCTGCACATGGCAGAAATGGAAAAAATGACAAGGAAGCTGAGAGATCAGAATTTAGAAGAATTTTTCAACGAATGGGGCAGGTTAAGACAATATTTAGAGAAGAAGCGGGCCGTAAAGTGAAAATTATGGCAGATGGAAAATTATTAAATTGGGAAATTAGGAGATATGAATCTTTATCTGACAAAGGGAAGTTTTAATTATGGTTAGTTTAAAATAAGAATTAGCTTTAAAATTGATGGATACTATTTAGTATAGTAAAGTAAGATGTTATAATGATGTGTAGAAGGAATAGATTAAGTAATAGATTTTATTATTGGGTTGGAAAGCTGTTGGAAGTCTCAGAAAAAGGGGGGAGGGAAAGGGTGGGGGAATATAGATATTAAGGGTTTAATAGATAATTGTTATTTGTAAATTATGCTCACCTAATAAAAATTTTCAAAAAAAAGAAAACTATCAGCTGGCAGGCAGCGGGGGGGGGGATCCCCCCTCGCCGCCTGCCAGCTGATAGTTTGGACTAGGATCCTGAAATGAAGCAGGAGAGTGACTCATAGATTTTTGTGAAGCCAACAACCTGTTCACTGCTAACACATGCTTCAGGCAACCAAAAAGATGATTGTATATGTGGACATCACCGAGTGACCAATAAGAGGAACCAAATAGATTACATAATGGGAAGCAGAAGATGGAGAAGCTCTATTCTCTCTGCTAAAATAAGACCAGGAGCTGATTGTGATATAGATCATTAGTTGCTATATCAAAAATTAAAATAAAGCTGAAGAGAAACTCTAAAAGAATCATAGTCCCCAAAAAGGGAGATGCCAAAGAGTGCAGCAACTATCAGACTATTGCATTAATTTCTCATGCAAGCAAAGTGATACTGAAAATTCTATAGCAAAGACTCTTACCATATATGAAATGAGAAATGCCAGATGTTCAAGATGGATTCAGAAAAGGAAGAGGCACTAGAGATCACATTGCAAATTTACGATGACTAATGGAACATACCAGAGAATTGCAGAAGAAAATCAGCCTGTGTTTTACAGATTACAGCACAGCTTTTACTGCGTAGTTCATGAAAAGCTATGGAGAGTGTTAAAAGAAAAGGGGGTGCCACAACACCTGATTGTTTTGATGTGCAACTTGTACAAGTGGCTACTGTTAGGACAAATTATTGGGAAACAGAATGGTTTTCAATTCGCTAAGGTATCAGACAGGGATGCATATTTTCTCCCTATCTGTTCATCCTCTATGCAGAGAATATCATAAGCAAAGCTGGATTAGATCTAGAATAAAGTGGAGTGAAAATTGGTGGAAGGAACACCAACAATTCGAGATATGCTGATTACACCACATTACTGGCAGAAAATAGTGAAAATGATGAAGATTAAAGAAGAAAGCACCAACGTAGGATTACAGTTGAACATCAAGAAGACAAAAGTAATGAGCACTGAGGAATTACACAATTTTAAAGTTTACAATGAGGAAATTGAAAAGTGGAAGACAGTAGGAAAAGAGGAAGACCTAGACTGAGATGGCTAGACTCAATAAAACAAGCCACACTCTCCAGTTTGCAGGATCTGAGCAAGTCTATTAATTATAGGATGTTTTGGAGGTCTTTCATTCATAGGGTAAGTCGCAATAGGCTGGAGGTAACTTAACACCACATAACGCACATGCGCACAAGAATACCTTTTCATCTTTTTGTGCTGTCTCTGATACCGAAGCTAAGACACGAGCACCAAAAATTCTTAATATGCAGCAGCAAGCATAACAGCAAGTTGAGAACGGCATCTCCACACACCCATCTCTGCTGCTTGCTGCGGCTACCACCCCTTCTCCTGCTCCTCCCATTTTTCTACATCACATCTGGAGAGAAGCCCAGCTATGGCAGCAACTTTCATGCCCACTTGCAGCCATGGACCAACCCCCTCTTTCCCTCAGCTGGGAAAAGGGAAGGAAAGCTCTTTAAGGGGCTGAAAAGTGGTGGAGGAAATGTGAAACATTTGATGGTACAGCATAGCTTCACTCCCTCCCATAGTAGCTGCAGGCTGAGCATCCATATGGACTCTCTGCCTACAGCCACCCACAGGTTATCCTTTGAGCCAAATTAAAGTAGGTTTACTTTTAGTCCACTTCAAAGGAGGAGGATGTGGGTGCCAGACGAGGCATAACCACATTGTTCCCAAATACTACAGGGACTTCCTGCTACCCAGGAAGAGAAAAATCTCTTGATTTATTTGGTGCCTTTTTTGTGCCAACGTCATTAATCAAGGATCACTACACAAAGAGCCACAGAAATGATTAGAATGTGTGATTGATTCTGAAGCGTGGCATTTCAGCAGTTTTGAAATCACAAAATTCTCTTGTGTGTGCTACAACTTCCTCTGCATTCATATTTATTGATATTTTGAATTGTGTTTTTATCTGATCCCATCCCAAAGTCTTGTAGGTAGTAATGACATATACAAATATAAAACTTGGAAAGGGAGGGAGTTCTCCATATTTGAGATGCAAATCCTGAGGATACCTCTCAGGATGCCCTTGTAGTTCTAATGGGCACATCAGTGGCAAACTTAAAAGGATGTTTTTAGTCTGTCTTACCACTCATGATGGAACTCAAGAGGATGGGCGTCCTTTAGGCGCATTGCGGCCAGATTACTTAGGGCTTTGCAGGTTTATATAACTCTATGTCAATTGGTCTTAATTACACAAAGGACTCTGTCATCATCATGCCTGCCAATTTGCTCTTCTTTACCTACTCTTGATAAATGCCATAAAATTTATGCCCATTATTTGATACATTATTATTGCCCTTTTCTACCTTCCCCTGGGGCACTCCTAGAATAATGTCAAAGCACCAGTCTTATTTGTGCTGAAAATGCATTGTAAAAGTGCTAGATTATGCCTTCAAGCATCAAAACTGCTTATTTTATCATTTGCCCAGGGATTTTGAATTTCAGTCTGCTGTTACCATCTTGAAAACCCTGTTGAGAGGGATTATTTTTGCTATAGTCCCTATTTGTAAGCATTTTCATTGTAATGCAATGTGCTTGGATATTGAAATGCACTTTGCAGAAACGACAGGGGAAAATTGCTTCAATTGTGCCAGTAAGTGCCTTTTGTGGTAATTATTAGGTTGCTTCTTTTAGATACTTGCTTGCTTTGGCCAGTTGAATTTTGCCCTTTCTTCTTCCTTTCCTCATTTTTGGGAAAGAGCAGAAGATCTACCATAGTGCAGAGAAACAGATAATCAGTCATTACAGGGCAGATTTCGCTAAAAGCCTGCCATGTGGCAGCTCCAACCATTTGATTCCATGCCACAAAGCTTCCAAGTTCCTAGTCAAATGGGGTGGAGGCTCACCTTTGCTCATCTTCAATTTATATCATTAAAAATGGCATAATTCTGTTAATGTATGAGTAAACTCTGGCTTCATATTGTGATATGATTAAACCAAATAGCCATATGAGCTGAGCTCACCAGGCTGCCACAATGTTACTGAAAAACTCATAAACTGTCCTCTGCCTTTTCTTATACGTAGTTGAAAATTGCCTTGCAGGGTGATTAAAATCTCTAAATAGTCTGCAGCCAGGATAATCAAGGTCTATCTTCTTCCATATGAACGAGTCCTTAGAAAGTCTGTTGCATTATGTGTCTCCTCCACCCATCTGAGATATTGGGGTAAACTCACATGACAGCAGTGGCCCTGTTAGAGGCTGAGGCTGCTGGGTCAGAATCCTGGGCATGGCTGTTCTCCATCCTACTTTGTAGGAAGGTCTCTGTATTAAGAGACAAAGGGATTAAACTCACCCTATGTCTTTTATCTCCCACACCAGGCCTCTCCACAGCCTAGGAGAGAGAGTCTCTCACATCCTCCTTAGCCTTGACTCTCCTTTAAAAGGAATTACAGGAGCCCCACAGATCCAAGAAGATCCAGGGAACTCCTGCAAGAGTAAGTACTCTCATTAGGCTTCAGATGAGGGTGTGGCTTTAATCATCGCAAGGAAATTTCCCTCAGCCATATTCTGGGCCTGCCAGCCAGTCAGCAGCAGAACTAGCTATTAGGTAAAGCCCCTTAGGGGCAACACAGTTTTTTAGTCACTGCAGACATTTTGATCCCTGTTGCTGTCCCAGGTTTGGCGAGCCTTTCCTTGGGGTACAGCGAGAGTAACCCCCCTGCTGCTGGACTAGAGTTGCCAGGTCCCTCTATCCTCCCATTGAGAGGTTTGGGACGTGGCACTTACCTTCTGCTGCTCCATTTAAAATCTTTGTGATTACGCAAAACGTGCATGCGCTCCAACACTGACATGATGATGGCACTTCTGGAAGTCGTCACCATGCCAGCTGCATGGTGCTGTCACTTCCATAAGTGACATCATTGTGCCAGCCATGCAAGCACTCCTGCGCTCCACATGGCTCTTTGTCTGGTTTGGGGCCTAAATCAACCCCAAATGGAGTGCAGGGACTCTCCTGTGGCTGGTGCAATTATGTCACTTATGGAAGGGACATCGCCATGCCAGGTGGGAGCACATGCACAGTGCGCATTCCTGAGGTACCTGCCAGTGGCAGGCAAGCTCCAAGAGTTTGCCTCCTCCCGTTGATCACTGGGCAATTGGCAGATGAGGGGACAAATCCCTGGGAGTTTGACCATCACCAGCGGGCACCTGGGAACCCTATGCTCTGGGGGAAGGCACTTCCCCCCCCCCTCAGTAAATACAGGGATAAGTTTCCAAGCCCTCAACAGGGCCCAAAACTTAAAAATTTTCTGCCCAGGTGGGTCCATCTGCCCTTGCTTTAGTAGCCACTAGATGTTTAGCATGCTGTGAATTTTACCACAAATATGTTCAAACGTTAGACTCACTATGTTCAAAGATGGGAACTGATCACTTGGCCTTTTCAGTTGATGCCAAGCAGCCATTAATACCTGCCAAACTGGTTCCTTGCTTTCCAAAAACGGTGCATGTGCAAAGATGCTGCCAGTTCAAACTGATCAGTGGCCATTAGCATTGCTAAAGACTACTCAGATGAACACTGAAGGGTAGAGTTTTACTGAAACAGCATTTACTGATGATTAATTTAAATTATCAGTGACTGATCTAATTATCTATTTAAATCATTACTTGCTGAGTGGTAGGTGGGGATAGAATTCCATCAGGCTATATGGAAAAATGCATATGTAAAAAGACCATTATACTATACTGCGTGGTTCATAAGGAGTATAGCAAAATAACCTGCTGAACATCCATAAACAGATTGGTGAACTATTGAACCAATCGTGGAAAATTAGGTCTTTGTTCATGATCAATGTACAGGACACAAAACAAACAGGTGGGTGTTCAAGCATCCCTATTAAAGTGCAGCTGAACGCAGTCTCTTTCCAGAAAGCCTTTGGTTTATAGTTTCTAGCTGGAACTATATTTGTATTTTAAATATCCCACTCTACTTTAAAACACTACTGGCATTTCTCCTTCTCTCTTTTTATTGCATACATTACTTTTAATTTTGTTCCTATAGCTTTTAGAAGGAGGTCTGACAAAAGATGGGGTATAAATAAATCCAGTTGGGGATGAATAAAACTTTGTACTTGATAATGTTGGACTGGATCCAAAGTACTGCCGGCAGAGCAAAACTTGAGAAATGTAACTTTCCTGCCTCTCCCTTCCCGCTGCAACCCACAGAGTCTCCACCCACCCCATTTCTACCTCTGGGATCAGGAGACCTTCATGCACAATGTGGGGCAAAGCGGGGGACTGCAGTAAGAGGCAAGAACTGGCAAATTTCCTCCTCTCCTTTGCGCAGAGGAGTGCCATTCCCTTAGCATAAGTGACATTACACAAGCAAAGGAGCACCTCTGTATTCAACCTGTTGTCTCTAACATTACTTGTTCACAGAGAACAACCTTGAATAGCACATCTAAACTAGATTGAATCCTCTGAAAGGCATTAGAAAGCCTGTTGTCCCTGCTTGCCCCAATCCAGTTTACATTCTTTATTAAACATCATACAGAACAGCACATCTTAAACACCATTCACAAAATATATCTAACATTTATCATTCATTAAAGCCTTCTGCAGGGCTTACACATGGGCAAAATCAACAGCTGCCCGTACATGTACATTCTCTGTGGTAGCCCCCACTTTATGGAATGGTCTACCTGAAGAAGTTAGGAAAGCTCCCATTTTCCTGGCTTTCCACAAATGATTCAAAACCAAATTATTCAGGAGGGCTCTTCATTCAGATAGAAGGTCTGTACCATAAGGAAGTGGTTTCAAGAGAACCATCCTTAAAGGAATAGGGAACCCATCAGTAAAGGGATAAGGAAGGACCACAAACTTTACTACCATTGCTGTAAATATTGAGGGACCATGGACTTCTATTTCTAGAAGTATGATCCTACTGAGTAATTCCTTTGTGGTTTAATATGTCAGTCATGGAATTGGTTCTGCTCTGTTTCATCATTTCTTCAGCTTTATATTGGATTTCTGCTGATTTTTTAAAACTTTGTAAATTTGCATGTATATAACCATTACATGTTTGATACTGACTGTACTGACTCAGACTGTGCAATCCACCTTAAGTCTCAGTGAGAAAGATGGACCATAAATGATGATAAATTTATTAAATAAATAAATTAAAAAACATTAAACACATGTTAAAGGGAATGACCCATAAATGTTACTCCATTTTGTTATTAATTCTAACTAATTTCCCATTAATTCTGATAAATTCTGTATCCTATCCTGTTCTTTAGGTTGTCTGATATACTTTAATGCTACCATTTTAAGAATATACCTGGTATTCACCATTAATTATTTCCTCATTTCTGGTGTCATTAAATGCTGATGTAAGCCCATCATCATCTAATTTTAGGCACTATGATAATCTTACATGTAAGGTAAAAAGAGATCTATGCCTCCTTCTTGTTATTTCTGGGCCCTGAGATGTCATTGAATCTTTTAAATATTTCTACTGTAGAAAGAAAAAGGAGTCTCTTCCACACTGGGTGATTGGGGCAAAATTCCCATTAATCATACATTCATTTATAGCAGTGATATAGACAACATTGGCAACAATCTTCTGTTTTCCCTATTCTTTCCCCACTGCACTCCCAGTTTTCTAAGAGCTGCTTGTTTTCTGATTTTTTTCCTACTATGGTTTAAAAGGGATGATTTCTGTTGTTAATGATATTTGCACTACTATCCTAGGTAGTTTTTGTTGTTGTTATTGTTTTTGTTGCAGATTTCTGTCTTTTTAAAAAAAGAATAGTACTATAACACCATTAAGAATTAGCATCATTTCTCAGCATAAGATTTCCAAAGGAAACCATGGAATTTCCAGCCAAAATGTGCTGAAACTTGGATGCAGCCTGGGTGGGAATGGGGTAGCACAAATAACTTCTTGGGAACCAGATACTGGATTAAAGGATTTGCTTCTTAATAGCAGAATGAGCATGGGGAAATGGCAATATATTACTATGAAATAATGGGGCAAATGGGCTCACTTTAAAAAAATGTTGCAGAGATATCCCTCTGCTGATAGTGGTCAACAGAGGAAGAGGCCAGAATCATGATTAGACCAATAGAATCACTCAAATTGACAAAAAAAAATCTCAGAGGTGAATGAATTCAATGGCATGATATCTGTTGTATGACTTTTCCATTGTAATTCCATATATGCAACTAATAGCATGACAAGATCAACCTGCTTGCATAGAATCTCTCCAACTGTGGACTGACCAAAGTGCCAGCAACAATACAGTTAGGTGAGATAAAACCCTATGTGGAAGAGCTGTGAGGAACAAAGGAAGTTTTTGAAGTACATGAAACAGAACATCTATTTTTTTTAAAAAAAAATCTATCTACTTTCAAGAGAGTTTGAAGTGTGAGTGAAGGGCAAGAGGAAGGAGCAAAGCAGATAACAAGAAAGGGAGCTGGAGAAAAACTCATGTGGAGGTTAGGATATATGTTGTTGATGGGAAGCAAGTAGACAGTAGGGATGTGCACCAAAAATTTTTTGGTTGATCTGGACCCAGGTTTCAGGAAAACAAAACAAAACAAAAAAATCAGTATCTCTGAAATCCAGGTAAGGTTCTCTCATCTGGTTTGGCAAGATCAGAGAACCCCAAATTTATCAGGCCATTATTCCCCACATGGAACACTGTCTGGGTGGCAGGAGGTGCATTTTTCAAGCAAACTCCACCAAACTTGCAGGAAATTTACTCCTTCCTGTCCACCCCCAGGTTTCAGGAAGATTGGACCTTGGAGTCTAATTATATGGGTCCCTGAACAAGTTGCCCCCAGCCACTCTCCATTGTTTCCTATTTGGGGGGTAGGGAATTTCCAAGTTCGCTGTCAGACAAAAATACACAGAGGCAAGGCAGCCACTAGCCAGTCCCAACTGCAAGCTGAACTCAGAGAAAGCCCAACAGGACCAAATTGAAGCAAGGGAATGGAATCCCCCCAAGAACCAAAGTGAAGCAAGGGAAACACCATCAAACAGAAGAATCATGTCAAATCATCGAATTCTACCAAATACAAACTGAAGCAAGGGACACTATTGCAAGCCCCATGGAACCAGTGTCCCTAACAGAAGCCTGGCAGAACTCAGGGCCAATAGGGGGACATCACAGAACAGAACCACATCATCAGCCCTAAAGTGACAGAACCATCAAGCACAAGGCAATGGAAAGCAATCACAGTTGCTATGACTTACTATAATGAATCCATTTCCCAAAGAAGGCCTCAGAAAGTGAGAGGGAGGGGTAATTTTGGGAAACCCAAATTCTCCTCTCTCTAGCCTCTGCATTCTGCTCTGCAGACTATTCTGCCACTCTCACTGGCTCAGAGACCCTCAAGCCAGAGCTGCAGGCTACTGCAGCACTTCATCTCTGGTCATCCTGTTCTCTCCCACCCTGCAATGAAGAAATATTATACACAAGAATAACACAACAGCATTCTCTAGCTTTATTTTGGCTGTTTCTGATTATTTGCCTCTGGCACTTACATGGTGTGTCAAAATCTTTTCTTTCCCTAAAATCTCTCTCTGACTCTTCCTGTTCCAGTGGCAAGAGAACACCATTTCAGAGTTTCCAGTCTCTGACTCAAAATCATGCTATGAGCCATGGCTGCTTTTAATCTCTTTTGCAGAATTTGAAAAAGGCTGTTTGTCTCCCATCAGACAATCCTGATTAGTCAGACAACGGCCATTTCCACATGGCTTACCTTTGTTCATAAGGACCCGGAACATCGTGCAAAAAACGCAGAAGATTGCGTTTTCTCGCGCGAGATTTGTGCAAAGTTGCGCAACGTCGTGCAAATCTCGCGCGAAAAAACACAATCTTCTGCATTTTTTGCGCGATGTTCCGGGTCCTTACGAACAAAGGTAAGCTGTGTGGAAATGGCCAACCAAGCTCTCTCTCGCCATTGGCTATTCACTCACTCACTCACCCTCTCTCCTGCCTCACTTCCTCCTTCCCTGCTGGGAAAAGAAGAAAAATAGCCTGGAGAAGCAGCCAACATTTGACAGATTTAACTGAATTAACCCAGTTAATCCAGCCCATCTTGATCTGGCTTCCCAGATCCAATCTGGGATTCTATCATTTGATTTGGCACAGTTGGATCAGAAAAGCCAGATTACACACCCCTAGTAGACAGACAAGGGAATATGGGAGAAAAGGAACTGTAGGCTAGAGAGCCAACAAGCCACTGACATAGTGATCTGAACTTTACATTTGGGCTTGAAGTTCTAAATCATCTTTGCCTAAAGCAGAGATGCTTTAGGCTGATCCTGCGCTGGGTAGGGGGTTGGACTAGATGGTCTGTATGGCCCCTTCCAACTCTATGATTCTATGATTCTATGATTCTCAGCAAATCTTTGACTGGGGTCTTCAATAAGATCTAATGGGTGACTAGAATATGGCCCTCCCAGCCAGCAGCTTCCACTGATAAGGCTGGGGGCGACTCTTTGGCTCCCTGGAAGGAGAAGGAGACAGAGCATTTCCATGGTATCTGGGTCTCAGGCCAGAGGGGCGGAGAAAGGAGTCTTATGAGGCAACTCCGCCCAGCCGGCTGGCAGTTGCTCTGCATGCTCGGCCCACCCACCTCACCCTGTAGTAGTGCAAGACTAGCCGGCTGCTGTTGCCAGAGCCAGGTAGGAATTTTTTCCCCTTTTCCCTAATTGGCATGGGGAAGAGCCGGTTTTTTGCCTACCTTGTACTGCTTGCAGAGGTTTGAGGTAATTGGCAAGGTGGAGCCACCTTAGGATGGTCACTGGCAGGAGACAGTTTGGGAATAGGGAGCGGGCCGGTGAGTACCCTAGGCGCTTCTCCACTGATGGGGAAGAGGGGTCTGCCAGGAGCGGATGGTACTGCTTGTGACGGCTGCCATGCTGCGTGGGCAGACTGCCTTGGGGAACCCCATGTGCAAGTCCTTCCCTCACTGCTGTACGGCTGAGGCTTAGGAGCTTGAGCTGGGGGGGATGCATTTTGCCGGCTGGCTGGGTCTTAGCCATCCATAGGATGGCTCGCACCTGGGGCTTCGGGGCTCGCCCAGACAGGTCAAGGCGGAGGTCCAGGGGTGACCCCGTGGCTTGACCTGTACCGCTTGTTGGCCCTTGCCGTATTAATGGTTGATGTTATGTTTAATAAAGTGGCCCTTTAGTTCCAAGCCTTGTGTCTGTCTCATTATTCCGACTAGGGTGGCAAAGATAAAAGCCCACATATTGGTAGGGAATTACTACTGCCTCCTTAGCTATGCATCAGAACTATCCATTGTTGGCAACTGAAAATTAAAGAGATATTGGAAAAAATCCAAGTAACGACATTGTATTTTATTGCACATTTCCAGGCAATAAAGCTTACCAAGACAGAGAGAGAGTTAAGGATAAAATCAAATTCTTCTGCAGTACAGCAACACTGGTAGACTTTTAAACTTAAAATGAGAGAGAGAGATGAGGAACTAGGGAAATTTACATGAAAGATTCTACTATTAGCCCTCTTAACTGTATATACCATTTCTTACCCAGCAGGAGAGAAATAGTGTGTTGCTTGTCAACGTGCTACCAAGAGGCTTACCCATTTTCTGTGATGCCCACTTGGCTCTGAATTTTATATATTTTGTATATAATAAAGAACAAAAATATGGTTCCAAATACAACAATAAAGGTATTATCAAGGGTAAGTAATATTATAGTATACATAATCAAAGATTCCATTAAGATGATCATTTGTTTCCAATTAACCATGTCCCCTAAATGTTTAGCTCTCGAACTGTTGGTCAATCTAACCATGCTTGAACAGTTCATTACTTTGTCCAACCATTCTGTTCTATTAGGAGATGAAGAGTTCTTCCAACAATATATGAACACTGTGCATGCAATAGCAAATGCATATCACAGTAGATCTCTTATTTTGCCTGGAAATTCCCCTGAAATCATGATGACCTTTCTGGAAGTTATACATACTTCTCTTGTTTTATTCTAATCCTCCTGCTAAGTGTCTCCATTCACCATCTAGTCTCAAGTTATATCTGATGTTTGAGGATTACTACTAGTTCATCCTTGGTCTTCCTCTGCAGTCCCACGGGACTGCGTGTGCATAGGCCTGCCGAATTTTGAGATTTTCTAGCTAAAAACCACCAGGGGCACCCTCGCTTCCCAGCGTGCATGTGCGGCCATCTTCCCGCCAAAATGGCACCTAAGGAGGTGGGGTGCCCCCGATTACCCTCAGTTCCTCTTTTGCCACCATTTCAGGAAGTTCTAGCTTTGTCGACTTGGATAAGTATGCCGATTTTTTTTTGCAGAAACATGTCAGACAAAGTGTTGTTTAAACAATGTGTTACCTGTAATAGGAAAATGACTCGTGCTGACGGTCATTCCAATTGCCTTTTCTGCCTGGGCGAGACCCAGAGGTCATTCCGTAGAAAAAGAACTGCATGAACTCATTAGCATAACCCATTAGCATAACTCATTAGCATGTGCCACGCCCCTTACCATCACCAGAAGTGTGTCATTGGCATAACTGATTTCCATATGCCTCACCCCCTGACATCACTGGGGGGAGGCTTTATCTCCCTCCAGAGTGCTCTTTTTCTCCCTCCAGAGGAATACAGATATGTATTCCTAGGGCCCTTCTGGAAGATAACAATTAACAGATAACAATAAAAAGATATCAATAACAATCAAAAGAGGACAATCAAAAAATAACCGCAGAGGAAAAAAGTCACTACACAGTGTAGTACACACTAAAGAACAACCCTGTCCTTGCAGTGGCAAAGATCAAACTGAGGAAGAGGTCCCTTAGACTGCAGTAACTCTGCTTAAAATTACACTGTAAGTCACTTAACTATACAATCCTCTCTAAGTGGCCACCTTGTGCACTTGCTAGGCCAGCACAGAGCTTTCTAACACAGTTCAGACCTGAACTTCATCTCCTGGGCAACTCAAGAAGGAAAATGGCATGCTAGACAGATAACTGAAGCAGTAGAGCTGATTCTCAGATGAAATGAATTTGAGATCTGTGGATATTTGTATTCATGATCTATGGATTGATTTCTCTCTCTCTCTTTCTCTCTACCACCCCCACTCTCTCTCTCTCTCTCCCCCTCCAGTCCACATACACACTCCTTCTCTCTCTCTCTACCACCCCCACTCTCTCCCTCTCCACACATACACACTTTCTCTCTCTCTACCCGCCCCCTCTTCCTCTAGTCCACACTCTCTCTCTCTCTCACTCAGGAGCCATGAATGAAAATAAAGCAAATGAAATCAAAGCAGCTTACCCTCCTTTAGAAAGCTAGCCCCAGCAGGCCGGCTTGCACTCACTCACCAGTCACGAATGAAAATAAAGCAAATGAAATCAAAGCAGCTTATCCTCCTTTAGAAAGCCAGCCCCAGCATTGCACTAACTCACTCACTCACCAGTCACGAATGAAAATAAAGCAAATGAAATCAAAGCAGCTTACCCTCCTTTAGAAAGCCAGCTCCAGCAGGCAGGCTTGCACTCACTCACTCACTCACTCACTCACTCACTCACTCTCTCTCTCTCTCTCTCTCTCTCTCTCTCTCTCTCCAGTCATGAATGAAAATAAAGTAAATGAAATCAAAGCAGCTTACCCTCTTTTGGAGAGCCAGAGCCAGCCTCAGCCCCAGCAGCCTGGCTGCTGCCTCCGCTGCCTGCTGCTAAAGACACGGGCAGCAGAGAGGCAACCGGGAGGAAAAGGAATCACATGGGTGGGGCCAAAACCCATGTGATCTCTCTTCAGATTTACAGGAATGCTGTTCCAGCGCATTCCCCGAACCTTTACTCCGAAGGCAAGGACAGAAAGAGCAGACAGATTACAGGCTTCCCACTGGCAGAAAGCAATGGTAGCCATGGATCCCCCAGCTAAGGCAAAAACACCTACCTCATCCAGTATTCCCGAGCACTCCAATTCAAATTCTAGCAGATCAAAAACTCCACGCACTCAAACTTCTCCATCACACCCAGAGCCTCAGCCCCTGTCAGAACCACAAACCTTGGAACCGAGCAACCCTCGGGTTTGAAGCGCCTCAGAACCATTGGTGCCAACCACTTCAATGGATCTGATCCCCTCGGTGTCTAAGACGCCTCGGAGTCGTACTCCATCGACTGCAGTCACAGTACCCTCCACTCCTACTTTGGGCCAGCCTCGTCCACGATCATCTCAGATCCGACTGGACCAGCCTTTGGAACTGAAGGACCTGGAAGTGGCCTCAGAGCGGAGATCCTCATCTGGTTCCGACCTGAAAAAGAAAAAGAAACACCATGCTTCTAGAAGAGACAAAGCTGTTCCAGAGAGCTTTTTATCATCCCACCCATCCATTGATGACTTATATGATTTAATAGAAAAAGTTCAGGGTTCAGTGGTATAGGAATTTTGAGAATCTGCTGGATCATTCTATGAGTCATCTTCCAAAACTCCACAACTTTTTTACATGTCCACCACATATGGTAATATGTACCCACCTTAATTTCACATTTCCAACATTTGTTTGGCATATTTAGAAACATTTTAGCTATCTTAATAGGAGTCAAGTGCCATTTATAAAACATTTTGTAAATATTTTCTTTTAAAGAGGCAGATTTTGTCATCTTTAAATTTTCTTTCCACATTTGCGACCATTGCTCCAAATCAATTGTATGCCCCACATTTTCTGCCCATTGTATCATATTGTCTTTGACTTCTTCCCCCTGTAGTTTTACATTTAAAAGCTCACCATATATTTTCTTTATCATTTTAACATTGGTACCACACATTATCATATCAATTTTCTCTTCTGTTTCATAGAAACTCATTGTCTTATCTTTTTTATATCTAGATTCCAATTGTGCCTGGCCCCACCAGCCCAATTCTATATCTAAATCTGTCATTTCTTTTGTATTTTTTAATAGACCACCTGGTTTCAGTAACATCTTATAAGTGGGCATCTTCCCCTCTTTTTTCAAAGTAGGTTGTGTAAATACTTCAATTGGGGATATCCATAATGGAATTTTCTCATAAAAGGTATATCTTATTCTTTCCCAGACAGACACGAATGCTTTCCTTATCCAATGATTTTTAAAATATTTATGATGTTCCCATTTTTTGTACCACAAAAATCCATGCCTGCCCATCATTAGGTCATGACCTTCCAAATTTAAAAGTCTTTCATTTTCCAGGGTAATCCATTCAAGTCATTGCACAAGCTTTATAATATAATGGCCAGTCTGGTAAGGAGAGACCAGCTCTTTCCTTTGTATCTTGTAAAGCTTTCAGTTTGATTTGTGGTATTTTATTCTGCCATATAAAGGATTGTACTGTCTGATTCAGTTCTTTAAAAAATACTTGGGGAACCCCTATTGGTATAGATTGAAACAAAAATAGGACTCTTGGAAGGATATTCATCTTTACCGCTGCAGTTCTTCCAAAAAATGATATCTGTAAGTCCTTCCATCTTTTCAAATCTTTTTTAATTGCTTTCATTAAGACCATATAATTGTCTTCATAGAGAGAGCTACATCTATTAATCATCCAAATTCCTAAATATTTTATCTTCTTGTCGGTCACAATTTGTGATTTTTGAGCTAGTTCTTCCATTTGCTGCTTTTGAACATTTTTTGTAATCAGCTTTGTCTTTTGAATATTTATCTTTAACCCAGCCATGGCACCACATTCCTCAATTTCTTGCAGGAGCTTCTGTATTAATGTTAAAGGATCCTCTAGAATAAATAGAAAGTCATTTGCAAATGCTTGCACTTTATATTCTTGCTTCCTAATTTTGGCTCCTCTGATTCCATCTGTGTTTTGGATCACTAGGGGACGCTTTCTAACTCAAGTGGTCCACCCTCCATTCCACTTCTGACCAGAGTAGTCAGCAAGATTCTGGCAGACAGGACATCGACAATCATAATAGCTCCTTACTGGCCACAGCAACCCTGGTTTCATGGACTGATGAGGTTGCAGACTCAGATATACCGCCTACCAACGAATCCAGACCCGTTGTCCTGGAGAGAGGTGCTGCACCACAGCACAGTCAAACTCAGACTGACAGCCTGGCTGATACTTCAAGAAACACCTTCTCAGAGGATGTGACTCATGTCCTGTAGAACACCCGGCGGTTATCTACCCACCAATCATACAGTTTGAAATGGGAGAAGTTCAGTACCTGGATTCAGGGAAAAGGACTGAACCCTCTTGAGTGTTCCCTCCCTGAGATATCAGAATTCCTATTATACCTCAAACAAAAAGGTTTATCCAATTCCTCTGTTAAAGTCTATTTGGCGGCAATATCCGCCTTTCATCCCCCTATCAATAAGAAAACAGTTTTCTCTCACTATACTTCTAAGTTGTTTTTGAAAGGATTGTTCCTGTTGTATTGTTGAAGGCTTTCACAGCCAGAGAACGATGGTTGTTGTGGGTTTTCCGGGCTGTATTGCCATGGTCACAGTGTCACAGCAATACAGCCCGGAAAACCCACAACAACCATTGTTCCTGTTGGTTACGATTATAGTTCCACAGTGGTCTTTACCTCTATTTCTAACTAAACTTATGACAAAGCCTTTTGAACCTTTGGCCACTTGTCACCTGCGGCTGTTATCGATGAAAGTGGCTTTATTAGTAGTGGTCACTTCTGCCCAGAGGGTCGGGGAATTGGCTGCTTTATGTAGCGAACCCCCATATTTAAAGATGCACTTGGAAAAGGTGGTATTCAGAACCAAGACTGACTTCCTACCTAAGGTAGTTTCTAAGTTCCATTTGTCTCAAGAAATAGTTCTGCCTGTATTCTTTCATAATCAGTCTACCAAGGCTGAAAAGGCCCTACATACGTTAGATGTTAGAAGGGCACTTCTGTTTTATTTAGACTGTACCAAGCCCTTTAGGTTGGATTCTCAACTTTTTGTTAGCTTTTCGGACCCAAAGAAAGGAAGGTGGGATAGGTGGGATAGCCTTCCTATATCGTTGTGTTATAAAGCAGCTAACTTACCTTGTCCATTGGAGGTCCATGCTCACTCCACCAGGTCCCAGGCCTCTTCGGCAGCATTGATGAGAGGTATCCCAGTTCAAGACATCTGTAAAGCTGCTATGTGGGCTTCGGCTGACACCTTTGTCAAACATTATGTGTTGGACATCCTGGATAGGAAGGTGACAAAAGTGGGCACAGCAGTCCTCCAGTCTATCTTCCTATGATGAGACATCAGTGCCACCACCCAGGTAATTAAGCTTGTTAATCTCCCATGTGGGACTGCACAGGAAGACCGACGATGAAAAACAGTGTTGCACTCACCTGTAACTGTTGTTCATCTAGGTTTTCTGTGCATGCACATATACCTTCCCTCCTTCCCCACTAATGCTCTTGTGACTTACCTGAGAGTATGGTGGTGAAAGAGGACTGAGGGTAGTCAGGGTGCTCTGCCTCCTTAGGTGCCGTTTCGGCGGGAAGACAGTCACGCATGCCTGCTAGGAGGCGAGGTCTCCCCCTGGTGGTTTTTAGCTAGAAAATCTCTGAATTCGGCAGGCCTGTGTGCACGCAGTCCCATGTGTGTCTGCACAGAAGACCTAGATGAACAACAGTTACAGGTCAGTGTAACACTGTTTTGACTCATTACACTATTGGGCTCACTTCTCTTCCCCTTTACTGCCTTATCTTTAGCCTTTGTTTCTGCTAGAGCAGAATAAAATATTAAGTGTGCACCAATCAAATTCAACTTGCTTTCTTCCTTTTTTGTTATACCAAATATCCTGCAAAAACCATAAGTAAGTATGCAGCAAATATGATGACAAACATATTCATAGGTGAATATAAAGTATTTGACAGCCATTATCACCTGTGAGCCCAATGTCTGACCTATTTGCCTGTCCTCCATCTGCCTTGAACAGCTGTTGAACAGCTTTACAGCTACCCAGTAGCTGGGCTGGAGGAGTTTTTTTTTTCCTTGTGGTAGTGGAGCTTCATGTCCTGCCTTGTGGGTACTTTTGCATATACACAGTAGGTAAGATGATTCTGCTCAAGGTCATGGATGGTTGGGTCAGGTAATTAAATTAAGTGAGGGGAAAATAACATATCTCATTAGGCTGTGCAAAAAGGCATGTGCATGAAATATCATTGATAACATGGACTTAAGCAAATGCCAAATTGGCAAAACGTTTGGTTTAAAAAACAAAAAAACCCAGCATTTATTTGTAATTACTGGCTGATTTGGCTGCCAAGCAACATGCAGGGACAACATCTGTGGATGAGGCAGAAAGTTGGACCCTGTCTGGCTGTGCTGCCCTGGGAGCGAAGTCCAGGGCCATCACCAGTCTTTGAGCACTTTGTCCAGCCTGGATGCATAAGAAGAGGTCTCAGAAGTGGGAAAGGAGTGAGGTTGTCTTGTCTCTCTACAGCAATATGCCACTCTACACAGCTCTCTGGAGTGGTTGTGGTCTTCCTCCCTGCAGGGCTATTTAAAGGATCCTCCAAGGGTCACCCAAACAGTCCCTCTCCCATGGGAAGCCCTGGGAGAGGGGCCAATGGCTTCCCTTGCTCTGCCTCCCTTCTTGAGGCCCTGCCATTGGTCCCTGTCATGTGGTTAGCTATTCCCAGCCCTCATTCTCACCATCCTCCTCTGGCAGTGGCTGCCTGTAAGTCCAGAGAGGGTTCTGCATTGGCCTCACTTCCTCCACTGCCATGCCCATCTGGTCCTATGGCTGTTTGCTGCTCAGAGGGATCGCCTGCTCCCACATTCTCCTCAACTTCCAGACACTGTTGAAGGTAGCACCACACCTGATGCTCTGGACCTCACACACTCACTCCTGCCATGTGTTGGGCTGGCAGTCATGGCTCTTGTTGCTGTTAGTGAGGGGCCTTCCCCCACCATCTCTTCTCTTGTCTTGCCACATCCCTCTGCTACCACCCTGTCTGTGACTCTGAGGGTCTGGTGGCTGCAGCTGCTCTTCACAAGCTCTGTGGGGCTGGTGAATGCAGCGTTGGGGTTGCCTACTCTGGACAGACCTCCATTGGGCTATGTGAGAATGAACATCTAAACTGCTTGATGAAAAATAGGCTCTCTGTTAGCCACCAGCAAACAGACCATCAGCCAAAGTGGTTGGTGTTCGAGCATTCCTAGCCATAACCCTCTTATTAATAGTTCTTAGAAATTATTACAATATGTGAAGTAACATATAATTTGCAGCTTTAGATGCTTGCCCCAAAATTCCTTTTAAGTAACAATATTTTTCAAATATTTATCTTAAAGAAAATGTACTTGAGCTTGAAAATAGGAACCTTGTCCTTAATAAAATTGAATAGACCCACAGATTGGCTTCCATCGCATGCACATCTCATGTGCTTTAGTCAAAGAAACCAAATTATAGCACAAAGGAGAGTCCTTAGACATTGGTGATTAAAGGTACAACAACATGGTATTAGTTTTATATTGTCCATCAAGCAAGCAGTATCTAATATTTAGGAGAGGCTGTAGGCAACTGTTGCTTTTTAAAATATTGCATGTAAGGATGGCTGAATATGCTGTTTCTTGTTTCTTTTTTCCCCTATATTTTGTCATGGTAAACGGTTTTGGGATGATCTGCTTGTTTCTTTTCCATCATTTATATGTGGTGATTCACAAATAACTCTGAAAAATAAGTACATTTTATGAAAGAATTTAGCTCAAAGAAACAGAAAATAGCACAAAAAGAAAGACACAGGTTTAATTCATACAAGGAAGAAGGGAAATGGAAACAGGGATTTTCAAGCTGAATCAACAGGTATGGGAAAGTCAATAGCATTTCTAATTGTACACTACATTTAAATACAGAAATAAAGCCACAAATGGACATGGCTGAGATTATCAGAAGAATAGTTTGAGTGGTATGTTTGAATTTTGTTAGCCATGCTGGGCACATTTTTCATTTGGAAAATAAAGGTAAACTTTTGGGGCGTAATGATTTATGGCATGTTTTCCCACATTTTCTCCTCACAACCCCATGGTGCAGTGTTAGAAAGACATTGAATGGCCCAAGCTCATTCAGAGAGATTCATGCCTGTGCAGAAATTTGAACCAAATCTTCTGAGTCCAACATCCTATCAAATACTAGAAGGTTAATAAGTTCTGGTACATTTAAATATGGAAACAAAAACTGAGAAGACCTTCAGTTACAAGAAACCTAGGCCCAGGATGATGCAATCCTCTAACCAATTCCCCCAGTGCCAGTATGTCTGCAACTGCATGGAGGCTGAGCTCTGTATTCCACAGCCATTATAAAGATCTGAGTATTTTTGCTGAGCTTTAATGTGTTACCACCTTGTCAATTTGCATCTGAAGAAGTGAGCTGTAGTCCATGGTTTCCACAAGAATTAAATTTTGTTGATGATGCAACAAGACTCCTTTTTTTCATGTTGAGGAGTTAGCCATGTTAGACTGTAGTTGCAAAATAGTAAAGAGTCCGGTAGCACTAGGGCTGCCAATCCCTTGCCTGGGGTGGGGGAGTCCCTGTTCCGACCTCATCCCCCTGACCCCGCTTACCTGGCCAGTGGGGGGCGTGCTCCCTGGGGCACCCCCTGGCAGCATGGCACACCCCTGGGCAGTGTGGCACACCCTCACACCCCACAATGGGCCTGTTTCGGGCTAAATCAGTCCTGGGGGGGGGGGCGATCCAGCCCTTCAGAGAGCGCGGGAGTGCACTCTGGGCCACCCTTTGACCCAATGTTGTCACTTCCCAGAAGTGACATCATCACACATGCTGGGAGTGCGTGTGCGTGCAGGGTGAGTACTGGGTTCCCAGTCCCCTGCTGGGGGACTAAAGGGACCTGGCAACCCCAGGTAGCACCTTTAAGACTAACCAATTTTATTGTAGCAGAAGCTTTCAAGAACCACAGCTCTCTTCATCAGATGCATCTTAGGCTATAATAAAGTTGGTTAGTCTTAAAGGTGCTACTAGACTCTTTATTATTTTTATCTTGTCACTTTTTCAGGTGCTAGGCCTAACTTGATGTCCTTGTCATTGACCAATTTGCTTTCTTTCTATCAATGCTGACACTCATCCTCAATTCTGCAAACTTCCTCAAGATGAGAGATCTCTCAACATAAAATGATATTGCTGTGTCCAGACATGGCTGAACTACATAGTTTCCTATTATGGTTCTACTGACATCTGTGGAGCTAATCAGAATGGGGGGGAGGGTCATTAGTTTGATCAAACTGTTTTATATGTAATGCAGAAAACATGATCTGCATCCTGATTGACTCTGATTCAGAAGTCACTGGGATTCAGTGAAGTTCACAGCATTTGGCAAGAGATTGATCTCTATATTTTCTATGTCTAAATTGTCACAAACGGTATTTTATAAGGTCTCTGCTTTTCATTTTGTTTTCTTTCTTTGTATTGGACTATTCCTTCATTAGACAATGCTTTGAGTCTAATAATTTTTCTCTCCAGACGCCAGTATTTTGCAAGCAAGTAGAATGAGTCTTGGAAATGGAGCATTTTAAAAAAGTTAAGTGTAATTCTGGTGTTACTGTTGGTTTTTCCCCCCAGTAGAGCTGCCTCTTAAACTGCTGTGTAAAAAAAATAGCCATAAGAACATTTTGCTTGCAAAACAGAGTCATAGATGTGATTTTTCATTTACCCACATTTAGGAAGTGTTAAATGTACTGGAACGTAGCAATAACCATAGACTGCAACTGTATTGCAAGCTAAAATTGTTAAGGCAATCAGAGCTGAAAAAGTGACACAAGCTTTCTCCTCTCATAATGCCCCACAGGCTGCTGTTGTTTAATCCAACTGATGGACTTCACTTTTAATTTGAAACTAATGCTCCTTGATAGAGGTATCCAGCATGGACCAAATCCAAACCGCAAAAACAGTTTTTTGCTTTTTTGCCCTGTGACACAAACTGTCAGACTTCTTCTGGTTAGACAATCTTGCTCCAAAATGAGGAAGCCTCCCTATGAATCACTTGAAGCCTTGATGGACTCTTTGAAGTGGGTCACTTATTTCAGGTGCTCGGAAGTCGGCAGAATAAATCCAGGTTCATGTTACTCTTTTGATGTCCTTCTGCTGCTTTGGCTGTGAAAAGACATTAACACTCAGTAGAATTTAGTATGCCAAGATTCATCTTCGGAACCTATGCAGCACTGTATTTTTTGTAGCTTCCTTTTTAAGTCTTCCTAATGGAACTCCTCAGAAACTTTTACAATCAACAACAGGACTAGGCCAAATTATCCAGTTCTTTTAAGGAAGCTGCAATGTAGCTCAATCATTCAGCATTGCAGAGAGATTTCCCAGCCAGTCCCCTCAGCTCTTTCAAAAATGTCCGCAGCTCAAAAAATAGGGTCTGTTTCCTGATCTCATCAGGGAGCTAAATTGTAGCCTGCCTGGACTACAGAGTATAATAAGTCCCTTTAGTACAAGTTTTCTCATACTAAGCTTCTACTCTGCTTATAAAGTGGGTGTACTGTGTCCATAGGTGATTCTCTAATTCTGAATCCGTTGGGGTGAGATCCGATCTAAAGCATCTATGCCCAACAGCTAGTACCTTGGTTCAGTGATGTCATTTCTTCTTGCAGTCAAAATGCAAGTTGTTATTGCTGAAGAAGTTAATTTTGCAAGTCCATTACAATTGTATATGTTCTCTAGACAGAGATTGTGCAAGTATCATAGACACTTATTGAATGGTGCTTTTAATATTACCAGCAAGGAGACACATATTTCCTCCCCTTGCTTATCAGCACCAGTTTTTTTATGGGTTTGAGAGGGACAGAAATTTAACTTCAAGGAGAGTGTTTTCTATACTACCATACCTAACTTGCTACTCAGAAATCCCTTTCTCCTATTATCTTTTATCAATGGATTATCCTTATATTTAATAAACAAGGGATGACCTATTGAGCATATCAAACATTCCACACAACGGGCTTAGCCAAGACTAGAATATAGGCAAACCTAGGAAAACCCACAGGTTGGCAGAAAAAATTGGGGGGAGGGGATTGGGAAAACAAAACATTGAGATAAAAACTTATCCAGAAGGGTAACAGAAATTCTGCACATGTTCAGGCATTGTGAAAAACACTGAGTGGCATTTACATTTATCATAATAATCTAAAATGGCACCAGTCATTGTGGAAGAGAACATGGCTGCCATCAGAGGAGTGAGGGCCAGATGTGAGGGAATGGGAATCAGAAGAGAAGGGTGAGAAAGAAGAGTCCGCAGGCACTGGTGGGGGCAGACGCTGATGAGGGGGAGGGGGAGGAAACATGTAGTCCACATAGGAAAATGATAACAAGGGACGTGAGGACCAGTGTGGTTGGAAGGCAAAACTAAGAGCCAGAAAGAGAGATGGGGAGTACGAACTAGAACCTAAGGAGATAAGAATGCCAAGACTGTGGAACTCCTTCCTAAGGGATATTTATCTGCTCTCATCTATCACTGACTTCTGCCAGCAGGGAAACATTTTTTTTTGTTTCAGCTGGCATTTCCTCAATTATCTCTCCTTCCTGCCCTACGTTTTTTAATTGGTGTCTCTTTGTTTTGCCTCTGTGGGTGTTTTAGTTCTAATCTTTAACTTACTTCATGACTTGCTTTTATACTACTCTATTTTCAGTTGTTAGCCACCTTGGCAGTCCTCATTGGACTGGAAGATGGGATTTAAATCTTTTAAAGAACTAAATAAATAATAAATAAAATAAGAGGGGGCAAGGTGGGGAAAGCATGATCCAGAATGGAAAGGGAGGCCAACATAAGCAATAGGATTTCTCATCCCCTTGTTTCTTTACAGATCCCATATGTCCCAACACACACACCCATACTACCTTGTACCATGCACCACAATCCCACAAAGCAAGTGAAATGCTGCAGTTAACAACAGCCGCAACAACAGATTATTATTTTTATTTATTTATTTATTTATATTCAATTTATATTCAGCCCTCCCCACATCAGCAGGCTCAGGGTGGATTACAACAAAGTTTAAAATCACATTTCACAGTTTAACAGTTTAAAAACATAAAACACCTTAAATGCCATAGATTAAAATAACAAATATATAAATATAAACACAGCAGCACATAATCTGGACGACCACCTTACAGAAATGAAACCAGTTTTAAGTGGCATTATACGACACTACATCTTCAGTGACTGATCCACATACATGTACATCATTTATCATTTAATGCTGTCCAATGACTCTTAGATAAGTCTCATCTGGAATTTATTTTGAATGTATATTAGGCTATCTGAAAATTCCACCATTAGTGATTAATCAGTTATTGCTCATTCACACATGCAAATCATTATTTGATGCTGCAATCAACAAGTGATAAGCATGTGAGTATAAAGCGGAGTATAGATATCTGTGCTGAAGAAAATCAGTAGGCTGACATGGTGGCCCATTCCAAACAACTAAATTGCCATCACTTCCAACTCTGTAGGATTGTCACCTTTATTCTAGTTCATTAGTACATTTTTATCTCTACTCCAGGGAGCTCAGAGTCACAAAGAAATCTTCATGGCAGGATGGGGATTTGAACTTGAGTCTCCCAGACCCTAGTCTAACACTATCCACTGTACTACATTGGTTCTGTACCTTTAACAGCTGCAACAACAGGCAGAAATTCAACAGTAAAATACCACTCTTAATAGAATCTCTGTGCCAAGAAATACAACTTGTATTCAGTCTCTGCCTGTTGTGCCACTCTTGCACAAGAGTTCCACCTGAGCACAGTAGTTAATTGTCTATGGATGCCGAGACTGTTCAGTGATAGATGTTGCAATCTATTCATTGCCTTATAGGATTGTGTTATATGGATAGGAACATTATTATTTAAATCAGTGCACACAATGGGGCTTCATCCCACCTCATGCTATAATAACGTAGGCCAACCATAATGAACTAGTTCCTGGGGTAGAATTAATGTGCAATAGTAATGGTGATTAGGTAATTATCAAGTACTGTAAGAATTTAACCTTCCCTCTGACAAGCATATCTGGCATCACCTGAGCTCATACAGACTCTCAGAAAAGAATTAACAGTTTTAAATTATGCCATTTAAGTTATTAATCGAGAAATTAAAAGGGAACTCAAGAATAAAACAGGTCATGCACACATTCTTCTCATGTTTTAGTATTTTGGCATAACTTAAATCAAAGCAGTTCTTTTTAGTGTTAATATAAAATAAAAATGGGATTGCAGATCTGAAGATTAGAGATGGGCACGAACCGAAATACGAACCAAAGTTCAGCACAAACCAGGCTGGTTTGTGGTTTGCAAACTGGCGGTTCGTCAGAGCCCATTTCTGAGGAGCCGCCATGAACTTTAGGCTGGTTCATTAGTTTGTTTTTTGGTTTGTCACTGCAGACAGCCTGGTGCTGATCAATCCATTTCCTAGGCAACAGGGAATGAACTTCCTGCAGACTTTCTACAGACCCAGAAGTGGCCTTCTGTTGGCCCGGAAGTGACTTTCTGCTGACCTGGAAGTGATGATTTACTGACCTGGATGTGACGTTTTCATGAACCAAATGAACCGGTTCACGAACCAGGGCAGGTTTGTGAAAGTTCGTGGTTTGTGAAATGTGATGAACCACAAACTGCACAGTTCTCTTTTTTTCCAGTTTGTGCCCATCTCTACTGAAGATAGGGGGAAGTATGAAATGTGATTGGTCAAAGACCAATCTTCTGGTGTTTTCCCTCATTCTGGTCAGGCT
The DNA here is from genome assembly GCF_028583425.1 of Eublepharis macularius. NCBI lineage: Eukaryota > Metazoa > Chordata > Lepidosauria > Squamata > Eublepharidae > Eublepharis > Eublepharis macularius. The sequence goes on along the minus strand of NC_072794.1, from coordinate 118,622,608 downwards.
AGCAGGAATGTGGGCAGCAGCTGAGGATGGGAGATCCCTGCATGTCCCATGCCACCCATTGGGGGGACCTGGAAAACCTGATTCCACAAGGTTCTGTTTTGTCCCCCATGCTTTTCAACATCTACATAAAGTCACTAGGAGAGGTCATCCAGAGATTCATGTGGATGATACTCAGCTCTGTCTCATGCTTCTACCAGATCCAAGAGTGAGTGTGGAAACCATGACCAGGTGCTAGAGGCAGTTTTGAGATGGATGAGGGCTAATACCAGAAACTTAATCCCAACAAAACTGATGGGCTGCTGTTGGGGAGAAGGTTTGACCCAGGAATCGGGGCATTTCCTGTTCTGGATGAGGTTGTCATAAAGAAGCAAGTTTGTAATTTGGGGGTGCTATTGGACCCAGGCCTCCTGTTGGATAAATAGGTGTCTATGCTGGCCAAGGGGGCTTTTCACCAGCTTCAGCTGCTGAGGCAACTGTGGCCCTTCATGGGTAAAGATCTTGCCACTGAGGTGCATGCCCTGGTAACGTCTAGATTAGATCACTGCAATGTGCTCTGTTGTGGGGCTACCCTTGAACAGTGTGTAGAAGCTACAGTTGGTACAGAATGCTGTGGCCAGAGTGTTGATTAGAGTGGGTCTTAGGGACCATATAATTTCAGTTTTGTTCCATCTACCCTGACTTCCAATTGGCTTCCAGGACAAATTCATGGTGCTGGTATAGAGCTTTAAAGAACTATGCAGCATACCATGGACCACATTCTCCCATGTGAACCTATACACCCATTCCAGTCATCTTCAGAGGCCTTGCTTCAAGTTCCTCTACCATCTGAGGCTAGATGAGTAGCAACCTGAGAAAGGACCTTCTCAGTCATAGCACTAAAACTTTACAACTCTCTCCCTTAGGAAATTCATCTGGCTCCCTCTATCATTGTCTTCCATGAGCAGGTGAAGATGTATTTGTTTTGTTTGGCATATTTATTTATTTATTTATTTATTATTTATTCATTCATTTTATTGCACATATTCCACTCTCTCCCTATAAAACAGGCTCAGAGTGAATCACATCAAAATTATAAAACAAGGTAGCATGATAGATAAAAACAATTCCAACAAGTAAAATAAATATTTATTAGATTTATATCCCGCCTTCCCCACGACTAGGCTCAGGGCAGTCACAATATTATAAAGAACAACAAAATATTACATAAAATGACAATAAAATGCTATAAAATACAATATGAAAACAAATCCACCTCCCAGATGCAGATCTCACACTAACAATTTCAGTCACAAACTTGCAGTGGGGCAGGTATGGCAGATCTAATTAAGATGGCAGATGCAGAGCAGACCAGGCAAGAGACCAGCAGGATAGTCTACCAGCTCCTCAACCACAGTCATAGGCCTGGCAGAACATCTCCATTTTGCAGGCCCGGCAGAACTGTAATAGGTCCCGCAGGGCCCATATCTCAATTGGGAGAGTGTTCTACCAGGCTGGTGCCAGAGCCAAAAAAGCCCTAGTTGAGGCCAGGTGAATGTCCTTGGGGCCAAGAATCACCAGCAAATGTTGATCTACCTAGCATAATACCACCTAGGAAACATACCCCCAGTAATTTTTATTAGCCCTCCTCCCTTGTTGTGTTTTTATGTGTGCTAGTATGTTTATATATGTTCTTGAATTCTTTATTTAAGATATATTGTTTTAAATGCTGTTTTCATGTTTCAATGTTTTGGGTAGAAAGGTAGCATAGAAATATTTTAAATAAATAAAGAGTAGTAGTGCAGTTCAGAGAGAGGGAGAGAGAGAGGCAATTAGGCAACTTTATCTCCAATCAGATCTCCATACAATTTATTGTAACATCTTTTAGATACCAGATGAAGTGCATCCAGGCTACTGGTAAATAGTTTACTGTTTTATTTGGGCTTTTTAATTGGATGCTACTTAGGGTGTTTGACATCATAAGCCCCTTTCATGGCAGAAAAACAGGATAAAAATTCCTAAATAAATAGTACAAATTTGGAGGAATGGGAAGATGAATATCTGTGTTTGTTGGGAAACAAAAAATGGGCCAAGCCACTGGGTTTACTCATGATTAGAATTAATTTTGAAAACTTGTTATGTGATTCTCCTGCTAACAGAGTTAACAAGAAGTCTGCAGTATTGTAAAACTGTCAACCATCACTTCACACAGCCTGTGCAAAATACAGGCTTCACCATGTGTCTCATTATATGTAGTAAACTAATAACACATTGGGGGTAGCTCTGTTGTTGTCATGGTGGCCATGCAGTCCAACTTACTGGTGGGTCCTGACTAGAGATGGGCACGAACAGCAATACGAACAAAAAAAAAAGCCACGAACAGCCCAATCTGCTGTTCGTGAACAAGTTGTTCATGAGGACCCATTCTAAACGAACAGGTGGTCGTTGCAAGCCTTGTTTGTTGCTGTTCATTGCTGTTCATCAAGCCAGACAGTCTGGCACCTACAATCAATTCCCTTGGCAACTTAAGCAGAGATTGTCTGAACTCTGTCTGAACTCCTGCTGTTGCCCTGGAAACCCCAATCTAAGCCCAATTTAGCTTGATAGGCAGGTCTTCCTTTCAAGTGTGGAGCTCCAAATTTGTTACAAGGGAGCAAAGAGCATGGGAGAGGGGGGCTCCCAGCTCCGGTTTAGTTTGCAGACAGTGGAGAGGGAGAGAGTTGCTGTTGGCATTTTGATAGAGTGCATTGGAGCTTGAATTTTCTTTGTGTGCGGTGGGATAGGGATCTACCCCTTCAAGTTCCAGGGCTGCTGCCAGGCTCTGGGCCAAGCTGTTATTTAATATTGGTACTTTTCCTGCTGCCTGCTCAGGTAAGGTTTCTGGGAGTGGTGCAGTAGGGATCTACCCCTTCAAGTTCCAGGGTGCTGCCAGGCTCTGGGGCCAAGCTATTATTTATTATTGGTACGTTTCTTGGTGCCTGCTCAGGTCAGGTTTCTGGGAATGGTGCAGTAGGGATCTTGACTTGGATAATGGCTGGAGGAGAGCCTGCTGGCCCCCACGAACAGCCAACCACAAACATGTTTGTGGACAGGGCCATGTTTGTGGTTGTTCATGGATGGCAATGAAGAATGAACATCATGTTCATTTTTTTTTCTGTCTGTGCCCATCTCTAGTCCTGACCCATCCTTGAAAAAAGATTGGGGGACATTTGTCAAGTCAAGCTTGGGCAGGTACGTTGGGGAAGAACCAGGCAAGGAATGTGTTTGGTTATGAACAGAATTCTGGTGGTATTTGGCAGCTCTTAAGTTCAGCTTGCTCATTCTAAGAATAGGGTTAATAGCAAAATATATATATATATTTGGGCCAACTCTGTTGTTGTTTTTTAATTTGCTTTTATGACTGCCTCCCAGAGCAGAATCAGCCAGGAAAATATCTGACTGTACCAACACTCCTTGAAAATTACTGGCTACAATTCCTCTCTTCATATACTTAGTATATGAAGAATTTGTTTCTAACAGTGCTTATTCAAATATTTGGAATGTTCACACTTCAGGTAGAAAAATTTTCCTCTTAGAGAGCTAGGTTGTGGAAGAGGTTTGTGTCAAAATCATGTTCATTTTGAAAATACGTGGGACACATTCTTGCACAGTAATTCCCATTTTGTATTGAATCTAATTTCCTATGATGAATCACAACCTTTTCACAGGTAGCAGGAAATTTTACAGCATATCCAGGTATTAACACTTTTTTTTTCACTGTTCAGAATCTGTGCATGATCGTACTTTCAGCAATGACATTTGTAAATAATCTTACCTGGTTCAGTCCAGCCAGCAGGATGGAGCATACAAAGCAGAATGACATTGTTGATGCCATACAAAATGCTTCTATCAAGGAGTGCCACTGCCACTGCCTACGCTGAAGTGCCAAAAAAGATTACTGTAAGACACTGACATCAGTATGCGGTTATATCACTGGGTGCAATAATATGAAGATGGCACTGAGCTCACAAGTTTCACAAAAAAATGAAAGACAAAAGTGAAAAGTAGCAAGCAATTTCTACTCTGCTGTGGTTTTTGATTAGAACAGGTCTAGTTCAATTTTGAACCATTAGATCTTTTCTACATTTGATTGCAATTCTCTTTTGTGCTGAAGACCAAACGTGTTGTGTCAGTGACTTCAAAAGAATAAGATTTGCTCTCTTCATCTCCTGGTTTAGAGACGACTGCTTTCAGAAATCTCCTCCCTACAGAGATCAAATAGCATCTTAACCTTCTTATTGATAAAATAATTAGTCCAATAGTTCAGTTTTCAAAGTTTTAATCTGGGGGAAATACCATTACAGCGAATGGGTCTAGGGCTAGCGGTGGACCCTGAAGACCGAAGCAACTACTTTTAAGTAATAAAGCTGATATTCTGTTCGGTATTTCTGAGCCATAATTCCATTTTAGCAAAGTTATAAACAAGTTTAAAATAGCTTGAATACTCTTCTGTTACCTTAATGGCAGGTAGCATAACAATTCTGCCTACATCGGTACAATATGTCTTGCTGCATTTATTTCTGCTCAGTATGAGCCCCTTTGGAATACACAGTTTTCATATTCATTGTGTATTCTTCTCACTACATTAGAGAGTCTGTTTCTTTCTCTTTATTAGTAGCCAGTAATATATTAATGCATACCTTGGTGTGAAATGTGCTCTTAACTATTACCTTGGATGCTCATTTAGCTGAATTTGATAGTGACAACACATTGACATTGGTAAGGTTAATGATCCAATCCTTTATTTCATCGAACAAGTTGAACAACATTTAGTACATTGTTTCATGATGTCCTGGAGAGCTGTCTTGGCTATTACTTTAATAGTGCTGTGGCATCTATGCCCTTTAAATAATTGGCACCGTGAAAATATTCTCCAGGTCCCGTCACAATTGATTAGTATTGTTCTGAATTACAAAAAGATTACTTTTAGTTTTTGCTTTCTGCTGGAGATGTTGAAATTTGGTGATTACGTAAGTCCATAACTGTTTGTTTCCAGCACCTAGTAACTAAGAAATCTTCTTGCAAGACTTACTACATCCTTGAAAACCATTTCATCTCTATCATCCATGACTGCCCTTAATCACACTTTACTCAAATATTGTGAGCCTGGAGTCATTGCCAACAAAGTCAAAGTCTTATGCTCCAACCACACCTTACCAATGATTTAATGATGATGATTTACTGTCTAATTGTTGATAACGCCTTCAAACCTTTCCCATTCAGAATTCTCTGTGGTGTCAATTAGCATAGCAAAATCTCACATCAAAACCTGCTGGTACAGTCACCCTTTCATGTATGGACAAAATCAAATTTAGCAATATTATTTTATTGTTCTCATCCCTCAACCTATTGACAAACATGTCCATCACCAAGCCAATAAAAGGAGTAACTAATTCAAAACTCACCCCATCCTTGGAGGGTTCTCTTGCTTCTCGACAAAAGAACCCAAATAAAGTAAGAGCTGACAGGGCAATGTGTCTACTTTGTCAAGGAGGGTTATACTTAAGGGGGTGTTAAGGGGGTTGTAACTTTAACACTTTGGCTTTAAATAGAATTAAAGATTTTGGTTATGGATCAGAGTCCCAAAGCGACAGATACAAACTAGAGTTTCAAGATTTCCCATACAAACAAGATTGAAATTTTATTTTGGAGAATGCTTACTATACATTGCCATATCACATATGGCAGCACCATGGCCATTATTGATACTACATATAACATAACTGACAGTACAATTTACCTTGTTATAATTCCTTGATTACTTCCAGATATTGTTCATTTGCTGATGTGTTCACAGTTTAGAAAAGGCTGTATTTTGAGTTTATGCACAGTTGGTGACATTCATCATTGTGCTAGGCAGCTGACCAGTAGCCACTGCTAACACATGCTCAGATTCATAAAGCAAGGCATTGTGACACATGGCTTTCACAGATATACACAAAGTTATACTAAGTAGATAGACCTAGGATGCCAGGTTTTTGAATGCACAGCACTTTATTCTTAATGTTGTAATATGGAAAGGTGCACCATGCCTACAAAAAGTATGATGGCAATATGTTTGCCAGAATGTTCTTTAAAAAATGTTCAGAAAGCAAAACACGTAAAAGTAATGGCCAGAATCCAAAAGAATTGCACAACTACTTTCCTGTGTCCAATGAAAGACTTGCAGAGCTGTATTTCTGCAAAAACTTTCCAGAATGCAAGGGCTTTTAAACTACTTTAAAAATTCAACTAAGTTTCAAAGGCAGTTTGTAACATGACATATAGAACAGCTAGGCAAAGAATTAAAAGTTCTGCTAAAGTAGCCCTTTGGCCCATGTTTTATATCTTTAGCTCTGATTATCTGAAGGGGGGCTGAATTATGATTTAAGGCTGTCGACTGATGTGCAAAATCCGCACTCGTGCAATTTGTAGTTAGATCATTCCATTTTGGTGACCAGATATGTGTTTTCCTTCAGACAAGAACATTGCCTCCCTGGTTCTTAGCTAAAGTTTCTGGAACTTGTGTGAATGTCCAAACTAAGACTTCAGAGTGCATGGAATGAACATGTTACCAGCAAGAAAAGTCCACCTTATGTGTAGCAGAGAGTATGGATAGCAAGTATGCTGGGAGGGAGCAATGTATGGGTGCAATTCCTTTGGGGGCAGAGAGCCAAGAGCACAGCACTGAAATAATGACATCCGGGGGGGGGGGGGAGTGGCATTTGGTGGCATTGACTTGGTATCCAGCCAAATTATTCACCAGGGGACTTGGAAATGCAAACAGAATGGGGGGGGGGGAGGGGGAGAGAAAGAAAGATCTTGAGGCTGATTGCTATTTTGTCCTCCTACCACCTTCCCTTTTCTTTAAAATTACCCTTGATTGTGTAGCATCTGCTCCTTTCAAGCCTGCATATGGTACTTTCTGTACATCTGCATGTGCCTGTGTAGAAGCAGCATAAAAGCACCAGAATACAAATACACGTCAGAATTTTTCCTTTTGAAGCTCTACAGTAAATCAAACAGGCAAGCTATAGTTGCATTGCAAAACCAGGGGACAGATGCTGAAAGTGCAGGCCCAGCACGATCCTTTCTATGCAGATATCGATAGTGTTCTTGTTAAGATTCTGGAGTGCCAGCCAGCCAGCTCAGTAGTGCATTGGATGTTATTGTATCATCTTGAAAGATCAGCAAAGTTTCCAGAAAAAGAAAGGACCCAGACAGACTACTAGATGAAGTGGATTTGTGTGGGAATATTATTTTTTGATGCTTGAAATTTAGTCCTCCTCACTTAAACACAACACTAGCAGGACAGAAGAACTTACCTGGTGTGATTTTCGATGCTCCCAACATTTCATGTAAACATGTATGCCAAGTGGTTCATGTGCTATGCCAGAAACCCATAGCCCAAGCCAATGTAGCACAGTTTAAATAAGATGCTGGGAGTGTGAAGTCACACAGATAAGTTATTCAGACACATTTAAATCAGGCTTTAGCTGAAGAAGCTAAAGAAAGGATTTCATACCTACACATAGGTAGCCTTAGAGAAACACAACAAGAATACTTGCCTAAGGGCTTTGCTCACCTTTCTATAATTTTCCTTCAAGGGGACAGTGATTCTCTATTTAGTACTGAAATTGCACCTCCTCACACACACACCATTTCAACTCTCAAAAAAGTGCCAAACCATATCTACAAGCTTACGGCATTTCCAGGACCTTATTGGGCAGAATGAGTGCTCAGGGGATGGCATAATAACTGATGATTAAAGGGAACTTTATGTACCGGACTAACATATTGTATTGGAAAGCAGAGAGTGTGATCATTACATAGCTAGCTAGAGAGAGTTCAGTGTGGCACTTCAGAAAAAAGCAGGATGTAGCCTACGTGTAGTATTTTGGAGACGCACAAGGAAAGGACACATAATGAGATGGTAAAGAGTCGCACATTCCTATCTGACTAGCTCTCTTTATGCTGTCCCCTGCAGGACCTTCTTTACTTTTTGGAAATTGGATATAGCCTATTCCAACAAACCTAAGAGTGTCTCAAGCCATGTTTTTACAGTAGAGTTTTCAGGCACATGCCTGGAACTCATGGCAGACTTTTGGAGATAGAGCATGAGGAAAAGGGCATTGGCAACCCTTCGACATCACATCTAGGTTCCATCCATCACCAATGCTTTAGGATTTTGCCCAGTTTCTGTGGTCAAAACCATAAAGATCAGGAATATTCCTAGAGTGTCACTGAGGTTCCTTTTCCCCCATCAACCCTACCCTGCCTCACAAACAGGAACAGGAAATCATCAGCTAAATTAGCCCAACGATAGCAGGCAAACACGAAGCCTAGTCTCCAGCAACTGTTGGTGGAGGGCTTCCAGTATCCCAAAAAAGCTGACCCCATTACATGATTAACAGCAAATATATTGCAGTGTGTATGTGCACTGATAGAGTAATGAAACTTGGCCCCCTGTGGGTTATTCAAGTGCCCCAACTGTTAAACTAACTTATTGGCAGAGAAGAGTTGTGCAGCTTTGACTGGCTCCCAGTCTTAACTATGAAATTGCATTTAGGTCACCTGCATTTTAGATCAGACTTTTGTTCCTTGAGAACTTGAAGTTTGGACTATTTTGTTCATATGACAGCCTGGTCGCTTTCAGCCATGACAGGCTGTTGCATGATCTATGGTGTTATAATAGCAAAAGCTGTTCTTTATTGCTAAGAAATCCAAGCAATTCCATCTCCAATGCAACACAGTGGCTGAACATAAATCAATTATATATGTACTGTTATCTCCAGTTGGAGCTCTGACAGTTCAGTCTCATCACACTATATAGCTGTTCAGTCCAAATGCAAAAGAAGATTTACCTCTAGGTCTTAAAGTGATCTTCATATACCACCATCAAGATACATTTGGGATTCCCCCTACCCCCACCCCATCTTAGTTCTTTGAGTTACTTTCTTTCTTGACCTTTCCTGAAGCAATACCTGCAAGGGTATAAGCCGCTCCTTTATTGGAAACTTCCTCAATCTCCTTATCTGTATTCCATTCCCCACTCTGTTCAGCTAGCTTTGCACCCTTCTTAGGCAACATAGGATACAATTTTGGAGCTGTAGTTACCAATTAAGGCTTTGGTCTGCAAAATTTTTGTCACTTTAGCCCAAATCAGCAATAAATATGATACCTAACCCCAGCAGAAATATGTACTCTCCTCTCCTTTCCCCTACACAAATGCATTTGGATACACGTCTAACTTTGGTTACCTCTCAGAAAAGAGGTGGCGGAACTCTCAAGAGGGAAATGAGGAAGAAACACATGGGATTCTTTGAAATAATATTATTTTCATGCACTATTGCTGAGTATTTTCAAGAGGTGCCGGAACTCTGTTCCACCGCGTTACCGCTGAAAAAAAAACCCTGGTCAAGGGCCTGTCACACTGACATACTATGAATCTTGACTATTCTCACCTTCCCTCTTTCTGAATTTAATCCAGTTTGTTCTCAATCCATCAGAAATATGTAGACGAGAGTAATTGCTCTTGCAGTCTTCTCTGATCTGTCTGCATACTCCATCTTTCTTGATTTCATTTCCTATTCTGAAGTCACAATGGGCTTCATGTCACTCAATTTTTTGGCCTTGCATTGGCCTCTTTAGGGACATGGTCTTTGTGGATAGAATTAGCACAGCTGTTCTAATTCCCATCTTCAGCTGTTCTGATGTCACAAATGGTTTATCCAACCTTAGCCCAGGCAGCAGTTGGTTTAGGAGAGATTGGGGGGTGGGGTAGAATCTGAGCTATGTAACTTACTCTATGGCAGGGTTCAAAAATATTCTATTGCAGTGTGCCATGGACTTTGAAATGCTCTCTTACAGAGATTAACAGGTCTATTGGCAAAGACTTTTTCCAGAAAGGGACAACATGTTCTGCTTATCAAGTTAATTGTCTGGCTTTAGGTATGTCAAGGAGCATATTCTTCCATATGAACCCCTTCCATAGAAAATTAAGTTAGAGCAGAGCTGCATCACAACTTGGCCTTGACACAAAGCTGAATCTTTTCAATGGTTTCCTCACATCATCCCTTGAAAATTTTGCTTGGCTCCATCTTTGTATAATTTTCCCAATGGGGTGTTTAATGTGTTTCATGTTGCTGTTACTTCATCTTTTTTTGGGGGGGGGGCTTTTATTATGCTGCTGGTACTCCTTTTTATGGATATGAGCTGTATTTTTAAAAAATAAAAATAAAAAATACTGTAATTGTATTTCTCATGTTGTATGCTGTTTCAGAATTCCGTGAAAAAGAACCTATACATTTTGTAAAACAAATAAAATAGATATTAGTAGTGTCAGACTGATTATAGCCACACCATCAGCATTGAATCCAAGCCACCCAACAATCATAAACATCTGTGAAATTACCTGATTTTCACTTCGCATAGTATATTTTCCCTCAGAACTACTGAAACACATTTGTGAGGTATTGGATCTGACCATTCTATAAATGCTTAGAGGAGCCCATATTTCATTTGACATGGTATCTGAAAACTTGGCAGGTAGATAGGACAGACTTTAATAATAGCCTTGTGTATTGTATTGATTGTTACCCCTGTTTTCACCAGTGAGCATCCTCATCAAAAAGAGTGGAGTAACTGTAGGCAAATTGCTGTTAGCTAGAATAACTCATTAAGTACATTTGAATGCATGGATTTGAGAGAGAAATCTGGATTCAATACTAACATATTGGCTAAGCAGAGGTATTACATTGCTGAATAATTGGATATTGGTATGACAATACACATTAATTATTGAACAAGATGTATTTTTGAATGCAGCAATATGAACATGCAATTTTGTGTGTAATGATTAATCTCACCTAGGAATAATAATCAGTAGGAGAACAGCCAGTTCCAAAAGCTGTTGGGCATGAAGGTGGCAGCAAGAAGGTACAGAACTATTGTGAGGTGTAATCCATCTTTATGCTGTTTTTTTTTAGCCCACTGCTTCATTAAGCAACATTCACATATGCTTATTATTAACATGCTTGGAAAATCACACATCAGCCCATGAAAAGTATCAGATTTATTTCTTTGTAGCTCAAGTGGTATGCAAGGTGGTCTTGATGGTTGTGAAGTGGGGCAACAGTTTATAGGAACCCACAAGGAAACACACATCACTGAAACAGATCCACTGCTAAACTTGTCTTAGGAAGTATGACAGGAACAGAGTGAGACTAGTTGTTAGTACTAGAATATTTTGGAAGCCTTTTGCGAGAGAACTATCTACATGGCTTTCCAAGACTTGGCAAAGCATTTCCCCAAACTTTAACTGCCATGCATTCACAGATTCCTTGTCTCTCCTCATCTCTGACCTCAGTGTGTGATGGGAAGAGGATCAAGTCTGAGTTGTACTGAGTTTTAAAATTTCTAAACTTGTGTAAACTGGATGGAACTCATGGAACTGAAAACTCAAGGAAATCAAAACAAATTATGTTTTTATTTCAAGCTAGATTTAGACAAGAAGAGTCCATTCCTCCTACATAGCTGATGAGATGTTTTCAATAAAAAGCTGCCAGATTTACCAAAGCAAAGCAATGCAGCTTCATTCTTCCCTTGAAGGTTGACTTCTGGGGCTGCAGTGGTCAGAAGACACAGCCTCAGTGTGGCATTTCATACAGCCAATACAATAAGCACAAAAGTAGTGTACCCCAGATTACAAGTTCAATCGTATCATTCAGTCTGCAGCTACCATGCACATGATCAGACTTTTGGAGGGAAAAAAAATAATATTGGCATAACCATGAAGAATTATCCACATAAGAGATGACAGTTGATGGTATGAAAGAATGATAATGACAAGTGTCAAACAGAGACATTGAAAGTGGCTCTAAAGGACTAAAAGCAGTCATCACAGCCAACATCTACAGTTGGAAACACAATATTATTCCTCCTCTTTTCTTTTCCACAGAGATTTTAAAAACCCCAGAAGAGAAGACGAAAGTGGCTTTGTCTGTTTGTGAAGAATCCATACAATTAACATGCTCAGGAGGTCTCCTCAACAGATACTTGTTAGCCTAAACCAGGAACCAAAGAGCTTCAACAAAGCACAGAGTGGTGAGCAGATAGGTCTGTAGTATAAAGGCGTGTTTTCCTGCAAGCTGTATTTAATGAAAGCCGTTCCTCACCTCCACTCCTCCTTTGTTTTGTTTTTGTTCTACTTCTGAGGTATTGGCAATCATTTCCTACTCTATTTTTTAAAGTATCCCTTATAAAAAGATACAGCATTATTGAATAGTCCCCCGCAGCAGCTTGTGACAGTTTTACAGCAATTTTTGTTATCTCACAGGAGGACACAGCTGTGTTTCTCAATTGAAATTCCAGTTGTAGATTAAGCAATACAAAGCAAAATATCCTTTTCTGAAGATAAGGACTGTCCAGTGTTTGGGAGAACAATCCTAGGCTGAATTTACACTAAAGTGAACAATAATCGGTGTCACCAGAGGAGTTTGAGCCCACAGTCCAGTGTGCCTCATAAGGTGAGTGTGCAATGCACACACACATGCAACAGCTTTTTACTTTTTTCCTCTAATATCATATCTTGACATTTAATTGGACAGGGAATACTTCTGAAATTTGGGGAACAGCTTATTGGAAGTTATGCTGAACTGTTTTTGGAAAGAGAGGACTTAGAAGCTCCTCTACAAACTGGCCACATTACACCCCCCCACACACACACACAAACGCACATACACCCAAGAATCAGGGTCTGCTTGTTTTATTGCAGATTAACAATGTGATCCTGAACAGAATTACATTCTTCTAAATCCACTGACAGAGTTACACTCTCCTATACCCATTGAAGTCAATGAGCTTAAAAAGATGTAACTCTGCTTAGCATTGCTCTGATCGTATCTGATTCTTATATTGTCCATAAGCACAACAATGTATATTGCTGTGGCTGCTAGGTATCTTTTCCTAGAATGATTGTTTCCTAATAGGCAGGAATGATGTTCCTTCAATATAAGCTAACAGCTACAGATGTGTCCTGAATGAGCAATTTACCTGCAAGACTGGTTTCAAGATCCATGTTTTGCCAGTAGGGTTGTGTAGCAGAAACAGCAGTAGTTTGTAATTTGGGGCAGAGATGGAAGATGTTGAGCATTTTTATCTGGAATTGGCAGAAACAAGGCATCCTGGGTAGTTGAGAAGTTGCTGAAGGATTCGTGGTTGTGTGTGATTATCCCAGTATATTTCACCTTTTTGGAAATAAACAGATATTATAAGGATAGCAAAAGTCTCCAGTGCTCTCTCAGCTAAAGGAAATTCAACCTGGTAGCAATTCTTTTGAATGTCAGTACTTAACAATATATTGGCCAACACAAATGAGTAGAACAATACTCATATTCTTCATACTTGTATTCACTCAACAGTATCAGATTACAAAATATTAATTCCCCAAAGCATCTTTGGTTTATTTCTATCTATTTGCCTATTCCTACCCACTCCCACCCACCCCCCATTCACAAAATCCCATTCATTCCTGATTGTATGGTCTTATTACTCTCTCCACAGGTCCTCCTTGGTAGCTCCTGCCTCATACTTTCTGTAACAGCTTTTCATTTGCATTGCCTATACCTATCAGCCTTGCCCCAACACAAAAGCCACATATGTTTATTTAGAACCACCCGAGACAAATGAAATGACCTCATTGAAACATGTTTTATTCAAGCTTTTTGCAATTGCTCTTCTCGACTCTCTCCCTGCCCTCCCCCTGGGTCCTTTCTCTCCACTCCCGACTTGGATCTTCCTGGAGTAGGCAATGTATCTGTCTGTTGCTTCCCTGCACACCCATTATTATGTGGAATGCAGGAGCTCTGCTCAGAACCTCTGCTCAGTGGCTCAAAGTGGGTTGAATTGTAGCCAGCGGCAGGGGAGGATAAATGTAGTGTGAGATGCCTCTTTCCATAGCAAACTGCAAATTGCCTCAGCAGCACGGTCCACAAAAGGTTCCTGTGGAGTGAATTTATCTCCCATTGTCATCCCAAAGAGGGAAGCAGATAAGACCAGGCATTTTATTTTTTTTAAAGTATTTGATCTTGTTCAGCTTTGGAGTCCATGGCACTTTAAAGGACTTTCCATGGGGAAAAGAACAAGAATGCAAGCCTGGGAATGCAGTACTGATAAAGGGATTTACTTTTAACAGCGGACAGGGTTCATGACCATGTAAGCATTTCAATTTTTAAGCCATATGCTTTGGATAATACCATTTGCCATCATGAGTGTTATGTCACTGAATGACCCATGGGGTAAGAGAAAGACTGCCAGCAGTGGAAGAGAGCTAAGAGAAATTATCCCCCAATTATGATCCCATTCTACCTTTAAATGGAGAAAAGGTACAAAACTTCTCTCTTTCTCTTTGACTTCCATTATTGAAGCAACACTCACCTGGCAGTCCTTTACCAATCACATTTCATACTTCCCCCTAGCTGACACTGGGATGCTACCTTTATGGACAGTAGTTGAGCCACAATGTAACTTGCAATAAACATTATTACAAATATTGTCCAAGATCACCACTGCCAAAGACAATTACATGGGAAATTATCAGATATACAAAAGCAACTGTTTTACCTTATCAAGATACCCTATTAGGAGAAATAGCATTACTGCAATATGAAGCAGCCATACAACACTCACACCTTCCATATTTTTTTTAAAAAGCATCATTATTATCTTCATAGAAAAAGTTCAAGGAATGGAAATACTGGTTGAAAATGTAGCTATACTGAAGAAAATGCTTCACTGCTGTAGTAACTTTATACTGTAAATTCACGATAAAGTCAAGGAACTACAATGCCAAGACCACGGCAATACAGCCCGGAAAACCCACAACAACCAAAGTCAATTTTAATTGCAGTTGCGACAGGAAGTTGCCACAGAAGAAGAAACCTTCACTCTTATAATATAAATTTCAGCTCAGGTAACTGAAATGTTTTCTTGGGGAAAGTTTGAATAAATTTATATAATGGTGTTTTAGAAATATAATTGCTTTGGTATATTGAAAGTAATCATGAACCACTTCCCCTCCTGCCAACTCCTGCCTCTTCCTATCGAGAGCTGAGTGGCTTTGCCCCTAGCTGACATGTTTAGAAGATCGTGATTTGGGCTGTAACAAAGCCCCAAGAACCTTCTGAACTGCTGGAGCAAAAGTAGCCCTTTTGAACCAGAGTGAACAATTTCACAAGTACCCTCAAAAAATCTCTTCTCCATTATTTGTAGTTGTTTTCCTACCCCCCCCTTTTCCAGCCTCAATGCCATAAATTCCCATAAGAGAATCCCATTGAACATGACCACACAACCTAAAATGTTTTGCTTTAAGCTGCTCCAAAGCTGTACCTTATGTGAATATATTTTCATCTACAGAGAAATATAGGACTACATTTAGAGTGGATATTAACAATACAATGCAATTTTAGTTACCCCAAACCATTTGCTTCTGCTCCAAATGACCATTCACTGGAAGATGTTACCATACAGACATCCCACTCTCTGAACTAGAACCTCTTAAAAGGTTGGTGCATCACAGATGCAAGTCCTTTTTCATATGTTGGTATTTTTGCTGCCAGCTGATGGCTCAGATGAATAAAGCTACTGAGAATACAACTTAATGGGGATACATTATTTTACATAATTAATTTGTATATTCATGAATCTCTGGGTATAACAGGCTCACAAACTTTAGATACAGATCTAAATCTGCATTAAGAAGGGTTTGGGTTGAAGTGGGCTGGAGAAAAGATGGAAAGGGCCATTTGATATACATGTAGTCCCAGCAAGTGCTTTTAAAAAGATCAGGCACCAAACTAAATGTGATGGGTGAATCATATTCATTGCTTGCAAGTCTACTCTCTTCACATGTAAAGTAAAATACTGAGATCCTAATTTCAACATCAAAAAGGGATGCATTTTAGAAAGGAGAGCCAGGTAGCCACTGAAAAGTGTCACCAACAGAGGAAAAACAGCACTGGAAGCTCTGCAGCTCAAGCTCTCTTCAAATCCTCCCAATGCAAAAATGTGGTACAGAGGGGAGAACAGAACGCCACCAACATCATTTGGATTAGCCTTATCTGCCAATTTACCAGCACAAATCCCCTGACAAAATACTCAGCTAGATGAAATGTCAGTCCACTTTAGAATGGAGATATGTGCACTACACCCTGAGAAAGTGGTCAAGAAAACAACATCTAAGACAATTTCCTACAAGTATTCATTTTCTCTCAAGCTGGAGAAAAACACATTGACCTTTTTACAATTCACAGTGATATTCTGGGAAAAGAAATACCCTAGTGTGCCATGTTATTATAGCAGGAAATATATATGTGCACATTTATGTTCTTGCATATATAAAGAAACATTTGAGTCAAAGAAAGCTTGCACAATGTAAAGTTTGTAAATGGCAGCACTCAAAACCTATACTCTGTGTCTTCTGCAAAATCTCCCACACCAACTTACTGAAAACAATTCAGATTTCTTTAACAGCATTTACACTATACATCATTGAGCTTCCTTCTGCACTACTGGGAGTGGTAATCTTTAAATCATGTTGAAGAACCGGAGTACACAAGCTGTAGCTCTTAAGATTTTTTTTGTAAGGAAAACTATTTTTTCTGTTTACATTGCAATACTAAGAAGACGTCCCCCTGACACAGGGGGTAGGGGTGTGTGTGTACCCACATGTATTCCAGGCCTGTCACCCTTCACGCAGATTTGCCCCTCCCTCATTTATCAGTGGCTTGGGACACTAGTTGGGCTCCATGCGTGTGAGTGTGGATGCTTATAGCTCCCACCACCCTTTTGCCTGTTGCTATCCAACCCAACCTAGCCAGGAGATTGTAGTGTATGTGGTGAAGAAACGTTCAGGTGTGCAAGTGAGGGTCTTGGAATACAGTTGAATTCTTAAAACAGAAAAATCTTTATTCACTATAAGACAGCTTTATGTTCTAGATCACACAAACATAGGGATTACATATATCACAATACTAAGGACTAGAGATGGGCACGAACAGCAATACGAACTAAAAAAAGGTACAAACAGCCCAATCAGCTGTTCACGAACAGATGGTCATTGCAAGCCTCATTCGTTGCTGTTCATCAAGCTAGACAATCTGGCACCTGCAATCAATTCCATGTGTGCTGCACTGAGCTCCTCTGGCAAAGGGTGGAATACAAATGTACCATAATAAAATTCTCAATATGGTTTTGTAGCATTAGAAGCCTTTTTTTAAAAATGAGAGCTGATTCAGCAATGATTAAACTTTGTTCATATGCACCTGTGCTTCTGCTTACATATAAGGTGTAGATTTCTAGTAGATCTAGTATGGCATCAAATCTAGGCAGCTTCATGTTCATTGTAGGACACAAATTGGGCTACAGGTTATATTTGCATGAGAGCAATTATAAAGGACATTTTGAGGAAAGAATACAGAGCTGAACCCATAAAAAAAGGATTTGAGAAGCAGACAAACCAGCCTCAAGAACACTGGAATTGGGATGCTTATGAGTGTCTGAAGCAAAAGTAATGAAATAGTCATGTGAGAATTATTGTGTTTGGGATGCTCAGCTGGGAAATTACCAATCAAGATTTAACCTCAGCAATTCTCATTTGTAAACACCAAATCTAAACAAAATTATTTCTGATATTTGGAAGTAATTGGAAACCTTCCAACCGTATGGTTTATTCTAGCATTTCCCTGTCATTTTCCTGGGCAGTGAGGGGCAGGAACAGGCTGAGGCAGCAATCTGTACATGACAGGAATATGGCAGGATGGTCCAAAATGTTGATTTTAAACAAAACATATCCACTTTCCCCAATCATTGCCATTTCACTGGCTTTGGAGAGCCTTTCTGATTCTATCTCAGCATGAGTCCTGGTTGCCTGTTCCATCATCTGGGGTTGTGTGCATATTAGGCAGCAAGGGCAGACGGAGAGTGGGAATACAGGCACAGAAGCTAATGCTCCCATAGCTTATACTCCCATATGTAAGTGAAGATGGGGGTCGGGATAAAACAGATGCCCGAGCTTTTATTTCTGATAGAAACAGGCAGCCCATCTGCCCTACAGGCAGATAGGGTTTGTGCTTTATTTACTGATTTATTTTATGTACTTACATGCCACACTGTCAGTAAAGTTCTCAAGGCATCTCAAGGCAAACAGAGGCAGTGGTGTGGGCTTCGCCTTCCAATAATTAAAATAGTACAAAAAACACAATCCACAGAAAGAGAGAGATAAGGAATTGGTGATAAGGAGACCCAAACCATCGCCATAGATGAGAAACAACTGCTAGATCAATATTTAAAAACTCTGAACATATGTAATTTCATGTAGTAGAACTTTCCCACCAAAATATCTCTTGCTCCCCAGCAATGCCACTAGTGAAAAAACACAAGCAACCCATTTATATATAAAGAAATATAAAACAAAATCAGAACACATGGACTATGGGAGCTACATTCTGCCCCATCCCATTCCTTACTCTATTACATGAACCTTTTTCATCTGGATCTGCTCCAATAAAAGAAGTCAGCCAGTGTGAGAGAGGTAGATAAAGGTAGACCCCAGTGCAAACACTGAGTCATTACTGACCCAGGGGGGGACATCGCATCACGATGTTTTCTTGGCAGACTTTTGTTACAGGGTGGTTTGTCATTGCCTTCCCCAGTCATCTACACTTTACCCCCAACAACTGGGTACTCATTTTACCAACCTTGGAAGGATGGAAGGCTGAGTCAACCTTGAGCTGGCTACCTGAACCTGGCTTCCACCAGGATCGAACTCAGGTTGTGAGCAGAACTTGGACTGCAGTACTGCACCTTACCACTCTGCACCACAGGGCTCTTCATGTGAGAGAGAAATAGTGAAAAAAATGGACTGCAAAGAAATAAGGAGAGTATAATGGGTAGAGAGCTGGACTGGACCAGAGATTCCTGTGTTCAAATCTATATTCAGCCACGTAGCTCACTGGGTGATCTTGGGATTGCCATTCTAGTTGAGTCTAATCTGCCACACAAGATTTGTTAGGATAAGGCAGCAGAGGGGAGAACCAAGTACGTTGCCCAGAACTCTGTTAAGAAAAGGCAAGATAAAACAGAGAGAAAGACAGTGGGGGACGGGATGGATATGGCATTGCCCACTGAACATGGATGCTTACTTCTATTTACTTTAGGGTTGCCAGCCGGGCACCCACAAAAATCCCAAGAGCTTTCAGGTACAGAGCCTGGGAAAGCATTGTGGCACTATGACTTCACTTCTGGGGGGAAGTGACATCACAGTGTCTACAACATTTCCTCCCTCCCCCTGCCCGCTGTCAGACTGTGGCTTGAACAAAAGTTGCAGTCCAGATTACCCCTTGCAATGAGACAAAAGTCCATCGATTTCAAAAGGCTTTACTGAAGATAAACAACCATTATAAGTCCACACTCCAAGATACAAGGATCATGGCTGAGCTAGAAATTGTTACGAATGACAGGCAAAAGCAAAGGTACAGAATAGCAGTTCCCTGAGGGCCCCATCCTCCCCCTCAATTCTCAAAACAATCGGCCCGAGGGTGAGAAAGTGAAAGTTTCCCAAGGGTGTCTGAAAGGCAGATATATGTAGACATAACATTCCTCTTCTCTCTGTGAGCTTCCAGCGGAAAGCTTGTCACCTGCAAAGAAAACACTTAATATACAGACAGGATCAAAATGGAGTTTCTTTGGTTTAAACAGAGTCAGAAACTGACATTCTGACCCCTCTAAAATGTTCCTCCCCCAGGTTTAAGAGGATATAGAGTGTGAAATGCTTTTAACAATTTAGGGGCTTGAATATGAATAGACTCCACCCACTCATCATGCCCAGAGTCAAAATCCTTCCACCTAATGAGGTAAAACAATTAATTGTGTCTAATTTTAGAGTCCAAAACTTCTTGCACTTCATAGTGGATTTGGTCATCAATCAAAGTAGGTATTGGTGGAGAGGTGGTACTCCATTGATGTGCAGGGGGGACCTTTTTCAGCAAACTGATGTGGAATGTAGGATGGACTTGACGTAAATTTTTTGTTAAGTCAAGTGCTACAGTAACTTTGTTGACCACCTTGTGAACAGGAAAAGGTCCCTGGAATTTCAGAGCCAATTTACAGCTTGTTTGAGCCACTCTTAAGTTCTTTGTTGAAAGGTAAACAAGATCTCCTGGATGTAATTCCCATTCGGCCACACGATGGCGATCGGCGTATTTTTTATAATACTGTTTGGCTTTGTCAAGATGTGCCTGAATTAGAGTCCATTGTTGTGCAGCTTCCCCCCACCATTCTGAAACATCTTTGGGAGCCGTTGGAGGGGGAAGAGCTTCAAAAGGATAGGGTTTAAAGTCATAGCCATAAACTACTTTGAAGGGCGTTTCTCCAGTAGAGGCATGAACACTGTTGTTATAGGAAAATTCTGCCAAAGGTAGTAGATCAGTCCAATTATCTTGTTGAAAATTAATATAACATCTGAGGAATTGTTCTAATATTTGATTAGTTTTTTCCGATTGTCTGTTGGTTTGTGGATGGTGGGTGGAGCCCAAGCCTTGTTCCACGCCCATAAGTTGAAGGAGTTCCTGCCAGAAGTTGGCAACGAACTGTCCGCCGTGGTCAGATATTACCTTCGATGGAAAAGAATGTAGTTTTACAATATGTTTCTTAAAAATGTCCGCTAATTTCTTTGCTGAAGGTATAGTGGTACAAGGAATGAAGTGGGCTTGCTTTGAAAATAGATCCACTATGACCAGTATACATGTGTGGTTCTTGGAGGGGGGAAGATCAGTGATAAAGTCCATAGAAATAATTTCCCAAGGTCTGCTTGGGGTTTCAAGGGGTTGTAATAGTCCTGGAGGCTTCCCTTTTCACGTTTTGGCGCTGAGACAAATTGGGCAGGAGGCCACATACTGGGAAACATCTTTGCGTAAGCCTGGCTACCAGAATTGTCTCTGTAATAGGTGAAGGGTTTTTAGATATCCGTAATGGCCAGCAGTTGGGGCATCACGACAATGTTGCAATACTTCTTTTCTTAAGCTAGCAGGTACATAAAAACGATCGCCCCAAAGCCATTCCCCTTGTGCAGATTGAGTTAGCTTCTCTTTGGGCACATTTC
This sequence comes from Eublepharis macularius, assembly GCF_028583425.1. Classification (NCBI taxonomy): domain Eukaryota; kingdom Metazoa; phylum Chordata; class Lepidosauria; order Squamata; family Eublepharidae; genus Eublepharis; species Eublepharis macularius. Next base: position 118,601,457 of record NC_072794.1, on the reverse strand, counting down.
CCCCCTCCTTTTCCACTTCGTCTTTCAGTTTTTGTCTCCACCCCTGATCTGGGTGAGGAGGTTGGGCTGCACGGCTGCACGTTGTGACCACACCTCCTAATTGCGTAGGCGAAAATACTGTCTCTACTGTTTCCTCCCTCTTGCTTTTGAGTTGGGGCATGCGCGATAGAGCATCTGCTAGGAAATTTGTTTTGCCAGGCAAAAATTGGAGAGTGAAATTAAATTTGGAAAAATATTCTGCCCATCGTAACTGTTTTGCATTCAATCTCCAAGGGCTGCGCAAGGCCTCCAGGTTTTTGTGATCCGTCCAAACTTCAAAAGGATGACAGGCCCATTCTAGCCAATGCCTTCAAGAGGAGAGCGCTGCCTTGACTGCAAAAAAGGGGTCTGGCCCTTCCAAAGGGAAGCAACCGGCCAAGAAGCCCCCGCCCAAGAGGCCCCCCCTCCCATGTTGTCATCTTCTGAGGAAGACGAAGGCCCAAGTCGCCAGGCCATTTTGGAATGCATTGCGGCCTTGGAGCAAGCTCGGGGGTGGGGGTGTCAGATACTGTGAAGCGCAGTAGGCCGGTTCGGTTTGCATCAGCTGCTGCTTTCCAGACTGATGTTCTTCGACAGCTTTCTGCCCTTGAGGGGCCTTCTGTTTCCCCAGATGCTGTGGCTACCGAGCAACAACAATTTACAGAAGGCATGGTGGGCACTGTGGAGATGTCAGGTGTTGATCCAGGAGGGATTGCTGATGCTGTGCCTGTGGCAGTGGCTGTGGAACCGGTGTGGGATGGTAAGTATTCATTTACCCAGCCGGGTGATGGATGGCCATGGGAACCATGGAGTTTGGACCCTGCCCACACGGCCTCAACATTAATCGCTACCCTGGGCATGCAGCACGGCACTGCGCTTAGTCAGGGTGAATTTGGGGTGGGGCCAGCTTGGGGTAACCAAGCATGGGGAGGTCAGTATGCCCATTCTGTCCCCGGCGCACTGGGTCCGATGGGCAGGACTAGTTGGCAGGGTTTTGATGGCCAGTCATTGTCTGGCCCATCCTCTACATGGACTGGTTCCCCCCCCCCTGTTGGCTCTACTTTTACAATGTCCCCCTATGGCCTGGTCCCTTTCCAGGCCCTTCCGTTTGGGGACACTGCCCTCCCACTGACCGCTCGGACAGTGGCCATTTAGTCCAACGGTCCAATAAAACTGAGGGGAATTAAGTACTTCTTAGAGACTTATCCTAAGTGGGAAGACGCTGTGTTCTTGTTTACTGGGTTTAAGTTTGGGTTCAGGATTCCGTTCCAAGGTCACAGGACTCCTTTCATGGCTGCCAATCTTCGGTCAGTGGCTGGCATGGAAGGGATCATTAGGGAAACGATTGCCAGGGAGTGTGCTGAGGGTAGGGTGTTGGGCCCCTTTGCGGCTCCTCCAGTCCCTTGTTTGAGGGTCTCCCCCTTGGGGGGGGTGCCAAAGAAGGCAGCGGGCGAGTTCCTACCCCGGGGGGATCAGTTAACGACGCCATCCCTGACCACCTTTGCTCTGTTAGGTACACATCCTTTGATCAGGCAGTCAGGGTTGTCAGGCGTTGTGGGCAGGGGGCTGAGATGGCCAAATGCGACATTAAGTCAGCATTTTGCCTTCTCCCAGTTCATCCAGATGATTTTGAGCTGTTGGGTTTCTCTTTTGAAGGCCATTTTTACATGGACAGAGCATTGCCCATGGGGTGCTTGATTTCTTGTGCGGTCTTTGAACGCTTCAGCTCCTTCCTTGAATGGGCACTGTGTTGCCAGCTTCGATGCCGGGACACTATTCATTATTTGGACGATTACCTTTTCCTGGGGCCCGCAGGAACCGGCCAATGTGCCCGGCTTTTGGAGGGCTTTATAGCCCTGGTGGCACATTTGGGGGTCCCCTTAGCCCACGAGAAAACTGAGGGCCCTGCCACTGTCCTCACTTTTCTGGGAATCGAACTGGACACTGTCCAGCAAACCTCCAGGCTGCCGCTGGATAAGCTCGCTGACCTTAGGGAGCGACTTTCCTCATTTAAAGAGCGGAACAGAATATCATTGCATGAGTTACAGCAGCTAGTTGGCCACTTAAACTTTGCTTGCAGGGTGGTGGCTCCCGGCCGGCTTTCTTAAGGCGTCTCTGTGATGCCATGGGCAAACTAAGGCTTCCCCATCATAAGCTCAGGATGGATGCTGGTATCAGGGAGGACCTTAGGGTCTGGGAGGAGTTTTTGCAGGCATTTAACGGCATCTCTTTTTGGAGGGATGACCTTCTGCTAGAAGCAGACCTGCAGGTCCACTCGGATGCTTCTGGCTCCATGGGATTTGGGGTGTTTTTCGAGGGCACTGGTGTGCCGAGCAGTGGCCCGCAGATTGGATAGAGCGGGGTCTCGGAAGGGACCTCACTTTCTTGGAATTCTTTCCTATCTTAGTTCCGGTATTCCTATGGAGCCAGCAGCTTGCCAATCACACTGTGCATTTCTGGTGTGACAATTTGGCAGTAGTGCATGTAGTGAACACACTTACCTCTAAGTCACAGAGGGTGATGAAGCTGGTTAGAGCTTTCACTCTTCGCTGCTTGAAATTGAACATTGTGTTCTTGGCCAAGCATGTCCTGGGGTTAGATAATGCGGTGGCAGACGCTTTGTCTTGCCTGCAGATGGAGCGATTTCATCAGCTTGCCCCAGAGGCTGACCTGATACTGGCCCCAATGCCACAGGAACTATGGCAGCTTGGAAGGTTGAAGCCTACAGGGCCATCCAGCTAGCCATTGCCCCCAGCACACATAGGTCCTATGATCATGTGGTGAGGCAGTTTGCTGGGTTTAGAAAGGAGCAGGGGCTACAACAGGTATGGCCTATTCCGGTGGGTCACCTTATGCAGTTTTGTGTGCAGCTGAAGGTGAGGGGCTTAGTAGTGAAGTCAATTAGGGGGCAGATGGCGGCATTGGCATTTGCCAGCAAAGCCCACGGGTTCACGGATGCCACTGGGGACTTCCGGCTCAAGAAAATGTTAGAGGGTTGGTCTAGGGAGGCGGCCAGACCATGGGATGTGAGGGAGCCTATGTGTCCAGACATCTTGAGTGGCCTGGGCAGGTAATGGAGTTCAGTGTGCTGTTCTGGCTATGAGGTGGCCCTGTTTCATGCAGCTCTGCTCACAGCATTTTTGGGGGCCCTTAGGATAAGTGAACTAGTAGTCCACTCCATTAAGGATGCTTCTGGGAAGGCCTTAATGGCCTCTGATGTCAAGTTTGTGGATGATAAGGTCACTTTATGTATTAGGCGCTCCAAGACTGACCAGTTGCAATGGGGGTCCATGATTCAGCTAGGTCCTTGTGCAGATGCTGAATTGTGCCTGGTCCTGGCTCTGCAGCAATATATTGCACTTCGCGGTGAGGACGGGGGGTTATTATTCCGTCACTGTGATGGAGCCCCCTTGACTAAGTACCAGTTCTGGACAGTTACTAGGCGGGCTCTGACAAAGTTGGGTCTGCAGGATGTTAAATTTGGCACCCATTCCTTCCGAATTGGGGCAGCCTCGACAGCTGCAGCCATGGGCTACTCCAGTCAGGTTATCCAGCAGGTCAGCAGGTGGAAATCCAAGGCCTATCGGTCTTACATTCGTCCTCTGGGTGCTGGGAGCCTCAATTGAATTGTTCTCTCTTTAGGTGCTGTGTTTCATCGCGGAAGGCTGCAGATCCTTGTGTGCGGACACAGCATGGTTTTTTGGGCAGCCCACCAAGCCAAGAGGACAGCCATCAGGTCCCAGCTTGGGTTGAGTGAGTGGGCCACCATCGAGTGGCAGGGCCGACACGGCCTAAGGAGGCCAGGGCTGCTGCCTTTGCTGTTCAAGGGGAGGAGCGGTCCTCCGCCTGACATATTGGTCATTCACCTGGGTGGTATTGACCTTGGCCTCGTCAAGGGACAGACCCTTATTTTGCAAGCACAGGCTGACTTACAATGGATCGGCAAGCAATGGCCCGGCATCTTAATTATGTGGTCTGAGATGCTTCAGCACCGGGTTTGGCGTGACGCTTTGAACCGCAAAAGGAATTGAAGGGGCTAGGTGTAGGGCTAATAGGGCCCTTCAAGTAGCTTTGGGGAAGGGGCTGGGTATTTATCTTCCTCACCCCAGGATTAAGGCCCGTATGGCTGACCTCTACAGAGGGGATGGGGTCCACCTATCGGTGGCTGGCAACAACATATTTTTAGATGACCTCAGGCAAGGGCTGCAACTTGCATTAAGTCACCTGTGGGGTGCGAAGGCCTGAGCAGAGGCTCGGCCTTGGTGTTGGCAGGATTTAGTTGGGAGGATGTTAGCGGGATGGTGAGTACCCTTGGCACATCTCCATTGGTGGGGATATTGGGGGCCTGTCAGGATCGGCTGGCATGCTTGGCGGCGGCCAGTTGAGAGGGCAGGCTGCCTGGTGGGAACCCCTGGAAAAGTCCTGCCCTCATGCTCTGCGGCGGGGGTGCTTGGAGCTTTAAGGGGGAAACCATCCACCAGGCCGGCCAGATCCCAGCCATGCAGTTGGATGGCTCACATCCGGGGCAGCGGGGCTCGCCCAGACAGGTCAAGGCGGGGTCCAGGGGAGTGACCCCAGGGCTTGACCTGTACCGCTGGTTAGGCCCTTGCCAGGTTCCAGTTATTGCATTTCATGTTGTTGCCATAAATAAAAAGTAGCCCTTTATTTCCCAAGCCTTGCGTCTGCCTCTTTATTTCGACTGGGGGGGCAAAAACAAATTAAACAATCACCAAGTCCATCAGCCTTTTTATTTTCAAGTACTGAATTGGTGCAGTCACAGTGACATATTTCAGCATTTCTCTCTTCTGTTGCTAATTGTTTTAAAGTCCTGTACTCTTTAGCTTTCTGCATCTGTAAATTGAAAAATTGCTTCTTGAATCCTACACAATAGTGGATATTTTAACATCTGAGCTGACAGAATGTAAGTAAACAATTAGAGCAGAGCACAAGTACTTTTTTGTCAAGACCTCAATGTTTCATGTATTGTGAAGTTTAACATGCCTGAAGCTCCGGGTCTGAAAACTATTACATACAGTAAAATGAGGGAAGCTGTCCCATACTGATATTTCTATGCAGTGTAAGAAATGTTTTACCCATTTTTGACCAGCGGTGTTGCATGCACTGCTGGGGTATTCAACAAGAGGTATATGAAATACTTCGATGGGGGTTTCTTAATGCACCAAATTGTATTCTGTTCCTTGTTCCAGCAGCAGAATTTCTGTTGCTGGATCAAGCAACAGAATACAATTTTAATTTCCAAACTAGACTTTATTTTGGATCTTAAACAAGCATAAAAACTGCTGTGCTATCTCACTCAGTAAAACAAATTAGACCCAGACCAAATCGCCTCCCTTCTACTTCCTCTTTTCTGTCCTATGACACTATATCCCCCTGCAGGCAACAGATGTTTTCCCACATCTTAAAAATCGCATGACACTCACAGAATTCTGGCAGCTTCATGGCACAATTTCTGATGTCAGGCAGTGATGATTCCATTTACGTGGCACCATGACATCAGAAATCACACCATGAAGTAGCCAGCATTCCGTGAGTGTCGGGTAATTTTTAAGATGTGGGGAAATGGCCAATGTTTCCAGCTCTGTGGTTTATAGCCACAACTATGTCTAACAATGCCACAGGCTCCTCCCTTTAGGAAAAAAGGCAATCTTATTGGCTACTTAGCCAGGCGAGGGTTTTATTTAATTTACACATTCAGATTTGTTTGCCAGTGCATTCATTTTTAACATGATCAATCATCAAGGCAATAAACTATTCACCTGAAAATTTAAGTGCATTTATTGAAGCAAAATTCAACATTCCAAGTTCACATGACATCTCTGAACCTGTTTCCAAAGCATGGAAGGCATAACAATACAATGAGGTTATATCAACTGAAAACTGAGACATATAATGAGAGCTAGTGTGCACATTCTGGACACCATTTTATGATTCAAATTCAATTTGACTCAGACCTGTTCTCAAGGAGGTGTAGAAAAATGTAAAGCATACTATAATGCAATGCCTGCCTCCCTTAAAGATATCAGTATGAAAGAGGGAGTATTTTCAAAACTGTATTCTACATTTCAAGTTCAAATCAATATAAAGAACACCAGAATGCCTTATCTCCCTGGAATATTGGATAATAGAATGAAATTTGACATGTACATATAAGATATAATTTGAAGAGTGAATACGCATTCAACCCCTGCACTCATTTTCAAGGAAATGCTCAAAATACATTGTAATGCAATTTTTAAAGAAAGGCCTCAAAATCATATGTAATGCAATTTTTAAAGAAAGGCCTCAAAATCATAGTGCTTTATTGTTAATGAGAGCTATCTGCGCATACAGAGAGAAACCCCATGAGCATTATTGTCCCTAAATCCAACACTGTGTGCCATGGATCCCATACACTACCTATTTAGCAGATGATCCATCAACTCAGCAGGAAGCTATCTATGTCAGTAATAATAGAGTTCTCTGGCTCCCAGACATTATCAGTGAATAAATTATAATAAGTAACAGTTAGAATTCAATAATGAACTTAGCAAAAGATAATAAGATAGTCATTAGACTGACAAAGCTTTGCCTGCTGGTGAGGAGAAAAGTGTACTATCAAAAGCAGTACTTTAGCTAAAGAAGCATTCCATCAAGTGCAAGAAAACATAGCTTTCAATTAGTCTGAAATACAAAAGGGGAATCATTCCATCTATTGAACTAGCACAAGACTGGGATCCAGGTGACTTGGCCTGTGCCCTTCTGCATTTGATAAATCTGAAAGATATTTGTAAAGGGACTAAAGTAGACTTGGTATGATGAGTGATAAGCTTGATACCTTGGATTTTGTGAAGGACTCAGCTGGAAATCCTCATGAGAGGAGAGTAAGTGGGAGAGAACTAACAGCACAGCCTTAAGCAGCTACACACTTCTAATGCCATTGAAGCTAATGGACTTTGAAGGGTGTGTAACTTTGCCTAGGATTGCACTGTAAGTGTTCTTTCACATCACTCCCAGAAGCTCTAATAATACCAAACTGAAAATGAGAGGTACTTCCAAAAGGGAGGAAAATGTTTTAAGCTACCAACACTCTTTGGATCAATGCTTACTTTGTCACTTGCATTGATCCTACTGGAACATATGATTAGCTGCAGTGAGCACATAGATTGAGCCTTTCCCCATACGGATTGTAGGCATTCCAGGTTTAATTGAGTGCATGGATCACTTAAGAAGCTGTTTTTATGGAAATGCTCCAGATCAACCCTCAGATGTTTTCCTACTCACCAAGCTTCCATGCAGGTTTGATTTATTTTATTTCTTCTGGATTTCCATGCTTCAATATTTTCCTAGTATGTTGAGGATAATTGACTCTTCAGATGAGTTTTGTGACCAAAGGGAATTGTGGAGTTGGGAAGTGAAAAGAACTGAATGCTTAGCCATTGGTGATTTACTCACAGTGGGAAGAGAATTGTGGGGAGAGGTAATCGAGGGTATAGTGGGAAGGCAAGTTAGCAGTGCCATCCTGTGCAGAGTTACATCCCTTCTAAGTCTATTGAAGTTAATGGGCTTGGATGGGTACAACTGTGCATAGGATGGGACTGCAAATTTGTCACCCGACTAGACAAGAACAATAAAAATCTCTTGCTCTACCGCATCAGCTTTCACAATCTATAATGAAATCCAGACCTAAAGAAATATCCAGTGCATGATATAAGTTAGCCCACAATAGAGCAAGAAGCTGTTGATCTCAAAAGTGTTATTTCATGAAATGGGTGAAATTTTAATACAATTCTATGGCATCTATGAAATTCTTTCTCACCAAAGGTCAAAAGAGAAGGGGGTGGGGCAGATGCTTGTCCCTATAGGGCCTTCATTCCCTCACCTCCACCTCCTCCACAAGGGCTCAGGCCATCCAGCTCCCCTTTCCAGATGTTGTAGCAAATCACACCTCCTTCTGATATCTCCCTTGAGGCCCTGGTGCAGGAACATTTTTCTCAGACTTGCCCATTTTGGAGCTGACATTCTGCAACAGTTGCAAAAATTGCAATTACCCAAGGAATAGGGTGGAAATGAGGTTCTAAGGAGACTAGAGAGCAATTGTAGCACTACCTGTCCACACATGGGAAAAACAAAATTGAATTAGGAATTTTCAAGTCAAACCATGCACAGGGCTACAAAATTCAATAACATCCTTGCTACAGTAAAGTTGGTTAGTCTTAAAGGTGCTACTGGACTCTTTTCTATTTTGCTACTACAGAGTAACATGGCTAACTCCTCTGGATCTAATAACATCCTTATCCACCATACTAGAGATGGTCATGTAAATGGAACATTTGAGTCATCAAATAATAATGATGATACAGAATTCAACATAAAATTGACAAAATTAATTAACTGGGGAAAGGGTATTTACTTGCAATGAATAATTGAGAATCTGAATGCTAATTAGATGAACAAATGTCAATACTTTTAAAAGGAAAATAACTCAAAAGAGATGTTTAAGAAGGACTCCTCTCTACATCAGAAAGGGGGAACTGTTACCTGAAGTAATCTTGAAGGAGTCCCCCCCTGGACTTCTAAGTAGAGATGGGCACGAACAGCAATATGAACAAAAAAAGCCACGAACAGCCCAATCTGCTGTTCACAAACAAGCTGCTCATGAGGCCCCATTCTAAATGAACAGGTGGTCATTGCAAGCCTTGTTCGTTGCTGTTTGTTGCTGTTCGTCAAGCCAGACAGTCTGCAACTTAGGCAAGGATTGTCTGAACTCTGTCTGAACTCCTGTTGTTGCCCTGGAAACCCCAATCTAAGCCCAAATTAGCTTGATAGGCAGGTCTTCCTTTCAAGTGTGGAGCTCCAAATTTGTTACAAGGGAACAAAGAGCATGGGGGCGGGGGCTCCCAGCTCTGGCTTTGGAGAGGGAGAGACAGCTGCTGTAGGCATTTTGATAGAGTGCATTGGAGCTTGAATTTTCTTTGTGTGTGGTAGGATAGGGATCTACCCCTTCAAGTTCCAGGGCTGCTGCCAGGCTCTGGGGCCAAGCTATTATTTATTATTGGTACCTTTCCTGGTGCCTGCCAGATCAGGTTTCTGGGAGTGGTGCAGTAGGGATCTTGACTTGGATGATGGCTGAAGGAGAGCCTGCTGGGCCCCACGAACAGCCAACCACAAACATGTTCGTGAACAGGGCCATGTTTGTGGTTGTTTGTGAATCCCTGTTTGTGGATGGCAATGAACAACAAACATCATATTCATTTCTTTTTTCTGTCCGTGCCCATCTCTACTTCTAAGTACAGAATCTCATTTGAAACATTCTTTTTTTAATCATAATAAGCACAATTAAATATAAGTAGTTTAGAAAATGTCTTAGTATGAATGAATGCATTAAATAGAACACATTAATGTGATTCCAGGCAATTATACATTTTCACTTCATCTTTGGTGAGTCCCTAATACAGAAGCACCCACAGTGCATAGTATTTTGAACTAGACATTTTGTAGAGAATACCCGCCATGCAGGATAGCACTGTAACTGAGACAGTTCTATGAAGCCAAATGTATTTAAGACAAAGAAAAAGCCTCCATTATTTGATGAAATTAAATACATGTCTGTCAAGCAAGAAATGCAGAAGTCCGCCATTATCTGCTTTTAATATATGGAAGCACATAATAGAAAGGGGTTGGTGCGTCTAAAAGTAAACCGGATATGTTGAATAAGTACTATTTTGCATATACAAAAAAGAGTCAATTTAAAAAATCAGATGAAAATACACTGGCATCTAATCCAGCTGACATCATTCTGCTCAGCTGAAATGTATTCTATTTCCCTGTTGGAAGGGTGTTTTGTAGGGGAAGTTTCTATTCCTATTGTTTTCTTAGTCATAAAGTCTTTCAAGGATTTGAAAAGGGATAATTATTTAGTCAATTAGAAACCTGCCACCAAAGATACTGATGGTTTTTTAAAAATCAATACATGAAAGATGTCCCCCAAATGTGTAGGAACATATAAAGAGGCATTGGTGTTGCATGAGAGGGCAAGCTCCACCACTTTTCCTTGGCCCCTCCTCCAATCCTACTCTAGTGTTTTCTTCAACAACCTCCCCTGAGCAAACTCATCGATTTAAGAACATAAAAAGAACTCTGCTGGATCAGACCAGCCATCTACTTTAGCATTCTGTTTCCTGGTGGAAAACCAGATGTCTGCCCTTAGATGGCTCCCCCAATAGGTTCATAGCCTGTTTGGTGTAGTGGTTAAGAGCATCTGGAGAGCTGGGTTTGATTCCCCACTGCTCCACCTGAAGCCAGCTGGGTGACCTTGGGCTAGTTACAGTTCTCTGCAGTTCTCTGGAGCTCTCTCGGCCCCACCCACCTCACAGGGTGATTATTGTTGTGGGGATAATAATGGCATACTTTGTAAACCACTCTGAGTGGGCATTAAGTTGTCCTGAAGGGTGGTATATAAATCGAATGTTGTTATTGTTGTTGTAATTATAGACTTCAGTTCTCCTCCTGTTGTTGCCACCTAGCATCTAGCATTCAGATATATATTGTGTCTGAACACAAGGGTTCCATTTCACCATCATGACTAATACCCTCTGATAAGCCAGTCCCCCATTTGTCTGGTCCCTCTGTGCATTTTCAGCCTTGTCCCACCTCCTCATTCTTCCAAAGCAATCCTTGTCTGCCTTAGCTTGTCTCCTTTTTTCACCCTACTCCCTCCATAACTCTTACTCTTTCTGGTTGCATGTGTCATTTCTTCTTTCTTCCTTTCCCTTACTAGCTACTTCATTTTTATTTAGAAAAAATTTATGCTGCCTTTCCAGGAAACCTACTTTTCAGCTTTTTGCCTATATTTTACATTCTTGTTTCTTTCCTTATTCCTAGTAATCCCAGTTAAATATAGTCCATTTCATTGGCCATGATTCTGTGTACATTTCTGAGGAGACTGGACTAGAACATCAGTTTTCGTTCATCCCTTAGTATCTTCTGGAGTGCTTTTACAGCTTCTTTGGGGATGACAGGATGTCAAATGCTGTGGGCTTCCTGATGGTAACTGCTAATGGCAGGATGTTTGGTGAGAGTACTATTTCTGTGCATCTGGAACCTGGAAGATAGGGGAGATGGAGGTCTGAAAGATGGATGGTGAGACATAACTAATTGCCATCCCATCCAGAGAGATACTAGTGTGAGGGCCCCTAGTGCCTCTACTTCCTCACCAAAATTGTGTAATTCCAGACTGAAGAGGAATAAAACTCCACTCCTGTCTGAGTTTCTGGAGCAGGCAAAACTTATCTGGTTTGCATAACCAAGAACTGATTAGAAGAAAACAGTGATATACAGTGCTTCACCTGACACATAGTTGAGAGAGGGGGCATCAACCCCACACTGGAGTTTTTGTGAAGGGGGTTGGCTATTATTCTCCAAGAATCTTTCACTTTTTCAGATTCCCAGAGCAAACTATTGCCAGGATAGATTGTCTGTTCCTTATGTAAGGTTCCAGGGATAGATTGAACATTCTGCTTATTTATTGGCCACCTAGTTCTCTACTGGGCACTCTGTCTGACCTAGCAGAGATAGTCTCAGGCTTGATGCTGGAGATATCTAGATTGATTGTTTTAAGTGATTTCAATATTCATACCAACAACCCCTTGTCTGAGCCTGTGCAGGATTTCATAGCTTCTTTGACCACTATGGGTCTCTCTGAAATTGTGATGGGCCCCATCCATAACAAAGGATATACCTTAGACTTATTTTTTTGCACTGAGCCTTTGGAAGAAGCTCTACTCTGGGGGCTGGAGGTTCAGCCTGTGTGGTGGTCTGACCCACATTCCGAAGGGGTGGGGGAGCTGTTAAAATGGTCTGCCCACAGGGACTTATGGATATGATTGGATCCCCAAATGCCCAGCAGGATTTTAGGATCCAAAACAACAGCTCTGTACAGAACATGATCGGAGCTTAGAATAAGAAACACCTGAAAGCATTGGCATGGTTGCCCCTCCCCATCAACATCTCCTGTTCTTAAGGTGGCATCTAGTGTCTTTGTTTACTTCGGGGCTGGGTGATCTGAAGAGGACTGGGAGACATCTAGAATGGCACTGGCAAAAAATTCTTATTGAATCTGACAAAACCAGTTATAGAGCAGTGAGGAGATGTTCAAAGCAGTAAAGAATCCCATTTCGCTGCTACCATTGCATCAGCTAGCTTGCACCCAGCTCATTGTTTCAGCATGTGTGAACTTCAAAGTTTGAGTCCTCAGACTCTTAGGAACTGATTATTAGTGGTGATGCTCTTGCAATGTTTTTTTTTTTTTACTGAGTAAATCTCTAAAATATGTTATGAGTTAGAGCTGATTGTAATATAGCTGAGATTGTAGAAATTCCCAGAGCTGGTGGTGTTAGTGGAGGATCTCTGTTTGAATCTAGATAAAGATGATGCCTCTTTGTTTTTCTTTTTGGATTTATCAATATCTTTTGATACTGTGGACCATGTCATCTTGTTGAGGTGGTTGGGGTTAGAAATAGGGATATGTTTTGGATTAGTTTAAATCATTCCTTATGAACAAGACTCAGAAAGTTCTTGTTGTTGACTTGCTGTCATGGGTGCGGGGCTTGTCCTGTGTAGTTCCATTAATAGATTTTTATTGGATGGGTCAATATATATTCAATTTCAAATACAAATACATTCCATTTCATAGTTCCATAGGGTTTAGTCTTGTCTCTTGTGCTATTTAGTTTCTATATAAAGCTCTTAGGAGAAATCATTTACAGTCTTAGTAGGCTCTCGTCAATATGCTGATGGCACCGAGTTCTATATTTCTTTATCCAAATCACCTGGTAATTCTGAAGAGGTGGTAAGCTACTGCCTGACTTCTGCTGTTAAGATGAACAAGACGAAACCAGTGCTGGTTGGGAAAGCTAAGGTCTTGAAGAATATTGTGCTACCCACATTTGATGGAGTCTATTTGACACTCACTGAATCAATTAAGAGCCTAGGGGTTGTAATGGATCCAGCATTATGCAGCTGCAAAAAATGCTTTCTTTCATTTTCATTTAGCTCAGAAGATGGCTCCCTGTCAATCTGGCCATGTGGATCAATGGCACTATAACATCAAAGTGGGACTATTGAAATGCGCTCTCTGTGGGTCTACCCTTAAAGTCAACTTGGAAATTCCAGCTAATATGGAACACTGCAGTTTGGTTTCTATCCAAAGTGAACATATCATATCCATTCTGCAGCGACTCCTTTGGTTTCTGATCATTTACTGCATTGTTTTCTAAGTATGAAGTAGGGAGCTCTTACTCTCAAAAGCACATACCCTGAAAATCTTGTTGGTTTCTTAATTTGCCACTGGACTCAAATCCTGCTATACTACTGCAGACTAACACAGCTACATACCTAAAACTATTTTATAATTCTGTAATCATTTATTCAAGGTACTTGACATCACTACAAAGCCTCATGGCCTTATTATGAGGAATTCCTTTCCTACTTTGCTCCACCATGTGAGTTTTGCTTGCTTGAGCAAAGCCTTCTAAAGGTGCCACCCTGCAAACAGCATGTATATGTGCACTGCCTGTTGTGACTCTCATTTTGTGGAAGTGTCAGGAAGCCCCTCCTTAATCCTCACACACACTTTTACCATTTCGCAGAAGGTACAAAACAGAAATGTTCAGAAGGGTATTTTTATAAAGCAATTAGAACTGTAACATGATGGAACAGCTCAGGAGACCATAATTATAAGGAATTTTTTTAAGGAGTTGTGATCTATTGCAATGTTTGTTTTCTGTATCTCCTTGCTTTTACTGCATTTGAAATCCACTTTATGCATTGTGGTACGTCATGCTTTAGACAGTGTTTTGTTTGCATTGTTTTCTAATTTTGAAGTAGGGAGTTCTTACTCTCAAAAGCACATACCCTGAAAATCTTGTTGGTTTCTTAATTTGCCACTGGACTCAAATCCTGCTATACTACTGCAGACTAACACAGTTACATACCTAAAACTATTTTATAATTCTGTAATCCTGTTCCTATTGCATTTTATTGGATGTCTTATGCTATTTTATTGCATTGTTTTATACCATGCAATCTGCTTGAGTTCCAGTGAGAGAGGCAGACCATAGATGAAGAAAATAAATGGTAATGCATATGGAAACATGGTCCAGAACTATCCATTCATAACAAATACAGGGGCTTGAAATGATTAAACCACAGGACCTCCTGTCACTCATTCTCTTCCTTCTGGTGACATTGCAGCATTGGTTGGGAGCATGTGCACTTCCAGAAGTGACATTGTTGTGCCACTGATGCACCGAAGTGTTCCCATGCTTTGTTTGGGGCCGATTTTCAGTGCATGGGAGTGCTTGCGTGGTTCGCGTGGTGACATCACACTGGCTCTGGGGCAAGTGCGCACAAAAAAGAAGACCGCGTGCCTGGCACAAGGTAAGTGTCAGGGACTCCACACTCCCAACAGGAGATAAGGGGTATCTGGCAACCCTAGTGTGACTAGGAGAAGAGAGTAATGTGCCTTCGGGTAACAGAGCAAAAAGATTCTGCATCTAGTGTTATCTACAGGCACTGAGATGTAAATGTGGTCAGAATTTTAGAGTTTGGATCCATCTGAACCCAAACTCATAACATAGAACCAGTCCTGGCCCAAGAAGCAACTTCCAAAGGCTCTCACTTTGGTTCATGTATGCCTGCGTTGTGTGAGAGCTGGCAGAAGTCTGCAGCAGCTCCCCCTTGACACAAACCAGACATGGGCCATAACAGAGCATTAAATTGGGAGAAAGGTATTCGGCTTAGACATATAAGACTGACAGAAAGAGGTCCAAGCCATGATATAAGGGTTAAAAAGTTCCCCCCTGACCTCTTTGATCAATCAGAGCAGGACAGTTCATTAGGCTTCATGAGTAATGCTGACCCTTCAATAAGGTACATTTGATAGCACCAATACAGTAAAAGTCACTTGAGAAGAGAATGTTCCAAAACAATGCTATTCTAGGCACAAGGATAGGGAACACCTGAAGACCCAAGATAGAACAAAAGAACTGTAAGATCATATATATCAACCGGGTCATGTGACCACCTATGTCAGAGGGCCACTGACCAATTAGAAGGTTAGGGACCACTCTATAAAAAGAGTGACCACAGAGCTGGTCCTTGCCACTCCTTGGGAAGACACAAGGGCTTTGTGTCTGCCAACTGGGGGCCATTAAGCTTCCTCTTGGGAACCCATAAGGACCCACTTTGGTCCAGGGGCTTTCCAGGAGGTAAGTCAGAAGGCTTTCTGTGGGGTTAGTAACTTTGTTATAAGGGTTTAATGTATTATTTGCTTATAGGTTAAGGATTTATTGGTTAACATAAGTATAGGTTAAGGATTAAGAAATTAGGATTGTATAAGGATTTTGCTATAGAATTGATGTAAGGTTTGCTTAGGGGTTTATATCATTAAGGTTAAGTATTCTGTTAGCTCTCTCTATCATAAGGTTCATAGGTTATAATATTACTAACTGCATGCTTGTATTTCTGTACCGTTACTGATCTTACTCTGTATTTGTAATATTCAAGGGCAGACGGACCTAGTGGCGCCTGGTCTTGACATTAAATGTAACATGCTATCTGTCAAAATAAACCTTGGGACCAGTTAAGATCTTCCCTATACAGAGGTGATTACTTACGTCACTGGGACGGACCGACGAGGGAAAGCAAGGATAGGTTAAGGGTTACACCATTCACACCTCACAAGCCTTGGTAAGTGGCTGTCCAGAACAAACGGACCGAGGGGCTGCCCGGGGAGGGCAGAAGGGGAGAGAGAAAGAGGGGTCCATCCCCCATTTCCACAACAGTAAACAAAGAATTTCTGGAAAATTTGAATGCCAAAAAAAAGCAAATATGTAAAATATCAAAGAGGCAACTTGAGTTCTTCAAGTTTAGTACCAAAATGTTATTCAAGCTCTGTTGCTGTAAAGCATTTTGTAGCAAAATGGAAACAAACAAACAAACACCCTGCCCAACAATGAAAAATAATGAATTGCATCTCTAAATAAAGCTTACAAATGAATCACCTGCGAGTCACAGTATTGAAGGAAAGTTACATAAAAACACAAAATGATGTTGTAGAAATCAAGCTTCCAACGGGAAAAAATGAATGGACTAAATCTCCTTGATTCTTTTTTATGGCTCATTCAGAGGATATAAAAGAGAAAAAGGAAGCACCTGGCCAAATTATTGCTAGCCAAGATATTAATGGAAAGAAAAATGCCAGAGCAGATGAAAATGAGCTTGTTCTTGCTCAGAAAGTTGGTAGAAAGTGATCAAAGTGCTACTGTCAATGGTGTCTGGCCTTTCATTAGTGGTGAAAGAACAGCCTGATTAATAGGAAATGGCCAAGGTTGCCATTGGCCTCGATGAACTGAGAGATACTCAGCAGAGATGCGGGGGAGTGGGGGTGATATTCCAAAGAGTTTTCGGCAATCACAGGCAAGATGCTGAGAAACCTGCAACTTATTACTGTCTCGGTTCAGCCCCCCCCCCCTTTTTAAAAAAAATACTGTTTTCATCTCTAGAATACTGCAGGTGGATTTGTCACAGAACCCAGTAATCAAATAGAATGCCCCTGAGTCAAATCTGTGTACACAGATCCTTTTTCAAAATACAGGAATGCTGCTGATCAGCTCTTCAACAAGGAGACTAAATTCAGCCTCCCCCTACTCTTAGCAAAACCACAGTTCATCTTACTTACTGCCTTTTGAAAATGATGCCACGTGGAGCCCTGATAGCTAAACACAGGAGCAGAAATACACAGGAAGCACTCTGTCAGACTCTGAGGCTGCCATACTCTCCAGTATTCTTTTGAGGTGGACCACAGGAGGAGCCTCAGACACTGTGGAAGGGGTTTCAACTCACCCAGGACCCCCTCTCTTTCTTGCCTACATGTATTCCCTGCCAGTAAGATAAAGGTCTGACTGGATCCTGCCTTTTAAAGGAGGTCATGGGTTTGGCTCATCTATTGCCCTGCAACATGAGGAGGGGCTCTGTCAGGCATGGGAAATAAAGGAGACTTGGTTCCCAGTGCATGCCCCCTCCCCATGCCCCTCCTTTCTCCACTGTCTCAAAAGGCTTCCTCCTCCTCAGTCTGTGCAGGTCCAAGAAAGGTGAGGATGCTGCTAGTCTCAACTGAGGGAGTGCTGGCAGATGCAGCTTGGCCATGGAGCACTGCTTCTCTTCTGTGTCATGTGGTGGGTGCAAGTGGCTCGGGGAATATCTCAGGTGAGTTTATCTGGGCCATGGCTTGCTCAGATCTTTCTCCTCTGCTTCTGGGCAGGGCCTTGGACAGGGCTGCCTCAGCCATCTGCAGATCCTGCACCACCTACTCAGAAGTCCCCTTCAGCCCTGGTAAGTTTGGGAGTCGGGCTGGAAACACTCTCTGAGAGCCAGTTTGGTGGAGTGGTTAAGAGAGCAGGACTCTAATCTGGAGAATCGGGTTTGATTCCCCACTCCTCCACTTGAAGCCAGCTGGCTGACTTTGGGTCAGTCACATTTTCTAGGAGCTCTCTCAGCACCACTCACCTCACAGGGTGTTTCGTTGTGGGGATAATAATAACATACTTTGTAAACTGCTCCGAGTGAGTGTTTTGTCCTGAAGGGCAGTATATAAATTGAATGCTATTGTTATTATTATATTGTACCACTAGAAATGAATGTTGAGGCCTCCTTCTGAGGGACAAAATACATATTTGTGTTTTAATGTGTGAGAAATTGGGTTCCCTGCAGCCACACAGAAGCTGCAAGGAATGGCTTTTTATAAAATAAAAGAGAATCTAAATGGTCTTGGAACGCATCTGGTAAAGGGAGGAAGAGCTTCTGCCTCCTCCCTAAGCCATTTTCCCACACAGAAACAATGTGGAATATTCTATGCATGTGAAGTAAAAAAAATGGAGAAATAACTTCTCCCCAGCATTGTTTCAGTGCAGGGAAATGGATGGGGGAGGGAGGGCAAAAGTCGTTCCTCTCCAGGAGGTGGTGTTCTGAGCCTGTTTGGGCTCTTTTATGTTGTTGTTGTTGTTGTTGTTGTTGTTTTTTAACATCCATGCACTGCAGTTGTGTGCCTGTGGGGAACCCAAGTCGGTTCCAGGCAACCCAGACCAAACTCATTAAAAACTAAGTGTGTAGTTTGGCCCTGAGTGTGTACAGTATAGATGGATGTGGACATGTGTTAGGGGAGAGGCCATAGCTCAATGGTAAAGCATCTGTTTCATGTGCAGAAGGTCCCATGTCCAATCTCTGGCATCTCCCTGATCCCAAATTCTGCTGATGTTAAAATGGGCTCTTAAGGATCTGTGAATTTGAAGTGGGCATATATGCAAACCTTCCATTGTCATTTGTGTGCCTATCAGAGGCCACTCAAGAGATGAATCTGAAGAAAAGTGTGCAGCAGATTGGTTCTCTAAAAAGCTTTGAGGAAGATTTTTTAAAAAACATTTGAGTATTCAGGTTATATCTGCAGACATTCACTTGTATCATTCTACCATGTGACAGTGGAAATGTGCTGGTCGCTGATTCGAAACTGACCAGATGGAGCAATAACTTGAGTGGGTGGATTAGCAATTCATGGGACTCATCATCTATGTTTGGGGGGGATGAAAATTATTGTAGCAGCTGTTATTAATAATGAGATATTTTTGTGCTGCATATGGCACTTCTCTTACTTTTATGACACCTGACACATAGTACATGTCTTGGTCAACAAAACATTATTGAAGGAGTCATTCATCATTTACTGTGTGTGCAAGATTCCAATTAACACTGAGCCCAACTTGAAATTGTAAAATATATTCCTCCATGAGCCAAACTGCTAAACTGAAGAATATCACCTTTGCTACAATTCAGATAGACATGAAAGACATGGGTTACGGTGCCTGTTCAATGCTGCATTGAAAATGCAGACAAAGAACCCTCCAAATATTTCAGTTATTTTTTAATGTTACAAAGGTCACCATTTTGGCAGGGGGTAAGTGGGTTAATGATGATGCTAATGATAAGGGCATGCAGGCAATCAGACCCTTACATCCTTCGTGTTAATTAATTCAGACCACCCTTCTGCCTCACAAAATTGTGAGCACAGATTGCATCCCAATCCCTACATCAGGGGTCCATCTCTTTACCAAGCATTACAGTGCAATCCTAAGAAGAACAACACTCTTCTAAGTCTACTGAAGTCAGTGAGTTTTAAAAGTATAATTCTGCTTTAGGATTGCACTTTTAATGACCTAGATAGCAAGCAAGATAGCAAGGTAGAGAGATAAATAGACTGCATTAAAGTATCCTGCCTATGTTCCTAATCCTGACTAGCAGGTGGAAACTAGAGATGGCGTTTTCAGTGGTGGCACCTTGCCTGTGAAATACACATCTACTGAAGACTCGCCTGGCTCCTACCCTACTCTCTTTTTGGTGCCAAGCCAAAATGTTTCTTTTTTATTCAGGGTTTAAAAACTTTTAAATTGTCTTTATAGTGTGTTTGTAGCCAGAGAATTGTTTTACAAGAATCATTTTAGGCTGCTCAATATTTTATGCTGTTTGTATGCTCTGGCTGAGTTTTTAATGGCTGGATTTTTAATACTTTGTTAAGTATCAATACTTTGTTAAGTCTTTTCTGCACACCAAATTTAACCAACACTTCTCAGTATTCATGCCAATCGGAGGTGAGTCAACTTGGGCTTCCTGTATTCCACAGTGTATGACACCATACTGAACTGGTGTCTGGTTTTTCTTTCCAGATGTGTTGATATGTGTTGGTGTGGAGTTGGGTTTTGCAGGGACTGGAGTCTACCTCATTTTTTAAATTATTTTCATGTATGCAGTGTTGCAACTCAGTATGTATATGATTCCCCTCCCTCTCCTTGATTCCTGTAGTTGCTGATTGGACAGTCCTGTTCCCACCAGTCTACTTTTGGAGTTCTGGAGAGATAGTTGGTGATGGATTTCTGGAAGGAAATGCTCAAAGTGCTTTTTGCATGGTTGATTCACACACAGACTTTTCTGGCAGCCATTGCGGTTGTTTGTGATTGCTCTGGTGTGTTTTTAATTGTCTGCTGGGAGCTTGGTGAGAGTCATGAGAGTTCCAAAAACTGCCATGCTGGCCTTGATCCAGGTCATTCTGCTGTCTTCGAAGCATTTGCTGGATGCCTGTGTAATCCCCATGAGCTAATGGTTTAGCCCAGTAGGGCGGCATTAGTATCTGGAGCCAGGCAGCTGAGGAAGAGGCTGGTTTCTGGAAGCTTAATAACATTTTACAAGCTCTTATCATCTTAAATAAGGTAATCAGAAATATGTTATATGTGAATGATAGTAAGTAAAAGTGGTGCGTGTGTGTTATAATTAGTTGGTATTGTTATAGGAATCATATTATTCTTGCCGGGCTGTAATTCTCCAAGAAGAGGATAGAAGCCTGGGTTCCAGTTACTTCATAATTGGAAGGATTGTGGCAAAGGACTCTATCACTTGGTGGGATCTGACAAGTTGAATGTGCTTACTTTGAGTGGTTTTCAAAGGTATTGTTGGCTGAAAGTTTGCAGCCTACTGCTGAGGGCAGGGAGGAAGGAGGAGGCAAGGTGACAAACTCAGACCACACACTTGGCTGGAAAGAAAATAGGCCACAACTTTATTGAAACAGCATGTAAGGAGCATAGGCGATCATGTGGATCGGATCCCGCACAAAACATTGGCAGACCTGCCTGCCAGCCGATGACCCCTCCCCCCTCAGGCCCCAGCTGAGGGGGAGGAACCAAGGAGTGGCATTAAGGGGGAGATCATGTGGGTGTACACCCCTGAATGATTTCCCCTGCCACCTGGAAGTCAGTGTGCCCCAGCAGCCCCCGAGCTGGGCATGCACCTCCATCACTCACTCCAAGATTCCATATGGGAATCCCCTTAACGGGGAACCTGGGCACGCTGACCTGGGAATGTGAAGGGACAAAACAAATCAGCACTTGATCACCTGCTCTGGGTGGATGTAGGAACAGAAGGCTCTGGAACACCACCGGCCGAGGCGCTGGATGGCGGAAGTGGGGAGGCCAAGGTCAGACGCCACTGTGGCTGCCCCAATGTGGAAGGAATGGGTGGCAAAGTCCGCTGGAGGAAGGCCGGCCACCTGGAGGCATGAACGAAGCAGGGCTGCAAACTGGTATTGGGTGAGGGGGGGACCCATCCCTGTGAACCAGGAAGGGGCCTGGTTGGTGTGGCCGGACCAATAGGAAGGCTCGCACGGCAGAGACGGGGCAGATGGCCTGCTCTGGAGAGGCCTGCAAGCAGTCGGTG
The DNA here is from genome assembly GCF_028583425.1 of Eublepharis macularius. Lineage (NCBI taxonomy): Eukaryota > Metazoa > Chordata > Lepidosauria > Squamata > Eublepharidae > Eublepharis > Eublepharis macularius. The sequence goes on along the minus strand of NC_072794.1, from coordinate 118,580,127 downwards.
GTGCCCCAGCCATACTGGTCCATCTTGGAGTGCCGTACTGTCATAGTCACCCTGCATCACGAAAGGGCAACATCCCTGCAGGAAGAGTCCCAGCGGGAAGATGCCACTAGCTCGCTGACACGGAAAGCCCCCAAAAAGGCCAGAGCAAAGGCCGCGTGAAAAAGCCGAGCCTCGAAGGAGGACCAGCAGAGGTCTGGAACTACCCGAAAAATGGCCTGCAAGATGGGCAGGGTGATGGGCATCCACCGATCGGGGGTACGAGGGGAGGCCCGACCCCATCCTTCTATGGCCCTGCGGGTGGCAAAAAAATTGCAAAGGTCGGGGAACCCCTGCACCTTGCTGAAGAAAGTGATGGTGGCCATGTCTGTCCGCATGGTTCCAGGTGCGAGGCCCAACTCCCACAGATGGGCCAGGTATTGCAGCACCAGTGTCCGTGCTGCAGGCCAAGGGTCCTGCTCTCCTGCCCTTGATGCGAAGGCCAGGAATCACGCTACAGCCTTGGAGTATGCCCGCAGGGTCAACTGGGCCACCGAGTTGAGGATTCCCTGCATTATGCTGTCTCGCCAATTAGCCACAGGTCCAAGGAGTGAAACGGGCCTTGGGAGCCAAAGCGAAGAAGCTCTCCATCTGGAAGCAAGATAGTGCATCTGCAGTGTCATTATCCAAACCTGCTACATGATGGGCTGAGAAGGAGATGTTAGAAGCAAGGCAAACCAACACAAAATGGCGGACGAGGTGCATGACCCGCTCAGAGTGAGAGGACTGCTTATTAATGACCCTCACCGAGGCCTGGTTGTCACACCAAAAAGGACCCGCCTATCCCACACTGGGGAAGAGGGGGAATGGGGAAGAGTTCCAGGAATGTTAGATCCCTGAGAATCCCCAAGTTGGCCCAATGGGAGGGCCAGCACTGAGCACACCACCTCCCATTGAAGTAAACCCAAAACCTGAGGCTGCCGGCCGCATCTGACCGGACCTGTAGATCAGCTACGGGGACAAGGGAACTCTGCCACAAGGACACCCCATTGTAGTTGGACAGAAATTCGAGCCAAACCCTAAGGTCATCCTTGATCCCCTTTGTGAGGCAGATGTGATGGTAGGGGGATGAGGCTCCCCTGCAGGCCCTGGAGAGACGGGCACAAAAGGCCCAACCAGGGGAGACCACCCTGCAGGCAAAGTTAAGGTGCCCGATGATGGATTGAAGGTCCTTCAATGTACATTGCTTCCACACCAAGGTGAGTGTATTGATTTCTCGCAGGTGACCCAATTTATCCAGAGGGAGGCGAGAAAGCCCGGCCTCCAAGTCCAGCTCGATTCCAAGGCAGGTGAGCTGGGAAGCCAGGCCCTAAGTTTTTTCTCGGGCGAGGGGGATGCCTAATTCCTCGGCCAGGGACTGGAATATGTGAATGCAATCGGCGCAAGAGCTGCCCCTGGGGGGAGCCATTATCAGAAATTCATCTAAATAATGGCAAATGTGGGGGGAACCCATGCGGTCCTTGGCAGCCCATTCAATAAAAGTGCTAAATGTCTCAAAAGCAGCACAGGCCACTGAGCACCCCATGGGCATAGCCCTGTCCACATACCACTCCTCCCAAAACTTAAAGCCCTGCAAACAAAAATCCTGGAGGTGGACAGGTAACTACCTGAAAGCGGACTCCACATCACATTTAGTCATAAGGGCCCCTGGCCCACATGACCACACTAGGCGAACTGCGTGGTCAAAGGAGGAGGAGGAGTAGTAGTAGGTTTAATTGTATATGGCCGAAGGCCGTCACAATACAAAGTTAAAAACAGTAAAAATAGAAATCTAGAAGGAGTACTTTACTGAGCAAAGCTCCTGGGGAATGCAATCGTTGACTGATGAACCACAGGGCTACGAAAGATGATGGATCAGCCTGTATTCCCCGGGGGCCTTTTGGGGGACCACCCCCAATGGGGAAACCCTCAATTTAGCCATGGGGGGAGAGGCAAAGGGGCCAGACACCCGGCCGGCTGCCACTTCCTTTGCAATTTTGGCTGCAACGACGTCTGGCAAGTCTCTGGCAGATTTAAGGTTGCCAGAGGTGGTAGCTACCCGGGGGCCCAAGAACGGAATGTGGAATCTGGCTGTAAAACCTTCCAGTAGGAAGCCCGCGGCCAGCTTGTTGGGGTACCAAGATAGGAGTGGGCCGAGGGCCTGTAGACACACGGGGGAGTAAGCTAAGCCCAATTCCACAGGACCAGGGCTATTTACTGCCACTGGCAGCCTGGGCATCGGTGGCACCAGTCCCCCCATCCTTATGGGACCTGCTATTGGAGGGCTGGCCACCCCGAAAGGGCACAGAAGTTGGGGGGCCACAGGGGCAGGACTGGTGGGAATGGGGGCCCCCGCATGACTCGTAGTTATGCTCATAGCAGCACTTTGACCGCTGGCACCTGCCCTGATTGATCTCCCAGCACAACCCCCGGAACCTGTCCCGCTGACCAAACCAGTACACCTCCTGGGGGCCCTTGGTCTTCCCCTTCATGTGGGGGCCCACCAGCCAGAGCCACAATTTCTGGCTGATGAGGTCCACCTGGCTCTAGGATTGTGTGAGGCCCTCTTGCGAAAAGCCTCATCATAATCCATAGCCACACTGTCTCCAGCCAAAGCCTGGGCCCGAAGAACATTAACCAGGTGGTTAGAGAGATGCCAGCCCCTCTGAGGATAAGCGACCTGCACCACCCCCATGTAGATGGTGAACCCTTCCAGCCAATTGCTGAAGGTGTGCTCAACCACCCCCTTCTTGCCCCCTTTCTTTTCCCGCTTGGAAGAGGGGGCACTTCTCCCATCCTCCTCCTCTGGCTTGAGGAGGGAGATGTCCACAAAAAACCTGTCTAGAATCCGCTGCCTAACCTTGCGGGCAAGGTGAATACCAGGAGGGTCCTCATCATCCATGAAGGAGTAAAGAGCAGGAGGGGCATCGTTTTTTTCTGTATCCCAGACCCCACAGGGATCCTCCTTTCTAAGTGCCCCCCCCTGTGATGATGGGCCCAGCCTGGGAGGCCTGAGACTGAGGATGCCGTTTCCCAGTAATCCTCCCATGGGGCCCCCTCATCAGAAGAAGAAGACTCACCTGAGGATCCATCACTGCTTGAATCCTCATGCCGCCTGTGCCGCCGGGCCTTTTTCCGTGAGACCCTTCTCTTCTTGGGAACTGGCTGCCTCTCTCAGCTAGAGCTTCCAGAATCGGAGCTGGAGGGCTGTGGTGCCCGGTGTCCTTTGACTGCTTCCTTTTTTTTCTTCTGGGTGTGTGATCTCTTCGGGACCTTGACAGGCACTGGAGAGGGCAAAGCCACTTCAGGCCCGGAGTTCCCCCGTTGCTCTACTCAGGCTGTAAGGAGCTCCAATGCCCAGCTGATGCTTAGAAGAGAGCTAGGGGAAGAGTCAGAGTTAGCAACTGAATTTTTTTGTCTACTTCCCCTCCCTTGGCAGGGTAGCTGAGACCCCCTATGCTCCCTCCCCCCTTTCCCACTACCGGTTGCCCCAGCATGGGATGGTAAGGGGGCCCCTGCTGAGGACTTCTGCCGCCCTTTTTACTTTGCAGGCTTGCCTTCTTTTCTCAGCCCCCTATTGGTTTTACCCTTGCTGATTGGTGGGGGTGCAATTGCTCTGCTGCCAGCGGCCTGCCCTTGCCCTGCTGCCTTCTTGGCCCTGGCCACCTTAGAAGCCGATGCTGGGATACTCCACCCAGCCTGAGAAGGAGCGCCCGCTGCCCTTGCGCCCCTTGAGGCCCCTGGTCTGGCCACCCTCGGCTGCCTATTTGGGGACATGGAACAGGCCTTCATGGAGGATTTAAATTAAATAGAGGAGGATCCCCGCCTGGGCTGCTCCTGGCCTGTGCAACCGGTCCCAACCGATAGTGTGCTGTCTTCTGCCCTGCCGGGGCTTGGGGCTCAGCTGCACCCCGCTGCCCACAGGCTTGGTGCTCCCACCCGACACAGGCGCTGCCTGGATCAGGGAGCTGCTCCTCTGTTGCCTCGCCGATCAGCGCACTTCCCGCTCCCACCTGACTCCAAGTGTTCCTTCGTCAGGCAGCTGCTTTGTGGGGGAACAGGGGAGAGGCTCAGCTCAACCTTCCCCACTCTCGGGTCCCCTACAGGTCTTCTGCACTGTTGCTCTTCTCTCTGCTGCTCTTTGCTGCTCTTTGCTTTGCAGCCAGGAGCAAAGTGGCGAAGAGCGGGGCAGCAGCTGCTTAAATGCAAAGCTGCCGAACCGGAGTGAAGACAGCCTACCTGAGGTCCGGCAGCAAGCGCACCCCCCCCCAGCCACTGCTGATTGGGTGGCCGGGATTCAAAATCATTGGCTGCCGGCTCACCCAGTGAATGCTGGGTGAGCCAGCATGGCAGCTGCCATGCTCCATCATGCCTCCCTGCCCACAGCAGCAAACCGATCGCCCAGTAAGTTGGGCATTCATGCTTCTGGGGGTCTTGCACTTATGAGTTTGGTTAAAGAAAAAATAGTTGTATCGTTCTAATCATTGAAAAGTTTGATGAAAAATATTCTTAACTTACATTTGTGTGAAAGTTTGCTCCCTAAATTAGCCCCATAGAACCCATACAAAAGAGGTTACACCTGCTCAACCTATTTGATGAAGGTGTCTGCCAAAAGCATGTATTGAGATCTTCCAGGGCACTTTCAGTTATCAGACCTATTTCTCCAGTTTGCAAAAAGAAGTCTCATGGAACAACTAGAAGACAGTTAGCGCTTGCAGGAGTGCCTGTGTTGCTTCTGGGTCAATCCTAGAAGCACAGACTGGTGGGGTAACTTCGTTCTTGTGATCTGGTATGACTAACAGTGAAAACTTGTGGATGAGCCACCAAACTTTCAAGGAAGTGATAGCATCCATCAGAGGAAAGTTGGTGTGGCAATCAGCCAGCACACAGGATCTCATTCCAGTGGGAAAGAGTGTGGCAATCACAGTGTGGTACCTCACCAACTGCAACTGTTACCAATTTGGGGTTGGTCTCTCAACTGTGGCAGAAATTGTTCTTGAGGTCTGCTTCACCCTTGAGATAGATTTTCTTTGAAAAACCATTTGCCTGGGAACAGAAGTAGGCAAGGTAAGGCAGCACATGTCATTGCTTTCTTTTCACCTTTTATCAATGTGATTCAATTGCAAGGCCATCAATGCGAACACTGCCTTTCTGTTATGTGATCCTTTTATTTTTCTGAATTGTTACCATTGTGTTTTTATTTTTGTTCTTATTTTGGGTCCATAGCACCAGTGGAGGGATTCCAATGCCTCTGCTGTGCAGCATACTTTTTTCCTATTTTTAAAATGAATAGCACCGTGATACTGGTCTGCTAGCTGCTCTTTGCTTACCATGTTTATGAACACATTGCAAGATGGTTGGCCTATGTGTGAAGTAATAGGCATCTTCCCTGTTATATTTGTCTCCTTTCATATTATGGATAGTTTCCTTAAACTCTGATTTCCACACTGCATAGGCGCAGTAGATTGGACACACATTACAATTCAGCAATCTAAGTGGCGACATGGCCAATAAAGAAACAGAAAGGACATCTCCACATCAGTTGATCACATCAGTTCCTTTACAGATGCAGAGGTGGGCTGGAGTGGCAGAGACCATGATACATTCATGTTTATGAACTCCATCATCTGCAACACAATGGATGCTGATGTATTTGTGCCCAGAAATCCTACTTTGACTCTGAATTGAGCGAATGTTCCATGACTGATCATCTCTGATGCTGCCTACCTGAAGAAATGGCTTATGAAGCCATACAGAAGACCAAGAAACCATTGGGAGAGGCACTTCAACTACATACTGAGCAGGGCTCATGGTGGAATGTGTCTTTGATCACTTAAGGGTTCGTTGGCATTGCCTCTCCTCTAGGCTGACTGTTTTTGAAGAGAACATTCCCAGTATAATAACAGTCTGCGTTACCTTGCACTATGTGTGTGAGAACAAGAGACATGCAGTACTACAGAGTCACTGTTCATACCAAACAACTCTGTACCTGGTAATAGGTAGCACTTGAATGACAGAAAACAAGTTCAGGACATGCATGCTAGGTTTATGAAAGAAAGTATGCTTGATGTCTGTGTGCAAAGAAGAGAGAGTGTGAGTTCCACTTTTCCTTTCCTGTTTAGAGTTCACAATAAAAACTAAGTTGCTGATATAGAATCTATGTCTCTTGGTTAATGAAAGACTGTGGTTGGGGTACTGGGGAGAGTGTATGGTGGTGTTTGTCTTTGTCTTCCTTAACTTGCATGTGAAAACCCAGCAGCAGACTCCACCCCCCACCCAATGAAAAATCTACTTTCTGGCTTTGCAGTAATTTGATATTCAAGCCTACTTTTAAGAACTCTGTTCACAAATTCCTTCAGAAATATAGTTATGATGCACTGAATTGCACCAAGCAACTCTTTCCATCTTCCCCTGGTCAGTGTATAAAATGGAAGGGAAACAAGGAATATGGAAGCCCACACTTCCCAAAACGTAGCAACACAGTTGATTTTTGAATCCACCAGTAGAGATGGGTATGCGGCGGGAAAAGAAACAATCAGCAAAGAGAACAGAGGGTCATGATGACAGGGCCACCAATCAATTACTGATAACCAATTCAATATAAGCAGCAATGTTTCTGTGTTGCAGCATCTAGACAGTAGCCTAACCTTGCCACTCGCAAGAAGCAAAGGCTCCATGAAAAAGTGTTCTTGCTGTTGAAATTCATTCTATGGCTGGAGCGTGCCTGATGGCGAGCACCCAACAGAGGAACTGGTTGATCTACAGAGCCATTTCCAGGGAGCTCTCTGAAGCTGGCTTCACCTACATGACTGACCAATGCTGGACAAAATTAAAGTAGATGAAGTGCAACTTCGTGGAATCCCTGTAGGGATGGTAGGAGATCCCTCGGCAAAGCTGCCAGATGCTCCACTACCATTCTATAATGTGCCTTTGGGAGGCTACAGGCCACCTGCATGAGGGTAATGTTTATGTGAAGAATTCTGCCATTTAAAATTGGAGGAGTGTAACTATAATTCAAATGTAAATTGGTGGAGTGCAAATATAATGTATTATATTTGCACTCCACCAATTTTAAATGGCAGAATTCTTCACAAAAACATTACCCTCATATGGGTGACCTGCAGCCTTTTTTACCTGGGACTCTACCTATACTATAGCACTACTTTCTCCAGGCCTCTTCTCACAAGCCATTATCTCCTTGCTCTCTCCCTTCAGCACAACACAACTAATATTGTTGATCTATAGGAGTTGTAAGTACGCAAACATACGTTGGTGAAGAAAGGGCCATTTACTGCTGGATGACAATTTAGAAATATAATCATAACAAGTGGAGACAAAATTGTGCAGTGTGTCCCATTCCAGATTCTAAGAGAAGCATCTCTATTCAGGATACCGGTAAACCTGGAACCACAGAGTTGGACCCTTGGGGCTTGAAAACTGGGGATTTCAGAAAGCGTGAAAGTAAAAATTATACCTTTTTATTTCCTACCAACCAGAAACCTATCCTCTGCTATATAATAGTAAAGGGATTAAATTGGGGGTGGGGGTAGCTGATTTAAACCTTCCCACATGTACTTGGGGAAGGGAGTTAAAGCTGCCCAACCTGTGCTGTTCTAGAAGTTCACTGGCCCAAACCTTAGCACTTTGGCATGACGTAGTCAAAGGTAGAGAATGTGTTTCAAAGATCAAAACAGAGAAAATGAGTCGTCTTTCCTTTCCCTCTCATGAAATTTCAGTACACTTTCCTTTTCCCTTCATGAAATTTCAGTACACATACCATCCCCATACCACTAGCAGGTGTTTCCCACCACTGTTCAACTGACTGGGGTGGGGGGGAGGCAGATAACAATAAATAGGAGGGTGTCGGCAGCATCCCAAAACATTTATGTCCCCCTCATATGTACCTAGAAGTGATACAGGGATTCTCTGTTATTTGGGCAAAACTCTATGGCTGAATGATATTAAACAATAACTGATTTACTATGGTTATGGATAAGTCTTAGTATGTAAACAAATAAGAGAAAGTAATGCACACTCAGGTTTTGGAATGAATTAAAACCTAAAGGGGTTGCCAAAGCATACATTTTGTAAAGCTTAACTAGATAATAATATGTTTAATGTTAGGATAAGCAGGTGTAGTTTACTATAGAAAAGAGGTGATTTTATACCTGAGATACTTTGGATGTTATTGATGGAAAGTTTGTTTTGTATTTTGTATATGTTTCAGGCATCTATGAATAAAATTTGCATTTGAGGATATGTGGTAATAATAAAATAACAATAATAACAAAACAATTATTATCATTATTATAATTTTGCTTGTAGAAGGTCCCCAGTTTAGTAGCTGGCATCTGTAGTTAAAGATCCTGAGTAGAAGAGATGAGACAGAGCAATGGCCAAAACAAAACTTGACATTCTGGGGGGAAATTTGGACAGAAGCATATTTTATTTGTGCTTTTAGGTTCTAATTTATGGTTTGTCCTAAAATCCACCTTGAGTCTCAGTGAGAGAGGCAATAAATGACATAAATAATAAAATAATAATAATACTGCTATATCATATGCTTAGAATAGGAGTATGATAAGAACAGCAATGACCAAGTGAACTCTTAAATATTTTCCCAAAGATACGTGATGAACTGTGAATTTAGACAGTTAAACGCCCTTGAGGATGCTATTAACAATGGGACACTGCAGTGAAGTACTTCTGAAAAAAGTTCTCTGCTATATCCATCAGGAGCCATTCTATCAAAAACGGACATAAAAATGGTATTAGACTCTGGCAGGCATTTTAGGCATGAAATGGGCATTTATGTTTCATTTGCCAATGGCTTGCTTTTTATAGCAGCACTCCTCGGGCTGCTTTGATTTCTGGATGTGCGAGTTTTTCTTTGCATGCACAGATGCAGCTGAATTATTATGGCACAGCTATAAGGCAAGTGCTTCCAACCATCCGGTTCTTTAAACAGCTCCAGGGATTCTTTGTATCAACAACAGAATCCACCAAGATTACCTCCTGTTTGGATAATATTCCACTAATTGTGCTGTTTTATTGTCATTGTCATTTATATTAGCCAGCCTTGGATTCCTTGTCAAGCAGAGCATTCACTTCTGTCTTATTTTACTTCTTGTACAAAACTTCAGAATTGCTGACTATTTATTCTTGACAATGTTCATGTTCTAGCACAAGGTTGCCAGTTGCAAGTGCTGCCTCTTCTGTCATAGTGGTGAAGAAGTGGAAGGAGCTGTCCCTATGGAAGTTTCCCACCTCTATCCATCTTTTATGGTTTGAGGTGACAGTCCATATTGTGTTAGAGAGTATAAGGTAACTTCATATATTCACATAAAATAGACTTAGAGTTTCAAACTTCATATTTCTCTAGTGAGCCTCCTGTGAATCATAGAGGAAATGATATCTTCCTGTCCAAGTACAATGAAGCAGTGTCTCCAGACCACACAAAGTTCCTCCAGAAAAAGTAGATTCCTTGCTTCACTGTTCTAGTCCTTCACCCACCCATCCACCCCACCCCTGGCATCTAAAAACTCGTGGAGAGCAAGGGGGAAAGAAGATAAAGGACTGTGCTGATCTAAAGCTCAGTTTGGTGGATCCTTCTTGCAAGCATTCATAATCCCATGGCAGCTGTTTTAATCCTAAATTTCCTGGGAGAAAGCACTTCTGAATAACATGGGGTTTGCTTCCAATTAGACCTGCTGGGAATTGTTCCCTTAGCCAGCACTGTCAGCCCTGACTCAAGGAAGCAGAATTTTGCCAATATAAACTTCAAATTGGGAATATTGTAATGCCATGCAAAGGCTTTGACTGTGACTTTAGACAATTGCTTAGACTTTCAATGCCTTAGATTTCCTTCTGTGATTTGGAGTATTTTAAAGACAGCACTTCATCACTGTGGTATCTAGGTATAATAATATGGGCCATAGGCAGCTAAGTACTTAATGAGTTATATTCAGATCACCAGTAGAGGGAGATAAAATAGCAGCAACTGAAGCTGCTTTGTTCTTATAAAGATAATACATCTGAAAAGAAGAGATTAAAATACTCTTTCCTTTGTTTATTTGTTTGTTATTTTAATTCTGGCCTTTGTCTTGCTGCCATAAATGTCTCAAAAGACACTTATGGGCAATGTAGAAAAGCTCCTCATTGCCAGTGAGGAAATACATTTAAAGCACAAAGCAAAGTGTTTGCTTTGGAGTTAGCCCAAAATGAATGGGATTTCAGGACTTGGGGAGGGGGAATGTTATTGGTAAGCCAAATTTGGCTCCCAGAGTCTGTTCAAGAAAATCTGAAAAAAGACCACTGATGTTAATGGAGCCATTCCAAATTTAATCGCGCATTTTGTCAAACCAGAAAGATGTGTGACTGGAATAAAATCCCTTGTATACATTTTCCCCAGAACTATTCTTCATAATAACCTTTGTATGGTATGAACCTTGATGTATATACACAACTTTCAGCTATAAAAAATGGCATTGGACCAAGTGTAAGAATAACCTCCAAATGCAAATTTAGCAACCTTTCTTTCTTTCTTTCTTTCTTTCTTTCTTTCTTTCTTTCTTTCTTTCTTTCTTTCTTTCTTTCTTTCTTTCTTTCTTTCTTTCTTTCTTTCTTTCTTTCTTTCTTTCTTTCTTTCTTAGATGACGCAAACCAAGAATTTGATCTCAGCTGTACTTTTTTTAAAAAGCTCTTCACATGCCTTGATATGCTTACTAAAGACATACAGCTTTTGTTTTTTTTGTTTTTTTTAAATTTTTATTGGATTAGATTATAATATCATTCAGTACATTCATTACCCCCTTGTAAGTCTATTTCTAACCCCTCCCTTTCCTCCCCCCTTTTTAGTTGACTTCCAACAGTTTTCCAACCCTTAGTCTATTTTATTACTTAATTACTTAATATCTCATATACCCTGTTAAACACACACTTAATACTCTTTTCTCTAAGCTTATTAAATCTCTACTAAAAATATCTCTATATCTCTATGGTACAAGTTTCCCTTTAAATACCTCAGGTAAACCATATATTCTACCTAAAATAATGCTAGCATAATCATATATATTAGCAATCAAGATATTAAAAATATAACATTGCATCCATTTTACTTTCCGATTATCTAAACTCTTTACTTTCCACAATCCTCCTGATTCTAATATTAACTTAAACTCTAATATTCTATTACACACCCATCTTTTACTTTTTCTTGTTCTGAGCTTATTTTAAGTCTATAAGGTAACTGTTATACTCAAATATCTATTATATACTCTTTACTTAAACTATATATTGTACATAATATCTAGCTAGCTTAATCTTATATATCTTATGTATCCATAGTAAAAAATCTATTATTTAATACTCTATAATTTTTACTTTTATCATAACCCCAATAGTAGCTTAGATTTCTATAATTATATTCCCCCTTTCCCGGTAAAGTCACTTCTCTCTTCTTCTTCTATTACATTTCAATAACTTTCGAACTGCCACAGTTCCCCTTTCACGTCCCATTTTTTTTCTAGATATTGTTTCAATTTCTCCCAATTTGCATTAAATTGTCCTGGCTCAAGATCTCTAAGTTTTCTTGTCATTTTGTCCATCTCAGCCATGTACAGCAATTTATAAATCCAATCTTCTGTAGTTGGTATTTCTTGTACTTTCCATTTCTGCACATATAAAAGTCTTGCTGCTGTAATCATGTAAAATAACAATGTTCTATACTGCATTGGAACATCTCCCATTCCCAATTTCAGTAGCAGCAATTCTGGGTTCTTATTTATTTGGGTTTGCAAAACCTCATTAATTACTTCAATTATATCTCCCCAGTATTGCTTCACTACCTCACAAGTCCACCACATGTGGTATAATGATCCTTCATGTTTTTTACATTTCCAGCATTTATTCGACATATTAATATTTCCTAGCGCAATTTTCTTTGGTGTCAAGTACCAACGATAAATCATTTTGTAGACATTCTCTTTAATACTTGTACATGTTGTAATCTTCAAAGTCGTTTTCCACAGGTATTCCCACGCCTCCATTGTTATTTCTTTGTGAAAATTTATAGCCCACTTCACCATCTGGACTTTTACTGTTTCATCCTCTGTAAACCATTTTAAAAGTACTTTATAAATCCTTGAAATTTCCTTTTTACATTCTTGAAAAATTACATCTTCTAATCTGAATTCTCCATTCTTATTCCTCCTTTCAAACAGTCCGAATTGTAAAGATCTCTGATCTGTCTATATTGAAACCATCCATAACATGGAGACAGCTCTTCTTCTGTTTTTATTCTCAATTTTGAAAATTCTACTCGAGTTATCTCCTTGTAGGTTAAACATTGCTGCTCATTATCAACAGCTCTCGGATCTATTACTTCATACGGAACCACCCAAGAAGGAATTCCATCTTGTAGGTAATTTTTATACTTCTTCCAAATTGTGAAGAGGCTTCTCCGGATATAGTGGTGTATAAACATAGAGTCTGCTTTTACTTTATCGTACCACAAATATGCATGCCATCCAAATGTTTTTTTGTATCCCTCCAAAGCCAATAACTTGCAGTTTTTCAACGTCATCCATGCCAAACATATTGCTTCGTGATATAGTCTTAGATTGGGCAGCTGCATTCCACCTCTCTCTTTAGCGTCCTGCAATACTTTCATTTTCACACGAGGTTTCTTGCCTGCCTACACAAAGTTCGATATTTTCCTTTGCCATTTTTCAAATTGTTTGGAGTCTCAGATAATTGGAATTGTTTGTAACAAGAACATCACTCTTGGCAATACATTCATCTTTACTGCTGCAATTCTTCCCAACCATGACAAATTCAACTTATTCCATTTTATCAAGTCTCGCTCTATTTGTATCCACAATTTCTCATAGTTTTTCTTAAATAAGTCTATGTTTTTCACAGTTAGTTCAATACCAAGATATTTCACCTTATTTGTTACTTCACAGTCCGTTATTTCCATTAGTTCTTGTTGTTTCTGTTTAGTCATATTCTTACATAGTATCTTTGACTTCCTTTTATTTACATAAAATCCTGCCAAATCTCCAAATTCCTTTATTTTCTCCATTACCTTTGGCATGTTCTCAATTGGGTCGTCCACAATTAACATTATATCATCCGCAAATTCTCTGACCTTGTAGGAAAACTCTTTTATTTTTATTCCTCGGATTGCATCATCTTCCCGTATCTGAATCATCAATATTTCCAAAACCAAAATAAACAACAATGGTGACAAAGGGCAACCCTGTCTTGTACCTTTACCTATTGTTAATTTTTTAGTCACATCATCATTCACCACAATTGCTGCACTTTGGTCCCTATAAATTTCTTTCACTGCTCGTATGAACTTTTCTCCCATTTGCAGCTTCTCCATAGTGGCAAACATAAAGTCCCAGTTCAAGTTGTCAAATGCTTTTTCAGAGTCCGCGAAGAAGAAACCAACTTCTCTATCACAACGCTTGTCATAGTATTCAATAGCATTTATAACTGTCCTTAAGTTGTCTTTGATTTGTCTATTTGGCAAAAATCCAGCTTGCTCCTCCGCAATAAATTCAGACATCCATCTTTTTATTCTCTCAGCCAAAATCTTCGCAAAGATTTTGTAATCATTGTTCAGCAACGAAATTGGTCTATAATTTTTAACATTGGTCAAATCCTGTCCCTCCTTAGGAATCAATGATATATTAGCGAATCCCCAAGTATCGGGGATCCTCTGATCTCTCATGACTCCATTAATCACTTCTTTCAGGAAAGGCGCCAGTTCATTAGCCATTACTTTATAGAATTTAGCTGTTAGTCCATCCGGACCTGATGCCTTTCCTAATTTTGTTGACTGAATTGCCTCTTTTATTTCCTCCTCCGTCACTTCCCTATTCAATTTTTCTCTCCAGCTTTCAGAAATTGCAGGGAGCTTCATCTTTTCCAAATACCTCGTTATAGAGTCTTTATTTACTTCCTTTTTTTGGTACAGCTTTGCATAAAATTTTAAAAAAGCTCTACTAATGGCTGCCTGTTCCAAATATGTCTTATTCTCCTCACAAATTTTATTTATGATTCTCTTCTCTTTTCTTTTCTTCAGTTGCCACGCCAAATATTTCCCAGGCTTGTTTGCACCCTCAAACGACTTCTGGTTCATTCTCTTAAGATTCCATTCCAATTCCTTGTTATTCATTGCCGTCAATTGTTCTTGTAGGATTTTAATATCCTGATATATCTTCTTTTTTCCTGGTCTCTTCTTAAGTTGAATCTCTTTGGCTTTTATTTTCTCCATAATCTCTAACCTCTTCTCCTCTTTTTTCCTTCTAGCTCTTGCATTTAAATCCATTAGTATGCCTCTAGTCACTGCTTTATAAGTGTCCCATACCTTATTAGTCGAAACTTCCTTATTCATATTATGTTGTATAAAGAATCTGGTCTCTCTTCGTAACAACTCAATGTTTTCTTCTTCATGCAAAAGATCTTCATTTATTCTCCATCCTTTTATTTCTTTTCCCAAATCTCCACATAATTGGGTTGTGATCTGAGCCTACCATAGGCATTATTTCCACATCTTTAGTCCATAACGCTAAGTCTTTGGAGGCCCAGATCATGTCAATTCATGATAAAGTAAAATGTCTTGCAGAATAAAATGTATATTGTCTAGTTTTGGGGTTCTGTCTCCTCCACACGTCTTCTAAAGTCTCTTGTTCCTTTATTGCAAAAAAAGACTTTGGTAGTAATCCTCTTTTCTTTTGTGCAGTTCCTGATTTCTTATCTTCATCCAAGTTGGTAACTCCATTGAAGTCTCCAGCTAAAATTATCTGATCATAAGATAGTTCATCCAGTTTTTTTCCCAAGTCCTCAAAAAAAATTTCTTTTGCTCCATTAGGTGCATATATTCCAATCACCAACACCTTTTTTAAATTCCACATAATTTCCACTGCTAAATATCTGGCTTCCACATCGCTCACTACTAATTTTGGCTGTAATTCTTCTTTTATATACAACACCACACCTTTTTTCTTTTTTTTTGAAGCAGCCACAAATTCACTTCCCAATTTTGCAAACTTTAAATACTTTATATCTTGCTTTTTAATATGGGTTTCTTGCAAACATACAATGTCACATTTTTGTTTTAATAGCCAGTGGAAGATATTTTTCCTCTTATTAGGCGAGTTAAGTCCATTTACATTTCAAGATATTATTTTGCACTCCATAATCATAATCTTGTTGTTGGT
Organism: Eublepharis macularius; assembly: GCF_028583425.1. Classification (NCBI taxonomy): domain Eukaryota; kingdom Metazoa; phylum Chordata; class Lepidosauria; order Squamata; family Eublepharidae; genus Eublepharis; species Eublepharis macularius. Next base: position 118,564,879 of record NC_072794.1, on the reverse strand, counting down.
AAGTCCTTTACATTGTCCCTAATGAACTTTTCCATCTCCAATTCAGATCTGATGCGCTTTTTAGCTCCTCCAAATTCGAAGGACAGTCCTTCTGGTATTTCCCATCTATATCTTATCTTCATGTCCTTCAAAATCTGGACTAAATCTTTGTATTTTTTGCGATCTAACAGCACCGATCTGGGCAATTCCTTCATAATAATCACCACCTTGCCTTCGACCTCCAATGGGTCCTGGAATTGTTTACTCACAATCATTTCTCTTGTGTTTCTAGTCGTGAATTGCACAATCATGTCTCTTGGTAATTTCCTCTGGGTCGCGAGTCTTGAATTTATTTTGTATACCACATCTAGGAAAGCCGCAATTTCTTCTTCCTCTTTCCCCAGGTATCCAGCCAAAACTTCTGTAATCTGTTCTTGGGCAGATTTTCCTCCACTTTCCGGCAAACCACGAAATCTCAGTTGTTTCTCCATATGTTTACTTTCTGCTACAGCCATTCTGCCTCTCATCGCCCTCATCTCAATTAGTTGCGTGTCTGCTAAAGTGTCCACTGCATTTTCTACTACATTAACTCTTTGCTGTGTGGCTTGCAAGTCATTTTGTATTTTTTCCATACCTTTCGTCAGTTCCGCCAATTCCTTCTTAAGTGTCTCTTTAAACTCTTTTGCCATCTCTTGTATCATATCTTTAACTTCTTTGTTTCCTTCTGAAACTTTTTTATCCAAACTTTCAATTGCTGCTTGCCACTCCTTTTTCGACATCATGGGGCTAGCTTTGCCTTGCTCCCACGAGTCCGCTCTTTTTCTTAACTCCGTGGCGTTTAACTTTATATACTTTTACTTTTAAAAGTCCCAAATTTGATCTATTCCTTTAAGAAGAAAAAAACACATTTACACAGTCCAAAATGTCGGGCGTCTTTTCTCTATGGTTATTTCAACTATACTTCTAATCCAAGATGGCCTACTTCCTCTTCCGCTGAAGCCACAACCTTTCCCTTCTTCAAAATGGCGATCTTCTTCTTCCTGTCACATAGAAAAGGCCGCTTCTCTCCAGCTTCTCTATTGTTCTGACGTATTTCCTGTTCCTCTGCCACACACAGCAGTTCTCGTGATGTTGAGACTTTCCCACAGTCCACTATCTCTTACTCTCCGCAGGTATGTAAACAATAATCAGCTTTCTCTACTAACTCCATTATACATAGTCCTTTTTAAAAAAATTTTCTTGCCGGAACTTCCCCTCGTTATAATCAATCTGTGGCAGTTTTTAAATTTCCTTTAGTACTTTATTTCTTAAAGCAATCTGTCCCATTTCAAGAGATAGTAATCTTTACCTTCTTAGTCGTTTTCACGGGTTGTAATCACTGTTTCTATATTCAATTCACTTCAAGTCCCCTTGTCCCTGTATGAAGCTTGGGCATGCAGGTCTTATGCCAACCAAATTGGCTCCAAAACTGCTGTAGAGATCTTGGCAAAACCTTTCTTCAGGTGGGACCTCAAGGGACGGGAGAGAGTCCGTTGCGCAGGACCCCTCCTCGCCCGAGATCAATGCGCCCTCAGGTTCTTGAGCATTCTATGCCTGTTCTCTGCCTGAGAACAGTTGGCTATGGGCAAATCCTCACCCCTCTAGCCTCCAAAACAGCAGCCTGGACAGCTCAGCTCTTAGAGCTGCATTAGACCTTCATGGATCCCAAACCGGAAGTCTCAAGACATACAGCTTTTGAAGAGTGGGCAACAATATCTTCATGCAGTGTTTGTGATGCTATTGCTCATATTTTTAACAAAGCATTGTTTTCCTCTGCATTTTCCTCTGTATTTTTAAAAGGACCATTTTTCCTTTTAAAAATAGCAATTTTTAAAAGGACCATTTAAAAGGACTTTTCCAGAAACAAATCACTCATCAAATCACCACTTTTAAGAAACCTACACATAGCCGTCTCATATACCACACTGACTTCTTTTCAACCAGCTTGGTATTGCTGACAATGCTGATTAACTCACTGGAAACCAGTAGAACTTTTGAAACAATACAAATGTTATTTTTCAGGGACACACTATGCCAACATTTACTCCTCCTGAAACATACAGAAAGCTCCAAGATTACAAGAGAATTTAATTCAGTCTAGAATACTGAACAGTTGCTGCCATATCCAATTTTTGTATAAGTACCTAACTACACATCACATCAAGATCACCTGTACTCTGAAAGAGTGTGAAGACTACTACTAAATTTGCCTTCTATGCATCACTCACAGATGTTAGTTTAACAGAGCAGCTCTTTCCAATTGAGGAATTCAGGAGTTCGGCCATGAAAAAGTCACAAACAACAGATGTTGCTGTAATGGACAATGTTTTGTAGCTCAAAATTTTCATGCTAAGCACTCCTGTTTTGTGCTAAACAGATTTGAAAGCAACTGTGTTCTAAAATTCACCTGTGCAAATTTAGAATAAAGATATAGTTTGCAAAGAAAGGAGATGAAGTCTATGGTAAAGAAGGATAGCGGAAGTCATTGTGGGAAGTTTTTTAAGTCACAGACATACTAATTCAAGATAGATGCTGTTTATGCTGCCCCTAACCTGATCCCCTACTAGACTGAAGGAGTTGCAGGACAGTATGGGTGAAACTGTGCACAACCTTAGCAAAATTTTCTTATGCTGGTGCATACTGTAGTTATTTTCAGTGCAGGCTTCAGAAAACTTGCACCCGTTTAAGCCTATTAATGCTGCATATGATTGTGTTTATAAGTTAGCAATCCTAAGCATGGTTGTTGTGGATTTTCCAGGCTGTATCGCCGTGGTCTTTGCATTGTAGTTCCTGACGTTTCGCCAGCAGCTGTGACTGTCATCTTCAGAGGTGTAGCACCGAAAGACAGAGATCTCTCAGTGTTAAACTGTGGAGAAGACGTTAGCAGGTAATTTGTATCTACTCAGGAAGGTGGGGTTGGGTTGTGTCATCCTGTAAGAGTTTCCCAGAGTGTGGAATGCTAATACGACCTTACCTCCAGGCAGCTTGCTGCTCAGGAGGGGGTCCTGCATTGCTTCCTCGGAAGGAGGAAGAGCACCATAGACTCACAGGCATCCGGGTCTTTGCTGGGTGGGTGGAGCCAGTAGCTGTTACAGGCTGCTCCGCTTACCCAGCCTCAGTTGGATTCAACGCTCGGGGTGGGCAGATGTGCTCCAGAGCTCCCGAGCGTTGGAAGAGGCGGCGACGGTGGAGTCCGGCGGCAGTTGCAGTGGCGCTTCCTGGAGAGGAGGCAGAGAATTGGCCGTAGCTGGTGCTGTTGGCAGCGGTGTTCGGCAACAGTGTTTGATGGTGGCGGCGGCAGCTCAGTGGTGGCTGTGGCGGCGGCTCAGCTGCTGCACAACCGAGAGGCTTGGGTTTGCAGTGGCTTGGCTGCTGCGCAAATAGGAGGCGCGGGCTATTAGCAGCGTTCCGCTGCAGCGACTCGGTGGCTGTGCCATGGTGGCTCAGCTGCGGCAGCTGTGCAGTGCACTGCAGCAGGGCCAGGCCGTCTGCGGCGGTGTGCCCTGCAGGGCCCTGACTGGGAGGCCGGGAAGGGCACTTGAGTGCTTGGGCTCTGGGCTGGTTAGGTGTTTTGAGACTCCATTAGGGGTGCGGGTGGGCCAGTGGAGTGTCCTGCCCCCCCCCCGTATTGTGGCCTAGTCAGCAGGAGGCCCGGGCCATGAGCTTCACCCTCCCCGTGCCTTTTTTTTTTTACAGGGTATCTACTCTCCTTGGGGAATTAATGGGGGGAGATTTGGCCTAATTGAAACCCCTGTGCATTGCATGCAGGGCCAGCCTTTGTGGCCTTCTGGGGAGCGGCGGCCATTTTCGAGGCCTCATTGATGGCCATTGTGTGGCTTCACTGGTGGCCATTTTGAGTCTTCCGGCCTTAGGTGCTTGGTTGCCCCCTTTTGGCCTGGGCCATTTCTGTTATTGTTATACTTTAGTGTATAATACTTCCTTTTTTATTTGGTAATTTGATAAGCAGGCCACCGTGATTTACCATGCCACCTAAAAAGGGTGCTGGCCCAGGTAAGGGCAAAAAGCCAGCTAAGCGGGCTCCAGTTAAGCGACCTGCACCACTGGCCACTTCTTCAGAGGATGAGGAAGACTGCTTTAATCAGCAGGCTATCCTTCAGCGTCTTGAGGCCCTTGAAAAGAATAAAGGAGTGGGTGCTGGGTCCACAGCTGGTAGTGACCATGCTTGGCCCATTCGCAGGGCATCAAGGGATGCAGTAAACTGAGAAATTTTAAGACGTCTTTCTCTTTTGGAGGGGACAGCAGGTGCCATGGCTGGTCAGTCCAGCAGAGTTCGTTCGGCAAGTGGACAACCGGGCGAGGACACAGTGGTGAGCATTGCACAGGAGACTGTGGAGGAGACTGCGGCATATCCTGTGCCAGTGGCGTTGGCTGTGGATGATCCCATTCCTGCTACATTGGCGGTTGACCCTGTGGGGTCTGGAGGTACTGACACTGCACCTCACACATATTCCTCTTGGCCATGGGGGCCTTGGGGGCAGAGCGGCTATCATGGGACTGCTGCAATGGCTCCTGGAACCAATCAGCACTTTCCAGCAGCCTGGGCCCCATTTGGCCAACAGCCCTGGCTTTCGCAGGGTGTCGGGCTTGCGGGGGTTCAGCAGGCTGTACCAGCTCAACCCACATGGGGTGGAGTGGATGGTGCTTGGGCTCAGGGTCAGGTAGGAATGTGGCCTGTTTGTTCGGGTGGCCCTTGGGGATTTTACCCTTATCCTGCGATGGCTTATGGGAATGTGCCTTTTAACGCACTCCCCTTTGGTGACACGGCACTTCCTTTGGGTGACCATCTTACTCAGGCTACGTGGGATAAGATTCTCAAGGGAGAACATGTTGATGTATTTACCCTTCTTTTTCGAGAGCTGGAAAAGAAGGATAAAGAAGATTTAGATGACAGGGATAAAGAGTGCCTTAAGAGGCAGGGCGTGGAAAGACCTGGGCAAATTGGCTGCCAGGCTTTTTGATCTACGCTGGTGTACTGGTTAGGGCGCAGCCTCAAAGGGCGGCATCTCTTCTCCAGTATCTTGATATTATTTGCAAGGGTTATACTGGATTTTTGGGTGCTGCGTGGATGCAGTATGATGAGGAGTTCAGGATGCGGGCGGCGCTTAACCCTTCTTTACCTTGGGACCACATTCACCAGCAGCTTTGGCTGCAGGTGATGGCACCAGCAAAGCCTAACTTGGGGGACCGGTCTGACAGTGGTCATCTAGTCCGGTGCCCATCTTCAGGGACTACCACCCGCCCTGCGGCGAGGCAGCAGGTTCAAACCCGGCTGCTTTGCTGGGAATTTGCCTTTAAAGGTGGATGTAACTGAAAGCCCTGCAGGTTTAGGCATGAGTGCCCCTCCTGTGCTGGCCAACACCCATATAATGCCTGCCCCAAAGCTAGACAGGGCGGGGGAGGCAAAAAATTTGCAGGCAGTGGAGGTGGCTGTCAGCCAGCTTCTGGTAAAGGGGTCCAGCCCGGTAAGGCTGAGGGTCCTTGAGCGCCTGTTGCAGGCCTACCCAAGGAGGCAGGATGCTCTTTTTATGTTACAGGGCTTTACTTGTGGTTTTCGCATTCCAGTTCAAGGGCAGCTTTCGCCCTATTTATCAAAGAATTTGCATTCAGTTGTTGGGATGGAGGATGTAGTTAGGAGTAAAATAGCCAAAGAGTGCGCTGAAGGACACGTACTGGGCCCCTTTGAAGCTACTCCCGTACAAAATTTGCGGGTGTCCCCTTTGGGAGTTGTTCCCAAGAAGGCAGCAGGTGAGTACCACCTGATACATCACCTCTCCTTTCCTCACGGGGAGTTGGTGAATGACGCCATCCCTCAGCATTTATGTTCAGTGCGGTATACGTCCTTTGATCAGGTGGTCAAGGTAGTTCGACGCTGTGGGGTTGGGGCTGAGATGACAAAATGTGACATTAAGTCTGCATTTCGCCTTCTTCCTGTCCACCCTTATGACTTTGAACTTTTGGGGTTTTCTTTTGAAAGGAAGTTTTATATGGACAGAGCTCTCCTGATGGGCTGTTCCATTTCTTGCGCGGCCTTTGAATGTTTCAGCTCCTTTTTAGAATGGGAGTTGCAGCGGAGAGCGCGCAATAATAACTCCGTTCATTATTTAGATGATTTTTTATTCGTAGGGGAGGAGGGGTCTGGGCAGCGCACCCAGCTGCTGACCACTTTTCTCCAATTGGCTGAGGAGCTGGGAGTTCCATTGGCACACGAGAAAACGGAAGGGCCTTCTCAGGTTTTGATGTTTTGGGGTATTGAGCTAGACACAGTCCATCAATGCTTTAGGCTTCCCCCAGAGAAAGTGGCTGACCTTAAGGCTCGGCTCTTGGAGTTCAGGTCACGACGAAAGGTCACATTGTTGGAACTGCAGCAGCTGGTAGGCCACTTGAATTTCACCTGCAAAGCAGTTGCCCCGAGTAGGGCTTTCTTGCGGTGTCTTTGTGACGCCATGTCATCGCTGTGGGGCCCCCATCACCGCCTTAAGGTCACTAAGGGTATGCAGGAGGATTTGGACGTTTGGTCTGACTTCCTCGTGGATTACAATGGGGTTACATTTTGGCGGGATGACCTGCTGCTCGAGGCCGAGCTGCAGATTACGTCGGATGCATCGGGCTCCCTGGGCTTCGGTGTTTATTTCCGGAGGCACTGGTGTGCTGACCAGTGGCCATCTGATTGGCTTGTGTCTGGGTTAGATAGGGATTTGACTTCCTTAGAGTTTTTTCCCATGTTAGTGGCAGTGCACCTTTGGGGCGGAGAGTTGGCCAACCACGTTGTCCACTTTTGGTGCGACAATCAGGCAGTGGTTCATGTGGTCAACTCCTTGACTTGTAAGTCCAGCCGGGTGATGAGGCTGGTTAGGGCCTTTACCTTGCAGTGCCTCCAGTGGAACATTTTATTTAAAGCCAAACAGGTTCCAGGTGTTAGTAATGGTGTGGCAGACACTTTGTCTCACCAGCAGATGGAGTGGTTTCAGCAGCTTGCCCCGGAGGCCGAATTGGAGCCGGTGCAGATGCCCCAGGAGCTATGGCAGCTTGGGAGGCCGAGGCGTACAGGGCCATAAGGCTTGTGGTTGCCCCCAGCACGCGGCGAGCCTACAACAGAGTGGTAGGACAATTTGCGGGGCTTAGGGAGAGTGCTGGCCTTCAGCAGGTTAGGCCCATCCCAGTAGAACATCTGATGCGCTTTTGTGTACATCAGAAGGGAAGGGGTTTAGCAGTTAGGTCCATTCGGGGTCAGTTAGCGGCCTTGGCTTTTATGAACAAGGCTCAGGGGTTTCCTGAGGCCACAGGTGACTTCCGAGTTAGGAAAATGTTGGAGGGGTGGTCATGTAAGACTATTGTCTGCGCTGACCAGAGAGAGCCTATTTCCCCAGTGGTTTTAAAGGGCCTCATATCAGCCTGGGGTATGATTTGCAGCTCTGGCTATGAGGCCAGGTTGTTTCATGCAGCTGCGTTGGTGGCCTTCTTTGGGGCTCTCCGAATTAGTGAGCTGGTTGTCCAGTCCAAAGCGGACACGGCCAAGTGTGCCCTTATGACACGGGACATAACGTTTGAAGGAGATGGGGTATCTCTTATGATCCGCAAGTCGAAGACGGATCAGAAACAGAGAGGGATGGTTGTTAAATTAGGGACCTGCTCAGACCGGGAACTGTGCTCGGTGCATGCTCTTCGTAAATTTTTGCGTGTGCGGGGTGATGGGCAGGGGGTCTTATTTCAGCATGACGATGGTTCCCCCCGACCCGTTACCAGTTTTGGGCAGCAACAGAAAAGGCACTGGCCAAGCTGGGGTTGGCTGGTGTCAAATTCGGCACACATTCCTTCAGAATTGGGGCCGCATCCACGGCCGCGGCCATGGGATATTCGGGGCAGGCTATTCAGGGAGTGGGTAGGTGGAAATCTTCCACGTATCATTCCTACGTTTGCCCTTTAAAGCAGTTTTGAATGTAATGCTAATTGGTGTTTTCCTTAGGAGCTGTGTCTGGCCGGGAGAAAAAGCAGATTCTGATCTGCGGACACAGCATGATCTTTTGGGCTGCGCATCAAGCCAGGAGGACGCAGTTTGGGTCCCAGCTTGGTTTGAGTGAATGGGCAGCGGTGGAGTGGCAAGGCCGTCGTGGCCTTAGATGGCCTGGCTTATTGCCCCTCTTATTTAAGGAGCAGTGGGGTCCCCCACCCCACATCTTGGTCATTCACTTAGGTGGGAATGACCTTGGTTTTGTCCACGGTAAGGAGCTGTCCCTGCAGGCTAAATGGGACATGCAGGTGATTCTGCAGCATTGGCCTGGCGTTCTGATCATGTGGTCCGCCATGTTGCCCCTCAGGGTTCGGTGGGAGGCGGAAGATCGTCAGGCAATTGAGTGGGCTCGAATGAAGGCCAACAGGGCCATTCAGAAAGCTCTTGGGGAGGGTTTGGGGGTTTATTTACCCCACCCTAGGATCAGGGCCGAATTTGCCAGCCTCTACCGAGGTGATGGGGTTTACCTGTCAGTAACCGGCAATGAAATTTTCTTCAAAGACTTGCAGCAAGGGCTTAGGTTGGCGCTAGGCCATTAGTGGGGTGCATGGTCCTAAGCAGAGGCTTGGCCCTTTCGATGGCGGGATAGAGTTTGGTTACAGCTAGCGGGCTGATGAGCACCCTTGGCGCTTCCCTATTGGTAGGGACGAGGGGTCTGCTAGGAGCGGCTGGTACTGCTTGTGACGGCTGCCAACACGCGTGGGCAGACTGCCTGGGGGAACCCCAAGTGCAAGTCCTTACCTCACTGTTGTACAGCTGAGGCTTAGGAGCTTGAAAGGGGGGAACCGAGTTGCCTGGCAGGCAAGGTTGTCTTGCCATCCCCTGGGAGGGCTCGCACCTGGGGCTTTGGGGCTCACCCAAACAGGTCAAGGCGGAGGTCTAGGTGTGACCCCGTGGCTTGACCTGTACTGCATTACCCTTGCCGCAGTTTAGGTTAGTGTTCATGTTGAGGTTAATTTAATAAAGCGGCCCTTAGATCCAACACCTGTGTCTGTCTATTCATTCCGACTGGGGGGCAATAGAATGTTAATGCATCACTGTATCCTGAGGAGGTTCTTTTGCATATGGATTGGTGCTTGATATGCTAATCTTCTCTGCAGGGCTATTGTCGGGTATAGAGTGTTTTGTTAGCCTGGTGTTTTTCAGGACTGGAAACCATGCTCTATTCATTCTTAAAGTCTCTTCTTTCCTGTTGAAATTGTGCTTATGCTTATGAATTTCAATCACTTCCCTGTGCAGTCTGACAAAGTAGTTGGAAGTGTTGTATAGTATTTTAGTGTCCTGGAATAAGATACTGTGTCCTGTTTGAGTTAGGCTATGTTCAGCCACTGCTGATTTTTCAAGTTGGCCAAGTCTGCAGTGTCTTTCATGTTCTTTTATTCTTGTCTGGATGCTACACTGTGTGGTCCCGATATAAACTTGTCCACAGCTACAGAGTATGTGGTATACTCCTGCAGAGGTGAAGGGGTCTCTACTGTCTTTTGCTGATCGTAGCATCTGTTGTATTTTTCTGGTGGGTCTGAATACTGTTTGTATGTTGTGCTTTTTCAAAAGCTTTCCCATCTGATCAGTGATTCCTTTGATATATGGCAAAAACACTTTTCCTGTGGGAGACTGTTTTTCCTTAGTTGTTTGATTTATACTTGGTTTAATCACTCTTCTGATAGAGGCATGAATTGGGCATCTGAGTGAGAGTTTACTCCTATCCATAGAGCCACAAGTGAGGAATAAAGGGCTTTGTTTTTCAGAAAAATGGGGTCAAGGGCTGAAGGGAAATAAATTTTGCCCCTTGTTTAACACTGCATTCAGGTACTTTCAGCATTTTTCTGCCAGCCTGGCTTTGATATCAGAAGTCAGCTGGACTGGGGATAATACTCAAAGCATTGGAGTAAGATGCAAGATGTGACAAGATTTAACTCCTCAAGCCCACTCATTACAGTATTGTTCAATAAACCCTTCACCTTTGGTCATGAACAGGAAAAATTCCTGGTCTTTTTCACCTACTGTGGCTAATAATAACTGGGAGAGGCCAATTTGTATCAGGGGAAACTGCAGCTGCTTAGCGCTTTTAAATGAAATGTCAGATATTGAGAGAACAAGATCTAGAATCAGATGTTCAATCTCACATTAAATGGATGATCTGATCTTTCTCATCACAGTAAAAAGTCCAGTAGTGCCTTTAAGACTAACCATATTGAGACATAAGCTTTCGAGAACCACAGCTCTCTTCATCAGATGCATGGAGGGTATAAAGAACCTGGCCAAAGATATATAGGTGGTGAGGGGAGGGGGAAAGGGTGCAGGGAGTGAGGTCCATGTAGATGCAAATCAGTTGGAAAAGTCATGAAAGAGCTGGAGTGCACAATTCAGGCCGGGTGTGACCCCTCCCTTCCATTACTGAATCTGATAGTACTGGATATTTTACTATTTTGCAGCTACAGACTAACATGGCTAACTCCTCTGGATCTATTCTCATCATACAGCTCTTTTTTCTGAGTTTGGGGGTAGCGTTTACTGTTGAAGGATGCTGAGCCTCTGCCCTCTGTTCCTCCCATGCTGTCTGCAGAGCAGGTGACCTTCTGTTAGAGGAGCAATGCATGGGCATTCTGTCCCTGCCTGCCTTCTTACTAATAAAATCCTGTGCCGTGTTGCATAGGTTGGCTGGCTGGCAAGCACTACTTATATGGTAGGGGGGGAGAGCCATAGCCACTGCCTATATCTTTACTCCAGTCTGTAAAGGTCTGCAAGCTAAGCCTTTATCCTGGTTTCTTGCTATATGCACAGCTCTGAATAACAAAATAGCTCAGGCTTACTTATAATTAGAAATTCCTCCTGGACCACTGTGATGGTACAATAAGTAGAAACTCCATTCACAGTATGTCAGTCAGGATGATCCTGTCTGATGAGAATACGAGCTAACTGTGCTGTTTGGATGCCAACCATGTTTATTAGGTTATCTGCTTTCCTCCCTCCTACCTTCCAGTGCCTTGGAAAATTACACCAGATAACAAGGCACCAGAATATCCATCAGATAGGAAGGCTTCTGCCAACTCCTAAATGATTTTCTTCAGATTCAGACCATTAACAATATTTTTGAATGGGACATTGTTTGGGTTAGATTGTAATCAGTAATAGGGATGTGCTCTGAGAAAATTTCACTTTCAGTTTCGGTTCCAGAGCGTTCCAGAATCATTCCATTCCATTACTGTTTGTTCTGGCTGGGATGGTGCAGGCTCAGAACTGATCCGTTTCATTTTAATTTTTTTTTCATGCATTTTGGTCTGTCACATTTGTGTGCAAGGTGGGCATAGCTACACATGCACAAACACACACTGTTCTTTTCAAGGGGGTGGGGAAACATGGCAGTGGGGCAGCTGTTTTTGCACACAGTAGCACAAAAATCGCACAGATCACAGTCCTCCCTCTAAACCATCGACCCACTGAGCTTGAAAGCACAAAATAATGGGGTTCCCTGAGGAATATTTGGGGAAGGCATGCATCAAGGTGAGCGTTGATCAGCTGTGCACATGCACACTCATTGTTCTTTTCAGCATCCAAAAACCCATTGATCCAATGAGTTTTGTTCTCAAGCACATCAAAACTCACACAATAGTGGACCTCAAAGAAGACATGTGTTGGCAAGTGCACACAATGGTGAGAAACTTACTGGCAAAGCAGCATTGATGGTGCACAAGCAGGAAAGCACTTTGTTGCCAACCAGCACAGTGCAGCAGGAAAAAAAAGTTGCTTCTGACTAAGCCAATAAATTACTATCTTTGAGTCCTGCTGTTATGCTGTGTTTCTCTACGCCTTGTAATTTCATTTCCATGATGAGGGGCAGGCAAATCCTCCTCACCCTAATTTGCTTTGCAGCAGTCTGGGACTCCTTGTTTAAACTCACCAGCCACTGGCCGGTCCTTGCACTATGAGTAAAAGTGCACAGAAAGAAAGAGTTAGATGTTGTTTTTTCCTTCACAGAAAGGGACATGGAGGATAGCACTATTTTCCCCTACTTTTTACCAGTAGAACTGGGAAACTGGACAGGTTGCTGGCTGAGTTAACCCAGAGTTGAATGAAAATGAAGAAAAAACATTGGTGTCCACTGCTGAACAATAGAGTTCTTTTGCTGTGCCAGAAAATAACAAATTTGACCAGATTGGTCCTGATCTAGAAAGTCGTGGGTGTGTATGTCTGTGCAAGTGTGCAATGCACTTACTACCTTCCCATCATTTAACACTGGATTAACAATTTTAATCAGAGAAGCCCAGAAAGCCTGCTAGAAGACTATTGGAGCAAGATGAAATTCCTCCTGGTATTCCTCGACCCACTATCTTTGGAGGACTTCTTAAGTCACAGTGAGTGGCCCTGGCACCATGGCATCTAAGTGAAGGACAGCAGCAGCAGAAGGCCACAGAGTGGGTATGAACCAGCTCCACATACTGAAGAGGGACCTCCTCATGTGGCTCTCCTTTAATAATTGCTTTTTCTTTCCAAGTTTCATCCTAACCTGAATGACATGAGCCTTTGTGGCATATGGGGGATCAGAGACCCCTCCCTCCTCAAACCCATGTGTGCACACCCACATGGATGTTGCTGGGCCAGACTTTCCTTGTATTGTGTGCTAAAACACACAGAAAAGGATGGCAATGGCAACATTGGTGTTGATGGCATCATGCTGTCTGTTGCTCCCCTCCTCAGCACATGGCAACCCTTTGGTCCCTATGAGCCACTCAAAATGGACTCATGTATGCCACACACATCCTCCTCTTGCCAACAGAGTTAACACTAAGGGCTCAATCTTTCTCCTTTGGAGCCAAGAGTGTAGACAGAGTGTAGACAGACTTGCCATTAAGGAAAATAAGATCCTGCTGGATAGCCTGGCTTTCCTCACTGCCTGGCTTGCCTGCGCAGCCTCTGTGCAGTAAGAACCAAAACAAAACACACAAACTTTTTGGCAGGGGGGAGTCATTACAGCCTCATTTCCCAGATTTGATTCAGTTTTACAGAAGCTGCTTTAATGAGTAGAACCATTGATTTCTGTGTGTATTTTCAACTCTTTTTTCATTATGAACACTCCTAATCAGTAAATAGCAGACCACCAGCGCATATAGCTTTGTTGTTCAAAGAACAACAGAAATAGAATTGTATCTCACTGCCCAAAGATGTGAATGCAATCCTTTCATCACTTCACATTTTCTTAGAAGTGTTCCAGCTAATGTTCAGGTGAAGTTTAAGATTCTAAAACATTCAGATCCATTTCTTTCACTGGGATTTTCTCATGAAGTCTCCAGCTCTGTTTTTAAGGGGATTGAATAAGTACTGGAGTGCAGCCAAAATCTTTTTAAAATATACTTTTTTGTCTAATTATAATCTGCCCCCAAATCAAATGGATCTCCATAGCACAATATTTAAAGTTGACGCTTATTACTTTATATGCACCTTTAACTTAAAATTGTTATCTTGACTATTGGACAAAAAAAAAGTCTCAATTGTAACATGAACCTTGCTGGGTTAAATTCTTCCAGTTTATAAACCAACATTTTTAACTTAAGTGTAATGAGATGGTTATATTATAGAAAGCACTGACTTATTAAAGTTGAATTTCACTAGATTTTTTTGCTGCTGTTGTAAAGCATAAACACCATCCATATGAATTGCAAGTTCACAACTATCTGTACTGTTTTCTGTTTTCAGCAGCCTAGCCAGATCTTCTAAGTACACTAGGTTAAGTGATTTCTCAACCTTCTATTTAACACAATAAACTTTGTCAGATGTTGTTATTTTTTTTGCTGAGAGCACTATCCAAAGTGTAATAATTTGCATAAAATCCCCCTTGACTCCATAAGCATTTTAAATAGAAAAGAAACAAAGTGAAGTGGGAAAAAAGAAAGAATTTGGCAAGGTAGCTTTTATTTAATCTAGGTAGAACAGCATGTAATGATAGACATTAAAATGTCACTAAATCCAGTGGAAAATTGTTATTTGCACAGTGTAAACTGAGGGCATTGCCAGTCAATCCCTGCCCCCACCACCAAGCTGAATACACACTGCATTGGAAACCTTTAGAAATGCATCAAGCTGTTTGATTCGGACCCTGGTAATGTTCCTCACTCAGAATGCCATTTCCCCATTTTGACAAGGTTAAGGGAATCACCAACAAAGATACATTATCTTCAGTACAATGTGGATTATCACAGTTAGGCTGTTGCAAATTGATGCAAATACCTAGGAAAACTATTGTGTGGGTGTGGGTAACATAATGCATTCATGCTGCTTTTGAAATCATGCAGACAGCAAAATAATCCAATGAAGAAAGTACTTTGAGAAGATATTAAAAGTAAAACACACAGAAAACATCAAAATATTGAAACCACCAAGGAATCCATAGAAATCATTAGACGGTAATATAGACCCACCACTGCATATTGGAAAGGCACACACTGAAGTGCCCTGCCGTTGTCACTTGCACCAACAAGAGGATATTCTTTCTTGGGTTGGGGAAGAGAGCAGCAGCAAGCATAGACTGGGACAGGGCAATGATTAATCATTAGTCTGTGGACAAAATTGAGAGGTTGCAGAAGAGAGCGAGGAGGATGATCAGGGGTCTGGAGACCGAGCCCTACAAGGAAAGGCTGAGGGGCTTGGGAATGTTTAGTTTGAGAAGAGATTGACGGGGGGGGGGGGGCTGACTGCTCTCTTTAAATATTTGAAAGGCTGTCATTTGGAGGAGGGCAAGGAGCTGTTCCAGTTGGCAGCAGAGGATAGGACCCAAAGCAACAGGCTTAAATTACATGCACAAAGATACCAGCTGGATATTAGGAAAAACTTTTTCATGGTCAGAGTAGTTCAAAGGTGGAATCAGCTGCCTAGGGAGGTGGTGAGCTCCCCTTCACTGGCAGTTTTCAAGAAGAGGCTGGATGAATATTTGTCAACGATGCTTTAGGCTCATCCTGTATTGGGCAGGGGGTTGGACTAGAAGGTCCGTATGGCCCCTTCCAACTCTGTGATTCTGTGTGATTCTAACACAGCCACATTCAGCAAACTGTTTTTTGGATCAGGTTGCTTGCAGAATCTTGAACTTATTGAACAGTTCTTAGGGGGGCTGTTAATTTTGTTATGTGGAATCAGGACAGTGCAAGGATCTTGAGATTACCCAGAAAGATGTATGATAAAATGCTGTATTTACAAGATCATTTTATTTTAAAACTGACATGCTATGTGCAAAGTATCTGCAAAGTAAAAGTATGCTTTAACTCGAACATTCAACCATCTGTTTTGGATACCAGTAGGTATCCAAATATTACCTCTGTATGGAGCCCCTGCATTCTGTATTTTAGATATTTGCATATATTTACACACACACATATGCATATGTACAGAGAGAGATACAAGTATAACAGCTGGCTTTTTGTACAATTTTTCCCAGCTCATGCAGCTTATTTATATTACAAATCAAGTGCTGTAATTCTCAGAAGGTCTTATCTGACATGAAATGTTAAATGAAACAGTAGCACCTCCAAAGCATTCAGCAGACTGTAATCAAAGGAGCTTCTTTGGTTCAAGGAAGTTCTTGACTATTAACACCGTACTCTCAATGGAACTCTCATTGACTGCTAGAAATTACGTGAAACTACTCTCACACCAGCAATCCAAGCAGTCTGTTGTTTGGTGAACATCTTCTCTGCTTGGGTGATTTTTTCTGTTCCAGACGAATGTTTTATGTGGTTGCTCCCATCCATACCTAAATCCTCCTCTGCTTCCTGTTTTGCTTTCAGGAGCGGGGGGGGGGGCAGGGGGATCAGTAGAATATCCAAGGAACTCAAGTCTCCACCAAAGCCGGTGCTGTGGGCAAGGTACAGGGCAGGGAAAACCAAACTGTGGCCGTTTCCACACATCTTACCTTTTGCCGGCACATCGCGGAAGAAGGCGTCTTCGCACACAAAATCGCTCCAGGAAGACGCTGTTATTGTGCGAAATTGCACCAGGAAGACGCTGTCTTTCATGATAACAGCGTCTTCCTGGCATGATTTCGTGCACAAAGATGCTGTCTTTCGCGATGTGCCAGCAAAAGGTAAGATGTGTGGAAACGGCCTGTGTTTCCCAGAGGATAGTATGATAATGAGCATGAGGGCTAACATCACCAATATTCTCATACCAGCACTTAAAATCTGTGAAATAACATAACATAAACCTTTCTAATAGATGGTTGAATTATTGGGAGCACAATGTAAAGGCAGGAAGGAGGTTAGTGTGATGAAATTGATAGTGCTGGATTTGGTTTGGAAAGACCTGGGTTGAAATTCCTGCTCAACCACTGCAGCTCCTTGTATTAGCCTGAGATGAACCACTTTTCCTCTGCCTAATGTAACTGCTTGCTTGGGTTGTTGTGAAAATAAAATAGGATATCCATTCCAGTACACCTGAATGAAGCCAGTCGGGTGCTGATGAAAAGAGACTTGGAAAGGAGAGGAAACATTACAAGCACATGCAGAAAAAAGAAAGCTAAGGTACCAAACCAATCATGAAGCAAGAGGGAAAAAATCTCTGACAAGATAAAATATCCATGATGTAATAATGACTAGGGAGTCAAGAAGAGCTTGGAGGAAGATGACAATAATGATGAAAAGGACTTACAATCACTTCACTAATTTTTGAAAGCCCGAGAGTGTATTGTTCAGTTTTAGGCAGAGGATATCAAATAAAAGGTTCAAAGGTCCCACGTTACTGCACTGAACATGATGACTGTTCTAGTCTTATTGTTTTGTTTGTTCGTCTGTTTGTTTGTGTGTTCCTTTCCATTTCCCATGCACAGATCCTGTCAAGGACACTGTCAGTGAGAGCAAAGGAGGAAAGAAGACATTCCCTTTATGCTTGAACTGGAGAGAGAGGCTTCATTCAGGCCTTGCCCTATTTAGACTGATAGTTCCACACAGCAGCAGCTGTTTTTGACTTTATGCACTGTGCACAATGGATGAAATGTTGCCCGAAGTGTTCAGCTGCTACACACAAATAATGAATAAACCATAGTTGCCCCTGAAATAATGCTGGTCAGTAAAACTCAATGGGACTAAATAGGCACTACAAAGGGGAAAGATTTATTCAGGCAAGAAAGAAATGTGCGGTAAGGCAGAAGGATCTGCAAGGATCCATCTGAAAGAGTTAACCTATGACATCACTTTTCTCCCATGAACTGAATATATGAAAGTAAAATGCTGCTTTTTACTGATGGGGAGCAACTCTTCAAGGCCTTTTTTGCACGGACAATTTTTGTTGCTCTTCAAGTTTTCTTCCAAATTCTGGACACTTAACTCCCCCTTCCGATTTCAATGTGGTGTTTCAAGGGTTCTCTTGCTAATTTTCTGACACCAGTATAAGAGAACCTGTGAAACACCACATTGAAATCTGAAAAGGGAGTTAAGCATCTGGAATTTGGAAGAAACCCCAAAGAGGTATGGGACCAAAAGCGGCAAAAACTGCCTGTGCAAAAAAAGGCCCATGTTCTCAGACAAGGATCCTTCCCAGTCTTGTTTCTGAGGGCCAAGCTACAAGTGACGAATGGCACTTGAACAGCAAGTGGATTGAGTGGAGTGCAAGTGAACAGGGGGAAATACACTTGCCGTTCAAGTGTCATTCGTCACTTGTAACTTCGCCCTAAGATTCTTTTTAGTTGGTAATGCCAATGAGCTGAACCACTAACCTATCTCCCACTAAAGCACATGGTGAATCTACCAGTGTTATCCTTATTTATTTAAATTTAGTTCATTAATTAAACATTTATACTATGCTTTTCTATCATACGGCAGCCTCAAAGTAGTTTACATACAAAATATACACAAAAAATGAGCTGGGGACTGTAGGAACCCATCCAACGTATCATCAGTGACCTACAACCCATCCTGGAAAATGATGCCTCACTCTCACAAGCCCTAGGTGGAAGACCTCTCCTTGCCTACAGACAGCCCCCAGCCCAAACCTTAAACAACTTCTCACCTACAACCATGAATTGGCTAGCAAAGGCAGCAACAGAGGCACCAGACCCTGCAACAGACCCAGATGCCAGCTCTGCCCTCATATCTACTCAGGAAATACAATTACAGGACCCAATGGCTTCAACTACACTATCTCTGGCTCTTACAGCTGCTCATCCTCCAACGTGATATATGCCCTCACGTACCAACAATGTCCATCTGCTCTGTACATTGGACAAACCAGCCAACCTCTGCACAAAAGAATAAATGGACACAAATCTGACATTAAAAATGGCAACATCCAGAAACCAGTGGGAGAACACTTCAGTCTATCAGGACATTCCATCAAGGACTTAAAGGTCACTGTAGTTCAACAGAAACCTTTCAAAAACAGAATCCAATGGGAAGCTGCTGAATTGGAATTCATATGTAAATTTGACTCAGTCAGGCTTGGATTGAATAGAGACTATGAATGGTTATCTCATTATCAAAAGTGACTGATTTCATTATCAGAAGCAAACTGATCCCATTACCAGAAGCTACTGATTGCATCTACTCCCCCCTCCCCTCTCCACCTATATATCTGACGAGTTTCTTCTTACCCTCCATGCATCTGATGAAGAGAACTGTGTTTCTCGAAAGCTTATGCTTCAGTAAAGTTGGTTAGTCTTAAAGGTGCTACTGGACTCTTTTCTATTAATGATGGCAGCCGTGTCCATCTGGGGGGTAAGAATGACACACTTGCACAGCCAGTCCATGGACTTCTCTGTGATAGTGATGATAGCAGGGTATATTGTAGCTGTTAGGTCTGATAGGGTCGTCACTACTGTGCCCAGGCCTGCAGGGATGGTCACCTTTCCTTTGGACTCAGGATATGCTGTCCCCTATTTTTAGTAGGAGTTCAGAGAATTCCCCAGCAGACATCTCACCTCTCAAGTGGACCCTCATGTTCTTTCTTAGTGAGAGTTTCCTGATGAGGGGCCACAGGTATGACACCTTGACACACAGAGCAACCCCGTCAGCTTGAGTTCTCCAGCCAGCAGCACTGTGACTCCTCCCATCACTCTCTCACTGTCCCTGACATCTTTGAGGGTTATGCTCAATGCCTCAAAACACCCCTTAAGCACCATAGTGCTCAAATCCCAAACAATGAGCTTCCAGTTCCACTGCACTTAGGCCATGTTGCTTTGTTTTCAGATGCTGAACATGGGTGTTTCTGCATGGATGAGGTTAAGAGGTAGCTTGAAGGGAAGGAAGTATCATAGGCCATGCCTGAGTGAGCCTTGACCTTCCATGGAAGTGAGCGCCTCTCTACTTGCCTTCCAGGATTGCTATGCTCATAGAGAGACTCTGCTGCTCTGTGGACCTTGGGGTGATCTTGCTGGTTCTTGGCCACTGCTGCTGGGTGCACTGCAGGAGCAGGACATGCATATTTCCTTGCCACATCTCTAAGTTGCTTACTCTTTTTAGCATCAGTGTATCTTGCGTGACATCTGCCAGAAGGCTTCTTGGTGGCAGTAAGAGGTGATGGCTGCAAGAGGTGTGAGGTGGAGGTGGACTGAGGGAGGGGTACTGTGGTGGGCACGTCGGCAGATTCATGAGAGAGGTTCACATTGAAATGGCCCCTAGAAAGGTTGTGTACCATCTCCCCATGAACATTTAAAAACTCAGTTGCCATACTGACTTTTATATAAAATCCCTATTCAGGAGTCTTGTACTGTTTTTCTTCAACTGTCTGCAGTTTCCTTTGCCTGATTTTTACCTCTACAACACAAAAGGCACGTCCTCCACAAATTTCATGTTTCTAGGTCCAGGGGTTTGGGCTGGGTGTTGATGATGAGTCAGTCAGGACACTTGTCTTTATATATATACTAGCTTGATACCCATGCTTCGCTATGGTATTTAACTACTTTAAGTCCAATTATAATACTTATGGGTATGTAACATTTTTTTGGTTGGCGGGGGGAGAGTTGAGTTGTTTTTGTAGTCTAATAACATAGTACCCGAGCTTCACAAAAGTATTTGAATAAAGTGAAGTGTGTTGATGCCAAAAACTGATGAAGTGAAATTCAAAATGTAACAGTTATTTAAGAGATTTTTAAAAGGAAAAGATTGTAGTGCAAGAAATAAAGTGAAAAATACACACAACCTTTTTTTTTCTACTGAAGGACCTTTTTGTAGACCACATTGGTGGTTTTCCCCTTGGGTGCTAGGATCACCAGGCTGCTGGGTGAGCTCACTCTGCAGCAGGCCATGTAGAACTGCCCATGTGAGAAGCAATCCTCCCTCAAGTCAGTTCCTACCACCTTAAGTGTCTGCCCCTGGGACTTGTTGATTGTCATAGCAAAGCAGGCCTTGAGGGGAAACTGCAGTCTCTTATATTCAAAGGGGTTCTCTGATGGTATGGGTAATATGCATGGTATGAACACCACCACTCCCCCACCCCCACCCCAGCATTGCCGGTGAACAATGTGGCCTCGATGACGTTCCTGTGGAGGTCTTTCACTCACAGTCTGGTTCCGTTGCAGAGTTTGGGTTGGTTGAGGTTCCAGAGCAGCATTACTGGAGCCCCCACTTTGAGGAGAAGCTTGTGGTCTGGGAAGCCAGGAGGGTTGAGTGTGTTGAGGAACTCCACAGGGTAGTGGACCATTTCATCCATTTGCCTCACTGAGTCCCCAGATCTGTACTCCATTTCTGCTCCTTTGAGGGAGTTGTGTTTCATTAATGATGGCAGCCTTGTCATTCTTGGGGGTCAGAATGGCATGCTTGCACAGCCAGTCCATGGACTTTTCCATTATAGTGACGATATCAGGGTATATTGTGGCTGTTAGGTCTGCTAGGGTAGTCACCATTGTAACCAGATCTGCAGGTATGGTCACCTTTCCCTTGAACTCAGGATATTCTCTGTCCCATATTTTTAGTAGGAGTTCAGAGAATTCCCCAGTGGACACCTTGCCTCTCAAGTGGACCCTCATGTTCTTTCTTAGTGAGAGTTTCCTGATGAGGGGCCACAGATACAATGCCTTGACACACACAATAACCTCATCAGCTTGAGTTCCCCTTGGGACTACTGGCAGAGTCTGCCAGAAGTCTCCAGCCAGCAGCCCAGTGACTCCCCCTATCACTCTCTTGTAGCCCCTGACATCTTTGAGGGTTATACTCAGTGCCTCAGAATACCCCTTCCTCCTTTTAGCATGGTGTATCCTGCACTATGTCTGCCAGGAGGCTTCCTGGGGGCAGTAAAAGGTGATGGCTGCAAGAGGTGTGAGATGGAGGTGGACTGAGGGAGGGGTGGTGTACTGGGCACTTTGGCAGGTTTATGTAAAAAGTTCATATTGAAATGGCCCCTAGAAAGGTTATGCACCATTTCCCCATGAACATTTAAAAACTCAGTTGCCATACTGACTTTTACATAAAATCCCTATTCAGGATTCTTGTACTGTCTTTCTTCAACTGTCTGCAGTTTCCTTGACCCGATTTTTACCTCAGAACACAGAGTTCCACGACTGACCCATCAGAGAGAGGGGGGGGGTGCAAGCAGGCAGGCATCACAGTAGGGTTGCCAGGTCCAAGTTAGGAAAATCCTAGAGATTTTCAGAGTGGAGCCTGGCTAAAGTGGGGTTTGGGGTGGGGAGTGGAGGGGCCTCAGAATGGTATAATACCACAGAGCCCATTCTCCAAAGCAGCCATTTTCTCCAGGGGAACTGATCTCTGTCACCTGGAGATCAGTTGTAATTCTGGGAGATCTCCAGCCACCACCTCCACAGGGAGATTGGCAACCCTAGTGAACTTTTAGGGGAAGACTGTGAGGTGCTTTTTACCTCAGGACACATTCAATGACTCCCTTAGCAACTGTTTAGAATGTTGGCCCCATATACAAATGACCCTGAAAGCTAGCCCAATCAGGGAAGAGTGGCTGAGGGCCAAGCTACACATGACGAATGACACTTGAACGGCAAGTGGATTGAGTGGAGGGCAAGTGAACAGGGAGAAATACACTTGCCATTCAAGTGTCATTCGTCATGTGTAGCTTGGCCCTGAGTTGGCAGGATTGGAGAAGCCTGCCAGCCACACAGGGAAGCTGTATCCCTATGGGAAAACACATTTCACCATTTTTTAACCCCCGTAGGGGGCAAATTTCTTAAAATCCCTTCTTAGTGAGCCTCTACATCACAAAAGGAACGTTCTCCCCATATTTCACATTTCTAGGTCCAGGGGTTTTGGCTGGGCGTTGATGAGTCAGTCAGGAGGACACTTGTCTTTATATATATAGAAGAAAGGTAGAAGTAGTCCCCTGTGCAAGCGCCAAGTCATTACAAACAATACTCTAAAATCTCTAATGGACTCCCTGACTATTCCAGGACTGTTCTTATTCCTTTTCCTTCCAAAATCTCCTTTTTCTCAATTTGTCATTGGATGTTAAACTGCCTCAGGTGCCCCCCGCCCCAACATTCCATTCAGCATTTCAAATGTGATCTGTTGGAGCTGAAAGGGGAAGAAATCTTCTGTCTGTTACATTTGTGTGATGTCAGAGAAGTAGAGGTGGGCATGGACTGGGAAAACTGCATGCTCCGCCGGTTCATGGTCCGTCAATTTTCACGGACCACAAACTTTTAACAGATCTGCCTAGTTTGTGAACCGGTTCATTGGTTCATGATTTATCACTTCTTGGGGCTCTGGCTCCGCCCCTTAACACCCAGAGAGCCCAAACCTGCAGAGAGTCTTTAGCAACCTCACCTCCAGCCACCCTCCAAGTTTGGTCAAGATTGCATTTCAGACATCCAAGTTACAGACCCCCAAAGCAGCTGCCCCCAGGAAATTTCCAAAAGAAACTGGAGTCACAAATGCCAATTGACTTGCATTGTCTAGCAGCACCAAAAAGTTGCAACAATGCAAAATCAAACAGAAATGGGTGGAGGAAGAGCCCCCTCACTCACCATACAGACACCTTCCCACGCATTGCCTAAGGAAATAATCCTTGCTCCTTACTCACATACTGGCTACACAATGTCCCATCCTCCATTACAGACTGGGGCCTCTTTGTTTGGCTGACAAAACTGCCCATCAAAGTTTCGAGGGCTAAGATTGGCTGCAGAAAATCCCCAGCCTCCCTTGCAGACTGAGGGCTCTTTGCTTGGCAGGCAGAACTGCCCATCAAAGTTTTGAGGGCTAAGATTGGCTGCAGAACATCCCTGGCCGAGCTGGGAGCTCTTTGCTTGGCAGGCAGAGCTGCCTATCAAGGTTTCGAGGGCTAAGATTGGCTAAAGAACATTCCCACCCTCCCTTGCAGACTGGGGGCTCTTTGCTTGGCAGGCAGAGCTGGCCATCAAAGTTTCAAGGGCTAGGATTGGCTGCAGAACATCCCCAGCCTCCCTTGCAGACTGAAGGCTCTTTGCTTGGCAGGCAGAACTTCCCATCAAAGTTTTGAGGGCTAAGATTGGCTACAGAACATTTCCACACTTCCGTGCAGACTGGGAGCTCTTTGCTTGGCAGCAGAGCTGTCCATTAACATTTTGAAGGCTAAGATTGGCTGCAGAACATCCCCACCCTCCCTTGCAGGCCTGGGGCTCTTTACTTGGCAGCAGAGCTGCCTATCAAGGTTTTGAGGGCTAGGATTGGCTGCAGAACATCCCTTGCAGAGCTGGGAGCTCTTTGCTTGGCACGCAGAGCTGCCCTTCAAAGTTTTGAGGGGTAAGATTGGCTGCAGAATGCCCCTCCCTTCCTTGCAGACTGGGGGCTCTTTGCTTGGCAGGCAGAGCTGCCTATCAAAGTTTTGAGGGCTAAGATTGGCTGCAGAATGCCCCCGCCCTCCCTTGCAGAATGGAAGCTCTTTGTTTGGCTGGCAGAGCTGCCTATTGTCAAATCTGTGGCTAAATAATAATTGTAATCCAGACTACCTTCTGCAATCAGACAAGAGTCCGTTGTTTCCAAAAAGATTTACTGAAAAAGCAATCATTATAGTCCACTGGCCCAGATGCAATATCTGGGTTGGTACACGTGTATTGTTACGAATGACAGGCAAAGCATAAGGTACAAAGTATCAGATCCCAGCAGACCCAGCCTCCCCCCATAGTTCTCAAAACAATCTCTTTGAAGCTGAGAAAGTGAAAGTTTCCCAAGGCTGGAAAAGCGATAGCCAAAACAATCCTCTTCTGTGAGATAGCTGCTTGGAACATCTTGGCACCTGTGAATGAAGCACTTAGAATACTAAAAGAATTAATATGGAGTCTCTTTGGTTACACATTCAGGAAGAACATCCTAACCCTGACACCTATTAAGTTTTTAAGGGCTGCAAAAGGTCTGCATATATGCCCTCCATTGCCCAGGGAATTGGTAGATCAATCTCATTATGTCTGGACTCACGGACGATGAACCAACTGGCCCAGACGGAGCAAAATTTGTGAAAAAGTTGAGTCCACCACCTGTGTGTTCATGAACCATGAACTGGGCTGGACCGTGCAGAATTTTGGTCCATTTTCTGGACCGTGCCCATCTCTACAGAGAAGCATTCCACTCTAGAACAAGAGTGACACAGTGTCAAACTAGAATATGGAAGGTCTGGGTTCAAATGGCCACACTGCCATGTAGCTCACTGGATGACATCGGGCCGCTCACATTCTCTCAGCCTAACTTACTTCATAGGGTTATTATGAAAATAAAACAGGGAAGACTAAACCATAGAAGTCCTTGGAAGTAGGGTGGGATTTTTTTAAAAAAATGTCCTAGATTAAAATGTCCTATCCCCCAATATGCTAGTTTCTTTTGTCTGACTGTTTTCCTCATGGGGAATATATGAGCACACAACCCCTTCCTCTGCCACAGTGAAATATGAAACGGAACAGCCCAGAAATATCTTCTGTTGTTTGTGTATTGATCAGGGCTCCACACACAGACCTAAAGATACAGACAGAGTTTGTAATCTCTTAAATTTATTAAGACAGTAGCAGCTGCCATAAATTTTAGGTAGTTTATCTACCTCTCTCTGAATGTTTTAGTTTATTGAGGGCAGGAAGTACTTCTAGAAATTAGTTATTGTTTCAGAAATGCATGCTATTATTGGCTTATGTGAGTTAGAAAGAGAGAGAAGTGCAGCAAAGAGACTGATCATTTTCTGGGTGCACATTATGAGAAAGATTGCTGGCAAAAAGTGTTAAATCTTAACACAGGAATCATGTTTATACTACAGCAGTTGTCAACATCACAAGGTTAAAGAAAAGGTCAGCTGATCTGCAGTTTTGTAATATTTTTAGACTTCTTGGCAAAATCTGACATTTCTGTGAAATTTTAATTAAATAAGTTAAATTCAAAATTGTTCTACAATGTAACTTACAATAACGATTTAAAGAAGCCTACAATATTCCCATCAAGGTCACAGAGGCTATTCACATGCTTATTGTTAACTCAAAGAAGGTACAGTTTCTTGGGCAGAGAAAATACTCCTACGGCTTACTATTTATAATGCATTTACAGTCAACAAAGCTCTTTATAGTATTTTATTGAGCTTCCCTAATAACGAGCCTACAAAGTAGATTCCTATTATTGGTGTTTTAAAGATAGGAAGCTGCTGCTTGAAAAGCAGTGATTTGCACTGAGAGTTGCAAGACTGGAAGCTAAGAGACCATTGTCTCTTTAAGCGCTGTGACATGACCAGCAAACTATGGGGGTAGAGGCTGTATTTAGCCACCATTACTGAGTAGCAGTTGTGATGGAATAGATCAATGATTTTACCCAAGGAAGATGCAAGAATTCAGCAAAGGCTTGGCTGGTAAATGACCACCGAGTGCCCCACAAGATGTTGAATGCCAACACCAGCTGTTTATGCAGGATGATGCTGGCCATTCACCAACCAGGTACTTGAACAATTCTGGAAGTTAGCAATAGAGGGAGACAGACGAATCTCCTTAGGGAGGGAGTTCCAGAGTTTTGGTGCCTTGAATGAGAAGGCCCTTTCTTGGGATGGCACCTGTCTAGCCTTAGATGGTGAGGGCAACAGAAACAAGGCCTCTGAAGATGGTAGATTGGATAGATTCATTTGAGAATAAGTGGTCCTTCAGGTATGTTGGCTCCAAGCCATATAGGTCCTTAAAGGCTAATAGCAGCACCTTGATTTGGGCCCAGAAGCAAATTGGGAACAAGTGTAGATTGAACAAGACTGGAGTGATATAGTCCCTACAACCCACTCTAGTTGCATTCTAGCCACAGCATCATGTACCAATTGTAGCTTCCAAACAGCCCCACATAGACTACATAGCAGTAATCTTATCACCAGGGCATGCACCAGTGTGGCAAGATCATCTTGCACAGGAACAACTGCAGCTGGTTTACTAGCCAAAGTTGGTAAAAGGAACCCTTAGCCACCACTGCAAACAGTTTATCCAACAGCAGGCCCAGGTCCAGCAGTACCCCCCTCCTTTAGTGGGAGTGCAGCCCTATCCAGAACATGAGATATGCCTGTGCCTGGGTCAGACCGTCCCCCAACCAGTAGCACCTCCATTTCATTTGGATTAGTAGTTAAAGTGCAGGATTAGGATCTGAGAGACCCAGGTTTGGATCCCCACTGTCCCATGGAAGTGCACTAGGTGACCTTGGGTCAGTCATACACTAACACCCTCACCTGCTTCACAAGGTAACTGCATTTACTGTCTCATTAGTATCTCTTTTCATACTTATTATTTCTAGGGATGTGCGTTTCGGCATTCAGAATGCCGAAAGAATGCTGAAACAAAAGTGTTTCGGCTTCTTTCGGGGAATGCCGAAACGTTTCGGGGAATGCCGAAACGTTTCGGGTAGCCGAAAGAAAAAAGCCGAAACGTTTCGGGATTCTTTCGGCTTTCTTTTGGCTTTTCAATGGGAAAATGCCTCCGTCTTCCCGGACGTCTGGGGGAGGCATTTTCCCACCGAATAAGCCCAAAATTGGTGGGGACCTTCCTCTAACCCTTCTCTAACAACCACCCAAGTTTCAGACAGATTGAACTTTGGGGGGCCATGTTATGGCCCCCCAAAGCAGGTCCCCCCATCCTCCCATAAGAAAGCGAAGGAGCAGCATATTGTTAGCATGCTGCTGCTCATCTTTCTTCATTATTTCCTATGGGGAAAAAATGAAGAGGCAGGCTTCCTTTGCCAGGGGTGGCATTTTGCATGCAAAATGCCCCCTTACCCTCAGGGGCCCTTCTCCCACCCCTCCTCCCACCCCCCACCAAGGCTCAGCCTGCTCCCACTTGGGGGGGCCATTTCATGGCCTCCCCAAGTAGGTCCTCTCAGCCCCTAAAGTCCACCCCTTACAGCCCCACACAAACCCAATTCCCCCCCAGCTGCCACACACAGACCCAAATCCCCACATTAGCCCCTCACAGACCCAAATCCACCCCCACCTGCCCCACACCCATAACCCCAGGAACAGGCTGGCAAAGGCCAGCCCTCTCCCTTTGTTCCCTATGCTGGGAACTTCTAAACTCTCTTTCCCTGGGCAATTCTGCACAGCCCAGGGGTGCCACAATGGTGGGCACACTTCTGAGTGCCAGCTGGTCCCTGTGAAAGAGCACCTGAACCACAGACACCCTCCCTCAAATTCCCCCACCACCTACAGAGATGGCTGGCCGGCCAGCCCCATTGTTCCCTATGCTGGGAACTTCTAAACTCTCTTTCCCTGGGCAATTCTGCACAGCCCAGGGGTGCCACAATGGTGGGCACACTTCTGAGTGCCAGCTGGTCCCTGTGAAAGAGCACCTGAACCACAGACACCCTCCCTCAAATTCCCCCACCACCTACAGAGATGGCTGGCCAGCCAGCCCCATTGTTCCCTATGATGGGAACCAACTGCACAATAAAGAATAAAACAAGAACAACACAAAATAAAGTTTTAAAAAAATTATTTTCTCCCTTCCAAAGTACAAGTAGGCAAAGCATTATGACACATTACACCAGCAGTCCCCCACACAGAAAAATTAAAACAAAACTCACTTAACATCAGAGAATCACAAAACATGATTCCTGTCAAAAACACTTTATTTCTTGAACAGCTTTAGGTTACACAGCAGGGGGGAACACCAAAGGGCATGGCAGCACTATCTTACACAAAAATAACACAACTCACTTAACATCAGAGAATCACAAAAGCACAATTCCTGTCAAAAAACACTTTATTTCTTGAACAGCTTTAGGCTACACAGCAGGGGGGGGGGGACACCAAAGGGCATGGAAGCAGTATCTTACACAAAAATAACACAACTCACTTCACATTAAAGAATCACCCCAAAAAATTGCTGTCAAAAGCACTTTATTTCTGTAACTGCTTTAGGTTACACAGTAGGAAGGCACCACAGAGCAGGAAAGCAGTGTACTACACAAAAATAACACAACTCACTTCACATCAGAGAATCACACAAACACAATTGCTGTCAAAAACGGTGAAGTGGGTTGTATTATTTTTTGTAGTACATTGCTATCATGCCCTGTTGTGCCCTCCTACTGTGTAACCTAAAGCTGTTCAAGAAATAAAGTGTTTTTGCCAGGAATTGTCTTTTTGTGATTCTCTGATGTTAAGTGAGTTGTGTTATTTTTGTGTAAGATAGTGCTGCCATGCCCTTTGGTGTTCCCCCCTGCATCAGAGAATCACATCAGAGAATCACAAAGCACAATTCCTGTCAAAAACACGTTATTTCTTGAACAGCTTTAGGCTACACAGCAGGGGGGAGAGAGTTTAGAAGTTCCCAGCATAGGGAACAATGGGGCTGGCCGGCCAGCCATCTCTGTAGGTGGTGGGGGAATTTGAGGGAGGGTGTCTGTGGTTCAGGTGCTCTTTCACAGGGACCAGCTGGCACTCAGAAGTGTGCCCACCATTGTGGCACCCCTGGGCTGTGCAGAATTGCCCAGGGAAAGAGAGTTTAGAAGTTCCCAGCATAGGGAACAAAGGGAGAGGGCTGGCCTTTGCCAGCCTGTTCCTGGGGTTATGGGTGTGGGGCAGGTGGGGGTGGATTTGGGTCTGTGAGGGGCTAATGTGGGGATTTGGGTCTGTGTGTGGCAGCTGGGGGGGAATTGGGTTTGTGTGGGGCTGTAAGGGGTGGACTTTAGGGGCTGAGAGGACCTACTTGGGGAGGCCATGAAATGCCCCCCCCCAAGTGGGAGCAGTCTGAGCCTTGGTGGGGGGTGGGAGGAAGGGTGGGAGAAGGGCCCCAGAGGGCTGGGGGGCATTTTGCATGCAAAATGCCACCCCTGGCAAGACAAGCCTCCCCCAGCTGTCAGTGGTAGAGATGAGAGCAGAGCACCTACTTGGGGAAGCCATGAAATGCCCCCCCCAAGTGGGAGCAGGCTGAGCCTTGGTGGGGGGTGGGAGGAGGGGTGGGAGAAGGGCCCCAGAGGGTTGGGGGGCATTTTGCATGCAAAATGCCACCCCTGGCAACACAAGCCTCCCCCAGCTGTCAGTGGTAGAGATTAGAGCACCTACTTGGGGAGGCCATGAAATGGCCCCCCCCAAGTGGGAGCAGGCTGAGCCTTGGTGGGGGGTGGGAGGAGGGGTGGGAGAAGGTCCCCTGAGGGTAAGGGGGCATTTTGCATGCAAAATGCCACCCCTGGCAAAGGAAGCCTGCCTCTTCATTTTTTCTCCATAGGAAATAATGAAGAAAGATGAGCAGCAGCATGCTAACAATATGCTGCTCCTTCGCTTTCTTATGGGAGGATGGGGGGACCTGCTTTGGGGGGCCATAACATGGCCCCCCAAAGTTCAATCTGTCTGAAACTTGGGTGGTTGTTAGAGAAGGGTTAGAGGAAGGTCCCCACCAATTTTGGGCTTATTCGGTGGGAAAATGCCTCCTCCAGGCGTCCTGGAAGACGGAGGCATTTTCCCATAGAAAAAAGCCGAAAGAATGCCGAAATAATGCCGAAAGAATCCCGAAAGCCGAAAGCCGAAAGAGATTCTTGTTTCGGCTTTCGGCTTTAACGATAGAGAATCTTCTTTCGGCTTTCTACTTTCGGCTATAGCCGAAAATTTTTGGCTTGCACACCCCTAATTATTTCAATGGTAATATCATAATTAAAATTTAAAACTGGACTATTTTTTCTTAATGTAAATTATTGCTTATTTTTCAAACAAAGCAGTGAAGTCTTTCTATTTAAAAGGTTATCTATGTTATTTTCAGGAGAGTGAGGTTTGGGATGTAATCATCCACTTGCTTTATTAAATTCTGTAAGTATCACAATTATTCCTCTGTGGGCTGACAGCTGGCAACTCAAAGTTTCAGCTTGATTTGAAATGGCTGAGAGATGAATTCCAGGGGAAAAATAACCCCAGCTGTGTAATGGACATGCTGACAGAGTCTTTAACTAGAATGCTGTTCTCTACCTTAGCAAGCAGACATTGTAATTATAGGTCAGGAAGGAGAGCTGTATTTCATGTGATTAGAGCCTATTTGCTTTCCCAAACGTTAGAAAACAAGATGGAGGAAGCTTCCGTCATGTGGGGATGTTAAAATCTAAACTGTTTTCACTGTAATACATGTTCAGCTTCTTGTTAAAACACTCTCACAGTGGTGGAATTATAGCCTCATCAGAAATGTATACAGAAAAATTTATATTCAAAGAATTTTGAAAATGTCTTGTTAAAGAAAATATATATATACATGACTGAAAGTTTCAGAAAAAGGCATCTAAATCCACCTTCATAACAAGGAAAGACTGAAGAAGTATTTTCATTTTGGGATTATTTTCATTTGGGGTCAACAGATAACTAAAAGGGACATAGTACAGAGCGTATAAACTATGTAAAAGGAAGAAAAATATGATTTTTCCCTCTTCACTCATAATATTAAAATTTGGGGCAGTTATAGAAGTTCATGGACATAAGAAAATACATCTATGTACAATAAATCACTGCATAATTCACTTAGATAATTTATTGCATGAGAAGCTTCTGTGCACTTCTAACCACAGTAACATACATTGAAAATCCCACATCAATACACAGAAATAAAAGATGCAAACTCATTTATATGGCAAAACATTATAACACTGTAACTAACTTTGGCTGCAGTTCTATAGAAATAAGGCCTATTGAATTCAATAGAGCTTAACTTCAAATTAAACAAGCTTTGGATGACTTGCACAACTGACTTTTTTTTAAAAAAAGAACTAGACAAATTCATGGAGATTGTGTCTGTTATGATTGAGAGGGCTTCTCTCTCCCTCTCCAATTTTTGGTTCCTCTGGTAGGCTGCCACCACCCAAACTGAAACAGGTTTGACCCTTCACCAGCCGTTTGGGAAACCGGTGAGCCTTTCTGTGCATGTGCAGAGTTCTAGGAAGTGGCTGAGCAGAAGACTTGAAGATGAAGCTTGGAGCACACTGTGACTCAACCAAAGTAAGATCTTTATCATACTACAGTAGACGATATAATATACAGAACATGAGAATATATGTAGAAGGAACTGTGCACAAGGCTATAGCAAATGAAAGAAAGAAAGAAAGAAAGAAAGAAAGAAAGAAAGAAAGAAAGAAAGAAAGAAAGAAAGAAAGAAAGAAAGAAAGAAAGAAAGAAAGAAAGAAAGAAAGAAAGAAAGAAAGAAAAGAAAACCAGAAGTCTAATATCTAACTGTCCCTTTAAAGTTACCAACCAGTACCGGAAGCATCCCCTGTTGGAATGGGTGTCCAGAGCTTGGGAAGGTGAAGGCAAACCTGCCTTTAGGGCTCTCCATTATCTCAACTTCTCTCTGAATTGAGACTTACATAAATGGAAAGGAGCATAATAGGCTGCAAGGGTTGGGAGGGATTTTTTTAACCTTTACTGCCCTTGAGTCTAATGTGAAATATGCAGCCTTAAACAGATCCTGCTTTATTAACTGTGTTGTTTTAAACAAATACATTAATATAAGCTGTGCTGAACATGCCTTCTGCTCTGCTAAAATGACCACACATCTCTCTTGATATATGCATATATTAAGAGGTCAGCATGCCCTTCTCCATAAAAATTCAATAATGATCTCTACAACTGCCCATTAAACACCACAAATGGATAAATGAGGAACCAGGCTGTGGCACTTTTATGTTACTGTTTGAAAAAGACAGCCTCATATACTCCCAGACTTGGGCTTTTTTGTAGCTGGCAGACTCCTTGTGGTCCTCCTGAGGCCCAGAGCTCCCCAGTTCCTGAGCAAACACTCGGGAAGAATGATGTTCACCCTTGTGGTAATAAAAAAAAAGGAGATGAAATAAATAAATAAGATGAAGACTGCATTTTGTGTCTGCATGATATATCCTTTCACTACCTGTCCTACTTGGATTCTGGGCTTTAACTCCTTCCCACCACACCCCTCCACACATCATTGTCCTGCTTATTGCCCCAGAGAGAGAAAGAGAGAAGCACTGCATTGTGCCTTTTTCCCCTTTACAAGACTACACAAAATAAGAAAGTATAACAATCACAGAACCATTGTGATATGGAACAAAAACCCTTGGTTGATAGAGGGATTAGTTCACTCTCTCTCCTCAGGATGAACCCGAAATTGCATAGTTACCAAAGGAACATCTATCACATGCTCATTCTGTTGGCTTAAAAACAGGCATTTATGTAGTTTTTAAATAGAGAAGGGGGGAGGAAGACATTCAATTTGCTCTACTTAAAAATATGAGTTGTTACACTGTACAATACAGAGGCCTATGAATGAAAAAAAAAATCTTCCTCAGTTAGGTAAGCTTGCAAGTAGCTATATATGTCTTAATATTGTTACTTTGAATATATTAGTTTGTTGTTCCTCCAGGAAAGCTGATTTATTTGAAATGTTATTACTTGAAACAGCCTAATCTCTTTGTAATAATTCATATACTGGAGATTACAGTTTTGGAAGAAAGCCCAGCTCTGGCTGCAATCCTATTTATGGATTAAAGGATTTAAACAGCCTTGCAAGCTAGATCTCCAATAGCAAGGATAATGTAAACCTGGTTCCATATAAAGTGCTTTACCTCTGCAATAAGTAACCCCATTAAAGGCAGACAGTGAGAGGACACCGGACAAGTGTACTTTCATTATTGCAGAAAGTGAGCTCTTGAGCCCCGTAGAGCAGGGTTTTTCTGAGCCCTTGTTAGGATCTTTTGTAGGCATTCTTTTGTAGATTGCCTGAAAGACCATCAAGACAACTTATTAGGAAACCTTTACTCCAATTCATGAAAACCTTTTGTGGGGCTTATCCCATGAAGAAGCCCCCTTTCTTTAGCTACTGTAGTAAGCAAAATAGGGCTGCATTCGTAGGGAACATTTGCCAGGAATGTGTAATATAATTTGGAGAATTAAGTGCTACAGTTAACTTCTGCATTAAAGTCTGATTTCTTCCAGGCTCAATTGAAACTGCTGTTTTTATATATGAAAGCATAGACCCTTCCACCCTGCTGCAGAGATGGAAGAACATCTCTTATTCTACATTCCGCTGCAATTAGGATAAGGAAGTTCTCATAATTATTTCATTTGTATCACATATCTGAGAGGTGTTGTGGAATTCCTTTCCTCCAGATATTCACCTCCTTTGAATACTTTTCTGAATGTACTATAGGACTATACTATAGGACAAGTTTTTGTGGTTTCCCCTCTGCTGCAGTAACAGGACTTCCACTTGACAAGCTTCCCCATAGTTTCTGAGCCCCAGTCCCCTCAACAGTGGCCTACCCAAATCCACCAGGGCTTTTAATGGTTTTTTTTTTTTTGTGGCAATGAAATATCATTGTATTGCTACAATATTCTAACAATCTGTGGATCATATTGCCTGAATTCTCCGCTTTCATTTTTGAAAAGTTGCCAAGAGATGACCTTCCTCTTATATCTCCACAAAGAAAAGTACTAAAGACTTAATTTAAAAAGAAAATATTCAAATGTTGATTGATAAAGCAAAAAAAGCCCCCCCCCCCCGCCCATGGCAAGTGGGAAATAACTTCTGCAGGAAAGGGACAGAGAAATTACTGTCATGTGGATGGGACCAGGAGTAACTCCCCACCCCCCACCCCCACATAGCATCCAGGCTTTGCTGTGATCTTACCCAAATCTTTGCAGCAAAGCAAGTGTAAGAAAGATGAGGGGAAAGCCAGAGGGCACTTTCCAACAGCATCAAACCCAGGGAAAATAAACCATATGGAAAAGGTCAAAGCACTGCAAGGTTTGGGGCCTGCATAACTGATGGGCCACCTACTTCCATATAAACCTACCCATAGAGTTGCCAACTCTGGGTTGGGAAATTGCTAGAAATTTGTTGGTAGACCCTGGCGAGGATGGGATTTAAGGAGGGGAGGGATTTGAGTGGTGTATAATGCCTTACAGTCCACCCTCCAAAGCAGCCATTTTCTTCAGGGAAACCAATCTCTGAAGACTGTATATCAATTGTAATTCCTGGACATCTACAGGTCCCTCCTGAAGGCTAGCATTTCCTCAGTGATCCATTCTTCCTGCCCTATGTTTTAATTACTGTTTTATGTGCTTTTAATATGTATTTTAGTTTTGGTTTTAATTGTTTTATGAATAGTTTTCATGATATGTTTTTACAATTTTTAATTGTTTGCTGCCTTGGTGGCCCTGACTGTGCAGACAGGTGGCATACAAGTTTTGTAAATACATAAAGAGAATAACAAATAAGATGCTGTGCTTTTAATATATCTGTGGCCGAAGCTACACATGACGAATGACACTTGAACGGCAAGTGTATTTCTCCCTGTTCACTTGTACTCCACTCAATCCACTTGCTGTTCAAGTGTCATTCGTCACTTGTGGCTTGGCCCTGAGACAGGCAGAAATGCATTGGGTACAATTTATTTATTTATTTACTTCATTTTTACCTTGCCTTTCTCCTCATTGGGGACGCAAATAAACTTACATTATTCTCCTCTCCATCATTTTATCCTCACAACTACCCTGTGAGGTAAGTTGGGCTGACAGTGTCTAAGGGCCAAGCTACACATGACGAATGACACTTGAACAGCAAGTGTATTTCTCCCTGTTCACTTGCCCTCCACTCAATCCACTTGCCATTCAAGTGTCATTCGTCATGTGTAGCTTGGCCCACAGTCACCCAGCAAGCATCCATGGCAAAGTAGATATCTGAATTACATCACCCAGATCTGACTTTACTATTTGCCTGGCCTTGATGGGCAAACTCCCAACCTTGCTCAATAGAACATCCGGAGAAAAATGGTAGGGAAACGATGTCACACAATGGGCCAAGCTACACATGACAGATGACACTTGAATGGCAAGTGGATTGAGTGGAGGGCAAGTGAACAGGGAAAAATACACTTGCCGTTCAAGTGTCATTCGTCATGTGTAGCTTGGCCCAATGAAGTGACATCACTTTCAGGTGCTTGTCAAGAGATGATGTCACAAGTGCTTCTCTAGGAATTCCCGCAATCTCTATGGTCTTTACATAGAGATTGGGGTAATTCCTAGAATGTTGTTCGATGCAGTCTCCACTCAGAAAGAGCATCATGTTGTCTCACTCTGTTCCCCTCCCCATGCCCTGCCCCTAAAGTTTCCAGGATTGCCAGAGGCAGTTCTGGCAACCCTACCCAGATCAGAATCCAACACTGTAATCACTACACAACACTGACTTTAGGAAAAGCAACCTCTGTGGAAATTTTGGTTGTCAGGAAGACTCAGAGCATATCAAAATAATGGGGGGGGGGGCAGTCGTAAATAAATCTAGAGAGTGTGGATAAGACTTGATGTCATGTTGCAAAAAAATTCACAATTTGCTGAACACTCAGCAGGTTCTCACAGGTGACAGGAAGGTATGCTTTTATACATGTGAGAGACTGGTAAGGTTGCCTGGGCCCCTTTCACACTGCTTACCTTCACTCACAACGATGCAGAACATCGCACTAAAAACACGGAAGATTGTGTTTTCTCATGTGAGATTTGCACAATGTCGCACAAATCTCATGTGAGAAAACGCGATCTTACGCGGTTTTTGCGCGATCTTCCGCGTCGTTGTGAGTGAAGGTAAGCAGTGTGAAAAGGGCCCTGGTCTCCCATTATGGCAGGAGCCCTCCCACCAGCAACTCATGCTTCCTTTGGGCAGCAGAAGAAAACAATTAAAAATTGCCATCATCATGCACAATGTGACGTGACATCACTTTTGGGGGAAATCTGGAAGTGACTGTCAGATCTGTGGCTAAATAATAGCTGTATCCAGACTACCTTCTGCAATCAGACAAGAGTCCGTTGTTTTCAAAAGATTTACTGAAAAATGCAACCATTATAGTCCACTGGCCCAGATGCAATATCTGGGTTGGTACACGTGTATTGTTACGAATGAAAGGCAAAGAATACAGTACAAAGTATCAAGACTCAGTAGGCCCAGCCTCCCCCCACAGTTCTCAAAACAATCCCTTTGAAGCTGAGGGCCAAGCTACACATGACGAATGACACTTGAATGGCAAGTGTATTTCTCCCTGTTCACTTGCCCTCCACTCAATCCACTTGCCGTTCAAGTGTCATTCGTCATGTGTAGCTTGGCCCTGAGACAGTGAAAGTTTCCCAGGACTGGAAAAGCTGTAGCCAAAACATTCCTCTTCTGAGAGATAGCTGCTAGGGAACATCTTAGCACCTGTGAAGAGAGCACTTAGAACACTAACAGAATTAAAATGGAGTTTCTTTGGTTACAATATATTCTGAACCTGACAGTGACATCATGTCACTCTAGGACTTGTTTAGGAACCCTAGAGACTGATGTGTGTTTGCATACTTAAATGCAAATTTTCCTCTCTTCCTGGTCCCTGCTCTTTTTGTTGAACAAGTGTCACTCTACAAGGCTCAGATAAATGGTGATCTTAATACACTGACCAGTATCCAGAGACATCTGTTCCCAAACCTCTTCTGAGAGTACATGAATGAGAGTACATGGTGATTGGTTCATACATAAGCAGTAATCTTTAAAATAGTGTAGGAAATGATCTCTGGGAACTTCCACTTGAAATAATAGATGTGATTCACCCGAGAGCCTCCTAATTTGAAGGCTCTGAGGACACATGCTTTGCAATGTCCACTAAGTCTGTGAGATGGACTTTCATTGAAAAATACTTTATTCATGTGAAAGCAGAGAACAAATTATAGAAAATCGGGAATAATTATCATTCTCCAGCAGCCCAAAATGTTGGCATATTTTATTAAGCTCCCATATGGTGTAAAAATCTGTCTGTAAATAGAAAGTTGTGGGTTATTCTTCAAATAAAGAGAAGAGAGGTTTGTGATATTAAGCTTGGGACTTTTCAATATCAACTCAGTAACTTTTTCTTTTAACTCTAAACTATAGTTCTGTAGATAGGCTAGATCTATGGTAAGGCCCTGCTAGCTAATATTAGTATTATTATTGAAATATTAATTTTCTGTTTAGAAACAAATTTTGATCCAAAATGCTATGAGTAGTGATCTACACATGCAGAGGAGTGTCTGAGTTTCCCCCTTCCAGGGGCAGCCTCTGTTTCTCTCTGAAAGCCCCTCAAAGCATTACCCTAAAACAGGCCTTCTCAACCCAAACATATTTTTTTTATTTATATATTTATATCTTATTTTTCTCCCCAATGTGGACCCAAGATAGCCTACAACTTCATTCTCCCCTTCTCCATTTTTGTCCTCACAACAAGCCTGTGAGGTAGATTAGGCTGAGAGACAGACTGTGGCTCAAAGTCACCTAGTGAGCTTTGACGGTAGAATGGGGATTCAAACCCAGGTTTCCCAGGTCCTAATTCAACACTCTATCTACTACACCACAGTGATTCTCTCTAACCACTTCACTAACAAGTTCTCCAGTGTCAGCTCTCTCACAGGTAAGTTGTGAGACCAGGAAGGAGGAGGAGGAAGAAGAGGACCAAAGTGAGCTAATAATAAATAATAACATTTGATTTATATACCACCCTTCAGGACAACTTAACTTCCACTCAGAATGGTTTACAAAGTATGTTATTATTATTCTCACAACAATCACCCTGTGAGGTGGGTGGGGCTTAGAGTGCTCTGTAAAAGAGCTGTGACTGACCCAAGGTCACCCAGCTGGTTTCAAGTGCTATGGGGCACTTGATGGTGAATTTGAATATGCCTTTATATGATACATAAAATGGTCATGGTAGAGCATAAAAGTTTATAAATTCTGGTGTTTATGAATGCTAAACACACACACACACACACATGTTCAGTGTTAGTTTATGTGACATTTGTTTTATGCTGAGTGGAGGCAAGCAGAGTGGAATTACTTTGAAGTGTGTCCCTAAAAACAGAGTAAGTTTAAAAGTGGGGTTCCACTTCCAAATGTTTGAGGCAGGAGAAGGAGGATGTGCTGGGGAAGATGTTGCACTGTATGTCCAAAAGGACAAAAAAAATCAAATAAGATAGAAAACATTAATGGAATGAATTCCCCAACAGGAGCAATATGGACTGAAATACTGGGCCCTAAGAGTTACTTTAAAATGGGGTAGTACTATTGCCCACCTGATCAAACCCTTAAGGCTGATCTTGAGATAGAGAAGAAAAACATCATAAATGACTGTACATTGTGACAGCTGGTCACAGCCAACCAGAGGGGTAGTGATCTTGGACTTGGTTCTGATCAGAGGTGTAGATGTTGTAGAGGTTCTGATCAGAGGTGTAGAGGTGTAGACAAGCATTCTTGTCAACGGAAAGTTACCCCCGAAGTCCAAAACAATAACATTTGATTTCAAATCTAGAGGACAGTTAAAAGGAAGCTGAAAGCACAATGCAAGAGAGTCAATTCCCTACAGGATGCTTGGATGCTATTTAAAACCACACTAAAGGAAACCCTGATAGAATGCATTCCCCAGGTTAAGAAAGGCCCTGCCAAATCTAAGAGTGCCTGCATGGTTTATAACTAGACATGGGTATG
Organism: Eublepharis macularius; assembly: GCF_028583425.1. Lineage (NCBI taxonomy): Eukaryota > Metazoa > Chordata > Lepidosauria > Squamata > Eublepharidae > Eublepharis > Eublepharis macularius. The sequence continues at coordinate 118,526,006 of NC_072794.1, read as the reverse complement.
AATAGCATTACGAACAGAAAAAACCCACAAACAGCCCGTTCATCTGTTCGCGAACAAGCCGTTCGTGAGGCTCCATTCTAAACCAACAAGTGGTCATTGCAAGCCTCGTTTGTTGCCTTTGTCAGCCATTCATCAAGCCAAACAGTCTGGGGCCTTTCAATCAATTCCCCTGGCAACGGCAGGGACTGAACTCTCTCTGAACTCCTTCAGGCTTTCCTTCGGGCTCTAACCCTTCAAAGTACTTCCAGCAGAGAGTCCCGTTTTTGCCACTGTGAAGAGAAAATGACAACAAAGGGGGAGACCCAAGCATCATGCCTTTCCCGGGGTTCAATCTCTCTGAAACTTGGGGGGTGTTCGGAGGACAGTGAGAACTATGTCCCCTGCAAATTTGGTGTGTATTGGACATTGGGAAGGTCAGTTTGTGGGGTGTTTAAAGGGACCTGCCCCTTGCACATGGCAGGAAAGGGCCCTTTAAACTATCAGCTGGCAGGCGGCAGGGGGGAATTCCCTCTGCCACTTGCCAGCTGATAGATTAAGGGAACTTTAAGGGGCCAGGAACAATGAATAATGAACACATTTGTGAACAGGGTCATGTTCATTACTGTTCATTGTTCGTTGTTCGTGGATGGCAACGAACAACAAACAGCTTGTTCGGTTTTTTCCCTGTTTGTGCCCATGTCTATTTATAACCCAAGTCAAGGAATCCATAAAAAAAGCAAAAAGGCTTCTTTTAAAAAGTCGAAGATCTGCCCCAGTGAAGTGAACAGAAATGACTAGCAGGTCTGGCAAAAGAAAAAGCTTGTTGAAGGGAAATCTGCACGGCTTCTGCAAAGGGAAGTCCTGTCGTACCAATCTTTTATGTTCTTTAAGAAAGTGAACAAACATGTAGATAACAATGACCCATTTATCAGTGGTTAAATGACAGGAAGTAAATGGATGGTTCTCATAAAGGAGGGAAGTAAGCAGTGGTGTCCTACAAGGATAGGTACTGGGGCCAGTGCCGTTTAATTTTTCCATAAATGGTCTGGAACTGGGGGTCAGCAGTGTAGTGGGCAGATTTGCAGATAATACAAAATTAATCAGATGATTAAAAACAAAGCCAGCTGTGAAGAGTTTCAAGAAGTCTCCACAAATTGAATGAGTGACCAACAATGTGGCATATGAAGTTCAATGTACATAAGTGTAAAGGGATGCACTTTGGAGCACCCCCCCCAAAAAAAAAACCCTCGAGTATATGCTAATGAGATCTGAACTTGCTGAAATGGGGAGGGAAAGAGACCTTGGTATTATAGTGGATAGCTCAATGAAAGTTGTTCTGGATGATTCTGGCCAGGCCTGTACTTAAGAAGCCTAATTGGCTTTCCTATATCAAATCATTTCACTCCTAGAAAGAGGTACTCTACAAATAATGTTTTAGGTTCACTGCTGGGTATAGTGCATAACTAACACTGTAACAGAATCTTTGTTTCCATTCTAAGCCTTTATTAATAAAACATGATTATTCAGCATTCTTAATATTGGCTCAGTCAACAGAAAATCATACCATCCATTATCAACTACGGAGATCATTAAGGAGAGCAATTACATGAGTCCAAGAAAAATATCTTACCCAAAGGTAAGAAGGTCACAGGCAAAGAGCCCCTTCTAGGAAGACCCTCCCAATCAATTCAGCTTCTCATATTTAGGGTTTCACAACCATCTCCTAACAATAACCACTTGTCCAGCTTCAAAGGGCTAAATTTTTTGGCTAACCAATTATCTTATCATTTCAAACACCAGACAAGGTTATCTATATATGAAACATCTTCTTAAAGTTTATAAAATTGTTAGTTCATTCTTAATATATTTTATCTTAACAAAGTCTATGGGAAATTAGTGATTACAAGTTTCTAATACGTATGAATATCTTTTGGCCCTCCACCAATATCCATCCCTGAGTTATACCTCTAACTTCAGTAAAATTCGACATTCCTGTCATTCTCAGACACATATTATACCTGGGCTTTAAAACATTGTATATATTCATATATGAGTTAGACAGCTCTTCTAAACTACACAAGATCATATATCTGTGTTTCTCCTCTGATTTGTGCCACTCTCCAAGATTGTTCTGTTCTAGGCCTCTAGACTCCCTTTGTGACATGTCAAGCTATGGGACTGGACTAGCTCTGTTTCTGTGTGCAAAGGCATCTTTCTTGGTCAAATCCAGCAACTGTTCTCTGATAGTTCTAGCTTTGTCCTTCACAAAGCATAAACCCAATGTGCCACAGCAGTGAAAAAGAATATTCAGAAAGGGGAAAAAAATAAAACAGCCAATATTACAATGTGTATATCTATGGTGTGGCCTCATTTGGAATAGTGTATGCAGTTCTGATCACCGTATCTCAAAAAAGACATTGCAGAGCTCGTAAAGTACAAAACAGGGCAACCAAGGTGATTAAGGGGTTGGAGCACCTCTCCTATCCTTTCATGTGAGGAAAGGCTGGAGAATATGGTACTTTTCAGTTTAGAAAAAAGACCGCTAAAGAGGGAACATGATAAAGGTTTATAAAATTAAGCATGGAGTAGAGACAGTGGAAAGAGAGAACATTTTCTTCCTCTCTCAAAATACTAGAACTTGAAGATATCCAATGAAGCTGTTGGACAGTAGATTCGGGATGGAAAAAGATACTTTTAAATACTTCTTTACACAATGAAAGATGAAATTGTGGAATTTGCAGCAAAAGGATGGCGGCCACAGGCAGAGACAGCTTTAGACAGATTCATGGAGGATAAAGGCTGTTTCCTCATGGTCTAAAAATAGCACAATACTCACAAATGTGATTTGTGGTGTTTTGTAAATGGAGGGTGTCAAAATCGTGCGAGGAAGCCAGCACCAGCAGCCTTCCGTGAGTATTGCACTATTTTTAGACCATGAGGAAACAGCCAAAGTCTATCAGTGGCTACTAGCCATGTTGACTAAAGGGAACTTCCACACTCAGAGGCAGTAAATCTCTGAATGCCAGTGCCAGGAGTCAACATCAGGAGAATCCCTCATTCTCTATGCCCTGTTGTTGGCCCGTGAGATTAACTGGTTGGTCCTATGTGAGACAGGATGCTGGACTAGATGGACCACAGCTCTGAGCCAGTAGGGCTTTTCTTATGTTATGTTAGAGCCAGTACTCTACAAGATGTGCAGGACTGTCACAGGCAGGAAAAATCAGCCACCACATCCTTGTATGACCACAGAAGAGCTTTGCACAGAAGCTTCTTTGGATTTCATTCCCTGTAGCTCTGTGTTACAGCATTAAGATTATCATTTATATGAGCCTCACAGAGTGATAAGTATCCTGAATATAACAGTTGTATTATGTATTTTGTCAAATAATCTTGCTAGAGAAAAAATGCCTTCTCTGGCTCTTCTTTTGGACCTCATCTTTGCAACTTTTAATTTTGTAAACATTATTTATGGTTTAGAAATGAGTGTGGAGATTTGCAGATTTTTAAAAAAAAATTAGTCCGCCTCAGTTGTACTGAGTACATGTAGGATAGTTTTGACCAGATGGATTCAGGTTAACATATGAAAGCTTGCTCTGCCAGTAATACATCAGCATGACTTACAAGCAGAAAATGTATTGTTCTTTTTATTCCTCCTTTGTGTTTCAAAGGCACCCAAACACAATTGCATACAAAATTATTCTTTTAATGGTCCCTAAATGCTACTATAATAATTCATGCAGTCCTTTGATGCACTCATGTTCTGGCTGACAGCCCAAATGTTTAATGGAGTACCTGATGGAGCTTTGATGGACATTTGTACAACTTGGGATGCTTCTGCGTATAAACAGAACCAGCATGGCATCTCTGCCTGCACATACACTGACACACTAACTGGAACAAGTATGCTGTTTTCATTTCCTCTTTGAGTAAGATGTACAAGGGGAGGGGTCTCATAAAGACAGAAAGAAGGGTTCTGTTTCCAGGAATCATCCTCTCGCTAGCTAACCAGGGCATCTGGAGAGTGTGTGGGAAGAGGCAACCTTTCCAAGACATTGTGAACACTTATGTACACAGCAGGAGGTTCTCTAATCACATTTCTGTGTGTTTCTGCAAAAGGCAATTGATCTTGCTTGCAATTAGATGGCATTCAGAATATCACATATGCTTATTAAAATTACGTAGGACAAAAAGGGTGACATTTATGTTTGTTCAAAAGACAAAAACATTTCATTCTAAACTGATGTCATGTTGAGCCCTCCAGTTCACTGTCGAAAACTTCATTCTAGAGATCCCTTGTTCTTGCCAAGCATGCAAATGAGGACTGCTTTGTAGAGTTGGAGAGAGAAAGAGCAGCATTTACTACTTCCACTTCCGCAGGACTTTATAGTCCTAAGAAATTCATGATCCCTATTTGAGTGCTGAGGAGATTGAAAGAAAATCTTTCCTTCTCCAATTCCAAAATCAGATTTTGGAAAAATCAGTATTGTATTTTGAACTCTTTGAGTTTTGCAGTGAAATTTGAAATAAATAAGCTGAGCATTAAAGGTGCTTCACGTTCAAATTTGTCATTGTTTGCATTAAACAGTACCTGTTTTGCCTTTGCTAAATCTCAGTCCCTGTTTTTCTCTTGTCAGTTTTTTTAAAAACATTAGTACCTGCACATGTGTAGTAGATCCATGCCACAAGTGCCATACCGTTTATAAGTATTGCTGAGCCAGAACCACTGTAAAATCGAATATTGCACTAAATATCTACAGTTATTAAAAATTGCACACTAAAGAGAAGAATACATCATAAATAAAAGCAATAAATAAATAAAATATGAGTCCCTATGGTTGTCAACTTCAGGCTGGGAAATTCCTGGAGATCAAGGGTGGAACCTGAGGCTGGTAGAGTTTCAGGAGGGGAGGACCTCAGTGAGGCATAATGCTGTGGAGTTCACCCTCTAAGGTAGCCATTTTCTCCAGGAGAACTGAACTCTCCTGTCTGGCGTTCAGCTGTAATTCAAGGAGATCTCGAAACCCCACCTGGAGACTGGAAACCTTAGTCCAAGTATCTTTTCACTCCATGTAGTTGAAAACTTTAGTCCCAGTATCTTTTTACTCCATGTAGTCGAAAACCACTTGATGTGTGGGAAGAAGTGATTTCGAGCAGACAAATGGGTGGCAGAGAATCTACCAAGCACCATTTCTTCAACCAGTGATCAAGCTTCTTTAGTATTTTTCTGTGAAAAAAGCTCATTGGGAAAAGGAATTCATCCCCAAACACCTCTGGGAAAAGAGCCTTTGGCACAAGCCACTGAAAGGAAGCCTAGGCTGATGGACCTATTTATCTCCATTTCCTCCACACTCCTTTTCTTGTATCCCTCGTGTTAAATTTTAGATTATAAACTGCTCAGAATAGCCATTTAAATTTCAGGGAAATTTTGCAGGTCACTGCCCTACAGGGCTGGTGCTGGCCAAATGCAAGCAGAGCCAAGGCCCAGTGACTCTGCCTCTGTGACTACTTGGTTCCTATCCTGAATCAATGATAATCCATGTCACCTCATCAGCTGATGCCTCCTGCCTTGCCTCCAGTAATGGCCATTGCTGGTACTGCTGAACTGTGAGGCCCCTGGAGCATTGACTACTGCCGGGGCTGCTCTGCTTGGTTTGCTCCAGGGCCATTTTAACTTCCCTGTCCACTTCTGCTGACTTTTTGTACTCTGCAAAATACCCTAGACAATGATTGCACACTTACAATAATTACATGTAACATGGAGTTTGACAGAGAAAGAGTTTGTGGATCAGTTTGTTACTAATCTCACAATATTATTGGCAAAGGGCATCTACCATGACATATTCGATTTCACATCTCTGATGATAAGACACTCTTCAGCAAACTCCAAGATGGAATCTTAATGCTGAATTTGTTTTACCATGCATGTGCTTTTTTCAAATGTCCTGCAAAAGGAGGCGAGAGCAGGAGGAAAGTGGTGGGGGCAGTGCAGAGAGGACTAAATGGCAATCTCACCCCCCCCCCCCCGCTCACCCCAGCACTCCAGGGTGAGGCAGCAAGGCTGTGCCCCTGGGCCTGCTGGCTGGCCCACATGTATAAGACTGCCCAGCTGTATGCCTGATCTGGAAAGGGACTTTGTTGAAAAACTACAAATCAATTAAAAATGGGGCCAGCAGGTATACATCCAGAGAAGTCGTCACTTCCAGATTGGCCCTGAGATATTTGTATTGTGAAGAGGAACTCTAGTTATATCCTATATACTTGGCTTTTGCCCACGGTCAGAGTTAGTACCTCTGGAATGTAAAACAAAGGACCATTGATTAGTGTTCATGCAGTCAGTCCACTCTTGTAAGAGGGCCTTGGGAGGATTTCTACCTTGTAAAGAGACTTTATTTTGCTATTGAGTTGGGAGGAATCTTTCCCTCTATGAGTCTCAAGAAGATTTGGAGGGGGTTCTCATTGGCTAGCAATTCTAAATATAGAATGATACTAGGTAGTGGTAAACCGCTTCATCTCTTTCAATTGCAATCTACCCAAGCATTTAGTAGGATTACTCTAGAGTAATGGGCTATCGCAGCCAGAGCCACCAAGGGGGAAGGACTTGGGGTACAAAATTCTAAGCATATGAAAATCCAGGTGGTTCATCTGCCTCAATTTGCTTTCATTTGCATGCAAATGAGAAGTCAGCAGAGTCCTGTTGGTCCCAGTTATCGTATGAGTGATCCTTTTGCACAAGTAGATACTGGCTTGAAGCACCTGGTTCACACACTACATCATTTTTGTGGTAAAGTAAAGGGGGATATGTCTGTTTCTCTACCCTAAGTGGATGAAATGAGGAAAAATTTTGCTTGATATATTAGCAGTGAACAAATAGGAGGGGGGGAAACAGCCCTTTTTAGGATTCTTTCCCTGCCCCTCCTCTGGTTGTGAGTATAGCAGCTAGCATGTGTAAAATACTATGTGAAGATTTTGTACTTGCCAGCAGATCATCAGTAGATGGGACTTTACTGGGCACTGCTCTAAAACATAGGGAGTTGGATCCTATCAGCTTTTTCACCAAGTCCTGCCTGATTCTCCTCCACACTGCAGCCCTTTCCTGCATGGTTTGTGTCCATGTGGATCCCACAATCCTTAGCAAAATCTAAGGCCCCTTCTCACACTTCCACCTTCAGGAAAGCTTTAGTATCCAACCCTATGGCCATGAATGTGGTGTACTAGTATCAGTAAATAAAGGTATTGTAAAAGGAAAATCAATAATGAAACATTCTTTTAAGTACACTGGATAAACCAGTCATAGTTTGGCCTTTGCTTCCTTTTTTATTTGTTTGAGTAAAACAGAAAGTCAGTATTTTCTGTCTTCTGAATATGTGAGTGGAGTAGCATTCTACAGAGACACTGTCTTGGCAGATTGGAAATCATAAAGCCATTCTTTACAGTGTCTATGGAGGAATCACAGGCTGATCTTGATAAATAAAATGTGACATTCATAACAAACAAAACCAAAGGAAAGGAAAGATAAAGGATAAGAGCTTTAACATCATTGCTTTAAAAACCCTGGTGATAAATAAAGGATATTATAATACAGTCACTTGTGGGGGGGGGCGGGGTAGATAATATTGCCAGTGAAGAAAGATGGATTGTTCAAGTGGTTTGCTTGACAGTAAAATAATGGTTATTAGATGAGATGTTTGGAATATATAAAAATATTAGTGTTATAAGAGAAGATAACATTCAGATAGTCCTGGCATCCTATAGAAAAGGGCTTAGCTACAGTAAAAGGAAATGGATATGTGGAGAAGGGGGGATAGGACAGTAGAGTCAGCGCATAACAGAAGCCCTGTTTTGACTAGAAAGGTGTATAGATTCAACTTGCAGAGGGTGTAGCAGGGTTAATCTTGCGGACCCTAACCCTGGCTCTACTTATTAGCGGGGTCATAATAAGACAAAGCCTAAGGCTGTACAAACTATATATGCATAGGCTCTGAACCTTCTAATATTGCAAGGTGCTGATTGCATGGATAGAGGATACATATTTTAGCACCTGTTCAGAACTAGACATAGGCACGAACAGCATTACGAACGGAAAACACCCACGAACAGCCCGTTCGTCTGTTCGCAAACAAGTCATTCATGAGGCTCCATTCTAAACGAACAAGTGGTCATTGCAAGCCGCATTCGTTGTCTTCCTCAGCCGTTCGTCAAGCCAGACAGTCTGGGGCCTTTCAATCAATTCCCCTGGAAATGGCAGGGACTGAACTCTCTCTGAACTCCTGGCTTTCCTTCTGGCTTTAACCCTTCAAAGTACTTTCAGCAGAGAGTCCTGTGGTTGTTGTGGGTTTTCCGGGCTGTATTGCCGTGGTCTTGGCATTGTAGTTCCTGACGTTTCGTCAGCAGCTGTGGCTGGCATCTTCAGAGGTGTAGCACCAGAAGACAGAGATCTCTCAGTGTCTCTGTCTTCTGGTGCTACACCTCTGAAGATGCCAGCCACAGCTGCTGGCGAAACATCAGGAACTACAATGCCAAGACCATGGCAATACAGCCCGGAAAAACCCACAACAACCATCGTTCTCCGGCCGTGAAAGCCTTCGACAATACAGAGAGTCCTGTTTTTACAACTATGAAGAGAAAATGACAACAAAGGGAAGGACCCATGGATCATGCCTTTCCCGGGGTGCAATCTCTCTGAAATTTGGGGGGTCTTTGGAGGACAGTGAGGACTATGTTCCCTGCAAATTTGGTGGATATTGGACATTGGGAAGGTCAGTTTCTGGGGTGTTTAAAGGGACCTGCCCCTTGCACATGGCAGGAAAGGGCCCTTTAAACTATCAGCTGGCAGGCGGCAGGGGGGAATTCCACCTGCCACCTGCCAGCTGATAGCTTAAAGGGATCTTTAAGGGGCCATGAACAACGAACAACAAACATGTTTACGAACAGGGTCATGTTCGTTACTGTTCGTTGTTTGTGGATGGCAATGAACAACCAACAGCTTGTTTGTCCCCCCTCCTTCATGCCCATGACTATTCAGAATATCTTCAACTTGCATGTACCAGGAGTTAGGCAAGATCTTCTTTCACACATTTGGGCAGGATCCCACCACCGAGAGATCTGGTTCTTTTTCCTGCTCTCTCACAGTAGTTGTCTGTTGGCTTTGAAATGACAGGGTCTCTCAGGAGACCCACATGGACAAAAAGCCACATAACTTATTAACAATCCTGCTTCTTCCACCAATGGAAATTTTATTGGTGCTAAAGGTTCCAATGATGGAAGAAACCAAGAGGAGTAATTTTGCTTGCTTTCCTCTCTTTGTTTCAGTTGATATGGATCCTGCATTGATGTGGATATTGCATGCCTCAGCATAACCTTTTCAGGACTCATAGGGGGCTGCTGGGGTAAGGAGAAGTTGAAAAAGGTTCACTTCATGAGTGCCTTCTGTTAGCACTCCACAGGATCCACCTCATTGTTTCCACAAGCATTTGTTGTTTGAACACTGAATAGGACAGTTTTGTAATCGCTTTCTGTCAAGCAGTCTTGCACTATTTTTTTATTTTTTAAGAGCCACTTTTTAATGTGCACTCTCTGTTTAGTCCTCGCTTTAACTGAATTGTTTAAAGAACTTAGAAAGGCAGTTGCAAATCAGATCTGTTTATAGGTGGGGAATGACTACTTGGGCATAATCAAGCATTAGCCAACAGGTAACAGCAGCACCTTCACATTATTCTGCAGAATCACCCTTTCCTTCCCCTTCCTAATAGCAGAATCAGATTTCCCCCTGTACAGCTAAAGAATGCCTGCAAAATTTGTTTTATCACACATTATGTACACAGTGAGACAAATAAATATATTCATGTACTGCATGCAGAAAGGGTCTTTTCATTCTGCCTCCAAAACCAAAATTACAAATTATATACAGCCCTACATTTCTCCATATGTAAATTATAACAGAAAAAATTGAAATGGCAAAATGGCAATTGCAATGGAGATTATTTCACCCCACACCATCACTTGCAACATCTGGAAGGTTTATTTCCCCATTTTCTAAGGAAAATGAAATAGTTCTGGAAAATGGCAGATTGTATCTGCCCAACAAAGTGTGTACAGCTTGGTGGCAGTATAGAGTAGTATTTTCCTCTCTGGTCCATGTAACAATGTTTATATTTGTCTTTTGGCTGGATCTATTTGTATGTGCTGCAGTTTGTATTCATTTCAGAGGCTGTAGAGCTGGGTGGGTGTGAAGGTCAGAGGGTAGTGCTACAAGAACAGAGGGAGCCCATCTGGCAGCAAGACTGGGACAATGTGGTGTTTGAAGCTGCTCAAAGGTTTGATTGGCAGGCAGGGCTGCGGCCCCACCTGGTGTGGCTGTGTAGCAGCAAAGCCATCTCAGGAATGCAATTGCCTCTTCCATTCTGAGCACTGGGAGACACAGAAATTCTATCTGTAAAGCTTCTGTGAAAACTGTTAATGGCCAAAGACAAAGCCAGCTTCTGACAACTTGAACTTCACTTACCAGTTGGTCGCTTTCATTATCAAACAAAAACCCACTCAGCCATCAAAGTTATGCCAGCTGGGCACTGGGGATTGGGGCAAAAAAGAACACTCCTTCCAACAAACTAGGAACAAATCCCTAAACTTGGGGGGGGGGGCGTGTCTCAGCTGCCTGCACAGTTGGCCCAGCTGGCACAATAAAAATCAGTTTCTCACCAGCTTGTGGATAGTTGTTACATGTGGTGGTGAGGCCTTATCATGGGAAATTAAAAGGAAAAGTTCCTGGTAATTCAGTCAAAGAGGGATGCAGCCATTGCTGATTCTATAAGCATTTTACTAAATAAGCAGGAATAGATGTTTGCTTGCTTCTTTTAATCTGCTTTGTTAGAGAAGATGAGATTGGAAAGGTTGACTGAGACTCAAAAATAATATACATACTAAATAAGACCTTACTAAAAGCCAGCAACCCAAAGTGTTTCAAGTCTATCTACTTCTTTTCCAGTCCCTCCTGATAGTAGCTGGTATCTGTACACCCAAAGTTCTAGTATTTATATGGCATATATCATGTGTTTAGAATATTTCACTTACACTGTTTTAGTGAACCCTTCAAAAGCCCCATCCATATTGCTGATGATAGAGTCTGACACTATAATGGTTAGCCTAAGTCCATGCAGTGAGTTAATATCTAATATGAGATTTTAAACCAGGGACAGGGCTTGTAGCTACAGTCTTGCAGCTCAGTTTTGTGCATGTTATTGAGTACAATGGAACTTGTTCCCATGTAAAAATGCAAATACAGTTCCATCAATACATCTTCTAATAGTAAAACTGCTAGCCTCTGTTACAATCACAAAAGAAGCACTATTTTAGCCACCATTTTGAATGCTGAATTTCTTTTCACCAACATCTCCCACAAAGATGGAATACGAGCCATTAGGAACACAATGTCTGACAACACCTTGACTGAGCTTGCTACCACCCACAACCACTTCAGATTTGATGATGATTTATTTCTTCAGATCAATGACATAGCCATGGGCACCCATATTGCACTACAATATGCCAACATTTTTATGGCTGACATGGAACAGTGCTTTCTCAGTTCCCACTCCCTAACAGCCTCCTTGAAGTTTAGATTTATCGATGACGTTTTTATCATCTGGCTAGGGGTGTGCACCCCCAAAAGATTCTGGTTTCCTGCTTCTGTTTTATCCAGAGCAGGAAAGAAATTCGGGCAAACCCGAAACCCAAAGAAGCAAGCTGCTTCAGGTTTGGGTATTCAAGCAGATTCAGGTCTATTAGGGAAGATTTAGCCATTGTTTCCAATGGGAAACACTGCTCCCGGCTATCTGGGGGTCTAGGAGGGCATTTTGCACCAAATTTTCAGGGTATCCTCTCTCAACCCTCCTCTCACAGCCACCCGAGTTTCAGGGAGATTGGACTTCGGGGGGCCATGTTATGCCCCCCCCCAAGAAGGTCCCCCCAGCCGTCGCCTATCTCCATTGTTTCCTATGGGAAAAACCGGGGAGGAAGGTTCCCAGGAGGCTGCGGGTGGCATTTTGGAACCAAAAGGCACCAAACCTTCAGGGGACCCTCTCCCAACACTTCTCTCACAGCCATCCAAGTTTCAGGGAGATTGGAATTCGAGGGGCCATGTTATGCCCCCCCAAAGAAGGTCCCCCAGCCGCATTATTCCCTATGAGGACTAACTTCACACCAGAGAATCACAATAAGAAAAAATCGTTTAAAAATGCACAAAACCATATGAAGCAAGTGAGTGAGCAACTAGAAGTGAACAAATGATCAGCCTCACTCGATACAGCCAAACGGATGAAAGGGCATCAACTTCACTCCAGAGAATCATACATTGAATTCAGCCCAAACCTAATGGGCAGTTCTGGAAGGCTGGGGGTGGCATTTCGGATGCAAACCTTCAGAAGACCCTATCCCAACCCTCCTCCTTCAGCATACCAAGTTTCAGGGTGATTGGACTTGGGGTGGCCACTGTTTATAGCAGTGGAATGAATACAATAATGATCAGCATCAATTTGCATGACCCTCTGACAGGAATAAGAACAAAGAAGCAACCAGGCCAGCAGAGAGAAATGTAAAGCAAACTGAAAGGAAAGAGACACTCCAAGCAGAGACAACTTTGCTTGCTGCTTCTAGTCAATTTCACACCAAGGCATTGTGAAAGGCTGTGCTTAGAGGACACAGTCAATGAATAAAGTATAACTCTTAACTTGTATAAAATGAAATCTAGTCTCAGTAGGCGCAGGCTGAAGCCCACCTCAGTGCCCCTCCCTTCACCCAGTGCTCTCGGAGCCAGGGAACTCCGTGGCTCCATGAGAACTCTGCTGCTCTGAGAGCACTGGGTGAATGGGTACCTGGCAGCAAGGCGTAGGCTGAAGCCCGCCTCACCTCCCCCCCCCTTCATTCTGTGCTCTGGACAGGGAACTCCGTGGCTCCAAGAGCAGTGGGTGAATGGGTACCTGGCGGCAAGGCACAGGCTGAAGCCTGCCTCCCTGCCACCCCCTTCACCCAGTGCTCTTGGAGCTAAGGAACTCTGCGGCTCCGAGAGCAGTCAGTGAATAGGTACCCGGTGGCAAGGCGCAGGCTGAAGCCCACCTTCCTGCCACCCCCTTCACCCACTGCTCTCGGGGCCATGAAGGGAGAAAGGGACTCTGAAGGGATAAAAATTCCAAACAGCAGATTGTTTAAATGTCCCTCTCCCTCCTACTCCGCAGGCAATGAGAGGGTCGAGGGACATTGACCTGAAGCTTCCCGAAGCTATACAAATAGCTTCAGGAATCTTTGATTCGGGTTTCTGAAATGGCCCCGGTATGCTGCAGCTGTTTTGGAAATCCCGAATCTTTGCAAATTGGGTCCGATTTGGGTATTTTTCCCGAATTGGAAACCCAAAGCGCACACCCTTAATCTGGACACAAAGGAAAGAAGCACTAGAGAAATTTCACCAGACGTCCAGCAACTTCTACCCCACCATCAACCTGACCATGAATCAATCCACATAAGAAGTTCATTTTCTAGACACCACTATATAAATACATGATGGAAGCATAAAAACCACCTTATACCAAAATCCAACTGATCATCAAACATATTTACACGCCTTCAGTCATCATCTTAGACACCACACAATCCATTGTCTACAGCCAAACTCTACATTATAGCCGCATGTACTCCAACTGAGATTCTAACCAGTATGGTATGCAATAGAGATTTCTGGAATTACAATATCCTCCACATATTGTAAGCAAACAGATCAACAAATCCAGAATGATACCGAGGGATGACCTACTAAAAGATAAGCCCAAACAAAATAACAACAGAACACCACTGGTAGTCATATAGAGTTTCCAGCTCAAACCAGTTCAACACATCATTAATGACCTGTAACCTATGCTGGACAATGATACTAGTCACTCACAAGCATTAGGAGGCAAACCGTTTCTTGTCCACAAACAGGCTATCAACCTTAAACAACTCTTTACTAACAAAAATGCATTTCCCAACATGGAGACAAACTCTGGAACCAGGATCTGCAATAAACCAAGATACCAACTCTGCCCCCATATTCACTCCAACAACACAATCACTGGGCCTAACAAAACCAGCTATGTTCATCTTCCAACATTATATATGCCATCAAGTGTCATCAGCAATGCCCTTCAGCTAGTTTTCTGCACTTCAAACCCCTGCTCTATCAAACTAATTAGAACATTATTATAGCTAGTTTTCTTACACTTTAATTTACAGTACCCCACCCTATGCCTGGATTATAGATTCCTTCCGTTTTCCACTCTTTCTGTCTGATGAAGGGAGCTTTGACTTTCGAAAGCTCATGCTTTAGAAATCTAGTTGCTCTTTAAGGTGCTATTGGATCTGGGTTCTACAAAAGCTCATATACACTCATAACTGACTCATATAAAACATAGGGGATTTTATAGAGAGAGGGGCTATTTATATTTTTATTTATTTATTTATGTCATTTATAGTCCACCTTTCTCAATGAAACTCAAGACGGATTACACAGTGTGAGATTAGTATAGTCAGTATCAAGGACTTTTTTATAAACAATGACATAGGTAAATAAATACAAGTTTACAAAGACATAGCATTAGCAAGAATCCAATACAGAGCTGAAGAAATGCTGAAACAGAACATAAGCAATTTTAGGACTAATATTAGACAACACGAAGCACAGGTAGCTTTTATTTAAAACAACAGATAGTACATGCAGCAAAATAGTGGTGAAATCTAAGGTCCCTAACTCATTAGTGAAGCATCTGAGACCCCCTCCCTACAATACAGCTCTCCAATCTGAGTAAAAAGCCTTTTTGAATAATTTGGTTTTGCATCGTTTGCAGAAAGCCAGGAGAGTGGGGGCTCTCCTGACCTCCTCAGGCAGGCCATTCCACAGGGTAGAGGCCACCACAGAGAAAGCCCATATATGGGCTGCAGTTGATTTTGTCCATGTGTTCATATATAAAAATGTGACGTTGTTGACTCAAATTAAAAGAAGAAGAATATCTGTCCTGATTAAAGGTGTGCACGGACCAGAAAATGGAACAAAATTTTACACAGACCGGGCCAGTTCGGTGTTTGCGAGCCAGCAGGTCGTAGGATGTGCCTTTTTTCATGGATGTGACAAACTTTGGCCGGTCCGTTGGTCTGTGAAACCAGACATTCTGGCACCAAGCAATCAATTCTCTAGGCAATGCAGGAGCCACCTGTAGACTTTCTGCTGCCCTCGAAACATACCAATCTTAGCCCTGAAAACCTTGATAGGCAGCTCTGGCTGCCAACCAGAGAGCTCCCATTATTCTCTATGTGAGTGATTAGTATATAAGACACAGCCACGGTTTCACTTTCCAGCCCTCAGTTACTGAGTGAGGAACTGCTTGCCGTGGGAGGTTTTTTTGCATTGTGCGTTGCGAGAGGGAGGCTTGGGGCTTGTGTTACAGCTCTAGGTGGGAGTAAGCTCTGAGTGGGAGCAAGCTAATTGGGTTTCCTTCATTAAGGGCTCACTCTTCTGTTTAATTTTTTTAATTTCATTTCTCATTTGCTTGTGGGGTGGTGGGCTAGCCTAGGGCTCTGCCCCAACCTAGTCTCAGAGCTGCAGTAAGGCTCTGGGTGCAAGCTTATTGGGCTCCTTGAGGGCTCACTCTTCTGTCTCATTTTTTTCCTTTTCAATTCTTATTTGTGGTGTTGGGCTAGGGCTCTGCCCCAAACCAGTCTCAGGGCTGCAGCAAGTTTCTGGAACCAAGCTCAGGGGGTTCCTTGAATGAGGGCTTTTCTTATAGCACCATGAGGGTTGGAATGAGGAGGAAGGGTGGTCATGGGGGGAAGAAGTGCCAAGGTTGTCCTGGTTGCCCATCAGTGCCCAGTACCAGCAGTACTTCTCTCCCTCCTCATTCGAGCCCCAGAGCAGTTTTTTTTGCTCCCAGGAACCATCATTTCAATCTGTGGGGGGGGGGGGCATCAATCCATTCTCAGAGGAAGATTCTCCAACTCAATCCAACATTTTCATTGCAACGTTTTGGTTCTGCAAGCCAATGCAAATCAATTGGCGTTTGTGGCTTCTATTTTATCTACTGAAAGTTTCCTGGGGCGGCTGCTTTGGGGGTCTATAACTCAGATCTCTGAAATGCAACCTTGACCAAACTTGAAGGATGGCTGGAGGAGACCCTGCTGAAGACTTGCTATGAGTTTGGCATCTGTGAGTGTGAAGGGGGTGGTCCCAGGGCCCCCAGAAGTGACAGACAATGGACAGACAAACCGGTCTGCAAACTAGGGTAGGTCTGTGACTGGTCCATGGTCCATGATCCATGAAAATCAATGGACCATGGACCAACGGACCATGTTTTTTTCCTGGTCCGAGCCCACTCTAATCCTGATGAGACTGAATATGTTCCAGGAGTCACAGAAACCTGAGAGCAGTTAAGAGCCAGCTAAAGAAAAGCAAAATTAGTTTGCTCACACTGTTTGGAAGTTTATATATTTATGGAAGGAGAGGTTTTGGGAAGTGGGGGAATTTCCAAAGCGTTCTTCCTCCTCAAATTCCTCATGGGCACCCAGCATGTAGATTTTAACTCTCAGCTTCTGGTATATCTTTTAACTTAACCACCTGGTGTACTAATGCCAGCTACACATATATATATATAATTATTAATCAAAGAGAACAGCGCCGTCTAGCTTCTTGCAGTGCCATCCTAAGCAAAATTACACCTTCCTAAGCCAATTGACTTCAATGGACGTTGAAGGCTGTAAGTCTGTTTAGGATGATACTGTTGAGTCACTATTTTTTCACATCCAGTTGGGTTATTGCAGAACATTCAAAGCTGCAACCCTTCTTGGTAGACTAAACACTGAGGAAAGCTTTACTATGATTCTGAAAATTTTATGAATTCACTCTGTCTGCATAACACCTTAGTAAAACTTGCATCCATTCTGCCTGGATTGCAACTAATCAACATATGAGCTACTATGAAATAGTCTGGGATAAACTTCAGCTCTGTAGCCTTATATATGTACTTCAGACATAATCGAATCAGCTTGGGCTTTATGTGACTCGACAAAATGTTTATTCCTACAGGAAGACAAAATGTTTTGCTTGTGCTTTTGCTTTTAAATGGGCTGGACTTGTGATGTGCTTGGCAATTAACTTTGATGTAGTGGTGAATTTTGAAAAACAGCAGCTCTTCAAGATACCCCATTACCACATTCCCTTATCTAGAACTGTAGTAAAAGTATACAACAAAAATGAACTTTAGATCTCCCTTAAGCAGAGTTCACTCAAATGAGTGGGGAATGTAGGATTAGGGAGTATGTGAGATGTAGTCTCAACTAGATACCTCTGTGAAGTTCAATACCTCTTACCCCTCAGCATATATTTAAAGTTAGAAATGTTTGCTACAATGTACATTACAGGGAAGGGGTCATAGTGACAAAGCATGTGGATTGTATGCAGAAGGCCTGCTAAGGGTCCATTTAATGCAGCATTCTGTTTAACTTAATATCCAACCAGGTGCCTCTGGGAAAACCATAATCAGAGCATGAAGGCAACAATTCTTCTCTGTTCCTCCAGCAACTGCTATTCAGAGCTACACTGTCTCTAAGTTTTCATTTAGCCAACATGGTTGATAGCAATTGACAGTCCTGTCAATCAATCAATCAGTACCTTTATTGGCATAAAAACAGTGATAATCTACAGTCAGAGATAAACATAAAAAACCTAATAAATAAAAACATGAGCATAAAACAGTCAAATAAAATAATGAACAATGATAAAAATGAATAAGTGACTGACAGTTAACATATAGTAGTGTGCTTGGACTTAATTTTGTAAGCTTCTGCTAAATATTTTGCGACACATGTAGTAACTTGGGGATTAACATCTACCAGAAGATAAATTAAGGTTTTCGTTTGGTAAGAGTGCTGTGCTGAAGATACTCAATCAAGAATTGTTTACATTGTGAGGCAAGGAGAGGACACTCTATGAGACAACAAATCAAGAACTCCTAATTCGCATGGGCATAGCCTGTTTTGAGAAGGTATTTGCCTAAATCTGCCAAAGAGAACTATTGATGGAAAGGCATTTAGGCAAGCCAGAATAAAAGTTTGGTGCTGGAATGGGGAATCTAAAACAGAAAAATAATGGGGTATCATTCCATGCCTTTGGTGTATACCTAAATTGGCTGCAGAACAGACAGGGGGGTGCGAGGGGAACACTTTTTGGAATTCATGATCCATAAGCCTGAATTTGATTGGCTGTTGTGGGTTTTCCGGGCTGTATTGCCGTGGTCTTGGCATTGTAGTTCCTGACGTTTCGCCAGCAGCTGTGGCTGGCATCTTCAGAGGTGTAGCACCAAAAGACAGAGATCTCTCAGTGTCACAGTATGGAAAAGATGTAGGTCATTTGTATCTACTCAGGAGGGGTGGGGTTGAGCTGAGTCATCCTGTAAGAGTTTCCCAGGGTGTGGAATGTTAATGGCGGGAGGCTTCACTGTATCCTGAGGAGGTTCTTTTGCATATGGATTGGTACTTGATATGCTAATCTTCTCTGCAGGGCTATTGTCGGGGATAGAATGTTTTGTTAGCCTGGTGTTTTTCAGAACTGGAAACCATGCTCTGTTCATTCTTAAGGTTTCTTCTTTCCTGTTGAAGTTTTGCTTATGCTTGTGAATTTCAATGGCTTCCCTGTGCAGTCTGACAAAGTAGTTGGAAGTGTTGTCCAGTATTTTGGTGTCCTGGAATAAGATACTGTGCCCTGTTTGAGTTAGGCTATGTTCAGCCACTGCTGATTTTTCAGGTTGTCCAAGTCTGCAGTGTCTTTCATGTTCTTTTATTCTTGTCTGGATGCTACGCTTTGTGGTCCCGATGTAAACTTGTCCACAGCTGCAGGGTATACGGTATACTCCTGCAGAGGTGAAGGGGTCTCTACTGTCTTTTGCTGATCGTAGCATCTGTTGTATTTTTCGGGTGGGTCTGAATACTGCTTGAAGGTTATGCTTTTTCATAAGCTTTCCCATCTGATCAGTAATTCCTTTGATATATGGCAAAAACACTTTTCCTGTAGGAGACTGTTTTTCCTTGGTTGTTTGATTCATCCTGGGTTTGATTGCTCTTCGGATTTCATTTCTGGAGTAGCCATTTGCCTGAAGTGCGTGGTTTAGATGATTAATTTCCTCATTGAGAAAGTGCGGCTCACATATCCGTCTTGCACGATCCACTAATGCCTCTTTTCTGTCAGTCTTGCATAGTTTTCTGTGCGTGTCGGGATGTAGTGAGAATCCACACTACCCGCAGAGAACTTGCTGCCACAGACAAGGAGCTATTTTGCTTGCATATCAACACCAGCCATAAAATGAGAAGTCAGGATTGGGACAAGGTTGATAATCTCACCTACAGGAAGATGGAACAAGTTTTTACCAACCACACATCCAGACAGAAGCAGAAGTTTAACAAACTACAGGGAAAAAGACAGACAAGCCCAATGCTCGACAATGCACGCATTGTCATCAATCTGACAGACCGTCAACTCTCACCAGAAGAAACCTCTATCTTGGCGAAGGGAGGAAACTTTGCAGTCACCCCCACCAGAATTCCTGTGGAAGACATCATTGCAAATGTAGAAGCTGCCATTCGTCATCTACCTGAAGAGGAAGCTGAGGAAATAAGAGGAGAGACAGCCAGGATTCTACGAAAGGCAAAGCTTCCCACCAGCAATATAACACGCAAGGAGAGAAATGCCATCAAGACCCTCAATGCAGATTAAAACAATTAAAACAATTCAATGTCTGCTGTGGTAGATGGGAGGAAATGGCTACTGTAGGGACAATCTCAAGAAAAAGGCCTCCCCTCCTTGGATGATACGACCAACTTCTCACATCTCCGTAATTGTCCTTCCCCATTAAGCCTCTTTATGTTGTTGTGAGATTGCTTTTTTGTTTGGAGGGCTTCTTACACAGATTATAGGATTGTGAGATGAGGAAATGGTTTAAAGAGATGCTTTGAGAAAGTGATAGGAAGTGTAGACTATACTACTGTGCACTGTCTGTTACTGTGAGTTCCGACTGGGTTGTTTCCACGTTGTTTAATATGTCATGTCCCAGATGTTTCACCAATGAGTTAGGAACCATAGATTTCACCATTATGTTGCCTTACATATTCTCTGTTATTTTAAATATATACTTCTATATACTACCTGTACTTCATGTTGTTTAATCTTAGTCCTAGAGCTGATTATGTTCTGTTTCAGCAATTCTTCAACCTCATATTGGATTCTTGTTAATACTATAGAAAAGAGTCCAGTAGCACCTATAAGACTAACCAACTTTACTGTAGCATAAGCTTTCGAGAATCACAGTTCTCTTCGTCACATGCATCTGACAAAGAGAACTGTGATTCTCGAAAGCTTATGCTATAGTAAAGTTGGTTAGTCTTAAAGGTGCTACTGGACTCTTTTCTATTTTGCTACTACAGACTAACACGGCTAGCTCCGCTTGCTAATACTATGTCTTTGTAAACTTGTATTCACCCTATGACACTGTTTATGGAAATGTTCTTGACAACTGTATGGAAATGCCTGCCCTTGTCCTTGCCACTGATTGTACTAATCTCGCACTATGTAATCCGCCTTAAGTCTCAATGGGAAAGGCGGAATATAAATTACATAAATAAATAAATAAATAAAATAAAAATAGTCAAGGTTCAGCAGTGTTTTCACCCTCGAAAAACAGCTGCTACAGGTCTCAGGACAGAGGTTCTCCTGAGAAGGAAAGAGCACACATTGCTTTTAAGCAATAATCTTTATCCACTGAGAATGCCAGTAGATGATGTCATCGCTCCAGGCCTGAAAAAAGTCCTAGAGCTCCATTCCTGTGTGTCTCTGTTCTATATACCATGGAACCACCAAAATGTGGAGGGGTCTAGGGGAGTCTTCAGGGCCCCTTCCATTTGTTCACCTGTAATTGCACTTTTAGCCCAGTTTCATTACTTTGATACATGATTTGCCTGAAGGATTGATCCCTGTCATATAAAGTAATACATTTGCAGACTACAATCTGTAAATCTGTATTTACATATAAGTGAATGAAAACACATTTGTTTGGCTTTCACACTTATTAACCTCATGATGTCTGAATATTCTTATTCTGTTATCCATCATACTACAATCATTCACACATATCCTTTTTGCTGAATGGACATTGATGTTAATTCTCCTGTGAATTAAAATATTAACATGCACATCTGTATTGACAGCACCCCGTCATTGTTGTCAATTTGTGCCATTTGTTTACAGTTGTTGAATTTATTAGACAGCCCATGTCAGGTGACTTTGGAGCTCCATCCCTCAGGCAATTGCCTGGCTCACTTGCTCCTAAATTAAGCTCCAGTTCCAGTTCACTCCTAGAAATGGGTTCTTTGGATTGCACTGCTAGTAACTGAAGTTACAGTCCTAAAAATACATTCCTAGGAATAAACTAGGACTTATTTCTGAGTAGACCTGTTTGCTCCCTTTAACTGCTAGAACTCTGTGACTAGTAATAATAATAGAATTTTATAGTGGTTTTTAACTTTTCAGAGTGTGTCAGTCCTTACAATTATCCTATAAAGTAGGCCAGCATCATTACCTTCATATCACAAATGGGGGGTGGGGGGAAGAAGGTTGAGCTGAGAAATTAGTAGTTTATCTAAGGCCACTTAGTGAGTTCATGGCTGAGGTGAGATTTGTGCTAGCCAGGGCATTTTTTTTTAGAGGGAATGCTCTGGAATGGCGTTCTGGCAGCTGTAAAATCTGTCCACATGATTCCTTCCTCTTTTGGCCCCACGGGCTCAGCAGAGGAGACTAAGCTGCTTTGAGTTCATTCTGCTTTCTTTGGTGAATGAGAGAGAGAGAGAGAGAGAGAGAGAGAGAGAGAGAGAGAGAGAGAGAGAGAGAGAGCAGACGCTGCTTGGGCCTGGTGTGGGCTCTGCAGAGGAGGCTAAGCAGCTTCAAGTTCATTCTGCTTTCTTTTCATTCCTCTGTGAGTAAGGGAGGGAGGGAGAGGGAGAGGGAGAGCTGGGGTCCAGGGCGGGCTCTGCAGAGGAGGTTTAGCTGCTTTGAGTTGATTCTGCTTTCTTTTCATTCCTCTGTGAGTGAGTGAGTGAGTGAGTGAGTGAGTGAGTGAGTGAGTGAGAGAAAGAGAGAAAGAGAGAAAGAGAGAAAGAGAGAGAGCAAGCTGGGGGGCCAGCACAGGCTCTGCAGAAGAGGGTTAAGCTGCTTTGACTTCATCCTGCTTTTATTCAGGGGTTTCTGTGTATATGTGTGCTGCTTTGAGTTCATTCTGTTTTATTTTCATTGGGGGAGTAGGTGGGGCTGTGTGTGTATGTGTGCTGCTTTGAGTTCATTCTGCTTTCTTTTCATTCCTCTTTGAGAGAGAGAGAGAGAGAGAGAGAGAGAGAGAGAGAGAGAGAGAGAGAGAGAGAGAGAGAGAGAGTGCCAGTAGAGCTGCTGGGGCCAGCTCTCCAGAGGAGGCTAGGCTGCTTTGCGTTCATTCTGGTTTAATTTCATTCAGGAGTTTCTGTGTATGTGTGCTGCTTTGAGTTCATTCTGCTTTCTTTTCATGGGGGTGGGTGGGGTTGTGCATCTCTGTGTGTGTGTTGCTTTCATTCTTTTGTTGACTGAAATTGACATTGTTATGGTTCCCACAGCTTTTGAATTTAGATTGGTTCTCTGTTAGTTAAATATATCAGTTATGGTTATTTGTATTAGTTAAAATATCAGTTATGGTTTTTCCAGTTTTATGCTAGGAATGGATAGCTGTGTCCAAGTCACAGAAGGCTTTCATCAATATATTCATCAGCATATAGGTGTTCTTATATTTTAATAGCTGTAACTCAAATGGTTCTCCCCACCCTCAGCTGATCAACATCACTTAAATTGCAGTGGACATATGAGTGTTAAGGAAGTTTTTATTAATACTGTTTATGTGGGACATTGGAATATTTATGAGCATTTCACAATGTCATGACAACTTATCCATTGGTAAGGTAGAGCTGGCAGGCAACAAAATAAGCCATTTTAAACTAAGTATAAATCTAATGCAGCTAAAGCTGAGTATCTAAATTTGTATTGCTCCAGTAAAGCAAAACCCTCTCTGAAAATATGGAAATTCAATATTCATTAGATTAGGAATTTCAGACTCTGTAGAATTTTGAGAAAGAATTTTGGATTTTTTTTTTCTACGCTGGCAGACGGAATCTGTTAGAATTTAGATTTGTGAGATGGGTTTTAGATTTTTAGAGGCCCCCTCCTTCTTGCATAATTTAAAACATGATTCCAAAGAAATGAAATGTTTGTGAAAGGGAATGGAAGATTTCACTTTCTGTAGAGGATACAGAAAGAAAGAAAAAACCCTTTCTCATAATAGTGTAATTTCCCAAGCTTACTAACATTTATCTCATCGTAATGCATTGTGCTGGGTTCCGGGCAGTGACGTCACTTCTGGGAGTGATGTCGCTTCCTGGAGAAATGTAACTTCCAGAAGTGACATCATCACACTTTTTTGGGAGCACATGTATGCTTCGCACGCACAATTGTGATAATAGAGAGTTCCACCACCTCTTTTCACAGAAAAAAAGCCCTGGTGCTAGCACTTCCCATCTTATAGTTTTCATCACTAACTGAGTCAAGAACAGTTAGACAAAAGATAGGATTCTGAATCAACTATAAAGATGACTCCTAAATGATCCTGGCTGCTGGAACAATTTTTATTCCAAACTAGACATTACAGAGTCATGCTGCTGCAAACATATGTACACAATTCCATAAAGTTGTTATGGAATCGCAAGATACAGTTCTTGGATGACATAAGAGCTGTTTCGATAAGGGCTGTAAGTTTACATTTAAAGGCAGGGTTTCCCAATTCCAGCTAGGGAAATTCCTGGAGATTTAGGGACAGTGGTTTGGAATGGTAGAGTCTGGGAAGAGGAGGAAGATCTGCTGGGATGAGATTCCTCTGGGGGAACTGATCTCTGTATTCCGGGAATCAGTTGCAACTCCAGAACTCCAGGCCTCAGAACTGCCAGCCTGGAGGCTGGCAATGATATAGGCATTGTTATTGGTTTGCAACATGTGAGAGGGAAGAAGGAACTAAAATACGCTGAACATACAAGATGTGGCGTATTCACAAAGTAAACCCACCATAATTCTAATTTACATAAGTTGTCTTTCTCCCTCTAGACCAAAGTATTTTCCATTTACTACAATAGTTGATGGTCCTTTCAGAAATAAGGCCCATGTGGGAGGTGGGGGTGGGAATGGCATTCTTTGAATTTCTCTATGAAAGGCACAGGGGAGGGGATAACAAAATGTGATCAGATTTAACTAACAGAAATATAAATGTAAATGTTTTAGTTCCTCTCATAGTTCACAATGGACCCAAATATCTTACAAGATTCCAATTTAAAAACCAAATATAACTGAAAATAACATACATTTAAAATTGACCACTAAACACACACATTGAAAACAGTCCAAATGCATGGGCTTTTCTGCACAGGGTTTTTCCATCGGTTCTAGCACCATACAGCTTCGATTTATCTCCTGATTTCAGCACATGTTTTTTTGCCTTTAGTTTTCACTTCAGGTTTCTTTGTTTTGTTTTGTTTTGAGAAACTTTTACTCCGATATTTTAAAAAGCAGATTCTGAGTCACCTTTGCTCCTTGTGCAGAAATTTTGTTTTGTTTTTGTCTATCTTGTCCATTCCCGCCCACATCCAAACTACTTTCTGGTGTTTGGTTGTTATTCATAGTCAAACCACTCCTCCCTCCCTCTGCCTTCCTTCCCCCTCCTGGTTTCACTTTCTATTTTTTTTATCATCAAATTCATAAAGTTATAAGGCCCTAACATTGTAATAATAGATGCAGCAGATTCTCTGAATACCTAGCTTTCATTTGAAAAAAAAAGTAAGTTTATAGTCCCTTCTATTAAGGAAATATGCCTCTCCCCCTATATCTCTACAAAGGAAGGGGCTAAAGATCTTTTTTTTTTTTAAATGAAAGCTGGGGAGTTAAAGAATCTGCTGCATCTATTATTACAATGTTAGGTTGTTATAATGTTACGACAATGTTACAATAATAGATGCAGCAGATTCTAAGAATCTCCAACTTTCACTAAATATCTCTAGCCCTTTTTGAAAATATATCACAAAGACCGCAATCCTAAATTCACTTACCGGAGAGTTTATCCAATTGAGACTTCCTTCTAATAAACTAGCATAGACTGGGCTGCTTATTTAGCTAAAAGTAGGTCAGCCAGGTCAAACAAAATAAGAAGTTCTTATCTGCCTTTCTAAAGGTAAGTATAAGGTTGTCTCATAAAGGGTTGTCAAAAAAGGAGTTTCACAGAGATAGCATAACAGAAGTTCTGACATTACAAGCCTAAGAACTCTTTCCTGGGAGTAAGGCCCAATCAATAGACCTGAGTAGAATTCTGAGTAAACCTGCTTAGGATTGCTCTTTAAGTTGCTCAGACTTTGGAGGTCAACACAATGAAACCCCCCTAGGGCTTCATCAAGTGATTTGAGCTTTTGAGAAGGTCCATTTGACCCATTTTTTTTCCCATGAAAGACTGTTGTTTATTCTCAACCAGTCACTTTTTAGTATCAGGGGAATGAAGCAGAACAATATGCCCTTTTCAGTTCAGCGCAATGTTGAGCATTATATCCATGCTATTGTCAATGTGGGTGGTACCAAAACAAGCAGAAGAGATGCACAACTTAAAGATGTGGACACTGCAGACTATGTTCATGTCACTGATGTCTCAAACTGACACTGACCTTTGGAAAACATATAGTACAAAACATGCTTTCTAAAGTTAAATCCGAACCTTCACATAATAAATGATGCTGACCCTGAGAACAGCAAAACTTATGGGCTCTTTCAGAGCACAATCAAGAGCACACTGACAACCTGAGCACCTTGTCACTCCTTGCAATTGGAAAGTGTTGAGAGGTGCATCTGTCTAATTCATATTAGGCACTGCAAAAAGTAAGTGGAGCATTTTTTTACAGAGATTTCTTGGCATTGCCACTTTTTTGCTGATAGGGGCATGCAGGTATTGATGGAAGTCTGAGCCAGGAAAAAGGGGATTAACCAAGATTAGATCTGCCTGCTAATCATAGCAAGACTCATGGAGGAAGGCAGCATGCCATGTTCCAGTGATCCCAGAGCAGAATTAATTATGGACGAGAATACAAATCATTCATGGTAAAATCACAAAAGACATAGAGAGTTGCTAACCATGGTTGCATCATTCTCTTTCAATAAATCCAGGGGAACATCCCAGCATCAGCATTTGTTGTCTCTGCTTGCATTTCAAAGCAGGACATGCAACAGGGCAGTAGAGATAGTTTATGAATAGATGTACTGTTGTGTTCAGAGCATTCTTGTGATGAAAACCTCAACAAGAAAATCCTGAAACTCAATCCCACCATCAATTGGCTGTGTGACAGACAACAAATCCAAACACCTGCGTGGTAGAGGTATGCAGCTGTTCAAGTGACTGCTGCTGATCAGTCTGACGGATAGGACACTGTTTCTATTAGACTTTATAATGAAGGAAGCTGAGAGCAGTTGAGGTAACAGAACTAAATCCATGAATTGCCTATGTAAATATTCAAAGAAGCAAAGGAACTTAAAAATAGTGTAAAAAGTCAGTTACTGAAGAGTGCAGTAACTATGCATGTTTATGCATGTCAGAAGTAGACATGGGCATGGACCGAAAAAAGATGAACCACGTGGTTCATGGTCATCACATTCCTCAAACCAGAAACCAGGTCATGAATCGGTTTGTGGTTCGTGTTTCGTGGAATTTCAAATACCCAGTGCCTGCTGCTGAAGCCGGCACTGGGTGTTTGAAACAGACAGCCCCCTTCTCCTGCTGCTCGCGGTGGCAGTAGAACGAGGCTGTCACTGTCACAAACCCCAAGCCAGTTTCAGCCCATCGGCTGAAGCCAGTGCAAAGTGTGTGAAGCTAACAGCCTGTCGGCAGGAGAACAGGGCTGTCAGGTTCACTGACCCTGCGCCAGCTTCAGCCCAGTCTGTGAAACTGACAGCCCCTCCTACCACCCAGGCGGCAGGAGAAGGGGCTGTCAGTTTCACACATGATTAGCGATGCCAGCCTGTCTGGCTTTACAAACTGCTGATGACTCGCACGAACTTGGTAAAAAAAGTCATGGAGTTTGTGGAAAATACGGTCCCACGAACTGCATTTTCACAAACCACAAATCGGCCGGTTTCATGCATTTTTTTGCTTCGTATTGTGACTCGTGCCCACCTCTATTCAGAAGTAAATGCAGCTTTGTTCAATGGGGGTTTGCTCTCAAGAAGATGTGCATAAGATAGGTTAGGCTGAGAGTGTGTGACTGGCCCAAGGTCACCCAGCTTTCTTGACAGTGTGGGGAACGAGGAGTCAAACCTGATTCTCCCAGATCTTGTCTGACACTCTAACTGCTACACCAGGCTGGCTTTCCTCAATGTCGCATGCTTTGTGTTATAACTTTCAAGCGAGTGGATCAAAGTTGCACTTTATAGAGAAGTTGCACTTTATAGACAGTTCTGCTCTTGCAGGGGGAAGATTTCTATAGATTGTCCTTTTAAGCTGCAGCACACACACATACATGCTCCATCACATGTTGTTCCCATCCAGGGCTGCCAAGAGGGAAGACCTGCTGAACAAACTGAGCGGGGAGGGCTGGTCACCTTGGGGTCCTTGAAACTGGGTAAGTCATATTGTTTGCTTTTATATGTTTGGTTGAGTCTGGGCCCATGATGACTTTGGGCTGCATGGTTACCAAACTCCATTTTAAGAATTCCTGGAGATTTGAGGGTGGAGGCTGGGGAGGGCAGAGTTTGAGGATAGAGCTCAGCAGGAATGTGATGCCATGGCGTCCACCCTCTAAAGCTGTCATTTTCTCAAGGGGGACTCATCTGGGTAGTGTGGAGATCAGTTGCCATTCCTGGAGAAGTCTGGGGCCAGGGCATATGGTGACTAAGGAAGATAGGAGGAGCTACACAGGGTTCTCCTAGCAGTTCATTGGATCCAACCCAGAGGGATATGATTCGGGTTTCTTACAGCTAACCTCCATACCTTAAGCAACATATCATGCTGTTTCTGGCATACTATGCTGTTGTTGCGTAAACATTTGGAAACTGTGAAAAATCTGTGCCTCTCTGCTGTGCAAATGGTTTTGGTAGAAAAGTAAAAAGCATTCATAGCATGAGCATCCACTAAAACAGCAGAGAACTTAGCGCTTTAAAAAAAATGTCTTCTCTGGTTCATTTATATTTAATTTCAAATTAATTAAGAGAACATTTATCAAGGCCTTAGCAGAAAAGAAATTAAATATTTTATATTAATGGAAGTATTTCTATTTTACAAAGTTTGAAAAGCTTTAAAGAACAACTTGTGCTTAATAAATAATAAAACCACATTGGTCATTTAGGTGTACAATTAAATCCTCATTAAAAAGGTATACATTTATCATATTCTACCGATGAATTAAATAGACAATTCTCAGCTATAATTTTATGAAAGCTAAACAAATCTGTATTTAATGGCTGGAAGATGTGTAATCAGCATAATTGTCTTTTTAGCTCTAAGTGCAATCTTTATTGGCTTCAAGTAATTTAGCAGTATGACCTTTATTCCGTCTTCTAAACTCGGCAAAACTTTTCTGTTTGTTTCCTAGCTGCAGGCATTTCTTTCCATTGCATTAATAAAATATTGAGTCCCAGGGATGGGTGTACACAAGAGAGAAGTCACAGTACATGGCAACAAGAGTTGGTTTTTTTCCAGATATTGTGCAGATATTTTGAAAGCCAACATCTGCCAATCCTACACACATTTATTTATGACTTCAATGAACATAGATTCCAAACAAATGCACTTCTGTTATATTTGTGTTCAACTACTTTTCTGAAAAACTCAGAATGGCATTTTAGCCTCAAACAATAACCCTGTGAGGTAAACACACCAATAGTGTTTTGCCCAAAGTTTGCTCAAAGTTGCAAGCAAAATCAACTACATATGAAGGTTGACAGACACAACTTTTTAAATGAGGGTCTGTTCAGTCATATGTACAGCAAGGGCTGGAGTCTGATTTCAACAACAAAGAGGCCACATAGGCAAGGAGTGCCTAAATCCTCATGTTATTCCTGGCTCACTTCCCATAATAAAACAAAAGTCCAGTGGTATCTTAAAGACTAACAACATTTATTTTTGTATGAGTTTTTTTGAGTCACACAGTCCCTTTCTTCAGATAGATATAGACTCCACTGCTTCTCCTGGATGAACGTCAATCTGAATAGCTTAAGACAGTCCTTTGTAAACTTGCAAGCCTAGGCTTTTCACCTTCCATGATTTTAACCATGGGTTTTGGTCAGACAAAACAGGCCATAAAACAAAGGATATTGGACACTGAATGCCAGCTTGATTTAGGGAGGGTCCCCACTTTTTTGTGCCCCATGAATACCAGATATATAATCAAGCTGGCTATCTGTCCCTCTTGTAGGTGTATAGTCACAGGAGGGCCTTTACACTTTCAAGGTGTGCTGCACTCCCTTCTGCTGTTTTAGATGGGCAGTTTAATAGAATTTCCTTTGAGAAAAGGCTTTGCCCCTGCCATGAAGGAGAAATTGAGACTGTAGATCATGTCCTTCTATGTTGTCCCTCCTATCAAGATGCTCATATTAAGACCATCACCCCTTTGATCAATAGAATACCTGGAAGAATGAGCTTGGAATATGCTAGGCTACTTCTAGAAGATGGAAATACAACAACTGCAGCCTCAGTTGCAAAATTCTGTGCAATAGCCTATAAAATCCATCAAATGCTTTCATTATCGGAGTTTATGTAAATACCAGCCTTTTATATTACTGTTTTAATTAATTATTTTAACTTTGTGCTATTTTTATCAATAATTTTAACCTTGTGTTAGTATCTCACCTATGCTGGTCTTTGACCATACAATAAAAAAAATGATTTGATTTGATATAGGAAGGCAAAATCATACCAGGAATTCTTCTTATGGATTATGGGGCCTTGGTGGAAATTCCACCACGAACTTTTCAAGTGTAACATCTCAATAAAAGGGAAAAATGGATGTGTTGATATAGGAAAGTTAGGTATGAGTCCCATCATAAATCAACAGAATTAGCAGTTATACACACTGAATGGTGATGAAGGTGAGAAGTTTGCACAAATAAGCAAAAACTTAAGTGTAAATTAAATGATATCTGTACAAGGTTATAGTCTCATACAACATGTTAAGAATAGTCAATTAAAATGTCTAAAGAGTGAGTCCTGTAGAGCTATTAGAGAAGTCAGGATGACATGTCATGCTTTATTTTTGATAAATTCAGGACTTTCATGCTGTATATTCTCTTTGAATTTTTTGTCCTAGTCTGTAACTGCCAGGTTCTTAAAGATACGTTTAGGGCTACATCTTAAGATCTTTTTCATCATAAGTCTCCTAATGCTACTCAGAAGAGTTTGATACAATACTACTCCATGAGGCATAATGGGACTGAAGGAAGACAGCCCAAGTCAAATGATATCAGGCTGAATACAAGAGCTTTAGCAATGATAAGAATGGCAAAGCAAACTAACAGGACACCATTCCATAACATTCATAACATTTGAAAAACAGTTTCTTACACAAAATTTTTTTTGGTTCATACAATTTTGAATTATTTGATAGGAATGAATAAAAAGAAATATCTCTCAGTCTGTGTGTGAGGAACCCATTGAAATCCACTTACTACACAGACTACAGTGAGAAACTATGCAACACCTTATCCAGGGAACTCTTAATTCACCTCATTGGACTGATGTACAGCAAGCAAGCAAGAGATCTCTGAACTAGACTCTTCCATGAAAAACAATCCCTCTGCCCAGACCAGGAACTGGCAGATATTTACCAAAACCAGAGAAACTATTTATTGCACTCTTTTCACTGAATTACAGAACAAGAAGGAGAAGAAATTCTTAAAACTCCTGCATGCAACAGGGAACAAGAACACTTTGGATCCACCAAGCAACATCATCAATCTCTCCAGCCACAAACTGAGCCCAGCAGAGGAATCTGTCCTCTCACATGGACTATCTTTTTGCCCAGCCAGACCCACACAAACCATACAACTTTGTGGAGACCTGGAGGCCTATTTTAGACGTCTAAGACTGAAAGAATTCTTCAACTACTCTGCTGAACAAAACGATGAACAAAGCACTGAATAGACACCATCACAGCAGCAAGCACCCCCCCCCAACCCAGCAATACACAAACATCGTTACAAAACTCCAGAAAAAAGAATTCCACATGGATACCCCCTGAGAGCCGCAACTCCTCATTGGACTTTTACATTGAATGCTTCTGTTGACGTACTCAGGCTGAGATAATTGACAAACAACAACACCTAAAGCAGAACCTCAGCCGTGCAGAAAGAGATGCCATAAAGAGCCTCCAAAATAATTCTGGCATCGTAATCAAGGAAGCTGACAAAGGTGGAGCAGTTGTCATCATGGACAAACATAACTACATACAAGAAGCAGAAAGACAACTCTCCAACACAACATTCTATAAAATACTACCTTCTGACCCCACGGAATAGGCACTATCACAGTAGGAGTCTCAGGATACATGGACTCTATCCTCAAGCCCTATGCCACCAGCACACCCAGCTATTTACGGGACACCACTGACTTCCTCAGGAAAATACAGTCCATTGACAACCTACCAGATGACACCATCCTAGCAACCATGGATGTGGAGGCTCTGTACACCAATATCCCACATGCAGATGGCCTGCAAGCCATACGGAATATTATCCTGGACAAAACCACAGCACACCTCGCCACTGAACTTTGTCACTTCGTACTCACTCACAATTACTTCGAATTTGGTGACAACTTATATCTACATATTAATGGCACAGCCATGGGCGCACGCATAGCACCACAATATACTAACATATTCATGGCGGACTTGGAGCAACGCTTCCTCAGCTCCCTTCCACTGGAACCACTACTATACTTAAGATTCCTGGATGACATCATCATTTGGACCCATGGGAAGGAAGCCCTTGAGACATTTCATCAGGACTTCAACAACTTTCACCCTACTATCAACCTAAGCCTGGACCACTCTACACAACAGGTACACTTCCTGGACACCACTGTACAACTACATAATGGATGGATAAATACCACCTTATACCGGAAACCCACAGACCGATACTCATATTTACATGCCTCCAGCTACCACCCTAAACATACCACTCGGTCTATTGTCTACAGCCAAGCCTTACGTTACAACCGTATCTGCTCCAATGCTCTTGATCGGGACTCCTACTTAAGAGATTTACAACAAGCATTTTTGGGGCTACACTACCCACCAAATGAAGTGAGGAAACAGATCAACAGGGCCAGACTAGTACCCAGAAACAGCCTGCTCCAGGACAAACCTAAAGGAACTAACAACAGAACACCGCTGGTTGTCACCTATAGCTCCCAGCTCAAACCCATCCAACGTATCATCAGTGAGCTACAACCCATCCTGGAAAATGATCCCTCTCTCTCAGAAGCCCTGGGTGGAAGACCTTTCCTTGCCTACAGACAGCCCCCCAACCTTAAATAACTTCTCATTTACAATCATGAATCGGCTAGCAGAGTCACCAGCACAGGTACCAGGCCCTGCAACAGACTCAGATGCCAGCTCTGCCCCTATATCTACCCAGGGAATACAATTACAGGACCCAATGGCATCAACTACACTGTCTCTGGCTCTTACAGTTGCTCATCCTCCAATCTGATATATGCCCTCATGCGCCAACAATGTCCTTCTGCTCTGTACATTGGACAAACCAGCCAACCTCTACGCAAAAGAATAAATGGACACAAATCTGACATTAGAAAAGGAAACATCCAGAAACCAGTGGGAGAACACTTCAATCTACCAGGACATTCCATCAAAGACTTAAAGGTCGCTGTAGTTCAACAGAAACCTTTCAAAAACAAAATCCAACGGGAAGCTGCTGAATTGGAATTCATATGCAAATTTGACTCTGTCAAGCTGGGACTGAATAGGGTCTATGAATGGTTATCTCATTATCACAGGTAACTGATTTCCTTTTCAGAGGCGGGGTCAGGGGGAGTCCAGTGGCACCTGGCATGGGCTTTCGAGGACCACGGTTCTCTTTGTCAGATGCATCTGGCAGGGAGGACTGTGGTTATCGAGGGCTTGTGCTGCAGTGCTGCTGAACTCTTTTTGATTTTGCTACTACAGACTAACACGGCAAACTCCTTTGAATATTTACACAAGCAAACTGATCCCCACACCAAAAGGAGCTGTCTGCATCTCCATATCAAAGGAGTTGTTTACATCCACTCTCTCCTCCTCCCCCCCTTCCTCTCCTCTCCTCCTCTATATTTAGCCAGTTTCCTCCTGCCCTCCATGCATCTGACGAAGAGAACTGTGATTCTCGAAAGCTTATGCTACAATAAAATTGGTTAGTCTTAAAGGTGCTACTGGACTCTTTTTGATTTTGCCACTACAGACTAACACGGCTAACTCCTCTATATCTCTCAGTGTGTCTCAACTATTCATTGCTTCATAGCATTTAATTATAGGAAGAGTGAAGTAGTTTATGACAGACAATGTATCATTTCTAGAGATGGGCACGAATCGAATTACAATCCAAAAAAACGTACAAACCAGGCTGGTTCATGGTTCGCGAACCAGTGGTTCGTGGAAGCTCGTTTCCATAAACTTCCATGAACTGGTCTACTGGTTCATTTGGTTGTAAAGGGACAGTTTAAATGGCCATTTCCCCAGGGAAATGGCCATATAAACTTTTCCTGTGGCTTGCAAGTGGCAGGTCCCTTTGAACTATCAGCTGGCAGGTGGAAGGGGGTATCCCCCCTTGCCGCCTCCCAGCTGATAGTTTAAAGGGACCTGTCACTTGCAAGCTGCAAGGCCCTTTAAACTGCCCAAACCCCAGCCCCACACTTACCTTGCCCTGCAGGCCACAGCATCCTGCCGCTGCGTGGGCCCACAGGGTGTCAGAGGAGGCCGAAAATGGCCTTCCTGCCACTCAAATGGCCACTGCTAAATGGCTGGAAAGGTGCATTTAAATCCCACAAACCACGAACTGGTTCATGGTTACTGGTTCATGTGGGCCTAGCGTTGGACGCCGAGGAGAGGTTGGCAATGTGCGTGGTGTACCAACTGCCTACTGCACCTGCATCTTCCCTGTCTGTTCTGTTGGAGGCGGTGGCCAGCTGGGCCTTGGAATTCCCGAAACTTTTGGTTCTCGGGGATTTCAGCATCCATGCTGACGACGATGCCTCCACACAGGCCATTGACCTGGTGTCCTCCATGGAGGCCCTAGGACTCCCCCAGTTTGTTTCAGCTCCCACGAATCAAGCAGGTCACACACTGGATTTGATTTTTGGGGTAGGGATGATGGTGGTCCTGGATGCCTATGATGCAGTGCCATGGTCAGATCTCTTTGTTCTGAAGGCTCATCTGAGCATGCCGCTCCTTTCCCGGGTGGGTGGTGAGCACATTTATGATTGCCCATGGAGACTTATGGATCCAATTGGTTTCCAGGTGGCTCTGCGGGATCCGATGCCCCCTGGCAATACGTTAGATGAGCTGGTGGATGATTGGCATGGCCGACTTTCCGAAGCCATCGACGTTATTGCCCCCTGCTGTCCTCTCCGAGCCCGCAAACGGGTAGCTCCTTGGTCCACTGAGGAGCTTCGCCAGATGAAGCGGTCTCTGAGATGACTAGAGCAAGTGTGGAGGCGGGGGCGTGACGAAGAGGCAAGAACATCTTATAGGACGTTTATGAAAGCCTATGAGGTGGCAGTGAAAGCAGCAAAGAGGGATTTCTTTGCTACTTCCATTGCATCTGCTAGCTCACGCCCAGCTCAATTATTTCAAACAGTGCGGTCCTTGGTCTCCCTCTCTCAGGGAGACCACCAAATTCTTAATTCAACTATTGGCTGCGAGGCTTTTGTGAGCTATTTTGCGGGCAAAATTCTGTCCCTTTGCCATGGCCTGCTGCCCACTGTTGATAGAGTAAGGGAACTGGAGACCCCTTGGCCATCTTCTGGGTCCGTATTAGATCATTTCAGGCTGCTCTCTGGGATGATGTTGACAGGATCCTGCAGGGGATGAGGCCAACCACCTGTCTTCTGGACCCCTGCCCATCCTGGCTGGTGAAGGCCAGCTCAGATGGGCTACGGGACCATTTGGAGGCCATTGTTAACATCTCCCTGAGCTCTGGGGTTTTTCCAGGAGCGTTAAAGGAGGCAGTAGTGCAGCCCATCCTGAAAAAAACATCTTTGGACCCCACCAACCCATCCAGTTACCGCCCAGTGTCGAACCTCCCGTTCCTGGGCAAGGTGATTGAGCGGGCGGTGGTGGTACAACTGCAGGAATTCCTGAATGATGCTGTAGTCCTGGACCCATTCCAGTCTGGCTTCTGTCCTGGCCATGGGACAGAGACGGCCTTGGTTGCCCTCACAGGTGACCTTCACAGGCATCTGGATCGAGGCGGGTCAGCGCTGCTTGTGTTACTCAATCTCACAGCAGCATTTGACACAGTTGACTATGATTTGTTGGCCAGCCGCCTTGCCGATGTGGGGATTAGGGGGACAGCCTTACAGTGGCTGGTCTCCTTTCTCCAGGGTCGGGGACAGAGGGTGGTGCTCGGGGGAGATCTATTGCCCCGTCACCCTTTGGTGTGAGCGGTTCCCCAAGGGGCGATACTCTCCCCGATGTTATTTAACAGCTACATGCGCCCCCTCACCCAGTTGGTGTGGAGGTTTGGGCTGGGTTGTCATCAATACGCGGATGACACCCAGCTTTTTCTGTTGATGGACGGCTGGCCAGACATGGCCCCAGACAATCTGGCCAGAGCTCTGGAGGCTGTGATGGCATGGTTGAAACAGAGCAGGCTGAAATTGAACCCAGTGAAGACGGAGGTCCTGCAACTGGGACAGGGGCTGCCAGATGTTGGGATCCAGCCCCCTGCCCTGGATGGGACATCACTGGCAACTTTGCCAGTGGTGAAGAGTCTGGGCATGCTCCTGGATGCCTCCCTATTGATGGAGGCCCAGGTCACGGCGGTTGCCTAGTCTGCATTTTTCCATCTTTGTCAGATCAGGCAACTTGCTCCCTACCTGACGCCCCAGGACCTGGCTACAGTGATCCATGCAACGGTCACCTCCAGGCTAGATTACTGTAACTCACTCTACACTGGGCTACCTCTGGGCCTGATCCAGAAACTACAATTGGTCCAGAATGCGGCAGCGCGGGTCCTGACTGGTATATCTTACCAGTCACATATCACACCAGTCCTGTGCCAGCTGCACTGGCTTCCAGCCCTCAGCGGGTTGGGACCGGCATATCTTCGGGACCGCCTCTCCCTGTACATTCCCCAGAGACCGCTTCGATCAGTGGATAAATGTTTACTGGTGGTCCCCGGCCCTAAGGAAGCCCGCCTCGCTTCAACCAGGGCCAGGGCCTTTTCAGTCCTGGCCCCAGCCTGGTGGAACACTCTGTCAATGGAGACCCGGGCCCAGTGGGACATATTATTGTTCCGCCGGGCCTGTAAGACAGAGCTGTTCTGCCAGGCGTTCGGTGGTTGAAGGAGGCGGTGCCATGTCGGCCTCCCACCTTTGGGGTGGGGGAGGGTTCTCCCCACCATTGCACTTGGTTAATTTATTTCATTATTGGTTTGTATATTGATTTTAGTATTGTTGTTTTTTGTTTTTATTGATTTTAAACTGTTCACCACCCAGAGCCCCTGGGATGGGCAGTATATAAATTGAAATATAAAAATAAACTTGGCCCAGATCGTGCCAGTTTGTGATTCCTGGTTTGTGAAAACCCACGAACCATGAACCTCATGGTTCAGTTCTTTTGTGGTTCGTGCCCATCTCTAATCATTTCAGTCTTCTCCTTAAGTATGAACATTGTTCCATAGGTGTTTCAACAAGATTTTGCTTTATTTTTGCATCTGCCATTTTTGAGACTATAATATTTCAAAATCCATGGAATTATGGTGTCCCATAGCACGTTGTACTAAGAAATATATGTCACCTATCAAAAAAAGGTTACATTTCCCAATATCCTTTTTGGATCAAGAATGTGCACAACTCTTACTGCACTGAATAGGTGCAGTCCTTATGCTCACTGTCCTGTTTTCAAGTGTACTGCTCAGAGAACTCAATTGTGAAGAGCACACAACAACAAAGAAAGAAGATTTCTCCACGTGACTTTATTTCATGCTGTAATGCTGCCGGCTTTGGAGCCAGCCAAGACAAATCCAAAATCTATCCGCTATTGTGTCATGTCAGTTGCTTTCCCTCTGTCACTGATTTCTCAACAAGTACCGATATAATAGCTACTGCATTTTTGGTGCACAAATGCAATTTGTTTGAATGGTAACAGAAAATCCTTCTGGCACAGCATCAAAAAACAATTTACCATGTGCTGTTAATAACATTTCCATTGGGGGGGGGGGACTTCCTTCAGAGCAGGAAGTTTCTGAGCATCATATGTTAAAGATGTGATCCAGAAGCCACTTGGGGAATAGAGAGCACTCCTCAGTGAGCTGCAAACACAATTTACAATCCTGTACTAAAACAGCTGTTACTAGAGATCATTTTTTGAAATATTCACTGGCATTTGTCAAGTAACTTGAGAAATTCATTTTGAACTTTGAAAATAAGCCATATACAAGAAAGGGAAAGAGAAGCATGGGGGGAGAAAAAACATGAGGAAAGATACATCTCTATAAACAGAAATTTTGTAGCATCCAAGCCATTATCCTAAATGGGAAATATCCAGTTTTATATTTTTGAACTGATGAAAATGTTGAGTCAAGATATTTATAAGGTATAAAATAACAACAAAACCAGGGACTATCAGAAGGTATCCTGGTAAGATACAGGATTCTATCTTCTAAAAACAGGAGCCACATCCTAGTACCTCTGACAACTTGCCATTTACATGACTCTAGTAAGAAGCCCATAATAATAAATAATGGTTATAATTTGAGCACAGCCTCATTGTGGATGTTGGATTGTGGATTGTGGCCACAACATATGACCTATTGTACCATATTTATGCTTGACTTCAAAACACAGATATTTGTCCCATGCCTTTTTTCTTACCCAGAAGTGAGTGAAATTAAAAAAGTGGTTTTTACTATTCATTTTTGATCTATATGTTCTGTTAAAAGGTTTTTGAGGTAGTTGATAGAGAGCTATTGGCTTAGTTCCACATGTTATAAGAATATTGTTGGATATGTTTTATATTAAATGCAAAGTTTATTTTAAAAATATTTTAAAAGCATATTATATCTACTTATTCTTTTAAGAGAAAAAGGAAAAAAAAGAAACCATCCAAGCACTGATTTCAGTACAAATGCATTTTATTTTTTCCCAAAAGTTATTTATTTTTATCCTCCCTGCCTATGTCTGAACTTTCTATTTTTAATTTAGATAAATCCTCTAACTAGTAATCTGAAGTATCATTTGAACAAAACCTTTCATATTATCCTTACATCTAAGATATATGCAGTGTATTAGATGAACTATAGAAGCAGCTGGTCAGCAGCAACAGTGCACATTATTTTTTATGAGCCGAGTTGCACAATCTAGTATTACCAAAGTCTGATTTATTCACTGTATCCTACTTGATGATACTGAAGAATAGCACCTTTTAAAAGAGAAGGAGAGGTCTGTTATGGCAAATTATGAAAGTTCAGATCACCAAACAAACACCAAAGAACAAGAAATCACAAGATTGTTTTGTGGATAATTCTTTGGTCTCCTCCAGGAGAAGGATGATTGTTGTTTTTTTGGAAAGTTAATCCTGAAGGTGCATGGCAGTTGCATTAGTTTAGCAAGATTGAGCTGTTTAAAATTTCAGGGTTGTCCGCCAAAAAAATAATAATAGAAAGTTGTATGGAGAGGAATCTGCTGACAGCAGTAATGTTTCGGTAATAATTCATGTATTGTAGATGATGTGCTGGAAAGAAGCCCAGCTGGCTAATGCAGATTGGTGATGCTCTCCTGCTGATGGTTGTTCAATTGATTGGCATTTCTGCTCCATCATGAAATCAGCTTGCAAATTAAATGGAGATAGTTGAAAGGGGGAGAGAACAGACAAGGAGGCTCACTGCCCAAATGTATTGTGATGGACAAGATTCAGAAGTCTGATTTCTTCTCAAAAGAAATGAGCTGAATTTGTAAACTCAGTTTGACTCCAGTAGGAGTTTCATCATCCAGTAAAGGAGACAAATTTCTCTTCTACCTAAGCATCTCCCTCCCTTTTTCTCCCAATAGTAGACTACTGCCATTATAGAGATATGTGCTTACTGAACTTAAGGGAAGTTTATGCTCAGCTGTCTATTTAGGCAATGCCCTTGTGGACAATAAGAGCATTACAGCATTGGTCAAAGATAACATTTTTTGATGCTTACCTTAAAGCAGAAAATGGCAAACATGACAATGAGGTAATGCAAGGCCAAAACACATCCCTAAGTTCTTCTATAATTCCATAGCCTTGTTGTACCTTTCGATCACTTATTCAATTGAAAGGTGAAAGAAAATGTGCTGATGTTTGGTTTTTTTCTTGGTGCAATAAAGATTATATCTGTACTTGCAGCTTTATATTTGGCCAGAGGCTTCTAAACTGTGTTCTTCATTCAATAATTGGATGTAAGTCTCTCTAAATCTGTGCAAATGTGTATTCACTGGACATCCCTGACATTTTGAGACCACTTTCAACCATACAATGCTATACGTATCTCACACAGGGCTCCTCTCTGAGTTCAGATGCATTAATTCAGCAATGACTGGACCTTGTAAACCACAAAACAGCTGTACTAGTCTATGTGCTGGTGCCTGCTAATCCAGGGTAGATCAAAAGGATTATGGCATTGTCATTGTTGGATCTTTTCTTCTTGCAGGTGCTATGTCTAGTGTTTCCAACTCAGTGGCTAAAAGGTGAGCTGGTAATATGGGAAGTTCTCGTGCAGGGCATACTGATAGTTAGGACTGTGCAGAACAAAACAAGTGAGCCAGAAATGCACCCAGAAATTGCTGTTTCAGTTTGTTAAAGTGGCTGATGGAACAATGAACCAAATCCAGGAAACCAAGTTATAACAAACACTCTCCCACCCAAAAGTTTGTATATTTCTTCATTTTAGTCCTTTAGACACAACAGCAGCAGCAGGCAGGCAGGCACTGAACTGGCAGCTGGTTGGAGGCTCTGCTGCTTGGATGCTGGACTGCCACCACCAGTTCTCTACTATTTTGCCAGTTTCCCGCCATAGTGTGCTGCTGCCAACAATCACCTTCTTTGGGCATCCATTGCTCTGAGTATGTGTGTGTAGTGTACTTGAGGAAAAACTTGGTAAATCAGTGTCTTAGAGGGGGAACTGATGGTTGATATAGTTTTTAGTGCAAAAACAGCTGCCCCAGAGCCTCATCCCCCAAAAAAGAACAGTGTACACAAACACAACCAAGACTCACTTTAACACCTTCCCCAAGCATTCTTTTGGGTCTGTAAACACTGAAGCCCATTGTTGTGCTGTGATTCTTGTGTGCTTCGAACTCAGTTGGTCAATGGTTTAGAGGGAGGACTAATGGTCCATGTGGTTTTGGTGCCATTAAGTGCTAAAACATCTGCCCTAGAGCCTCCCTCACCCACCTTGAAAAGAACAGTGCGTACATGCTGAGCTAACGTTGCCCTTTATGCTTTTTCCTAAGCATTCTTCATGGTCCATAAATACTGAATGTTGCTGTGTGTGCTCAAACAAGGTGAGTTAATGGTTTATCAGGAAGACTATGGTCTGTGCAATTTTGGTGCCATTAAGTGCAAAAACAACTGCCCCGAAGATCCTCAAAGGACTCATTACAAAGGGCAAGAGCCAAAACATGATAATTTTTTTAAAAATGGACTTGAGCCATAACCAGCAATGGCCCTCCCAGAAAACACCAATTGATTGTAAACAGTTTGTTAGAAACCCCCAGATTCAAAACTGAAATGAAAATTTTCTCAGTGCACACCTCTACTGATTGTTTTTTATCTACAATAGTAAAAATATGGAGGCCAAGTAGATGTGCTGCACTCCTGTGAGATCTACACTTCCAAGTAAGTCAGTTGTCTAACTAATATAGAATCTGCCAGCACAATCATCTATTTTGCAGATGAGTGCAGTTGCTGGATATATCTATGGAGCTGGAGTCCATACTGTGTCAAAGGCCACTGCTGCACTCGGCTGTGCCCCACCCTCACGTATAGTGTTGCAGGACAGCTAGTCTGTGAAAGTACTAAAACAACTACTAGTGATATAGAAGCTGTTTGGCATGCAGAAGGTCTGTGGTTCAATTCCTGGCATCTCCAGTAAAAATCATCTGGTAGCAGATGATGAGGCAAACCTCTGCCTAAGAACCTGCCAGTCTGTTGCCAAGAAGGCCCCCTCTCCTGCTTCAAGGCCTGCCATGAACTGTGTTGGAGTTTCCCGCATTGCTGATTTACTGCTTCACCAAAAACTGCCCTGCACGTGTGCACTTTAATACACGTGTCAGTTTCCTGCCTGCATGCTAGTTATCCTGCTGTTGCAATAGACTGTGTCAGTTTCCTGAATCCATGTCTGGACAACTACACTAAGGACTCTCTTTCTGGGCAGCCTTGCCCAAGCCTATATCTGGACCTCCCTGTGTGTGTTTGGACTTTATTACACGTGTGCACCGTGCCTGCCTTGCCCTCCACCACGGGCTGTGCCTGTTCCCTGCTATGGACTGTGTTTTACGTGCTATTTCCCTGCCTCCATGGAAGCCTACCTCACCTGGGCCCCAGCCGTGCTGTTAGCAGCCAGGTGCCAGCCGTGGAAGACCTCCAGCGAGCCTGACCAGGCACCCCCTGGCCAGTTCCCACCTGGGAGCCTCCCGCGGGCCGGTCACCCAGCTTGCCCTCACTACCGGGCAGCCTGCTAGCCAGCCCCAGCCATGCCCATCCGGCAGCCATGTTCTTAGGCAGCCAGAAGACCTAGAGAAGGCCTGCTTTGGGAAGCCATTTCAGAGAAGCGGGCACACCACGTTCACAGCAAGAGAACCTCGCCCCGCTCTGCATATCTTAAGAGCTGCCCCAGAGAAGAAGCTAAGTGCCAACCATCCCAAGCACTTAGAGAATGTATCTCAAAGAAGCCTCTGCATTCCAGAGCTGATGACATCAGGACAAGCCCCGTCCGCTGGAACATCCATTCAACATGCCCAGATCTCCCCCTCCCTCCTTTGTCCCCTCTTCCTAAGGTGTCACTATAACACAATCAGATTACTAAAGTGGCCCATCTAAGACATTCAGAAAACCATTAAGACCTTTGTTTCGACCCGTGAGAACCACAAGGTACAGCACCAGCACCAGGGTACGTTTTGGGGTATTTAAGCTGGCCACCCCGGCCACATGGCATGTATGCCTTCCCTCTCCAGACCCCTTGCTGTCTCTCTATGGATGCAGTGCTGGCATTGGACCACCTCGCTGCTGTGTCTCTACTGCGTTTCAGGATTGTAAGTATATCCCTTATCATCGTGGGTACCTGCTCATGCGACCGTCTCTATATTTCCTACTCTATGTTTCCTAGTCCTTGTATGCTGTCTTGTGTGTATGTGCAAGTTCAGGCTTATGCCACACTACTAGTAAATACACGTTATTGATTGAATATTTGTAGTCTGCCTCTTTATTACGTGAGCGTCTGGAGAAGGGACCTTGGTATAGATGGTTAGATCCGCGCTAAATTTAGTTCCAGACTGCTAAGCTA
This sequence comes from Eublepharis macularius, assembly GCF_028583425.1. Classification (NCBI taxonomy): domain Eukaryota; kingdom Metazoa; phylum Chordata; class Lepidosauria; order Squamata; family Eublepharidae; genus Eublepharis; species Eublepharis macularius. The sequence continues at coordinate 118,483,138 of NC_072794.1, read as the reverse complement.
ATTCCCCATTCAAAAGTGCAGTTCCGGTAACAAGTCTGAGTAGCCAATATGGACATTGGCGGACCAAAGATCTGATTTAATACAAGGTAGGTTCATGTGCTCATTTTTTTAAAAAAAATCAAGAACATAAATCCAAATTATAATTATTTCAGTGAAAAACCCTATAGACCAAACCTGACATACCTTGCAAAACAGTAGAAGTACTCTTTCATTGTTCATAATTTCTTTACCGGTTTGTTATTTTCTCTTGTGAAAGAACTTAGCAAAATTATCCGCATAAAAAAGACACTTCTCAACAGGTCATTAGAGCCACTGCCAAGACCAATATCCAGGACTATTTTAGGAGTTTATTTTCAACCTATACTCTTTTTTAAAAATTTGTAGCCCAAATAGAATACAACACTGAAGTAGTCTTTTATATGATCTGTCACTTACCTAGAGCTTTATTCATGAAACTATACATTTTGAAACATTTGCAGGGGCATGCTAAATCCGTTTCTGAGTGATAGTAGAGTACTCTTATTGATTCAATACACCAACATACAGATCAGAAGAAGCGCAGGCTGAAAGTAGGCCAAAATTGTTATGTATCAATCCTGAGTACACCATTGTCTGAGAGGCCCAATTCCTTGACTGTGCTGTATGAGCCCACTCATCTTTCCTTGACTGTGCTGTATGAACCCACTGTATCTTTCCCTTTTAAAAAAGAATCTTTGCCAGCTTTTCTAATCTGGTCTCTTCACCTGACATGTGATCCTGAGATTTTGTGCCAGTCCTTCCAATCTTCTACCTTGCTATTTTTTCCTTTCAGTTGCACACATTCAATTTGTTTATTTTGATGCAAAAAGTGCGGTGGGGGGAAATCTCTTCTCTGAGAAGCTTACAATTCAAAATTTGGTAATAGGAAGCAAGCTAGTGAAAAGTGGGAAAAGAAAAGACCAAGGGTCCAAAGAGACAGAACAAAGGGAAGCATGCAAGTAACAAGTGTAACTCGAAGGGAATATAAGCACTGATTGCTGTGTGAATAGAACCATTAGACAAAACCAACCCTATAAAGTTCAAAAGCCACAATGCTTTTCTCCTCCATACTTGTTCAAAGCATTGGCCACATTTGCTGATATCTCCATTAGAGAATGTTTTTGCCATGAAAACAATTAAATAGTGAGTAAATTATACAAAGCCTATAGAAACTTCTGGAGTCTTCCAGTAAACCTCACAAATTCATACATTCCTTACCACTCAGAAATAAAAGGTAAAGGTGCAATAAATGAAAGAATAATCTCCTGCAGTAGTTTAGATGTTGCCAATTTTATATAAAATACATTAGGGCAGTTACCAGAAGGCAGTACAGTATAACCTGATGTCATCAGATCTCAGAAGCTAAGCAGGGTCAATACTTGGATGGGCAACCACCAAGGAAGACTATGTAGAAAAAGGCACCACCAAACCAACTCTGCATCTCATTTGCCTTGACAACCACTTGTTGGGGTTGCCATAAATCAATTGCAACTTAACAGCACATACACACACACAGGATAGTTACCAACATCATACCAAGCATTACTGTAAATAATTAAAACTGAAAACTCAGTCAAATGAGCTAAATCCTAATCTGGTGCTGCAATAGACTTGCTATAAAAATAAATTTGTTTTCCATCTCTACCTCGCAGAGTAATATTTTAGTTTATTTGGGGTATACATAATTTCAATAGTATGCCCTGCCTATTGTGGAAGCATAGAGTTGCCCAAATTCTGACACATGAAAACTACTGCCATCCTAATCAGTTTTGGTCTAAAAACAGATGCACTAACCAAATTTGCATAGTTCTGATTGTTCACTTCTTGTGATAACAATAAAGCAGATTCTTCTCTTCTCGAAGAACTGTGACCAGTGCTGATTGATTGTCTTATCTGTCATTCAGGATCCCCCAAGATCCAAAGCAGTCTTCAAATTCTAATAAAACCAATAAAGTATGCTGGAACAAATGTTGGAGCCAATTACCATGCCAGGTGCTTTTTTTTTAAAATATAAGACAGTATACCTGTAGAGGATGTGCACTGATAAGCTGCTTTTTATGCATGGGATAGGATCAAAAATCATGTTAGAAAAAATGTGGAGAGTAGTAGTAGGAGACATGGCTATTAGTATTTTTGTCACTAAAGGAGATGCCAGAATTCCACCTGCTTTCAAGCCAGCCCTTCCAACCTAAAAACTCATTCTCTAACAGCAGGCAGGTAGGTGAATGTGATCACTGTATAGTGAAGGAAAGCCAAGGCCAGGAATACAGCCAAGAACATTCTCTTTTCCTGTTTGCAGTCTTGGCATTGAGAGCACAGGCTATCCCCACCTCAAAAAATATTTAAATTCCCCCCTCTCACACAACACAAGACCTTTGGTTGCAGCAGTTGGAGCTTTGGCAGGAGTCAGGCCTCCGGCTCCTCTCCAGTGGCAGATTTGTGGCATTGGGCCGGATCCCAATAGGGTGAGTGGACCAGGGGTCTGCTCACCCCGATGGAGCAGAAGGAGAAGACTGCCTGGCATGTGCTTGCTTTGTTGGGCCAGCACGAGACTGGCAGAAGAGGCATCAGTCGGCAGGGTGGCCCTCCAATGCCAACAGGGATCTGAGCCCAGATGCCGGGGCAATGTTCCATCAAACTGTAATCAATAAAGTTGTGGCCATTTTCTAACCCAAGACAGTTGTCGTGTGAGTCACTTGAGCTGGAACACAGACTGACATAACACATAGGTGACAACCAGAAGTGGATGTGGCATGACCATTTGAATGAATAGCTTTGAAAAAAGGATTGGATTCTTTGGAGGTGAGGTCTATAGCTGCTAGCCAAGGCAGATGTTCAGAGACAGTAAACCTCTAAATAATAGGACTAGGAGGTAACATCAGGGGAGGCCTTGGCCTCTATGCCCTGTTTTTGGGCCCAAAGGGCACAGGGTTGCCAACCTCCAAGTGCCGGCGGAGCCCATTCAGCTGGAGATTCAATTTAAGCAACAGAAAGGACGCTTGTTAAAAAAACGCAATTTGAATTTGCAAAGATTTTAATTGCAGTCCGTCATTAACATGCCCAAGAAGAAGTGAAATCATGAAATGGGAATTGGAAATTTGCGAGCATAAGCCCGTCGGCTGCATGTCTAATGGCACGTTCAGCTTTATTTTTCTGCTTGGATTGATGGTCTTCAACCTAAAAGCCAAGGAAATACATGGTTAATGTTTCATCTCTTGGAATTCCTTTCTCACCAGTTGGAACTCTTATTATAGAGCGTTGATTTCTATATAATTGGACTGGCGGACATTGCATACATATTGTATTATAATAATAATTGTAATATTGTATTTATCATTTGTGCACTTAGCACTTTGCACTTTGCACTATTTTTTAAAAAATTCTATAATTGTGTAGTGACTGTTGGTAATTGTGTCTCCCCGGACTATAATATTGGCAACCTCCAAGTGGGACCTTGGAATTATCATGAGATTACAACTAATCTCCAGATTATATAGATCAGTGCCCCTGGAGGAAATGGCAGCTTTGGAGGGTGGGCTCTATGGCCTCATATCCACACTGAACTCCCTCCCCACACCTTCCCTAGGCATGGCTCCTAAATCTCCAGGAACTGTCCAAGGTGGAGTTGGCAACTATAGGGCAATTGAGTGACCATGCTGTGAAACAGGATGCCGGACTATGTAGACTGATCTGATTCAGCAGGGCACCTTTTATACCCACTATCCTTTACCTCTGTTTGAAGAAGTCCCTCTGCTCCAGAAGGATATCTGCCTTCTGGAAGGGAGTGGCTGCCTGCCTGCCTGCCTGCCTGCCTGCGTAGAGACTGTTGCCATCAAGAACAGAGCAGTTACTACTGATTCTGCCCTTATATTGGTATATAATATAAAATAGTTTGCGGCAGTAGAAGGTACCCCACACATGCTGATGTACCAGAAAATGACAGACCCGGAAGGCAAACCAGAAGGCAATCTGAGTACATGCATTAGTTGTTCCCTCTTTTGAGTATCTGATTCCCAGCAGCACTGGCCTAATCCATGCTTTTAACTGAGGGTTTCCATTATTTTAGTTGTTTTACATTTTCTTCTAGCCTGCGCATTTTTTTAGGCACGGGATGTTTGTTTTATTTGGTTTTTATACTCTGGCTTGTTTTTAATGACTAGTTTGTGCTTTGTTGCATTGCTTTACTTGTGGACTGCCTCAGGCAGATCACAGGAGAAGCAGTATATACAGGCCCCAGCCTGGTGGAACGCTCTGTCAATGGAAACCCGGAGCCAGCGGGACATATTATCGTTCCGCCGGGCCTGTAAGACAGAGCTGTTCCACCAGGCGTTTGGTGATTGAAGGGGGCGGTGCCATGTCGGCCTCCCACCTTTGCCATGTCAGCCTCCCACCACTGCACCTTGTTAATTTGTTTTATTATTTGTATATTGATTTTAGTTTTTGTTTTTATCGATTTTAACTGTTCACCGCCCAGATCCCCTGGGGATGGGCGGTATATAAATTGAATAAATAAATAAAATAAATAAATAATAAACCTCTTTTGAGGCATTTTCTTATTTATTCATCTATACTTTTGCATCTCTTTTAATTAATTACATGATCAGTTTGTCCCTCCATA